>NC_091698.1:88427500-89677500 GCF_041296265.1 Equus caballus
TAGGAGACTGTATTTCATTCTCTGGGCTGGGTGGAGCCACGGAAGATTCTAATCCGGGCTGTAAGAGGATCATAGCTGTGCTTTTGAGGGATGGCCCTGACATGTATGTGCATTTGTGCACAGAAGTCTGGGGGGAGGCCCCAGGGGGAGGGCTCCAAACACTTTGTCTCTCGTGGGGACAAACAATATTAAAGTAATGGGTTTATGCATCTTTTGACCTTTAAAAAATGGTATTTTCAGCAAACTTCCTCCTCCCCACCTCACCCTTGTTAAATATTTCATCTCAACTGGAAAATACCCACAACAATGATTTTTTTTTTCTATGGTTTTAGCCTTTCAGTAATAAACCAAAACAAACAGTGGGAAGCTTAAAAGGCCTTTCAGCTGAGAAAGATGAAAGCAGATGCCTCTGGTTTAGATTATTGTTAGAAAGCGCAAGAGTCTGTTTCTTCTGGAAATCCTGTGAGGAAGAGAGAGCAGGAGGAACGGCTGGCACCATGACCACCCCATCCCCAACCTGACGTTTCGGTACTATTTCTTACTTATCCAGGGTTTATACAAGAGCCTCAGAATCTCATTATCTGAAGCAGGATCCTGCTTCCTCTCCCTGAAGCTAAAACCCTCTTGTTTCTCAACCCATAGGGAAAGCCCCAGTGAGAGACAGGAAGAAATGGGGACCCATTTTTCACAAAGCTATTGAGGAAACAGCAATGCCTTTATGGCTTGCTGCCCTTGGTGCAGCAACAAAAGTACCTTCAAGCTGGAGGGATAGCTTCTTAATGCAACTCTTTGTCTAGACCAGACTTCAGGTGCATCTGTCACTATGATCTTGAATGGCCCAGAGCTCCTATTTATAGCAATGAGCAAACATACTCTCCTTGTCTGCTTGCACCACTCCTTCCCATGAGCCTTTGCTCGCTCCATTCCTCCTGGGATAGCCTGCTGATTAATCTGCTCATGCATTTGTTCAGCCAATGTTTGATGAGAAGCTACTGTGTGCTAGAGCCCAAGGACTCAGAGACAAATAAAACATAGTTTTTCAGGATCTCATGGGCAAGTACACAGGTTTCAAAATATCTCTTGGCAAGTGCCATGATCAGCATCATACTCAAGGCTGTGGGGACACCCAGCCCAGCCTCCAATGTCAGGGAGATCTTCGCAGAAGAGAGGATGCCTTCTTCTCAATTAATGACCTAGGTGCTAATCTTCCTCCACGACCCCTCCACACTCAGCACAGCTCCCCTCACCTGGTGTCTCCTTCATCTCAGCGTTGCCACTTGCCCTTCATGGTCTTTTTTTTTTTTTTGCCTTTTACCGTGATGTACATTATATTCATCCCCAGGACTTATTTATTTTATAACTGGAAGTTTGTATCTTTTAACTGCTTTCACCCATTTCACCACGCCCCCCCACCACCTCCCGTCTCTGGCAACTACTAATCTGATCCCCTTTTCTATGAGTTTGTTTTTTGTAGATTCACATATAAGTGACATCATATAGTATTTGTCTTTCTCTGACTTATTTCGCTTAGCATAATGCCATCAAGCTCCATCCATGTTGTTGCAAATGGTAAGATTTTCTTCTTTTTATGGCTGAATAATATTCCATTGTGTGCATAGTGTATACTGCATTTTCTTATCCATTCATCCATCAATGGACACTTCCATGTCTTGCCTGTTGTAAGCAATGCTGCAGTAAACAGAGAGGTGCATATGTTTGCAAGTTAGTGTTTTCATCTCCTTTGGATAAATACTCAGAAGTGGAATTGCTGTATCACATGGTAGTTCTGTTTTTGATTTTTTGAGGAACCTACACACTGTTTTCCATAGTGGCTGCACCAATTTATGTTTCTACCAGCAGAGCTCAAGGGTTCCCTGTTCTCCACATCCTTGCCAACACTTGTTATCTCTTATCTTTTTGAAGACAAGAAGATTTGAAGATTGTTTGTTTTTTTGCTGAGTTGTATGAGTTCTTTGTAAATTTTGGATATTAATCTCTTATCAGATATATAATTTCAAGTATTTTCTCCTATTCCGTAGATTGCCTTTTCATTCTCTCGATGGTTTCCTTTCCCGTGCAGAAGCTTTTTAGTTTGATGTAGTCCCGATTGTTTATTTTTGCTTTTGTTGCCTTTGCTTTTGGTGTCAAATCCAAAAAATCATCTCCAAGACCAATGTCAAGGGGCTTCCCACCTATGCTTTCTTTTAGGAGTTTTTTTGTTGTTATGTTTACTTTTAGACTGATGCCTGTCCCTTTATTGGAACAGACAATTAAAGTATTGGGTTTATGTATATTTTGACTTTTTAAAGAAGAAGAATTTTAACAAACTTCCTTATCGCCCAAGTGTTTGTTAAATATTCTCTATCAACTGGGTAGCATATGACATCACTTGGTGGGATAGTCCATCAAGGTTGGGTTAGGTTAAGTGAGCTCATTTCTTCATTCTTTCATTTAATAAGCATGTTTTAAGCACCTATCTGTTTTATAGGTGAACCTATATTTTTATGTGAACAAAAAGTACACTCCTTCCCTTCATAAAGCTTACATGGCAGTGGTAGTATCAGCTAATAGATAAAAAACAAAAACAGACCAAAAAAACCCTGTAAGAAGCACTGTGAACCAAAATAATGAAAAAATAAAGCTTTTGGGGAGGTGGGCCTATGATTTTTCTCCTCTCATCCTGCTGTCATTTTCATAAATGTCTGTGTTGGCCACCTCCAGGGCTTGCAGGGAAGATGAGATGCTGACGGGTGCAATGCATGGGCTTGTAGGAGCAGCTCTGAGTCCCACAGGGGGCTGTGCTGGGGGCGGGTAGCAGCACAGGCTTGGATCCACTCCTAGGGAGGCTTGCTGAGTTGATGTCAACTCTCAAGGGTGTCCTGAAGCAAACACCAAGGCATGCAGAGCCCTGTGAGGGTCCCCTGGGGACACAAACCTGCAGTGTATCCTGGGACATCCTATGCTCCTCCTGCACTTTCCTTGTAAATACAGCATCCATGGGCTGAGTTTGGAGCCATTAGAAACTCCAGGCAAAAAAAGTGAGCAATTTCCTAAAGAGGTGAAAACTAAGAGTGCAAGGGAATGCTTCGAACACGGGCATATTTGGTTGCTGGGGAGACAAAGATGTAACGCAGGATGATAAAGCAACAACTGGCCATCCCCATGATGACCAGAGCCTCGTTCCAGGTGGATTTCTCTCCCTTTCCCAGAGTGAGGGACAGAAAGGACCAGACAGGCCACCCTTGAATAGTGAAGAATGTTTGCCATTTGCTCGCTATAGTTGGTATAAAGAACCACCAGAATAATTTACCATATTCAAGCAATTTGTGAGCCTGTACATCCAGTGGGAGAAATTCTTTTTTCAGTTTTATTGAAATATAATTGACATATGACATTGTATTAATTTAAGGTATACAACATAATGATTTGAAGTTTGTATATATTGCAAAACAATTGCCACAATAAGTTTAGTTAACATCCATCACCACACATAGTTACAAAATTTTTTTTCTTGTGATGAGAAGTTTTGAGATTTACTTTCTTAACAACTTTCAAATATACAATACAGTATAGTCATGCACCGCATAAAGATATTTCGGTCAATGACAGATTGCATATACGACAGAGGTCCTGTAAGATTAGTACCATATAGCCTAGGTATATAGTAGGCTATACCATCTAGGTTTGTGTAAGTACACTCTAGGACGTTTGCACAGTGGTTAAATTGCCTGAGGACACATTTCTCAGAAAGTACCCCTATTGTTAAGCGACGCGCGACTGTATTGTTAATATAGTTACCATGCTGCACATTATATCTCCAGGACTTATTTATCTCATAACTGGAAATTTGTGCCTTTTCAACACCTTTACCCATTGGAAGTCTGTTTAAAGCAAGGCTCAAAATGTCTCTTGTCCTTTTTTGTGCAGCTCAAAAGCTTTAGTAATAAAGTGTGAAACTTGATGAAATACCAGAATTTGAAGAGATGTATAGTCCGAGGCTGTAAGAGAGCAAGATACTGTCAATGATAATGTGCTGACCCTCTCTGGGTTATTCTCAGGGCCCCAGCCAGAGTCCTCCTGGACCAGACCCAGATGGAGTGGCCTGACCAGCTGGCTCAGCAGTTGGCCTTTCTTATGTATTAGCTGTGAGATGTGTGCAGTGAACCATCTGACAACCAACCAACAAGCTTTAATTGGCACCTGCTGGGTGCCCTGCTCAAGCAAGATCACCACAGACCAGAGAGCCCAACAGGAGAGATGGGCATGCCACACTCAAGGCAGGTGACGCAGCCCAGAGGCCTTGCTGGCAGCCATGCACCTGCAGCTGGCCCTGGGCAGTGGTTCTTAACCTTTGGTGTAAAACAAGCATTGCTGGCGTGCTTGTTAGAATGGATTCCTGGATCCCACCCTGGCAGATTCTGGTTTATTTGGTATGAATTGGAGTTTAGAAATCTGAAGTGTTGGCAAGCACTCCAGGACATTCTACTATATGTAGATGACACAAGTTTGAGAAGCCCTGCCTCCATGTAGCTCAACCCAATCTTTTTTTTTTTCAATCTACTAGAAACTTTATTTTTAAAACACTTTATTGAGAATATTGACATGCAAAAAGACGTATATATTTAATGTATACAACTCGATGAGTTTGGGGATAGTATATATCTGTGAAACTATCATCACCATCAAAGCCGTAAACATATCCATCACCTCCCAAAGTTTCCTTCCATGCCATTTATTATTATTATTATTAACATTATTATTATTTTGCGGTAAGAACACTTCACGTAAGATCTACCCTCTTAGCAGATTTTAAATATGCAATACAGGATTGTTAGCTCTAGGCACTATCTTGTACAGTAGCTCTCTAGAACTTCTTTATCTTACATAACTGAAATTTTGCACCCTAGCCACCCCCTGCTCGTTTCCCCTCCTCCCAGCCCCTGGCAACCACCATTCTACTCTTGGTTTCTTCAGTTTGATTATTTTAGATTCCACATATAAGTGAGATCATACAGTGCTTGTCTTTCTGTGTCTGGCTTATTTCACTCAGCATAATGCCCTGTAGGTCCATGTATGTTGTCACAATGGCAGGATTAACTTCTTTTTTAAGACAGCACAATCTTTGATGACAGTAAACGGTACAGGGTCCCGGGAGCAGGGCTGCTGGAGTCATCTTTTTACAGCATCTAGCCTTTCTCTGGGCCTGATCTACCTACCCTGGACCTAATTCCTATACCTCTGACCATTCTGAGGCCGCTCACAGTCAGTGTTGGCAAAGGGAGGCCTCCAGAAGTTGTCCTCTCCCCACGTACAGAAAAGCAAAGGTCGTTCAAAGGAGACAAAAGAGGAGGTTTCCTGAAATACTGCAATCATTGTTACTGCTATTACCCATATTTAAAACTATGATCATTTGTTGAGAGCTACTATATGTCATGCACGCTTCTGAATTCTCTGCCTTGTTACTGTATTTGATTCTAACAACCGATCTTTGAGGTCTGTACTATCATTACACCCATTTTAAAGATGAGGAAACTGAGGGAGAAAGAGGTTAAGTAACATGTCTGGGGTCACACAAGTGCTAATGAACAGGCTGTGGCTGAGGAACCCCAGTGTGCAGGCCTCCTACAGCATGAAAGTGACGCGGGACTGAAACAAGAGAATGGGTTCCATTCTGGACTTCAGTTTCCTCTCCCATAAAATAAGGGTTTTTGGGTTATATGACCTCTAATCTGAGCTGGCTTTGTGGGTGTGCAACTTGTAGAGTCAAACATGGTCCCACATCAGAAGGGTCCCAGGCTTGGTTTCATGCTCTGCTGTTGCTGTCTTGACATTGCTAATAATTTTTGAACTAGGAGCCCCACATTTTCATTTTTCACTGTATCTTGCAATATATGAAGCTTGTCTTGTCTCTTAAGGCTGTTAAGGTTGTCACACTTTTTGTTTTTTTTCTCAATTCTCTTATACATCCTTGACAATTCCCTGGGTATCCTTGGCCATGGAATGACCATGTCATTGGCCATGGAGCGATGGGCTGATCTGAACTTAGTGGTGAGTGGACTGTCTAGGCTGGTGACCGATGCCCCCAGCGTGTCTGCAGAGGCTGATGGTAGACGCCTTGTGGAGCAGAGCATATGGAGAACTCTTGGTAGCTAAAAGTGGTGTGCCGTGTGAGCCGTGACTGGCTCTTGGTAACAGCCACAGCCACAGCCTTCCTGAGTTTTATCATAAGTGGCCCATTTACAGCATGTTGGCAATCCTTCTGTGCAAAAGGCAGATGAGGACCCAGGTAGACGGGATTAATGAATTCAGTTCTCCCAGAGATGCTTCTTTGGGATTTGCTGACCTCCCCTCACCCCTTCTTTGCCACTGGCCCCCACCCCACTCCCTCACCAGCCAGCCCCACCCATATCAGCATTGAATCCAAGAGTTTGTGCCCATCCATAGTACCTGGAACAAGCTTTTCAAAACATTGGTTTCTTCCTGACAATATCCAGTGTTACTATACACACAGTGCACGAACTTCGTTATACTCTCCGCTTGAAAGGTTTGGCTCAGGATCAAGGGAAGGAAATGTTTGTTGAGTGCTTATCACGTGACCTTCTTATTCTCTTTCCCCTAGCTCTTCCTTTGAGTAGAGTCCCAGTCCCACTTACCTTCTAAGGAAAAAAAATTAAAAGGGTGCTTAGCGGGGTTAATGACTTAGATTCTTATCAGCACCAAAACAAAAAATTCAGACACAGACAATCCATCCAAAATGTAGGATAAAAGGTTCATTCTTCACACCTAGAAGCTTATAGGCAGAACAAAGATAAGCCACAGAAGTGTCTGTGTGTGCTTGGGTGCTATGTGTGTGTGTGTAGACTAGGAACGCAAAGAAAGATAAGACAAGTTCTCTGGCCTTCAGGGGGCATTTTCCCCGCTTCTTCCTCCCTCTCCCCTTCCAACTTCTAGATCTTATACAAATCATGTTTTGAACAGTCCTCCCCTCATCGAAGCTTAGCTGTCACTTCCTCCCAGAAACTTTCCTGCACCCCAGCCCGGATCTGGGTCAGATGTCTCCTTTTATACCCCCAGAGCACTCATACCTAGCCCATTAGCACCCACATGACTCTGCATTGCAATTATTCACTCATATGTTGCCCCGTGAGCCATGATCTCCATACAGGCTGGTGGTGGGACTGTCTTGTTCACCGTTAGAGCTCGAGTGAGGATTGATAAATGTTTGTTAAAAGAATGAATAAACAGCATGAAGAGGAACTACAAATGGCAGCCACTGAGTCCTGATGTCTCAGATGTGAAGACAAGTGCCTTGCACGGGGCACAGTGGAGGCAGCTCCATCTGTATGGCCCTGCCAGGAAAGGCTTTTATAAGTCTGTATTTCTTGAACATTCTCCAGGTACCCCGTGCAAAGGAGCCTACTTGCATCATGCTATTTAATCCTTACAACAACTACACAAAGTAGGTCCTGACTAAGGTTTTACGGAGAAGGTAACTGAACCTTGAACTGAACCTTGAAATGTTGGTCGGGCATGGAAGACAGAGAAGGGCTTCCCATTCGCAGAGAGCAGATTGAGCTCTGTCCAAGGGATATGAAAATGGCTCAGGTGAGTGTGTCTATGGCTGGAGGACAACGGAGAGTGGTTGAGCGAAATGCAATGACAGTGCTGAACTTTACCTGAGCCCTGAGCTACCAGAGAGAGTGGCTGTTAGGAAATCTCCCCACCCTTCTGTGTTCCAAGAAAGCTAACCACAAATAACCACTGTGATCTCGCATTTTCCTAAATAGAGCCATCTCCATTCTTCTTTGTGATTTCTATAAGATTTGCCCATGGCTCCTAGTTTACCTGCCTCTACAAAATTCAAGGCTCTTTCTTTGTTTTGATATGTTTCTCATTCATGAACATTCTTCCTATTGCAATAGCCTGAATAACATCATCTAATTGATTGTCTGGTACATTTTGTCTTGCACAGGGGCTATATCTGGCAAAGGAGAGAGGGCCCAGACCATGGGGGCCTTGTAAGTCATGGGCAGGAGCTTGGACTTGATCCTGTGGGCATGGGAAGTCAATGATGGGGCTGAAGTGTTTTTAACAGAGGAATGGCAAAGTCGGATATACATTATAGAAAGATCATTCTGCATTCTGTACGTGAGAAAGATTGGAGGGAGAATTAACTAAAGGCAAAGAGATTTCCTATTCTGAAAAGAAAGGCTGGGGCTCTGAGCTAGTAGAGTCAGTTATGGGTAATGTGTCAAGGATAGTAGCCTCTGGGACATACATGGCTCCTGGATGTGAGGCCAAGGGAAGGGTCTAGGAATGCTCCTTGGCCTGTGTGGGCATTTGTGTCAGAGTGGTGGTAGTTCACTGGCATTGTCAACTGTCATTAGAGAGGCAGTCCTTAATCTGGACTGCGGGAGGCGAGCAGCATGGAAAGCCACAGGCAGGCCAACTGCATGTAAAAGGTTAAAGCAGGTTGTGATGGCAACATCAGAAACAGAACTCAGAAGCAGATGCCTGCAAGGCTCCCCAAATATCCTTATAAATGGAAATGGAGGGTGGGGGCTTAAGACATACGTGACTCCCCTTCACCTAATTGGGCCATGACTTTATTTTTTATGAAACTACAATCCTGCTTCCATTGGAGTAGAGATCCCCTCGCATCATGATCCCAGCCTGTATCACTTCAGGGAAGATAGGAGAAGTGGACCTGAAGGCACCCAGAGAGATGGCAGTTGTAGCTTTCATTTGGTCCGTCCTCTGGTCCACTGTTGGTTAGCGGGAATCGGGACTAACTGGAGACCTGCGTGCGTTCTGGGCCCCCTCAGCCTCTCACTTACTGAAGGGCAGATATTTTATGGCCGTCAAGGGGAGAGTTGTTTCTATGGTAGGTGCCACACCTGAAGGCAGCAGATAATTGAGGCGCTAATTCCTCAGGGAGGAAGGACCTTTGTTATCTGTCTTCACAAGCCTGTGCTCAGGCTGGAGCTGTGAACTGTAGACAGCCTGGTAAAATGTTCTTCTCAGTTGTTCTCAAGATATTTGTGGATTTTTTTAAGTGTTTTTCACACTTTAATACCATTTTCAGGCTTGTTTTTTTTTTTCCCCTTGTCTTTGATTGCCTGAAAGCTTAGTGTAGATGTAAGCACCTCCCTGGTTCTCAGTGAGAAATGTTACATTAACGTAAGTACAGTGATGATGACTCATATTGTCCCAGTCACGAATCTGGGCCTATGGAAAACTTCACAGAGAGCCTGACTTAATCTCTTTCCTCAGAATTCCACTTCTCCTTTCTGTATGGTGGCTGTCTGGGGATGCGTCAAGCCTGTGCTATCCCTGGGGACCACCTCCAAGCCAATGCCTTCAGGACGGTTCATATGCTGGGAGCTTCCTGAGCCCAGTCTTCTGCCTTGATATCCAGGCCGGAGGGCCAACTGTTTGCCTCTTATCACCACCTGGATTTTCCATGGAAACCATAAACCCCACATCTCAGTAGGGAATTAGTCATCTTTCCTATTCTCCAAACTACAATTATTTAAACATCAGAAGGGAAGCATCTGAGAAAGATTTCTAGAGGAAGTGATGCTAAACTTAAAGGATGAAGAAGGCTTAGCCAGGCAAACCCTGCAGTATGTGTGTGTACGCCATTGGGCCTGTGAATAGGCCAGGATTAGGCAAAGGGCTGCTTCCTGGGTCTTGAGTGGATGGCCAAGCTAGATAGTTAGATGGCCCAAGATCTCCTCCTGCTGAAGAATCGACACACAACATACAGTGTGCGAACAGACTATGGTATGTGCTCTCATAATTCATCTCTCTCCTCTTCCCTTTATTCTCCATATTTTAATTCTCAAATGGAAGCTTATTATAAAAATATCAAAGTCTTGACTTTCTATTAGCAAACTTCATAATTTTTATAATATTCTCTCTTAAAAATAATGAGACACTGGGCCGGCCCAGTGGCACAGGGGTCAAGTGCACACATTCCACTTCAGCTGCCCAGGGTTCACTGGTTCAGATCCCGGGTGCGCACACGGCACCACTTGGCAAGCCATGCTGTGGCAGGCGTCCCACATATAAAGTAGAGGAAGATGGGCCTGGATGTTAGCTCAGGGTCAGTCTTCTTCAGCAAAAAGAGGAGGATTGGCAGCAGTTAGCTCAGGGCTAATCTTTCTCAAAAAAAAAAATAAATAATGAGAGAATGGTGACTTTCCCAAAGCAATACCCATATTGGTGATTGAATCCTATAAAGCCACAGACCTCCTTAAGAGAGGCAAGGACTTGGTGTGTACCCGTGAGATACAGAGAAGAAGGGAGAGATTGAGGCTGGGGTAAAAAGTAGGACTATTTACGAAGGTCTTGTTTTTATTTAGCAATTCCTCCTTCTTTCAGGACTTTGGTTGGGGATTTAGGGTGTGTTGGTTCCAGGAAGGGAGTGAGCAGCAGCTACTCTAGGATTTATTTGCTACTCAGTGAAGCCTCTGAGGACAGAAGCTCCTGCTTTTTAAGAGGAGGTGATGTGTGCTTGGTGGCTATGGTGAGTGTGGGGGGATTGGTAAGGAAGTAGAGATTTGTGTGGGACAAAGGATTGCTTTTCAAATGTGGATAAAGCATACTCACTAGGAAATGTGGTCAGCTTTCTGTCTTTTATAAAGTGATTGTGATCAGTTGAATGACGATGTTTCCCACGCTATGTAATCCGTGCTCCTGTGGCTCCCTGCGTGATAGCGTGAGATGTTCCTTCCATGCACAGGTTTTGAACCTGCACTGTCTATACCCCCAGTGCCAAGGGGTCAGGAGACCGTGGTGCAGAAGTAAAGGTGGTGGTGAAGGGGTGTGTGTGTGTACGTGTGTATGTATGCATGTGCATGCGCATGTGTGTGAATGTGTTGGTTGCACTTGTGTGTGCTTCAGTGTAGAAGTGTGAGCTGTGTTCTTGTGTGAATACATTTGTAAGGTGTTTTGCAAGTGAAGGCCCATTTCTTTATAAAAATAGAATTGCTTTTCTAAGACGGAAATGCTGAGTAAGTAGAAGGATGGCTCTGAGTTTTAGGAGCTTTCCAGAAATTGGTGCAAGGAACTTGCTAATGGTATTGGAAGATAGAAGGGGAGATGCACAGACCATGCTGTGTTTTGCATTTCAATCTCTGCAGATCCTTCTCCCTGCCTATGCATATTTAAAATTCCTTTCAATATATAAATAGGATAATTCTCTCTCCTCATCCCCACCAGAGTTCATTTAACAGGCACAAAAAGAATTGCACATCCAGGCCTGTCTTTTCCTGCTTCCTGGTTTTACTATTTATTGATTTTTCTCATCTTCTTTTTTTCCCTCCCATCTTGCTCCCCTGAGATTAAACTGTGTTTCAGGATTGACTGGAGGGAAAATGCCATTTCTTCTAAACAAAGCTGAGCCCGTGGGAAGTGATCTCCAGGCTTGCTCTGCTCTTTGGCACCAACCCAGACCTTGCAGAACTCCACTTCGAATAGAATGCCCTGGACCTTAGACAACCCAGGTTTTTGCAACCTCCCCTTAATGCCACTTTTTCCCATTCTTGATGACAATTACCCATTTTTCCTGTGAGTGAAACCCCGACATGCCCCAATGTCCCCAAGGCACAAGTGAAAGACAGAATTCTTCATGGAAAGGATACTGGGCAAGGATGTGAGCTGGGATCTGGTGAAAGGTGCCTATGACAACAGCTAATCCAGCTCTTCTTCCTAGAAAAAGGCTCTGGGAAGCTTTGGCTGAGTCAAATGGTCTTGCTTCATCTTGCCAATGTGAACAATTCAATCATTTTGGAAGAAGTTAGACCATATGTTCCAAGCATTCTCTAGATTTCAAAGTGCCAATTCGCAAGGCCTATAGGATGTGTGTTCTCAGGAAAGTGTCCTCCATCATTTTGCATTCAATGGAGGGAACACTGAATTGGGAGTCAGGAGTCTTGAGCTCTAGGCCTGCCTCTCCTAGTGTGGAACTCACACTTCACTTCCCATCTCTAGATCTCAGTTCATCTGTAAAAGGAGGAAGATGGTTTTAGTGATATCCAGTGACTTCTCCAATTATAACAAAATGACCAACTTTCATAAGGCCTTGGATCATATTTGGTGGCCAAAATACGTGTGGCCAAAATACAGGCGTAGAATGAGGTACTGACTTGTCACCTGTGATGTAAGAATGATATCAAGAACGGGAAGAGTTTTCCTATAAAGTGGGCTTGATTCTAGAACTCATTAGAATCTCCTTCCATGAGTCAAGCTCCCATTGAACAGGTCTGTGTATCTGATGGAAACCAGGAGCATGAGACCATGGGAAAATGTTACCTCCCTATGACTCAGCACAGAACCTAGGGGAAGTTTAAAGCAATTTCTCTCATTTAAAAGTAAGGTGAGCTATAGATGTGACCTTGAAGAACTTTAGAAATAAGTCAGAATGAGAGTATTTCTCAGAGATTAATTTTGGGTGCAACTTACCCCTACATCTGATCTGTTTTATGAGGTACCTGCTGTTTCAGAAGGCTGCTACCCATATCAGAAGACTGAAGGAGAGACTTCTGGTCTGGACAGAGCAGAGGACACAAATGCAGTGCCCAAAGGTCACAGCTGGTGTCTCCACCTGGCGAACATTCCGTATATTTGGCTTCTTCTTCATACACTTTGCTGTCAAATAATATACTTTAGGAAACTGATCTCTGCAAGCCAGGCTATCCTTGGAGGCCCAAGGGATGTATCAGCCGCGTCAGGTTCCAGGCCTCAAGAACAAAGCAAGGACTCTCCTTATGGGCCATGTCAAATGGTACTTGGCATCACTCTATGAAACACTGAGAGGTAGGTGGGCACAAGCTGCAGGTTTCAGCTCCTCACATAGAGCACTTGACTTGGAGGGGACCCCTGCTTCATGTTTCCTCCAGCAGTGGCTCTCATTTGGGATCAACAACCAGTAACTTTCTTATTTGTCCCACTATGGTTCATCCAGCCCTAGGTATGGATGAACACAGGTTAGGCTGTCCCACTGGGCATCCAGAAAAACTGACCTAGAGTGAGATCCTGAACAATGCCTCCAAGCATTCTTCACTTTTTCCTTTATTACAAATATAGGAAAATATGCAACTAATGCTGACTATTTCTCAAGCACTCTAGTGGGCTCATTGACTTGCATCACCTTATGTAATTGTTCCCAGACTAGAGTCATTGTCCTTCCAGATATATTCCTGGCATCAACGGGAGTGTGATGGGAGGGTCTGCACATTCCCTGTGAATTCATTATCAGAACTCAGGGACATCACCAAATCCCTATGTTGATATCATCCTAGAAACAAGCCAGACCCTCTTGAAGAAGGGCATTTCCTGATAGCAAGTGCAAGAGGTCAAGGCTTGAGCATTTGGAACCCACTGTGTCTGTGGTTAAATAGGCAGTGATCTAGGACCATTTTGATTACTGTGGAAGGACTCTAGGCTTTAAATAAGCTAAACTAAATGAAGAGTGTGCCTGTGATTTGTTGGAATACAAATTGTATTTTGCCCAAAGTTATTACGTGGTAGACCCTTGATACCTTCTTGACTCCCTAACCTTGCAAACACTATGATGATGATGGAAAATTCCACCATAGAATGCATGTGCAGAGTGGGCCATACCAGCAACCACCATAGAGTACTATTGAAAGGTAGCCCTGAGCGTTCAGCTAGGCTCACTCACCGCCCATCAATGTCAGCACTCCAGGCTCTCCACAGCCAAACCTTAGCAAAATTATAAATGAACAAAGGCCAGCTGCCTTCAGGGTCTCTCTAGAACCTTCAAAATCACAAAAATGGTATCTGCAAGTATCAAAAGTCTGTTGTGCTTGAATAGCAAATGTGGAGTTGAAGGTTTTGATTGCTGACCTTTTGTATATATTCACAGTTTCTATTTCTGTTTTTGTTGTTGCTGGTTGTTTCAGGAACTGTAGATAGTAGCTGAGAGCATAGACTCTTGAGTTGAAATGAAGGGGATCAAATGTCAGCTCTGCCACTTCCTAGCTGTGTAATCTTAGACAAGTCACTTAACCTCGCTGTGCCTCAGTTTCTATATATGTAAAATGTGGACAATAGTAGGATTGTTGTAAGGATTAGGTGAGTTCATATGCTAAGATCACTTAGAAATGTGCCTGACAGCGGAAGCACTATATAAGTGTTCTCTTATTTCTCTTATTGTAAGTCACCATTGCTGTTGCAATTGACATCTGGAAGGTGTGCTGAATAGCATGTCCTGCATGAAAATATGATAATGGCTCTTATGTTTGCAACTAGTATCTATTAATTAAGAAACCGTCATTTGTGCTCTGTAATTATATTTATTAAACCCTAACTCCTATCATAACAATAATTAGTTCTTGCTAATTAAATTTATCAAATTCCCCCTGGATTCATATCTTAGGTAAATATTTAGTAGCCCTACACTAATTATTTTAATCAACATGGAGTGTATTTCAAATGACTACAAATAGTTCTAACTAATTAAATTGAGTACAAAATAATATCTTATGTAATAAATCTGCAGGTGCTAAAAAGACTGGGAATGAGCCACAGGATAATGTCTCAGTGACCTAGCCACGTGACTCAGCGACTACGGCATTTGCAAAGCTCAGCCAACATGCTGGGGAAGTAGCCTGAGAAGCTTTATTGTTCCTGTCCTGATTTGTTTTCTACTGCCAATGTTTTACGCACGGAGCAAGCTCTGTGCATGATTCAAGAACATGCCATATGATTTGAAATTGGACACATCAACACCAGTAATTAATGTGGAAGCAACAAGCCAGCAGCAGCAGCAATAGGATGAATCCCTGCTTCAGAGTCTGCAGGAAGAAAGGCAGACTCTCTGAGCTTCCTCCTTCTGCAGGCTTGGTTTCCTCATCCTCAAACCACATCGCACTGTCAGGTTTACCTCATGCTGGGAAGTTCTCTTGTGCCCCTCTGCTCCTAGCTCCTTCATAACAAAGAAGATGAATCCTTGAATTACAGCCTGCTGATTGGCATCCTGTTGCTAGGAGACTGTGAAATGAATGTATCATATTTCATGATAAAAATGCCTGTGACTCATCCTTGGAAAGTTGTGGCCCCATGCGGGACTGGCATACACTGACCGTCCACCTCTCCTCTCCTCTGCTCCCTTCTGGGGTCATTGTGATATAACCGGCTCTGGTTAATGGTGGTCACTCTCTGGCCACACACGGGGCTGTCTGTAGCCTGAATTAGCATTCTGTTTATGGCCAGGGTTGGGAGAGCGGCCATCTATGGCCAGAATAGGGGCTCAGTCTGTGACCAGGATGGCAGGATATTCAGTTCACAGCTGAGTTTCAATATTCAGTCTGGAATTAGGATTTAGGCTGTTGTGAAGTCCTATTAGGGAGAGAAAAGAAGAAAACAACCATTGATGTATTGGCAGTTGGATTATATTATGATAAAAATGGTTCACCTCAAGAATAAAACCAGTGAGTTCAAGTATCAAACAATCCATGTAGAAAACTAAATCTTTTCAAAATTGTCTCCAGCGCTTTCCTGTAAACGACAAGTGAATTATCATAAACAAGCAGCCAACAGTGGATGCTCAGGGCATGGCGTCCAGGATCACTCCAGGCTATGCTGACCTTCCATTTTCATCAGCCGGCTGGTGAGGAGGGGGCTGCTTCCTTGCAGCTTACATGTTACATTTCTATTTTTGTGGAATAAGTATCTTGAGTGGGCACAGGAGGGATCACGGGAGACATATTTGACAGTGGATCTGCACTTATGCCTCTTGGAGAAGTGCACGTGCACATGAGAGTTATAGAAAATGCACGAGCTTTACCTCCCCCTCTCATTAAGCTGTCATCCTCTTTCCATGTGGATCTATCTCTTGCTTCTGAGTATCATTTACCCCCGTTCTAGTTCTCCTTGGAGGATTTGTGATCTCATGCAGCCACCTTTATGATAGATGAATCATTCCTATGGCAACCGCAGTCATCATGAACCCTCTGAGTGAACTGCCAGGAGAAAACAGCTTTCAAGAGAACAGAGATCCTAGGGAGGACTTGGCTAATAGGGAAACCTGAGAACATTGGACTGATGGAGTTAGGATCACATCATGTCAGAACTACAAAGGATGAGATGATTGAGACCCGGAAAAGGGACAAGATTTGCTTAATATCATATAGAGCTAGAACACAGACCTCTTTTTTTTCTTGCACTATGATGTCCGAGTAAATGAATGAGCACAGACTTGCCATGTGTCAACTGAAGGCAAATAGGCCATGCACCGGAATCTTGATGTGTTCTTCAGTTGAACCCATTGGCCTGAACGTGAAGTTTTGTTGAGAAAGTCTAATGCTTTAGGACCAAGACTGCGTCTGGGCCCAAGACATGTTGTCTCTGAAATATCTCATTCTATTCTATCTCATTTCTTTTCCAGGGGGTGTGCTTACTTGTGAGGGTTGTAGTTTTGGGACCTCCAGCCAATGGAGGCAGCTCTGCAGATAGCAATGAGAAAGCCTCTCAGAGATGGGCCCCTAAAAGAGAGCATTGGGGGACATAGCCATGTCCTTGCTGTGGTTGGCAGTATGGTTTATTTAATAGTGCCTTATATATGGGGCTTCATTTTAACTAAGAGAAGATCTTCCTGAATGGAGGTGAGACCAGGTCATATATACACATGGCTTGCTTTCCTTCTGGCCACCACAAGGTCATCCATTCACCTGTTGCTGACCTTTTAGTTCTGAAGAGCCACCATTGATAACTCAGCTTCACGCATGAGGATGCTCCCTCATCCAATCCTCGTCCAAATATATCCAGGGAATCCTTCTTTTAAAGGATGAAATGCCTTATTTTATGCTTTGAACAATTTTTATCCCAGATTGTGACTGAAGAATAGGAAGAAAGCTCACATCTTCTGAAAGAATCCACTACAAAAGAATGTGATGCGCACAGAAGGGAGGCACTGCAGCTGTTCCATTTCTGTGCCTTGCACAGGAGTCTCCTGAGATGGCGCCCTGAAGCCCACCGATTGTTCTTTTGCTTTAACGGGTTATCCAACAGAGATCCAAAGTCCTTGGCAGACTGGGCAGAAAACCACAAGGTCTGAGCACATTACTACTCATTCTGAGAAGAGTGGAGTTCAAACTGTTACTTTTCAATCCCCGCTCATATGGCTGCTGTCCTGTTAATGGAACCCAGTTCTTCTACATGACTAAATCTAACAGATATTTTTTCAGTCCTGAACTTTGATCAAGATTTAACATAACTGACTGTGCACATCTCACTCTCTTCTCTTGGCTCTCATAACAATATACTTTCCCAGATATTTCCTCTCTGTTGGATACATCTTAGCTTCTTTTGTTGGGTTTTCTCAATGCTTAATCCTAAAACTTGTTCTTTTCCAGATTTAGCTATTTTTACAGAATTCAACGATAACCTATGCCTGCATTGTCCAGTATGATAACCACTAACCAAATGTGGCTGCTGAGCATTTGGAATGTGGGTATCTGAATTAAGACACGCTGAAAGTGTAAAACGCACAACATACTTCAGAGACTTATTAAAACAACAACAAAAAGAATGTAGTTGTCTCATTAGTAACTAATTTCACATTATATTTCTATTGGGCAGTATTGATCTATGCAATGAAAACACCCAAAATTATCCCTAGTTCAGATCTTTCCTTTAACCTCCAGACAATATAACTAATTGTTAAGTTAATATTTCTGTTGGGTGACCTGACAGACACTTCAAAATCAACATGTCCAAAGTGAATTGTGAGATATTTTCCCTCAAATTCAGCCCTATTTTAGTGACTGGTCCTACCATCATCCTCATTTCCCTCTTCTCTTCTCCACAGGGCTTCCTCTTCCAAAATTACAGAAATGTAGAATGTCCAAGTGGGAAGGCCTTGTCCATAACCACTAATCCTATGCTTGAGCCTTCTCTGCAAGGTTAAGTTTTTTTATGTGTGTGAGGAAGATTGGCCCTGAGCTAACATCTGTTGCCAATCTTCCTCTTTTCGCTTGAGGAAGATGGTCTCTGAGCTACCATCTGTGCAAATCTTCCCCTATATTGTATATGGGATGTCATGACAGCATGGATGAGCTGTGTGTAGGTCTACACCCAGAATCCGAATCTGTGAACCCTGAGTTGCCAAAGCAGAGTGCATGAACTTAATCATTACGCCATTGGGCCCACCCGGCAATGTTAAATTTTTCAGTGGACATCAGCAGTGATGGGAAGCTCACTTCCATATAAAGCAGCCTATTCCATTTTTGGACAGCTCTGTAAGAAAATTTCCTAATATTCTGAACTAGAATTTGGCTTCTTGGAATTTCCATTCATTTTAATTCCATCTCCTGAAGCCATACAAAACAAGTTAATGCCTCTACTTGTGAAAACTGTTTAATGTTCTGGTTGCATTGACATTTCTCAAGTTAAACATCTCTTGTTCCATTGGCATAATTTCAAGTCTTCTCACTTATTCTTGCCTCTTACATTCAAGCACAATGTAGTTTTTCTATCTATACAGAACGTGGTTGTCAAATGGCCCACCAATTTCAATAGGCTACTCAAAGACCAAAAACAGCTTTTACTTTGGGTACCTTAAATTCTGTACCTCTGCTGTTACCACTTGGGAGTATATCTAGTCATTTGGGAGTCACGTCAAACACAGATGCTGTTTTGTACTGGAGTCACTTTCGTGTAAATCCATTATATCTTGGATGTGAAATTAATTAAGCCAAGCCTCTTTCATCCTCTACTTTTATAGGTTTATATACTATATTTAAAGTTTGCTGTTATATTTATAGCTTGGCCCATTGTTTAGCAAGCCTATCTAAACACTATTGATTCTGATTCTTTCACTCGCTGTGATTTGTTTTGTGTCTTAGATTAATGTCATCCAACAAATTGATTAGTAAACCTATATTTTCATACCAATCATCAGCAAACATGTGCAAAGTATAGGATGAAAGTCAGAACTCTGTTTTATATTATGAAAGTCTTTTGTCTAAATTATGCCATACTGTTAATTAACCCTCCAGATTATGGGGCATGGTCATTTAACCAACTACAGGTCTATGTAACAATGCTTGGTCAATTCTTTTTCATTATCCCTTCACATATTTCCTCCGTTCAGTTTTATCTATCTTCTTCTGGGACTCCACATTCCCACTGACCATTTGATACGTTCCACCGCTCTTGGATTTTCTGTTCTTTTCTTTCTCCCTTTTTTCTTCTTTCTTTGTTTCAATTTGGGTAATTTTTATTGGCATTGATGTATTTTCAAGCCCACTAATGCATTCCTACCCTGTTTTCACTATATTGCTGACCCATTGGAGGAATTCTTCATCTCTGATATCATTTTTATCTGTAGCATTTTCATTTGACTCAGTTTCCATCTCTCTGCTGAAATTCTTCATTTCTTTATGCACATTGTCAACTTTTTCCATTAGACCATAGATCAGCAAACTTTCCTCGGTAAAAGGCCAGATGATAAATGTTTTAGGCTTTACAGGCACCCTGGTCTCTCTCATAACTACTCAGTGCTGCCACTGTAGTGTAAAATCAGCCATAAAGCATCATAAATGAATAAGGGTGGCTATGTTCAATAAGATTTTATCTACAAAAACAAGCAGAAAGCTGAATTTGTCCTGTAGGACATAGTTTGCTGACCCTTGCTCTAGATTATTTAAAATATTAACTGTAGTTATTTTAGTGTTCCTTTCTGATAGTTCCAGTCACCTCTAAGTCTGGTTATATTGACTGCTTTATCTCTTGACAATGAGTTCTTTTCCTTGTTCTTTCTTGTTTGTCTCATAATTTTTTTGATGAAATGTCAGAGATGGTATGTTGGAGAATAAAAGAGACTAAAGTAAATCTTATTTACAAAAGGAAATGGGCACAACTGTTGGGCCATTAATGTGGAGGATTGAATCACCCTGGTAAATATTTCAACTGGATTATTATTTTTTTTGTGGTTGTTCTTACTGTGGTGCCTCTGGTGTAACGTGGCCTTCAAAGTCACGTAGTGGTGAGTTGCTTTCACTTGTGCTTTGGGTAGGGAATGGTGCTGAAGCC
Source organism: Equus caballus (assembly GCF_041296265.1). Taxonomy (NCBI): domain Eukaryota; kingdom Metazoa; phylum Chordata; class Mammalia; order Perissodactyla; family Equidae; genus Equus; species Equus caballus. Next base: position 88,447,565 of record NC_091698.1, read on the forward strand.
TTTCCCTCACTGCTCCTGTTCTGCCCTCAGCTTTCAGTGCTTTTCATATGAACACATTGCAGGGGGTGTCCCTCTCCCCCTCTTGCCCAGGTAGAACGGCGTTGCATGTTACTTGTTTGTTACTCGGGAGGAGGGAGGTTTCTGTTATGTGACAGTACTTGAATTAACTCATATTTCAGTGTTTCTGCTTCTTGTTTAAAATGATATTGTGATGATCCAAATAAGTGTTTTGACAAATTTTCCTTTATAGACACTTCATTGTCTTGAATTATCAGACTAATAACTTTAAGAAAGCAAAAATAAATAGTGATTGTAGATTTTTTTTTTTAGGGAGAAATCCTGGCTCCTAGTAACTGTTGTTTCCTCTATAGATCCTACTGAATCACACATAATTGATTCAATAATATTTTATGGAATTTTGCCAGGGGTTGGTGTCAAGACAATCTATCTCTTTATTCCAGAATCAATCTTATTCCTCTTTAAGCTGGAACGATATTTGCTTTTCTATAATTTTCCATGCCTCTCACACATTCTCTTGGGTTTAAGTCATTATTAATATAATCACAACCTTGAAATTTAAAGTCTCTTCACCTAGTTTGGCCTAAGTTTCCTTTTTTTTAATATGTACATTCTTTACAGCTCAAAAATCACTGTAATTTACACTGTTACTCTAGGCAATTACATTCTTTATTCATCCAACAAAAGTTTATTTAGTGCCTAATACGTATCAAGTTTTAGGTTTAAATGTTGATAAACAAGCTTAAATAAAATTTAGCCCCTGCCTTCAAGCAGCTCCCAGTCAAGATGCTAAGGCAGACGTGTAACAAATGTTTGGTCAGGAGCATGTGATAAAGGCGATAACAGGAGAATGGCTGATACACTATGACTAGGGGTGGGGAAGGAGAGTCCAGGCTTCGGAGGGTTGGTGATCTTCTTACAAAGTCTTAAAAACGGTAAAGACTTTCACTTGATACATGAAACAGGAAAGGACAGTCAAGGAAATGTAAAAAACATGTTGAGAGCTGTGGAGTTTTAAAGTACCCTCTTTCCTGCATTTGCATAAATTCCAGCAATGGTAGAACATGGCTGCATGGCATGTCCTGGCAAGATATGAGATTGGAGAGGAGACTGGCGCCAGGCTGTGAAGGTCATGCTTGCGCATTTAAGAATTTGGACTTTATCCTGTAGGTGATTAGGATTAATGGAAGGATGTTAGACAGAAGAATCACATGATCAGATTTACCTTTATAAAAGTGCACTTTGGCTGAATGAGTGTAATGAGTCAACGCCGCTTTATTGCTTAGGCTCTTCAGGCACAGTGCCTAAGGTCTGTGAGTTTTACAAGGGACCTGAAATTGTCTGAGATGTGGAGGAGGAGAAATATTAGCTTCCTAATTGGAAAGCTGCCAAGTCAAAATAAAAATTATTTTAATTAAATGCCTATAAACCATGGACTTATGTTAATTACTTCACTACAGCTCAACTAAACTCTAAAATAGTTTCATACAAATTAGGGAAATGTTGTGCTGAATAAGCAGAACTTGGAGAGCACAATAATATAACAACTTTGCTTTAGCTTCCTTCTGTTCCTTCAAATGCATTCTGTTGGGCTAGTTCTTTCCCCTTCTCCTTAGATAAAACATAAGGAAAGTTCTATGGTTTCTCTAGTCGCTCTTCAGGAACTAAAGTTTTATAGTCAGTCTAGTCCCCCAAGCAGTCTTAGTTCAACAGCTAGAATCCCCAGCCCCACAAATAATCAAGACTACATACTTAAAGTTTCTGGTTCTTTTCTCCTTTGCTTTGGGACTTTTCTGGACTGTCAGCCTGTGTAGAAAGAGAGATTTGGTTGGCTTTTTCTGTATTCAACAATTAGAATTTTTAATTTGCTTTTTCCATTCCCTAACTGCCTCTAGATCTTCTAGAGTTGAAACAAGATGGGGGTTGGTGGGAGGAGAGGGTAGGGTCAGGAAGAGATTGGTTAAAAATGGAAGGTACAAAATCTTCAAGAGTTATGGAAGAGGTAAGTAAATACACAGCTTGGCCACTTGGACATGAGAGTTAGCGAAAAAGGAGCATTTAGAATGACTTCTGTCTTGTGTGACATGCTATGGCAGTGCCTCTAATTGGACTAGGCTCTGTTTTTATTCATTTAAGAAACGTCAACTGCCTACCTTATATTTAGATCCATATGAATGAGACATTTCCAATCCTTGAACAGCTCACAGTCTGTTGGAGAGAGTACTAAACACATAACTAAAATGTTCTGTGATGAGAACTATGACAACATTATGCTTTGGAAATTATGGGAGCACAAAGACACATCACGCACAGCTTGGAGTAAAATGAGAAGGGGTGGCCTCTGGAAATGCAGGCTAGCCAGTCTTAGTTTGAGAATTATTGATTATGGCACCTGTGAAGAAGTGAAAATGGTGTTGGTCATGTAGAACTATGGCTAAGGAAAGGGCCTGATTTAACGTAGAAGTTTAGGAGTTATCAGCATACAGGTACAAGCAGAAGTGGATGAGGTGGATCATCTAGGGAGAATATTGGTTCTCTGCCTAATATTCATGAGTGGTAAAATGGAAGCGTCGGGAGTATGCAAGGAATAAAGAAAAACTGGAGAAGGATGCTGAGGAGAAATGGACAGAGGAGTAGGAGGAGAACCCAGAGAAAGAAGAATCCTAGAGGCCAGAGCAGAGCTTTTCAGGGAGGAGAGGATAATTGTGACTGTAAATGCTGCATGGAGGTCCAGCATTTGGGTAGAGGACCAGCATGATGGCTAGGTCAGAGAGACCTGGATTTCCCCAGCTTCTGCTTACAATCTGTGACTTTGGGCAGTTGATCTAACCATTAAGCAGTGAACGACGGGTCTTTGTGCTCCTTCTATTTGTTCCTAAGAGCACAGGGTGCTTATTCTTTCTACACAAGAGTCATATAATCATTTGCGCTGAAAGACTAACAACATAGTGTGTTCAGAGACATTTCTCCTTCCCTGCCCTCTGCATCTTTATTCCCAGCATCTCCTTCCACATTATCTGAATCATTTAATTTCTGACTTCCTTTTAGTTTGAGTCCCTCCTCTCCCTGCTCCGTTCTCTAAGTTCTCCCCCTACTGCAGCTCAAGGCTCCTGGAATGCAGAGCTGTGCACAGATGTTTCCATCCTGTGAATGCTGGACTGTTTCTCAGATGGTGTCTCTGAGCAGATGTTCTGGTGTGTACCTCTCCCTTTTTCTGCTGTTGTTGTTTTCTGTACAAACACCAGATTGCATTGCTGCTTCCTTCTTTCTGGAGAGAACCCAATTCACAATGGTGATGGGGTAGGCTGTACTTTCAGGCTATTAGAGATGGTCTATGGTGCAAGGGCTTTGCAGAGCAAAGTGTTAGGCCAAAACGGCTTAGGAAATGCAGCTTTGTGCTATGACTTTATCTACCCATGACCTGTTGTCGTTTCCCTGCTTCCTTTGCCTTGCTCTTTGTTCCCACATGCCTCTCTAGTTCTTTTGTACCTAGAGCCTTCCCAACACATTGGAATCTTTATCTCTTGCCAACATGTGGGGTTAAGAGACGGAGTCAAAGAGTCCTTGGGATCATTGTACTTTGCAATAATAGATTTGAAGAGCCTTTGTGGAAATGGAGAGGAAGCAAGTTTACCTGCTGGGCAGGCTTACAGGAGAGTGAACTGTCCCCGTGAGGGTTAACGGTGACATGTTGCAATGGTCTGCCTTACCTCTCTCCATTTTCTCTTGGTTTGTAAACTTGTCTTTGACTGCTTACTGAGAATTTGACTGTAGTAAGGGACCCAGGGATATGGAAGACAAACCTCTGCCTTGAAAAAGGATGCCCCTTTACCCTACCTCCTGATTTCCCTTTGGGAATTCATGATTAGGCAAAGGCTTTTCATTCCCTTCTTTGTCCCATTTATGGTAGGTAAACACCTTTAGACCTTCATGCGATAGAATGAGTTGCATTCACCTGTCACTGGCCATCTCTCCTTATTGGAAATGGCCCTCTTGTTGAAGCTGCCCATGGTCTCTGCCCAGACTCCTATAGACAGGGTGTACACGTGCATTCATTTGAATGTTTAAGCAGAGCCCTAGAGAGTTAGGAAAAGACCGCAGGGAGAGTGGTGATGGGGTCAGGGGAGTTGAAGGAGAGGAGGGGCCTGGAGTGACTCACTACCCAACCAGCCTAAAGTTTTATCCATATCCAGACAAGGTAACTGAGTGATGAAAGGCAGGAGTGGACCTCAGACCTGGGAGGTGTTGCTACATCAGTACAGAGTGTTTACAGTCCAGGCTTCCCTCACTTCACAAGGTTGATCGATTGTATTCTGAAAATTTATATGCTGCATTCTCTCTTTTAAAGAAGCCAGCAATATATTTATTTATAAAGTGAAGAGTATGCCGCAGGGAAAAAGTATGACCCTCAGAAGCAGACACAATTGAATCAAACCACTTCATTCATTCATTTTATTCAGCCATTCATTCGTTCAAAAATATTCATCAGGAGTATTCGGTGTCCCAGGCATAATGCCAAGAATGAGGGAGACGACACTGGTGAATTTTCTGTGTCAACCTGGATAATTTAGTGAGTTCTCTCAGCCTCAATTTCTTATCTATAAAATATGAATGATATTACTTATCGTGCAGGTTGTCATGAAGGTTGAAATAAGGATACAGTTTCTGGCATATATCAATTTTTTTTATATTGAGGATATAATTACGTGAGTAATGGCCCATTTCACATATTATGAGTTATTTTTATTAAGTGAAGCCCACCTATTTATAATGACTTACGATCATGTTATTTTTATCAAGGTTTCCCAAGTAAACATTTCTCTCCCCCTAGTAGATTAAACTTCTACACACTCAAGCTCATTGAGATGGAGATTTCAGAAATCAGCTCAAGTTGTTAACATTACAGCCACAACATTCGACTTGGCTTTCTTCTCTACAGAAGAGCTCCAGAGAGCACAGAATTGGCAGTCCCCAGGCCGGACTTAGTCTGAGCTTTGACACTATATAACCCGGGATTCTTTGCTTTGCTTCTCTCTGGACTCTGCTTTCTCCACCTATGAAATGCTTATAAGAATAATTTCTTTGCTTTGCAGTGATTTTCTAGAGATTTGATGCAATAAACGTTCTGAGAGCATTTTAATCGTATAATGTTTTGTTTTACTTTCTTGTTTTTAAGGGAGGAATGAGAATAACTAGGGAAGCCTTGCTTAGTTCTGTATCTTCTTACAAATTACCTTTTTAGACCTTTTGTAAATTTGTACACTTAAATTTCTATTCTGAATTATAAGCAATAATGATGGTGGATCCTAATTTGAGAAAGGTGGGTTTGCGACATTTAAACTTACAAACTAGATACATTTGAGAATAAATGTTCATAATAGGAAGTATTTTATTTTACAAAAGGATTTTTTTTTTTACTTTCTTAAACCAGTCGGGGCCAACAGCAGTGCATGTAAGGTATGATTTAACGTTTTAGAAATACAACTATTGAGCAATTTGAAATATACCTTCATAGTAATATCAGAGCACACGTTAATATTTGGATTTTTGTTCCAGACTCCAGCTCAGTGTGCACAGTGATGGGACTGAGCAGTGCCTACACCTACACAAAACGCTATTGAGTCTGTTCCTATATGTTGAGTTTGGGGCTTTCGTTTAGGGGTTGGTTTTGAAGAAATTCCAAAGAAACATTTATAGCTAGGAAGTCTGAAAGAAAATAAATTGAACCAATTCTAATGATAATCGTTCAATCCCCAAGTCTAGCCTGAGCGCCTGTTTTGGGTACTTGGTCCTCTGCCGGGAAATGTGCAGTCAGGAAGGTTCACTGAAGAAGTGACGTTGGATCTTGAAAGTTCACCAAGTAAAAAAGGAGTCTAAGGGAAACCAAGGCACAGAGGGGTGTGTGACCAACTTAGAAGGAGGATGATAGGCCCTGGGGAGTGGATTTGAGTGCAGGGAGCATGTGGAGGAGCTCTGATGGGGGATGCCGGAGAGACAGCCAGGAGACAGATTGGGGAGGGTAGCCTATGCCATGTTGTAAAGTTGCTGCCAACGCAGACACAGGTGAGTGTTTAATAAAACAACGCTCATGAAGCGCATCAGCTCATTCTCCTCTGGACATTAGCTCTATGAATTTTCTCACCGAGCCAAGGCAAGGGCTATTTTGTTATTATGCAGAGAGAGATTAAGGTTTCTTTGCTAAAAATTGCACTCCTAGGTCGAGCATACTGATGAGCTGAGGTTTACGGAGATACTCCTGCCTGGGAAGTCGTGTTTAATGTGTTCCACAATTAATTTGCAGTAATGATAAACCATATGGATTACTATTTTTCTTTCTGGAGTGCTTGCTGTCTCCTTAGTGTGTACAGTGTTTATGGAGTTATTAATAAGTTATCACAGAATTATATAAACTGGGGTTGGGAAAGTGCTTGATCTCTGAGAACACAGACCAAGTAAAGTCAATCAGCTCTGGGGGCAGTGTTCAGAGGAAGGAGGTGGGTACAGGGGTCAAGGAATGGGTTAGGAGAGAGGGCATGAACCGATTAGTGTCCTGAAGGGGAACTTGGTGAGAGGGACAATGAGCGATAGGAAATCCAAAAGCTTAAGCCCAGGACTCCCAATGTGATTTTGGAAGCACTTGGAAACAGAGTAAATTGTAAATGCTCATTTTTGCTGCGATGCGGAAATGACTTTGGTGAGAGCCAGCTGGGGAGTGAGCGTCAGCCACAAGGCAAAGACAGGCATGAAGCTATAAGGCTCGGCAGCCCTGAGCTTGCCTAAGATTGCAGAAATGCGAAAGAAAAGCGTTTCGAGAAAAGTCAGAGGTTGTCAGCCGCAGCAGTTGGAGGCAGACTGAATGCAGGGAGCAGAGAAAAGCGGATTCAGGAGGACTCCTGGGCTTCTTGGCTGCCAGGACCCAGCAGGGAATGGCACTACTCAGTGCTTTCTTGTTGTTAATCATTTTTCTCATTTTCCCTAGTTGTTAACCCTGGGACCATACTAATCAACTCCTCGTTTCCCTGGCCGTGGCTTACATGCTTCCTTGGTTATTACACCTGAGTTTAATCATTGTCCAAACTGAGCTCCATGTCTTCCTTGCAATTTCACTCCTGATTCAGTTTGCATTTTGCCAGGAAATGTAGCTGTGTGGAAAAGGAAAGAACTTTTGGAGAGGAGAGGCAGGAAGGGAAAGCCCGGTCCAGGAAAGGGAAATGGGACTCTGAGGTGTTGTGGGGAAGATTTTTTTCTCCCTGATCCCCAAGACAGTGATGACAAAATTCAGGGGAAAAAAAGAAAAATCAACACTGACCATGACTTGCTGCATATCCTTTCTCTCGTTGCATAAAGAAGCTAGAGAGGTGAAAGGAGAAGGCAAAAGTGATTAACTTAAAAGCATCAAGATGCAGTCAACTTGACGTTTAAGTAGGAATTGTCTGGAAGTCATGTTTGGCTTCTACTCCTGTCTTTCTCTGCACAGGCTTCATCACTCTAGGAGTCCCTCACGTTTCAGAAACAGAGTGTGGAGGAGGCAGAACCAAGTCAAACACGGGTTCTTCAGTTACTAGAAACTGTCAATGCTGGCCAACTTCAAGTGATGCTCTAAGACATCAGAGATGTTATTTATCTCTCCACTGTCTAAGATCATCTAATTTGGAGATGGCAAAGATTAAAATAAGCTCCTTAGAGAGCAGCTCCCGAAATCTTAAGGGAATTTATGAATAGATATGGATATATTTACCAGAAAATGCTGTCAGGTATTCTGATACCCTGAGGGACACCTCACTGTAGAGAATGGAGTGTTTTCCACCAGTAGAGAAACATCCCATTCTTTTCCCCATCTTTAAAACAAACGTATGTCTTATCTCCCATTTTCCACATCAACAACCATCTCATTTTGCACCTTTAAAAGCAAATCTCCTTAGGGGCTGGCCCCGTGCCGAGTGGTTAAGTTTGCGCGCTCCGCTGCAGGCGGCCCAGTGTTTCGTTGGTTCGAATCCTGGGCGCGGACATGGCACTGCTCATCAGACCACGCTGAGGCGGCGTCCCACATGCCACAACTAGAAGGACCCACAACGAAGACTACACAACTATGTACTAGGGGGCTTTGGGGAGAAAAAGGAAAAAAATAAAATCTTTAAAAAAAAAAAAAGCAAATCTCCTTAAAAGAATTGTGTATCCCCAATTTTTATCTTCGTGTTCTTCTTTGATTCCACCCAAATTAGGCTTTCTCCTCCACCATTCCAATAAAAGTGTTCTTCACAGGATCACCAAGAACCCCTGTTTTATAAATCCAATAATTACTTCCTAGCCCTCACTATGCTGGACTTATCAGCAACATCTGATACAGTAGTTTATCTTTTCCTACCGGATACTGGATAATTCCTTTCTGAATTCGGCTTCCAGGTAAAACACATATTCCCAATTTCTCTCCAGTCTCCCAGGCTGCCTCCTCAGCCTTCACTGTTGGTTTCTTCTTATCTCCCTGACTTCTTCTTGTTGGAGTGTTGCAGAGTTTAGCACCCGGTCCTTTTTACCACTCTTACTTACTTCTTCATGATCTCATTCAATCTCATGGTTTCACACACCATCTACAAAACACGGCTTCCAAATTTGCACTCCAAGCCCAGACCTCCTCTTTGAGTTCCACACATATATATGTATATATCCAACTCACTACTTAATATTTCCACTTGGATGTTTAATAGAAATTTTAAACTTCATATCTCAGGACAAAGCTCCTGATCTTTTCCCAAAATCTGGCTACTCCTGAAATTTTCGTTTTCTCATTTAGTGCCAAGACTATCCTTCCTATGGCATGGACCCCAGAGCTTGTTGGCATCCTTGACTCATCTCTGTTTTATAGCTCTCACCTAACCATGAGCGAATCAGAATTGACTTTACTTTTGAAATGTATCCAGAATTGGATCACTTCTCACCCATGCCACTGTTGCCATTCTGGTCCAAACCATTATCTTGGGTCTGGATTATGGTACTAGAGTTTAATCTTTGAATAGTAGAGAATAGCCACGTTCAGGTGAGATCAGAGCTGAAGGAGACTGGAGTCCACAAGATAATTTAGCTGCTGGTTCAGTGGTCTGAGAACGAAGAGAAAAGTGCATGGATGGCCTCCATAGCATTGATACACACAAAGGACTGTGCCAGTTAATTTTGTCTTCTGTCCACCTGCCCACCCCAGATCCGTTATCCACCTTCTGAGTCCTGCTCTGTCCTCCAGAAGCCTGAGCTCTATGCACTACATCTTTTGGCCTCTCTCGCCTTCTGCTCTGCTGGGTTCAGGCAGTGGGAAACACGGGCAGGATGTCAGAGGGTAAGAGAACAGAAAGATAGACTCTTACTTACCTGCGCCCCCTCCCCCTCCCAGATACACACATACCTGGCAGTGAATTTGTTCCAGTCACAGCACATGTCAGCTTGTCCTTAGTACATAGTTTCCGCTGTCCCTGAGCTTTGGAAGCACCGTTTCACCTCCTTGCTCCTTCAGGATCACGAGTGTTAACAGCTTTCTTCTGTTGCTCATCCCTGGGTGTCTCAGCATTCCTTCCTAGTTCCTTTAACCCTGCCCAAACCTCTTTAAATAAAGCCTTGATTCACATCTATGAGTAAACCTCTTTAAGGGTATCCTCCCCTAACATGAATAAGAATTATTCTCTTGTTATGAAGATAAGTATTAGATTAATTATGTTTTGGGAAAATAAGTAAAATATTATGAAACACATTGCTCATAGAAATTTAGAGGCTACAAAATCTAGAGGGAAGAAAAATATTCAACCCTAATTGCAGTGCCACTATATAACCACTGTTAACATTTTGGGGAACTGTAAATAATTTTACAATTTTTTTATTGTATTTAATTTTTATTTGCATAGGTTTAATCTCCTTGTGATGTTTTAAAACATTAATATTTATTGTATAAAAGAAATGTATTCTAGAAAAATTTGAATATGGTGAAAATACGAAGAATAGCAAAATCAGAAGTTCTAAAGCTAAGCTTGGAAAATTTTGTCATGTTTTCTTAGAATCTCTCTTTCTTTGGAGTTTAATATAGCTCCAACTTTATACTACATGATGATTTTAAAGCATAGTGAATACAGCTCAGTTACAATTCATGGAGCAAAGGGGAAATGAAGAGAGGCTTGGGAAATAGTGACCACTGGTTAGCTTTTATTGCTCTGTCCTAATATAAAGAAAATTTAATTTAGCTGTTAAATTGGAGTTTAAATTATAAAAATCAGTTATTCAATTATCTTGATATTAACATGGCTTCTTTATAGGCTTTGTGCAACTCTGCTTTTGTGGATGGGAGAGAAAGCCTTTAGTAATTTCCTTGGTAGTAAACTAACAACTTGTAAATACTGCAACCATTGTTAGCGGTCTTTGTCACAGGACTGTCATTGTTTTCTCTTCGGATTCCCACACAACAATGGGAGGAGGGATGTTTCTCAAGAGAATTGCCTTTTCTGGGAGAAGAAACAAGTTTGCCAAGGAGTAGCCCCAGGAAGCAAAGCTCAGTTTGTCCCTGGGATTTTTAATCTAAATTTCGGCACATGAATAAACTGATTCTGAATTAGAGGCCCAAATGAGCAATGAAAGACTATCAGATCTTTGTCTTCTATCAAGCTTTCCTAATGGAGGTTTATTAATTTTCATTTTTCCTTGAGTCACTTGGTATGTCTTTTAAACAATTGTTTCGAGGGGGTAGGTATATCAGTGCCATATATTCAGATCTCTTCAATATTTAACTCCCTCTCTGTTTCTAGGACATGAAGACAACTTATTTGTGTATGTGATAATTAGGTTTCAATATTTTTTTCTCAAAAGTTTAGATATTTTATAGTTTTGATATAGCATTAGGAAGAGGTAAGAGTTAAGCAGATTCTTTGTGAATAACACATATTTTCCAGCATATTTGCTTAAAAATTTCGCAACTTTTTTTACTGACAATTTAAGGTAATTTCCAGCAGGTTATTAGATATGGCTTTTTCCTTTCATCGATTTTGTCAAGAATGTAGTCTTATTGAACATTAGTCAATATATATCGTGTATCTGTTTTAACTCAAGACTTTTTTTTTTTTAAAAAAAGAAAACATTGCCATAATCGTGACTTCATTACGAAACATTCTTTCTTTTAAATCAGAAATGCATACTGTTGCTAGATTGAATCTCCATGTCTACTATTTCCTCTGTTATCTTCCATCTCCTGTTTGTTTTTCTCTTCCTTCTCAGGGAACTTCTCAAGGTTGTTCTACATGTCTGACTGGATTTTTCACAGAATCGAATCTGTTCGTCACTGCCTTCAGCATGGACTTTCATTCTGCCCTCCTCTTTTGATTTGGTTTATAATATTTCCCTTTTGCACTCCCATCCCTTTATATTTTAATTTCTGTCTATATTGTTCATATTTTTTCTGCTCCTACTTCTTATAAGTATTTTTGAGGAAATACTTACTTTCTCTGATTTTCACTTTTTAGAATAAAGTTTTAGCTAATATTTCCTTATAGGATTTTTTCATCTTTCATTTCGAATTCTGTGTTCTCCATCGACTATTATGAGTGTTATTTATTTATTTATTTTTGCTGAGGAAGATTTACCCTGAGCCAACATGTGTGACAATCTTCCTCTGTTTTGTGTGTAGGTCACTGCCACAGCATGGCTGCCAACATGTGGTGTAGGTCTGTGCCTGGAACCAAACCCCGGGCTGTCGAAGCAGAGTGCGCCAAACTTAACCACTAGGCTGTGGGGCCAGCCCCTCCATTAAATATCATTTTTTATTATCTTCTCCCTTGGTTTCTTGATGATTATTAATGAAGTCTTTTCTTTTTTCTTTTTTTCAGTGTTTTCAAAGAACTGACTTCTATATTGTTGAAACTCTCTTTTTATATTCATATTGTATTTTAATTAACTTTATGCCCATTGTTTTTTTCTCATAAATTACTTGAGTTTATTTTATTATGTTGATCTCCTTTCTTAGGATGGATATTTAAACTATTAATTTTCAGCATTTCATTTTTTCTAATGTAAGGGTATCTATTTCCCTCTAAATACTGTGCTAGCTTTTCCTCCTATGTTTAATAAAAATTTTATTTCTTTCCTTTTTTCAACTTCTAATTTTTGTTTTTCATTGTAATTTTTTTTGATACATGAGTTATCACAAGCGTATTTTATAGTTATCTTTCTGATTTTGAATCCTAACTTATTTACATTATGGTCAAATCTGTCCTCCTCAATTCATTCCATGATTATTTATTGAGGTTAATTATGTCAAAGACACTGTTTTAGATGTTAGGATTTCATTAATGTATAAACCAGACAAACTCCTAACTCTTTGGAGCTTATATTCTACAGTAGGGAGAGAGACAGTGAAGGTAATTAGAAAGGAGACATTTTAGAAGATAGTCAGTGCCATGTAAATTAAAAAGCAGGATAAAGGAAATCAGCCATGCTGTGTATGTGTGTGCATGTATATATGTGTGGTGTGTAAGTGTTGTATGTGCTGTGGTGGGGAGATAAGAGTGGTTAGAGAAAGCCATGCCAAGAAGGTAAGATTTGGGTATATCTCGAAGGAGAAAAGGAATTCTCCCCTGAGGAAGAATATTCCAGTCAAACAGAGCATCCAATCAAAAGCTCTGAGGCAAGATCGTGCCTGGCATTTGTGAAGAGACCAGTGTGACTGTGATGGAGTGACTGAGGGGGATGGCAGAACAGGAGATCAGAGAGAATAGCAGTGGGGACAGTTAATGTCATTTGGACATTGGTGAGGAAATCCAAGATCTTGATTTACTTTTATCATATCTTCATGAAAGAATTGTTTATTCAAAGACTATTTTATTTTTCAGAAATTATTTACAGAAATGGCTTTATTCTGACTTACAGGAATAATTAGGCGACTCTAATAGCTCAGGATCTTTCAGGTCCTTGTGAAAACTTTGCTGATAATCACTTAATTAGTGTTAAAAAAGTCAAGATTTCACTCTCTTTTAATTCCTTTATGTAGGAATCATTCATTTATTTAGTCAACAAATAAGGGTTTTTCCCCCTCAAAATTATTTATATAAATGTTCTTATGCTAACCTTTAGGAGATTTAGATAAATCAACATGAGCCATCCATCTGGTCATTTCATCTTAGAAATTTGAAGGACTTCAACAGTCATCACCATAACAACAGATCATTATCCACATTCTGCTTAAATGATCCCATACTTCTTATTTATAGCTGCATCCATTACTGGCTTAATTTAATTTTTGTTGATTTTATCTCGCAACCCATCAGATATTTGAAAATATGTCCCAGATTCCCTTCAAGTCATATTTTCTCTTGCCCTTGCATTCTAGATCTTTCTACTGTTCCTCACATTCCTAATGTACCCCGTGTTTCAGATTTCTTGCCATTTAGTTCACCCTCCTTTAGACAAGGGCATTACAATTCTCACGTTTTTATATAAGAAAAATTCTTGGTCTTGAATTTGAATTTTTACTTCTTTTCTCATCAGTAAAATTCCAGCATTGGTTATAGACAAAAAATGCGGTGAAAGCAAATCAATTGGATCCCAGTGTTGGTGGTCATGTTAGGTATTTTGGCGCTTTGTGGAAAGGGTTTCCTGCCCTCACAGAAAAGTTCTAGAGCAGATCTTCTTCAGCACTAGCGAAATTGATTAATTACTTCAACTTGATTGACTGTATGCAGTCTCTCAACCTGTTCAAGATCTTAGTAACCAAACTCAGCCAAGAGTCAATGTCTTTCTATTTGGCTCCACCTGTGTTTATAATTACCAGAACTCCTGGTGCCAAAGCAAGTGCCCAGTGTGTGCAAAAGCAGAGAGGCTAGGTATTCCCCAGTTTCATTTCCTGTTTGTGTTATGGATGAGGTTAAGATGAACCTGATGAGGTGTAACTTTCCTGTTCTATTTTTGCCCTGGTGATGAATATCACTTTCCCAGCGTGTCACTTCTGAATATAGGATCTCAGTATAGAGTCTCAGTAGCCTGCGTGTTAGCTTGTTGCTTTTTTAAGTTTGCAGGGTTGTGGTGTTTGGTTGTGTTGGAAATCTCAAGCCTGAGAATCTTCCTGGACATTTGGAGTCATTAGGGGTTTAAAATACAAGAGGGGTGTAACTGAGTGGATTGCTCACCCCTCCTGCAGTGGGTGCTTTGGTACTGCAAATACCAGGGACCCAGGCACAGAAGAGAGAAGGTGGCACTGGGTTGTCTTCCCTTATTATAGTTTTGCTGGGTCTTGGTCTTGTTGAGGGATTCACAGAGATGAGAGCTTTCCAAACTCTGAGAACGGAAGAGCAGGGGTAGATGGGGAAGCCCTATCTTTCCTATAACCAGACCCTCAGTGCACAGATACCCCTTGAATCTGGAAAATGGCCTGACATTTCCTGGAGGTTCCATTGCTCTGCCATCTCCTGCCTGGGGTCCCTTGGCATTGGCAGAGTCAAGGATGTGTGTGTCGGGGGAGATGAGAATGTCAACCCCTCTGGGGAGACGCCCTCTGACGGCGAGTGATGAGTTTCCTTATGGACCCATGATGGAGGCTGGGATTCTGCTCAGCAGCTGCCACATAACCACACTGCTGCTTTTCCCCCCAGCCTCAGTGGAGCCCCGCTCCAGGTTTGTGCCACTTCACTGACTTCAGAAAGTATATGTTTCCACCTTGGAGAGTGAGGTAAGTGTGTTTACCAACCACTAGGCTTGGAATGAGAGTCTTCTCCTTGCGGGAATGCCATCAATAACTTCTCAGGAGTGACATTTAGTAGTAGCTCCCCTTGTAAAAGAGGTTTTTCTTTTCCTGATTGCAGAGCAAAATGAGAACTTCATAACTGAGAATGTGGTAGACAAAGATCAGTGGCCCTCTGGGTTCCCAGTCCTCTCAAAATAGCATTCTGCTGTGTGGTATGGGGGTAGCGACTTTGGAAAAGATGAGCTAGAGTGGGAATTCCTTTGGACTTCCTGGTTACAGTTAGGCAAAAGGATACTAGATGATTTCTCTATGACACTTGACCTCAAACACTGCTCTAGGTTTCTGCCCAGGAGCCTGCCATACCTCAGTTTATGCCAAACCAGTTAAGTAGAAAAGCCAACTGAAGCCTCTTGTGTTCATAGCATATAATATGCAATGGAGCCTAAACACGCATCTTGTATGCCAAAATTGGAACAAAGGGGCATTGGTTCTCTGTCCTGGGTAGCTACAAGGCATTCTCAAGAACATTTGGAAACAGAATTATGTTGATTTGACTTAGGATAAAAATCAATGAAAGATGAGAGGCCATCTCTTCTTCACACGCCCCCTCCATCTCCTTTGGAAATAGACAGCCCATGAGAACATCATCCTTTGTGCTTATTAGCAGTACTTCTGGGCTGCTCCTATTAAATGAATTGTTTTGAGGTCAACATGAAACACTAACTGGAATGTAACAAAAAGATATGAGAATAGAACAGCCTCTTTCTAATCACTAAGACAAAGTTAAAAAGAGAGAAATCTATACTATTGACCCAACTTTGATATTGTCTGCTTTAGTTTAGGGTCATCACCACAAATCTCGGTTACTAAACTCATTACGTGTTGCAGAGGCTCCCTAAGCTGTGTGATTAATAACCTCCTTCTGAATCAAGGCATCACAAATAGCGTATTACTCTCTGGTGCATGAGAAATACAGCCCCCAGGGCTAACCAGTGTCATTGTAGCCCAGGACAGGGGCTTCTTCTGCGTGAGGCCCTGCTGACCAGTTCTTGGATCCTGAATCTCTTATGACTTAAGTTGTGCTGAATGACAAATAAACACTGGTAACAGTATTATGGGTCTTCGTTCCTTACTGGCTTCAGGTAGGTGCCATCAAGAATCCTCCTCATGATCAAAGGGGAATGCTGAGGGGGTGCCAAGATCATAAGCAATGCTGGGTGGCTCATCCGTCACCACTCACATCCTCTCTATAAATATTTTAATGTGGAAGTTAAAACATCTAACTCATAATAACAACAAGGACAATAGCAGTAACTACTATTTTTTTAGTATAATTACGTGATTATAATTAAATGATCCCCTGATACTGTGTAGGGGAGCTTCCTCACCGAAAGTTGGGTTATATTATTATATTACAATACTCCAAGGCTTGTTTTGGTATCTCCTGAGGGAGTTGGACATCATCAATGGAAGAACCTGATTTTAGCCAGGAAAACCAACATTTGGAAGGCAGACCCTGGAGAGACTGGAGTGGGAAGACGTGCAGACTCTCTCACTGCTTTATCCTCTTCGATTTAGACTTTGAAAACAGGAAGACAGCTCTTTGATTGTGGTTCTCTGCCCATAGATAGGATGGGACGCAGGTTCTGGATGCCTCAGAAAGATGGCTGCATCCTGTAAGTGGATCATCAAGGTAGGTGCTTTTCGGGGGTTTTGCTTGTTTTCTTCTCTCTTACAATTTGAGATTCTTGGCAAAAAAAATGTACTGTTAATTTTATAAACTATTCTTGAATTGTGCAATAGATTATTAGAGGAAAGATTTTGTCTCCTCCATTGTGCCAAGACTTTAAAGCAGAAACCATGCCTTCTTGAAGCCAGTGTAATCATAGCAGCAGTTTCAGGAAAGAATACCAAAATAATGGTGACTTGGGCTGCTGGTCCATACACTCCTTTGCAAATTGTCTTAGGAAACTGTCCTTTGGAAATTGTCTCTTTAGAAGTCTTGGTCTTTATTTTATTAATGATCAAAAATAAAGGAAATATAAAAAATCCTATATTACAGGTAGGGAAACTGAAGCTTAGAGAGGGTATGTATCATTCCAGTAACAAGACACCTAAGCAAAAGCAAAGGTGGAACTGGGACCCATGTTAGTCTGATGACAAAGCTCATACTACATACATGATAATAACCTTTCGTGGCTTAGAGGAGAAGCTCTAACTTGGCTTGACTGAAAAGAGAAACCCATATTTCCTCCTCACCTCATTATCCAACAGCCTCATACCACACACGTGTAAACTATGTAGAGTAGATTACTCTCTATGGTCACCATGACCAAGGTAGTGATTGGGATGCTGCCAAGCAGGAAGCCTTTTCTATGTGGCTTTAAACTGATGTGTGGCCTAAGGACCAAAGCCAGCAGCTATGATGATATATATATATTTTTTTTGAGGAAGATTAGCCCTGAGCTAACATCTGCCACCAATCCTCCTCTTTTTGTTGAGGAAAACTGGCCCTGAGCTTACATCTGTGCCCATATTCCTCTACTTTATATGTAGGACGCCTGCCACAGCATGGCTTGACAAGCGGTGTATAGGTCTGCACCTGGGATCCCAACCGGCGACCCCGGGCTCTCGAAGCAGACCATGCGAACTTAACTGCTGTGCCACCAGGCTGACCCTATGACAATATTTCTTGGCAAGATAGAGAAGTCATCCTTGTCATGTTTTCGGGCTGACAGTTGGTACTCAATAAATGTTTATGAAATTGAATAGAAGTTTCCAAGTTTGGTATAAACCTTAGGAAGCTAACTCATGAGCATAGTACTTTCGCTTTTCTAAGCACTTGCATATCCATTATCTCAAGTGAACTTCTTTACTCATCCGTGAAAATATCCCCACTCTGCTGAGGAGATAACCTAGTTTCAAGAAGACTTGAGACTATCCCATGTTCACAGTACATGTCAGTGTTAAATTGGGGCAGGGAATCAAGTCTTAAAATTTGTGGGGCAGTGTCCTTATTGCTTCCTGAACACTTTGCATTGGTCTTTAAATGTCTTGAATTGAGAGGAGAGAGCCAATCTTTCTCTAAGTGCTGAGTTCTCTTCTTAAAAAGAGGGACTGCTGACAATGAAAATGATGGTGATGCCAAATAGTTCTGTGATGAGCAATTAATGCACATTCTTGCATTCTTGCCAGAACTCTCCTGATACTTGATTTCCCCTGGATGTCTGAGATCTGGAAATCTTAGTCCACCCCAGATCCCTGTAATCATGGGTTGGGGCCACACACTTTCCACAGGATTTTATTCTAAAGATCCTAAATAAGGCTGGTTCCCAAACACAGATAGTGCTGTCTTTAAGACTGGGTATTTTTATGACTTGGGGAAGAGCCAGTTGCCTTTTTTTGGTTGTAATTTGAGGTCTATTCAAAAGTTGGCTTCTAGCAGTGCAGGAAAATTGTGGTTGGAGGTGATGATGTGCCTGGGAGTTATCGCCATAAAGACATCAAGAGTCAGTTTTGGGACCCAAGCAAGCTGAACTGAACAGAGAGAGTTATTGGGTCGGGGACTCCAAAGTTCAGATACCACAATGTATGAAGTCACTAAAATTTCCCTTAGATCCTTTTTAGATTTGGTTCTGAGAGTAGCAGGATTGGTATCACCTGGGAATTTGCTAAAAATGTGGACTCTTGTGCCCTTCTCAGGACGGCTGAATCAGCGTCTGCATTTTAGATTGGCCTCTAGGTGATTAACATGCATTTTACAGTTGGGAAGCCCTTCCTTGATATTGTGATTTATAATAAGAAATATCTATTTGCTCCTTGTCCCATTTCTGACACAGAGCTCCTAAAAGCCCTGGAATTTCCTGTGAGGAGAGCAATAAAGATGTTGTGTGTTATGCTAATAAGATGATTTTTGGAAAGACCTAAGGAGGGGGCCTAGTTGTCAAGAGAGCCAACCAAATGATTAGAGGGTTGGAACTTTCAGTCCCACCCCCGACCTTGGGGGAAGGGAAAGGGGCTAAAGATTGAATCAATCACCAACTGCCAGTGATTTAATCAATTATGCCTATGTAATGAACCCTCCATAAAAACCCAAATGGAAGGGGGTTAAGAGAGCTTCTGGGTTGGTGAACATGAGGAGGTGCTGGGAGAGTGACACACCTGAAGAGGGCATGGGAGCTCTGTGCTTCTTCCCACATACCTCTTCCATCTGGATGTTCATCTGCATCCTTTATCATATTATTTTATAATAAACTGGTAAGCGTAAGTAAACTATTTTCCTGAGTTCTGTGAGCCACGCTAGCAAATTAATCCAACCTGAGGAGGGGGTCGTGGGAACCTCTGATTTCTAGCTGATCAATAAGAAACCTAGGTAACAACCTGGAATTGTGATTGACCTCTGAAGTGGGGGGTAGTCTGGGGGGGCCTTAGCCTGTAACCTGTGGAATCCAATGCTATTTCTTGGTAGATAGTGTCAGAATTTAGCTGAATTGTTCAACACGCAGGCGGTGTCCAAGAATTGGTGGAGTGGGGAAAACCCTTCGCACATTGTAATTGGGTCCCAGAATCATTCACTTCTCAAGACAGTCTTAGGGGATACTGTATTAGTCAGGGTTCTTCAGAGAAACAGAATAGGAATTTAGGAATATATATATTCTTATTATACGTATATATGTACATAGAGACATGCCCAGAAATAATGTTTAGCCAAATATAAGAGCACTCTGTGATCCAGTTAAGTTGACACATAAAATAAACCATCACAAGATACCAAGGCACCTGACTGTGTCTGCTTTTAATTGAGAATTACATTGTTGCTTTTGCAGAACAAGGAGAGTAAGCTATCAACCTCCATTTATTTAGAGCCAAGGACATTGCTAAGTGAGTATTAAAGTTTATCGGAGGCTGTGTTGATTAGTTAACGTAAGCTTGACATTATGGTTCCAGCTAGGCAGCCACATGGACCACAGACCGGCAGCAATGGCATCACATGGGAGCTTGTTACACATGCGGAGTCTCAAACCCACCTCAGTCATACTATATTATATTAGAACTTGCATATTAACAAGATCCTCAGGTGATTTGTATGCACATTAAAACGTGAGAGACCCTGCTGTTGTTCACTCCAACTGGAAGTGTCTGTCCCTGTTCTTCTTTAAGTGAAGAACATTTATTAGGGTTCCGCCACAGGTGTTTTTTGGGTAGTTTCTTCTGGGGGTGTTCTGAAGTGAAGAAAAATGACCAAACACCCTATGAAGCAGTGGTTCTCAGCTTTGGCCGCACATCAGAATCACCTGGAGAGCTTTAAAAGAAGCTAATGCCTGGGACCCACTCCTTGATAAGCTGATTTTGTTGATCTTGGCTGGCCTGGCCGTGGAGAAGTTTCCAGTCTTTGCACATGAATAAAATACGCAGCCAAGCTTGGAAACCACTGCTGTAAATAGAGCATGGAAGCACTTCTTCAATCTAGCTGCAGATCTGAGGTGAAGCATTTGAATGCTTATTTGTGTTTTCTTAACTCTGAAGTTATCTTCGGAGTGTAGGGAAAATGTGGGCACCTTGTGGGACTGGGAAGAAAGGTTGAGGAAAACGATGAAGGAGTGAGGCACACACAGGGAGGACAGCAAAATGAAGCCTGATCTCAGTTCTCCATAAACACGGGCTCAATTCCTCCGTGTGATTCTGGTTTATTCCCAATGGCAGAAAATACTAGCTATGAAGTCAGGCACTGTAAAATTTCAAAGCTGAGGCAAACCATTTGGTGCAGTTCCTATTTTAATTTGACGAGTATCCACTTTTTCCAGCTCTGAGAAATGAATCTTCCCTTAAAGGTCGCAGAGATTTTACCCGTAACAGTCTCATTTGTTCTCTCTCATGCTACCATTTCTTTTTCTTCCTCCCTCCTTCTCTTCAGCCTTCCTTCCCCATTGAACACACAATTATTAAGCATCTTCTGTGTGCTTGGACGTAATTTGTCATTTTTCCTTTGATTGTGTGTATATTGTGCTTTGCTGAAGTTTTTTTGTTTACTCACATTCCTTTTAAAGTTTTATGTCTAAACTGTAATCCAGAACTTTAATGATGATCTATGAAAGAGAAAATGTGAGGGAAGTTTGACTTCTGTGCCTAGGATGTTTGTACTCAGCCTGTGGACAGCTTGGAACACTTGCTTATTTTTCCTAATCCCAAAGTGACCCACTAGAGAGTCACTTCATCTTGCCAAGATCAGTTTGAATTATATTCCTGTCCTGTGGAGGTATTAGCAAATTTGCCCAATTTAGGATAGTCTGCAAATTTGATGAGCACATTGTCGATTCCTTCATCTCAGCCATCAATAAAGGTATTGGATAGGCAATAAAGATATTGAATCCTGTCATACTCTGGGACAAAGGCATGGGTGTTTACAACAACGCTTATGACCCAAGCAATCCTGCTGATTGAACTCCATGCTTTCTTCTCAGAATCAAGCCTCCAGCTCATGGAGATTTTACTTACAGGGAACTTCAAATGTCACTAGAACTGATGTCAACCAGTCCTGTGATCTCCCTGCTCTTTTGATATCTCGTGTGCTTCCAACCACTCTCACTGGAGCCTACTCTCCTTCATTTTCACCCTCAACTAACTGGGTCTTTGTCTTGATCGGAAATTTGGGCTCTAGACCATGTCAGTGTTAAAACATCTGCATCTTGTCCTTGATGTCTTGTGATTTCTAGCCATCACTATTTCCACCGTAGCTTTTCCTCCTCCCCAATTCACACTGCCCTTCATATCATAAAATTCAGCCCCTGCAGTTCATTTGGAGAGCAGCACAGGATGCTGTTTTGATGTCAGTAGTTGGACCGAGGCATCTTTGTCAACGACCAAGAGAGGAGTGGGCTTTAGTTATTTTAAATGCTTGGAATATAGTTCCTTGTACCTGTGGTGAGATAGCAGCTTGAACGAACTCACTTTTGAGTTTTGCCATAACAGTTCCCCGATGGGGGTAAGAAGAAGTGCTCGGAATATTTCCGAGGCAATGATTCTTCATTCTGAAATGTCAGGTAGTCAGCAGCCTGTGGCAAAGCCTCTTCTCAGTGCTTCCTCCTTGTTTGGCCTTAGATTATCCCTTGACTTAGAAATAAAATGCCAGTACAGTTAATAATGAAACTGGTGGGGAGACATAGAGTCATTTGTCTCCATAGAGTGAAACAAAAGCCTGTATCAACCCAAACAAACAGATGACAGTCCTTCTCCTACAAAAGAACTTTTGCTCATCACTGTCCATCCAGGGAACTTTCAGGTTTTGCTTTAATTTTAAATCACCCATTTGAAACACCAATCATAGCTGGAAATAAAGACAAATGATGTGCATACCTCCAGACTTTGAAATGGGCACCCTGCCTTTTCTCTGGTCCTGCAACTACACACACTCATTCTCCTGTAGTAGGCTATGAATCTCTTCACTGTTCTCCGTATATAAAAGGCTTGTCCCAGCCTCCAAGACTTTTTACCTGTTAATGTCAATACCCAGAAAGCAGTTTCCCCATCCACACCTCTTTAACTGTCTAAATTCTACTTCCACTCCCATCCTCCAGATCATTCCCTCCTCTGATCATTGCCCCCTCAGGGAAAACTTCCTTCCCCTCCTCAGCTTTCTTCTCCTTATCCTTCTTTGCCAGACACTTGGACACTTA
This sequence comes from Equus caballus, assembly GCF_041296265.1. NCBI lineage: Eukaryota > Metazoa > Chordata > Mammalia > Perissodactyla > Equidae > Equus > Equus caballus. The sequence continues at coordinate 88,469,957 of NC_091698.1, forward strand.
GTGATGATCTGGCTGTAACTTCTGCTGTTTACTCATTCACTCACTCATCAACAAATTATTATTGAGCATTCACTGTGTGCCAAGGATTGTAATAGGATCCATGGCACCAGGGTGACGAAAAATGAAAGTACACCTACCCTCATACAACTTACAGTCTGGTGAAGGACACAGGATCGCAAATAGTATAAAATTAAAAATGATTTTAAATGCTTTTCCAAGGACAAATATAGGGTACTTTGAGAACTTATGGTCTACTTCCCCCTCATAAAGTAATTTTTGAGTTGAAATTGAAAGGATAATAGAGAATTATTTAGAAAAAGGGTAGGGGACAGGTAGACTATTCTTGCCTTGGGAAACATAAAGCACCATAGTGGAAACCAGAGGGTGAAAGTGATTTGGAGAGTGGAATGTGTGTGCTGTGGACGAGGCTGCAGAAGTGGCAGGGCCCAGGCAGGTTGTGTCTTGTAGACCTTGCGAAGAATTTGGGTCTTTATTGTATGAGCAATCAGAAACCATTGAGGGCTTTGTAGCAGGGCAGGGCCATGGCCTTAGTATTGGTTTGCAAATTTCACTCTGCGGCTAGCTGAGAAACGATTAGACAAGAGCAAGAGTTTGGGTAAGATTTTGGGAAGATCATTTAATAAGTAATTGCAGTAAACCAGGGAAGAAATGTTGGCACCTTTAGACAGGATGATAGTGGTGGAGACAGAGTGGGGTGGAACGATATGGGAGGTAAGACAAATAAGACTCCGTGATGGCATGGGTGTGGGGGTCAAGGAGAGGAAGAAGCCAAGGATAGTTCCAAGCTTTCTGGAAGGCAGTGTTATTCACAGAAGAGACTAAAAGAGAACCATATTGGAGAGGAGGAGATCATGGGTTTGGTCTTCACGCTGCTGAGTTTAATGTATTTTTCAGACATACAAGTGGAGCTCAACATACTGGTCAGCAGATCTGAAGAGTGATCTGACTAGAGCTATCAATGTGGGAAGTTTAGATGTACAGAAGGTAGTTGAACTCTGGATGTGGGTAACAATGCCCAGGAAAAGAGGGTGAAATGCTTGCAGATCTGACTAGACATTGTACAATTCTATTCTTTTTTTTGTGCCCTTCATTATACAGAGCATAAGCCTGGGTTCATTCATCAAGTTTAATTAATACTTACCAAATGCTATGCCAGTCTATGACTATTTTTACAACATTTATTAGTTATTTTACAATGTTTTAGTTAATGTTTACAAGACATTATGCACTATTCACCAGTCTGCTTAATTTTCATAGCTTTCCTACAATGTAGATGTGATTATTTCCATTTTAGAGGTAAATAAACTGAAACTCAGAGGGATTAAGCAAATATTCAACTCAGACAATTAGGAAGTACCAAAGCTGGATTAGAAACCAGGTTTGTTTGTTTTTTTTCCCAAATGTTCTGCCTGTAAAAACCAACCAAGGGAGATCTCAGTAAACTCTTTTTTGTTGATTGATTGACGCCAGATAAATCAAATGTCTAAGAATTAGTAAACGTTACTGATTTCCATTTTTCTAATCACCAGCTGTGAAATAAGCCTCATTCTTGGGTCCACCCAATACAAGCTCCTGTCTCTGGATTAGGAAATTGTACAGAGCATGTCAGAAGTGTTCTGGCCAACACGACCAAAAATAGGTGGCCCTGGGACCTAAAAGTGTTTAAAAGAATACGCAAACAACTATGCTCCTCTCCAGCCTTCATGAAATACTCCATGGTGTGGGACGCAAGTGTATTTGAGGTAATAAAAATTCACATAGAAAGAACATTTCTTGGAATTTATCTGTTCATAGGGAGGAACATGGAGGCAAGGTAACTATATTAGTTGGCTCAGGTACCAAAACAAAATACCATAGACTGGGTGGCTTAAACAACAGACCTTTATTTCTTACAATTCTGAAGCTGCAAGTCTGAGATCAGGGTGCCACCATGGTCAGATTCTGACGAACGCTGTCTTCTTGGCTTGGAGATGGCCACTTTCTCCCTGTGCCCTCAATGGCAGAGAAAGAGAGAGCTCTCTGGTGTCTCTTCTCATAAGGACATTAATCCCATCGTGAGGGCCCCACCTTCATGACATCATCTATGCCTAATTAGCTCCCAAATGCCCCATCTCCAAATACCATCTTATTGGGAGTCAGAGCTTCAACATAAGAATTTCGAGGGGACACAATTTAGACCATATAAGTGATGAACAGTCCCTGAGATTAAGAAGTTTCCCAGAATGTGGACTTTTAGTGCTAAAATTAGAACAGTCCTGGCAAAGCAGAATAGTTGGTCACCTTGCATGGAAGGGAAATCACTGTTTTCTCAGTTATTCACGAAAAGTCTCATGGAAGAAGCGGAATTTCAACGGTTATTTAAAGGATAGAAATAATTAAGAATGGTATTGAATTGGGAACAGGATAAGTGACACAAGCTGCCAGCCAGATTACCAGGAACATTAATCCCTTCAAGTCTATTAATGAGACGCTATTAGGACATAACCCTGAGCAGTTATGTGTACTTTTCCCAGGGCCTTCCAGAGACAGTGACTGAATTGTTATCCCATGCTCTTCAGAAATTCCAGGGAGAGTTTCTAACCTGGTGACCGGAGAACTCGGTTCACTGAAGTTGAAGAAGTGAAATATTTTTTACTGACTTTTTCTCTGCCTTTTCCTTGAAACAGTCCTATTTAAAAAAGAATGTAAGAAATTTTTGCAAAAACGCTGTAAACTACTACCAACAAGACAAAATATTCTATAATTAATTAGTTATCTGATATTCTAAGAAATGAGTTTTGCACACGAAAAAGTATCATGTCTACCAATTATAAACCCTCCAAGAGCAGGACTCTACAGTGTCTAGATTTAAGGTCCTTGAGTTCTTAGTCATCTCTAGTTTATCTTCAGTGCGTGCATGGAGTAGGTACTGAAAAGAAACACTTGCCAAAAAGTCCTGGAAATGCTGTCTGTTCCATGAGAAGGCATCTTGACAGGCACCATACGCAAAAATGAAACTAGGCAATGTGTCCACGTAGGTGCATTCAGTCAGTCCCTATTTTGGCAGATGTCTCTGTCCTACTTTACCTGTTCTTTTGCTTAATGCTTCCAGGTTAAACTGTATTATATTTCCTGATGTATAGCCTTGTAATAATCAAAGCATTATGACTTATTGTCCCAAAGTTGATTTTTAAAGGCCTAAACGAGTACTATATGAAAGAGATGCTTTTCTTTCATACGTTGCCAACGTCTTTTTTAAAAATGATGGCCAAAGGCAGTTGTTATGGTGTCATCAAGGTCCATGTTTTGTACATTTGTTTTAACAAAGAATTATTGACTCCAGAAAGAACCTCACAAGTCCCTTGTGAGACGTTCTTACTTTTATAATGACGGGAATCTAGTGGCTTCCTCCACACTACATCTCTGTTTGGTGGTAAGGCCAGAGCTCACCTGGATCCTCTTCTACGACCCTTCCGCTCTCACATGTCCATCACTGTATTTATGGGAAAACTTCAAATGCTTCTTGTCTGTTCAAGGGAAGATGACTGCTTAGTGTGGATGGAAGAGGCTTATTCGCTAAAAGCAGAAAAGGAGCTGGAGGAGGGGTCTCTACCTCGTGCCTGTAGGGGCACAAAAACTAGCGGAGCCAGTGAGGGTGAGGGCGGAACTGGGAGCCGGTGGTCAGTAAACCGGTTCTAATGCGGTAGGGCTGAGGGTTGAGAGCCAAAAATCTGAGGGACCAGGGTGCAGTAATCAGCCTAATGGATAATACACAAGACAGAAATAACCTGGGAAATTACTTGGCAAACCACTGCTGTCTGAAGCCAGTTTTTTGTGCTGGCTGCTAGGCAGAGCGCGAGTGGGCCAGCTCATTTAAAGGGCCAGTCTGGCGCAGACATGAACAAAAGGAAAACACGCATGGGCACAGGAGGGAGTGTTGGTTTTATATTGCTTCCAGAATAAAAGGCAATTTGCTGAAGTAGAAAGGGAACACAGGCTTGGAGTCAAATAGACATGGGTGAAACCTTAGATACACGGCTCTGAGTGGATGATTGCACGTCTCTGAGCCGCCTTCTCTCCTTTGTAACCTGGGGTTTATGATATCCACCTGGGTGAGTTTATGTTGTTGCCATCCCCAGCACTAGGATTTCAGCACCCCAGTAATAGGATTTCAGCTTAGCAAATGCGAGTTTGCTTTTCTTCACACATATCTCTCCTCTTGCTTTCTCACCTCACCATTCTTGCCCTCACTTCCCCATTGCTTCCCTCTCTGAAATGTGTAGCTCTAAAAGAGCAATGAATAATGAAGCCCATCTCTGCCATTAAGGGAATTCCCTGTGACTTCCAGTGAAGGAGCCCTCAGTGGGTGAAAAAATGGCCAAGGCACATGATTGCATTTGCTTGTTAGCAGGGCTGGAACTGTACGTGTGTGTGATCATGTGTGTATTTGCTATGTCCTATGTATTAGGTCTTGAAGACCCTGCCCTGTGTGGGGAAATTTAACATGACCAAAGCCTCATCAGAGAACATGGTGGGTCTGTGACCACGTTGGCCTTCCTACATCTTCCCTCTTCCCTGTGGAGGAAGCCAACATGGACTTCCAAGATTCCACAGATTCTTCTTTAGTGGCCCCTTCACTCCCCGCTGGTGGTTGTCAGACTTGCCCTATCTCAGGATCACGAAGTTTCTCTTTGTCACCTGTGCTTTATCATTTCCCCATGACTTGCTCATCCTCATTTAATCACTCCATCCAGAATTGTTGAACATCCATTATAAGCCCAGTATTGTATGAGGGATTTGCAATAAAAAGATAAACAAAACCAATATTGTTCTAGTTTCCAAAGTTGATAATCCAGGAGGAAAGTCAGGTATTTCATGATTCATTATAATAGCATTTATATTAGTTTGTAAGGCTGTTGTAATAAAATACCACAAACCGAGAGGTTTAAACAATGGAAATTTATTGTCTCACTGTTCTGGAGGCTGCAAGTCTAAGGTCAAGGTATCGGCAGGGTCACGCTCCCTCTGAAGGCACCAGGGAGGGATCTGTGCCATACATCTCTCCTAGCTTCTGGTGGTTGCTGGCAACTTTGATATTCCGTGACTTCCACATCACTCCATCTCTGCCTTCATCTGCACGTGGCCTTCTCCCTGTATGTGTGCCTCTGTATCTAAATTTCCCCTTTTTCTACGGACACCAGCCAGTCGTATTGGATTACAGACCCAGCTTATTCCAGTATGACCTCATCTCAACTTAACTAAAGAAATCTGCTACGATCTTTTTTCCAAATAAGGTCACATTCTGAGGTACTGGAGGTTAGGACTTCAACATATGAATTTGGCAGGGGGCAAAATTCAATCTGTAACAGTGGTTAAAGAAGATTAAGGTAAGAGAAATCCAAAGTTCTGTGGGAAATATCTCTGTTCTCTTTAATTTCCTAAATCCTACATATTCCATAGGGTCTTCTTCCTCCTTGGGTCTTCCTTCTCCTTGGCTCCTCCACTCCACCACGACCTTCCCACTTCACCTCACAACCCTTCCTTGGGCCTCTTTCCTCCACTAGATTCTAAATTCTGCAAAAGCAAAGAGTGTATCTTCTCCTTCCCTTTTGACTGTCTCAGCTGGAATTAATCACCAAAGCCATCATGCTTATTGGAACTGGTGACTCGGTGACTTTCCAGCCTGGAGCAGAGTGGCGCCAAGCACCAGCCTTCTCTGCCCTCGCTTCTGTCCTCTCCCCAGTCTGTATCCTGCAGCCCTGGCCACCTCTTAATCATCAAGCCAACAGGAAATATCTCAGGAAACCTGGGCTCCTCCAGAACCCTGCCCTGTCTCAGGGATGCTGAAGAGAGTATTGGAAAGAGGAACCAGCGCATGTCTCAGCACCTGGACCACTCCCTGTGAAAAAAGCTGCAACACAGTAGCAAATTACATCCTTCATTAATGAAAAAAGACAACCTCATCAGAGAGCCTAAGGATATCCGTAAAACTCATGGGGTGTGCATACAGCGCTCAAGCTTTCAGCAGGAATATCAGAGCCAGGAATATATCCACAGAGCTGTTAGTGTTTTGACACATAACACAAAATGAAAAGGAAAAAAAACCCATACGCATCTTTATTTGCATCTGTTAAAAAAATCTGAGGAATATATATGCACTTAATCGACATATAATATTCACATATTGTATAGAATATTGAGCCTGATTACAAACTTATGCTTCTGTGACCTTTTTGAATAAAAGATTGGGTTTTGTGGACCTGAGGTTAGAGATTCTGGATGCTCGTAAGGCAGCAAAGCAGATGGTGCATTAATAACGGGGGTATTAGGAGGATAGGCTTCCCAATTCCAGTGTATTCATTAATACACTTTAGACAGTTTAATTGCTTCCTGAAACACTAATTGAAAGAGGTTCATTTGCAAATGCCTAGGTTCTAATAATATAAATCTGGCACGGTGCCACAAAAGCCCCTTAAATACCATTATAAGATAAATTGTGGCATTTAAATAAAGGCAGCTACATTTTTTAAATAAAATCGGTACAGAGAAATGTATAAAATTTTTCAGAGTGGGGAAAAGAGAGCACACGTAGGTGCTGAATCCTTCCAATATTGGGGTTTATGAAATACTAACGACGTGCAACCGAGTCTTGGGATTGTGAACATCTGGCGCACTCTGCGACTTCAGCCACACAAAGCAGAATGTTCTCGTTTACATAAACTCATTTCCTAGAGGGATAGCTATGGAATCCGTTATTTCAAGAGAATATGTGACTAAATGTTGTTACACCTTTGAAGAAAGGCTTTTCCCCTTAGAATCATTCTGCCTACTGACCTTCCTTAAATTGTATTTCATGCCTTTATAGGCATATTGATTCTACACACACTTCCCCAGTATTTACCAACCAAAACTCTGAGCAGTTAGGCTAAGAATACATAAGGAGTCTGCTTCCATGTGAAAAAACAAATGTGGATTGATCAGCACTAGATTTTAGTAATTCTCAGTTTCTTTTGGTGGAGTAACTATTCACTTAATAGACAGGACTACTGCATGGACTGCTTATTAGCTCGTGAGGATGTGGGTAAGCTATGAACTTGTTAGATAACAGTGATCAGAAGAAGTTCCAAATCTTCCACCAATGAGTGGGACCTTTAACGGTTTCCTTTACTTATGGAGCAAGATGCTTTCCATAAATTATCATGGAATTAACTTCCAAGAGGTGAGCTCAGTTTGGTGCCCAGGGCTGTTTTAGGAATAGTTGAAATCTACTCAGAGGAAAGACAAGTGAGATCCACGCACAAGTGCAAGGCATGGCTTGCTATCCAGCTGGCCAGGGAGTTAGGAGTGCACCTGCTCCTTTTCAAGCAGACAAGGGGCATTAAATATGAGGTGGAAGGACCTCCTGGAGCCTTTGTGAAAAGGCAAAGAAACTACTTTGTATCAGGAGCTACTGGACTTGAGGCAGAAAATAGTTTCCTTCAAGAAAATGGGAAATAACTTGCTGCTTTCAAAATGATCCCTCAGTCCTGTTGATTGCTATCCAGGAGCGAATCTGTGCTCTCATTTCTACTTCAAGTCCTACCTGTGCTAAAGACCAGCTGGCTTCTGATAGTATCTATGTGTTAACCGTACATGATTCCTGCAGCACACGTCAATCTATGATTATGCTTTCAAGTTTATTATGCCTTTAATGCCAGTTATAGTTTAAAAGTTATGTTTTTTTTTTAGAGGAAAATTAAATTTTTTTATTTAAAACATTTTAAATATAAATAATAAAAATGATATATCCCCCTTATCTTATCTCTTCACCCTGTAAGCCCTCATTTTAATGAATATAAAGAAGTTCCACAGGTAGATTACTTGATAGCAAACATACTTTTCCAACTTGCTAAATCCTATCAGATCAGAGAAAGAGATTATGATTTTAATCAGATATTCTATAGAGTACTTAGCCCAGAAGCAGTTATTACAAAATAACTTATTTTATCCTCTTCTTATCTCATCTTCTGTTTTCTTACTTCTCTTTCTCTCTTGCCTTTATCCCCAGGAGTGATCACAAGTAGTCACTCAGTAAATTTTGGTTGAATTGAATTGAATCGAAATGGAGATAAATATTCTTTAGAATGAATTGAAAGAAAATTGGCTCTACTTCAGCCCAGGCTAGAGGTATGCCCAGTCAAGGTGTCCCTATGTTTGAGTTAGTTGCTGAGCATGTGGTACTGTTGGTTTAAGAGCCTGCAAAAGGATAAACTTCGAGAGAGATTATCTAACCCTCCGAAATAGAATGACTTTTCATGTAATCATTCTTGGGCCAGAAGGAAAATAGGACCCTACTGGTCTACTGAAGCCAACACGCTTTTTGTGTGTATGAACATCTTCACTTTACCCCATTTCCTTCCCTTTAGATGTGGCCGCTCCTACCATGTTTCGTTGCATACCCACAGACCTCAGGCCAGGCTCAGCAACAAGGCACATCCCCATATAAACCATCTCCCTCCTCCTCCCTTTCTTCACTCCTCAACTCAGTGAACTTGGGAAACCCAGATTTATTCTCATCTCCTCCCCTATCTCATCATACCCTTATCGCATTGGCTGCTGATTTTTGCCTACCCTGTCTCCTGAGCTTCTAACTGGTCTTCTTGTCTTCTGTCTCATCCTCTCCTAATCTACCCTTCACACAGTTTCCCAAGTGAAATTTCCAAACTTAAAGCCTGATCCAATCACCCTTCTGCTTGAAATCTACAGGATAAAGTTCAGATGCTTTAGGAAAGTGTTCTCTCTTCACAGCTGCTCAGATCTTTCTCAGTAGTAGTTCCGATCCCCACTCCAGGTGCCGTTATTCTCTCCTCTATGCCTCCATAAAGCGTTTTGAGTTTCTCTGTTATAATACAATACATAGCCTGTAATCACTTGTTTATTTCTACATCTCTCTAACAATCAGCCCTTGGATACAGACTCCCTGTTTCATTTTTCTTTTAAATTTTTCTACCCCCAATCACTTACAGAAAGATTGGCATATAGTAGATGCTCCATAAATGACTATTGACTGTAATTGAATATAACAGGAAGGCAAACAGTAGCTTTGATTTTTGGTAAGAAAAAACTTAAGCAGAATAAGAACTGTATAGTGTCAAATTAGAGGGATAAAAGGCAGCTCAGATTACAACGTATTACGCTGAATATTTTAGTGCTACATCCGTATAGTCATATCTATACCATAGAAACCAGGCTATTGACACCTGAGATCCATTTGATGTAGTGACTCAGGCCTTCATAGCTCCGCTGTGTAGAGTATCTAGCTATCATAGAAATATATTGTTTCTGCATGTGGATACATGGATATATGTCTCTGTATTTCCGAAGACTGAGGATACGTCTTAAAATGTATAAAAACTGACTCATTTTAAGGAATATAGAATAGTTACACAGGTAGATTGCTTGATATCAAGTGTACTTTTTCAATTTGCTAAATCCTATCAGATCAGAGTTAAAAAGTCTCAAATTACCTTCCTTAGGAAGATGCATCTGTAATGTAACACAGTCCCATAAACGATCTATTGTTGGCTCACAGGAAGGTCACCTGATACTCTTTTAGATAAGGACCCTGAGGGAAGAGAGTTAGAAAAACTAGATCCTAGACCTTAAGGAGGACAAGACAATTGGCTGATTCTCTGGTGGGGGAAGGAAAGAGAAGGGGAAAGGTGAAGAAGAGAGGCATGTTGCTCTTATTTGCTTTTGAGAAAACATCTATTCTGAGATTGTCTCTTATAACTGGTAATTAGTGAAAGCAGATTCAAGTGATAGGGAGGCATTTAAGCGAGGATAAAGGTAAAGTAAGGGGGAGGGTGCTTTAGGGTAGGCTACCATAGGGTAAGGATGTCCTAGGTTCTTGTGGCAGATCTAAAAGCGTCAGCTCTAAAGAGTTAACATGCTGCTTCTCAATATTTAAAGACTGACCAGGCTGAACCACTCTCACTGTTTCCTTCTCTCACCTCTCACTGTTGTAAGTGCCAAGTAGCCATGGAATTTCAACTGCACATAAAACATTGATTTAAGGATTGTCATCAATGTTTGGACCAAATCAAGTAAGGCGTTGGGGTTTAAATCAGGATTCCAAAGTTCTATCACCATAAAGGAGTCAGAGAATAAAGTGTCTGGTATTGATAATAACTCCTAAAACATCCTAATGAAAAAGTTTAAAGTTAGTTGCCTTAGAATTATATTCACTGGGGCCAATCCCATGGCTGAGTGTGTGCTCTGCTTTGGCGGCCCAGGGTTCACTGGTTGGGATCCTGGGCATCCAAACCCGCTTGTCAAGCCAGGCTGTGGCGGCATCCCACATAGAGGAGCTAGAGTGACTTACAACTAAGATATACAACTGTGTCCTGGGGCTTTGGGGAGGAAAAACGAGGAAGACTGGCAACAGATGTTAGCTCAGAGCCATTCTTAAAAAGAAGCCACATATTTAAAAAAAATTGTATTCATTAATGTAGATATGACTAAGTGTTAATCATAAGGAAACTATTAGCCATATCCATTCATTCTCAGACAAAACCAACCCACCCCCACCTCTTTATCTCTGTCATACACACACACACACACACACATACACACAGAGTGTAGATCACTAAAATCTACAGTAAATTCACCTCAACTTGTGTGCATTTTCCTTTGTACAAGTCTTGAAAGAATTACTCTTACAAATCAAATATCAAAATTGAGAGTGAAAGGAGGCATGTTTCAACTAGAAACAAGATTAGTTTTAAGCACTTGGTCTGAATTATGTGTGTGTGCAAGTAAATGCATCTTTCACACTCATTAAAGCAAGTTCAAATAAATTTCAGCTAGGGGACACTTCTTAGGCGTTGCCTGTACTTGAACATACTGAAACCTCTCTCTTAAATAATCTCCGATTTCACACTAAACATTTAGGCTGGTTTTATGTAAAGGATATTTGTCATATTTAGTTTGCCTAAATATCTCAATCCCCTTCCTATTTGGGTGGCATTTAACTTTTGTGAGTCTTGGTGGAAGACCTTGTGCTGGAATTTAAAGGCAGCCAGAGGCTCCATCCCCCCTCCGCTGGTTGAAAAGGTATAATCTTTTGAACTAGGCTTTGTCAATTGACTATTCCTGCTCCAAAGACAGAGATGCAAAGACCATTTAGAATTCATTTTTGTGGTGGTGAAGTCCAGTGTCAACAAGAGACGATCCATCAACAGGGTCCTAACCATTCTTTTCCTATAGCTGATTTTGGTCCTGACTTCTATCTACTCCGTCTACTCGCTTAATTTAGCTAAGAAAATTTTTTAAAAGATTATTAAAAAAAATGATCTCATGACCTTTTTTGGTCAATTTATATAATGTGGGTCACTTTTTCACATGTGCAATTTTTATCCTTTCACAGGACAAATGTAAAATAATATGCATGTTCCTAACTGTTTAACATAATTTTAAATATATGCATTTCTATTTAATTTTACTTGGTGAAATTGTTGTGTTTATGAGTCGTCTCTGCTTGAACATAACGGAATGAGTTTTCAGTAAACTCATATTTTACACTGTCTCCTTTCCCTTCTCACAACTAATGCCCCAAATCTGGGAGAGTTTACTAGAGTTAAACTTTATAAAAGAGTACAGTTTGTTCCATTTTATATTTTTGCGTATTGAATTATCACTTGACATTATTATCTAATCTGGGTTATGTTTAAAAGTCAAAGTCATTAAATATTTTAAGCCTCCTTTGAGGTTTGTCTTTCTTATTAGGGCTGGGGCATGGAGAGAAGGTATATCTGAAAGAAATTGGTAATGAAGGTGCCAAATCTCAGGTGTAAAATGGGTCAAGTTCCTACGCAAGACAGAAAAATTCTAGCTCCCGTAAAGATGAACTGAAGAGAACTTGATTCCAAGTCTGAGAGTTTCAAGGAGATGTAGAGGTCAACTTTTTCCTCCTTCTACCTAAATATGTAAATAATTTAAAAAAAACAAAAACAAAAACAAATGCCCAAGAAAGATGTGAGGCTGGAGGAAGGGCCTGGTAGCAACCTATAGGTCCTGACGGTAAAGCCATGAATAAATCTGCAAAGCCCAATGAGGTTTAAGGTTTGTTAAGTTGTAATAGGAATCCTGCTTTCTTGGTGGTGGTGGTGTATCTTATACTTACAGAGAAAAGGTCAGAATTGGGCTGATCGAAACCAGAGTGTTAGAAAATACTACTCCAGTTTTGCCTACTGGGGGCATTGTCTTAGATGACAAGTCAAGCCAGCTCTCCAAAATGGTTCAGCAGCAAAGCAGGCTGCCCACCCAACACTGTGGACAGACCTTGTTCTCGGGACGTAGGTTTGTGCATCTTCTTTGTGAGGAAGTTTAAAGAGTTATTTTCTCTTTAATTTCTTTCATTCCTCACTTCCTTGTTTCCTTCCTTCCTTCATTCCTACTGGGATTTGTCTATACCTCGTCCATTTTTTTTATTGTAAAATATAGTCCCAAAGAGAATTCAGCAGACAACGGGCAAATCTGACTTTCTGCGTGGCTTCAGGTAGCTGATGTGACAGCTTTAGACAGACATATTGATTAATAATTCTGTCCCCATCAGTAAGGATCCTCACCAAGCTCATCTCCATTTTATTATTGTGTAAACATGTAATCTACACAAAATTAAAGCTGTTATGTCTTTGACATTTTGTCTGCTCAAGAGATGCTTATTGTAAAGAATAGCCATGGTTGAAGTTGCTACTCTTTTTTTTTTTTTTTTGATTTGGTACTAATTTTCCTTCTCTGCATTTCAAAACTGTATTCCCTTGTCATGATGCCTTTTGAACTATTCTGTTCTCCATCTTAAACATCTCTGTATGGAGATGGGAATGATTTTGAGTGTGAACATTCAGTGTTCATGTCACCACCTTTGCTGAAAACTGAACTGTTAAATTATGAATTTGTGGTCTCGTTTCACACCATGCTAGCCCAGGCTAAAACACTCCCATAAGAAATGTCAGTATTCATCTAAACGCACTGAACGGTAAATGTCTTCCCCCTGGAGCATGCCTTATTTGTTGAAAAGAGACATGGAAATTTCAGAGTTCACGTGTTGCATTTGGGGATCACACAGCTGGTTTAAAAATTAGCACATTTGGAATAATTAATGGCTAACTGGAGGCATTCTGCTGTTAAGTATGGTCCAAATGTTCTTGACAACTAGAATGTTAGAAATGTTCCCTAAAATTCTTAGATGTCAGTGTGTTTGGAAGGTGGCCTGAATGAATGAGATTCTAGGGAGGGTTAGCATAGAGTTTTTAATATAGACCCAAACTTCCAAGCTCATGACCAGTCTGCTCTAATATATCGTGAAGATTAAATGAGTTAAAACATATTAAGTAGCCACAATTATATCTCATCCATAGTAAGTCCTTAATAAAATTGTCTATATTATTATTCCTTCTCTTAGTCCAGTGACTTGTCACGCCTTAGGGTATTTAGAAACTGACAATATTAAACTTCACATGATGGTCATACTGGAGAATGATGTGACTTCATGACCTGGGTGGTTTGTAGGGCTATGAAAAGGATTGCTTTTATATTTGCCAGCACCCTAAAGAAAGAAATGACCTTACAAATTCCTGAAAGGTGTCTCTTATGCCTTTCATTCATCTGTATTGGTTCTTATAGAACGATAGTAACTTCAAGCTTGAAAAGAACCTGGATAGAACCCTGTTTAGGAAACACAGGTGCAGGTTTGCAGAACACTTCATGCTCCACTCAGAAGTGTCAGGCTGGACCTGTGAGCAAAGCTTCCCCCAGTTTATTTCAACTTTCCTGGTGACTCCCCTCCCTTGCAGCTGGCGACTACAACAGAACAAGTAGATATACACAGAGTGGTTTTCAACAAGGAAATCAAATGCTGAAAATTCAGGAAAGGACTGTTGAGACAAGAGCAGATAAGAAGAAGGATAAGATAAGAAGAAAGCCCCTGGTCTAGAAATTGTCTGTCACAGCCCCACTCCCAGCCCTCCTCTTTCTGCAAACTCCTGCTGCGAATGGTGGAAAACCCAAAGTCTTTCAAGCTTGCTGGTTTTCTCTCCCCCAGTAAGACTTGAATTCTGTGAGAGCAGGTACCGCATCTCAGATTCACACAGGACACAGGGCCAAGCACGGCGCCAAGCACAGGTAGCAACTGCTAAGATTGAAGCTATGCAGACTTAATGTCAGTATTACTGGAAAGGAACCAGAGATAAAGGATGTAGGAGATAGAATATCTGGGTTCTTGTCCCTCTATCAACAGTTTTGAGTTTAGACGAGTTGGCTAATGTTTAAGCTGCTTTTATAATTAAGATCACAGCTACTAGAAGGTACTTAGCACATTTCCATTTAAAGGATGAATGAATAAAAGAAATACATCAAGACCTTTAGAAGTTTTCATAGATTTTTCTTAAGTTTCTCATCTGAAGTAAAACCCACACCACCACATAGACCCTTGGAAACATTTTCTGCAATTCTTTCTGCTTTGAGTATAAAACCCCATGGTGTTAGTGAACTAGTGTGCAGGTGATTGGGGTCTAAGTCTTAGCTGGTCTTTGCTTGACCTTGACCTTGACCTTGACCTTGACTTTGAACAGTTTCATGACGAATGATCCAGAGGGTGACAAAAAGAAAACCAGCCTAAGTCATACTGGCCTCAATGGGACAAAGTTGTAATACGTGCTATTGGGCTGTATAATATTCATTCATTATACAGTCCAATACGTGCTATGGGACTGTATAATATTCGTACATTTATTCATCCATTTATTCATTCAAAATATTTACTGAATGCCTAATATGGGCCAGGTATTGTTCTAGTTGCTAGGATATAGCAGTCAACAAAACTGACGAAGTTCCTGTTCCTAGAGCTTATATTTTAGGAGGAGGAGGAGAAAAACATCAAGTAAACATGAGACTGTACAGTACGTCAAATAATGAAAAGAACTATGCAGAACAACAGAGCAGGGGAAGGGGCAGAGCGTGTGGAGGTTAGTGGAAGAGATACTCCTTAGTGGGAAGAACTTTCTAGTAAATCAATGCTTATATAACAACTTGAGAGAAGTGAGAAGCAAGCCTCCTGGGCTTTCAGGAACTCAGCACTTGGAGAAGGTGAGAAGGTAAGGCAGATGTTCAGATAAAGATGCTGAAGTTGCAGTTCAGCAGCTACATATTGTAATCCGGACTTCAGAACTGGAGATAGATATTTTGGAGTGATCAGCTTATAGGAGGCAGAGTCATGAGGCTAAATAGTTTTACCAAGAAGAGAGTGTAGATAGTAGAGGCAAGGTCCAAGGACTGAACCCTGAGGAACGCCAGATATAGAGGCTGGAGATGTGAGAAGCGAGCCCTGAAGGAGACTCAGAAGGTGTAGTTAGTGAGATAAGAAAAGAAGCAAGAGAGAACAGTGGCTCAGAAATCAGGTAAAAAGACATTAATATCTAAAGGACTAATACCTAATTGATTAAATATTAGGTTAATATCTAATATCAAACAGATTGATATCTAACATCCATTATCTCTAATATCACTACAGCTAAAAGTCTTTGGAATCTTCTATATATTATTAAGCAATAATTTCCAGCATTGAGAAGGTAATATTGGCGTCTTAGAGGCATTTCCACTGGCTTAAATGGAAACCAAATGTTTAAATTTGGAAATGACATAGGAATGGCTGAACAGCCCTTGTGCGTGTAGCTTCATTTCCGGGGAGGTGTGCCTGATCCTTGACAAAGTTTGGATTGATTGATTGAATTCCCAAACATGTTTCAACTTCAGCAGAGATGGAAACAGTTGTCTCACACCCACCGTCTGGGTCTGGTGTCCCAGATGGAGTGTGAGTTCTGATAACATTAGGCACCTCCAATGGAGGCTGTTTCTGGAAACAGTTCAAAAGTGAGGGTTCCTGTCAGCTCAGGAAAACTTAAGGATAAATAAAGAAAACAAACTCTGATTGCCAGTGGGTTATCTGTTGTGGAAGAAAGTTCACTGATTCATTTGACCAGTTGAGAACCTGTCCTGTGTCACAAAAATACCACTACTAGATAGTCAGATTGAGCCAAAACATAGTGGGGAAAAATACAACAAAGTTAAGCGAGAAAAGCAGGACACAAAGTTATGTTATATATGAGGCATTAAGCAAAAAAAAAAAAAAAGTTAAAAAAATCCGTATATCAAAAAAACTGGAAGTAAAGGAACTTAGGGAACTAGGAAATAGTCTAATTTCTTCTCTGCAACTTTCCATATTTTTCCAGTTTTTGTAACATGAGTATAATTGCTTTCATTAAAGGAAGGTAAACTTTAATGAAGGATATAAGAAATTGGAATCTTTATAAATTTATTTTTGCCTTAACATTCAATAGGGGCAAAAAGTAGTGCTTATGCCTAGTTATCCTTCCATGAAGTTTACACCCTGTTTATGAAATTCAGCTTCATCTATGCTAATGGCTGTGAAAATCAGGCAGCCGCCCTACCTGCTCTCAGTGGATTGCCTGGGGTACTGCCTTCTCAAGCTGCTGTTTTATTAATGATCTTGAAACTGGCATACTAAGGAATGAAGAAGTGTTAAAAAGACTTAGTGATATGCTACCAACATTTGCCAAGAAAATGAAATACGCTCACATGAGAAAACACTGGGGAGGCCACGAGAAGCCAACTGTTCTATTTTCTGAGCCTCTGACCTCTGCAGTCACAATTTCTAAAGATGAGCCTTCCTTGGCCAGACTTAGACTGTCCACTCTGCCTGCGTGCAGACATCAGTCCTCTGAGAGGTACAATTTGTCCTTGATAAAGCTTGGATTGGTTGATTTTATTTCCAAACTTGTTTCTGTTGCAGCAGTTATAATTAGGAGGAAAAAAAGGCTTTAGCTTTCATACTCCTCTCACTTTATTAAATTTTTTAATAAAGGAGAAGGATTATTCAAAATATGATTATCCAGTGGCCCAGTTTGCATAAGTTAAATTACATATCATTAATATGTTGAGTTTTGTAAAATTAAAAACGCTTTTAAATGGTTCCAGGATTTTTTTTTCTTTCAGGCTACGTGTAGATATAGTTTCACCACTTGTTTTATTTAAACTGAAGAAGATAGTGTGTTTTCAGAGGCTGTGATAGACACCAGAAACAAATTAAAAACAAAAAAGGGAATTGTTGCCGAGGTGGTGTGTGTTTGCTTGCTTCTGTAGAGTCATTGTTGGGGCAGCTTTGCATAGAGATGCCTAGGTCTTTGGGATCACCAAGACACACTTGCTATAAAGAGACTGTGAAGCAAAATCTTTGTAGCATCAAAAGAGTTCACTCAATTTTTAAAGTAGCTGATGTCTCCTACGAGTAAATAACCCAACTGATAGCCAAGACCTAAAGACTTATCTTACTGGCTGGTAGGTGTCAAACGTTTGATGCTTGGGTCTGGTTACCACAGTTTTGACAAAGCTGAAGGAGCCAGAGAGATGACTGGGCAAAATTTGTGGTAGCAGAAGGAGCAGGTGGTGGGCGTCATCATCCATTGAGTGCTTGCCAATGGGCAGCCTTGTATTTTATAAACTCTACCTTATTTACTGCTCACAGCTGATCTCTTAAGTCAGTAGTCACTGCTCATCTTCACAGATAAAGAAGGGGAAGCTTAGAGGTTTGATCATTTGCCCAAAAGGACATTGCACAGCAAGCTTTCAAACTTTGAGTCCAGAATCCATTTTCTTAAAAACTAAGCTAGTCCAGACTTTGACTTTATTAGACTCCATGTCTTTATGTTGCTTTGAGTTCTTCATTCATACTTTTAAAAACTTTCTTAAGAACTTCTAAAATCTTTTTTCTGTTGTCTCATCCTGAGCATCTGCAAACAATCAACACCTCTAAAATGAAATTCACCCAAAATAGCAAGGCCTTCCAGTACTATGAAACCCATGAAAAGCACACCTGGCATTCTTGAAAAAAATGCTCTTTTTGATGGATTTAAATTGGACTTCAACAATAGACATATTTTACTATGTTATATTTGACCTAAGAATCACCTCGAAGTTGTCAGATGTACCTTTGTGAAAACTGACTTCAGATAGTGTGTGCTGATGCGATTTACTAAAAGAGATTTGACAAGAATGGCTAAGTTCTCAGAAGTAACGCAGCAATGTAAAAAAGTGCGTTCCTCCACCCACCTAGAAATGATGAGACTCATTAGCATAAGTGCCTGTGCTCTGGCCATCAGGCCTTTTCCGAGTGCCTGGCAATCCAAATGAATGACTTCTAATGGAGGACCGCTCAGACTCCTCATCACCTCCCTCTACTCGAGAGCTCCGATTGATTAGACAGTGATGGGTTATAAGGATTTTCTTGGAAAGTGTGTCCCTAGGCTTCCATACATCAATAACAGAAGATACAGGCCCCAAAGAGGCCTGAGAGTTATACTCCCAACTTCTCTCCTGTTCCTGGAGAGTTATCCTCTCAGCTTATCATAAGGGAATAAAATGATTTTAGCATCCCCTTTGTTGCTGATTGACCTGCTCCATCTGTTGCTGTCCTTCCGTTTCCTAACTTAGAATCCTCTTCTCTGCTTTTCCCACCAGAGGTCCTGCTTCCTTCTCTCATAGTAATTAGTTAGACTTTTCATTATTCATAATACACTATCAAGGATATGCCAGCACCAAAGAGGAATCTCTTTTGCACTGATTCATTAAACAAATATTTACTGAACCCACCCTAGGCACTGTTGCAGGCACTGGGGATAAATCAGTGAAGAAAAAGCCTCATGAAGCTCAAGTCCTGGGGTGGGGGCAGATAACAAACAAATAAATAATTAGAAGGTCAGACTGTGATAAGGGCTCTAGAAAAAAATAATATAGGGACAAGGGATGGAGCTGCTGCAAGGGGGTGCCATTTTATTTTGAGTGATTAAGGAAGATCTCACTTAGGACACTTGAGCAGAAAGCTGGAGGAAGTGAGGGAGAAATTCACGTGGCTATCTAGGGGAAGAGAGTCCTGGCAGAAGGACCAACAAGTGCAAAGGGCTTGGGAACAGGAAGAAAGTTGCTGTGGCTGCAGGGGAACGAGCAAGGGGGAGCAAGGTTAGAGGTGAGGCCAGGGAGAAAGCTAGATCCTGTAGGGTCTTGTAGACCATGATAAGGGCTTGGGCTTTTACAGCAAGTGATATATGAAGCCTCTGGATGGGTTTGTAGACAAAGAGTGACATAATCCAATTTTCATCTTAAAAGAATCACTGTAGCTGCTGAGATAAGAATAGATATGGGGGCGAGGGAGGAAGGTGGGAGACTATTGCAATAACCCAAGAGAAAGACAATCATGGCTTACATCAGGTGGAAGTAACAGAGGTGGAACACTCAGTTGAATTTGGATGTATGTTACAATGATTCTCTTAGGAAAGCTTGAAATTCGTTATTGCAAATGTTTTAAACTTCTCTAGCTCCTCAAATTCTTACATCCAGCAAGAAAGTTTCCAATCTTCTGGATGTCCTCTAGTCTTCTATCTCAGGTCAAAAGCTTACCTTGTACCATAAAGAAAAAGAAAATGAGGTTGGTGATTGACAGTCCTAAGCTGAGTCCTGGTTCACCAGATTCGTGACTGTGGGAGAAATAACAACTTCCCTTAGCCTCAGTTTCTTCATCGAAAAAATGGAAATAAGAGTAGTATCCACCTCTTCGGTTTGCAGTGAAGATTAAATGAGATAAATTTATGGAAAATACTTAGTGCAGTCACTGGCATTGGGAAGAATTCAATAAATACTAGCTATCATTCTTAAAATTATTTTAAATTATTGTTACTACTATTGCTATAGGCACACTCTTGCTTCTGAGTCCTCAGTGAAGGCCTCACAAGTTCTGTTCTTCTCCTCTGAGTCCTGAGGCTGCCCTTCTCAGCTTCTGAAGCAGTCTGCTTCCACTACACTCACATCACACTGCTTTGCTTAAAGCATCTAAGGATTGCAGCTCCCCATTCTTCCTTCCTGTACCTTCCAAGTGGTTCTCTCTCTTTCTCTTTCTCAAGCTTCCCAGTAGTTTTTGTTTTAAACGAAGGTTGCTTCTCCCTCCTTCACTCCCTAGGGCCATCTGGAAGCCTCTTCACTCTTATTTCCTAGATTTGAAACCCATGCCAACAAAGCCTGACTCTGAGGATTACTCATTAGATCCTTGTATCTATTTACATTTTTCAAATGTCTCTTTCATATCCTTTGCTCGTTCTAAACTGCCCTCTTCTCTGCTTCTGTCTTTTCTTTTTAATCAAAAGTCAGTCCAGAGAGGCTGGGAGAGCCTTGCTGGCTCCTTCCATTCCCTGCTTGCTAAGCCACTCTCGCAGTACGTGCCCCCTCCCCTTCTCCCACGTTTTGGGGGCAATCCTCTCCTGTCACTCCTTACCTGTCTTGAAGGGTGGGCATTTTGAGAATGGGCACCTGGGAGAAGGAGCATGTCCAGTACATCTTTGTCTGCTAGGTGTTTGCTTGTACGAGTTAGGAGGTCGCTTAGTCCTCGATATGTCCTGATGAGCCCCAGTTTCTTCTTTGCTTTCCAACAGAAGCAAGTGTAAGCACTGTCCCAGTGCTTCACCCTCCTGGGTCCACCGTGCCCTTTCCATGTTTCTGCTCCTTGGGGACCTAGATTATTCTGATGGACTTGCAGTTTCACAAAGCTGGGTGCGATCCTTGTAATCCTATGCTTATGAGGTGTGCTACTAACCTTCCCACATCTTGGCATTCATCCATGATAATACCAATGTGTTACTAGATTTTACCATTTCACATTTTCATGATTTCATGATGACAGCTCTTACATTCTAGATGCATTCCAAAGAAGACTCAAGAGCTGTAATGCACACTCAATTTTTATTTAAAAAAGAAGATAAAAGAGGGTCCTTGGAGAAACTTGATGCCATTAAGAACTATTTTGGAATGTAAAACTTCTAGGATGTGACATCGATATCCTGAAATTCTCTGTTTTTTTAAAATTTAAAACTTGCATTTCTTTCTCCTTTTAACTCCTTTCTAAACAAACAAAAGCATTTAAATAGCACTTTATAGTTGGTAATGTATATTCAAACAATATCTACAACACACAAATCTTCAGTGGAGGGAGACAAAAAGAAATCAGTTTTCTTCCTTCAAGGAGCTTCCTCTCTGGTGGGATAAAGATGTAATATAGTTAACTCACAATTGTGCACTTGGAATTATCATAATTCTATAGTTGAGCTAGGGCTCTTTAATAGATAATATATCTAGACCAGAATGAGAAGGGCTGAAGATGCTTCTGATGCATGTCTCTCTTTGCCGGGTGAGCAAACAGCTTAATCCTCAGCTTCTCCACCTGCCTTCTTGGGAGTGCCAACAAGTCCCCACCATTCCCCCAACTCTGGCCAACTGTGCTGGGCTGGGACTGTGAACTGATTGCATATGTTACCAAGGAAATTATTGGGATGTCAAATGGCAGTGTCATCTTCCTGGCAACATATTCTTGAGCAGATTGTGATCCAGTGACCCACAGGTACATCATTCAAAATGCCAGTCCCACTGCGGGTCTATCCCCTACCTTTGTTCTCCAGGCAGGAACCTCATCTGGCAAGGGAGAAGTACAAATAGATCCAGAAATCTACTTCTCCAGCCTTTTTTCTACAGCTGCAGCTCCCAGATTGTCAGCCAGTCCCAATGTCTGGCAAGGTAAAACTTGAGCCATATACATATATTCATTGCCTCTTTGTCCTCCTACATTAACTTTTTACACATCACACAAGAGCTCTCTTTGCAAGTGCAGTAAACTCTACAAAGATTGAAAAGAAGGATGACAATTTTCTTAAACTGTTTTGAACCATGAGTTTTCATACTTTAAGCCACAAAATGAATAAATACTTAACATATGTTAAAATATTTGCTCAGAATAGTTCCTCCTGGATATCAAATACTTTCTCATCCTTTTCTCTTTTCTTGAGATAATTGTGTGTCTGTGTTCTTGTACTGCCCCAGGTTTTTCCACGTCCCTTTGATGTAGAGTTAGTTTGATATTCTAGATGAATATTGTGTTTATTTAATTACATAAAAACATAATTCTCTTCAAAAGTCAACAAGCATATTTGAGCTCCTCAAAGCCTACCTTACACACATCCAGTGTGAAAGTCTAGCTTGTTTAATTTATTGATATGTAATCTTCCGTTAATTCACTCTACAAATTATTATTGTACCTCGAGTAAGGCATGATGCCAAGCAATTTGAGGCTAGAAAGATAATCAAACAGATATTGTGCTGTGTGACAGGCAACATACAGTACAAAAGTAAGTATAATTTAAAGTTGAATATGACAAATGTCCAAAGAGAGATACTTAAAAAGCGTTGTGGAGAAGGGTGAGATAATTAATGTTTTCTTTCTTTTTTAAGGTAAAGGGAAACCTTTCCATTTTTCTTACTGATACTATTGCTTGCCTATAAAACTCATTTAAAATTTGTTAATTGAGGTGTAATTGACATACATTACATTAATTTTAGATGTACAACATGATTCGATATTTGTATATATTGCGAAATGATCCTTACAATAAGTCCAGTTAACATCCTTTATCATGTATAGTTACAGAATTTTTTCTTCCTGTGATGAGAACTTTTAAGATCTACTCTCTTAACAACTTTCAAATGTGTAGTACAGTATTATTAGCTATAGTTGCCATGCTGCACGTTACATCCCCATGACGGACTTATTTTATGACTGGAAGAAAAGCTAATTTTTATAGACTCATTTTTAACATAAAGGCTGCATCTACACTTGAGCAGGGAAATGATTTTAGGGTCGTTCTAATATAGATGTAGGCTTAACTGGTGACCAATGGTCATCGTTGCTGATACTTTATCGATTTACTCGACATAGAATTGCTTTCTTCCTTTGTGCTATTACATATCTCAGACCTGGTTCCCATCCTCACAAGCAGAAAAAGACACCACCTCTATCCCCTAAGACCTTGTGGTGGAGCAGGGCCAGCAGAGAAGCACCCAACTTGTAGTTCTGTTCAGATCATGAATGGTTTCATGTTGGACAAATTACTTAATGCCTCTTCTCCTTTTTCTTACCTGAAACTGGGGAAATAATGTCTTCCTCACAGAATTCTTCTGCTATTCTTCTGAGAGCATGTAGTCACCGTGACTAGCGTGCATTATGAATTAGAGGACCTTCATACCCAATGGCTGTCTTATTAAGCTGTGCCAATTTGGGTTCATGATGGCTCGTAAATTATGAAAGTATTATGAAAATTTTCACAAACAGATATAGATAAAAACGCAACTTGAGGCATCTCTGTTACTCTGAGGGGAAAAAGAAACATTTGGACACTTGGGATTTTCATAGTGGGAAACTGAAAAATCAAAAGAATTCATGTGCCTGCCAACTGTAGGATCAGATTTTTAACACTCATGGCATTCATCTCAATTTATAGAGAATGGTTTTCTTTCTCTTTCACTTCTATTCAAACAGAATCAGAAAGGTTTGATTGTTTGGTTCCCTCTGCATGAAGCACCTTTGTCTAGTTATTTATCTAGAAAACTTTTGCTTATCATTTACATCCTTGTTGCCTGATCTCTGATTTCTTCCCTCTCCTTCTTAGTCAAGCTTAAAGACTCATGTTTCTGTACTCATATTAGTCTTCATGCATGACACTACAGTAATCTATTGTAATTTTTTTTAATCTTCACAATGTACACCAAATACGTATGTCCTCACTACCTAGAACAGTAACTGGTTCATAACAAACCGTTTGATAAATGTTGAAGGAAGAGAGAGAGAGAAGGAGGGATATGAGGACTAAGAAACAAAAGAAAAGAGAATAAAGAGAGAAAAATCTAGAAAATAATCTTTTGGTCAAATCATGTCAAGTAATTTTTCCTCCTTTTCTTCCATTTTTGGATTTAAACTAATATAAAAGTAAAATATGAACATTCTAAAATAGTCAACAGAATTACGTAGAGCTAAAATTTAGAAATGGGATTATGTTTTACTCTTTCCACTTAAAAATGTATGCTGGTCTCATTTAATAGTCCTACATGTAGATCTATTAATTTATTTTTGTGAAGCAGCAAAGCATTCTGTAGTGTGGGTGGAGCATAAATTAACTTTCTACTTGTCTGCCAATGGATATTAAATGGTTTCCAATATTTTTCTTTTCAAATATTATTGTAAAAAATATCTTTGCACAAATGGGTCAATATTTATGTAGAACTCATTCTTAGCAGAATTGATGGATCCAAGCAAATCTGCTTTTAACCATTTGATGGATCCTGCCCAGACGTCCTTCACAATCCGTGGGAAGTTTTCCCACCATGGGCGACACTGCGCATTTTCACCCTCAACTTTCCTTCTGAGTCAGTTTTATAGAGGAAAAAATAATACTTATTTTTTATTTTAATTTTCATTTACAAGATTACCAGTGAAGTGGAATATCACTTTGTACATATTGATCATTTTTTGGAATTTCTTTGTGCCCACCATTTATTCATAGTTGTGTCACGCTGTATTAAAGATTTTAACTCTATGTCTATTTTATACGCAGTCAATAATTTCTCCAAGTCGTATACTAGGACTTTGGATAAAATGGTTATAAAGATCCACTGTGTAATGTAGTCTAATTTCTTTCCGGTTGCTGATGCATGTGTCATTTGCACAGTACTTCTGTGTCCACAGGAATTAGCCAGAGCCCTCCAATCCCCAAAGGTGCTATATGACAAGGATTTCACACCACTTCGGTCCCAAAGGGAAGCAAATCCTATGTGTAAAACAAGTTCTTCATGATGCCGAATATTTGCTGAAATTGTGCTCAGGTTGGACTGATATGATATGCATGTGCTGCTTCCTTTCTGGTGAACTCCTTAGTGTTCTGAAAAGCATGATAGTGATTTCCACATACCCTTCATGGTTTAGCAACTTCTTTCAAGGGAGAAACTGCACACCTGCAAATTATGCTTGCGTCTGATCTACCATGATCAGAACCCTCATTATTCTATAGCAGGTAGATTCTCTTAAGTGTAATGTACAGAGTTGAAGTTTTCCATTTAATGTTTGTTTCAGACTACTAGGTCAGAGGATATTTATTATATTTGCAGGTTCATTTTCCTTTTGCTGTTGTTTGATTTGAGTGTCAGGTGTAAAAATTTAGCCAATTTACATCACCTCTAAGGGAATCCATTAACTCATTGCTAGCCTTGAAAAATTACCTCCACCAGCTTCCATCGCTCTGCGTTACCAACCAGAGTTTTACTACATACATAGAATAAATATATTTTTATAACTCCTTTCACTAAGGAATTTCCTAGGACTTCTCACAACTAGAAAATAAGAAAACACTTGTATAGAAAGCAGTCTAAGTTGTTTGTAAACCTCAGGAACATTATTTATTTATGACTCACCAATATGCTAATCTTGTATTGATATTGTTCATCATACCAAGTTCTTTTTTTTTTTTTTTTGAGGAAAATTAGCTCTGAGCTAACATCTGCTGCCAATCCTCCTTTTTTTGCTGAGGAAGACTGGCCCTGAGCTAACATCCATGCGCATCTTCCTCTACTTTTATATATGGGACACCTACCACCACGGGGCTTGCCAAGCAGTGCCATGTTCGCATGCAGGATCCGAACCAGCAAAGCCCAGGCCACCGAGTCGGAATGTGTGAATTTAACTGCTGTGCCATGGGGCCGGCCCCTCATCATACCAAGTTTAAGCTCAACTGTCTGCATTTTAAGACTAGCATATTGCCATCTACCTACTTCCTCTCCAATTTTTTTATTAAGGTATAATTTACATATAATAAAATCTATCATATTAAAGTATACTATTTGATTAGTTTTTATAACTGTATATAATCATGTATCCCCTGCCACAATCAGGATATGTATAGAATATTTTTACTACCTCAAAATGTTCCCTTGTGGCCCTGCCCAGTCAAAGGTACCCACAGACACCAGGCAAACACAATGTGTCCTGAGCCCATAGTTTTGGCTTTTCTAGAATTTCATAAAAAGTGAACCAAACAGTAAGTGATCATTTGTATCTCATGTCTTTTACTTAGTATAATATTTTGTAATTCATCCAGCTTGTCACATGTATAGATACCTTGTTCCTTTTTATTACTGAGTAGTATTCCATTGTATATATGTAACATGATTTCTTAATTTGTATATATGTAACATGATTTCTTAATTCACCAGTAGATGTATATGTAGGTTGTTTCTAATTTTTGGTTATTTAGAAACAAACTGCTGTCCATATTGTGGTAAAACACTTTGAGTGGGCATATGTATTTATTTAAATGTTTAAATACCTACTGGTAAATCTGCTGAATCATATGGTAAAAGTATGTTTAAATAGTTGAGAATTGCCGAACTATTTTCCAAAGTGATTATGTAATTTGCATTCCCATCAGCAACATACGGGAATTTTGGTTTCCACAAGTCTTCCCTAGCACCTGCTATTGTTAGTCTTTTCAATTTTAGCTATTTTAGTGGGAATGAAATGATATCTTGTTGTGGTTTTAGGTTTACATTTCCCTGGTAACTAATGACATTTAGCATTTTTTCATGTGGTTATTTATCATTTGTGTATCTTTGGCAAAGTTTCTGTTCAAATATTTTACCCATTTTTTAAAATTGAATCATTTGGATTTTAATTATTGAGTTGAAATAATTCTTTATATATTCTGTATATAATCCTATGAAAGGTATCTGTTTTGAAATATTTTCTTATAATCCCTGACTTGTCTTTCTATTTTCTTAAAAGCATCTTTTGAAGAGCAATTTTTAAAATTTTGATAAAGTCTAATTTATTGTTTCTTTGTGGTTTGTGCCTTTGGTGTACTCTCTAAGAAATCTTTGCCCACCAAGATTACAATTATTTTCTCCTACATGTTCTTTAGAATGTTATAGCTTTAACTCTTATATTTAGGTCTAAAATCCATTTCAGGCTAATGTTTGTATATTATGTGAAGTAACAATCAAGGTTCATTTTTTTGTATATTAAATTATCTCAGAATCATTTTCCACACAGAATTACCTTGGTATCTTTGTTAAAAATTTATTGACCATATATATGTCACTCCATTTCTGGACTCTCTTTTCTCTTCCAGAGATTATGTACGTACAGTCACACTAGTACAACATTCTCTTGATTATGTTAGCTTATAGAAATTTTTGAAATCAGATTGTGTAAGTTAACCAACTTTGTATTTTTCAGAATTGCTTTGGCTATTCTACGTTCTTCACATTTCCATACAAATGTTACAATACACATGTCAATTTCCACACGAAAAAAAAAACAAACAATCAAACAAGAAACCAAAATTTCTAGACCAATTTAGAGAGAACTGACATCTTAAAAATATTGAGCCACCTCATCCATGAACATGGTATATCTCTCCATTTTTGTGAGGTTTTAATTTCTCTCAATGTTTTGTAGTTTTCAGTGTACAGTTTTGCATATTTTTGTTAAATTTAGCAGAACTTTGTTAAATTTTGTGGATATGATTAAATTAAGGAATTTAAGATGAGAGAGTATCCTGAATTATCCGGGTAGGCCCAATGTATTCACAAAGATCCAAATGAGAGAGAAGCAAGAGTATGAGAGTCAAAGGACAGGTGACAATGGAAGCAAGGGTAAGAGTGACATGGGGCCATGTGCCAAGAAATGTCTTATCAGTAGATATACTGTTAAACCTATCTTTTGATTTTTCATTAACAGTTATATTTTTTAGTTCTCAAGTTACATTTGAAGATTTAAGCTTTATAATTTCAATCTCATCATCTATTTTCTTGACCTTATCATATTAGT
This sequence comes from Equus caballus, assembly GCF_041296265.1. Classification (NCBI taxonomy): domain Eukaryota; kingdom Metazoa; phylum Chordata; class Mammalia; order Perissodactyla; family Equidae; genus Equus; species Equus caballus. The sequence goes on from NC_091698.1 coordinate 88,497,759, forward strand.
TTGTTGTATAATATTTGTTTTAAAGTCCGTACTGATAACCTCAATACCTCAGTCACCTTTGCATCCATTTTATTGTCTGTTTTATTTTCTGCGGTCCTGTTTCTTGTTATGCATGGAAAGTTTGGATTGAATACAAGACATTGTGTATAAGAAGATTATAGAATTTCTGGCTGACATCTTCCTCTGTGGGACAATTCCCTTTGTTTTCTGGCAGACAGCTATAGCAGACCAGACCACCTCTAATGAGGACTTGAGCTTATTAAGGGCTGGGTTGCCATTGTCATCAGACTGAGACTAGAATGGATCATCTCAGTCCTAAGGCACAGCTCTGCAGAGGAACCAGATTAGAGCCTGGGTTGTTTGCTAGGGTTCCTCCCCCTGGAAAACGCTAATATTTATCTCTTCAGTACCTTGGGCTTGAACATTCTGCTCTGTTATCCAGGGTTTTTTTTTTTTTTTTTTGCCTGCTTGGTTTCTTGGCCTCTTGTTCTGCACACCTTAAGAATTTGGCAAATATTTCAAGTGTCTAAACTCTTGATAATCAATCAGCATGATTTTGCTTCTCAGGGGACCTTGGACAATGTCTGAAGACATTTTTGGTTCTCATAACTCTGAGGGTGGGGGTGAGGGATGGGTTGCTACTGACATCTAGTGGGTAGAGGCCAGGGAATCTGCTAAACATTTTACAATGCACAGGGCAGCCCCTATGATAGAGAATCATCTGGCTCGACACATCAACAGTGTGGAGGATGAGAAGCCCTGGTCTACACCAAGTTTACTTCCCTCTATCTCTCTTGTCTCATAGATCTCACTTCCTCCAGACTTGATTGCCTTGGCAGCTTCAAAACTCCATATTTTTTAAAATCCTTAGCCTCTTGAGGTATTAAATGTCTTTGCTAGTTTTCTGTCTTGTAGCAGTTAGGTTCTGCCAAGCTTCTCAATTTCACCTCCTATGCCAAGAACAGGCAAATCCCCAAAGATAAACAAGGCATCCTGAAAATGGTGCTCACTTCAGTGTTCATCCTTTTCTTCATGATCAGACTCCTCAAGTCCAAGCTGCCTCCTTATACCTCCAAAGTCTTCAAACAAAGTTTTAAAAATTTTATCTAGCTTTCTCCAATTGTTCTTGATCAGAACATTGGCCTTTACGAGCTACCCTTTTATAGCTTGAGGCCATGGTCCTCCTAGCTGATGAGAAAGCAAGATGTGGTAGACAGAAGTTGGGCTGAGAGGAGTAACTGTGAAGAAAAGTAGTCCATGTCAGATTGGAGACAAGAGGCAGGCTCAGTGACTCTTTCACAGCCAGTAAGAAGAGGCTGAAAAAATCACTTGCAGAAAATCTGCTTTATCCATGGCTTTGTAGGAAGCTGTGGGCTAGAGAGGCAAGAAGAAAAAAAAGAAACTCATGAGAAGAAAACCAGCAAAGCCACCAGCTCAATATGTAAGAGTCTCAAGAATCTCTATGAGGCAGAACCCAGGCATGCCATTTAAAACCTAGTTCTGGGGCCTCGCACGAGGCAAACTCTGACTTTCTACACTGAGAAGATAGAGTACAGAGGGAGAAGGTCCTCGCACCTCAAATGATGCTGCAACTACAATTCTCAACCACACGAATAAATCAAATGTTAAGAAAGAAGACTAACATAACTAATCATTTCAATAGCAATTCATTCTTGTGAAATGAATTTTATGTTATTTTAAATAATTTATACAAGTATGTTTAAGATATCAAAAGATAAATAATTGGATAACACCCAGTAAAATTAAAAAGAAATTATAGCAAAAGTAAACTGAAAAAATGTAAAAGGGTTAAATTGAAATCTTGGAATTCATAAAAATTGAAATTAAAGAACATAATAGATTAGAGGAAATATAGAATGGACCAACAGAAAACAGTCATTTGAAGATGATGCCACAGAATTCACCCAGAATCCAGTAGTGACCAGAAAAAGTAACAACTGGAAAATCATTAAGTAAGTGAAGTATAGATTGCTACATCCACCATATGTCTCGCAGGAATTCTAGGGGAAAAGATGGGTGGAGTGGTAGAGAAGCAATATATGAAGACGGGTAAAATTTTTCAGATTTTAAGAAACTCTGACTCCTTAGTCAGAAAATACACAAGAAATGCCTCTAGGAAAAAAGAGAAACAAATACACAGCTTGACATGTAAGAGTGAAATTGTAAAACATTAAAGAGAAAGAGAAATCTTAAAAGCCAGCAGAAATAAAAGACAGATTACCTACACATGAATTGTAATTTGACTGAGAGCAAACATCACCCAGAAGAATGTCCAGAAGACAATAGAATCGTATATTCAAAATCCTGAGGGAAATTCACCGTTAACCTGGAATTTTATGCTCAGTTAAATCTTCATTCCTGTGTGAGGGTAAAGCAAAGGCATTTTTCAGTCACACGAAGACTGCTTGCCATTTACAGAATAATACCAAAAAATTTATTACAATGTGCACTTCAGGTAGAGAAGATGTGAACTCAGAGTTTGAAGGGGAGGCAAAAAAGCCAGTGTAGAAACAATAAAATTATGCCTGTAAATTAAAAAGAATTTTTGTGTGTTTAAAAAGGTAAAACTGGGGTTGGCCCATGGCCAAGTGGTTAAGTTTGTGTGCTCTGCTTTGGCGGCCCAGGGTTTTGCCGGTTCGGATCCTGGGCAGGGACATGGCACCAGGCCATGCTGAGGTGGCATCCCACATAGCATAACTAGAAGGACCCACAACTAAAATATACAATTATATACTGAGGGGATTTGGGGAGAAAAAGAAATTAAAAAAACAAAACAAAAAAAATAAAGATTAGCAACAGCTGTTAGCTCAGGTGCCAATCTTGAAAAAAATAAAAAATAAAAAAAATAAAAAGGTAAAACTAAAGATATAGACAGCAATAACATAATGGGAGTGTTGTGCATTTTAAGTGCATGCTAAGATTTTTGACAAGTTTTGCAAAGGAGAAAAACATTGAATAGCTTTAGACTTTGTTAGAAAAATGTGAAGTTAAATTGGGGTAAGGTATTTGAAGATTAGTAGCATCATTTATAGCTTCAAACCAAAGTGGAGAAAAAGCAAACTATACAAATCTTTATTCGTCCAATAGAAATCAGGAAGAAGAAAAAAGAAAACAAAGAAGTAGTTAACAGATCAATTTAAAAGTTCCTATGATGTATAATTTATTTCAGAAAATAAAAAATGAGAAAATCATCCAACTTAGTCTATGAGACTTTTATAACAAAATAAGAAAAGGCTTGCACAAGAAAAAAAAGTCCACCAATTTCACTTTTGGTTGTAGACCCAAAGATCTGAAATAAATGCCAAGGAATAGAACTCAGTGGTGTCCTAAACAATAATGAACTATGACAAAATAGATTTTTATGTCAAAAGAGTGATGCCACCTCAATATTAGGAAATATATTAACGGCAAAAAATTCAGAAACTTGACGATATGAAATGTTGGCAAGCAAACACAGAATTTCTCTGAAAAAACTGCCTTTGTCCTATGGCTGAAATAATTACTACAAATAAATTTGTTTGATGAAAAAGTCCAGTACATGGTCAAAAGTAGCTAAGCATGATCGGGGCTGGCCCCATGGCATAACGGTTAAGTTCAGCGCACTCTGCTTCGGTGGCCTGAGTTCGCAGGTTCGGATCCTGGGTGAGGACCTACACCACTCATCAGCCATGCTGAGGCAGTGACCCACACATAAAGTGGAGGAAGATTGGCACAGATGTTAGCTCAGGGCTGATCTTCCTCAGCAAAAAAAAAAAAAAAAAAAAAAGGAACTAAGCATCAAAGAAAGAAAACACCGTAAGAGTTTCCCCTAGGCATGCAAGATTATTTTAATATTAGAAAATCAGTTAATGTAATTCATTACATTTAAATAAACTAAAGACAAAAATCATAGTAAGTCAAAAGAAGCGTATTATAAACTTCAATACACACAGGATTTTAAAAATGATTTAGAGAATTAGGAATAGAATTTATTGTTAAAAGCAACAATAATAGACTCTCTTGTTACACTGATAGCTTTCAAACAATCTACAGGAAACAAGATGCTTGATGGTGAAGGGAGTTTCCCTCTGAGACTGGTAACATCGTACAGTGTGTCGCCAGCCTTTCTCACTTGGATTATTACAGAGTTCTGATACAGTTCTCCCTGTAAAACTTTGAGATGTTTGTCCGGTTGTGACTGCCTTCTGCTCAAATCCTTACTGTGGCTCTCCGTTTCAAAGCAGGGTGGAGGTCCCTGCATGATCTGGCTCTGTGTCTCTCCTCCTATTATGTCTTACCCGTACTCATGTTGGTTCAACCTCACTGGCCTCCCTAGGACTTCTTAAACATGCCAGGCACACTGCTGCCTCGGGGCCTTTGCCCTCGCTGTTTCCTGTGCCAGACAAGCTCTTATCCCAGACATCTAACTGCCTATCTCATCACCTTTAAGTTTTTCCGGTCATCATCTTCTCTAGAGGATCACCCTGACTCCTCTATTTAATACTGCAGCCCCCACCTCCAGGCCCCCCTCATCCGATCTATATTTTCTTGTTCCCCTGGAACTTACCACAATATAATGTATTATATAATTTTTGTTACATGTACTATGTACTTTTTCTCTTCCCCTGCTACAGTGCAAGTTTCACCGGGGCTGGGATCGTGCCTGCTTTATATCCCAAATCCCCAGGAGCAGTATGCTGCATTTACTAAATGCATTCAAGAAATATTTGTTAAATGAAGAAATTATGTGTGAAAGCCACATACATTTAGAAGTGTGTTTTGAGAAATTTTAAAAAATTACGTATGGTGACTTTGGGTCTTTTGAATTAATTATCTGTATTCTAAAATACACACCTTTTCATATATACATTAAAGTCTCTATTTTATTCATTTTAAATATTCCTTTTTTCCCAGTAAGTCTTCAAGATATTTGTAAAAAATACTGCGTCTGATACTACTTGCTTATGTTCTAAAGTGGTAAGAGAGGCTCTTTTCTCAATGCTGCTTTCAAGTGGAAAGCCAATCAATCAATATTTGATTGATTTTAAATACTAAGCACACAGCTTCAAGAGGCAAAACCTACCAAATTACTCACTCTACTAAATGAATATTCCCAACATGCATACATATGTGTATATGTGTGTGTATTTATGTATATGTAAACACGTATATTTGGGTATATATCATGTATACATACATGCATTCACTGACCCAGCATAAGTTCATTCGTGTTGCTGGAGACATTTGGATTCTAGCCTTGTAACTGCCATTTACTGCATTCAGTATGAGGGAAGAGCCCTCAGCCTCCCTGAGTTTCATTTTTCTCATTTGTGTTAAAGAAAGTCAACTAGGTAAGCTTTAACGATTTGCTTTACCAATTGTTTTCCTTATTTGCTTCCTTGCCTGTATGTTTATTTGTGTCTGTTAGTTTGGGTGGACTTTGGGAATGTGTTCACCCTGGAGTAAAGAGCTCTGCCGTTGCATGGGTTCAAATCTCAGACCTAAGATTTACTGGTCATACAACCTACAGAAAAAATACTTACCCCTTCTTGCTTTCCCTTTCCTCATCTGCAAAATAGGGGTATTATTAGTACCTGTCTCCCTGGGTGCTAGGTAAGTACCTAGTACTTATGACTTAGTAAGATCATAGCCATAAAGCATTTAGAATGATGTCTGGTACGTAGTAAGCACCAGATAAATAATCCTTTTATTTATCTTGCAGAAGAGTGAAGATGGGTATTGGGAAATAAATGAGACCATTTTTAAGTTAATTCTCCCACACGCACCTTTTTCTCAGACAAGCCCAACTACTGTGTCTGCAACACATCCTGCCATTTCAGGCATCTGTGTCTTCATACACGTTGTCCTCTCTTCTTGGAAACTTCCCACGTTTGGGTCTAAGTCCTGTCATCCTTCAAGACTTGCCTCCATGCTTACTCCCCCTGACCACTCTGCCTGGCCACCCGCTCTATGACCCTTTTTATTTCCCCCTTTGCATGCAATATATTTGTCAGTAAATACACACACAAATTGAATATCAAAACTTAACTAATAATTACTAGATTTTCATTCTGCATTCAGCATTATGCTCATAACTTTATTTATATTACCTAGTTTAATCCCTTTCAATGATGCTATGAGATGTTAAGTGTTATTTCCAATATTTACGACCAAGAACACTGAAGTTCAGAGTCAAAAGCTGACTTCTCCAAATTCTCAGAAACAAGAAGTGGTGGAATTGGAATGGATTTGATTTCTTCAAGCCATGGACTTTTTCTGTTGAATTGTGGTGGTTAAGTTGTCTACCTCTTCAACTACATTAGAGGCCCATTTGGAAGAAAGGTTATCATTTAGGTTTCATTTATAGAGTTCTAGAACAATCTCTGATAAAAGGTCGGCATTAGGTAACGGTAGGTTGATTGAAAAGATGGATGAACAAAGTGCACGAAGCAGGTGGCAAGAGATTAGGAAATATACGGTAATTTGGAACCAAACTGGGGAGGGCTTTTTACAATATACTGATAAATTTGGGCTTCATCCTATAGATTTTTAGGTGTTAGTATTGCATTTGACATTGAAGATTGCACATCAGGTTATACATTTTCAAAGACATCCATGACTGGCAAACTTGGAGGAGAGTAAAACTGGAGACAGAAAGAGCTGTTAGGAGGTTGTTGAGTAAATGAGAGCCAGAGCACTGACAAAACAGCAGGAATGGGAACAAATTACCACGAACTCAGTAACTTAAAACACAAGTCACGGGGCTGGGCAAGGCTTGGCTGGGTCCTCCGCCCAGAGTCTCACAAGGCTGCAGTCAAGGTGTTGGCTGGGCTGTGTTCTTATCTAAAGCTCAAGGCTCTCTTCCAAACTCATGTGGTTGTTGGCAGAATTCAGATAAGAATTCAGACCGGGGTCCCCATTTTCTTGCTGCCTGTTACCTGAGGGCTGCTGTCAGTTCTAGAGGCTGTCCACAGTTCCTTACCCTGTGGCCTTCTCATAGGCCCTTTCATAATATGGCAGCTCAGTTCTTCAAACCCAGTAGGAGAATCTCTCAGGCCAGATTGGTAGGATGGAATCTCATATAACATAACGTAATCATAGGCGATCATTCCATCACCTTTGACATAGTCCATCACCTGGAAGCAGTCTCAAGTTCTGCCGGCACTTGAGGGGAGGGAACCACACAAGGTGTCACTCACTGTGGCTCACCTTAGGGTATGTCTGCCACAGGATCCATTTTCAGGTCAGATGTTGAGGTGCCAGGGTTGACTGTGTACCATACCAACAGCAAGGAAGCTACAGAGAGTGGTTAAGATTGCAGACTTCAAAGTCAAATGGCCTGAGCTCTACGTAACAATGGTCAAGTGACCTAGCCTCTCTGCCCTTACTGTCCTCATCTGAAAATGAAGGAAATGCAACACTACTGTTAAATGAGGTAGTGCATATGAAGAACCTAGAACTTAGTAAGCTCTCATTATATGTTCACCGATATTACTATATATTGACCAAGATGGCCTTAGCATTCCCTTCAGCTTAACTACTTTAGACTGGCCCCAGATCTCCCCTTTCTTAGAGCATTTATTTTAGGAAACTTGCAATTGTAAATTCCTTCTCTGCTCCTTTGAAATATAAATCTTCTCCCAGCCTCTTGCCAGTTTTTCAGCCCAGGAAAGTCTTTCTCAAGGACCTAGGAGCCATCTCTTTGAAATGAATTATCAAGAAAGATAGAGGCCAGCCCAGTGGTGCAACAGTGAAGTTCACATGTTCTGCTTCAGCAACCTGGGGTTTGCTGGTTTGGATCCCAGGTGTGGACCTACACACAGTTTGTCAAGCCATGCTGTGGTAGGCATCCACATATAAAGTAGGGGAAGATGGGCACGGATGTTAGCTTAGGGCCAGTCTTCCTAGGCAAAAAAGAGGGGGATTGGCAGCAGATGTTAGCTCAGGGCTAATCTTCCTCAAAAAAAAAAAAAAAAAACAAAAAGAGAGAGAAAGATAGCACGCTATCTCCCAGTCTCTGAGGGAGGGTGGGTGCCTGACTTTGATAAGGGGCAATTAACAAACACAGACAGCTTAACCACATTGGTCACCCTCCCTGCTAATGTCTTCCAGTAGGTTTCTACTAGCTCATCCCAGTGCTTAAAAACCTCCTACCATTCGACACTGAAGAATTTTGTTTTGGTGGAGTTGAGTTCAATCTCTCTCCCTTATTGAGATAGTTTAAATAAAATCTTCCTTGACTATTTAAGTCTGTCTGGAACAATTTTTCTTTGGCAATATGACAGCAATCCATATGGGAACCCTTCTTTTCTGACCTAACTCACAGGTAGCAGCTTTGAAATATGACCAATAGGCAAAGAAGAAAATCAATGATTTTTGGCATCTTTCTGCCTCCCCATTTCTCCACCTACTTCCCTGAGTGACTATTGCCTCATGGATGTTAAGACCCTTCATGTAATGCCCACACTCCAGACCCATTTTTTCCCTTTCCTGCTTGGTCCATATAACGTCTGCTGTATAATAAAGGATGTCATATACAAATTTCTCAGAGGGATAAATGCCAGATACTGACTCCTGTAATATACCTTCCAGGAGAGTTTCCATTTTAACAAGGAAATTGGAGACTTTCCTTAACCCAAAAGAATTTTCTTGAATCATGGAATTTTGTCACTAATTCTAACCTGTGGGAACAGGCATTATTAGACATTGGCACTTCCTAGAAACTTGCAATTAACTGAACAAATTGCAACCTATTTAGTCTACAAGTAGGCCCTAGTTTATAGAAACGGACAGAACATACATTTACACAGAAAAGGAGCATGTGAGCAGATCCACAGTGAAACAGAGAAATCTAAATCTGAGTCATATGGGCACGATTGAGTAATGACTCATTACTTCTTTTCTGTAGCTTAGAAACAGATAAAATGGGATGTCTTCACATATAATTGTGACAAAGTTTAAAAATAATTTATTAAATCTAATATTATACAAATGCCACAGAAGCTTTATCTCTGGGGTACAAGCTGGAGTCTTAGCAGATTAATACATGTCCTTCCAGAGAGCTGCTCACTCTTAATGGCTGATCATAATGGCACAGGACTCTGATGTTCAAATCAGTGTCTCCTTAATTGAGGCAATATAGGACCAAATATCAGAAACCTCGCATGTGTAAATGTGTTTGTGTGTGTATAATGGAGGCATGTGGAAGAATAGGGTAAAACGCAGCTTTATTTGATCGGCTTTCTGATTTATGAATAGAGTGTGTGTGTGTGTGTGTGTGTGTGTGTGTGAGAGAGAGTGTGTGTGCGTGTGTGTTGGGGCTAGTGCCTGGAGTGCCTTTATAACAGGGTAGTTCTGCACGAGATCTTTCAAACTCAGGAAGGAGATGTGTAGAACCTGTGGGAGGACATTCTGTTGCCTGAACAGAATATTAATATTTCAGAATATAGTGTCTGCATTTCTGGAGAAAGTGTCGATTCCGTGTGACTTCTGGTTTGGGAAACTTAGTTTGTACGGCTCCTTGTACTTGTACAGTCTGGAATATTGACTCCCTTCCCTGAGAATCCTGTTTCTAGGGGCTAGTTTTTGTGAAACTAGAAATTCTTATTTCCAGAATGAGGAATCCAGTAAAACCAGCTATAGACTCATCAAGATTTTGTCCTTGATTTTATTTTCCTTTAAAGTTTTAACAGAGTAAGAAAAGTGGTGGGGTTGGAGAATGAAAATAAATTGAAGAAGTGAAAATCCAAATGAGGCATGAAACCCAGTTCTCTTCACACTCAAAGAAGTAGTGGTTTCTTGATTTGTGTTCAATGTAGTGTCAGAGGATTTCCTGGTTGTTCAGGTGACTTGTTTTTACAAAAACCAGGCTGTGTCTGGCTGTTTTTGAGGCCTGGGATTTGGAGTGCAAAGACAGGTTGTGACCTAACCCCGTAGGTGTCATGCACCATTCAGCACAATAGGACTTCAGAGTTCCGAATAAAGCTCTCTGCTTGCTGAGGGCTATGCTCTTCCGTGGGAAGACAGAAATGCTGGGGAGAGGAGAGTTATGTTTCGGTGGCAGAGCGAGTTAAGCAGCGTGTTAGGCGCCGATCCACTGAAGGAGACCTTGTGAGCAAATGCCAGCTCCTTAAATCTCTTGCACTTTCATGCATGAGACGATGTCAGTGATAAATGACGTGGAAACTGAACCACGGCGAAGTGCTTCAGACAGTCTCTCTAGAATTAAGCTGGTCACGTAGAGATCTAGGAGTCAACCTTTTCAATCTGCAGGGAGCAGCCAAGATCATGACCTACAACCAAGGCAGGTGGGAAGGCTTAACTTGAATAAAAGGAAAAGTGCTGTGAGATAGGCAGCCTCTCACTTTATTAAACAGGGAGGCTGGGGTAGGAAATTAGATCCCAGGTTAGTGTGGACATAGATTTTTTGATACATTTCAAAAGACCTGACTTGGCTTCCTGGAATTATTCATGCATGTGCACATGCACACACACACACACACACACACACAGAGCCTCTTTCACATGGGGCTGGGCAGGGGAAGCATGTGGCATGCACTGTTGGTCCCTTGACATGGAGCATCTGCCTTTTACTCTCAGTGAAATAAAGAAGACTTCCAGCAGAGTGCCTCCCTCTGGCTGTTGTCCGCCCTACCTGCTACCTGGGGCTCTGCACAGAGCTGGTGTTTCCCTCCCCACCGCCCCCCTAGGTAGTCCTGTGATGCTGGGGACCACAAGTATGCAGACAGTAAAGGTGGGAGCAGTGATATCTTGGCTGTTGAACAGAATTGTGCAAATTTATGATTTCCCCATTGCTTTTCCCCAGTCCTGCTCTCTGACACAGGAGTTAAGCCTTTAATTTTGCAGAGGGATCAGGGCTAAAGCTCTGAGTCTGACAGAAGGGAGCACAGAGACAAACCTTACTTTCTCAGAGGGCTGTGGGGCTTCAAGGATCAAGGGGTTGGTGGTGAAGGCCTGTTCAGGAGAAAAGAAGGGAAATGCACAACTAGGCACCCTCTTCAGGCTCTCCTGGGCCAGCCCAGAAGGGGTTTCAGTAAAAAGGCCTAGTGAAGAAAGGAATTATTTCTGCTCTAAATGTCTCCCCATTTCTGATGGCATCTTTCTTTCAGTCTTATAACGTTATTCACACCTCCAACCAAAACTGACAGTTTCAAAAGTAAAACACGAAACATACTTCTAGAACCTATAAGCTTGACTGCACACTCCCCAAATGAACACACAGCCATTTGCAATCACTGGAGTGTAAAGAATGGCTGGTGCAGGGAAAAGAAGCCTGGGTTGCACGTGAAAAGTCTTGGCTCGAGTCATGGACCCATCATTTTATGTCTGTGTCCCAGTGAACAAGCAGTTCCTGAATATTCTGTATTTCACTTGAAAAGTACAGTGGAGGATATACAGCATCTCGCTACCTTACATAAGCATCAGGTAAAAAGTAGCATATAGACATGTCTTGTGGGCCACAGAGCGAGTTATTACTACACGTGTTGATTTTCTTGTTAGTCTCTCTTGTGTCTATGGGGCAGGAAAATAATAGCAAGGAAAAATATTTGTGAATAGTCATTGCCTGTTCTTCCCTGGCACTCCTTTTGGGGCAGTGTCCACAGTGTGTTGCAGTGTTTAATTCTGATGTTTTACTGTCAAAACAATGGGATTTTTTTTTAAATCTATAAAACATGATCCAGAAATCTACCATTGTAACACAAATCTTTAATTCCTTTTATATTAACTTCTGACTTTAATTTTCGTAGATATTCATATTTTAAATAGATGCGACCCTGGAGTGCACATGATGTTGAATACTATCAGTTAACATCCTATGGTAAACCTTCTAAGCATTCCCCTGTGCTTCTCTCTCATCTTCGTAATTGCTGCTTTCATGGATCCGTGATGTTTATCAAGTTGAGGGATCATGCTTAACCAACCGTCTCCTTCTGGTTTTTTATATTACTACCATTGTTTAGGCAATGAAGACACCTGCCAAAGAGGTGCTTTGTATTCATTTTCAAAAATATGGCTATGGATTCTAGCAGCTTGGGAGCCTGTAATGAATATTGTGGATTTTGTTTCCCAAATTAAGAAGATGGGGAGCTGGCCTTCATTTCAAGAGATGAACAATTGAGATTGAGTACTGCATACCCCAGTTCTTCCTCACTGACTTTTCTCGTAAGCCTCTATCCATGAAGAACTAAAGAGAAAATCAAATCCACTCTGCATAGGATTTGAAACCTATATTTTCTTCATAAGAAATGTAACGTATTTGAATGGAAAACTCCCCATAGTGTCCATTTGATTTAGCAAAATATATTAAGTGGTTACTACATGGTGAAACTGCCATCTCTAGGGAGTCAGTAATGATTAAGCTCAAAGACTCCGACTCAAAGACCTGGGGTTACAGCTCTCCTCTGGTACATAATGATTGAGTACCACGGTGAGTTACTTCATATTTATAGACACAATTGCCTCAGTTGAAAATGGGGACCACATGAGATAACACAGGTAAGAAATTTAGCGCTTCTCTGCATAAAGTGAATGTACCATAAAGCATAGCTATTGTTATTATGATGATTCTTATGTGTCTTCCAGGCTAAGCACCTTGGGCAAGTTATTTAACTTCTCTAAGCTTCAATTTCCACATCTATAAAATGGAGCTCATACCAGGATCTACCTTATGGTCTGTTATAAAGATTAAAGAAAGCAATGCACTCAAATAGTTCAGAATATGCCCAGTACAGCAATCTTCTAAAAATCGTGAGTTATTTTAGGTTTTTCTAAATGGTCACAGCAACGTGGTTGTATTACTATCTCTCCTTGGACTGGTAAGGAAATGGAACTGCTGATGGGCTAAATAGCCTGTCGGTCGCTCACCTATTGGATGTAAGTGCCAGCGTTTAAGCTAGATCTGCTTAACTTCAAAGCCCATGCTCTTCCACTCTTCCACACTCTGGGGGATTCCAGATAAACGAGACCAGGTTCTTGATGATTAGAATTCTGTAATCCAGCCAGTGGAACTGCCAAGCATGTGTATCCAGGATGGGAGGGAGGGAGGTGCACTGTGAGGGCTGAGGGAGGTGTGGGTGCCTATGCTGGGGGGACCAGAGCAGGATGAATCCTGCCTGAAGAGAGGGGGTTGGGAAGACCCCATGTAGGAGGGGGCCTATCCTGGCCTTGCTGCTGCTCCCAGAAATGATATCAATTGCGAATTCCAGGAGAGCAGTGTCAAAATGAACTTAATATTTCTCCAGATGAGAAAAGGTGCCCTTAGGGAAGTAAAACCTGGTTGGGCTTTGACATTCAATTTCCAGGCACTTTACTTTCTAAGAGAACTCTAAAGATGCCTTCCTAACCCACTTTTCTGCTCCATTTTTCTGGCCCCCTCTTCTTGCCCCCACCCTTTTCCCTGTAGGCTGCTGCTGGGTCCACAGGCCATTGATTCTTTTAGGACTTCACTCTGCTCTGGGCCCTCAGGAAACAGAATTCCTGACCTGGGCTTTTCTAGTAGGAGGGCCAAAATGGGGAGTTAAAAAGTGGGAGAGCAGAATGAAGGACTGAATGAGAAAACTGCACTTACTGCTTTCCTCGTCTTTAATTCGCTGGCAGCCAATTTAATGGAAATGTATTTCATTAAAAAAAATTAAAAATCTCAGGAAAGTTCTTGTAGTTTGGAATATAATTTTGCGTTTGACAGAGAGTTAACAAGCATCTTTCCATTTGATACTGAATTAATATTTGGAGTGACATCTTTCAGCGCTGGCTGTAGTGGTGTGTTTGCCCGAAGGAAGTCCTAAGAACATTCCTAAGTAAGTCGTAGAGAACAGTTAGGTCAGGGAGGTGGACGGAAGCCATGCCACCTCATTTCCTGCACTTTCAGCAAACACCCAGGACAACTGGTTCAAGGGATCAGGGCAAAAATGGGCTGCCATTTCCACATTTCACCCGGAAGGTCGTTCTCCTCTATCCAGCCTTTAGAAGAAGCAGCAGGCACCAGGTCAGAGCTGCCGTGCTTGGAAGTAGGTGGGGTTGGCCTTTGGTTGACTCCAGAAGGCTAAATGGAGCTGAGAACTCCAGTCTACACACATTTTTCTATCGTCATGCATAATTTGGTCTGCGTAATGGCAGCAACCATATCCCACTTGTCCCCGATGGGTTTGCCTCCCCAGTTTGGCTGCGAGCTCTTTGAGGCAAGATGTACTTGGTTCTATACAGGTGTTAGACATGAGGCTGCTCAGTGGCAGTACGGCCCGGTGAGCCGTGAAAGCAGGGCTTCTGCTGGAGAGGCAGCCTGGGTTCTAACACAGGTTCTGCCACTCACCCTGTGATGCTGGCCAGACTACTTGACTTCTCTGTGCATCAACTTCTTCATCTACAAAGTCAGGTTACTTTATAGTGCTTATCTGAAGGGGCAGGTGTGTGGATTAACTGAGATACCAACTGTGCTGAAGGCCTTGCTGGACCTTTGAATCCCTTCTCTGAGTAGGAGTCATTACTACCGTTACTTTTATTGTTGTCATTTTCATGCTTAAAACCATAGCAATGAGAATGGGAAATAGCATTTGTTACAAAGAATATTCCAGTTTCGCTTTATTTCTGTTCCTTCCTAGTCAGAGATTGGACTTCACAGGTAAGTATTTCTTTGGACAATGGGTTTCTGGCTGATCGCGTCTGACATACTTTATGTTTACTTGCATCTTGTTTCTCGTCTGTCTTCCTCTTCTAGCAGGCAGTGGACTTCTGTTCTGGTTCTTCACTGCATGGTGCCTAGCACACAGTAGTTACTTAGCAAATATTTGTTGAGTCAGTGACTTGATGATGGAAAACATCCATGGAGTTTTATATTTTCTGGTTTCAGACACCAGCAAGGAGCGTGCCGATCACTTTCAAATTTAAAAATCCCAGGAAAGGGAGTCTTTGGCCTAGTTTGGGTTAAGTGCCGACTCAGTGGGTAGGGGACAGGATCACATGGTATTCTGACCCCTGCGTCTGTAGAATGGAGAGAGAAGAGGCAATCTCAGAACAAGAAGGCAGCGCTGAGCAGCTAAAACAGCAGATGCTGAACAAAAATTACACAATCCTTTCTTCAAAGGAGTTTACCTATAGTAATTTCATCCTTTTCTCTCTAGTTTTGAATTTAGGAAGGGCAAGACCATCTTGACCCAGAAAAGTCCTTTATGCATTTACCTGAAAGAAGATTACTTCCATCTTATCCTACAATCAGGCAGCAAGTATTTACTGAGTAATGATTGCCTGCCAACAGCATGCAGTAAGTCCCCTGTGATGTAGAGAGATAGACATGCAAAGTGGAGAGATAGATTTGGGAGTCATTTACATCCTGGGGAGAGAGGAAGTGCTGCAAGCAGATGAGCTCTCGGAGAAGACAGGTGGAGAGGGGAAGGAATAGAATCCATAGTATTGGGAGACACCTCCACAGAGGGAGAGAGGTGGGTGAAGATGTGCCAACCGGAGCCGAGTGAAGACAAAGTTCAGAGAGCCCTGGTTCTGCATGGGGCGGGGGACCTATACAAGGAGGGGCCCCTCCCACAAATACCACAGAGCAAGGGAGACTGAGAGGCCTATATGAGCACTTTGAGGACACAGGTTCTGTCTTACCCACAGGTGTTTTCTCACTCTCTAGCACAAGGCTCTTTTTCTTAAACAGCCGCAGGTGGTGTATGTGTTAATAAAAACTCCAGTTCTAAATATACGCATTGCAGCCTTTAGTCATCACGAAGAAACGCCACTAGTCTCTGCCCTCCAAACTGAAAGGACAAATGGTCTAGTGCCGTTAGCTTTCCTGTCTGATGCTGGTTACGGTTAGTTATCTTAACAAGCCTCCGTGAGGTTGCTTCCATGCTTTTGAGTGATCCATAAACACGATAATCTCGGGAATATGTGGCGTCCTTAGGGATGTTCAAGCACACGGAGTTCTAGCAGTGTAGGAACTCAGTTGATACACTTTTAAAAATGATTGACAATTACCAATAGCTCGAGGTTTTAAAACTTATTTCATGCACTCCATGAATACACTGCTTCAACTGCTGTTTCTTAGAGGGCTCATGATTCATCCACTGCAGAAGGAACATTTTTAAAACCGTTCTAGGGAAATTTGGTGAACAAAATAAACCAGGCTAGATCAGATACTTGTTTGATAACTGAATCACACGTTGGTTACTTGGTTCACCCCCTGTGAGCCCTCCCACCAGGCCAAAGGCAATCTTGTTCATCCACTTGGCATGTCTTATGCACCATACCATGGAAAAGGCACATCCTTGGCACTCAAGGAAGTTAACAACTGATGAGGGAAGTTAAGACAGGTGCACAGATAAGTATAACACGAGGCAACAGGTGGTCATTATTGAATGTCTGCATATTTCCAAGCAAGGTGAAATGTTTTTGAGTAAATGAATAAATGAAGGCATTTACTGGGACAGTGGATGTGAGCTCAGAGGAGGGAGAGGGGATCTCATGAAGTGATAGTATGTACCTTCCTCTTGGATAAGGAATTGGAGAGGTAGGAGAGGATTTGGGCATGTAGAGATGGCAGGCAAGCTTGCTCAGAGGATATAAAGAACCTTGGAGAGTCGTGACATTATCATGGCTAAACACAGTGTGCTAGGGGAATTGATTCTCATTTACAACATAGAAAATGAGCTCTCTGGACACAACAAGTCTTCGGAGGTCAGGCTATCATATCATACGTGAGTCATTTTATTATATGGCGTCTTCAACAGATCTTTGTGCCTTTTACAGCAATAAACATAGGTAAAGACAATCTAAAAATAGCATAAAATATTAAAAGTTAAAAATAACTTTAAGAGGACAACAATGTATACAATTATGTAATGGTATTCTTATTGGAAACCCTCTAACAAATATTATATGTCTACTTTAAACAAAATGGTACATGGTGTCCTACGCACAGTCTCGTTGAAGTCTTTTGTTGTAAGAAACTAACTGCTATTCAATAGAGATTTCATGATTTCAAATACCTCAAATATATATAAGGAAAATAATTCACTCTTGTTCTCTTACTTTTTATCTTGAACAAATTGGATAAATATTGGGAACGTCTTTCAAGCATATAGTATCTGAACATTCTCAGAAGGAGGCTAACCTTGGTGGTCCTGACTTTGCCCACCGTGTTACATGATGACGATATTCTATAATCTCTCTTCTCACTGTGTGATAATTTGCTGGAAGCTTAGCTACTAGTAGCCATTGGGAGAGGGCACCAGAAATATGAATGACTGATGGAGATGTTTCATTTGAATAAAACAACAAGTCTAAACAGACAATTTCATTGGCTTATTTCAATGTAGACCCATCTTCTGCACAGTGCAGCTTGGGCCATTGGTTCATTTTTATGAAATTTAATTACTGTGTATTCTATTTGAAATAAATGGGGGTATAAATAAATAAGTAAATGAATAAACCTTTAAATGTGATATACTAGTGGGGCATTAAATTAAACAAAAGCAGCCATCACTCCATATCTGAAACAAAGATGTGAATTTATTGCTTGTCAAGCAAGGGACAGCTTTGCTCCTGAGGCGCCACTGAACAAAGCAGAGACCTGACCTTATATAGGGCTTCAGGAATTGTGGAGTTCAGGGAATGATAGAATTTCAAAAACAAGAGTGTCCAGGTATTGCCTGATCTTTAGCTGTGAAAGCATGATCACTTGAAAATCATTGTTACTCATTGGCTGGTTTTCAGAAATATTGGGCTGTCAGTGATTGGCTGGCTTTCAAAAACCTAGTTACCCATGTGAAGTCGTCGTTGATCAATTAGGATGGTTTTAGAATTGGTTCTGGTGATTATTTGCTGATCTGGTTGAAGAGAAATCAGTCTTTTCTCATGAGGACAGGAATTTTTTTGTCACTAGAAACCATCATTATCATCCTCCATACCTAAAATTTAAAACTCTAGTCTGACCTTTTTTTTCCGTGTTGAGGAATACAGTGAGAAACAGATAAAATTCTTTATACAAGATAAAGTATGAAAAAATACCAAATATTAAAATAGGCTGTCAGAAGTGTTGACAGGTGAAGATAACAAGTGATATATGAATCGTTAACTTTGGAATTAAAATTTTATATCTCTGGTTATATTACAGTCCTGGAATAGTCTAAATTTGACTATGTATTTGCATTGCCTGCCTTATTATCTAGAGCATATTCATTTACTTTAGATCTGTGTCTTCTGTTGGAGAAAAATGGACATGATAAATTGAATTAGTTTGACATATTAGTTTGGAAAAAAATAAAGGCATAAGAAGGTGTCAGGTTTAAATAATTATTCTTTTTTCCCCCTTTTGTAAAAGCTCTCTTTTGCCAGAAGCTTACATTCAGGGGATCTAATAAGGAGGATGGTACGAGGGCCACTGGCTGAC
The DNA here is from genome assembly GCF_041296265.1 of Equus caballus. Classification (NCBI taxonomy): domain Eukaryota; kingdom Metazoa; phylum Chordata; class Mammalia; order Perissodactyla; family Equidae; genus Equus; species Equus caballus. Next base: position 88,516,165 of record NC_091698.1, read on the forward strand.
ACGTGGTCTGAACAAGAGTGCGGAGGGAAGAAATAATTTGAGAGTGAGCAAAGAGGTTCAACAAAAAAAAAAACTATTTATTTTTCTTCATGAGTCAGTCTGGGACCAAAAGTTCACATTTTCTATATGTACCAAAAGTAAGCACATTGTATTTTGAGGATGTGGACCTCAACTCATTGTGCCTTATTTAGTCCCAGTGGAGAAATTTGTCGTCTCATACCCCTGAGACCATGCTCAGGACTACTAAAATCTTTCATTTTTAAACAACTGTAATTGCTGATGGCCCGTGCGGCCCTCTGGGGACCCCCACAGACATTAACAAGAGGGCACTCGTTACAGAAGAAGATGGACTCTGGTGAAACGCAGACAAAGGAAATGATTGGCAAGCGAGGCGTCCATGAGGAAACCACCTGGGGGGTGTGGACACAGACCTGAGGGGAGTTGGAAAGGGGCCAGTGGAGGGGATTTCCGGCAGTAACAGGAGTATCAGCCAAAACAGAGCCAGCCGGACAGTGAACAGGAAGAAGGAGAGATGCGCCTGGCAGCTGTGCAGCAGGCGCCACGTCTGAAGCAGCTTGTGTTCGTTTCTGTTCATCCCAGTTGATGCAGCGAGGAAGGGGTGGAAAGGGCGATAATGAAGCCACAGAGAAAGGGCCCTTCCTTTACAACTGTCTGCCCTTGCTGGAGCCACACCTTTCAGCCCTTCAAAGCACTTATAATGGCTCTATGTAACCTTTTCTGTCTTAATTGCCTCTCGTCCTGTATTGTTCTCTCATTGTTTCTGGTGTCTCAGTCACGTTTCCTAGAGGGCAGAAGTGCACACTGCTCTCTTCCTTCTACACAGCAGAATGAAGTGCAGGGCTGAGAGCCTAATTGAGTAAGCTCTTTTTTCAGACTTGATTGGCTGACTGATTAAAATGCAAGTAAACAGCCCAGCTGATTATTTTGTCCATTGGTAAGAAGACTGGAAGATGTTCATTTCATAACTGTCCCCAGACGGCTCTAAGAAAAGTTCTGGCTGCCCCTCATCCTTGAACCTCAGTTGGACGATCTGTAAAATGTGGTGAGTGAACTCTAGCAAGACCAGCATCTCTCCAGAAGGCCTGGGAGTTACCCCTCGGACTGGGATTCCAGCCTGCTCGTTGCAAAGTGTTGGTAGCATCCCATGCAGAAGCGATGCACAGAGTTTTGTGCTTGGAATTTTAATGCCTGGGAAGAGCCAATGTGAATTATACTTCTTTTCCTGCATTTAAATTCTTAAAAAAAAATGGTGAAATGGTGAAAGCATCTTGAGAAATGTTTTACTATTTTACTTTTGGTTCCCAAATTATGCACTGCCTGGATTTGTGTACCCCTCGATAATGAGGGAACATCACAGGCAGGAAGATAACAATAACTCCCGAATAGGGTGAGAGAGTCGTTTATCTTTCTGTTTCCACTCTGCCGGCAAGCATCTGAAAATCACTAACATTCCTATTTGAATAAATATTTTGCTAAGATATGTTCATTTGAATTTTTACCCTCAATAACTTAGATTGTGATGGGAAGAAAGGAAAGAGATGAAATAGTTTTTATTAAGAATTTCAACTGCATTTCTGAAAGTGCTGTTAATATTAGAATATCTTTTTCTATTTGATATTTTCTCTTTTCCTGAACAGGTTTGACTCAGCGAGAGGCATACTGCTCAATAGGGATGTGTATATGAGGAATGACAACAAAAAAAGATTGAAGATATCCCTTATCCTCCTCATGCATTTGTCGCCTGCTCTCTGCAGGTGTTACCAATTAAGTTATAGCTTTTGCTACCCCAAAGCCTTTTTATTTCCTCTTTTGGATTTCGAAAAGTAGATACTAGAGTATCTAGACTCAGTTGAATTCTATGTCCCCTTGATACCAAATGCCTAACTTCTCCAATTAAGGCATCTAAGAGGTTGCTAACGATAACACATCTTGATGGCCCATATGGAAGATCAGGAGGAACAGCGAAGTTGAAGCAGAAAGTCTGCTCCAGATTGTGAACAGTGTTTAACCTAAAGCAAAAAAAGGACATGTTGGAGGAAATCAACAAATAGTCACCGAGGGCCTCCTGGAGTTAGTTCCATTTGCTGTGGGAATTATAGAGCTAAACAAGACAGGATCCCTGGCCTGGAAATGCTCCCAGGAGATTTGAGGAGACTAATTATAAACAATACAAGGTGAAAGAAAATGTGGCCCCAAAGTGAGTCAAGCTCAGCTGGATTGAACAATCCCAGAGAAGGCAGATGTCGCAGACAGTGATCCAGGCCACGTTGTACTCAGCTTGAGAATACAATAACACAATTTAAAATGTGCATACATATAATTATTGTTATCAAATTGATATAATTTCTTCTCTTTTTGCCCTCAAGCATCACTTGCCCAACTCCTGTTTCCCAGGCTCCCACGTCTTGCTCATGTAACTTCCTTTAACTTCTTTTGGAGGATGCACTTCCTGTCATCCTAATATTTTCCCCTGTCTGTGTATAAGCTGCCTGACTCTAGATTCTATCTCTCCAGCACAGAATGTATTCTATCTATCACCTTCTATGACTTGGATAGTCTACCTCTTTTAACACAGTCCAAAGTTACATCAAATTTTGTTGTGCAGCATCACACTGTAGTCTTACATTTAGCTTATGGGCCACTAAGGCCCATGCTTCATTTTCCACATGAGTTCTTATTAAACCATATCTACCAAGGGAATTGGGGAAATGGAAACTTGCAATCCCTGTGCAGGATTAACTTTGATTTTTGTTAAAATGCAGCCCATTTGTTTTGACCTATCATTTTAACCAATCACATTTTTTCTTAGATCCTGATTAAAATCACCATGTGTGTTAATGACTCTTCTCAGCCTTTAGGTAACCATTATCAAAATTCTTCAGAATATCCATGCAGTTTCTTTCTTTAAATCTCATTCTATACTGCTTGGAAAGATTGAGAAATTAGATTTATTTACTCTCCTTGCTATAGGAAAAATGTTACATATTGCCAGAAGGCCATTTATTCTTTTTCACCATAACAATCATACGGCCTCAACCCAAATTTCCAAATGGTCTCTAATCACTGCCTTTTATTTTTCCTCAGCGGCTAAGACTAAGGCTTCTTTGATTTGAGCTTGGTTCCTAAAGAGTTGCCTTATCACAGGTCAGGTTATTTGGTGCAGAAATAGTCAGCTTAAGTATCCAGAGTTGTCGTTTAACACATTTCTGAACAGGAGCCATAAAAAAATACCCTCTCCCCCGCTGTGCCTTCCCAAATGACTGATGTTGCTGTATGCTAATACTAACGGTCTGCTTCGGGCTGGAACAACACGCTGGAAAGCTGTGGTTTGCAGCGCATTTCCTTTGACGATATTCCTCGTCAGCTCAGCGGGGAGTTTGCACAACCTTGGCTGGGTGTAGTTCTCGAAGTTCAGAACTCTTACTTCAGTTCCACTTCTGGGGGCATCTCCCTGTACACAGCCATCACCTTCCGTTTCATTTAAGACTCTTGTACAAAGGACAGCTCATGGCTCCAAAGGAAATATATTGTCATTGCCACTCTTTAGGCAGCACTTGCTTACTTGTTGGTTTGAATATAATTATATTGTTATTATTATCATTACTGTTATTATTATTTTAAGTACAGTGAAGTTTCAGAGGAGAAATGACATATTGACCATAAAAGATGCATTATTAGATAGCTCTAAAATGCTCTGTAATATTAAAACATCAGCTACAACTTCCACCCTAATAACACCATAACCACCCCCTCACCATGAAACACGGAAATTACTACCAAAGTGCAAAACATTTCTTAATGAGCCTTAGTGTAATAATAATATAATCACGGAAAATATATGTGCTGAATGCTTTCACCTGCATTATCTCATAAAATCCCCATAATAAGCCCACGATGTTGGTGCCATGATTAAAATTCCTTGCTCAGATCTGGCCCTAAATCAGCACCTGGGCCAAATCCTGCTGCACCTCTTACCTCCTGTGTTAAATTAGTGAAATTCTTTCACCTCTACAGGTCCCAGTTTTTCTATCTCTTAAATGTGGCTAATGATAGCGTATGTTTGTGTATACATGTACATGTATACATATATTTATGTATGCATACATGTATACATAAATATTATAGTATTGCTGTAAGAATCAACATAAGCTAATAGATGTAAAGTATTTGCCATAGTGCCTGGAAACGGTAATAAAAACAGCCAACGTTTAGTGAGTACTCTTCTTGTTGTAGCCACTGTCCTAAGAGCTTTTTGTACAGCATTAATTTAATCCTCACAAGGACTATTATCATCTCCAGTTTACATATTAGGCACATGAGTGTTAGTGAGGTGCAGTAACTATTCCAAGGGTCCACAACTCACTGAGATGTAGACAAAGCAGGACTTGAATCTACACATATATGCACCTGGCTCATATTAATCAATGAACAATCATTTTTGTGGTGGTGGTTGGTGCTGCTAGCAACTCAAATATGAAAGCAGAAACCCTTCCCTAACATAATGAGGGAAGAGATGATTCCGCAATTGCTTCACAGGTCTAAATTTACGGACACAATCTAGTGAGCATGACTATTAGTATAATTAAACCACTTACTGAGCACTTCAAAGCTAGATAATACTAGAAACAGCTCTGTACAGTCTGTCATCGTACACTGCCTGTGTTTTACTAGGCAACAAACCAAGAACAAGTCTTAGGAAGGAGGTCACACCTAAATCTCTCGTACCTGCGTGATGTTCCCTTGAAAAGCAAACATTCAATAAAGGGAGTCATTGGATGAATGAAATAACCACATGGAAATGTTTAACTCCCTGTAATAGTGCTGTCCGGTAGAACATTCTGTGATGATGGGAATACTCTGTATCTGTGCTGGCCATCACAGTAGCCACTGCACACATGTGCCTATTGAGTACTTGAAATGTGGCTACTACAATTGAAGAACTACATTTTTAGTTGCATTTAATTTTAATGAATTACAGTTACTATAACTTCAATTATTTTTCTTTTAATAAGGGGCAACCTTAAATAATATAGTCTGGCTTCCTCCCAGACCACCTCCTCCATATATTTCTCCCCATATCTTTTCCTCTAGGTCTGGAACTCATGCTTAATATCATACAATGCTGGATGTAGGTGATTGGGGACTAGGTTTCATTTAATAATAACACAAAATGTATTCTTCCCTCACTCTCCATCAGATATAACATCCAAAGCTGCAGTCTATTTATTCAGTCCCCTGTCTGGGTGGTTATCTTACAAATGATATGTACAAAACATGCCATAGAATTGAGAATGAGCAAACTTACAACAGCACTGAACAACGCAATAGATTTCTTTTTTTTCATTTTTAGAATGTGTACTTTTGGTGCTTGCCCCACGTTATGGCATTTTGGCTTGGTGCCCTAGGTGCCACGTAGCCATCAGCATCTACTATTGACAAGTTTGACAAGCTGTTGACAACATTGTGGAATTATCTGCTGGTTGTATGTAATTTCTTGAGGACAGTGTTTCCAGTAACAAGGAACAAAGCATACGCCTTGGCACTTTGGAGATAGAAAGTATTGTCCTGCTTCTTAATTTGCAAAATCCCTGTCCCAAATATGAATTGAGGGAGTATTGAAGGACAAACCTGGAAGAGTGGAAGAAGAGAAATAAAATAACATATGCACCCTGAGATTAGTTATATTTTTGAATAAGCTTTCTTTAGAAGGGATAAAAATGCATTCGATCAGATGAGGCTGTGAGGACTCAGTTTGGCAGAAACTCAACGTTATGTTGCAGAATAGAATTTAGTGTTGACAGACAGCCTGGGGAGAAGAGGCAATGGACCTCTTCTGTTCTTCACTTCCGGGCCACAGGAGGATCAGGTTTCGTGCTCTCTTCATTGACTGGGTGTTGGTGAAAATTTCTTAGTCATCATTTCAACAGCACAATATATTATAAAACTATTGCTTGTTTTAGAAGAACAGTATACTAAAGTACCATAACACAAAGCGTCTTATCAACTCCAACAGTTTTTTGACCTCAAATCCTATTTCATAGAGTTTACCAATTGGGAGTAGACAATTCTGGCCTCAGAATCCTAAAGGTTTACATTTGAAACATAGTATAATACTTACAGATGTGTATTTTTCTTTTGCTCTGACTTTAAGAAAACTTTAACTTTCCTTTTGTATCTTAAGATATATGCCAATGTGATATAGGTAGGCCATGCATTATCAATAACAAGGCCAATCTAGCCACATGGTCAGAGATCATCCTTGAAGCAACAATGGAAGATGAGCAGGAATGATGAAGGTCTCCTTTTGTTCTCTTCGCCTGGGAGTCAAAAGACCAGGGTCCAACCTTGATGCTAATATCCAGGTTAGTTATTTAACCCCTGCTTTCCATTTCTTCGTTTGCAAAGAAGAAATGATATTCTTTCCTACCCCTATCTGAGTGCTATTTGAACAACAAATAAAATAATGTTTGTGAAACCACTTTGGGAATTATGCTGATTTGAAAATACTTTGGTTTGTTTACAGATAGAAATTTTCTGCAGTCTGATTTATAGAAGGATGACATAGGTATGGTAAGAAGGGTTTTTTTGGGGCAAAGGGGACAACCCCAGAGAACGGGTGTAGGAGGGAGAAAGGCATTCACAGGCTTTGCGTTACATTTAGTAATGGAATGTGATGAAATTTCCTGGGTCCAGGAGAGGGTAAATTATCAAATACATTATAGAATAAATTCCAGTAACAACTTTATTCCATAAACAATAATAACGTCATCTGAATTCAGTTTGAAAATTGTTAAACTTTCCATACACCAGCCTAGTTTATATGCATTAAGTCCATAAGCATGACATCTAACTATAGGTGAAATCCATATGTTAGGTTGAAATAACAATTTTTCCAAAGGAAAGAAGAAGATCTGTAATGAAGTGCTGTGATTTTCCATGGTGTGTGTTGTGCTTGGACTTAGATTCTCAAGTCTAGGATAACATGATGTTGGGTTCCTTTGCACCAACAAGATACAAGCCATCATGGGTTTTCCTGGAAACAAAAAAAAAAAGTCTATGTTTGCGGCGATAATAATAACGTAAGAAAAAAAAAAGATTGTAAGATGAAAGGACAGAGCTTCCTGTTTGTTATTTTTCAAAATAATGACTGTGGGTTCTCTCCCCACAGAAAAGATGCTATTTATTTTTTAATGATGAGCTGTTTCCCAGAGAAACAAAGTGGCATTCTGTCGACACCATATGGAGGCGGAAAAACAGATTCCACCGTGTTCCATTTGTTAGACTGTCTTCTGCATTTCTGTATCCATAATTTATGTGGGGGCCTCTGTGATTGCCAAAATATTCAAATGGATTTCTCTTAGCAGGGCAGCCTGCATGGGGGGAGAAAGGTTTTCAAAACAGCAGGACCTGAACAGTCTCCTGCTGCTCAGAGAAGAGAACACTTCCAACTTCTGTCCTTCTGGCGGCTTTCATTGTAATACTAATTTACATCCTCGGTTTAGGGACCATGTTTGCATTCAGAAAAAGCAGCTTATGTTCTTTTATGCTAATACAATCATACTTGAATTATAACCCACACCCTTAAAGTCATATTACTCCTTCTGCCTCAGTGTAAGCATAGAACCTGGCCTTTAAGAAATTAATGGGAGCTGATACATAGCAATGGCTGAACAATACCATTTTGAACACATTGATTCTGCAGCTGGTTTCCAAAAAGACATCTGAAGTGGTTATAGATACATTAAAAATAGTCATGAAAGGCTTCCTCTGCTGTCTAAGCATATGATTACCATCTACGTATTCAGAGGCTGTTTTCAGTGGAAAGTTCGAGTGGTGTTTTCTGGTGCATAAATAGAAACATGTCCAATACATGATACAGAATGTAAAGAGGGGACTTGATGAGCCAGACTAATTGATGTTTTGGCAAAATGGAATGTCTGAAAAAAGTTACATGTTCATTTGCATACCCAGATAGCAACAATCTAAACCATAAGCTTTCTATCACAAATAATTTTTTTTCCCACGGAATCTTGGATGTTCTTTTAGTAAACTTAGCTATTGCATGTTCCATTGTTGTGCAGCAGGGAAATATCAAATAATTTCATATGGAAAAATAAAACAGATGAAGGAAATAGTGTTCAATTACAGATGAAAGGTATAGTAATAATGCAATCATGCTACTAGCAGTTTCTTTTCCTCAATCTATACTAGAAAGGCTAAAAGTTTAGGATTCCAAAAATGGATAGATCACTATTTGTTGTTTCTAAGTGTAAACAGAAGGTTAAGGCTTTGGGTTATAGGGGCAGAACTAAAGGCCCAGAGACCTTGATGGATTTCTGCTTCTTCGAACTGATTTGGACAGACTTCTAGGAATCTCTACCACTTTTCAGGATGGAGGAAAGGGGTCACACCAGAGTTCATTTTCCTGATGCTTATTCTTGTCAGGAAGCCAAATTTCAATGGTCCCAAGGTATTGCTCTTGATGCCGTAATTGTCCTAGAAATTTGCTCTTCCATTTGCCTTCGGTTGGAGGCTTAGAAGAATGAACGGGGAGCCCTCTCACTGGAGTTCACGAACACAGCATGGTCATTTGACTAACCAAGCGAGGTAAGTGAGGACCGCATCTTTTATCCTTAATGTAACACATGAAATCTTCTGCTTGGAGACGGGTCAAAATATCAGAGGTAGAGTTGAGAGTAGTCTCAACTGGTTTGCCACATTACTCACGGTGTCCTGTCACTTTGACCTGGATCAAACCCTGGTTTTAGATAATACAACACTGACTCATTTCTCCAAATTCCAAAATACTTTATTTGGGCAAGGTTGATACCTGACAATTAGGACATCTTTAAGAACCTCGATTCTCCCAGGAAAGCTTTTTGGAAGGGAAGGATTTTACTGGAGTCCCACCCTATTGTTAGAACTCAAATCTCATTCTTTTCCCCTTTTCAATTAAAAAGTTATACATTCAATTAGACTACATCTCTGAACCTGATGTAGCAGTAATTAAGATGAACATTATGATATGGGTAATAAAAAGTAATAGTTTCCTTCAATCTCTTGGGTCTTTTGAAATACATTTTCTCAATGGAAATCAAATTATTTTATTGCATAGAAGTGATTCCTTTCTATTCAATAGGGTGAGACGATGCACGAGCAGTTGCTTGTATCACTGCTAAGTCAGAATCATTAAGAATGAAGTTTAGTAAATAAAGTCATTGGGTGGCTGCTTTTTCACAAAGGGTTTGGAACTGTATTATGTTAATAGGAAACAGGTCTGGAGTTTTCTCTTACTAACCTATCCTCAGTGGAGAACAGAAGTGAAATGGCCTTATTCAAGGACATCCATTTGAAATCCATAAATATTTTATAAGGATGGAATAAATTGCTTATTTTCAAACAGGTGCTATTGTAAAAATTATTTTGATTTCTCTTTTGCCTCAAGGCCCTTGAACAAAATAACAATATATCATGTACATAGTACTTAGACATTAGGATATCTCTGTGTTTTCCATAATTGGCTCAGGCAGAGGAAGCTCACACTTAGGGTTCCTCTATCTCCCCAGTGTCTTTCCCTAAGGAAAATCATGCCTTAAATAGGACCTTCATCTCATTGCTCTTTCAGCAAATTCTCGACTAAAATGGTACCATTTCCTTCAAGATAATGACAATAGATTAAAATGTATTCTGTCAACTTATTTGATAGATGATTTCTACCTTCCATCAACACATTCAAATATTACCTATATTTTGTGGGTGGTTTTACATTTGAACAACAGCAGAAACACTGTATTAGGGAAAAATATTTTTTATTTATTTTTGATTTTGACCTCATTTTTATTTTGGACTGTAAGCTTTCTCTAAGTAATGTGTATATTACGGAAGTTTGAGATGGAAAAATTTGCTCCTTCAAAGAAATGATGTAAGGAAAGATGACGCTGCTACCCGAGCATCTCTTTACTTCTAGTTGTGTCTCTAAGAGAGGAAAGATCTGTGGACGGGGTCAGGGATCAGTGAGTGGCCAAAGACGTAATCCATTCCATGAAGAGTCTTAAGACATTGCTGAGATGAAGACTAGATCATTTTCTGGCCATGGTGAAGTGGTCATTAGTAATTGTGAAATACTGTGAAATGAACCAATTTCTATAAATATAAAAATCTTAGAAAAGAAGAATGTGTATATCTCAGGGGACAGATGCCCCCTAGAGAAGCCAAATGACTAGAAACCAAAAGAATTGCCAACAGAAAATGATGGAAATCAAAAGAAAACCACTGGGTGTGTATGTGATCATTGTCTCCCTGCTTGCATTCTCTGTAAGAGGATTTGTCCCTGACGAACCAGGGAACTCCTGACCCTAGAGGATCCACTGATAAGCCGGGTTGATGTAGTCAGATTCTTCCTTTTGAAAACTTGAACTAGAGAGACACAGAAAACATGAAGGTTTGTGGTAAGTCGAGATAATCATGATACCAGAATAAAGATTTGAAAACGGCCACTGCTGCTGCTGAGGCCACTGGGGCTTCTGTAGCTGTGCAATTGGCCACATGCGGGAGATCGCATTATTGGTCCTGATTCTACGTTTCTATCTATCCAAATTCTTTGCCATAAAACTTTGCAATTCTTCCTACCAAAAGAGCAGAGTATATTTCCCTTTCCTTTGATATTGGATTTGGCTATTTGATTTAGCCAATTCAATTGCTTTGACCAATTAAATGAAGTCAAACTGACAGTGTGCCAGTTCTGAGTCGAGGCTTTAAGTAGCCATGATTATTTCAGCTCACCCTCTTGTGCCTCTGCTATAACAACAAGAAGAGCATGGCCCACCTCACCTTCTGGTTAGGGGGTATGAAAGACCCCTGGAGGAGGCTAGCACAACCAACTGACACACTGTGGTGAGACATGGTCACTCCAGCCACTGCAGCTTGAAGCAGAACTGCCCAGTGAGCCCAACTTGGATCAATCAAATCTCACCAAACTCATAGACTCATAAGCAATTTAATAATTGTTGTTCGAACCACTGAGTTTCATAGTTGTTTTTTACACAGCAACAGCTAATCAATAGATGAAGAGTCCCGAGATTGGATCACTATTTCATTGGATGTCATGAGATCTGAATTCTTCTAATACAACCTCTTTACGATGCTACCTCAAGTGGATTTCCATTCCTTGAAAACATATTTCCTGCCTTAGACAATCCAAAGGACCTTTAGATAAGTTTGTAGCAAGGAAGCAAGAAAGAGTCCACTGCTTGGATCTGATGGCATAAGGCTGAGAGATGTCACAGAGAATGTAGCAGTTCCTCCCTCTGTTTCCAAATTCTCCTATGGAAATGGTCTTTAAATAAGCAAAGATAGAAGAAAGAACAAAAATCTGGCATCAAAATCCTGTCTCTCAGTGAAGGACTTCTAGTTTAATATTACGAGGTAATAGATAGGTCCAAAAGCCAACCTGGACCATGCCCTTGCCAATATCAAGGAAACTTAAAAGCCAAATTTTAATCAGAAATTTCTTTGTGAGGATGGAATTAGAATAACGGGGTTTGCTGTAGGATTTAAATGTTTAAAGAGATCAAGCCCTATACGCCATCTCCATAACACCTGCCCAGGGACCTGGTGTGCCTGAATCACTGGGAGAGGGTCCTGCATATCAGATGACATTGCCAATGCCTGTACTTATCTCTATGGCATTTCCTTCCTGCCCTAGTGTTCTTCAGCCACGTTAATGCCTTGAATTTAGTGTTCTTCTGCCTTGAAACCATCTTTCTATTTAGCATGACCTGTGGATCTCTCTTCTGATTGAATATATGTATTGATAGAATTTCATACTCAGAGAGAGTATTATAATTTCTCTTTGTGAAACATCTCAGGGGAGCCCACTTCTGTTGATCCCAGGAAAAGTATAGACTGAACCTACGATCAAATTTTGTATAAATAACATGTGTTGTTTAACTTCTTTTACCTAACATTTCTGGGAAAATATGGCGACATCATTTTATCTTGTAAGCAACCTAATATCTTGCGTTTTTTCTTTGCCCTTCATGGTGTTCTGAGTGTGGTAATAGAGTTGAAAGTGTTATTATGTAGAGGAATTCGGACCTTCTCCTTCGGGGCTGAGAGATCACATAGAGAGCAGGATGCACGGGACCAGCGATCTGTTCCCGGTGGAGCTAATTGATAAGGAACATATTTTATGAATGAAGTTACAAGATAAAAACTGAGACTAATGAAATACCCCAATGACTCCAAAGTAATTAAGGAAGGCATTCCATACACTACCTCTAATTAGACACCGAGGCTGAGAATTCACAATTGACTTGCTATTCTCCAGTGGTGCTGACCCCTTGTTTAATACAACAGCAACTGAGAATATTTATAACTAAGGAAAGTAAAACCTTCCTCTTAAGGTGACAATGGGCCATTTAAGTGAGGCTGGAGTGGATACCAGACAATTATAAGCATAGTGGATTTAACACAGTCTTCATGTTTTTTAAATGATTCCTTGAGCCAAATAAGTTCAAGAGATGTTTTTAAAAATAATTTTTGTAAGATAACTCTTTTCAGCTTTTAAAAAAAAGATTAAAAATCAGGTCACAAGACTTTTAAAAATGTAGTTACCTATTTTCTCTCATTAGTCTTTTCTTCAACTCTTTAATCTGGTCTTGTAGTTTCCCTTAATTATTATTCCTATAAAGTAGAATACTCTAAACCTTCATTGATTCTTGTACATCAAACAATGCTTGTTCCTCACTTCTTAGCTCTCTTTCAAAATACTTTCCTTTAAATTACTCTCACTGAATTCTTATTGTTTCTCGAAACCTTGGTGAAACCATCATGGACAGAAGCCAAAGAATAAATTTTCGTCAGTAAGTATCTATTAATTCGAGTATCTAATGTGTGTCCTAGGCATAATGGGAAAGCAGAAGGAAATTTGATTAGGTTCCTATGATCTAGAATATTACAGCCTGTTCTCAGAAATCAAACATACACTCAAGACAGAGAAACTAACAGCATAGGACAGAATATAACTATGTGTGGAATTGTGCACCAGACTTTGTTTTGTAGGAGTTTGGATGAGGGGAGATGAGCAAAGCCTAAAACACCAGGTAATGCTTCTGAGTGGAAGGAGAAACTAAGGGCATGTGAAAGACACTGAATTTGGACAAATGAAATGGGAAGCATTGGGCAGCAAGTTGAGTAAATGTGCCAGAAAGAGAAATTTCATGGGGTGTTCAAACCAAAGGGAGAAAGATGTTGAATAATCAGGGCCAGTTTGCCAGGTTATGAATAATTACAGAGGACAAGATGGAATAATTTAAAATCACTTTTAATCCTTCTTTATTTTAAAAATCTTCCCTAATGAACAGTAGAATCTTCGAGCAGACAGAGCCCCTGGGGGTTATCTACTTAAAGAGTCTGCCAAATGCAGAAACTTATTCTGAACCATTGATGGAGTGCATGGGATCAATAAGCCCCTAATATATTATGAAATATTTTGTTTAATATATGTATTTTTACATAGAGAAGTTTCATAGCTCTATTGCATTTCTATAGGCATCCAAAACCCTTACAAGTCTTAAGAACAAGTGATCTAGAGCACGTCTCCCAGGTGTTTTTCAACGAATAGTGACAGGGAGCTCACTACCCATAAATTTAGTCTGCTCTAATCTCAACGGCTCTAACTCTCCCTAAGTTACACTGAGCTGAAGTTTCCCAGTCAGAGGTCCTAGTTTGGCCCTACTTTGTGGGTGCAGATCTGCGTCCAGGAAGGTTGATCTAATTAGGAGCCAGTTTTGGTTTATAACCTCAGGATTTTGGTTTGCAATCAGGGTGAAACGTGAAACTGGCCCTCATGCACAGAGGGCAAAGAGAGATGGCAGAAAGAGGCAGGGTCCAGATTGGTAGTTTTGACGTTTACTAACCAACAGAACTTACTTACGAGGCTTGTCTTGTGTGCCAGCTAGATGAATAGATCTCCCCATCTACCCACCAGAATCTCAAAAGTTTAGATAGAGGCCTTAATGGGGTTTAGTTGCACGCACAGCCAAGATGGTCTCAACACCACCTTACGCTCTCAAGGTTGTGTCCTTGAAACCGGCTCATAGTGTGGGAGCAGTGGGCAGAACATACATTCCAAGGACAGGGGAGGGGGTAAGGATCCACTGATTGCCTGGGTCCAGCTCTGGAGTCAACCAGTGGTCACATCCTCTCGATGACCTCTTCCAACAGCCAGTCAAGATGAGACCCCGGTGCACGATGCTAAGGTATTTCTATCTGCAGCATTGATAACTAATGCATAGTCCCCTATCAGGAGGATGTGAAGATTGAGTCTTTTATTTGTTTTTACTCCCTTATAAAATGAAATTAAAATAAAGAATAAGACCTAGGAGACCGTTTGACTTAGCTCACGGAGCTCTGGATACCTGCAGAGCAGCATTAGAACGGTGAGCAAAAGAAAAACCCGTTTCCGTGGCTCCTCGTTGCTTTACTGAGTAGATTTGGGAGGCATTCTACTTTGGGTTCATAAGTTTCCTCCCTAATGAGTAGAAGCTGTTTAAAATAATGTACTGATTTAGAATTTTCTCTTAGTTTTTTAACATGATATATTAGAATCCCCTTTCCACTCACATCTTTCAGAAGTGGTGCCAATAATGTGAGGGACAATAAATTATTCAAAGTGGGGAAGCCATATAACAAACAGGAAGCCAGCAGTTTATTAAAGATGGCTGCACACAAATGCGCATTTGCCAGCAATGTCGACAACAAATCAGAAAAGATATATGACCTTTTTCACACGCCTGCAACATTTAATATCTTTGAAAGACATTAAAGATGTCAAATGTTTAAACCACAATCTGAGAAGCGGTGAAAATATAGTATCAGTGTTTACAAACAGGCTTAGGGCTTGGCTGCAATCACCTATGCCTGTCTTTTCCTAAAGGGTAAACATCTTTCACGTATTTGTTTGCTAGTGTACTTTGCTTTGCAAAATAGTTCTGATCCTGAGGTGGTGTTTGTTAAGCCAATCCCACTTTACCATAAACCAGAATTATCATTTCAGAGGCAGTTATTCTTCATTTATGCTCAATTTCTGATTCATGTGGGCTCCATAATTCATATTTGTGTATCCCCCTTCCCCTGCCCTGAGTTTAATATTGAATGATTTATAAGGCAACTGCTTTAAAGCATTGAAGAAACTGTTTCTTTTTAAACAGATGATAGTGAATACTTTTTGGAAGTAAAATATTTTACTAATTCTTTTGCTTTATAAGTTAGATTTTGTTTACCTTCCTTTTTTAATTAATTTTATCATGAACTATAAATGTAAAATAGTAGAGAGAATGGTATAATGAACCCCACGTGCCCATCACCCAACCTCAACAATTATCAAGTCATGATCAGTCATGTTTTAACTATACCCCTGTGTTGCTTTATTTTAATCTGAAGCAAATATTAAACACTGTATTATATCATGTAATCCATAAATATTTGCTTGATGTGTCTTTTAAAAATATTTTATCAGTTCTTCCTCTCTCTCTCTTATTTTTTCTGGCATCTTATTTGTGCAAAAAACTGAGCTATTTGTCCTGTAGAGTTTCCGAAAGTCTGTGTTTTGTTGTCTGAATCCATATGGTATCTTTAACATGTATTTCTGTCCTCGTATTTCTTGTAAATCAGTAGTTAGGTTTAGAAGTTGATTAAATTTAGATTCCATTTTTTTTTGTTTTGGCAAGACTGCTTCATAGGTGATGTCACATGCTTCCATTAGGAAGACATACCTCTCATTGTCTTTTCATGGTGTTTGCGGCTATTGATGTATCTATAAGTACAGATAGCATGAAAATCTTACAACTGTGTATTTCTATTACTCTTTTCCTATCCTTAGTGCTCTTGTGTTTTTGTATCTTTTACTTCTACCCTGAAATATATTATTTGTTGCTTTAACAAGTCAATTATTTTTTAAGAGATGTAAATAAGAAGAATAAAACTTTGTTTACCAAGGCAGGTATCACTGCCTGTGTTCATTCCTTTTTGTCCCTCCAGGTGTCCATCTGATGTCATTGTCCTTCTGCTGGAAGGCATTCCTCTAACATTGCTTGCAGTGCAGATCTTCTGGTGGGGAATTCTTTAAGGTTCTTTTGTATCTGAAACTTTTGTTTCATCTTTTTTTTCAAAGATATTTCCCTTGCGTATAGAACTTTTGGTTTACGGTTTTATTCTTTTAGACACCATTAAAGATTTTGTTCCACTTTTCTCACTTGCATGGTTTCTGAAGACACATCTGATCTCATCTTTATCTTTGTGCCTTTGTACTTAATATGACATTTTAAATCTGGCTGCCTTTAAGATTTAAATCTTTATCTCTGGTTTTAAGCAGTTTGACTATGATGCGACTTGATATCATCATGTTTCTTATACTATAATGGTTCCTTGAGCTTAGATTTCTGGGCTTATAATTTTTATCAAATTTGGAAAATTTTTGCTAGTATTTCTTCAAATACTTTTTTTTAAATCCTTCTTCTCTGTGGGGTCTCAAATTACATGTAACGTGGCTGCCTGAAGTTGCCTGACTACTTATTGCTACTGTGTTAATGTTCCCCAAACTTTTCTCTCTGTATTTCACTTTGGATAGTGTTTACTGCTATGTTTTCAGTTTCTCTAATCTATTCCTTTGCAATTTCTAATTTTCTTTTTGTTTTTTATTGCAGTAACATTGGATTATAGCATTATATAGCTTTCAGATGTACATCGTAATATATTTCGAATTCTGTGTAGATTACATCATGTTCACCACCCGAAAACTATAGTCCATCACCTCACATGTGAGCCTAATCACCCCTTCCGTCCTCCCCTTCCCCTCTGGTAACCACCAATCCAAGCTCTGTTGCTATGCGTTTGTTTGTCATTGTTTTTATCTTCTACTTATGAGTGAGATCATACGGTATTTGACTTTCTCCCTCTGACTTATTTCACTTGGCATAATACCCTCAAGGTCCATCCATGTTGTCACACATGGCCATATTTCATCATTTCTTATGGCTGAGTAGTATTCCATTATGTATATATACCACATCTTCTTTATCCATTTGTCCCTTGATGGGCACCTAGGTTGCTTCCAAAGTCTTGGCTATTGTGAATAATGCTGCAATGAACATAGGGGTGCATGTATCTTTATGCGTTTGTGTTTTCAAGTTCTTTGGATAAATACCCAGCAATAGAATAGCTGGATCATATGGCAGATCTGTTTTTAATTTTCTAAGGATACTCCATACTGCTTTCCATAGTGGCTGCACCAGTTTTCACTCCTACCAGCAGTGTACGAAGGTTCCCTTCTCTCCTCATCCTCTCCAACACTTGTCTTTCCTGTCTTGTTAATTGTAGCCATTCTGACCAGAGTGAAGTGATACCTCACTGTAGTTTTGGTTTGCGTTTTCCTGATAGTTAATGACGTTGAACATCTTTTCATATGCCTGTTGGCCATCTGTATATCTTCTTTGGAGAAATCTCTGTTTAGATCTTTTGCCCATTTTTTAATTGGGTTGTTGGTTTTTTTGTTGTTGAGCTGTATGAGTTCTTTGTATATTTTGGAGAATAGCCCTTATCTGATATATGGTTTGCAAATATCTTCTCTCAATTGTTAGGTTGTCTTTTCGTTTTGTTGGTGGTTTCCTTTGCTGTGCAGAAGATTTTAGTTTGATGTAATCCCATTTGTTCATTTTTTCTTTTGTTTCCCTTGCCCAGTCAGACATGGTATTTGAAAACATGCTGCTCAGACTGATGTCAAAGAGCATTGCCTATGTTTTCTTCTACAAGTTTCATGGTTTCAGGTCTTACATTCAAGTCTTTAATCCATTTTGAGTTGATTTTTGTGCATGGTGTAAGACAATGGTCTACTTTCACTCTTTTGTATGTGGCTGTCCAGTTTTCCCAACACCATTTATTGAAGAGATTCTCCTTTCTCCATTGTGTGCTGTTGGCTCCCTCGTCGAATATCAGCTGTCTCTAAATGTGTGGGATTACTTCTGGGCTCTCGATTCTGTTCCATTGATCTGTGTGTCTGTTTTTGTGCTAGTACCATGCTGTTTTGGTTACTATGGCTTTGTAGTATATTTTGAAATCAGGGAGTGTGATATATCCCTTCAGCTTTGTTCTTTTTGCTTAGGAACCCTTTGGCTGTTTGGGGTCTTTTGTTGTTTCATATAAATTTTAGGATTCTTTGTTCTATTTCTGTGAAAAATGTTGTCGGAACTTTGATAGGGCTTGCATTGAATATATAGATTGCTTTAGGAAGTATGGACATTTTAACTGTGTTAATTCTTCCAGTCCAAGGGCATGGAATATCTTTCCATTTCTTTGTGTCTTCTTTGATTTCTTTCAACAATGTTTTATAGTTTTCGGTGTTCTAATTTTCTTTTAATACTTTCAAGTATATTTTTAAATTTATTCATTATTGTTTCCATTTCCAAATTTCCGTCTACTCTCAATTTGCATTAATTTGAAGAATTTCCTTTAGCACTTTTTATTGTGCAAGTCTGCGGGTAAAGGATTCTGTATTTGTTTGAGAATTTCTGTTTCCTCTTCGTTAAATAAACTCTTTTTATTTAGAAATAATTTTATGCTTTCATTAAATTTATAAGATTATTAAAAATAATAATTTTATAAACTTTATCAATATTCAATTCTTGTTAGTATTTTGCCAAACTACTTTATCATTTGTGCTCTCTTTGTTCCCTTTACTCCTAAATTTTTCAGTGTATATTTCCTAGGAATAAGGATATTCTCTTATACAACCAAAGGATAGTTATCTATTTCAGTAAATTGAACATTGATAGAATACTTTATCTAGTGTACCATCCATGTTCCAATTGCTTTTAAAGCGTTTTTCTCCAATAAAAGATCCAGTCTAGGATCAATTATTATATTTAATGTTCATGTCTCTTGAGTATTTTCTAATCTGGAAGAGTTTCTTAGCTATTTGTGTGTGTGTGTCTTTTAAAACGTTAATAATTTAAGAGACTATAACAATCCTCACTTTGGGTTTGGTTGATATTTCCTCCTGATTAGATTTACTTTATGCATTCCAGGCCTCAATATCACATAAGAGAAATGTAATTTTCAGGATGTGATCACATCTGAGGCATGTGATGACCTCTTGTCTTCTCCCTGGTGATGAAGTTTTGATCAACCAGCCCATATGTAGTCTGATTTTTCTAATGAAATATTTCTGGTTTTTTCCCTTATAACTAATAAGGAAATCATAGCCCTGCACATATCCTGATCATCATAATTCCTCACATTAGATTTAGAATCCGCTGATGATTCTTGCCTGAATTGATCTTTGCTTTGACAACTGTACAACAATTATTTTCCAGCTCGAGCACTTTTTGCATATTTATCCGTGAGCCCTCTACATTCTATTGTAAACCAGTGCCCTCTGGTCTTACCTTTGCTCCCTTCTTTCCTTCTTTTCTTTCTTCTTCTTCTTTCTTTCCTGCCTTCCTAATTAATTAATTATCACTAGGAATTCATGGGTTCCTATTTCTTGCATTCTGTATTTTGTAACTGAATAGTGAATTATTTTGATGCTCACAATGTTCCAAATTTAGTTAGCAGAACCTTCTTCAATCTATCTCCTTTATTTTACCTTCATTTTAAACATTTTTTTCACTGAATATAGAATTCTGGATTGAAACTTTTTATTGTTTTAGTACCTTATGAATGTTGTTCTGCTCTTTTTTGCCCTCCACTGTTTCTGATGAGAAGTTTCCCATTATTCGTATTGCTATTCTCCTAAAAGAAAAAGTGCTATTTCTCTCTGGCTGCTTTCAGAATTTTCTTTATCTTTCTTTTCAGTTATCTGATTATGATATTCCTAGGTATAGTTTTCTTTGCAATTTTCCTTCTTTGGGTTGTTGAACTCGTTAGATCTGGAAGTTGATATTTTCTACACCATTTGGGAAATTTTCAGTCATTATTCTTTTCCACTCCAATCTCTTTCTCTTCTAGGATTCTAATTATGTGTATCTTAGATAAGTTGATCTTGTTCTATAGGTGACTAAGACTGTTTATATATTTTTTTTGTTTCAGTTCTTCAAATTAGGTAATTTCTATTGATAGCTTTTCAAGTTTCCTGACTCTTTGTTCTTTAATCTCCAATCACTCTTACTCACATCTAGTGAAATTTTTTTCTTTCAGCTATTATTCTTTTCATTCTAAAATTTCTACTTGAGTCTTCTTTTATAGTTCCCCTATATCTGTTTATTTATCATGACCATATTTTCATTTAAACCTTTGGACATAGTTGTAAAAGTGGCTTTAAAGTCCTTCCCTGTTAGTTCCAACATCTGGATTCTTTTAGGATAAGTTACTATTGATTGCTTTTTCTACTGACTATGGGTCATATTTCCGTGTTTCCTTACATGTCTAATAATTTTTTATAGTATACTGGATACTATGTTTGGTATATTATAGAAACTCTGGATTCTATCATCGTCCTCTGAAGAGTATTTTTGTTCTAGCTGGCAGTTAACTTGTCTAGACTCAAACTCCAAATTCTGTGTCTTGTGTGATGGGTAGCACACAGAATCTCTGCTTAGTTCATTCAGTATCCTACCTTTTGCTTTCCTTTGGGTCCATGGCATATCCCAAGATATTCTCAGGTGAGGTTCAACCAAGGATTTGGGTAGAGTTTATATACAGCTGTTGGGGCTTCCTCTCTTTCTGTGGCTCCTTCCTTTCTCTTCACTTTTGAAGTACTTGGGAAGCCCTGACCTCCATTCTAGGACGTCTCAAGTTAGGAATACTATAACTCTCTGCTCAAGTTCCAGCAGACCTATGCTACACTTACTGAGACGATCTTCAGAAGAAGAGCCATTCAATGCAAATCTTACTGAGAATAGTTCTCTTATAAGTCACAGATCTCTTTCCAGTCTGCCTCATTTTTGGCTGCTCTCCTTTACTTTCATTTTCTAACATCTCAGTGGTTTGTTCCTCGTTCATTTAGATTTCTGTTTAAATGTCACCCTATTAGGGAGGCCTTCCCTGTTCTTCCTATTTAAAATAGCACCACCACCTTCACCATTATCTATTCCTTTACCCTGTTTTATAAAGATTCATGACATTGCTCTTGGCAATGATTTCTTGGATATGACACCAAAAGCACAAGCAACAAAAGCAAAAATAGACAAGTGGGACTACATCAAACTAAAAAGCTTCTGCACAGAAAGAGAAACAATCAAAAAAGTGAAAAGGGAACCTACAGAATAAGGAAAATGTTTGCAAGCCGTATATCTGATAAGGAGCTAATATCCAAAATATATAAGGATGTCCTACAATTCAAGAGCAAAAAACCCAAATAATCCAATTGAAAAATGGGCCAAGGATTTAACAGACATTTCTCCAAAGACATGTGAAGGGTCAATAGATATATGAAAAGACACTCAGCATCACTAGTAATCAGGAAAATTCAAATCAAAACCACAATAAAATCACCTTACACCTGTGAGGAAGGCTATTATCCAAACAGCAAAAGATAACAAATGTTGGTGGGAAGGTAGAGAAATTTGAACACTTGCACACTGTTGGTGGGAATATAAATTGGTGCAGCTACTATAGAAAACAGTATGGAGGTTCCTCCAAAAACTAAAAGTAGAACTACCATATGATTTAGGAGTCCCACTTCTGGCCATATATCCAAAAAAATTGAAATCAGGGTCTTAAAGAGATATCTGTATCCCCATGTTTACTGCTACGTTATTCACAATAGCTAAGATTTGGAAACAACCTAAATATCCATCAACAGACGAATGGGTAAAACGTGGTGTATACATACAATGGAATATTAGTCAGCTTTAAAAAGAAGGAAATCCTGCCATCTATGACAACATGGCTGAACCTGGAGGAAATTATGCAAAGTGAGATGAGCCAGTCACCAAAGGTCTAATACTGCATGATTCCACTTATGCGAAGTATCTCAAATAGTCAAATTTACAGAAACAGGGAGGAGAATGGTGGTTGCCAGAGGCTGAAGGAAGGCAGAAATGATGAGTCACTATTCATCGGTATACAGTTCCAGTTATATAAGATGACTAAGTTCTAGAGATATGCTGTACAACATTGTGTGTAAACATATAAATTTTAAGTCTTGAGATACATTGTTTGTTTAATGTCTATCTTCCTAGCAACAAAAATGTAAGCTTCCTATGCACAGGCACTTGGTCTTTTATGTTCGTTGCTGTATATTCAATACCCCAGTCAGTGCCTAGACCATAGTAGGTCTTCAATAATATTTGTGTAACAAATGAATGTAGGGAAAAGGAGCACAGTGCATTTTAGGAAATGAAAGAGGGCCGGTATGGGAAAATGGTGTGAGGGGAGGTGGTGAATTAGGCAGTGGTCAGACTGTAGAGAATTTTGTAGACCATACAAGAATTTTTTAAACAGAACAGAAAAATGCGTAGCCACTGGAGTGTTCTAAACAGATGGACTGATGTGATCAGATTTAAGTTTTGAAAAAACATCACTCTGATCTGGAAAGTGTATGATCAATAGGGCAATTGTTCTCAGCCCCAGACTAATTAAATCAGACCCTCCGGGGTTGGAGCCCAGGCCTCACTGATTTCTAAAGCTTTTCAAGTGATTCCAATGCACAGCCAAGATTAGAAACTAGTGGTTTTGGGTAAGGTTTCTAAGGAAGCGGGAGGAACAAGATTCAAAACACAGATGGAGGGACTTCTGGTTTCAGTTTTGATATGTTCAAAGCTTGGGAGTCATTACTCCTGTCCTTACAGTGAAAAAAAGCTGCATAAGCTGAAATCAATGACTTTTTTGGATCAATCAGAGAACTCATGTTGCAGCGGAAACCATCACCCTGAAATCTGGAGAGTCAGGTTCATCTGGAGAGATACATCCACTGAGATCTGCTTACCCGGAGCAGAAGGGGCCGGGACCGTAAACTGGCAGAAACACTTAGACGATGATTTTGACACATTGCTGGAGTCTAAGTCTGGACTAGCACGGGAGTGAGAAGCTCCTATCATAAGGGGGTCTACTTAGTTTCCCAGAGTTTTCCTTCAGGAACCCATCACTTCCTCAGGAGGAGGATCTGAGAAGGCTGCTTATGAAATCTTGGCAGGACAGGGATGGGGGAAGAAAAGGAGCTATGGTGAAACCTTCCCAAACGGAAGCCTAATCTCCCGGGTGAAGGACTTCCCTAGAGGGCAGTTCTGAAAGTTTATCCCCGCTTGGGCAAGGGAACTCTGCCCCACTGCCTCCCACTCCAGCCTTCCTAGCTCACCTAAGAGAAAAAGAAAAGCCTGGTAAATGGGGGACAAGGCTTCAAGGAATTAGACTGGGAATTCTGTGTCTAAGAAAGAGATCTGGGGCAGCGGGGAGAAGGCTCTACCCCTGGAGGAGGGACAGACACCTCTGAGGTCCACACCCCTGGGGCACAGCCCCACTAAAGACGGAGCCTCAAATAGAAGGTTATGGAACACCCTTCCTCTACCCCTTACCACCACACACCACACGAACAAACTTCCGGTAATGATGACAGTGGACTGTAGGCAAAAAAGCTGCAAGACACAGACTCTGTCTGAGGAGGAGTACAGCATAGAGGGGAGGAGAAAACAATCCCACCAGAGAAATTGGAGCCTCTGTTGCTTCTAGCCTCAAGGAGTGTTAAACAGAGCCCAACTCCTAGCCAGATTAACATAATCCTCATGCTAAAGGCCTATTTACTGCCAGAAACAACACTGTGGCACAATTATTGCAGGTATGTTACTTGGGTGTTTTCTGTCTAAATAATATTTAAATCTAAATATTTTCTATGTAAATAAGGATGGGACCATTTGCAAGGGCATCTGTCAGGGCATTCGCGTACTTTATTTTCTACTACAGTTGATTGGTGGTGTGGTTTTTCACACTGATGTCTGAAACATCATCGAGGAATCAGAATAATAAATATGCAATGATTTTTGATTCTAAGACTCATGTTTTGTCCTCGAGTTGTATCAGTTTGGAAGCTGGGATGCATCTTATCATTTTGTCAAGAGTAACTTTCCAGTGGCCAAGCAGAGGGGTAAGTTGTGATGGCTTTTTTTTAAATTATCACTTAAATAATGGAAAATTTCCCTCTATATTGGAGGTGACTGTTTATCTGATTTGCCCTTCAGTTACATAATTTGCATTGGTGGCATTATACTCCCTTGATTTAAATGTAAATTTGGACTCCTAATGATTGCTTTTAATACCTTTACAAGATTATATTATGATGCCACATTGAAAAAAAGTTATTGTGACCTTGGAAAATTCCTTACCAAATTCAGGAAAATGCAATTAAAGGCAATGGAAATTGCTAAACATTTTTAAATAGGTCATATAATTTTGAAAACTTGAGAGAGTGAAGTGATCAAGTGATGCGTTATGAAGTACTCTCACCTGAACTTCTACGGTGAAAGCTTCCAGCCAGCTTATAAACAAAGATGTTTAACTTCCAGCAATACATAATACATTAAGAAAACTAAATAAACAGACAAAACAAAAGTTCAACCAGGTAGTCAATGCAGATAAAACTTTAGGCCTCAAATTTATTCTGTCAATTGCAGAGGAGCTAAAATGGCCCCTACTGATGGAGAATTTATGAAGTGTCGGGGGCGGGCGCAGATAGAGATGGAACTTCCACCAGAGATGCTAAATAACAAGATTTCTCTAATACTATGTGAACATTATACAAGAGGGAGTTCCAGAGAAGCCTTAGCATATGACAGATAGTTGTTATGAGCATGAATTTATGAAGGGTTTGAAGGAAGAAGAATTATGTGTAATAGTGATTGAGATGGACCTTCTAGGAAAAGTGAGTATTGAAGGATGGTAAGAGTCTTAGGAGGTTGAAAAGTTAGGGACAGAGACTGAATCATATATGTACCTTCCTCCTCCACTCAACTAGTGCCCATGACAGAATCTTCTACGTAGTTGCGCTAAAGAAATGTTTGAATAGCTGGAAAAAAATGGAGGACGACACTTCTAAATAGATATGGAATGTTTAAGGTCATGGAAGAGCATAAAAAAAGCCCGATAGAGACCTTTCCACTCTTCACACATCCACTCCAAGAACATTCTCAGAATCAGCACCATCTTATTTTTAAACATTTCATTTGTCAGCTTTTTATTATTAAAAAAAAAGTCCAATTTGCTGAAAGCGCCTCAGGCAATGTATGATCAAATTCATCGATGACAGTGACATTGAATAAGAATGGACAGGGACAGAAATACCAGGGCCCGTTAAAATGGACCCGTGGATAAAGAGCGCTCTCAGCTCCATGCTCTACCATATCAGGCTTTAGTGAAATAAAACCAGAAACAATCATAGAGTGATTCACGATTGACCTCGGAGACCATGTTCTCACAGCCTAAGGGACTGAACTGTGCTATGGCCAGACCAAGAAATCCCAGGGGATTGTCTGAATAATATTCATCCTGTCTCCACATGCTATCTCAGCTTAAACTGTTCCCCTCAAGAATGTGTCAGGGAAGGAATATCCCTTGCCATTCTTCCATGTGGAAATGTTACCTCAAGCACACATAGATTTCGATGATTTTAAATCAGGGTTATTCGTATGCTATGAGCGAGTACAGCTGTGACATCTGTGATACATTAGGAAATGGAGAAGGCAAAGGAGAGCCCACATGGTTTCTGATAGTCTCTTCCATTAGGATGTAAACAAGTGTTTGTCTATTATGTGAGCCAGATATCTGAGCATGACAAATTCTTTCAATATGGCAGCCATAAAATGGAGTAGTAAACAAGGAGCCAGGACACAGTCTGATGTGCTGTGAAATTGGGGAACCAAGTCCAGGGAATTCCAGACATGTTGCTTTAAAAATCCTATTTCCACAAGTGAGTTGTCACATCTAAGCAAGGGTGATATTTCTTTAGTTCTTTGAGATGAGGGTTGTTGAAGTAGGTAGTGGAGAAGGCAAGGCAATTGAGCCAGCAGTAGAGAGGGCAGTTCTTGTTGGAATTCTTGAAGATTTTTTAAGATTCACAGTCCTGCCCCTGTGGATGTACTTATCTTCTCTTTAAAGAGGCACTGAGCAGTGGGGAGGTTCCAGAGACCATGGCCTTGGTAGAAGGTCACAATTAAGGCTTTTGGAGGTCTTGGTGAAAAGGCAGGAGGCAAGGCACCATGGCAGGCAGAGAAGGCAGCCCTCAATGGATAGGGAAACAAAGGAGAAGAGCAAATGGAGAGACCACCACTTCAAAGTGCCTGCTAAGTCTTTTCAACAAATGTGCTAAAGCAATTGGACATCCATTGGCAGGAAAAAAAAAAAGAAAAAAAAGGATAAAAGACCCTTGATCTAAACTTCACATCTGACAAAAATTTAACCCCAAATGGATCATGGACTTAAATGTAAAATGTAAAGTTATAAACTTAAAAAATACAGAAAGAAAATCTTTGAGATCTAGTGGTAGGCAAAGAACTCTTGGACATGGCACCAAAAGCACAATCTATAAAAGAAAAAAATGGTAAATTAGACCTCATCAAATTTAAAAATATTTTTATGTAAAAGACCGTATTAACAGGATGAAAAGACAAGCTATGGTATGAGAGAAAATATTTGCAAATTATATATCCTACAAAGATTTATTATTCAGAATATATAAATAACACTCCAAACTCATCACTTAGAAAACAAACAATTCAGTTACAATACAGGTAAAAGATATGAACAGACATTTTATCAAAGAGTATATAAAATAATGAGCAAGTACATGAAAAGATGGTCATCAACATCTTCCATTAGGTAAAAACAACTCTCTACAACTATTAGAACAGCTAAAATTAGAAACAAATAATAGTGACAACACCAAATGCTGGCACGGAGGTAGAGGAACTGGTTCTCTTGTACATTGCAGGTGTCAGTATAAAATAGTACAACCCCTCAGGAAAGCAGTTCGGCATTATCTTATAAAGCTAAACATGCAACTGCCATCCAGCTCAGAATAGCACTTGTGGGCCATTATCCCAGAGAAATGAAGACTTATGCTCACATCCGTATGTAGATGTGAAAGCAGTTTTACTTGCAATAGCCAGAATTTGGAAACAACCCAGATATCCTTCACAAGATGCATGATTTAAAAAATTGTGGTACATCCATACCATGGAATACATCTCAGCAATAAAAAGGAGCGAACTGTTGATACATGAAACAACTTGGATGAATCCACAGAGAATTATACTTCATGAAAAAAATCCCAAAAGGTTGCCTACTGTATGATTTTATTTATATAACACTCTTGAAATTATACAATTATAAGAATTGAGAACAGATTAGTAGTTTTCCAGAGATTAGAGAAAAGGGTTGGAAGAGGGAAGGGAGGTAGGTAGATATGGCTATTAAAGGGCAATGAAAGAGCTCCTCGTGGTGATGGAAATGTTCTGTATCTTGACTGTAGCAACGTCAATATCTTGGTTGTGACAGTGTCCTATAGTTTGCAAGATGTTATCATTGAGGAAACTCTAAGGGGTACAAGGGACTTCTCTGCAGTATTTCTTAAAACTGCACATGAATCTATAATTAACATAAAATTAAAAGTTCAAAATTTAAAAATATACCTGATAGTCCATAAAATTAAATAAAAGCAATTTATCATCTCCTTTCAAAAGTTTAAATCGTATATAAGTGAGCTTGATTCTGGGGCTACAGAGAGAAATGGATCTGAGGAGACACTTGGACTTTATTTTCTAGCTGTAGAATGACTTTGAAGTATTTTAAGCAAAGGAATACTGTGGCCAGATTTGTATTTAAGAAGAGTCATGAGTTTTCTATGTGATATGGATCTGAAGTGGTGGGCTGTTTAGGGCTTGGGTAGGGAGACTAGAGCGAGTGAGACCAGGTAGAGAGTGATTGCTACCAGCCACGAGAAACATGAGAAGGGGCTAGTCCACCAAGGCAAAAGCCTTGGGATGTTGAGGAGGGGGAAACACAGAGGACATATATTGGAGGTAGACGAACTGAGTGTAGCTATCGGTTTGACTTGACATGAGGCTTGGGCCAAGAAGAACAAGAATCGAGAACTATTACCGGAGTCTTCAGTCACTGGAGGCATGACGGTGCTTTTCAGTGATCAGGTCACAGGAAGGCAATTGCTAGTGAGGGGCTGTAGGAAGAAGAATCCAGGTGTGTCAGCTAGTGCCTAATCTTTTCTCACATACACACCCCCACTACCTTTCTGTTGGGGAAAGTGTGGTCCAGAATGGTGGTCATTGGTCTAACATACAAATCTTGACTTCCCACCTCCATGAACTTGAATTCTCTAAGAAATATCATATTAATTGCCCAGAAATTCCATCATCCCTAGAAGAGATCTATTTATTGACCTATTTGTGAAATTAAATGTAAGCAAGAGTTCATATAAACACATTACTGCACTCTATTTTGGGGAAGTAGAGAGAATCATATCTCTTGTGAATCTGCGCAAATACACAGGCTCTGTCCTGAGGAGGTGTTCAGGGTGAATGCAGTATGGAATAGGCTGTCTGTGTTTATTGACTGACTCAAGCAGGCTCCATCCAGATTGTAGTGTCAAATGCAGTCTTGCTTGTGGACTCCTAATCAGAGATAGGTACTAGAGACCTAAAACAGAAGAGTGTGTGCATGCAAAAGCTGCAGACCTTTTTCAGCCCTTCAACCAGAGTCCTATGGCCCAGAAATGATGCCAAGGGTTTCTGGGAATCTACAGATGCTCTTCTGGGGTTTCCTTGTTGGAGAGAGAGAGAATTTCGCCTTCCTTACCCATCCTTTATAGTATCCTGCAAACAACACTGCAATGTTAGGAGAAGGGAGATTCAGATTGTGAATTCCTTCTTTCAGACGCCCTCACTCTTATTTCTTGAGGAACTGTGGAACTCTGCAGGGGTCTGTCCTGGCATCAGTGTCCCGAGCAACTGGCCTCCTGATCAGTTCTCCCTAGAAAACACTGGTTAATCTCCTAAACTTGACACACATTCCCTTTTGCTGAGTAAGAACTGGAGTGAATGGGGGTGAGTTCTATTTGTGACATGCACTCACCTCCGTCCACAAGCCATTTCTATCAGAGCCTTCATGGGAGGAGAGAAGCAATACATAAAAACAAGCCACCCAAGTTGTCATGTGAACACTCCCTTGCACAGCAGATGCCTAAGGGAGTAATTAAATTTCGCTGATGCCCTATCATCTTTGAGGTTGGGTTTGATCCTTCCATAAATACTGAATTACCCTATGGTGTTTATTTAACAAAATGCCCAGAAGATCCTACACGTGCTTTCACAGCAGACTTTTTTTCCCTTTCTCTACATCTGTCTCACTGTTTCTCTAGGTCCACTCGAGGGATTCAGCCCAACCCTGGAAAGTGCTTCTCTCTGGTGAGAGCAGTGCTAAGTTTGGCCACGGGAAATGAAGCTCTTTCCAGGGAAATACTATTTTTGTTTTCATGTCTGCTTGAGTAGACATGGATAAAAAATTAAATCTGGCCAGGGGGTTCATGCTGGAGCTTGTGAGGGAAAGGGGCATATGGAAGGGTCAGGGGTAGAGAGAAAAGCCTGGCTCGGATGTAGCTCCTAAGGTGGTAAAAAGAAGGTCTGGACACTGGCCAAAGAAGATCAGTGTGGCATTAGCAGTAGAAGAGACATGCCAGCAGCTGATGAAATATGATCTTAAGGGGAAGCTCAGATCTAGTTATCAGTGGAGGGAGAGAACGAGCCTGGCCTAGAGAAGTGATGTGAAGTGGAGGGACATAAATAGAAACTATGATTAGATAATGCCAGTTGCTTACTTGCTGCCCAAAGATACTGGGAGGAAGAACTGGGCTACGTGTTAGGCTCCTGACAGACACACCAGGTTTGTCATTGTTGCTATTACATACAGCATGTAAAGAAGAGCTCGTGGGCACAGACCAGCCCATCTGTGCCTTGGCAGATGGGATGGGAGATGCCTGAGTGAAGAGCACAGTATGATTTAGGGCTGGATATGAATGAACTTATATTTAGAATAGTTGAAATACAATTGCATTAATATGGCTGTCATAGTTTTTTAACTGAATAGTTTCTGAATTTACTTTATTGTGTAAATTTGTGCTAGTTAATGGCTTTTCAAAATCAAATTGACTTTGACTTAAACAGCAACAGATTTTTAAAAATTAATTTGATTGTATTTTAAGCCCCAAATCAAGATTTTTATAAAATTAGGCATGTCCCATTTCCCCCTTTGTAAACCGGCTTATTTCTGAACGTGCAATAAGCAAAAACAAACCAAAGTGCAAATGGATTTTGACAAATCTTAGCTCAAACTTCAGTCAAACCCCGTATTCTCTATGAATCATTGGGTAAGTTGCTCAATTCCTCAGTTTGCTCAATAGAAAAAAATAGGATAACAACATCTACTTTGCAAGACTATTGTGAAGATTATAAAGTGTTTAATACAATGCTCAGGCTATAGTAGACATTCAGTAAAGGTTTGCTACATAATTATTTTATTTTGCATATCGTTCTTATGTGTGTACACGTGCAGTGTTGAAAAAGACTTGGATAACACAGAACATTCTGGCTGTATCCAACAGTGGGAAAAAATCTCAGGGAAAATAATATGCATGATACATTTGGGGATATTTTTCCAAAGCATTAATCTTGATTAGTAGGAAAATTAACAAACAGTTAGATCATAGAGAGTCTTAGATATCAAGAGTTTAGATTTAAGTCCTTAGGTCAGTGGTCAGTAAACTTTTTCTGTACAGAGCCAGATAATAAATATTTTCAGCTTTGTGGACCACATGGTCTCTGTCACAAATACTCAACTCTGTTGTGATAGCATGAGTGCAGCCATAGACAATATGTTAATGAATGAACATGTCTGTGTTCCAATAAAACTTTATTTACAAAACTAGGCAGTAGGCCTGATTTGACCTGTGGGCCATAGTTTGCTAATCCCTGCTCTAGGTGACAGGGAGTAAATCCAGCATTCTCTCTTATCATTCCTTCATTTAGAAATAGGCAGATATTTTGCTTTTTGAATTGATTAGGTTACAGCTAACCCCAAGCTGTGTTCATTAATTAAGTCATTTAATAAATATTTGAGTATCTACTATCATTAACCACTGCTCTAGGTGCTGGAGAAAGAGCTGCGAGCAAAACAGACAAATCTTCCTGGCTTTAGGGAGCTCATGTTCTAGCGGAATGATAGAATTATATCTGTCACTACCCTCTTATAGAATCCCTGCTCTACATAAATCGTATTTATCAATGTTTGCAGTAGTGCTCGTAGATTTTCTGTACCCAGTCTCCCTATATCATTAGATAAAGGGATGTTCTAGCACAGGGTACTGGATATCAGCAAGGAGTTTGACAAAGTCCCCCTGATATGGCAGTGGACTTGATGGAGAAATGTGGGCTGGATGATAATATAGCTCAGTGAACTGGAACCTGGATGAAAGACAGTCCTCAATGCATGCTGATTGATTGATCACCAGTAACCTGGAGCGCAATCTCCAGTGACCCAGAGGGCCTGTCCTCGCCTCTGTGCTACTCAACCTTTCCATCGATGACTTAGATGGAAACATGGAAAGCATGCTGATCAAATTTGCAGATGACACAAAGCAAGGAGGGAGACAGCTGACAGGGCCAAGATCTAAAATGATTTCGACAGGCCGGAACAATAGCCTGAATCCAACAAGATGAAATTTAATAGGGATAAATGGAGGGTCCTGCACTTGGGTTCAAAAGTCAAATTGTACACGAGATGGGGGAGAAGTGGCTAAACTGCAATGTGTGGGATAAAGCCTTAGAGATTTTGTTGATAGCACGCTCAGTGGGAGTCCACAGCGTGATGTGAATGTCAAGAAGGCCACTGCAAACCAACTACATGGCTATAAGGGCAGAGTCCAGGCCAAGGGAGTGGCTGTGCTGTGGCACTGGGAGGGATCACATCTTACATGTGTGTGGTTCTGAGTGTCAGATGTTCGGAGGGACACGGATAGACTCTGTCTTGATCAAAGGAGAAGATTCAGAGTAAGCAGGAAACCTAAGAACATGGGAATTCATTAAGAAAACAAAGTTTATAAGCTCTTTAAGCTGATTTAGGGGTTCCATGTCCTTCGAAAAAGCACATTGTGGGGGAAACTGGTAAAATTAACTCTTCTTGAAACTGCCTCTACTTTTCTTGTAGCAAAACTCTTATCTGCTCTGAGGATCAAAGTGTGAGTGGCTGTTTGTGAAAATGAGGCGCCCTCTGGGAAAAAGATGCTCCAGGGACCCCAGGGGAGCATGTGTTCAAATGCTTTGTTTCAGTGGGTTTCCATATCAGTTTCACACCTTCGTAATCCATGAGCCATTTTTGAAAATCTGCATCAAATAACCCAAGCCTGAGGTAGGTGAGCAGAAAGGTATGCCTTGTGAGAAGCTTAGCACTGAGGGCCGGGTAAGTGCTCCCCAAGGAATAGCTTCAACGTGTACCTTCAGAGAAACTTCAGGGCGTCAGAGGCGTCAGAGACTCAAGGAATGGGGAATTTAATTTAATTTTTCTGGTTAATTCCAAAAATATGTTCGACTTGTGTTGCTGCAAATCATTCTAAAGCACATTTGTTTACTTTCTTGCCTGGGTGGAGGGAGGGAGGGAAAGAAGGAAAGGGGCAGGGGGACGAGAGAGGGAGGGAGGGAGGAAGGAAGGAGAGTTGATCTTGAAAACATTCTCCTAATTTTTAGGGTAAAACCTGAATGGGGCCTGCCTAGTGCAGTCTGATCTGGCCCCTCCTTACCTCTTTCACATCATCAGCATCATCTCTGCAGTCCCTCTCAGTATCTCCTGGTCTTAGATGTCAGTACGGTTTCTTAGGTTTGGAACAATTTGTCTCCCCATCGTATCTAACTTATCCCTCAGTTCTTGCCAGAAAAGTCTAGAAGTCACACTTTCCGGGGGAACTTCCCTGATTCCCAAAATCTGGGTAGGCCCCCATTTGATTTTTGTCTGAGTACATCCCATCCTTTTCAGAACGTAATGCATACGTGACTCCATGGAAACTGACTGGCAGTTGCTTGTGTCTTCCTCATAAGCCCCAAGAGGACAGAAACCATGACTGATCTACTTGTTGTTACATTTCCAGCATTTAGCATGCTGCCTGACATAAAATGTGTGTTCAATAGATTTGTTAAGTTGAATCAATTCATTGGAGATATTAAGAACTTTAGGGACATCATCTTAGGCATCAATAACAATGTACTAAGGAAAAGATGGCAGTAATACTGTAGGGGTGACAGAAATCATCTATTCTAATGTGCTTTTATGACAGGATAAGGAAGTTAGCGAAGGGGATTGACTTGCCCAAGGCTGCACAGCCATTGAGCAGTCAAGCCAACATTAGACCTCACTTACCTCATCTAGAACAGGTTTTTCTGCCTCATCATAACTGCCACTGCCAGACTGTGAAGTCACAGATCTGCTCTGGCAAAACCAAACATAAGAGGAATATATCATCTCTGAATTTAATGAAGGCTGGAGAACCAGATTTGAGAAAAGAGCCGGAACGAAGAATGGTGAAGCATTTGGAAGGAGAGACTGGAACAGATCCCAGTCGGGAACAAGTCATGCCTTGGAACGGTCTGGTTAGGATGCTGCCCTGGCACTGGACACTCACCGCCACTGCCCCTGGACCTCAAATTCCTCCCTGTCGTCTCACAGTCCTGGTACCACTCTGTTCTCCCACTGAATAATTTCTCAACTGTCCCACAGTCCTGGTACCACTCTGTTCTCCTACTGAATAATTTCTCAACTGTCCCTGCGTTTTATTTTTTTACTCCTTTATGATCCAGAATCCCAGGCAGAGGCATCTGACTGGCTGAGCTGAGATAATAGACCTGAATCCTGAATCCTAGATGCTGGGACTAGGAAGAGGGAAAGTATCTGGCCCCATCCTGATTTATACTACATGAGACAACTGTGCCCAGGACTCACTGAGTCTAGCAAAGGTGTCCAAGTCCAGGGAGCAAACAAACAAAACTCTATCAAGTTGCCACTCAATGCATCATTTTTGTCTTCAGTGCCTCCATCCCTCCAGGTGACTTGTAGCTCACAAAAAAGCAGATTTCCTTCTGACACTGAGAATAATGACCTAAGAAGAGGTCATTTTATTTTTATTTTTACTGTTGTTTTTGTGTGTGTGTATGTGAGGAAGATTGGCCGTGAGCTAACATCTGTGCCAATCCTCCTCTGTTTTGTATGTGGTATGCCACCACAGCATGGCCTCATGAGTGGTGTGTAGGTCCACCTCTAGGATCCGAACCTGTGAACCCCAGGCCACTGAAGTGGAGTGCATGAACTTAACCACTACATCACGAGTCTGGCCCCTATTTTTATTGTTATTGTTTTGAGATAAAATCTCATAATTGTCCCTTTCCTTGCTTGTGTCTTCATTTTCCCATCTGTACAGTGAACATGGTGTTTGGATGGGCATCGTTCCTCTAATGAGCAATGGTTGCTCACAGATCCATGCACCGTGAGATGTTGGTAACTTTCTGAGGAGAGCTGTGTTTGTTAACTTCCCTGCCTCAGTGAATAGAGGGCGGTGACTGCTGAACTTGACTTGTTGGTGGTGACTCTCAGAGAGTCTCTGTCATCATTCTGAGTGTCCATCTGCCTCTTACATAACCAGATGAGAGAAGATGTCTGAAAGATTGGGCTGATGAACAGGTCCCAAGACACAGTCAGAAAACTATTTCTGGCTAATACTCAGAGAGTGATTAACAACTTTGGTCACAAAAACATGAGTGATCTCCGCAATGGACTGGCTCTGAAAGTAAAATAGAAACTGGACTTAGAAAATGTTTGGCCTCAGGAATTGCATTTCCCAGCTTAGAGCTGAGGCAAGTTTTGGTTGGGCTGGCTCCTTTACCCGGTGTCCTATTGATTGGGGAATAAACAGACTTTTAAATCCACTTAGCACAAGTTGATGTTACAGTTTTACAGCGACTTCCAGAACTTTATAGAAGGCAAAATCCCAAAGTGACATCCGGAAAGCAATTTGTTACTAACTTTTACTGAGGCCCACTCCTCCTCTGTAGCCTTGTTGGGACATTAGTATTCATGCAGGCAGAGTATCTTCCTGACCCATGAAATGATTTAAAACCAACTAACAAACAAACCAAATGGCAACCCAGGAAAATTCTCCTCTTCCAGACAATTTGGAGCCATTATTCATTTAATAACATCAACGTTACTCTCTGTTCCTGGCTTGCTAACTTCTGAGCCTTTAATGGACTTCACATTGTACATTATGCTTAGGAGATTAACAGAAGTTTGTAATTGACTCTCTGTGTTGGGGGAAATAAAGAAGACAAGTATTTATCTGGTCATGGGTTATGTTGCTGATGGAATGTAAAAAGGCTCTCAAGGTCTAGAGCTGGAGGTTGTTTATTTCCTTCTTCTAAGATGCATGTTGTGGTTAATACTTAAGGAACAAATCTACAGCTGTGTGTTCCTTAAAGAGAGTCCTAGGTTCCAAATCGCAATTCTTTTAATTTATTCACTTAAACGTCTTCATTGTATTTTATTGTGCACCTACTGTGTGCCAGGCATTCTGTAGTCTCTAGGTAGACAGTTTATGTGCTGTTGAACAGCACAAATGCAAATCCAGCCTTCAGTGAAGTAGTAAGGAAGAGCGGGCATTAAATTAATAATCACACAAATAAATACAAAATTCACAAGTTGCAAGAAAGGCTAAAATTGAAAGGATTGAGTGATTAGGGAAAAGAAAAACTGGGAGTGGGAGAAGAGGACAGTGGGATTAACTTCTTGGAAGAAAAAGCAGTCCAGTTTAGTCACTGTGGGTGAGCGTGTAATTAGGCTCCTGAGGATGCGCGCTTCTGATTCCTGCAGGGGGATTATTTGCTACCACATCAGGATTACTCAGTGCTCAGGTGAGTCAGTCAGAGTTCAGTCAGGAAAACCAAGTCGCCACAAATGTTATGGGAATAAGATATTTAATGTAGGAACGGGAGCTTATCTAGAAGTAGGAGGAGCTGGGAAGTGAAGGTCAGAGAGTCAGAGTAACAGTAACGAATTCTGTGTGAAGCCCTGGTGCAGCTGGGCAAGTCGGAGCTTGTGAGAATATAGGGGCCACCACGTGCCTCGGCCTCGGGGGTAAGAACAACAAAAGGGAAGCCTGTGGAGAGGTCGGTAGCAGTGGTTAGCTCTGTAGAAACTGCTGCCTCTATGGCAACCCATGTTCCTGTGGGAACATTGCCTCTGAGTTTGCAGCAAAGCCTCTGGTGTTCGGCTTGTGGCTCCTATTGGCCAATAGGAGGCAGGGCCAGAGATTGGGTAGACTAGCTAGAATCAGAACAGGAGGCAAGAAAAGGTGAGCTGGGGCCTGCTGGAGACCCCTGCATCTCTTCATCACTCTGACCCCCATGGTTTTCCAAGAATAATGATCTTGGCATCACTTCTGTTTTCCAAATCGAGGGTGACCAACCATCCCAGCTTGCTCAAAACATCCCCAGTTTTAGCACTGAAAACCCTATATCCCTGGCAACCCTTCTGTCCTGGGAAAATCAGGGTAGTTGACCACCCTAGAATGTGGTGTGAATTCATCTCATTGACCAGTTCTAACCCAAAATCGCATAGAAGAGAAATTCAGGGAAACAATTTTCAGCCTTAAACAGGGTGCCATGGTACCAGGTTGACCCAGGCAATCCCACATACCAGCTGTATCTCATTTCAAAGATTTGTGATGGCCAACATCCGAATTGTACTATCTTCTAATCAGTATGTTTCCATCTCATTTGGTGTCTCTTTAAGGATAACGACATAAGTTTAATTCAAATTTAAAATAACAATACTTGATAAGAGAGAAATTTTGTAATAATCCCCCAGACTAAATTTGTCCTCTATTTGGGTTACTTTTGGTATCACTCTAGTTGGTTAGCTCGGGTAAGTGGAAATGAAAGTGCTGCAGGCATGTCCATTCTCCTGGCGCTAGAACAGAGAGCCGGTTCTACAGTTGTGAGTGTTCAGGATGGAGAGAAATCTTAAATCATTCTGATGGAGAGTTTCCCAGGTGTGAAATGAGAAGTTAGTGGGATGCAGTGGGGTTCCATTATGATATATTGCTGGGTCTTCCCGCAGATCATTGTTGATTGCAGGGTACCCTGCCTTGACCTCAGGGTGCACGCCAAGCACTGTAGGAACATGGACATTGGTAGCCAAAATGAGGGGTATTTCAGGTAAAAGAAGAGGAAAAAGTCAGCAAGAAAAGGCAACTGTGAGATTTGAAAAGAGAGGAGAAAGGAGATCTGTGCTGTGTATGACTGCCAGAATAATTCAATAATGTCTGAGGAGGGCTTGGATTTATTGGCAATGAGGCAAGCAAGCTTGGGGCCATTCGTTCGGGCTCAGCCCTTATAAACGATTTGGAGGACTTTGTAGCGTGGTAAGTAAGCATAATGGTTTTTGTATTGAACTGTGGTACCCTCAGCCAACTTGAAAGAACCAAGATTCTCTAGAATTCAATTTACTTTGCATTAACGGGAGATCTGATGCTCATCTGCTCTAACTGCTTCTTTTATCTAAGCTGCTAAAGAGTCACATGGTTTAGGAAGAAAATTAAGAGATTTCACATTTGTTGCTCTAAGCAAAATCATTTTGTTATCTACTTTAATGAGAGCGTGGATGAGTTTTCCTGTTTTAATAATCACTGTGTCTTAAACTTCTCTTCCATGAAGGCAATATCAACAAAAACTCTCTAGAGGCTTTATCTTTTTACAATTAGTTTTCCTCTCTCCACCATCTGAAGTCCTTGAAATTATGTTTAAAATAGTGGGAGGCATGTCCTTTCTCTGAGCCCTCTGGGCACATAGAAAGAAAATGGACTTTACCATATTGCTTTGAAGAAGCTATTGGCATCATCTGAGGGCTCTATATTTATCCGAATTCACATTTATTTTTATTTTATTTTAATTTATTTTCTCTTCTTCCATCCTATTTCATTTTGCTTTTTGTACATGAAAGACTTCTATGGATTTCTGTGGGTCTTGAAGTGACCGGAGAGTGAATGTGTATATTCATTGCACTCACGTCTTTTGGAAATTCCTAAGCATCAGGAAGATTCATTTCCAAGTATTATAAATCTAGTCCTTTTGGTGAATCTATCTTGAATGGTTGAGGGCTAGATTAGTCATAATATCTAGAGTTCCATATTTTGCACTCAAAGAATTTAACAATCCTCATCCACTGGTACTTTAGCAAAGTCTTCCAGACTGGAGACAAGCACCCCATCTCAGACTTAAGTTTAACAGTACATCTATCCTTAATGCGTTTATGGATATATTATTTATATTCTGTCTACTTTTAAAGTCTTTGAAGGAGCTCACAATGAAAGAAAAGCATTGAAAGCAATGAAATTGTAAAGCAATGAAAGAAAAGGAACACTGTTGAAATAGGAAAAAAAATAAGGAGAAATGACACGTCAAACGTAAGTTATCAGTGAACTGTTTGGAACTGTAACAAATAGAACAGGAAGGCTTGTGCTATTTTAATTGTCTGATTACAAGAGATATAGTGACTTCAGGGCAGAGAAACACTTCTCCTGGAAATAAATATTAGAAGGTAATGTTTGTGTCCTCACATCAGGATACAATGTACGTTGTCTTCAATGATGAATTTGCAGGTTATGTTGACATATATTTATATGGCTAATTTTTTTTTATGCTATTTGTTGAGGAAGATTGGCCCTGAGCTAACATCTGTTGTATATGGCTAATTTTTATTGACCCTTAACAAAAAGACTATGACATAGTATTAAACAATCTTCGGTAAAGAGGTTTCTGTGCAAGACTAGTCTAATAGGATCCAGATAAGTTGCTTTCAGGCCGTATATTGATAAAAGGACCAAATCAAGAATGCTAAGAAGGATAGCTCTCACAGACCACAGACATGCAAGCAATAAAATTTAGGCCACTGCAATTCCTTGAAATTCAGTATAGTTTTATATATGGCATTTTTCAAAGGGAAGTTATCACTGGTGTTTCGTAATAAGTTGAAATTTTCTATATAATGTTAACCATTAAGATAAGGCTAATATATATATATATATATATATATATATATATATATACATATATATATAATATACATATGTTTCTCACAACCTTTAAAATTTTTTATTCATTTTTATGTTGAAGTATTATTGGGGAGCTCCTTGAGACTGTGTATTGCTCAGTACGTGGAACCACGTCTAGTGGTCCAGTTGGCTCCCAGTTTCTCCTTTTCTTTTCTCTCTGAGGACTCTAAGGACTCAGTCTGTTTTCTTCAACTCTTATCATCTACTCCAACCGTTGGGATTCTTTTCCTCTCACGTATGACTTCAGAATAAAGCATACTTTCCAAATATTCTCATTTCCCTCCAGCTTCCTTAGCAGCCAAGCATCTCAAAAACAAAGCAAAACAAAAATAGTGTCAACATCTTGCACTGCGCCCCCCCTCCCCCTGGAGTCAGGCTTCAATGCTCCTCTTCCCCAGAGACACAGACTTTATGAAAGCGTATTGGCAAATTTAGTCAAAGTGTCATAATTTCTTCCATAGCCAATGACTCTTCACAGTGTACATATTCTTTGAGTGTTCTTCAGCTTTTAACATTGTTGGATAGTCCCTTTTCCAGAATCTCTCTCCTAGCTATCCAGCTTTGTTCTGATTAATCTGTAAGACATGCTTTTGTGGAATTCTCCCTCTTAATTTGAGGTATTTTCACCAGCGTTCTGTTCCTCACCTTTATCCTGTCTCCTTCTCTCTACATATATAGACTCTCTGAGCGATGCCATTCACTCCTATGACTTCAACCACGTTGGATACATTTATTCTAACTCCTGACTCTGTATTTCCTGAACACATTTCTTGCTTAGCTCGTCACATATGTCCTTCTAGTTATTGCATGTGTTTAAGTTGTTGCTTCTCAGGTACAAAACCGAACTTGCCATATTCACTCTCAATTCCAGTCACCACCTTCTTTTCTCTTAGCAGTAACACCAGTCTCTGTTTAGACACCCAAGGCAGAAAATCTGAAATCCTGCTACACTTGCTTCTTCCTTTCATTCTGATGTTCTGATGTTTAATTGCTTGGTAATATTGAAACTCCAGTTTCTCTGGACCTTAGGGCCCTGTAAATGTGATCCTTTCAC
This sequence comes from Equus caballus, assembly GCF_041296265.1. NCBI lineage: Eukaryota > Metazoa > Chordata > Mammalia > Perissodactyla > Equidae > Equus > Equus caballus. The sequence continues at coordinate 88,556,379 of NC_091698.1, forward strand.
GTTTGCCAGAGAATAGTAATTTCCATCCTTGTCTGAGGACTAATATCGAGTCCTTAACAGGGGCAGATGCCTTTGAAGACAATACCTTTCTCTTCAAGATCAGCCCCTGCCTGCCCTCGTGACCACTAGATCAATTGGTAGGATTGAGTCCAAGTATGATCTAAGGGGAAAGTGCTGCCTCTAGACGTTGAAGGAGCTGCCACACCTGCTACCATGTACCAGCAGAAACTGGGACCGGATCTTGCGGGTGCTAGCTTGGGTGGTGGACAATACAAGGCTGGAAAAGGAAGACTTTGTTGTTATGATGAAAATTAAAATTAGAAAAGTTCTGCAATCGATTACGAGTGAAGAAAGATTGACAAATCTACGTACTGTCTATTAAGCATGAATATGTGAAAAAGATTCATTTTGGTTTTGACAAATTGCAGAATTTAAGGTTCAGAAATAGAAACTATATTATTATTCATTACTGCAACAAAAAATACGTAGGTGTGGTTTTCCCCCTGTTTTTATTAAAAAGAAAATATGCTAATGTGCTTAAAATATATGAAGCAATCATTGTTTTCTTTTTGACTATAATCCTAAATTTTTAATCATAAATATTAATTATTTAATTTCTAGCGTGACTACATATATGCAAAGTTCAATAAAATCATGTTTCACTGTCTGAGTTTCTGTTGTCTTTACTATTGTTTATTCCATTTCATGATTATTACTGAAAATAATTTTCTTGTATTGAGAAGGGTAGTGTTATTCTGGATGTCAAATTATCCTGGGCTTAGTGCTGCAAAATTCATTTCTAGGTTTGTGAGGTGAGCAACTTGGTGTAGGAGGATGTCATTTACTGAGGTGAAGAAAACTGAAAGTGAACCAAGCTCAAGTGACTTGACCATATTGTTGGGATATGTTGAGTTGGAGACATCATAGGAAGATCCATGAGAAGATATCACATGGGCAAATGGATACAAGACCCGGAAGCTCAGAAGAGAGGTGTGGGTCTGGTGTATATGTTTGTTAGTCGTCAAGGCACGGAAAGAAATTGAAACAATGAGAAAGGATAGGATTGCCTCAGGAGTGTTTTCCATTTGGTCTTAAATCTGGACATCTGAGGGCTTTGGAAAGTTAATATCATTTTGAATTTTGTAGCTTTGATTACTCTTTTCAAGTCATATTAGCCACAGGCATTGTAAAGATCTGTTATTGGGTCTTATGACAAGCATCCAGACCATGGTTTTCTGAAGTGATGCCCAAATATCTCATGTTTCCATTCTTTTTATTCTATGACTGCAATATAGAAAACTTCTTCCATAACTGAATAAACTAACTGACGTTATTTTGAGATTTATTAAGCTGTTAGCATTCACCTTTTATTAGTGTCCAAGAACATAATTTCCTGGATTATTCATCCTAAGTGGTGCTACATTTTTAAATGCCACAGTACTGTTCATAGCTTCAAAGAACTAATTATCTGGGTTAGAGACATGAATTTATTAAGCTTCTGTTAAATTGTTTATTTGAACATGTCATCGTATAATATATCATGTCAAATCATTTTTTTTTTTTGGTATATATAGTGATTTTGACCTTGTGTTCTAAAGCTATAGTAGACTGCAGAATTTCTCCCAAATCTGTTTACCATTCCTTCCTGGGCACATGGCCACTCAGCTAGACACTACATTTTCCGATATTCCTCTACTCACTCTCATCTTTCCTTTTTGTTGGATGAACATGGCTGTCACTATAGACACCTTAGATGCAGCTGATGAGTTGGTAGAACTCTCCCTCTAGCCAGGTACCTGGATCACTTCACAGAGCAGAGACTGCCTATCCATAGGGATTGTTTTATGGAAGTGAAATAAACGTGCATTTTGTTTGAGCCACTCAGATTTGATATAGAAGCTTAGACTTGACCCTAACTAAAATAAAAATTAGTATCTGGAATTAGGGTTCTGACGTAATAAAAACCTAAAGTACACGGCATTGTCTGAGACGCTAGCTGTTGGATGTGAAGAAATAGATACTGCAGGCTGGGAAGCTGATGATATCTATTATGCCAAAGCAAACTTTTTGGTAAAATTGTCGTTCCTGACAACTTAGAATGCCGACCATGTGCCTATGGAGACTATAACTTTATGGAAAGCACTTGGATAGAGTTATCATGTTATGGTATGTCGACTACTCCTTGCTGCTTTTAGCAAGTCACACCAAGAAAAAGACGAATGCAAGGAAGAATTGCGAAGTTTATAAGTGGTGTTGGAAAATACAAGTGCTTCTGTATCACAAAGAACAAGAGCTAAGGCTGTTTTGCCACAGCCTTTCACAAAGCCCTGCCGTTAAGACTTTCAGCCAAACCAAAGGGTTTAGCTTTGTGAGGGAAATCAGACTAATATTGGTATCTCACTAAGACCTTTTGTTTCAAATGTCCATAGAGTATCTTCATTAAAATGAGGGAGAGAGGTATGGGCTGAATACTGATTCTGGCATATAAGGAGACTTTAGAAGGTATCCAGAAAAGACTTTGGGTGAAGTTAATTGAACATGGAATTGACTGGTACCAAATAGATCGGAAAGCTACTAAGTTGCTTTTTTGCTTTTTTTTCCAGAAGATTGCCCTGAGCCAACATCTGTTGGCAGTCTTCTTCTTTTTTTTCCTCCCCAAATCTCCCCAGTACATAGTTGTATATCCTACTTGTGGGTTCTTCCAGTTCCTCTATGTGGGACGCCACCTCAGCGTGGCTTGATGAGTGGTGCTAGGTCTACACCCAGGATCCGAATCGGCGAACTCCAGGCTGTTGAAGCGGGATATGTGAACTTAACCACTTGGCCATGGGGCTGGCTCCAACCTACTAAGCTTTTGAGGCAATTTTAGGCTACAAGACTGATCTACAAAAGCTTTCAAAACTGCATTTTCTGAAAGGATACTAGGAAAACTATGTGTCCTCCAGGGAAAGCTTATCCTCCACCACCCATTTCAGATGTGAGCACAAGAATATGGGGCCAGGAAGAACCTCCCAGAGGGCACGGCTAAGGAGCATGGGGACAGTGGACAAAGCGGTTCGTCCAGGAGAGCTTGCCAGTGTCTAACCTACTAACTTTCTCTACTGCCTAGGGTAAGAAGACTTCAGTTCCTATCCGGCAGTATTCATTCATTGCTGTAATCAATGACTACATTGTGTTGGCAGTTCTCTCCTTTTCTGAGTGGGAGATTTTACTGGGGTTATTCTCTTCTTGGTCTACGATCCTATATTGTGAAGGGGGAGGGGCAAATTCTCTTTTAGCTCCCAAATTAATGTCCCTCGATCTCTGGGCCTGATCAAGAGGACTGTATATCACCCAAAGACCCAGGATTTTGGAATAGAGGCAATAACCGGAGGGGACCTTGTACTGTCTCCCTCAGGGCAAATGTCTACGTTTGGGGAGGAGAGTACAGATTATTATGTGATGGGCCAGAGTGACAGACTATAGCAGATTGCAGGTTGCTGCCGATTCTTAGTTCTATTTTCTCTTTCTTCTTAGTCCCACGGGCATCAGAAAGAAATTACATTTTCCAGGTTTCTTTGAAGCTAGATGTGGCCATGTGACTACCTTCCCTCTAATGGTGTGTAAGGAAACATACTATGTGTAACTTCTGGGTTACCTTCTTAAAGGTATTTGTTCTAGATTTTCTTCCACTTTTCCTTCCCTCTACCTGGAAATGAGATGACCAGAACAAATACAGAGGCCCTAGATTGAGAATAGCAGAGCTGCCTCACTGGCTGTGGTCCCTGGGTGACTCAATGGAGTGGGAGACGACCTGTCTACTCTGGATAGTTACAAGAGACAGGGGGAGAAAAAAAAATGTCTGCCTCATTAGAGCCAATAATTTTGGTGTCTCTTTGTATAAAATTCAAAAAGTAAAATCAGCTTAGCTTTTATTGTAATTCAAATGAACATTTCACAAGTCTCCATAATCAGCATCATATCACTTTAAAAGAAGTGAATGTACTGAAATACCCAAAGAGTCAAGAGGCAAAGAGAGTCTGCTTAACTGCATAGCCAAAGAGGAAAGATAAAAATTAGATGCAGATATAAAATGTTTTATAAGGAGATACTGCTATTTGGCTACATAATTATTTGTGATATTGTTTAGTTATTCACGAGTAGAATGAGAGATGCATAAAATTAGTAGATAACAGTGAGAAAGAATTAATTTTTTAATATTTATATTTAATATGACTATCTGATGTCTGAGCACTGAGAGCAACTGGAATTTCCAAAATGCTTCCTTTGGGGATGCTAAACAGTATGGAATAAGAGAAATGTATTCCTAGATCAAATAAGTTTGGGGCATACTGCATAAACCAAGCTGAATAGAATTTTTTAAGGGAGGGCTTTTTAAGGTTTTCTATATGTTAATTTACACTATGTTTCTATATGGTAATTTGTGTGTCTTCAAGAGAGGGCTTCTTTCCCATAGAATATGTCATAGGACCAACATTCTGCATGATATGGGATATGAAAGCTGCTTTACACAAAGTAGTGAAACCATATTCTGGCTTACAATGAGCTAAAAGTACTCATCATGCTAATCTTGACCTCTTCTCATAACTTTTCTGTGCTCACCCCACTGTCCCTGGGATACAGCCACTCTCTCAGACTGATGCCCAGAGCTGGTAGAAGCTAGATAATTTCTCTGAGTCATCTGTGACCATGGATTACATTTCCCTGGTAAAAGGAGAGCTGATCACCAGTTTGGTCACAAAGCAACTCCTCCCTCCCCTTTTCTTGGATTTCAGCCTGCGTGGGACCCTTCAAGTAAAAATTGCAAATTTAGTAAACCCAGCGACTGTGTTATTAATGAAAACGTGTATGAACACTTTTCAAAATATGGACAATACTGGCTTGGTTTAGGAGGAGGTATCAGTCATCCTGGTGGTCTTTGTTTTAGAGTCATAGGTCCCTGTGACAAAGCTGTAGCTGGAACTTAAAAATGAAGTGACCGGCTGATACTTATTTCCAATAACAAGAACATGCAAGAGACGGGTACTCTCGGTAGTAGTATCTTTCCAGTGATACTGTGAGAAAGTTTACTTTTCTTTAGAAATTTCAGAGTTTCCTTAGGGAAAACATAGCTTCTTAAATCATGAATGAAATCAGAAGACAAAATCCACTGAGGGTAACGAGGGGAGACAAGTGCTGAGAGTCTTCAATACAAAAGAAAAAGAGAAAGAGAGAGACACAGTAAGGGACTATACAGGATTACTGATGATGAGGAACCCAGAAATGAACAATGATGCTCAGGCTCTCCCAGCTTCTTATGGCTCAGAACCATCTGTTTGAAATGGGAAACCATAATAAATAAGAAAGATACCGAGGGAAGGAAGATTTCCAAGTAGACTTTCTCAAAGGAAACTTAGGCTTGTATAGCAAACCTTGATATTTTTACAACGCCCTACACTGTGCAAATATACAACCTATTGTTGAGATGATCTTGTGCTTGCAGTCAGACTTGCTGTGCATTCTCACCCACCACGAAATTCTGAAAATGTACGCAAGGGACTTAATTTCTCAGATCCCCATCTGTGAAATGTGGTATTGTTTGTACCATCAACATTTTCATAAGGATTTCATGAAGATAAAATTAAGAAATTCACATAAAACCCTTCTGCACATGATAATCGGTCAGTAAGTGTTGTTTTTGTTGTATTTACAAATACTGACCACCTTATCACACATTTTTCTTGAGTATCCCTGTAGTATCATTACCTCCTCAATTTAGATAATGACACTGATGATCAGAAAGGTTAACCTGATCAAATTCACACAACTTCCAAAGAGAACTCAGATGTGGGTTTCCTAATTGTGAGTTCAGCGTTTACTTGTCTTACCCTCTGCTACCCCATGGCTATTTTCAGAATAAAAAGAGTATGATTAACTCAGTGGTTTAAGTTAAAGCTTGTTGGGGTTGTTATTTGGTTTTTCTTCATAATATTGGTATTTTTAAGTAAATCCTTGTATTACAGAGCTCTAGGTCAGGCGCCCTATGGGATATTAGTTGTAACTAAAACTTCCCCCTCCCCACTGACGGTCTAGTGCGCAGGGAAGTGGTCAGGCTAAAGCACTCAATTTCCTACACTTTGCTCACTTGCAAAACTGACATCTGAAAAGAGAAAGCTGCATTTATAAGTTTTTAACTGAGAATATTGTCTTATTCAGCTGAAATCTGTGAACCTAAAATTCCAATATTTTGTTTAGATTAAAAAAAGATCTATGATGTTAATCATAAAGTGAAAGGAATTTGTTAACCATATGAGGGCATTACAGAAACAACTTTAGTTTCCTTTTGTTAAAATTTAAATGTGTCAGAATATATCTAAAACTGGAAAACTATAACCAACTTCCATGTAGATAACCCCAGATTTTAAAAAAAGTTTATATTTTACTCATTATACTGAAGTTGGTGTATATCTTTTCCATTCCTATTTTAATTATGTTTGTACATATGATCAAAGATAAACGACATACAGTATTAGTTGTGAGTTTTTAAACTTTATATCTATGGAATTATATTATCCCCAGCTTACATTTTTTTTAACTCTAAATATGCTTTCAGAATTTTGTATGTGGCTCTCATTAATTTAGAATGCCATTAAATGTAACACAATTTATTTCACAATTATCTTACATTTTTTCTCTTTTAGAAATAATACATTGATGAATAGAACATACTTGTATTTGCCCTTTGGGGACATGTGTGAGAGTTTATTTAGAATATATATGTAGAAGTGGAATTACTGAGTCACCTTCAAATTGACTAGATATTGCCAAAACTTTTCTCCAAATTGAATCACTTACCTTCACCTGAGTAGGTTATGAAACTTGCTGTTTCCACAAGTTCTTACCAACACTTCAAATTATCCAACATTTTAATCTACTGCTAAGTGTGAAATGATATATCATGGTTATTTTAAGTTTCATTTCTCTGATTACCAGTGAAGGTGAGCAGCTTTCAATACGGGTATTGGAGATTCTGGTTTCCTTTTATGTAAAATGTCTATGTACATCTGGTTCAGTCAGCGTTCTTACTTACAAACAACAGATTCAACTTTAGTAAGGTTAAGCAGAACATAGATTTATTAAAGAATATTAATCAGTTCATTGAGTGTCCTAGAAAGCCAGAGCCTTTGGATGGTATGCAGTCGCTAACAATGGGTCTTCCACTCCCTGGGGCTCACTGCAGTGAAAATACCACTTCTTTAGCTCCTCTTCCCTACGTAGTAGCTCACCCTGGACAGTACAGTTTCAATACAATATTGATGACCCAACTCCAGAATCTTCAGCATGTATTCAAGCCGCATACCTCAAAGGAGGTTGGGAAATTGGGATCTCGCTTCTATTTTGAAGACGCAGGACTCCTGTTGTAGGAATTCTCCAAATATAAGAAGCATATTAATAAACACACACTCACCAGCCACAAACATAAGTATCTATCGTGGCCCTTGGCTGACCTAAATTCATAACATAGTCCTCTTCATATTTAAATTTCCCAACAGTCTCAAAAATACACATAATAAAAGGTTCAGCTTTAACATGTTGTGACTAGAAATAGAAACTACAGTCATCTTTTCCCAAAAATCTGATGAATTATTGCATCTTGCTCAAAGTTCAAGACTTTTGGGTAATACTAATTCATTTTTGGTTCCAAAATAATATTGTCTTGATATTTTATAAATATGGACTAAATTATAAGCTTAAATATCACACCCTATATAAAACATACATATAATACCACAAGGAAGAAAATAAAGTTAAACACTACAGACCTTGTTTCTGTGTCTGCAATGAGGCCATGTGACTTCTATTCTCTACTACACGTTCCATTTACCCCCAGCCAGCAACATGCATGGTGTGAGTTCTTTACATAACAGGATAATTGAGCTCTTAGTCCCTAGGGCTCTGAGTCTTGGCAGTCTTCCCTAGGTGGTGTGCCATAGCCTCCTATTATCTTTTTACTAATAGGAAGGACATAAATTTATCTTCTGGGTCGCATATGTTCTCTTCCCTGCTGCTATTGTCTTCCTGCCCCCATTTTTGAAAAATGGACTACAGAAACCAACGACTGTAAAAAGAACATTTATTTGTTGCTCATGTCATATGACTAACCTGAGTCAGCAAGGGCTCTGCTCATCAAGGTCTTTCAGGGACCCAGGCTGATGGAGGTTCCAACTTGACACACACTTCCGTGATGGCTGAGGCATGAGAAAGAGGACAAGGTAAATAATTTAAAATATCTTAATACTTCTCACATTTCATTGACTTTGGCCAAGTCACTAAGCCAACAAGGCCATGACTAAATTCACATATTAGGAAAATACATATGCCTAGAAGAAACATATTTGAGAACAGCCTTATGTAATGACTACCATAAGCAGCAACTTAATTTTACCGTGATAAATCAAGATTACTCAACCCAGTCAAGACTTCCTTTTTTTTTCTTTCTTGTCCATTCAATTACAAGAGGGTCTAAACAGATAAGGTGACATGCTCAATTTCTACTGCCCTGGAAAGATCATTGTGGCCCCTGTCAAAAGCATTCCTCCTTTAGGTGCTAAGTTCTCTAAAACTATACCACCTAGAATCATTGAATGAAAAGCAAAAATTTTGTGCCTAATCACTAGGTCCAATAATGAGAGGTGTCACTCCTATTCCCATCCCTGGTTCTCAAACTCCTGTATTCAAGCCTTGGGAGAAGCAGCACCATATAAAACATCTTGTAGGAGAGAGGGACTCTTATACAAGGTGGTGTCCTTCAGTTGATGACATAACTGTTCAGTTGAACATCCCACTGCTCTGCAAGGCCAATTTCTAGTGCACGATGGGACACGCGGCAGGGTCAGTGAATGTCATGAATTCTAGGATTCTAGGCTGTCACTTTGCTTTGTTTTCCATAAAATAGGATCTTTTGTCAAATGCATTATAATATGGAGTAGTAAAATGGCAAAGCTGGGTATTTTCCTTTGGTCAAATCTCCTGGGAAACAGACTGTGAGGCAGCTCTGTACAGATTTCTTGGAGCGTATTTTCCTGAACAACAGGTGTAAGGAGTGAGGAAGGAGGATTACGCATAGGGGGAAATTCAACTGAAATGCAGTTGCCACAGAGGCCTGAGCGTGTTTCAGGGAGCTCCAGAGCCAGGATGGCCTTTCCCTCAAACAAGAAGGCTGGGCCTTTGTACCCCACCGCAAACTGTCACTGAGGCTACACTAGGAATGCGTTGTAAACTCAGACAAGACGGGTCTTTTGCCTGGGAACAATTTCCAGAAAGATTGTTAGCTGTGAGCTGACAGCAGCCGACCCTTCCAGAAGTTGGGGGAATGAGGCCTCAGTCATCTTACCATAGCATTCACCGTGGTATTCAACAAGATCCCACACGATATTGTGGGCAGAAACAGGGTAGGCATGGAAAGCAAATCCAATCCAGAATAAGCAAATCCTGTTGGAGTGAAGAGAAATTGCTACTCCCTACTTCCTTGATGAGAGGCTGCCATATAATCAACCTGCCCCTTGATGGCTGGTAATATCTATAGATATGTCGTTCACTGCTGCTTACAAATGTGGGCAAGCAGCAGGGCAGTAGCCATTCTAGCCCAGGTGAGGGGAAGTCCATATTGTTCAGTGTATATATATGTGACTTCCATCCTGGCCACTGTGGAGAGTTGGTTAAATGATTATATACTTTATTCTTTAACTTATTAATACATTATACATTGATAAAATTTTCTGATGTTGTACCAGCCTTACATTCTTAAGCAAATCTTTTCTCAGGCAAGATTAAATCTAGACACGTTGCTAGATTTGATTTGCCAATATTGTATTAGGATTTTTCCATCTATGTTCATAAGTTTGATAGGTCTATAATTATCTAGTTCTCTACTTATCTAATTTTGGTGTCAAGATTAAATCAGTCCCATGAAAGAAGTTGGGTATTTTTTTTTGTTAACCTTTTTCTGCTCTTTGAAACTGGTTTGAAGAATTCTCTCTTCATTGTGGTTTAGAGAAAATTAACCAGGAAAAATCTTTTAACAATCTGACGTCATCTTCTATTCCCCACCTCCCCTCCAATCCCTTCTGCTCCAGTGTTACTGACCCCTTTGTCATACCTGGAACATTCTGAAAACTTGTTTCCATTGGCATTCTGCTGGAGCTCTTTCCCCTGCTTGGAATGCTCTCTGTCTACGTATCAACATGGCTGATTCCCCTCCTCCTGAACCTGCTTTCTGAGGGACACCCTCAGAAAAATCTCAGGCAAACAATTCCATGACAGCAGCCTTCTTTCTTTTCACCTCTGACCAGAGCTTCGATCTCCCTTACTGTGTTTTATTTTTCTTGTAGTCTTTATCTCCTTCTAGCACACAATATAATTCTTATTATTTTTATAGTTTATTGTTGGCTCCCCTCACTAGAATTTCAACTCCATAAAGGTAGTATTTTTGTTGTTTGGTTTTATTCTTGGATGAGCTCAAGTGCCTAGAACAGTGTCTGACACATAGTAAGGGTTTCAATAAATATTTGTTGAAGGAATGATTTGTTGCATAAATGATGCCAGTGACCTTAGGAGAGACAGAGAGGATGGAATTTTTGTAACCATCAATGTAACTTCTGAACTAGTTTTTGCTTTGTTAAGAATTTCAATTTTGCACAATGGAGAATGGATTGTGTCTTCAATACATGGTGTTGGGGAAAGTGGTTATCCACATGCAAAAGAATGAAATTGACCCTTATTTTACACCACACACAAACATTAACTCAAAATGAATTAGAGACTTAAATGTAAGACCTGAAACTATAAAACCCCGAGAAGAAAGCATAGAGAAAAAGCTCCTTGACGTTGGTTTTGGCAATGGTTTTTTGCATATGACACCAGAAGTATAGTCAACAAACGGAACAATTAACAAGTGAGACTCCATCAAGCTCAAAGCCTTCTGCACAGCAAAGGAAAAAAATCAACAAAATGAAAAGGCAACCTAGAGAATGAGAGAAAATGTCTGAAAACCATATATCTGATAAGGACTTAATATCTGTAATATGTAAGGAACTCATAAAACTCAATAGCAAAAAAAATTAAATAAAATAATCCAATTAAAAATCGGCAAAGGATCTGAATAGACTTTTTTCCAGAGAAGTTGTACAAACAACCAACAAGTATATGAAAAGGTGCTCAACATCCGTGATCATCAGGGAAATGCAAACAAAACCACAAAGGGATATCACGTCACACCTGTTAGGATGGCTATTATCAAAAAGACAAGAGATAATAAGCGTTCATGAGGATGTGGAGCAAAGAAAACCCTTCAACACTGTTAGTGGGAATGTAAAGTGGTATAGCCGTCATGAAAAACAGTACGGAGGTTCCTCAGAAAATGAAAAGTAGAAATACCGTATGATCCAGCAATCCCCCTTCTGGGCATATGCAAAAGAAGTAAACACAGGATCTCAACAAGATATCTGCAGTCCCATGTTCATTGCAGCATTATTCATAATAGCCAAGATATGGAAACAACCTAAACGTCCCTCAACGGATGAGTGGATAAAGAAAATGTGACTTATGTAATGGCATCATAATCAGCTATATAAAAAGACATATAGTTATTTGTGATAACATGGATGAATCTGGAGGATATTATGCGAAGTGCAATAAGCCAGACACAGAAAGATAAATACTACGCGATCTCACCTATACATGGAATCTAAAAATGTTGAACGCAGAACCAGAGAATAGAATGGTGGTTGTCAGGGGCTGGGGAGTGGGAGAAATAGGCAGATATTAGCCAAAGGGAACAAACCTTCCATTACAAGATGAGTAAACCTGGAGATCTAATGTACAGCATGGTGATTTTACTTCATAATTCTGTATTGTAAACTTGAAATTTGCTAAGAGAGTAGATCTTAAGTGTTCTCATCACACACACAACACGGGGTAACTCTGTGAGGTGGTAGACGTATTAATTAAATTGATTGTGGCAATTATTTCATAATGTATACTTCTATTAAATCATCACGTTGTATACCTTAAAAAATAAAGCTTATTAGCATCCTGGAGGAAAAAATTAGATTTTCTCTTCTTTCTTAAGTCAGTTCTGGTAATTTATACTTTTCCACGATATCGACATTCCTCTAAGATGTGAAATTTATTGGCAAGTGTTGGTGTTCAAACCAATTTTGAAAGACTTTAAAAATATCTTATATGTAGTCATACCCGGCTTTTTTTCATTCTTGATTTGTCTCTGACCCATTCTTTGCTCAAGCTTACTTCAGGATAGGCTATTTTGTGACTTGTGAAAAGAATCAGCTTCCGATTTGCTGATTATCTCTAATTTTCTCTATTTTTATTAATTCATAATTTTATCTGTACTACTTCCTTTCTTCTTCATTCTTTTGTTTCTGTCTATACTATTTTTCTAGCTTCTTGAATCGAATACTTAACTCATGTATTTTTAATAGTTCTTTTTAAAAAGTGCTTTTAATGCTATAATGGATCTCTTGTTCCACTTATGCTACATCCCGTGAGTGTTAATGCGTAGTTCATTTATTGTCATTGGGCTTCTAAATATTTTATAATTTCCACTGTGTTTTCCTCTTAAATCCATTAGTTATTTAGGAGCATGGAAGGTTTGGGGGGGGGCCTGTTGTTTACTACCGATCCCTATTTTTTTGGTATCATGGACAGAGTTAATATATTATGCGATATCAATTATTTGAAATGTTTTAAGAATTATTTTATGGTCTAGTACTTATTCAAATTTTGTAAATATTTCTTGTATACCAAGGTTCTTTGTAGATCAAACTTATTAATTCTGTTGCTCCTGTATTTACTTCTGGTCTTTTTGGTAGAAAAGTTTCTAATAGGAATGTAGAAAATGCCACAATTTTTTTCAATTTTGTCTTTCGTTCTGCCAGTTTTTCCTAATAAGTATTTAGGAGATGCTGAAAAGATCACCTAAGTTCTTGATTGTGAAATATCCTTGTTTTTCCATTTATTATAAACTAATGTTCTTCCTCAGCTCTAATAATGTTCTCCTTAAATTCTCTTTGACATTAATATTGCCACATCAGTTTTATTTTGATCAGTATTATTTTGATATATTTACTTATATCCATTTATTTTCAATCTTTGTGTCATTTTGTTTTACAAAAATGTTTCTGACCTACTGCCTTAACTAACCTAACAATAATTGTTTTATTCATTGCGATTAAATATATATTTACATTTATTTCTATCATTCCTTTCATTTTTTCTGCTTGTTAGCCATATGTTTTACTTTAGTTTTTTTCTTTTTTTCCCTTTTCCAATTCAAATATATTAGAAACTTTTCTATGCCTTTCCTATTATTTTTAAATATCTAGTGTATATTCTTAACTGTAGCTTGTTAAACATGTATCTAAGCGTATGTTAGATCTCCGTCCGCCTCCAAACAAGGCAAAACCGAGCACATTTTACTGACTGAATGCCCTTCATTGTCCTTATCATTGCAATGTGGAATATTAGAATAGCCACATTTTTCTCATAACATAGTTACTATTATAATGTTTACCTTCAAACATTAATTAGAATTACATATTTTACCAATTTCTGTGCTAGTCATTATTCATTTTATCCTACTCTACTTCTATCTTTTTCTTTTTACTAAAAAACATCAGTTAATGGTGGTTTCTGAGAAAGTCTGTGGGTAGAAAATTCCCTTTCATATATCTATGCATCCATAAGTTCTTATTTAATTCCAACTCTTGAATAAAAGTTTGGCTGGACACGAAATTTCAGATTGATAATTATTTTTCTTCAGGTTACTCCCTTTAGATTCCATTGTATTCTAGCATCCGGTGTGGCTAAAGTCTGTTGTCACTTTGTCTTTCTGTTGAGTTAAAATGACTTTTATCTCTAACACCTTTTAATATTTTCTCTTTATCCTTGAGTTTCTGAAGTTTCACTAGGAAAAGTTTGAGTGTGGATTTATTTTTATTCATCCTTAGAGTTTTCATCTCTCTTTTAACATTATCAATCCTTTCTTCCATGTTGTCTAATTTTTCCATTAGAGCCCTTAGCATGTTAATCATAGTTATTTGAGGCTCCCCGTCTCATGATCCTAAAATCTGTGTCGTATTTGATTCTGGTTCTGCTGTTTGCTTTGCCTCTTCAGACTCTGTGTGTGTGTGTGTGTGTGTGTGTGTGTGTGTGTGTGTGTGTGTGTATGTGTGTGCCTTTTTGCATGCCTTGTCATTTTATGTTCAAAGCCCACCATGATGTACTGGGTGATGGGATCTGCGGTCTAGGCCTGTGGTGTAAGATTGTGTGTTAATCTGGCCAGGAGTTGGCTGTGTTTAATGTTTGCTGTGGCTGTAGGTGCCAGAGGTTCAAATTACTCCAGCATCCTTGTCTTTTGTCTCCTCCCTTGACTCTGGGATTTGCTGAGTTCTCCTCAGACAGAATCCGTGTCTCACAGCTCTTTCAGTTGTAATTTGCTGTGACGATACTGGGCCCTGTCAATGTGGTAAAGTGGGGGTGGGAGGCATTCTCTAACAGTATGATGAAACCTCAACCTTTGAAGGCCTATGTCCCTAGCTGTGACCATCACAGGTGTTTCCTAGCTCCCCCTGTTAGGTAAAAACAGGAAGAGAAGAGGGAGTTGGAATATCAGAAGTGCCTTTCCCAGAGGTGGGCTATGGCTCTGGTGAAAATCGTTTCCCCCAGAGTCTAGATATTTTTGCGGAGAATGCTCTGGGTGCATTTCACAATGATTAACCATCCCCTACCCCTGATAGAGCCAATAGGGGATCTTTCTAGGCCATGAGTACCTGGTGGGACTCCTAGAGATACAGCCCTTGAAACTATGGGGGCCCCTTAGACTGGGCCCCTGGAGTTTCTCATTCACACACTTGGCCACACTCAGCCTTCAGCAATTCTTCAAAATGACCACTTACAGATTCCTATCTGTTTAGGACTCTGGTGTTTTCTGTTCCAGGTGAGCTGATCTCAGTTGCTGCGACTCAGGATAGATCTCTACAGATTTCAGGGTGGGGGTTTGTCCTGCAACCTCAGTTCTCTGATGAATACAAGAAAAGTATTGATGTTTTGCCGGTTCAGCGTTTTCACTATTGTGGCAAGGATGAGAGTGACAACTTCTAACCTCTTTACACATCAGAGCTGAAAATTTTAAGTCACTTTTAGATTTACTTTTATTCTGTAAAGTATTCCATTGCAGGTATTGTTTTTGTTTTGTTTTGTTTTGTTTTTTTAATGTACCTTACACAGATTGGGCGCCTCGCCCAGTCACCAATTCCAAGTAGCAAGTCCCGCTCTGATTCCCGTCCTTGTAAAGGACCCTTGTTCTTCTCTTTCCTTGATTGGACCTCTGGCCAGTTCTGCCAAATTCCAGGCTTGGCAACTGTCAGACGAGTAGCTTTGGCCTTTGATTTATTGTTCTATTTCTGGCCTGTGGGATTGTTTCACTTGTTTTGAACTAGAGCTAATTTTAAAATATATTTCTCTTATTTTTTATCTGTCATCACTATGATAGAAGAGGATAGGTTTAAAAGCTGAACCAATTGGGCTTGGGACTCTGAAGTTTATTTTAATCTTAACTTGACTTTTGGACATTTTTGATGTAAATAATCATATACATAAATCACATTTACCTCCTGTTATGCTATAATTTTGCATGGTGGATAAAATTATCTCTTTAAACTATACCATGGAGAAACATTTTTTAATAATTATAGCAATCTACTCAAAGGGCCCTTCCTCAATCCCTACAAGAGATTATAGCACCCTGCTGCCTTATAAACTATCTTCAAATTACTGTGTCACCAGATATCTAGCTTCCAAATATTATGATATGTGAACATTTCCCATGCCATTTGGAATTATGATAGCGCAAAAAGTATTACCAGAATTGGCCATTAAGTTATTTAAATGCCTGATGGAGAGAATTTACTGTGTTCCAGTCTCTGTTTAAAATGAACGGCAAAAATGGCCATGTTTACATATGTTCAAACTATAATTATAGGTCTGACACTAAGACAAAGAAAGTGAATAACCTATAGTGTTCTTCAAAAATTTTGGACTTACGTCCTATAAATGATTAGAAAACACATAATAGTATTTGTCCTGGTATAAAGTTAACTTAAGAGTCATGCGTTTTTAACTATCTAGTAGATTTTTCAATTTCCCAGTTAGTGTGTATATCTTCACTTCTGGATTCACAGGCTGAAGGATGAGGTGGGAAGAGCCAAACTTGAAAGCTTTGAAAACTGTTTTTTAAAATAATTCTTTTATCAGTATGTTCCAAAGGAAATAAAATGGTATCTTAATAGTTAAAATGATCACACACTTCAAATAATAGTTGGTATTTACAGAGCGTCTTTTCCTTAAATGGGAACGATAACCAAGAAAAATGGTCGCTTTCCTGTACAGACTGGAAATCATAGAATTGGAAATGTTTCATTTGGCTGCTCTGGTGACAGACCCAGAAATGAGTGTTGACGCTCTTGTAAGAGCCTGGGACTTTGACACAGAATCCTCTCTCTTTCCATTTTTAGGTCAGTCTGTGCCTCTGAAAGCAACTAAACCCTCCCTAGTCCTCCTGGGGTTACCAGCCTGTAACTTCCACCCCTTATGTCTTCTGCCCTGAGTGGTGCTTTAACCAGAATCATGGAAAGTTCAGTAGGGAAAACAAAAATAAGGAAATGAGATGAGCATTTTATTTTAATCCTTTTGACCCTCTGAACCATGCAGTGGATTTTTACCCTGCATGTGTTAAGGGGCTAGGGAAATAACACTCATGTTAGACAGTAGACTCCATGTGGGGGAGTACAGTCTTGCATTTCCTTGCTGTCTGTCTCTGTTTGTCCCTGGGAGATGCTCAACGGTGAAGACTGCCTGACTAGAATTCCACTCTGAAGCTTAAGAAGTCATCTTTGGACAGCTCTGCTGTCAGCGTGGCTATTCCAGGGAAGAGAAAGGGACAAAGGGATTTGCTCTTTTGCCAAGTGTGTTGTTCCAGAATGAGAAGGCTAGAGAAAGAGAAAAGGATGCTTTATTCCTTCAGTGTCTGCCTTTTCAGTACAAGGCAAACTGCTGCTATTATTTTCTCTATAATCCACTTTGGTAAAAATACATAATAGACATTATATATAATGCATGTAAAAAGTCAGAAAGCCAGAAAGAGCTCTGACAGTAACACCTTACAGCTTCATGTTAAAGAAAATATCCTTGTAAGATGAACATTCTGCCTTTCATAGAAATTGCTCCTTCAGTTCCCTAAGTTTAACTGGCAGGCATAGCATTTCATTCCATCTCATGTAGCGACTGATTGCTGGGGGCATCGTATTCCTTTAAAAGTCATGCCTTTACTGCTTTTTGGTAATTGCATTCTGTATGTGCAATGATCTGAAAGCCATTTGAGGGAAGAGAGCATAGTATCACATATATGTCAGAGAGAGGTACCAAACCTCTGCCCCGTTTCCTGATCCTTGATGCTTCTAATGGTGCTGATTCAATAATAATATCACCACATTGTTCATTTGTATTACTCTGCTTTGCAATTTATACAGACTATTTTTTAAAAGAAAAAAGAAACCTATCTAAGTCTTTCATTCATGGTTAATTAGGTGATTGAAAGGGTCAATCAATGATTTACCAAATAAATTTCTAAACCACTGCAGTGTTTCTTGCAAAACATCCAGCAGTCAATAAATGAATTAAAGGAAAAGCTATTTAATCCTGAACAGAACATGCATGCATTAAAACATAGTAATCTGGGAAAAACTTATACATGAGGAGCAAACTGGCAGCTCTGGAGCCCATGGTTAAAAGTCCAAAGGAAGAGAAACAGCAGAAGGACATAGAAGAGATACAAATAGGAGTATAGGTCCAATTCATTTATTGACATAATTAGCACATAGTTATTAATAACATTACAGAAGCAGTTGGTAAGTGAGTGTATATATATACCATTTGGATGAATTCAAAAAGCCCTGTACTTATCATAATTAAATTATTAGTTCTGGGAAAGCAACGTAGACTGTGGAGGCCATAGCAGCAAGCCAAAAGTCATGCTTCCAATTTATTTTGTCACTAAAATAAATTGTCTGGAATTTTTATATCTTATCAAACTGAATCTATAGAGCAGAAATTATGATGACTATCAGGACTGAGTGGCCCACTTTTAACTTCAGCATTTGTGAAGCTATGGACCAGATTGCCTCACGGTTTATAAAAAAGAAACAGAGAAATATAAAAATAAAATTTTATAAATGAAATAAGTCTCTTGGCCAAGCAAATTCTCCACTTCTATAACTTTGCTCGTGGATAAACACAGAAAAATTAGAGCTAAACGGGGCCGGCCCTTTGGTGCAGCAGTTAAGTTCGCCTGTTCCGCTTTGGAGGCCTGGGGTTCGCCAGTTCGGATCACGGGTGTGGACATAGCACCTCTCAGCAAGCCATGCTGTGGCAGGCAACCCACACATAAAGTAGAGGAACATGGGTTTGTGTGTTAGCTCAGGGCCAGTCTTGCTCAGCAAAAAAGAGGAGGATTGGCAGCAGATGTTAGCTCAGGGCTAATTTTCCTCCCAAAATAAAAATTAGAGCTAAAAGACTTCAGTTTCAGATTTTCTAAAGGCTACACAGAATTAAATGGTGAGTGCAGAGAATAATCCCAACTATAGTTAAAATTATAGATTTAAAAAAAAAAAACTTTCTCGCCTCTTTTCTTTAATTACGTTTTTAATGCTATTTGCTTTAATCCTGTGCTGCTTTTGTCCGCCTGGTGAGAAGGATGCAGGCTTCTTTAATCAGTGAGATGGATTTCATCCTAACGTAGCTGTTGTGTATCGGACTTGCTAAAGTCAATGAAACTCGTAAGTAAACAAACCCAAAGATTAAGAAGGAAAGGATATTCTTCAGGGAAAAATTCAGCCTCTAGAAATTTTAGCCAAAAAGAAACATACTTTAAAAGAGAAATTCTTCAGCATGTACTGCCTGCGGAGAGAAGTGTACCTTGCAACACTTTGGAAGATAAGGGGCTGCATGTAACTGAGTAAACTTGTGAGTGTGGGTGGGGGTTGTGAGTGGGTGTGTCAGATGCCAGTGGGTCTTTTCAAATCACAGCTGTGGTTGTCTGGAAATCTGACCTAGGTATTTGAAATACCATTAGCCCTAGCAGAGTATCTATGGGACCAGGAAACTAAGAAATGACTTTCCTGAGATGGTTCCTTCTTGGTTGTTAGTCTCTCTGGATCTCTGAGTATCTGATAAAACCTGTGCTACTTGTAGCAGAAGAACTGATACATTGGTGCACAACCTTCAGGAACAAGGCAAGCTTTAGTAATTAATTGCGAGTATTTATTGTATGCTGATCATTTGCCTGACACTTTTCTGAGCACTCTACCCATTTGATTAACTCATTTAACCCTCCCAACAACCCTATAGATAAACAGTATCTCCATTTTTACAGATGAAAAAACTGAAGGAGAAATTAAGTTAATTGTCCAAGTTCAAACAGCTAGAAATCGTACAGCTGAGCTTTAAGCTTTCTGGCTCTACTCTCTGCTCTCACTTTGCTGCATTGTTTCTCCATCAGACCTTGGAGACATGACACCTCTTTTCAATCTGCAGTAGGGGTTGGCATTACCTCCCTGTCCCTTCTCCTAGCCAATGATCAAATAGTATCAAGGTCCAGATGAGTGAGGCTGTCATGTGGACTGGTTAGCCATGGAGTGAGTGGGAACCTTAGGACGATAAACTTCCACTATCACACACCGACCTCCCACTACAGCTTCAGCTTTATGTAGTGGTCCCCTCCTCTCCCATCTTACTCTCTTGAATCTCGGTCCACAGACCTGTCAACCTGAGGCCACCAAGGTATACTTCATGGCCTCAGTGGTGTTCACCTCTGTCCAATCCCATCCCCCAAATTTCTCTCCATGTTGCTTTAGATGCTGTGGACACTGTCAGAAAGCACAGGACCTATATAGAATCTTGGGTCTTCAAGAGATGTGTTCTATTGGCCAACTCCTCTCAAGGGTATTAAAGGGAGTTATCTGGTACTACACTGACAGTGGATGCAGGGAATTGGTGCCTGCCCTCAACGGGGGCATTGAACCCTGTGAGCATCTCAGGTCCTAACCATGTAGCCTGGTCAGCTGGGCCCTACGTGAACACAAGATTGAATTTTAGGGAGCAGAGGATATAGCTGGGTCTTGAGAGCTGGGCAGCAGCAAGAAAGGCCCTCTTATCTTTCATTCAACTTGGTGTGTTTGGGTCAGAGCTGCCGAGGAAACCTGAAACGAACATTCTTTTCTCTTATACATGGTCTAGAATCCTTGTCTCTCTTCCTGACCTGTAAGGAAATCTCGATTTTATCCAAAAATCTGTATCCATCTCTAGAATAGTTACTTAAAGTGGGATTTTTATTCATTTTACCTTCAATTCTTGAGGTATAATTTTCCTGCAGTGAAAAGCGGATATTCAAAGTGTAACCTACACCCCATCAATATATTGAACATTTAAATTATCCTGTGCAATATATTGAACTTTTAAATCCCTTTACCAGACAATCCTCAACCCCTCCCTACAGGACATAACCACTGTTCTGATTGCTTTCACCTTGGATTAGTTTTGTCTGTTCTAGAACTTCATGTAAATAAAATAATATATGGCTTCTTTCATTCACCAGAATAGTTTTTATATTAAAACACATCATTGCACTTTTCACTTGTTTGTCCCATCTCATTGCTGAGTAGTGTTCCATTGCATCAATATTCCACAGTTTGCTGATGGACATATGGATTACTTCCAGTTTTTTGACTATTATCAATCAAGCTGCTATAAACATTCTTGTACAAGACTTCTGTGGACATATATTTTCATTTCTATGAGTGGAATTGCTAAGTCATACAGCAGTTGTTTTTGAAGAGTAAATAGGACTTGTAAAGATAGAAGGAGTAAGATACTCCAGAACAGGAGGATGATTTGAAAAATGTAAATGGTGGCACAGAGGTGTCATCATCGGTTCACGACAAAAGCAGGAGTAATCACGGAGGAGGAGGCAGAACTGCCTGGGTGTGGCTGAGTGCCCAGCCTGGATCTGTTTACTTGAGTAAGCTCTTATTCTTGCTACTTATTTCATTAATGACACTAAATCCCATGGGCCTTCTGAATACCATGGGAAGACCACTGTGATTATCTTTATTATACAGTAATGAAAGAACCATGCTCAGAATGGTTCCTATCTTGACGGGCTCCTACTGATATAAATCTGACTCTGGGACACACCCCTGAACAGCATGGAATTTCTCTTACTTCTGGTAGGCAAATGGAACGAGATGGTGGCCGTGCATGACTGCTCATAGACAGACTGTAGAATTGCACAGGAAGACATGGCCTCACGATTATTTGCCTGTGGACATGTCTTGATCTCTTTAAAGGGCGTTTGAAGTCTGCTGCAAGAAAAAGCACTATCCCAAGAGTTAAATGCCTGCCTGTAGTGGGAACAAAGAAAGAGCCAGCCTCAGACTTTCTGGAGCACTGGGACACCTGAACACACTGCCAAGTGCCTTGGAGATGAAGTAGGCCCATGAACTAAGATGGGACCAGCATTATGATGATGAGAAAAGTATGCATGTTTTATAGATTTTTGGTATACATTCTTGGGTTGTGTTCCAGAAAGCTGAACTAATTTATACTCCTGTGAGCACCAAGTAGGGGATGCTCTTTTCCTCCAAACCTTGCGAACACTGAGTGATTTACTGGTTATCGCATACAGAGATTACTCGAATTCTCACTTTGCGTTTTTTCAGTGGTTCTGTGTGTTCCATTTTGTTTTGTTTTCAGGGGATAGCTGGATGAAATTTTTATTATTTTCCTTTCGAGTGCTAGGGGACCACCACATTCTCTACAGTGTCAGGGATGCTTTCTTGATTTCAGATTCATCTCAAAAATCATTTAATGTCATCTTTTACTCCTGGCCATTCGTGATTCTGCTCCAGCATTCATATTGTGCAGAAGCTCAGTCTTGGAGACTCTTTGTTGTTGGAGCTGGAGGTCCTGAACAGTCCCTAAAGTGCACAAATCGCAGGTTCTCCTCAAAGAACAAGTTCTTAGTATTACACTATTGACGACCTCTGTGCTCTTTAGAGATGTATTCACGATCCTACAGCAAAAATGGAACAAAATCAGAGCTAGAAATTCTCTTTCCTCCTCAAAGCTAGCAAAAAAAGGGCTGGATTTAGTGTTCAAAATTAGGGATTTAGGACAGACCGCAAGATTTCTGATCGGTTGTTAGATCCTGTGTATTAGTTCCTAGGGCGGCTGTAACAAAGTACCACGAACTGAGCCACTTAAAACAACAGAAATTTATTGTCTCACAATTCTGGGGCCTGGAAGTCTGACATCAAGGTGTCCACAAGGCCATGCACACTCTGAAACTTGTAGGGGAATCCTTTCTTGCCTCTTGCTCGTTTCTGGTGGTTTGCTTGTGATTCTTGGCATTCCTTGGGTAACACCAGTCTCTGCCTTCGCCATCACTTGGTTTTCTCTCTGGGCTTCTATCTTCATGGGCCATTTCCCTAAAAGGGTACGAATCATACTGGATTAGGAGCCACCCTTGTTCCAGTACAACCTCAACGATTATCTGCAATGACCCTATTTTCAAATAAGGTCACATTGTGAGGTTCTGCGGGTTGAGACTTCAATACATCTTTTTTTGGAGGATACAATTCAACCTGTGGCTTTGATACATTGAGTGTGATACAAACCACACTGTAGAATGGGCAGTTTCTCTGGCAATCTTTACAAACAAGAATGCTGACCCTGTTAGGGACAGTTCCTGGCAAGGAAAAGAGATTGTTCAATGTTCTGGGAGACTGAGTCTATAGCTTTGGGGAAAATAGCAGTCCTTAAATTAATTCCTATCAGCAGTGAATCTGTTATCATGTTTTGCTCTAAATAATTGCTTCTAATTATGCCCCTTTGATGTCTGCACCTCACAAATATCTTGAGCCTAAGTTCATTTCCATTTCTCACACTTTCAACATTGATAACACAAGCTGAACAAAAATTTGTTTTTCTAGGCCTTTTTGGTTCGTCGGATCCTACAGCACCTTAATAATTGTAAGTTGCTCTTTTCTTCAATTTTCTCCTCAGCTGGCAGCTTTCCTAGCACTAAAAATCTCACCTTGTACCTCACACAGTGGGAACAAAGATGTGGCCACCTATGTTGTTTGTGAAGGGACTTCTGTCACATTTAATTTCATCTGGAAGCTGAGTGTCCATGTCAGCAGCTTTGTTTCCAAGGGCTCCAGGAAAATCTGAATTTTGTCTTTATAGCTTTTACTTGTACTGTACATTTTGTTTTTCCATTTCTTTCACAAAACACAACATGGAAAGAAGCCCACGGTTTTTGCACCTTTTATATAAGCTTTTTGGTGATTAAAACCCTAGGGTGTTGAGTTAGTGTAAATGTTAAAAATGTGTACCTATAGTACAGTAAGAGCTTTCTCTCTATGCATTTTTGAAGGGGGTGTTAGAGTTGTGAATAATGCTGCATTGAAAACTCTGGGAAGCCGAGGCCCTCTGATTATAGCCCCGTGCCGTGATATTGTAAGTTTTCCCAAACTTTGCTGCGTCAATGCCTCCACATCATTTTTGAGAAAGAGAAGCTCAGTTATCTGGCAGGCCAAAGGAATTCTGGAAATTTAGTGAACAGTAACTGTTAAATCTGGGCGTATATTAAGGCTGTCTTTTTATTCTGATGCTTTGACATCTTGAGTTCTTCCTAACACTGGAAGGGACTTCTCCCGAAGTTAGCTAATAATTCCTAGAGAGAACAAACAACTTATGCACCAGGAAGCATGCCTTTCACATGCAAACCAACCACTTTACAGTCCATACCTCCTTTTTCAGGTTCTCACCCCAGAAGCCAGTATCCCTCTGCCCTAATCACCCCAGAGCCAGGTATCAGATAACTAGTGGTAACCCTCCATGCTGAAGCCTGCTGAAATTACTCAAACTGGTCAATCCTAAACCTACTTAGACTGCTTACCCTGCCTTACCCACTCCTTCCCAGAGAAAACCACAATAAAGTCTCTTGCTCTATTTTCTCCTCCTTTCTCTGCCTCCTGACCAACCCTGGTGCTTCACTGTATGGCCCTGCACGGTGCTGTGTCTCCTGTTTTTAGGGTCTGTGAGTATAAAAGCTTCTTCCTTCATTTAAGTGCCTGTGTGTGTTACTGAATCTGATTAAAACAAATCCCCAGTACATTTTAAAACAGAGTACATAAAGGTTCACTCAAAAGTAGCTCTAATCTAATCACTTTGAGGTGTCCTTCATCGATTATGGCCAAGTCAAGGACTTGGTCAAGGGTGACTTTGACCAGGCTTAGTCAAAAGAAGTAAGAGACCCAGTATGTATTCTGAGTCTTGTATCTGTGACAGGAAACCACTGAGCTTCTCGTCGGGCTAGTCTAAAGGGGGCAATGTGGCATGGAGAAAGGCCTGTCTGAAATGGATGGTCTGGGTCCATTTCTCCGGCTGCTATGGGCTTGTTTTATCAAAGTTTTATTTTGTTTTGTTTTCCCTTTAAACTGTTCACGCCAGGGCTGAGACTAGGGTGAGGCAAGCTGGGTACCTAAGACACACATTTTCGGGAAATTTTGCACCCTGACTGCCTTGTGTGCCTCCCCCATTCTTGTGCCTGATTCTCACTACCACCAGAATCTCCGTCTTAAAAATCTAGGCTTTCATTTTGCTATGTGCTTTTAAGCTTAGATAAATCATCATCCCTAATGGTCATCAGAATTATTCAGGAATTAAATTGAAACTGGGAATGATTTTTACCCTCCAATACATATTAGGCTAAAATTAATCAGACAAGTGCTGGATACATTGGTCATTCAAACACAGTCAGCAGAGTTACTTTTCTAATATAGATTTTGTCATCATGGCAACAAAAGCGAAATAGAAGTTTCCTATCATAGTTTTTGTGGAAGGAATTTTTTGAGTAATAATTCTTTTGTACTAAGCTCATGGTCCATCCTCCTGTTATAAGCTTTGTGTGGTGCTTGAATTGTTTATGTGTCGTCTTTTTTACTTGATGGATGGCTCAAGGGCAGAAACCATTCTTAGACTTCTCTGATTCTCTGGTATCTAGGACATACCAGACACTCAAAAAATACATGCAGGGAAAACTCTTCTTGAATGAAGCTACTTTTAAAGCATTTTAGAAGTATCTATTTGCCCTGTAAGTATATAATTTTGTGAAATTGTGGTGACTATAAATCCTTCTCTCTATCCATCAATACAGGGCCACTCCTTACAGGTCCACAGTGTAAGACTTGTCTTTCCAATAAAGCGATAAAGTCTTTGAAGGCAAAAGTGTGTATTTCCTGCTTTGCATGTATCCCCAGTCATCT
This sequence comes from Equus caballus, assembly GCF_041296265.1. Lineage (NCBI taxonomy): Eukaryota > Metazoa > Chordata > Mammalia > Perissodactyla > Equidae > Equus > Equus caballus. The sequence continues at coordinate 88,581,821 of NC_091698.1, forward strand.
AACAAAGGGGTGTGAATTTATTGATTTTACCTTACCTTAGAGAGGAAAAATGAACAACCTACAAAACCATCCTTTCGTGAATATTTAATTCAAAATTATTATGCAGTCCACATTTCATATGGTGGATATCAACGGAACAGATTGGGTACCTCCCAATTTCCATTTTTAAACTAAATTTCAGTCTTTGGGAGTGGTTGCTTTGCCATTATGCATATCTTTTGTGTTGTACTTTTAAATTGAGTAAAAAAATATACGGTAGGTAAATGACATAGTCCTAGGATTTCAATGTGATACTTGAACAAAGGCGATGATATTCACAAGATGCAATGGAGCGTGTGTCTACTTATCTGGCTGTGCAAACTTATGAGCCTGATAACAATGGCAATGAAGAACTTTTTGCATGAGTGATTCTTCTGGGGGTCTTCTAATAGCCATGGTAGGATACTTGTACTTGGAATCAGAGCTTCTGCACTGAATAAAGCTGTATCCTTTTAGCTTCTCTACTGATCTAAATTCTGACCGGAAGGCTTCTCCCAATACCCAGCTTAAGCTGGCCTCTGAGTCCGGCTCCTTTCTTCATTCTGTGACCCACCCTTGCCCCACTCACCTGTGTATATTCTTTTGTATTGAATTTCTATGCATCTATCAAATTGATTACTTTTTAAAAGATAAAATAGCACAGAGATATCTCCCTTTAACTAGACAGTCAATATATTTATATTCATGACTTTCTTGCCTTTATTCCTCCTGATGATTCTTGAAATGTATCTGCATCTTTCATTTATAACCATTTCTCCGTTTTGATATATTTTTAGGTGTCTGTCAACCTTCTATTCAAACATGTTCCTTCCATAATTAGAGACTCCTTAGCCAGGCATTCAAAATTAAATGTAATCCTCAGTCATATCTCCTATTTCCCTTCTTGCCTCCATATTGCAGCCAGCACAATCATTTCTGGGCACCCAGCTGCAGGCTGGCCTGTGGGCCTTTATGCGATCTTCTCCCTCAGCCAGCGGTGCCCCTTGTCCAGTCATCTTCACCTGACGTGTCCTTTTAGATCCAGTGTAAATGCCGCTTCTCTTTAATTCTACCCGACCCCCAAAGCGAAGGGCTTGTCTAGATCCTCTGGATGTTGTAGGTTTTCCTCCAACTGGGCTCAGGACACATTGTTTCGTGCAAAAATGCTTATGTGTTTCTGCCCATGCTCTGAGTTCCCAGCTGCCTCCTGCATTGAGGGCTGAGTCTTACATTAGTTTTTCCAGAAGTGTTCAACAAAGTGCTGAGAAACACGAGTCTGTGTTTGTTGAATTGAAAAGGGTTGCTCTGTTTTAATTGTGTTGAGGTTACCCTGAACCAAATACAGTGCCACGGTCCCAGTCATTGTTTGCGGCCTTCACTTGGCCAGCATTTCGCCCACCTGCTTCACATAAAAGGCAGTACAGTGTAGATGCTAATGGGGCCAACTCTGGGATTGTGCTGCCTAAGTACACACTTGGGCTCTGCCAGTCCTTATTTGAGTGACTTTGGGCACCTTATTTAACCTCTCTGAACTTCAGCTTCCTGATGCATAGCATGTGGAGAACAGTAGCAGGTATCCATGATTATTCCTTATGTTGGCTATTCTCTTAGTATTTAAAGAGAAAAAAAGAAAAACTAATTTTGGAAATCCTTTACACTCACACACACTTTCTCCTTTGCATTTGAAACACAGATATCAGTATTTCCCCAACTGGGGATTCACCCTACGTTTTTCAGGGTACAGGTCACTTTATTTTTGGATTCAGAGTATCATGACTCCAATTAAAAAAAAACACAAAAAACTTCCACCTTTACAGACTTTGTAACTAGGGTCCTCCCTTTTTCTTCCAGGACTTTCTGTCTATCTCTTTTACCCTGGCCACTCATCTCAGAATCTCCTTTCTCCTGACACCAGGTCCTTCTCTGAATAAGGAGATCCTATTAGGATGGATGAAACTTATAATCCATATTGGAATCAACTGATAATGTAAATGTAAGAAAAACACAGAGATTACAAGGTTTAGCTTGGACAAGGAATCAATGGTGTTACTCCAGGCAGAAGGACAGAGCAGGGAGAACAAACTTTCAGTGTGTGGGGGAGAGGGGGAGGTTAGTATCCTTCCAGTATTTCTCCATAGTGAAGCCTGACTTCTGTATACTTTCACTTCCTTGTGGCAGATTGTTGGGACTCTCACTTTGTTAGCTTTCACTATCTCTGATATATTTCTCATGATTTGCAGAGAAAAAAGACATGCCTTCTTAATTTGGCAACATGTATAGTATAGTAGTTAAGACCATACACTTTGGAACCAAATACTAACTTTTTCACTTACTTGCAAGGTGATCTTGGACAAATTTACTTAACCGTTTTGTACCATAATTTTCTAATCTGTACAATGTAGATGACAATAATTATAACTCCCTTATAGAATACAAGAGTTGAAATAAAGCATGAAAGCCTTTAAAATAGAGCCTAGGATGTAACAGGTGTCACTTCTCTATTATTACCACCTGAGCTCACATGTCTGGCAAGGCAAGGCACCAAGTGAGTGGGCAGATCTATTTTCTGCCCTTTACATAGCTTTAAGCCTGACTACCCTTCCCTAGAATTAAGTCAGACCATCCCAAGTATCTATCCTGAAGTCTGTCTTTCATTTAATTACGTCTTGTTGATTTCCCTCAATTGATTTCTTGACTCCCATTCATGTACCTCTTGCCCTTGGCTCACAGCATCTTCCATTCAAATACTAGCTAATTAAGCCTGGATATTCTCGAGCCTCTCCTTCCCTCTCAACCTAGATCATCCTGTGATGAGGAAGGAGGGTTGATGCAAATTGTAACTGACAAGGTGTACCAAAGTGGACATTTATTGACTCTTACTAACCATACAAGCTCATTCAGATAATTACCATTCATAGTCAACACACACGGATAGCCAAATCTCACAGGTGAGGGGATAAGGGGAGGGTTTTAGTTTGATGGGGAGCTTTTCCTCTGAAATATTCTACTGTCCTTGTCCTTCCATATTCATTATCTTAGTCCCATGATGGCAGCCTTCCATTTTTCCATGTATGGCTCAAAACACACATTTAGACACTTAATCTGGGTGAGTTCTAGTTGCTTCCAGTGGGACAATGCTCAGTGTATGCAGACACACTCAGAAAGGGTTCTGGGAGCAGAGGCTGGGTGCAGGAAAGACACGGAGGTACTTTGTAGGCTGGAAACATTAGTCCAAATGCAATTCATTAAGTAGCATCCAGGAATGACACCAGAGTTGAGAACTGGCTAGTGCAAAGGTGCCAGGAAGAGAGAAGGAGATTGGATATGGAATACAGACTAGGGTAGGCAGTTTCAGAAGGGCCAATGGAAGAACCAGCTGTGGTTCCCTTAGCTTCTAGAACTGTAAAGTGTTTTGGTAGCCTCACCCAGGGTGGGAAGAAAGTTGGAAGGTCATTGAGCTACTTCATTTTCTTCTCTTGGTCTTCCAACTGGGTCTCTGTGTAATATAGATGACTTCGCCATACATGCTTTTAGATTCTTCAATAAAACAAGTAACCTTTTTTTCTAAAAGGATAAGACATTTTTTGATAGATTTTAGTCATTACTTTACTCATCTGACTAGCTGATATTCTCTCTTGCTCACAGTGCACGTACACACACATACACATGATAGACTATACCAGAGTTGCATACTATATTAGACTATGGCCAGGACTTTTACAGAATTACCTTATATCAGGGCCACTTTAAGCCCATATGACATCTTTGTGCGCATTAGAGAAAAGGTGGACACAGCCCTGTACCAGGGTAAGACTGGAATTGGGAGAAGAATACAGATTGGATACTAGCTTATTCAACTATCAGCTGGACACACTAAGAGGCCTAACCCACAGAGCCATAGTGGAAGCCATGATTATCTGGACTCCAAGCTGATGTCACTCCTCCCAGCCAAATGAGATAAGAGCCGGCTAGTCTACTGCACTGGCTCCTCTGACTGTACCACATCCTCCCTCCAGGTAGGTAGCATTGATCCTCGGAATCTGAGCATGCCTTGGTGCTGGGTGACCAAAGCAAAGGGGAGCTGCTCTACTCCTGGGGATCTTCAGCTTGTTTGTCTTTACTGATTGGAATGTCTTTACCGAATTTGGAAAAAAATTGGTAGTGTCTATGCAGTCACTTCTGCCCATTTCCAAACCTAATCTGTTTTTTGTTCTTGCTTAGCTCAGGTGCTCATCATCAATCTCTCTTGAACAGTTTATCTTTGTCTTGCTCTGCCTCACCCTGAGCTCATTACCTCCCAGACTAATAGCTCATTCTGTGCTAAACGGTGCCTAGGTCCACGCTGTATCTAACTCTGCCACTAAGTAGCAATTGACGTGTGGGATAAATGATTTGCTGTCTCTGGACTTCATTTTTCTTATCTATAAAATGGGGTAGAATAAAGATCCAAAGAGATTAACAGCATGAAAATGCTGTAAAAACTATAAGGAACAACACTAACTAAAGACAACTGAAACCAGAAAGGGTTAATTTAGCCTAAAGTTAAAGTAGAACAATTTACTCACCCATTTTTCTTTCATTCCTAGACACAGTTTGGACATCTATTAAGTAGTGAAGAAATATATCATTTTCAACTGTCTGAATCCATACACAGTTGATTTCAAAGCTTAATTGTGTTTGAATGAGGAATCAATACATATAACTGCACTAACATTACTGTGCTGAAAATCTGTGCGTGTTTCTGATGCTTTTATAATATATTTCAATTTTCCCATTATTTTTCCATTATTATCCCATATTTTTGAAAGGATTCTTTGAGCATTGCAAAGTAGCACAAATCCCAGATGAATGGTAATGACTATTTGTTTCGATTTCAAGCTGTATTTGTTAGAATGTTCTGCGGCTCCTCCTGGTTCCAGGCTGTCTCTATAACAGAGACACCAAACAATTCTTCCTAAATCAGCCATTGCCTCCTGTTCCTTCCTGGATGAAAACTTGTCCTCTTTCCATCTTGTATTATGAGGTACAGCCAGAGCCCTTTATGGTTTGGCCACAGCCTTTCTCTCCATACTTGTTTCTCTCAGTTTTAGAATATACATCCTTTTCCAGCAAGGCTGACCACCTCACAATTCACATAGGAGGAGATTATTCTGAATGATATCTCTGATCATTCTGGTCTTATCCAGAATGTCTATATCTCACTCTTTCCGCAATCAATCTGACCCATTGCACAGAGTCCAACTCAAACCCGAGTGCCTACTCAGGACTCAGTCCCTGTGGAGTTTCTGTAACTCTAGTGACCTCTCTCACTTTGGTGAATTTTGACCCTTGGAACACACTGCCTAAGGAGTCTCTTGATTTCTGGGACCACACTGTCTTTAGGGCAATGGTGTCATCAATGCCAAAGTCAAGTCCAGGTGGATCCTCCGGCCATGCCCAGTCCTTCCTCCTTCATCCTGAGCCCAATTCTTCATTTCTTATTGAATGTAACTCTGCTGTGAACAGAATCAAGCCTACCAATAAAATGCTAATCGGCCAGCTGCTAGTCTTAACGGGTTCAAGAGCAAGAGAAAACACAGAGCACAAAAGGTCGATGGGGCAACGAGGGAAACAGGAAATACAGCCAGATGCTAACAGAGAATGATAGCAAAACTGCAGATAAACTTAATGTCATGGCTCTATATTGGCCTGTTGAAAAAAAATTCAAGGGATAAATTTAAAGACTCTAGCATATCCACTTCAAGTTATCTAATACGTGAGTAAACTCTTCTAGGAGGAAATTTTGGCTCCTATGAGAACATATAATCCAGGTTGGTAAGATCTCAAAACATTTAGAAGTTTTATACCATTTGAATCTTCTTGGCACCTATTAAAGTCAGTTTTGAGACACAGCAAGTGTGTAAGTCCTCTTTGTGGGACATTTGGTGTGAATGCCTATCCAGCATCATTTCCACCTGTAAAATGGTCTGTGTTTTCTTTGCTGAGCTGTTTTTCCTGATTCTCTGTTCATGCTATTGAGGAGATGACTTACCCCTGACTCTAGGGGTGAGCCTATGACCCAGCTTGGCCAATCAGTGCATTCCAACTCTTTTGGGCATAATGTTGGCTGAGTGAAGGCAAGGCATCCTCCATATTGGCCCAAGGAGACTCAATGTCTGTAACTGTATTTGAATATTTGAGAGAGAGACACTTGCCCTATATCAATTAGAGTGCTACCAGAGAAATAGAAACACTAGAATAGATAGATACATAAATAGTTATATGATAGATAAATCTACTGATCGATTGAGCGATAGATAGATAGATAGATAAATAGATAGATAGATAGACTGACAGAGAGATTTCAAGAAATTGACCTAGGTAGTTGCAGGGGCTGACAAGTCTGAAGTTTGTAGGGCAGATGGCAGAAACCCTTGGGCATGAGCTGCTGCTGCAGTCCTGAGGCAGATTTCTTCTTTCTAAAGGAAATCTCAGTTTGGGTTTTAAGGGCCTTCAACTTCTTATATGAGGCCTGCCTGTGTTATTGAGGATAACGGCCTTTAAAAAGCCCTTTTAATGTCAACTCATTGTAGATGTTAACCACATCTACGCTTGAAGTTGCTTATTAGGTGTCAATTGTGAGGGCATTTTCCAAACTTCTTCAAAGGAAAGAAAATGTATAGGAGCCATTATATATAACCAGTTAGCACCAAGCCTTCCTGTTATGATTTCAAATCAAGTGTAGATGCTCTGTAGCCAGATTCTTTTAAAATCTTCTATAAAAAAGATATCTGGGTGGGGTTCCCAATGAATCTCTTGGGTAGAATTCTCTGTGATGAACAGGGATTTCCTGTTATCCAGCCATTCTAATACAGGACACCCTCTAGAGTATGCTGCTCCTGGCAAATATTTTTCTTGTGAGATCCCTGTCTATACAAACAATATGCAGCACCCCAAGTCAGCATGTCAGCATCATTCTCATGGGCTAGTTCCTAACGGACCTGTGAAAGAAATACTGAGCCTGCAAATGAGAACTATTAGTTTGCCAAGTCATCTTCCTAGGACTGGAATCCAACCATGGGGTCTGGAAGGACTCATATTCTCCAATTCCTGAGCACATCGGTGCAACTAGTCAACCCCATGCAGTGAGAGATGGGTGGGAAGAGGATGTCGCAATGCTCTGAAGGAGAGAAACAGAGACTAGGGCCCATGTGGGTCCCAGTCCAGACTCAGGGAGCTCTACTCCAGGGCACCGCCAACTCCAGCTGGTCCCAGGCACTGAATGTGACCAGAGTCAAAATTATAAAATTTTGAGAAAGGAGCTTTGACACATCAGGCCTCCTGAGACAGGAGCCATGGTTACTTAGGTCTAAGGGGGATTCTGTTCTGATGTCCACATTTTTTCCTTCTGTTAGTCCACACGCTGGTCAGAGCCAGAGCTCATTTCTTTTTTACTTTAATTCTATTCTCTCCTAGAATAGTAAATCTACTTTTGCAAATTGTGTATTTTTAAAAGCACTCTCCATCCTCCAATACCATTATCCCTTAACACACACACACACACACACACAGACACACACACACACACACGACTAAATAGCATTCTTGTTAGAATAACTAAACTCAGAGATGAATAGAGAGGATTAAGTATAGTGCTCATCCTATATTCTCCTCTTACAGTAATTGATATAACATCAGCGAGATTTTACTGGCAAAATTGATTCAAATCAAACCGGAAAAATTCAGCCTCAAGAACTGAAAATGAGCTGAAAGATGGTAAGCAAAGAATAATGATATGTGGCAATGTCTTCAAATTACTCATATTTTAGGCTTTATATAATTTGAAGTTGCAAAAATGTGTCCAAGATCGGTGGATTTTTAAAAATTGTAATGTCTTTATTAATGGTCAGGAGGCAGCACTGAAAGTACAATAATGCCTTTCTCAGTGATGTTAAACTGGAAGGCGTTAAAAGAATTTTGGAAGACATAAATAATACAAACAGAGCTACAAAATATGGATAGAAGGGAGAAAAAAAGACATTTCAGAAATATTTAAAACAGTTGTTTCTACGGGAAAATATAATCGAAAACAGAGGAATCCTCGGATAGGATATGGGTCTATGATACCTCTTCTTGCTTAGAGTCCTATGTGATTTGGGGTCAGTGATATATGGTCAGTGATAGAGTGCAAGTGGATTGTCAGAAGTAGTAATACTGGCATCAATCAGTTAATAAAGTTGTACTTTAAATTTTGTTTCAATTTTTATAATGTGGCCAAAAACCAATTTTATGAAATAAATTTTTCTTTCCCGTTGGATTAAGATTTTAAGGCTTCCACATTGCACAGCCCCCAGGGCTCCATGTATATAATCCCTTCAGAGTCTGTGCAAATGGTGCCCCTGGAGGTGAGCAGTGGGACACCCTGCATGACTTTACACCACTGCCTTGATTTTAAATAAAATGCACACTCTTATTCCAGGGTGTTCCCCAGGGTCCAGTGATATTTGCATGATATCTAGAATGTACAAAGTGTCCATTGGGTTATGTCAAACAGTAATTTACTATGAATGATATAAATATTCAAATACTTAGTATTAGGCAGACCAGAATCTGAATGATTTAATGATTTACTGACTATTTTTCTTGAAGAATTGAACAACGTAGATATCTCCTTATGTTACTCTCTGCAGGTTTTATTGGCTTGTAGATTTTTAAAGAGTGATTTCTGCCTGTAGATTTAACTGAGCTTCACATTCCTGTTGACTTGTAATCAATTTATGGGATAAAATGCATCCTCTGATTCTAAGCCTGGAAGGAGGAGGTCTCTTTATAAACCATGTCAGGTTAGTGTCTCCCAGACCTGTTGGTGAGGTTGGTGCAAGGTTTCCTCAAAGGAGCTTTGGAGTTTTCAAGCTTTGGCAAAAGGCCTATTTTATGTAAGTATAGAATATTTATCTCCTGCTTTGAAAATATTTTTATTGGATGTGCACCTTTGCATTATTTTTTAACTAGATATCCAATAATCATTCTTAAGAAGCTTCTGTTTGCACGTATATTCATGAAAATTATGCATTATATTTCTCCTTTCTGTTAGAGTCCTGAGGTTAGTTCATAGGGAACTAGACGAAAACATTCCTAGAACTTGGACATCTGATCTGGAGGACTCAACTAATAAAATTTGCATAGTGTAAACAGACTTGGCCAACAGCATTATTGTGTCTAGAGGAGGTAGGGTGAATCAACAAAGACAGACCTGCATGAAGTTTAGAAAATTGATGTGAAAGCCAGAATTACCTGTGTTCCCTTCTCTTTACTCAAAGAGGGAGGGACCTGTGTGAATGTCTGGTTCCACAGAGAGCTATATGGTCCTACAGTGGAGATGGATCCGTTAGGCACTCATTGGTCAATGCCACTGTCATCACAATTAAGCCACTCATTTCTCTTGCTGAAGTCTGAGCATATCCTGACTTCTCATGTTCCTAAGCAGGGAAGCGAGAGTATATACAGGCATACCCTTGTTTTATTGTGCTTTGCTTTCTGGTGCTTCACGGATATTGTGTTTTATAGGACCTCCACCAGTGAAAAGATTAGGACTAGCTGAAGGCTCGGATGATGGTTAGCATTCTTTAGCAATACGGTATGTACATTGTTTCTATAGATCTAATGTTATTGCACACCTAATACACTACAGTATAGTGTAAAAATAACTTTTATATGCACTGGGAAACCAAAAAATCCGTGTGATTTGCTTCATTGTTGCATTCGCTTTATTGCAATGGTCTGGAACTGAGCCCGTAACACCTCCAAGGTATGCCTGCACTTACAGGACAATGAGAACATTCTGACTTGCTTAGGAGTTTTCTTTCTCACTAATGATAGAGCATCAGTGTTCCACATCAGTTATAACTTTAGTTAATTGACTCATCTTTAAGTTCAGTCATCTCTAGCTTTCTTGGTAAGGTATGGTGTATGGATCTAAGGTTGGAGATCAAACACTTGACCTTGGAGTTCTGACAATGTAATTATGTCCTACACTTCCCCCATGCATCCTACCCAAGGCCCTGCCTGGATATTCAATGATCTTTCTGCTTGGCTTCTCTGTGCCCATCATTCTTACTATAGGAAGGGAACATGTGTGTGTGTGTGTGTGTTGGAGGTCATTGAGAGGATGTGACTACCACTTAACCCATGGGCTGGACCCAGGCAATCAGGTGCTCCTCACCCCTCTCCCTTGTCATTTGGAATGTATATGCTACCCACCATTTCCACACTAGGAGCTGTTTCAAGGATGTAAGATCAAGAGAGTAATGTGTTGTTGAGACCATCTGGATGGTATACTTGACGGAACCCAGTTCAGGCCTCTATACAAACTTTCAAGATCCTGGTGGGTGAGTGAGATCTACTCATCTTGCTGGCGACCGAGACAAGCCTCATGTGTAAGTTCCCTTGCTTATCAAGCCTGCCACCTACCAATCTGGAATGGTCTACCTCTTTCTTTCATCTCTCTTTGCCCTCTCTGTACGGGGGCCAATTTGCAAACCAACAGTGTGTGTGTGTTTAGTTGGGGAGAAAAAGACATTACTTTCCAACTGAATTTTCAATCTGTTTGAGATAGGATAGTGCTTATTATTAAAACTAGTTTTTTTCTTTTTTCAGCACACTTTGATTCTACGTGTTTATATATATGAAGTTATTTAACAACTGATCCCAAAATATTTCCATAGCTGTTTAATAAAAAAGGTCTTATTGTACTGACTGCAATTCCAGACTTCACAACAATCTCTATGTAATTCTGGAATTGCTTTAATTATGAGCTCTTTCAGATATGAAGAATTGCGTATTGTGGAGGATTGGCATATGGTACCGGTGAATTATCCTTCTTTCACACTCTCTACATTTATAAAACCTGGTTCAATATAGCTAAATCTTTTAATACATCTCTCTCTCTCTCTCATCAACATAGATATATATGTATAAACTTTTTATTGAAAAGTAAGACACAAGAAGAATAGTACACCAATCAAAAATATACAGCTCAAAGACCTCAAAAAATAGAATATAGATAAAATAGAACATAGATAAAACTAGAGTATTGTCAGCCACCTGGAAGCTGTCTATGTGCCCCCTTCAAGTCACTACCCTTTCAAAAATCAACCACCATCCTAACTTATATTACCATTGGTTAATTTTGGCTATTTTTGAAATTCATAGAAATGGAATCCTATGGTCTGTATTATCTTGCAACTGCCTTCTTGCTCTCAACTCATAGTTTTGAAATTCGTCCATGTTATTGCATATCTCAGTTATTTATTCTTACTGTATACTTTTAAATTTTATGAATCTACCACAATTTACTTACCCATTCTACTCTTGATGAAAGTGCAGATTGTTTTTCATATGTAACTATTAGGAATAATGCTGCTATATTCTGGCATATGTCTATCAGTGCCCAAATGTACACATTTCTGTTGGATACGTACCTAGGAATGGAGTCACTGTGTCATAGATAAATTTATGCTAAGCTTTAGTAAATGCTATCAAGACATTTTCTAAAGTGGTTTACAAATTTACCTTCCCACCAGCATTGACTGAGAGCTTAGTTGCTTCTCATCCTCTGCAGCACTTGGTATTTTCAGGTTTTTAAAACTGTAGCCATTATGATTTTTGCAGAGTGGCACCTAGTTTTGGCATTAATTTTCAGTTATCTGATGATTAATGAAGTTAAACACTATCTCACGTGTTTATCGGACCATTTGGATTGTGTAATTATGTGTGTGTATACAACATTAGGGGCTGTCGCCCACATTTCTATTGTGTTGCATGTCTTTATCTCATTTATTTGTAAAAATTCTTTGCGTATTCTGAAGTCCTTTATTGAATATATGCCTTGCAAATATCTTTTCTCAATCCATGGTTTGTGTCTTTTAATGAAGAGATGCTCTTGATTTTAAAGCAGTCAAATCCTTTCTTTTATGGGTTAGTGCTTTTTGTGTCCTACTTAAAGATTTACTTAGTAAATGATGGCATTTTGAAACATTTTATTTCTATTTAGTTTTGTTTTATAGAAAGACAATTGGTTTTTATATAATAACTGTAAAAAGTGAACCCGTCAGACTCAACTCTTATTTTTAATAGCTTGACTAGATTATTTTAGATATCTTTATGTACTCTTTGTCATCTGCAAATTAATGATTCTTTTCATCGCTTTCTTTCCAAACCTTATATCTTTTATATCTTCTTGCCCCATTGCACTGAGTAAGACCTCCAGCAAGTTATGGAAAAGAAATGGAGATCATTGGCTTCCTTGGTTTATCTCAATTTTAGAGGAAAGCCATTAAGCTAATTGCTCTATGGCTTTATTTTGTTAGATTCTACTGTATCACATCAAAAGCTTTTCATTTATTCTCAGATGCCATAAGTTTCTTTTCTAGTTGTATTGAGATATAATTGACACACAACATTGCATTAGTTTAAGGTGTACAAAACAATGATTTAAAATATGTATATATTGTGAAATTATTACCACCATATGTTCAGTTAGCATCCATCACCTCACATAGTTACCAAATTCTTTTTCTTGTAATAGGAACTTCTAGGATCCACTCTCTTAGCAACTTGAAATATGTGATACAGTTAACTATAATTATCATGCTGTCTGTTACATCCCCGTGGCTTATTTGTCTTAGAGCTGGAGGTTCTAAGACCTTTAGCCATTTTCCCCACCTCCCACTTCTAGTAACCACAGTTCTGTTTTCTGTTTCTATGAGTTCAATTTGTTTAGATTCCACATATACGTGAGGTCACTAGTATTTGTCTTTCTCCATCTGACTTACTTCACTTAGGATAATGCCCTCAAGGTCCATCCATTTTGTCACAAATGACAGGCTTCCCTTCTTTTTTATGCCTGAATAACATTAATACTATGACTAATCAATATTATTAATAATTATTATAATAATTATATTTAAACAACAAAACATTGTACTATTATAGTTACAAAATTAATAATTAATAATATTTATTAATATTAATAATAATATCACATTTTCTTTATTCCTCTATTGATGGGCATTTAGGTTGTTTCCATGTCTTGGCTATTGTAAATAATATTTCAATGAACGCAGAGTGTAATTATCTTTTGAAGTTAATGTATTTGTTTCCTTTGGAAGTTGAATTTCTGGATCATATGGTAGCTGTGTTTTTAACTTTTTGAGGAACCTCCATACTGTCTCCATAGCGGTTGCATCAATTTACATTTCCACAAACAGTATATGAAGGTTCCCTTTTCTCTACACCTTGCCAACATTTATTATCTGTCTTTTTTTTTCTTTCTGAGGAAGATTAGCTGTGAGAAAACATCTGTACTAATCTTCTTCTGTTTTTTTGTATGTGGGTCATCACTACAGCCTGGCTGGTGAGTGGAGTAGGTCCACACCCGGGATCCGAACCCATGAACCCCAGGCTGCCGAAGCAGAGTTTGCAGAACTTTAACCACAGGGCCACAGGGCCAGGCCCTGTTATCTCTTGTCCTTTTGATGACAGCCATTCTAACTGGTGTGAGGGGTATCTCACTGTGATTTTGATTTGCATTTTCTTGAGATTAGTAATGCTGAGCGCCTTTTTGTGTACCTGTTGGCTATTTGTACGCCTTCTTTAGAAAGATGTCTATTCAGCTGCTCTGTTCATTCTTCAATTGGATTGTTCAATAGCAAAAAACTATTGAATTGCATGAATTATTTATATTTTTGGATATTAACCCTTTTTCAGATATATGATTTGCAAATATTTTCTCCCATTTCATGGGTGCAAGTTTTTAAAAAAATGAGTAATTGATGTTGAATTTTAACGAGTGCTTTTCAGCTTTTGATATAATTGTATGAGTTTCCTCCTGATAATGGGGTGATTTGTAGGGACTTTGAAATACTAAACCAACCTTGCATTCCTGGAATATGTGCAACTTGGTCATGATGCATTATCTTTTTATATATTGTTAGATTATCTTTCCTAATATTTTCATGATTTTTTCTATCCATATTGATAAGATAGATTGACCTATAATTGCCTCTTTTTTGGTAATGTCCTTGCCAAGTTTTGTTACTAAGGTTTGATGATCTCATAAGATTAGGTTAGGAATTGTTCATTCTGTTTATCTTTTTGGGAAATAAATAGAATTCTGGAGATAAATAGAATGCATCTTTATCTTTGCATCTTGTTGTGGTTCCTTCCTTAAATGTTTGGAAAAATTCAACTCTGCAGTCACAATGACTTGGAAGAAGCTTTGTGGAAAGGTTTTTAATTATAAACTTCATTTCTCTTTTTATTAGTTGAGATATTATTGGCAAATAACGTTATATTAGTTTCAGGTATAGAACATAATGATTCAATATCTGTATATTCTGCAAAGTGATCACTGTAATAAATCTTCTTAACATCCATCGCCACACATAGTTACAAATTTTTTTTCTTGTGATGAAAACTTTTAAGATCTACCTTCTTAGCAACTTTCAAATATACAGTACAGTGTTATTAACTATAGTCACCAACCTGCACATTACATCCCCATGATATATTTGTCTTATAACTGGAAGTTTGTATCTTTTGACCACCTTCACCCATTTTACACACCCCCAGCTCATCTCTGGCAACCACTATATCTATTCTTTGCATCTATGAGTTGGGGTGTTTTGTTGTTGCTGTTTGTTTTGGTTCTGTTTAGATTCCACATATAAGTGACATCATATGGTATTTGCCTTTCTCTGTCTGACTTATTCCACTTAGCATAATGCCCTCAAGGTCCATCCATGTTGTCACAAATGGCAGTATTCCTCTCTTTCTCATGGCTGAATAATATTTCAGTGAATGTGTGTGTATGTGCATGTGTGTATGTATATTCTTTAGTCATTCTTCTTTTCATTCATTCATTGATGGAGATTTAGGTACTTTCCATATCTTGGAATAATGCTGCAATAATCATGGGAGTGCATATATCTCTTTGATGTCTTGTTTTTATTTCCTTTGGAAATATACCCAGAAGTACAATTGCTGGATCACATGGTAGGATCTATTTTTAATTTTTTGAGAAAATTTTCCCTTTGTGTTAACTTTGATTCTTTCATTTTAAGCCATTGTATATTTATATTTAAGTTATGTCTTTTGTAAACAATATTTAGTCGGGTTTATTTTATTAATTCATTTTGACAAATTTTGCCTTTCAATTGTGGATTTAAAAAATTGCCTTTAATATATTGTATCTTTCAACTCAATATTTGGTTTCTATTTCTACAACTAATTTCATATTCCTTTTTTCCCGTTCTGATATGTTGACTTATTTTGGATTTATCACACCACAAATATATTTATGCAATACTTTTCCAAGATATTGCTACCTATATATTCTTTTATTATTCTTTTAAGGGTATCCTTTTAGACAATATGCTTTCTTGAGTCATCACCTTAGTCAGTTCGGGCTGCTATGAGTACTGTAGACTGTGGCTTATAAACCACAGAAAGTTATTTCTCACAGTTGTGGAGGTTGGAAGTCCAAGATCAGGGTGCCAGCATGGTTGGGCTCGGATGAGAGCCCTCTTCAGACCCCTCATGACCTAATTACTTCCCAAAAGCTCCACCTCTTAAACCCATCATATTGGGGGTTAGTATTTCAACATATGAACTTTAAGAGGGATAAAAACTTTCAGTCTTTGGCACTCAGTGTGACCCAATATTTTATTACTTCCCAGACAAATCAAAACAAACTTTTTTTTTCCATGGAATAGTCAAAGTAATTACAGAGATCATACATGAATGGACATACTCAAATCGTAGTCTGGCAAAGAGCTTGTTCAAATTCTTTTCTGAAGAAAATTTTGAGCACATCCTCTGTATTAGCCACTATGCTAATGATATAAAATTAATTAATTCTCCAAGATTTCTTTAGTTCTTTCATGTTCTGAGCATTATGATCGGTACTGAGGATACAAAGATGAGGAGAACTTGACATAGTCCCTTTCCTTCACACCAATAATATAAACCCTAGTGAGAAGCAGACAAAAATACATAATTATAACATGCTATGTACATGCTTTTTTTTGTTGGTGGCGGTGAGGAAGATTGGCTCTGAGCTAACATCTCTTGCCAATCTTCCTCTTTTGCTTGAGAAAGATTGCCGCTGAGCTAACACCTATGGCAATCTTCCTCTATTTTATGTGGGATTCCACCACAGCATGGCTTGATGAGTGGTGCTAGGTCTGTGCCCGGGATATGAACCTGAGAACTCCAGGCCACTGAAGGGGAGTGCGTGAACTTAACCACTATGCCACCAGGCTGGCCCCTACATACTTTTAATAATAATAAAAACAATGCCAATAATATTAATGAACATTTACTATGTACCAGTACTTTATGAACTCTTTACATACATCAGTTCTCACAACGACTCAATAAGATTAGGTGTTAGTGTTACGGCCACTTTAGCAATAAGGATACTGAAACAGATAGGTCTAAGTGTTTTGCTGAAAGTCACATAGAAAAAGAGAAAGCTTTGGGAATACAGGGGAGCTAAACAGCTGATTCCATCTAGAATAATGGGGGAAGGCTTCATGAAGGAGGAAGGGCATTCAGAACTTGACAGGCATGGTTGGTCTAGCATTCCAGGAACATAGCCTGTGAAATATCGTGTGTGAGTGTGTGCGTGTGTGTGTTTCTGTGTGTATGTGATGGTAAGGCATGTTCAGAGAAAGATGAAGAGCCTGGTGTGTTTGTATCTCAGGGTTTCAAAGATAAGTTGTAGAAACAGAGGCTTTTGAAGAAAAAAATAACAGAAATATACTATTCTGATCAGCATTTAGGAATCAGTCTGTCCAATCTTCTATAGTGATAATATCTAATAATTACAGAGGGCTTACCATGTGCCAGAGTGTAGGAAGCACTTACATGTGTTAATTCATTTTAACCTCAGAAAAGCCCTGTGAGGTACATACTAGAAAAGAAGAAAAATTGAAGAACCAGCTGAGGCACAGAACAGTTGAGTAACTTAGTCGATGTCACATTTCTAGTGGGTGGAGGTGTTAGGATTTGGATCTGCCGCTCTGCTCTTAATTACTACGTGTACTCTCTGTCTCTGGCTTCTGTCTCTTACAGACTGGCACTGTGAGGTATATTCTATATAGTAGATATATACCATTATATTAGTATATTAGGTATATACTATAAATTAATACATATCACATTGTATATAATAGTATATAACAACATAATGCATAATAGGTATATCATATACATGAAAAGATCTTACTCCTAAACTTACGTGTAAACACATCAGGGACAGGGACTTTTGTCTACATTGCCTTACCATCCTTTCAGCGATTATAAGAAAGCTAGGCCATTGTGTAGTTGGTACATATGGAATGAATGATTATTTAGTGAAGGATGACGGATGTCTGATATGTTGGAAAATCAAAATGTGTACACACACAGACATTCTGATTTGTACACATATATATACAAAAAAAAATCCTAAATATATGTTCATTTTTCTTTTGAATGATGTGATGCCTTTTATTGCTTAGATATGAGTGAATATTTCAGATTAAACAATTGTCAGTAATTAAAGAATGTACTTTCTAAAGTCTGGCAGAAATTAAAACAATAAACTAAAAAAAGAAAATAACTAATTTATGAATATTTCAAAAATATATTTTTATTTTGTATTGACTTACAACCCACTTGTCCCCAAAATAATTTTAGCCTAACTTTGCTTGAAGGCTGGATTGGGTTGCGATAAGTGCTCCTGGTTGCCATCTTTTTAGGAATAAACTCTTCCCCCTAACTTCTGTGACTTTCCACAATGTTGCCTCACTCCTTTATCTGATCTTGTTCTTTTCCCCACACAGACACAGCTTCTTGCTCTCTGCTTTCACACCAGTGTCTCCTTTATCAGCTGTGGCTTGGCTGTCACCATTTCTGGGGTTAGTGTGCTTGTCTTTTTTGCTTTCACTAGCTGAGATCTCTTGCCTTTCCATTTCTCTTCATCTCTCTCTTTATCCAATGACATTTAATCACAATATCGTTCTGAATTATCTGGTAACATACAGTTTAGCACTAAATTGTTGGCTAATTGGTTAAGGGCCTGAGATATGTTGGCATGTTTTCTAGGTGCCCCAGGCACAGTGTTAGACACAGGAGTGTGCCGGGGAATACTATTTTGCTAGCTGACAGACAGTTTTAACCATCAAGTGGACAGGAAGCTGATACACCTGGGTTATTACTTTGTTTTGTGACCCTGAACAAATAATATTTCTTCTACTTGGGTCTTATTTTTCTTATCTGTAAAAGGAGGAGTTTATACTAAATGCCATTTAACAGCTCTGATTTTTCTAAGAAGGGAAATGAGTACTGTGAATTAATTTATTTAGAGAATAAATTTGTCTTCTAAAAATCAGACACATTATAAATATTACAGGAGGATGCATCCAAGTAGTATTGGAGTCAATTTTCCATGAGTGTGGAACCCTGGGTGGGCATGGTGGAGGGCAACATTGCACTTTGGCCTCGTCCTGGTACCTGGAATCCTTTTGATGATAGACTTAATTATATGATGTATGAGTTAAATTGAAGGATTTGACTCCAAGTTCTGTCTGTCAGATTATTCAGCGTGACTGGCAGTGGCCTATTCATAGGAAAATTCACCAGATGCAAAGATGATTTAGAAAAGAGGAGTGGATGTTGTTGGGAGGTATTTCTCTGTGTCTTTCTCATGTTTTTCTGAATGTCTTGTAAGAAAAGAACTAAACTGTCTATGGTTTTGGACTATCTTTTTAAGAAGGTTTGCATACCGAAAAAATTTGTAAGATGGAGGTAGTGCTTCCCTTTAGAGCAAAAGGCAGGCACGCTCATTGCCTGTTATAAAAGAGTTGAGTTTCCTGTAATACAGCCCACAGTGTGTGCAGGTCTCATTTGGCCCTCTTTGTGTTGCCCTAGGAAACAAGCTTGGATAACTAGCAGGAAAATATGCAGGTTCCCTGATTACTGATATTGCTGTGAGTAATAAATTGTTCTTCATCTCTGATGCATGAATCTTGTGTCTTCCACCAGCATCCATGAAACTGGCAAACTTACTAGCTTGGAGTAAGATAACATCTCAGACCCTTCACAGTTCTTGAAAAACAGATGCATAGAATTTCAGGATTTCTTTCTAGATCCCTTTTCATCTGTCTTTCCTCATTCCTTTCTAGAACTGACACCCCAAGAATTTGAATACAAGGTCCAAGGTTTCACAACTAATTGGCAGCAAACTAGAGACTAAAGTCTAGATCTCACGACCTCTTCATCCTATACTTCTTCCATTTAAGTGTTTTAAACCTAACCAGGTACTTGAAACACCCATGCTGTGCAACAGCTAAAACTCTGAATAATTTTGTGCAATGTACGTGCTGGTTAGAGTCCTCCGTATGTGAGTAGTCTCTAGACCTGTGCGCTTAATTAAAGGTGAATTTAATAGATACTTCAGTATGGTACTTGTATTTTTAAATAAAAACACTTTTAAATAAAAAGGCAAAACACTACACTAAAACCATGCATGATCTAAGTAAAAAGCAACATTTTGGTTGAAACAGATCTGTGTTACAATACCGAAGTAAAGTGAAAAACGGTACAGCTAAACCTTTGCTAGTATTCCTTTGTTCTTTTGGTAATCTTGCACAGACTTGATAAGTGGTTAGTAAAATGTTTATGCATCCAGAATGAATAATCTCAAGGATTCTTGTAGAATTTTCCTAAATTTTGTGCTGTTATGAAGCTTAGGGAATTTCTAATTGAGGTCAAATTTGTCTGTGAATACCTAGAAAGAGAATCAATTGAAAAGTAAAGCTGACTTGAAACACCTTTTGTGATGTTTAAGACTGGAGTCTAAGTGGTAAGCACTCATCAGAGTTGAAATGACGTCAGAGAGAAGGAACTGGGTCCAATATCTGTCCACCCACTCCCCATTCCCATGTGCACCCTGTGGGCATAAATCATGGGTTTTTTGTTTGTTTGTTTTGTTTCATGTTTTTGCTTGTGTCTTGGTTTTCCCCTTAGAGAGTCTTTGTTCACTCATGTGATGGTTTTTCGGTGAGACCTGCCTAACACCCACCCCCTTCTCCCCACTCCCAGAACATTTTCCCTCTTGGGTTTGCTGATACATGATATTCCGCTTTTTATGGCTTATGCAGATAGGAGCATTTTCTCAATAAAATCCAAATGCTTATCCTTATCTTACAGGAAAATTTCAATTTCTCCATTCCAATTGCTCCAAGTTTATTGTTTTTTAATCAACTTTATTTGAATAACGCTGTCTCTGTTTCTAATTTGATAGTGTACACATTTATATGATGCTACAACTTAAGGATTTCCTTTGTTTCAAATAAGCTTTGGGGGCTCAGCTCATGACTGCCCTTGGTCCTGGGGTTGTTGTGGGCACCAGGGCCGAGCAATTGAACTTACCTCCAATTCTGTGTGACCATTGGGTTCACATACTCGCCGCTGTGGGGTTTGTCTTTGGATGTTATCTAGACAGAAAGAACAATGAGAAGCTAACTGCCTGCTGGGACAAGAGTATGTTACCTAAAAGGGAAATGAGACCCCATGAAGAATTATCTGGAACTGAAGGCTATGGCTGAATCACAGAATATTTTCTTTTTTTTTAAATTATGAGATAAATAAAAACGTGTTCATTATTTTTAAAACAAAGATAAATAAAGTAATTGATTTGGGGCTATTCCCTAGTAAGGACTTAGGATCTTAGAGCTTTCTCTGTGCACTCACGCATTTATACACACACATGCACACCCACACTCACACACCCTCCTCCTTCCCTCACCCCTCACAACCTGGAGATTGCCTCTCCCAGACCCGGCCGAGGTGCCTCTCCCCCACCTAGTGGAGGTCTGGACGTTTACTCTCTGGAGACATTAAACCAAAAGAAATGATTGAGGCACCAAGCAAATGTGAAGGCAGGGAACGGACAAGAAAATGAAGGGATTAAGAAAAAGCCTACATGGAATAATGAGCCCCCTGGATATCTGTTGAGGGGGCAGTATTCTGCCTATCTCATTTATGTTTTGAATTTGGGAATCTCCATTAATAGAAAGGTCAGCTGGAAGTATTTACTAGTAGAATTTATGATCAAGACTGAAATGGTACTTCCTAAATAAAACTACATTCTACTTGAAAAATCACTTAGATGGTTTTGTACCAGATTCTTAGATCAAGAAATCTGAGACAGGGGCCACCCAGGTGGAGCAGCAGTTAAGTTCCTATGTTCCGCTCCAGCAGCCCAGTGTTCGCTGGTTCGGATCCCGGGTACGGACATGGCACCGCCTGGCAAGCCATGCTGTAGTAGGTGGCCCACATATAAAGTGCAGGAAGATAGGCACAGATGTTAGATCTGGGCCAGTCTTCTTCAGCAAAAAGAGAAGGATTGGCAGCAGATGTTAGCTCAGGGCTAATCTTCCTAAAAAAAAAAAAAATTTTAAATCTGAGACATCTTTATTTATATATATTTTTTATATTATATTTATTTAATATATATTTAATATACATATTTAATAATATGCCAAGATGTTCTTTACATTGGGGACTTATGGAAATGACAGAAGTATTTGTTGAGGAATTCAAGATGAGGCTGATTCCAGATGAGAAATATGCTCTAGCCGCATACTTATAGAGTATGCTGTATGTGTGTGTGTGATATATAATATGGTTATCACAACATAGATATCATGGTTGCAAATTGGACTCTGGAATCAGACTGGCTGAATTCAATTCCTTGCGCCAACATTTATTTGCCAATTTCTCTCACTGTTTCCTCAGTAGGAATTGGGGGATAATAATAGCATCTGTCTCGGAGTATTACTATAAGTAGTAGTTAAGATAAAATGTGCAAAGCGGTAAGGACCGTGCCTAGTACATAAAAATTAGCCAACAGCAATTAACTATATTTACTACATGAATAAATGTACAAAGAATTATAAAGATACAATGGATTCTGAAATGCATATCTGGTCACTTTTCTTTAAGAATTTATTGTAGGGGCCAGCCCAGAGGCGTAGTGGTTAGGTTCGCACATTCAACTTCATTGGCCAGGGGTTTGCAGGTTCGGATCCAGGGCACGGACCTAGCACCACTCCTCAAGCCACACTGGGACACCATCCCACATAAAATAGAGGAAGATTGCCACAGATGTTAGCTCAGGGCCAATCTTCCTCACACACACACAAAAGAAATTATTGAAAACCACAACCAGTGTGTTAGCTATTAGAATATTTTGTCATTTATTCTTGCCTGGATTCATCTTCCAACGTCTGGCGATTACGTCATCATGCCTGACGATCTCTCTTCTTCTTGGACGTTCAGGATGTATTAAAATATCTGTTTCTTGTTTCAGGACTCTATTAATAAATCTTAGTTTGTGCGTGTTTTCTCAGCATACGAGAGGCAGTGGTGTGTGTTGGTTAAATCCATCGCCTTTAGAGTCAGGCAACTTGGACTTGACGTTCTATCAGCTTTGTGACTATGGGCATATTCCTTAAACTTTTGAGCCTTCATCCTCTTACCTGAAAAATTGAATTATAATAGTGTCTAATTCATAATTTTGATTGGAAGATTAAGTAAAATAGTACATTTATGGCCCTCTATGTAGTCCTGCCAAATATAAGGGCCTGATGAACGTTCTTTGTTCAGCTAGTTGAGGGCATGACCTCAGCAGCCTTGAGAGACCAGGTCAGTATCACTTGGTTACTGGAGACTAATGCTTGTGGTGGGAAGGATGGAAATATTCACAGAACATTTAACATTAAACTGTACGTTGGGGGAATATAGGCCTTCACCAGACAGAAGAGGGAAGGTTAAAAATTCTTGGTGATTGGAAAATCCAAGAGATAATGAAAAGCTTAGAACCCGGTAAGTTGCCCAATGTGGCAGGAACCCTGGGTATAGGCTGATGCTTCAAATAGAGGTTGGGTGTAAATGGGAGCCAGAGTAGCAGAGAATCTGGTTTTTCTGTATATTGGCTTATTAGAGTATTTATGTTTCTAATGAAAATAGTGAGTATTATAAGGAGGAAGAATAAATACTATTGTTTGCCGTTGCCTTGTAGAGAATTACTTAGCTAATATAACAATTATACTGAAAAGAGCCCTTTTTGGTAGCTAAAGTTAGATTTGTTTGTGGGAGGCAGATAGATTTTTCAGTCATCGCAAAAATTATGACCACATTTATGTTTGCTATAAGCAAGAATGAAGGCAAAGATTGTGGATTTAGTAGCATTTTTTCTTTGTCATTGTATTCTTTCCTTTTGGAAGCCCCACCCTCAGGACTGCCTAATACTCAGGATCCTCCCAGTTTCCCTTTAGGATCTCATCATTCCAGATGATTTTATTTTATTTTTTAAAAATATTTATTTGTTTATTTATTTTGAGGAAGATTAGCCCTGAGTTAACATCTGCCACCAATCCTCCTCTTTTTGCTGAGGAAGACTGGCCCTGAGCTAACATCCATACCCATCTTCCCCTACTTTACATGTGGGATGCCTGCCACAGCATGGCTTGCCAAGCATTGCATAGGTCTGCACCTGGGATCCAAACCGGCAAACCGTGGGCTGCCAAAATGAAATGTGAACTTAACCCCTGCGCCACTGGGCCAGACCCCAGAGGATTTTCTTTTGATTACATCTTTTACCTTTCAAAATTCTACCCAAAGTCATACTCTCAACTAGCTGTCATAAAGGATAAGATCTAACAAATTATTTTGCCATATAATATGAATGATCAATAACCTCAAAGCCGTGACTACAAATCCCCAAGTATAGCACATCTTATATTTTATCCACAACTGTAATTAATGGTACTATTGATGATAGCATGACAGAAGAGTTCCATACTGCGAAGGGAAATCTCTAGAGATGACCTACCTGGGTCAATTTCACTACCCCTCTAAGAAGCCACCCTAAGAGAGTCCAGACTGCAGCAATAATGTGGCTTCCCTGACAAGGGTAATGTCACAGAATCTCGGCTTCCCCGACTTTTAAGGACCAAGGATGAAAGGCCAAATTCTCAGTTCTCAGAGAACTAATTGCATTGTTTTGTTCAGAAATGGTGTTCAAGCAAGCATACGAGGTAAATATCAGGACTCTAGTGAACAATTTTTCTCATTTTGAGTGGCAGTCAGCACCAAAGACAGCAGCAGCCTCTCCACAGCAATGGGGATGGAAAGATTGCTGTTGAGTCAAATGAAACATTTATCATCTTCAAGTCACTCTACCTTAAATGGTTATTGATATAAACCAATTTTGCTTAAAAGATGTAAAACCCAGGAAATCTAGGAATAGTTTGTGCATGATTCCCAGATTGTTGCATAAATCATGAACTGTCTGGCACTATTTCTTTACAACAGTAACTGAGTTTTACCATTGACAATAGATACCAGCCTGCTTCTTTTAAGCCATTTTAATTTTGGCTTCTCTTCGTAGAGTATTGATAATTAATTGCATCAACTCTACTACTTTAATAAAACTGGTCATCCACAAAGCAAATATGTATTGCTTAATTTTCAGTTTGAGAGTTGATAACCACTGAAAATTAATCATCCATAGAAAGGGAACTAAGCAGCACTTCTAATCTCTGAAAAGATTGCCAGTCCATTAGAGTTATGTGCTATAATCAATTCACATATAAGTGTATAATTTATAAGCTCCAAATTAGATCAGCTATCTATTAGACCTAATAAAAATGGAAATGTATTAATCAGATTAGAAAAATAAAGAAGAAAATTAGCAAGGAATGGGATGTGATAGCCTAGCAGAAAGAACAATGTCAACTTTTGGTGTGAAAATTGGATGGGTTACACTGGTTTACCCTGTATGTAGCAGTATGCTTTTGTTGACAGTTTTCTATAGTTTATATATAAAAACTAAAGAGAAGGCTCCTCTTGGAAATTATGTGGAAGCTAACATGCATGAGCAAAAGTTCTTTACACCATCTATTACTTCCAAGAAGAAAGAACATTTATTGAGCACTTACTACATACCACGTGTGGGGCTAGGCCTGGAGGACATAAGCATGCTTCTTTTTTTTTTTTAAAGATTGGCGCCTGATTAGCATGCTTTTTGAGATTCATATTCTTGTTGAGCTCACTTTTTAAGTTATAGATATCATTATTTTTTTCTTGCTAGATAACTAGATCAAAGAAATACTGATTAAGTTTTTACTAATGTTTCAAAACTATAAATATTTGATGTTCAGTAAAGTTTTAATGCTAATTAAGGAATCTAGTTTCACTTTTATGCCATGTTCTTTCATTTTCTCATTTTGCCCCTTTGTGCACCAGCTTAGCTTGAGCCAACCTTCTACTGAATCACCGGAAGTAACAACCACTAAAACCAGCGACCACCAACTAAAAGAAAAAGTAACAGTAGAAATCAAATCACTATTGTAAAAATCCTCTGTTAAGAATAACACTTGCATGTTTTTTAAACATTGCTAGTTTTCTCCTAAGCAAAAGAGTTTGCTACCTAAAAGAAACTGAAACAAACAAGTAACATAATGACTTTGACATATGAGTAGCCGTTACTTACACATTAGAATCTTTATAGCATTTAAGGTAAGAAAAACACCACAGTGAGTTTTTGTTAATCACATATTTGTTGGTTTTGTCATTTGAAAGATGGATGTCCTTCTCCATCTATCTCCAAAGGGTACTGGACATATGGCTGCAAAAGCAAGTATCATATATGTAACATCTTCTGCAAAGCTCAGTTAACCTAGAATGCGTTTGCATGTGACGGACAGATACACCACTTATTTTGAATCTAGGGCACAAAGAACTAACACAGACCAGGACTTCTGCTTTCTTTGGCTCCCCTACATCAATATGCAATAGTCATTGTTATAATTTCTCTTTAAATTATGTTGGTTTTTCTAATGCATGAATTTTCTCAGTATTGTAGCATGTTTGTACCCAGGATCAGATAATATGACACATTTGTGTGGAGTTTATTTAATATTCTTTATTGTGAAATAATTGGTTTTATTTATTTTTAATTTTGATCAGGTTTTATACACAGTCACTTTTGTTTGGAAATGCTTTTTAAAGAATTCAGAATAACAATATTTATCTAGATTATTCTAGACATTTAAGATTCTCAATACATTTATTTTGAACTATCAATTTCCGGAAAATCGAAAAGCAGAGGACACTTCACAGCTCGATTTTTGAGGCCAGCATCATCCTGAAAACAGAAACAGATAAAGACAGTATAAGAAAAGAAAATACAGACTCACATGCCTCATGAAAACACAAGCAAAAGTTCTCAACAAAATATTAGCAAATCAAGTCCAGAAATATACGAAAAGGATAATACAATGACCAAATAGGTTTATCCCATTATTCAAGGTTGGTGCAACATTTGTAAATCAGTCAGTGTAATTCACCATTTCAACACATTAAAGAAGAAAAACAATATGATCTTCACAATAGATGCAGAAAAAGCATTTCAGAACTCAAAAACATCCACTTATAATAAAACTCTCAGAAAACCAGGAGTAGAAGGAAACTTCGTCAACCTGATAAACAAATCTGTAAAAACCCCTTAGCTAACAACATGCTTAATAGTCAAAAACCAAAAGCTTTCCTCCTACTATTGGGAGAAACAGCCAAGGATGTCTCCTCTCACCAGTCCTAATCAACATCACACTGGAGAGCCTAGCAAGTGTAAACAGGAAAAAGAACAAATAGAAGGCATCCAGATTGTAAAGAAAGTAATGAAATTCTCTCTATTTACGGGTGATATGACTACTTACCTAGAAAACCCTAAAGATTCTACACAAAAGCTGTTAGAACTAAAGAGTGACTTGAGCAAGATTTCTCGATACAAAAGTAATATTAAAAGAACCAATTATATTTCTATATACTAGTAGTAAACAGTTTGAAATAAAAATTAAAAATTTATAATAGTACGAAACATATCAAAGAATTAGATAGAAAGCTATCAAAATATGTGCAAATTCTGCATGTTGAAAACTACAAAATACTGAGGAAAAGAGTCAAAGAAGTACTAAACAAATTGGAGAATTATACTTTGTTAATGGTTTGGGAGGCTCCATATTGCTAAAGTGTCAATTCTTCCCAAACTAATATATAGATTCAACATAATTCTGATAAAAACTCCAGAAAGGCATTCTGAAGGAATTGACAAGCTAATTCTGAAATGAAATCAGTTTATATAGAAATATAAAGGAGCTAGACTATTCAAAACAATTTTGAAAAAGAAAAATAACATTGAAGGAATCACGCTACCTAATTTTAATATTTACTATAAAGCCATAGTAACTAAGACAGTATGGTATTGATAACAGTTTAGACAAAAAAATCAATAAAATAGAATAAACGGTCCAGAAATAGATCCACATATATATGAAGAACTGGCTTTTGAAAATGATTGAAGGCAATTCAGTGTAGAAATGGCACTGTTTTCCATAAATGGTTCAGCAACTGTTGACATCTCTAAGCAAAAAATGGACCTCGACACACTCCCTCATCAAATATATAAATTACCTCAAAATACATCATAATCCTAATGTAAGATCTAAAATTATAAAACTTCTAGAAGAAAATATAGGAGAAAATCTTTGTAAACTTTGGTTAGGCACAAATTGCTTAGACATGACACAAAAAAACATAATAAATTGGACTTCATTTAAAACTTTAAAAAACATATGAAACTTCTGCTATTCAAAAGACAGTACTGGGAAAATGAAAATACAAGCTATTGATTGGGAAAAATAGTTGCCAAACACACATCTGTTAAAGGATTTCTATCCAGGATTTCTAAAGGACATTTAAAACTCAATAATAAGGTGAGAAACAGTGCCATAAAACACAATGGGCAAAGTGTTTGAACAGGTACTTCACCAAAGATAGTCTAGAAATGGCAATACGAGATGCTGAATACAAATATTGAATATAATTTTTCACTCAAGACCTGCGTATTAAACCACATTGAAATATCACTACACACTGATTAGAATGGCCAGGGAGAAAAAACAAGAAACAACCAAAATAAAATCCCACCTGACATGCAATAACCATATAACAATGCCATAAACCAGTAATCCCACTGCAAAGTATTTACCCATGCTAAATGAACACAGGTTCACACACATATGCATTTGTTTATGGTGACTTTACTCATAATCAACTCAGACAGCAAAGGACAGAAATGTCCTTCACCTGTTGAATGGATAAACATAGTGTGGTACATCCATACAAGTGAATACTTATACATGCAACAATATGAATAAATCTCAAATGAACTATGCTAAGTGCATAATGTAATATACTATGTACTCTTATGACTCTATTTTTATGACATTCTACAAACCAATGATTTGATGCGAGGCACTGAGAGTAAGGCAAGAGATTGATTAGAACCTGTAGGAATTTTCTTGGGTGACGGGACTGCTCTATATCCTGACTTGAGTAGAGAATCAATGACTGTGCGTTTGTCCAAATTCAGAACAGTGCATTTTAATTACGCCTCAATAAAATGAAATACATGATTTAAAATAACTGAAATCAGGATAAACTTAAATGAAAATGGATTCCAAAAATAAGTCAAATGTTCTTTCTTTTACAAATTAAGAGCTGATTTCAAATGAGTAAATGAACGAATTAAATGTACAGTATTTTTTTTTTACAACAAAATGGGTTACTCGGATTCCAAAAATTACTCTTTTCTGTTTGAGGTTAGCAGCAAAATGCCAAAGTCTAACTTACCTTGTATTTGTCCTACAACACATTAAGTACCACTTTTAAATATTCTGGAGTATCACATAGACCACGTGATGGAACCATTTCCTCTCTTTCCATTTACTCCTCATGCTGCCTTGATGAGCGTCCACTGCTCTATATCCATCAGCATTGCTCTCACTTTTCCCCTGGACCTCTCAAGCGTTCAATGCAACTGGATCATTTCAAGCTTCAACACAAGATATCTCAAGGCACTCAGTACTATTGACCATTTCATCCTGTACAGACAAAGCACTTCATTTCTTGATTTTTACCATACTCTGTTCTAATTCCCATTATAACTCTTGGGCTATTTCTCTATCATTCTCTTTCTTTAGCTTCCTTTGTGGATAAGTTAAAACTTGCTAATTCTCTCTTCCTGCTCTCTTTTCAATAAATGGATTCTTCCTGGGTAAGCCCATCTTCTCCCATTCCTTTAACAACTCTCGATGTGCTTATGACTCCCCAATCCATAGTTGTCCCCAATATCAGTACCTTGAGTTGCAGGCTTACATTCACTTTAAACTGTCATCTTCATCATTCTGTGCCTCAGTGAATCACTGTCATCTTTCTCTTCACTAAATGATGTCATCTCTGCAGACATTTTCATCAGTGTTTCTTGGCTTCTAGGAGTAGTCCGAAAGTCTTCTGCTTTTCTCCCAACTAAGGATAAAGTTAGCCATTTGACCCTTGGAAGTAACAGTGTAATTTAATCAGTGTTTTGTCAGATAACTTCGAGCTAGAGGAAAATGGGACCATTTATACTTGAGATAAGATCTCTCTCTTTATCTATTTCTCTCTCTCATTCTTTCTCTTGATATTTTTTATTTACCCTGACTGATACGGTGACCTGGGTACATCTCCTCTTGGTTGGAAGTTACCCCCATATCAGATAATCTGGAGTATTTGCCTTGGTAAATTTAGACATTAGGACACAGATTCTTTTATTCTCTTTGGCTCCTGTACTCTTTTTCTTGTTCCTTTTCTCTGGATCTTTCACCAACATTTAGCGGAGGTTTGAAAGAACAAGAAATTTGTTGCACAAAAATATAAGCATTTGGGCATCAAAGATGCACAGAGAGAGAGAGATGCTCATATAGGTGATTATACTAATAGAAAAAGCGATTCGTTTGTGGGGTTAGGATATTTTTCTCTGGGATTTTAAACCAACTAGAAGATCAGTGGAAGTGTTCAAATGTATGAGATTTTGGCTTTGGGACTGCCAGCGTCAGGGAATGACAGGTGAAACAGACTAGCTGCCCTAGATTCTGCTTTCATTTAGCTTGTGCTGGATTGTTTTCCCACCTTGACGAACTTTTTCATTCCCCCTTAATGAAGGTTGATAAGTTCTAAAACTGTAGGAAAACATATAATAAAATATCAAATACACAAGTACCCACCAGCCAGAATGAAGAAATGCTAACATTTTATTGCTTTGGCTTCAAATTTCATTTCATCGTTTGTTTTTAATGAAAGATATATAACATTATGAAAGATGGTAAAGTCCTCTTTGTTCCCTGTTGCAATCACATTGTCTTACCTCCTTTTCCCAGAGATAAACACTATCCCAAATACGGAGTGTGCCCTTCTTCTGCATGTTTTTATTTTGTAGCTTACATATCCATACGTAAAGTATTGCTTTGCATTGTTTTTTTTAAATCTATATTAATGCCGTCAAGGAGAGTATGTATTATTCCAGAAGTTGTTTCTTTACACAGTATTGTTTTTGAGATCTATCCACGTTCACATATATTAATCTAGTTTTTATTGTTGTGTGAATTGTGTGAATGCACAATAGCTTATTATCCATTCCCTTAACAAAGGACACCGCTGCAGTGGATATTTTCATGCACACCTTCTGTGATGAAGATGTGCAAGAATTTCTCTTGGGCATATAAGTAAAATCAGCTTTGCTCAGTCATAGATTATATACCTCAGTATACCCAGATATTGACAAGTTCCCCTCTAAAGTGTTTTACCATTTTACCCTCCCACCAGCAGTGAATGAGTTTCAGTTTTCTTTGTGCTTGTCAAATCGCGTAGTATCAGAATTCTGATTTTTCTAATTTAATTGACATTAAATTATACGTACATAATTCCCCTCGATAATTAAAGAAGATGAATGTTTCTTCATGTTTGGTGGCCTTTGGTGTTTATTCGTTTATGGATCACCTATTTGAAAACACAAACATTATTATGGCAAACATACATTGAGATCTATGTCCACATAGCTTAAACATTATGACTGGGAACTGAGGCCACCTGTGTCAGCATGTCTGCATGATTTCTTCCAGGAAATTCCAGCCCAAGAAGATGAGGTTGTAGACCAAGAAATATTTTCACTATTTGCTTCAGGAAATTCTTGCACACCAACAGGTCTGGGCAAAGCGTTTGCTCATCTGGGCAAACGGTTGCTGTGCAAGATATTAGATTGCTCACCTGAGTAAACAACTAGCTTGTCAAACAACGGTTTATTTATCATGACTCACTTCAAAATCGTTGCCTCTCTATGTCCACCACGGTTATGTCAGAAACTTCTTTCAAAACCAGAAAGTTCTGTACCTTGAAAGGACCACCTTAAATCTCTTGGGCCCAAACTTGAAAACCTATAAATGTTCTTCCTTGATGTCCTCATTCTGAGTCACTATTATGACTCTGTTGAGGTGTCCCCCCTCACTGGAATAAGCCTGATAAATCTAGACTTGGAAAATCACAAGGTTTATTAGTGGCCTTTTGGGAATTCAACAATTGACAACACAGAAGTAGGAAAAATAACAACGATTCCTCTTCCCCATATACCTGTCACCCTGCTTAAATAAGCAATCTCATCTCATCGATGTCCCTACCCACGTTCTCCTTCATAGCCAGATATTTTGAATTAATCCTTAACATCATGTAATTTCAGCTTATTTGTTAATTAGATTGCCTATTTTCTTATTAAATGGTCAAATGTATTCTGAACATTTATAATTTTTCTGTTTTATGTACTGCTGATATCTTCTCCAATTCTGTTGTTTGACATCTGTTTGTGAGTTACTAACATACAGAAGGCATCTTTTTCTGAATAATTTTACAGACCTAGTTTTGAAATATATGTGGAAATTATTATTGTGTATGGGATTAGGTAAATATCTCAGTTAATATTTTCCCATATAGAAATTAGTGGCCCTGGCACCATGTTTGAATACTCATTTCCTTTGCCCTTGATTTGTAATGCTATCTTTGCCATCTACTAAGTTCCCATATGTGTTTGAGTCTAAATCTTGTCTCACATTTTGTTCTATTAATCTCTCTGTCTATCCCCATATGAATACTTTACGATTTTAATTAATACAACTTTATACTAATTCTAGATATTCAGTATGACATACACCAACATATTGTTCTTTTTTTTTGCTGAGGAAGATTAGCCCTGAGCTAACATCTGTTGCCAATCCTCCTCTTTTTTTTTCACTTGAGGAAGATTAGCCTTGAGCTAACATCTGTGCCAATCTTCCTCTACTTTTTATATATGGGTTGCTGTCACAGCGTGGCCGACAAGTGATATATGTCTGTGCCTGGGATCCAAACCTGTGGAATGTGCTGAAATTAACCACTATGCCACAGGGCCTGCCCCCATATTGTTCTTTTTTCAATCAGACAAATTTTGAATGTTATTAAATCTAAATTTAACCACATTTATTTAAAATCAGTTTGTCTAAGTCTCTTAACATTCTGTTTGAGATTTTTTTCTGAAATTATGTTAATTTTATAGGTCAATTTCTGGACAAATAATGTTTAAATGATGGCAAACATTCAGACTTATGTGCACAGAATATCTACTTGTTCAGATTTTCTTTTATATACCTTTAAGCACATTTTGTGATTTTTTTCAAAAAGTTTTTGCACGTCTTTTCTCAAGATTTAGTTTTAAGTGTCCTGAAGATTTTCAAAATGAGGTTTTTATTTTAGAATAATTTTAGGTTTACAAAAACATTGCAGAGATAGTACAGAGAGTTTCTGTATATCCAACACTCAGTTTCCTCTATTATTAACATCTTACATTAGTATCGTATGTTTGTCACAATTAATGAACCAATACTGATGAATTTTTAATAACTAAATTGTGCACTGTATTCAGATTTCCTTCATTTTTGACTAATTTCCTTTTTATTTCCAGGATCTCATCCAGGATAGCACATTGCATTAAGCTGACATTGTTTCCTTAGGCTTCTCTTGACTGACAGTTTCTCAGACTTTCCTTGTTTTTGATGATCTTGACAGTTTTGAGGAATATTGGTCAGGCATTTTATAGGTGTTCATCAATTGGAATTTTTCTGATGTTTTTCCTCATGATTAGACTAGAATTATGGGTCTGGAGGAGAAAGTCCACAGAGGTAATGTACCATTCTTATCATATCATTTAAAGGTACGTTTCAGCTACATGCCTTACCAGTGCTGAACTTGATCACTTGCCTGATATAGTGTTTGTCAGGGTTTCCCTCTGTAAAGCTACTCTTTCTCTCTCTTTCCATACTGTATTCTTTTGAAGGAGGTCACTATGGGCAGCCCACACCTAAGGAATGGGGAGCTGTATTCCACCTCCCTGAGGGACAAATATCTCCATAAATTATTTGTAATATTTCTGCATGGATGATTTGTCTATTCTCTCACATTTATTTATTCATTGATTTTTTATTGAGGTATAATTGACGTATAGCATTATATTAGTTTCAAGTGTACAAAGTAATGATTCACTATTTGTATCCATTGCAAAATGATCACTACAATAGGTCTAGTTAACATCTGTCACTATTCATAGTTACAAAAATTTTCTCTTGTGATGAGGACTTTTAAAGTTTACTATCTTAGCAACTTTCAAATATGCAATACAGTATTATTAACTATAGTCACCGTATTGTTCATTACATCCCCATGACTTATTTATTTTATACCTGGAAGTTTGTACCTTTTGACTTCCTTCACTCATTATGCTCACCCCCTACCCCCCACCTCTGGCAACCATCAGTCTGGTCTCTCTATCTATGTGCTTGGTTTTTTGGTTGACTGTTTTTTGTTTGTTTTAAAATTCCATATATTAGTGAGATCATACAGTATTTGTCTTTCTCTGTCTGATTTATTTCACTTAGCCTAATACCCTCAAGGTTCCTCCATGTTGACACAAATGGCAAGACTTCGTTCTGTTTCATGGCCAAATAGTATTCCATTGTATATATATACCACATTTTCTGAATCTATTCATCCACTGATGGTCACTTACGTCATTTCCATATCTTGGCTATTGTAAATAATACTTCAGTGAACATGGGGGTGCAGTTATCTTTTCAAGTTAGTGTTTTTGTTTCCTTTAGATATATACACAGAAGTGAGATCTCTGGATCATATGGTAATTTCATTTTTAATATTTTAAGAAAACTCCATACTGTTTCCCATAGCGGCTCTACCAATTTACATTGCCAGCAACAGTGCACAGGGGTTCCCTTTTCTCCATATCCTTGTTAGCACTTGTGGTCTCTTGTCTTTCTGATGATAACCATTCTTACAGGTGTGAGGTGATAGCTCATTGTGGTTTTGATTTGCATTCCCTAATAATTAGTGATGTTGAGCACCTTTTCATATACCTCTTGGCCATCTGAATACCTTCTTTGGAAAAACATTTATTCAGGCCCTTTGCCCATTTTTTAATTGGACTATTTGGTTTTTCTGCTATTAAGTTTTATGAGCTCCTTATATATTTTGGATATTAACTTCTTATCAGATGTGTGGTTTGCAAATATTTTTCTCCCATTCTGTAGTTGCGTTTTGATTTTGATGGTCATTTCTTCTGCTGTGCAGAAGCTTTTTAGTTTGATGTAGTCCCTCTTGTTTATTTTTTATTTTGTTGCTTGGTCATTAGGTGTCATATCCAAAAAAAGCATCATCAAGAGCCAGGCAAGAAGATTTTTTCCTATGTTTTCTTTTAGAAGTTTTATAGTTTCATGTCTTACATTTAAGTCTTTAATCCATTTCAAGTTAATTTTTCTGAGTATTGTAAGATAGGGCTCTAGTTTCATTCTTTTGCATGTGAATGTCCAGTTTTCCCAGGACCATTTTTTGAAGAGACTGTCTCTTCTCTATTGAGTATTCTTGGTTTCTGTCTGTATATATGTTGGTTTATTTCTTGGTTTTCGATTTTGTTCCATGGATCTATGTGTCTGTTTTTATTCCATACCACACTGTTTTGATTACTGTAACTTTGGAATAACATTTGAAGTCAGGAATTATGATGCTTTCAGCTTTTTTCTTCTTTCTTAGGATTACTTTGGCTATTCAGGGTCCTTTGTGGTTCCATACAAACTTTAGAATTGATTTTTCTATTTCTGTGAAAAATAACATTGGAATTTTGATAGGGATTGCATTGAGTCTATATAAGACTTTGGATGGTATGAACATATTAACAATGTTAATTCTTCCGACTCATGAACACAGAATATCTTTCTATTGATTTATGTCGTCTTCAATTTCTTTCATCAATGTCATATAGTTTTCAGTGTAGAGATATTTCACCTCCTTGGTTAAGTTTATTCCTAAGTATTGATGGTTTTTATTGTTATTGGGAATAGGATTGTTTGATTTCTTTTTCAGATAACTCATTGTTAGTATATAGAAACACTATTGGTTTTTGTATGTTGATTTTGTATCCTGCAGCTTTACTGAATTTGTTGATTAAGTCTAACAGTTTTTTGGTGGAGTCTTTAGGATTTTCAATATATAAAATCATATCATCCACAAATAAAAACAATTTTACGTCTTCATTTCCAATTCTGATGCCTTTATTTCTTTTTCTCGCCTCATTTCTCTCGTTAGGACTTCCAGTACTATGTTGGATAGGTGAGATGAAAGTGGGCATCCTTGTCTTGTTCCTGATCTTAAGGGAAGAGCTCTCAACCTTCATCATTGAGTATAATGTCAGCTGTGGGCTCATCATGTAAAGTTTTTATTATGTTGAAGCATGTTCCTTTTATACCCAATTTGTTGAGAGTTTTATCATGAAAGGGTTTTGGTTTTTGTCAAATGCTTTTTCTGTGTCTATTGAGATGATCAAAGAGTTTTATCTTTCATACTATTAATGTGATGTATCACTTTTATTGATTTGTGTATGTTGAACCATCCTTGCATCCCAGGGATAAATCCCATTTAAGCATGGTGTATGATCTATTTAATATGCTACTGAATTTGGTGTAGTACTATTTTGTTGAGAATTTTTGCATCTATATTCATCAAGCGTATTGACATGTAGTTTTCTTTTCTTGTAGTATCCTTATCTGGCTTTGGTATCAGGATAATTCTGATCTCATATAATGAGCTTGGGAATGTTCTCTCCTCTTCTATTTCTTGAAAGTTTGAGAAGGATTGGTGCTAATTCTTCTTTAATTGTTTGGTAAAATTCACCATTGAAACGATCTGGTTCTGGAGTTTTCTTTGTGGGGAGATATTTGATTACTGATTCAATCTTCTTACTGATTATTGACCTGTTCAGACTTTCTATTTCTTCTTTAATCAGTTCTGGTAGGTAGTATGTTTCTAGGAATTTATTCATTTCTTCCAGGTTGTCCAGTTTGTTATGCCTAGTAGTCTCATGATATTTGTATTTCTGTTGTATTAGTTGTAATGTCTCCTCTTTCGCTTATTGTTTTATTAATTTAGAATCTCTCTCTTTTTCTCTTGGTTAGTCTACCTAAAGCTTTGTCAATTTTGTTTATTTTTTTTAAAGAACTAGCTAAGTTTTGTTAATCTTTTCTATTTTTTTCCTGTTCTCTATTTTATTTATTTCTTCTCTTTCTCCTTTCTATTTGTTGTTTTATCCTTTTTCTTTCTATTATTACCTATCAATTTCTTTGTGTTACGTAAACTAATGGTACATATTTTTTTCTTTTTGTATAGACATCTTATAGACAACTTTTAGACATGATGAAATATTGAAGTGCATTTTCAGTTTTAGTAGCATTCCATATAGTTGAAAATAATATGCTATTTGTGAGGTGAAGGATTATCTCTATAAAAATTAGATTAAACTTTTATATTGCTTTGCAGAACTTCTATATTATTACTATTTTTTATTTGCATAAGCAATCCATTTCTGCAAGAGATAACTAAAATTCTTTGTATGATTAATATTCTTTTTTGATTTCTACTTTAGTTCCATAATTTTGCTTTGTAATTTCTGCATCTATAGATCATTAAAGTTTACAATGGTTTTCTTCTTAGCAGATATACTTTTGGCAATATATAGTTTCTCTCAATACAAAGAGTAATACTTTTACTTGCACCTCTTTTTCTGATATGGATCTTGCTCTACTATCTTCCTTTTTAGTAAGATTCCCCTTTTATATATTTTCCTAACCCTCTATATTGAACTTTTGGGTTCATTTTCTTCTAAAATTAACTATTTAAGCAGTTTACCTGGATAAAAAAAAATATTTATTTTTCTTGCTGTGTGTAAATAAGTAAATAGGTATGTAGTTCCTTTAGATTTGTAGGATTGCTACTTTATTGAACTTTTTGTGAACTTTATTTTATGTTTTTACATCAGAGCATCTCTAACATTAGACTACTTCTTACTATTGATAATTTTCGCTTATTTTCTGCCTTCTGGGGATTGATTTTGGTTTTTATTACATTTGTTTCTGCCTTTACTATTGATTGATTTTCATTATTCATTCCTTTTATTTGTCTAGAAAGCATAGATTTTGTTATTTTAGTGCCTACCATTTGTTCTATAATTGTTAAGTTCTTCGTATGTCTTGTAGATAAGGTAATAAAATAATAGCATGGCATGAAAAAGGAGATTGTAAACATAAAAAAAATAAATTGAGGTCCAAAGAAACTCTATTTCAGAACCAATAAGTAAAATAGACATCACAAGCAAACAATAGACACAACTGAAAAGTGAATTTATATCTTGAAGAAAAAGAATGAGAACACAAAGGAAAAGGACTCAAGATAATTAGAAATAAGATAACAGCTAGAGAGGACAGAAATTTGTAATTAAACACAAGGACAATCAATTTCTTTTAATTAGAGAGTATGACAAAGGCAAACAACAAAAAAATAAAATTGAGTATAATTTCATGAAATGAATAAGGAATTGAATATAGGCATAAAATGCGTTGTCCTTAGTTCATAGAATGCATTGTTTAAGATAAGAGAAGATTAATATAACCATAATGAGTAATTAAGCACGTAATTACAAAAGGATAATTTTATGTGGTACAATAATGCCTATATAAAAGAGCAACTCATCCAACATTGAAATTTATGGAAGAACTTCCTGAGATCTGAAGAATGAATAGACGTTAACCGACTGAAATAAGAGGACAAAAACACCCAAGATACAGTAATAGCATGTGTGAAGACTTGAGTTGAGACAAAACATGGCCTGTTTTAGGAACTGAAGCAAAATGTATTGTTATAGGCTGAATTGTGTCCTCTCAACCCCAACTCAGATGGTGAAGCCCTAATCGCTAATGTGATCGTATTTGGAGATGGGGCCTTTGGAAGGTAATCAGGTAATGATGCTGGAGCCCTCATGATGGGATTAGTATAGAAAGAGACATGAGGGAGCTTCTTCCTCTCTCTCTCTCCATCAGGTGAAGATACGGCAGGAAAGTGGTTATCTATAAACCAGGAAGATGGTCCTCACCAGAACCTAATTGGCTGACACCTTGATCTTGGACTTCTCAGCCTCCAGAACCATGAGAAATAAATTTCTTTCGTTTAAGAGAACTCGGTGTATGGTAATTTGTTAGAGTAGCTCAAGCTGACTAAAACAAAGGTAGTCTACACTGTGCTTTAACCTTCTAATCTGCTGCCATACCGTGTATACTTAATATTTCACACTTCTTTCTTCTCATGGAAGTGTCCCTGCTTCCATTATAGCACCTAAAACGTTGCACAGTAATTTAACTGTTTATATATATATTTATCCGCGTTAAACACTGTGCTCTCCTGCGGTAGGAATGTTATTTGACTTATCTTGGTTTTTGGAATATTGCATGGCATCTAAGGGTACTCAACAATGACTTGTTTAATAAATGAATGAATGAGTTCTCTTTCCAGAAAATTCTACAATGTGGCTATTGTTATTTTTATTCTGAACTCCTCTTGACTCCATTACCATGCTTATGGTTTGCTGTTACAGTGTCTAGTGATGACCTATAGAAATGCAGAAACCTCATCCGTGTGCCTGCCATAGAGAAGTCAGATCTCTCAATTTCTTTATTTGATTCTCCAAAAAACTCTCCTACATTTTGCTTTGATTTATCCATTTAATGTGCTCTTTCTATCTCTCCAGTTACTATGAATCATGTGTTTCCTCTCTTCTGGCTCTGCTTGGAAAATCGGTCAGTGTCTTTGCTGATACCTTGTATTTGGGGCTTTGTACCATGGGTCGCAATTGATTTACCACATGTAAGTATTTGCATTTGTCTTAATTCTTTGATGTTTCTTTGTTTTTCTTTTAGCTGGGTTTGCTTTAATGCAAGCAGGATTAGCGTCTTCAAACACTTATTTCTGAATTCTCTTGAGGTCCTCCTGATGTTTTACTTGACGCTTTCTTCACTGAGGTGCACTTGCCTTTCATGCAGGGAGATTTGTTGCATGAAGAAAGTTGTTGAGTATTATGGAGACTCCCATTCTTGGCTTTGGATATCTTTGTCATTGGATATCCTCAAAAGGATAAACGCTTACTTAGTCACTCCATGGAAGTGTGGCTTTTCCTGGCCTGTAACAGTCGACACAAATATAAATCCTGTGAGCCATTCAGCTTGGGTGGAAATGTCTTATTGGATGCTGCAGATTGAAAAAGATCCTATATCTATACTACATGTCTGGATAAACCGTGTTTCCTGAAAAGGATTTAGGAAAATGAGCAAGTGAAGCTTCAACTTTGCATATTTCAGTCATTCATTTATGTACCACATATATTAGGTACACCCTCTGTGCTAAAAATATCGTCGTTACTTGGGTTATAGCATGAATAAGACACAACGTCTGTCGGCAGGCGAACGTTCAGCATAGTGAGGAAGACAGACGTATTAAAATAACTGTAATATGTTGCGTCACTTCCATGATTGAGGTTTGCACATGGAGCTGCCAACATGCTCCCAGCTTCCACTAATTTCTTTATGCTGAACTGGCCTGGAGCATGTCAGAAGTCTGGCTTAGGATCACTCTTGGTCCCTTGGACTTGGAAACAAAAGATTTCCAATCTGACTTAACATTAATCATTTTGGAAGGTAATGAAGTAAAAGTTTATGTATTGCATTCAAGATAATGAACAGAAATGGAGAAGGAATTAAAAAGTAGAAGTGTCTCAGTGTTAATTTTATCACCCACCCACCCAACCACCCCCTAGAGAAGTGAATATTTCAAAACTGGAAGACTAGAGCTGTACCCAAAGGTCGTAGTGGGAAACCTGGTGATTCTCATTTTAGCATTTAAGACTAACTGGCATATGTTCCTGGCAATCTCATTGCATAAATTAGGTTTTAAATAAATGAAGTAGGAAACATTCTCAGAAAATGAGGACATTCAAATTTAGAATTTCAAAACTGAGCATCATTTTTTGACCCCTAAACAAGTTGCCTTTCTGTTTATAGAGTATGTTTTAATGCATCAGCATGTAAATTGAGGAATAAATGGTTAGAAAAAATATCTCCAGCTGTACAATGGAAGTGAAGGAAGAAAGAGGAGCACATATTTGGAAGCGTCAATGGGGAGTTAAACATGACATTAGAGTTTTGAGTGGATGTAATGAACTCTTGGTAGCCTATGGAATTCAAGCACAGAGCAACGTCCGTGGAATTTCTGCGGGTTGCAAGAGGAGATGTGATAAAGCCAACAGGGGTCAATGAAAGAGACATCTGAGTCCGAGTAAATATGTTTAAAGGAATGGTTCCCAGACTTTTGTTACCTCTTTTCAGAGAGGAGAAGGATCTATCTCACAGGTGTTTGTTCAATCAATGCTATTAAAGGGACTGGCCCGGTGGCACAGTGGTTAAATTTGCACGCTCTGCTTCATTGGCCTGGGGTTCGCCGGTTTGGATCCCAGGTGCTGACCTATGCACCGCTTGTCAAGCCACGCTGTGGCAGGCGTCCCACATATAAAGAAGAGGGGTATGGTCACAGATGTTAGCTCAGGGCCGATCTTTCTCATCAGAAAGAGGAGGATTGGCAGCAGATGTTAGCTCATGGCTAATCTTCCAGGGAAAAAAGTGCAAAAAAAAAAAAATAATACTATTAAAAGCTAATATTTGTTGAGTTCTGATTATGAGCTAGGGACTGTTCTAATCTCTAACATATATTGTCATTTAATCCTTCCAACAACTACAAAGAATCGGGATTATTTCTACTTTTAGACGAAGAAACAGCGAGGATAAAGAACTACCCTAAAGTCACACAGCTGGAAAGTAGACAAGCCAGGATTTAGCTCAAGGAAGCTCGGCTCCAGAGCTCACTAGGAGATTCTTAACCATTATCTTAATGACCTGATGATACTTGGATGTAAAGCTGTTTTCATGGAACTCAGGATGCCACAAAAAATCACTGTTAGATCTTGGCTTACTTTTGGGAGACTATACCTACATATGAAATCCAGAAATCCACCAGGCAGAACTCGATTTATTGCCTCTCAGCTCCAGATTAATCCTTCAGTGCCTGCTCTGTATAATGGATTAAACTTTTCTCCTTAATAATGAGACAATGTGAAGCTTTGTCAAGAGAGATCATCGAGGGACATTGCCTGAGAAGGGGACTTCTCTTCCTGGTTCTGCTGGCTGTATTTGCTTCTGCTCACTCCTGCTGCATGATTGTCTGTGGTGCGGGTGTGCTGGGGTGTTCTAGTGGTGCCCTGTGCCAGCCACACACCCAAAGCACAGTACCCAGCAAACTCACAGCCCCAGCCCACGCTTGGTGACCACTTCCTTGCAGTTTTCCTGACATGAACACTATGTGCTCCAGGCCTTGTGCCTGCAGCAGTGCCCCAACTCCCTTAGCTTGTCTGCTCACCAGTGTTGGCTCACTTGTGACTTGAATGGATTTTCCTACTTGCTCAGAAACTCTGGACAAGTTTTGGCCTGGGCAAAGCACCAACTTCTCCACCATCCAGTAGTCTGCCATTCATTTGACTATTCATCCTTCAAAGGGGTCTGGATTCCAACCTTGGAGAACGATCCCCCTTGCAATTTTATCTTTCCTTGCATGCTCACCCTAGCAAGGGGCAGGAACTCAGCCCTAGAGTAGCCCTCAGAGTTCTCCATACGTTTTTACAGTGATTCTCCAATCATCGATTAATAATTCTTTATATCAAGCTTCCCCTGTTTAAAATTATCACGTGGTTTCTGTTTCCTGATTGGACTCAGATTGATACAAAAGCCAAGCAGTCTGAGTACTATGGAGTACTATGACACATGTGGAGTACATATGAAAGAGTACGTCTCTCACTCAGTGCGGGAAAAGGTGGAGGAAATGATGGAGGATGTGATATCCGATTGTGTGTGTGTGTGTGTGTGTGTGTGTGTCTGTGTAAGACTTGAAGTTGGGAGTAGAACTTACACTTCTTAGATATATGAATCTCAGTGATGAATCTCTGTCCCAGGAGAAGGAGAATGAGGAACTGAGTTCCCACATATTAGACAATATTTCCTATCTAAATGCCAGATTGAGCAACTCAAGGACACAAAGTGAATCTGAAACCCTCCATTGAAAGATCCGAGTCCATAAATCAATGACTAGATTACACTTTGTGGTGCCTTTTGAAATTTACCAGAAAGATAATGTGTGTAACATTCTTCAAAAATTGACTAATTCAAGTATAATTCAGAACAATTTACTAATGTGCAGTGATTTATACAGAGACTTCGTTTTGCTTAAGAATTTCCAAATGGAATGCGTAAGAGAGAACAGCTGAATTCAAATGGCTCTTACAAGTTATGTAAAAGATGGGAAAAATGCTATAACTAGGGCCTTCCGAGTTGGCAC
Organism: Equus caballus; assembly: GCF_041296265.1. Taxonomy (NCBI): domain Eukaryota; kingdom Metazoa; phylum Chordata; class Mammalia; order Perissodactyla; family Equidae; genus Equus; species Equus caballus. Next base: position 88,624,655 of record NC_091698.1, read on the forward strand.
ACACTGATCTTCCAGTATAATATTGTCCAGTCTGTGTGAACTCTGATTGGTCCTGTGTGCTGCATCCCCTCCCTGGGATCTGAAACACATCCCTTAGCATGAGTAACATGGGTGATGCGATGTGATAAGGACAGCAAACAGCACAGTTTTTATATAATGAGAATGGTCACGGGGCAAATGGTGTGCTCAAATGCAACAATCATCATCTCAGCATTCTTATTTCATCCATGTTTATACACTCACTCCGCCTTCCCCACTGGATTATAACGAAGAAAATTCCAGACTTTATATTAGGTTGAATTGTGACATTATTGATATTTGACAATTTTTGACCAATAAAGGGATCAGTTTTGTATGACTCAACTTAATACCACTTTACCTAGGAATATTTCAGTATATGTTTCAAAAAGATAAGAATTATTTTCAACTATGGTCAAAATGCCATTATCACACCAAATGTAACAGATTCTTTAATATCATTAAATACCTAATTGGTGTTAAATTACCTTGAATTTCAATCTTTTAACTGTTCTTTTGTCTGTAATTTTCTTTTCCTGTCAGGTCCTAATCGAGTTTTGATAGCAGAGTTAGGTTGGCCTCGTAGACTGAGTTGGGAAGTATTCTCTCCACCTCTCTTTTATGAAAGAGTCTGTGTAGGCTTGGTATCACTTGTAATTTAAACGGTTTGTAGATTTTACTAGTGAGAGCATCTGGATGTGGAATTTTCTTTTGGGGAAAGGTTTAAATTACAAATTAAATTTCTTTCAAAAGATAGAGGGTTATTCATTCATATTTTCTGTTTCTACTGTGGTCCATTTGATAAATTGTGGGGTTTTGGAGGGAATTTTTCATTGCAGATTGTTGATTTTATTGGTATAAAGCTATTCATAATATTCACTTTTTATCATTTTTGGATATGTAAAATCAGTAGTTATTGATTGCAATTTAATTCTGTTGTTGTCAGAGAGTATACTCCGAGTGATTTCAGTCCTTTAAAAGTAATGAGACTTGTTTTACAGCCTGGCGTATGATGTTTTTGGTGTACCACCCATATCCACTTTAACCAAATGTGTTAAACGCTGTCAGATGTGGTATTGCATAACTATTAACTAAATCAAGATAACTGCTATTGTTATTCAAATATTCTTCATCTTTATTGAACTTTTTGTCTACTTGTCTACCAATTCTTGAAAAAGGAATGTGCAAATCTCCAATTATGTCTTTTATTCCCTTTAGGATTGCTTTAATTTTTCCATTATGTATTTTGAAGATGCATCGTCAGATGTATATATATTCACTATCCTGATGTCTTGACAAAAATACCCTTATGTGCACATGAAATGCTTCTCTTTACTTGAAGTGATACTTCTCGTCTTAAATATGATATTATTATAGCTACTCCAGCTTTCTTAAGCTTGATGGTTGAACTCTGTATTTTCTATCCTTTTATTTCTACCTACATGTATTTTTGTATTTAATATATGTAGATATAGTTGATCTGGAATTTTTATCCAGTTTGACTCTTTCCCCTCTTAATTGAGGGAATATATTTATTGATATGGTTGGATCTAAGTTTATCAATTTGACATTTCTTCCTATTTATCCCCTCTCTTTTTGTTGTTCCTTTCTATCTAATTTTAGGTTAATCAAAAATGTTTTCTGGTATTATATCTTCTCTATTGGACTACTATTTTTCTCTAAACATTCAACTATTTTTAAAAGAATTTAAGAAATTAAAAACTCCTACTTACCCACATTTTTACTATTTTGAGTGCTCCTCATTTCTCCCTTTAGATTTGATTTCCCATCTGGTATTATTTCCCTTCCACTTGAAGAACTATTGTGTTTCTTGTAGTCAGGTTCCTCTAGCTACACATTTGCTCATCTTTCATTTATCTGAAAACATTTTTATCTTAAAATGATTTTTGAACAGTATTTTTACTGGGTATAGAGTTCTAGGATGTTTTATTCATTCAGTATTTTAAAGATGTTGTTCCAACAGTTTCTCTTTTTCACTGTTTCTGAGGAGAAGTTAGCCATCATTCTTTTCTTTGTTCCTTTGGCTGCTTCTGTAAGTTTTTTGTTATCTTTGTTTTTAGGGGTTTGAATCTAATATGCCTAGGTGTGGTTTTCCTTGTATTTAACTGCTTATGGATTGCTGGATCTTTGATCTATAATTGGTGATGTCTTTAAGCAAATTTGGGGAAAATTCAGCCAGAAAAATTCTTCAAGTATTTTTTCTGCACCATTTTCTCTTTTCTTTCCTTTTGGGGCTCCAATTACATGTATGTTTGAGGTCTTGACATTGCCCCACAGATTACTGATGCTTTGTTTATTCTTTTAATCTTTCTTCTGTCAATACTGATTGGAAATTTCCTTTGACATGTTGATAAATTCACTATTTCTTTACCTGCTGTCTCCAATTCAATCAATTCCATTCATTGAATTTTTTTATGTTAGATGTATTTTTTTAATTCTAAGATTTCCATTTGATTCTTCTTTAGAGGTTCCATTACTTTTCTCAAATTTCCTACTTCTTCATCTATTATATCAATCTTTTCCTGAAAAAATTTTTGACATATTTTATACATGTCCTTATTTGCTAATTCCAACATCTGGATGAGCTTAGATCTTCTCTTGGCCATTTTTTTTTCTCTTGAGTATAGGTTACATTTTCTTGCTATAAATATATATGTGTGGTATATGCAGCAATATTTGATTGTAATTAGATATTATGACTGAAATGTAGATACTCTGGATTCTATTAACTTCAAAATATTGTTTTATTCATACAGGCAGTTAAATTACTGGTAGGCCATTTTGATACTATGAAAGCTTAGATACAGGATTTCTTATTTCAATTTTGTCTTTAATCCTAGAGTATAGCTTAGTCCTGGACATGCTCTTACTTTTATGGCATTGCCCTTCTAAGATTTTAAGAGTAAGTTTGAATTGTTTACCGAATCTCTCTAACATGGCAGGACTTGAACTCTGAAGTTTTCCTCCTAAGCACTGAGCAGCTGTTGAAAATCTCTGCTCAACTCTTTCAGCCTTCCAACGCTACTAACTCTTCCAATTTGAAACTTTGTTTCTACTCTTGCTCCATGCATATCCAGATCAGAAGTTAATCAAGAGTTGAGTGGTATTTGTATGCAGAATTTTGGACTCCCTCTGTTTCTGTTTCCTTTTTGGGTATTACTCTCCTCAATTTTCCATCTCTTTGACAGCTATTAACTCTTTCCACTCCTCACCAGATGGGGCTATGACTTTTTGCTTCAGCTCTATTCATGATGTAATATGAACAGGAGTATGCCCTCAGGGGAAGAGCTGGTTTAATGCGGATCTCTCCCAGTTTGTTTCATTGCTTTCAAGGGTCATATCCCTTCCAATTTATGCCTGTTTTTCATTGCTCTCCAATGACTTCAACATTGTTCTCTTTTTTTGTCTTGACTAGAGTTTGTGGTAGGAGATTTAGTCTAATACGAGCTAGTCCATCATTACTGGAAGTGGCACTCTAATCATCTACTTTAGTCTTTCATTTGAACCATGGTAACATCCTTCTATCTGGTCTCCCTGCTTATAGCCTTTTAACCAACTGCTCCCCGTGTACCTTTGTATATGAGACATCTTGGGTAGTTTTCTAAAGAAAACCCGAAACAACTCTGCTTCTTTCCTGCCCCAGTATAAACTATTCCAGGGCTTCCCTTTGCCTCTAATTTAAAGTATACACCACTTATTAGGGTACATGTCCAAGAATAAGACCAAACTATTTAATAATTTGTAAGTACTTCATACTGGGTGTACCAGGTGAATATCACCCCTGCACATGATTTTTTTTTATCCTCTGTACCAAGTTTACTTTTCTGACCACATTGCCTGATAATGATTTCTACTTCAATCTCTATATTTCTGGCTTCCTGAAAAAACTCATTTTCCCCTAGTATAGCATGGTCCAGAGCCATTCTTTTTCATCATAATTTTGTATGTAAACCTGTATTAGTTTCATAGGGCTGCCATAACAAAACAAACTGAGTAGCTTAAGAAAATGGAAAGTTATTGGCTTACAGTTCTTGAGACTAAAACTCCAAAAGCAAGGTGTCAACAGGATCATGTTCTCTCTGTAACCTCCAGGGGAGGAGACTGTCTTGCCTCTACCTACGTTCTGGTGACAGCTGGCAATCCTGGGCATTCCTGGGTTTGTAGATGTATCACTCTAATATGTGCCTCTGTCAACACATGGCATTCTCCCTGTGTGCCTCTGTCCAGATTTCCCTCTTTGTATAAGGATATCAGTTTTTGCATTAGGGACCACCCTAATCCAGAATGACCTCATCTTCACTTCATTACATCTGCAAAGACCCTATTTCTGAATGAGGTCACATTCATAGAATCCTTATAGATATAAATTTGGGGGGAGCACTATTCAACTCAATAGGTTATTTAATTGTTCTTTGCCATTTCCTATTCAAATGACTTTCCTCTTTGATTATTTTTCTAATTTATTCACAAAATATTTCTCCCTCTGTTGAGTAGGGCTGTTTCCCTCACATATAGCATGTATTTGTTTTCTTGGCTGCCTCACCCAACAATTTTGAGACTTTGAAGAAAGACTGGTTTATTATTTATCTTTGCTTCTCCGGAGGTTTCTTTAATGCCTACCTTACAGTAAATGCTTAATAAATGTTTGGTAAATGATTGAGATTTAAGGGAACAAAGGGCCTGTCTTCTTCCTTATTCCTTAAATCCCTCAGCACTGTTAACTTTCATCTATCATCCCATCCCTGTTGGCCACAATTTTATTTTCACCAAAATGGAAATTGAAACCATATTCTTGGTAAATTAGAAACGTAAACTGTGGTAGCAGGATGGACTCTCTGAGTCTAGGAAAAAAAGAAACATAATGTAAATCCAAAAACGTTACTGAGAATGTTAGTAATGATATTGACTTAATTCTGCTCACTAGGGGAGGACCATGACTGAACTCAATGTGTTGAAAAGTTCAGAGACATTAATCTTCTTATCTCTGCCCCAGAACTCCCCCTGCAAAGACAAATGAGCAAGCATTGATGAATGTTGCTTCATTAGGAGAATTTAAAAATGCAATTTGTCTTCATGAAAAGGAAGTATTTTTACATTTTCCATTTTGCAATGAATCAGTGAAAAGAAATTTTTCAACCATTACCCTTTGACTTAGAACGGCCTTGATGAGCAGCTCATCAGTGCAGTAACAGACTTACTTGAGGGGACATCTTGACAGAAAAATACTTCCTGGCAAAATGATGTCCACAATCTGCAGGCCTCTTCAAGGCTCTTTTATGATGATGATTTTAGGATTTTAAATATTCCCCTTTGTTTATCTTTCTAAGAGACAAGAAAAACAAAAACTAAAAATAATGAAAAGCAAATGAAAGACAGAAAGCAGCATACCTTTAAAAGGAAGTGTTTAGGTTTGGCCTAGAGTATGTCTATAGCCACCCTAATCTTAGACATTTTGTGTATCCACGTAATAAAATGTATCCCCAGTGATTACCATGAAAATCTGCAAGCTTCCCAGTGACCCAAACATAAGCATCCCATGATTACTCTGCTCTTACAAGGATCTAGACTTTAAACAAACAAACAAACAAAGCCTTAACAGCAGAAAGCATTTTCTAGTTACTCATCAAATAAATAGAAAACAAAATTATTCAGAAATCCCCATGATATGATCAGCCTGATCGATGAAGGTTTTGTAGTTCCTTTATATGATAGTATCCATTCAAATATTTATTTTTAACATTTAATTTTTGCTCTTATAGTTAAACACATTTTAGTGTTCTTCAAAATCAGCCATGAGTTTGGGGGCTGGGAGCATTCCCTGGTGTACCTCCATTCTTTTGGCACTTTGGTCTATCTGTAGCATATTTGCTATCAGCAATCTTTTCATCCTTTAGTGACTGCGAGAATCACAGTTTAAACCTGGTGAACTTTAAAAAATTTTGCCCCAGCAAAGAGTTCCTTTCAGTAGGAAATGAACTGAGTCCTGGAATTCTGCATTTTAAAGAAATGCTCCAGGTGTTCTAGTGCAGATGGTTTATGCACTGCATTTTGAGAAACACTGATTATCTTTCTTCTACTTGAGTATGCTTTCTATATGTAGGTCACCCTTTCTTTGTTCCAGAAGAACTCACGGAATTTTTGTTGTGGCATTGATGAGTTTCCTTCATCTCCTTTTAATTTTACATATACTACGAAATTTTTTGGACTCTACCAGCTGGCTCCCCATGTCACCTCTTTACCTAAACCTTTCATTTTTTAGACTCTCATTCACAACTGAATACTTCATTTCCTTCGACCTTGAGAATTAATTCTGTACAGCCTCAAAATCCTTTTTCCCTGGGTCTTTGGCCTCTACAAAATTCAGCTCCTCAACTTAAGTGCCCACCATCTGGAAAAAAATCCTGCTTACATTTCTCCACCTCATCAGCTCTCCATATGGCTTTGAAACTCAGTTAAAAACACATCTCCTTCTTCTGTGCTAAGGATCTCTTGATTTTCACCTCTCTTTGAGTTATAATTTATTTTTATCTCAACGTCTGTTAACCTTGAAGACCATCTTTTAGAAATATGGTTTAACTCTTGGTTGGTAGTATAGATTTTAGGATTGGCTCTAAGGATTACAATACTAATCATGTTGGAGACAGACAAACTCTTTTCCCTTTGCAGACTAACTGCATCTATGCAGACTCATTTGTCTTCATTATTGACCAAAAACTTCACCTTTGCTTTCGATCAGCATAACATCTTCTAGAGTCATCCAGGTGTATAAACTGACTTTATGATGATGGCATAACAGTTTTCTTCCTTTCCTTCTTTTCATGGGAGACTCTTCTGGAAAAGGATCTCCACTCAGTGTCTTAAGGAGTGTGAAATGTGGTGTGATCAGAAAGAAACTGGAAATAAATTGCGAATTTGTATGAAAAATGAATATCATGAAACATTGCACTAAAAAGTGATTCAAGGCCTAGGAAGCAAAAACTGTGAGAAAAAGACATAGGAAGCAATGATGCATGAAATGTCTGAAACCACAGAGGAAATGCCTGACAAGATAGGTGGTAACAAGATGAACAACATATCAAAGACTGGGAAAGAACAGCCCTTGAGAAAATACAAGATGGATAAAGAGGAGTTACTATGTATTTCGGAAGGTGTTTAATATACTTACTTGGGTAACACCCTAGGGGAAAAGATCACAGAATTTATCTGAAAATATACTGTCATTCTGGACTTATACTACCATCAGAGAAAGAAGGCTGGTGGAATTACTTACTGAGTTTCTTCTCTCTGAATAATAATCTTTTTCACCAAGGTGTTGATCAGGAACCCCTAAGGAATTGAGCTAAAGCCGATGGTGTAATAATCATTTTGGGAGTTCATATTCTCTTGACCATAGCTGCTGAAATATTGTACAGTAGATTTCCATTCTTAAGGACTCAGAGGGAAAGAAAATGCAACCAGCAGAGACCATGGTGATGTTCTCTCTGAACCAGGTGGGAACGAGATGGGGAATTCTGAAGTAACTCACATTTATAGTGAGATCCTATTGCGCCAGGCTGCCTGCAGCCTTTCATTTCCGTGAAGCTTTGAGTTCTGCTTGCTCCTGTTGCTGCTTCCAAATTTCCCAGGGCAGTGATGCTCTTGCCTCTCGACTCTGCCTTCCCGTATTTTCCATAATGGATTCAGGTACGTGGCTGGAGGTAGAGGCAACTCATCCAGAGAGGCAGATGCGTGACTCCATCACACCGCACCGCACTTCCCTCCTACCGCTTAGCCTGCCTGCCTTGTGTGTGAAGTCGGTCCTTCCTATGTGGCTGCTGATGAGAGTTAAATCATCTCACCTTCTTTGCAAGGAAAGAACAAGGAGAGACAGCGCGCATCCCAGGCAGGGTCAGAACCTTAGCAGCTAGAATGATGGAGGATCTTGAGTTCCCATTTAAGCCCCTGTAGTGTCAACTGGTTCCTATAGAACGTGCATTTATTCTTCACTCGGCTGACTGCCTCAAAACATCCATAGTGGCATTCTGATTTTGAAAGCTAAAATCCTTTGACCTGTGGCCTTGGTTAATTTTTTTCTATTTCATTTAAATCAAAACTGACAGGAAGAAGAATAGGCTAAAAGAGTTATTTCCCTTTGCTGCTTAATGAGATATGAAGCCTCAGCTTATGACTGAAAATAAAACTTTCCACTTGGGTAAACATAATTTTCTCTCTTTTTTCCCCCCAGAAATAATCCCATTCATTTACAAGGATATAGTAATTTAGTATAAAATAATTCCCCTTCAACATTTTCTGTTCTAATTACTTGGCTATCTCCTTACTTCCCCTCTTCTGTGGATTTTGGACCATTCGGAGAATGAGCTGGCAATATAAACTGTGTAGGAGGCTGAAAGGATGGGCACAAAGCCCTACGATGCCCAGTGAAGCCACAGATTGTTAATACTACCCTGCTCAGACATCCCCGTACTGTTGGTATCAGACCCAAAGATGGAGCAGCCCTTAGACATGCCCTTCCAAGCCATGGGCATCTGTGCTTTTTCTTGGGGAGGCCAGGAGTGCATCTCTGATGTTCAGAGACAGTGATATACATATCTAGGTGGATCTTTGTCAGGTCCAGTGAGGAGCAAATGCAATCAATGCTGCTGTGAGGGAGATTTCTACGAGGATAACTTTTTGAAAATGTCTTGTCTCAGACTCATTGTTTTTCCCCCCATGTACACCAACTTATCCTCAAGTCATAAGGAGAAGAGGCAGAGAATTTATCATTTAAAATTATCTGCAAGTGCCTTATGGGGTTCAATTAGTCTTGGATTTTGTCATTCTTAACACTCACTAAGCTACAGTTTTTCTTTTGAGAGCTTATTTTGCATCTATTAATGTGCATTAAAATGTACCAAACAGTTTGCAATGGGGTTGAAAAGACCACATATTTATAGTTATATCAAGATTTCATTTCTTTTTTGTGGAAGAAACTCTAAAGTTTCCTACAGCTTGTTTAATATTGAAACTTAATGAGTCTACCTAGTGTTATTACTGAGAAAGTAATGGTAGGCTCTGCCAAGAAGGGGCCAGACCCTAGGGCATTGGAAGAGAACAGCTAACCAGACTTTAATATAGAAAAATAGATAAATAGGGTGATAATTCAATCTGAAGGCAATGTACCTATCATGCACCAGGAGAAAGCGCAGCTGGAGGATTTGAAAGTGATTTGGAAGCAAAAACCTCTCATTGAATTACAGACAAAAAATCAAGTTAGGGGTTGGCAGTGGAGTGAAACCTGGTTGTGAGGTTGTAGAAAAAGGACTGCCAGCTCTTCTGTTGTAAGCCAGAATTCCTCAGAGAGCCCGGCCCACCTCAAAAATTTGCTTTGGTTTTAATTCAAGCCAACATTCTCCTAAACCACAAAAAACATAATAAGAAAAATTGCTGCTGATTTGCTTGGTAGCCACATCTCCGGGGACTGGCCCTGAGGCTGTCACTGAAATCAAATGTGGTTCAGAAGCCATTGTCGGATTATAGCTTAACCTGCGGGCGTGTGATGTCACAGAGAAACCAGCTAAGGGCAAATAACTCTCAAAATAGATATTATAGTTTACATTGAGTTTCTACTGGCATAGATTAAGAAAGTTAGGGAAAAATTGTTTGCGGGATACCCTAGTCTTCGTCTAGAGGCCAACTTGGGATCTGTGGCAGAAATCCTTTCTGTTATCAGCATGGTATCAACTGATTTCTTGGTCTTGCCTTTTAGGTCAAATGAGCACTTATTTTGTGCCCATGTTACAGGAAGATACAAAAGTGGGGTGGACCCAGATCTTTCCTTAAGGGAGCTCATAGTCTAGAAGTGGGAAAAGAAGTCAATAAGAGTATAAACTCTCATTCTGTGAGGCAAGGATCAAAGTCAGAGGAGAGGTGGTGACAAAATGCCGTGAGAGTTTGCAGGAGTGGGAAGTCAATTTTTTATTGATGGGAAGGGTCAGACTCTTCAACGACATTGTTTGCATTCCACACTCTTTGTAGGTATTAAACTACAGATTTTCCAAAAGTTGTTTTTAAAGGAATTTAAAGAAGAGTTTTTCAAATTATTTATATTTGTCCCTTTTTTCTAGCATCGACAAAGGCACTTCTTCCTCCTTTTACTGTCACTGGAGCAGAAAACATAGATGTTCACTTAACATTGTGGAAGAGGGTACCTGTCTTTCCCAAAACTCTAGTAAGACCTCTAGAAACAAAAGTTTGAAAATCACTGAATGGACAAAGGTACTATGTTGGTATTAGTTCTGTTTCTTATAGGTAATGATGAACAGATGGGAAAAGTATGGTCTGTATGGATTTACATAGTCACCCCTTATTAGAGCAGACTTCAGATTAAGTCCTCTGGGAAACAGATTATACCAAGACCAGGTCCACAGACAGCTACACTGGCAGCTGTGCACTCTTGCAAGAAAATCACTCAACAGACACAGTGGTTCCACTACACACTTGTGATCTCAATTCCAAGTTGGCCCTCTACTTACAGCAATTCTACTGTGTTTTTCTGATTTCCTATTCTCTACACTAATATTTTAAATCATTTCTACTTCTTTCAAACCTACTCTTTCATTTCTTCCTCCCTTCACTCTCAATCAATGACGTTACTTTTTTTGTTTGAGGAAGATTAGCCCTGAGCTGACATCTGTGCCTGTCTTCCTCTATTTTACATGTGGGATGCCTCCACAGCCTGGCTTGATGAGCGGGGTTAGGTCCATGCCCAGGATCCAAACCAGTGAACCCCCCACTGGGGAAGCAGAGTAAGCAAACTTCAGAGCCACACCACCAGGCTGGCCCCAAGGACCTTGATTTTATTTCACAAAGAAAATAAAGGTAATTCAGGTGATGAATCTCTCACCTTTTGCCACCTGTCCTACACACCTAAGTAATGATTCTGACCTCCATTCTTGTTTTCTTCTGGTCATAGCTAGAAGGATCCTTCCTCTTGTGTAAGACCAATCTCCACTTGCGGCTGGATTCCCATTCCATTATGATTTTACTCTTTCCTTTATCTTGGTCTTCCCCCACTCTACTCTCTCATACCACTATTGAAATATTGATGTTTTTCCTGTCTTTAAGAAATAAGTGAACAATAATTATTTTTGTATAATACATTGACTGTATGTCATCTCTCAATGCCATCTTCACTTTTCAGAAATCTTTTTAAAATCTCTCTTTCCCCCTCAAAGCTAATCCTCTAGAGAACTGTTAGCTTTCACCTTTCGTATGTCTCCAACTTCTACTCATTCATTAGCCTTTTCCAAAGTGGCTCCCTCCCCTGTCTTACTGCAGAGAAAATAATTTCGCTTAGGTGACTGTTGTTGACTTACATGATATTAAATTCAATGAGAATGTTTAGTCCATAACCCACCAGATATCTCAGGAGTCTTTGGTTCTATTGACTGTTCTCTTTTTCTGTAAATCATTTGTGTTTTGTTCTTGATTTCCACGATGCCGCACTCACAGGCTTTCCTTGTATCTGCCTCCTTTGCTACCCAGCAATCACCACTCAGTACTAGATCCAAGAATACCTGGCTTGAGTTATATAACATTTGCCCACAACTAGACCTCCTTTCCTTTATACTATATACTATCTTCCTAAATAATTGCAATCACTCTCATGGTTTCAATCGCCATTTATATGCAGCTGGCCCCAACTTTCAATCTCTTCAAACAAGCTTCTAACACATATATCTGCTTGCCAATGTAGCATCTCCTATTAGACATCTCAAAGATACCCTAAACTCATATCCAAGATTGAACTTATCTTCTTTCTCCCAAACCTAGTCATCTTCCACTGAATGCTACAAACACATATCCATTTGTGGAAGGCAGAAATCAAGTGCTGTCTTGGTTCTTGCTTTTCTATATAAATCATTTGTAGAATTGAACTACTAAATATCTCTTGCATCATCTCTTTCTCACTAGATTACTTTCTCTACCCCAATTCAAGCATAATTTTCTGTAAAATATTTGTCTGTGGAAGTTTACATTGTATGTACATGTAATAACTATGACAGCTGTAGCATAAAGAATGGGAAATAGATTTAAGGTTCACGTTTTCTACATTTTACATGAAGTAATACAATATTAACTCTAAATATACTTTAAAAGATTAAGAATGTATATTTTAATTCATAGAGCAACTGTTAAAAAATGAGTTAGGGGCTGGCCCGGTGGCATAGTGCATAAGTTTGTGCACTCTGCTTTGGCAGCCCAGGGTCCGTGGGTTAGGATCCTGGCATGGATCTATACCACTCATCAAGCCATGCTGTGGTGGCATCCCACGTACAAAGCAGGGGAAGACTGGCACAGATGTTAGGTCAGGGACAATCTTCCTCAAGCAAAAAAGAGGAAGATTGACAACAGATGTTAGCTCAGGGCCAATCTTCCTTACCCCACTCCCCAAAAAAAGGATGCAAAAAAAGTATAAAGTCAATAGATAAATGAAAGTGGTATTATAAAAGATATTCAAATAATCAAAAAAAGAGAAAAGGCAGGAAAAGAAGATCAGAGGAACAACAATTACAGGGCAGAAATAAGAAGCAAAAAAATGGTGACTTTGAATTCATTGGTATCAATAATTGCATGAAGCATTAACGGAGTAAAATGCTCCAATTAAAAGGCAGAGATTAGAATGGATGATAAGATAAGACCTGACTAAAATGCTATAAATAAGAGAGAAACTTAAATATAAAGGCACACATGTTTTGAAAGTAGTTGAATGAGAAGACTATACAAACAAAAAGGCTGGAGTGGCTATATTAATATCAATAAAATAAACTTTAACGTAAAGAGTATCACCAGAGCTAAAGAGTCACATTTCATAATGATGAGGGTAAATTAATAAAAAGGACGTAATTATCATAAACATTCTAGTTCCTTACTAGTTGTATGAACTTGAGTAATATTTTGAGGCTTGGTTTCCTTATCTGTAAGGTGTGTCATAGCATGTCTGGGCAGAGATGCTTAGGCAATATATATGTAAACAAATATTAATAAACAAATAAGCAGGCAAACAAATAGCATTTATGTAAATCCCCTGGCACATAGTAGTTGTTCAGTAAACATTAATTCTTTTCCTTACTTTTTCTTATGGTAAGGTGTTTAGTTTGGGCTCAGGAAGGGTATAAAGAATGATGAGCAATTTTGTTATGGAGATAATTAAAATGCATAAAAACAGAACAATATAAAGTACATAGGATAAAATCAAAAGACATTTGATGCTGCATAACTTAGGAGGTTTTAGCAGGACTGTTTCCTGGGGAGGTGGGCCTCAACTTCTACCTTGAGATGGCTAGAAAGTGATCGAGAAGCCATTTTCCCTGTTTAAGGCAAAGTTGACAAAAACTAATCTTAACTGGTTTCTTATTTCTAGGATGCTTTCTCTTTCAGGCAAAATGACCAGCAGTCACTTCTTCAGTACCACTGCTAATGTCACTAAACATAGGTGTCTATGAAACTAGTACCACTATTAGCATCACACCCACCTTACATTTAACGATCGCCATATACATTGTCATATGTAATCTTAACGCAGCTTCTCGAAGTAAATTGGATATTCTTTAATTTGCACATGAATCGGGGTCCACTGAGTGTTTTCTTCTGGTTTACAGCTCTTACATGGCAGACACAAGGTAGTTTCAAGATAAAGCTTAGCTTCTTAAATTATATTGCCTGCAAAAAAAGGCTACACTTGCCCTAAATGTTTTAAAATGGTTTCTAAAACATGAAATTTTGTAGAGTCTCCAAAAGATTGATCATATTTTAAAATTTTAAATCAAAATTACATTTGTGAGGAATACTATGATGGGAATTTTAAATAGCAAAATCAAACTCAGTGTTCCCACTAAGTTCTGAAACGGAATGAAAGCAAATATGTGGAAACATATAGTCACATGTGGCCTAAACTGTGGAGGAAAACATCTATGTCCAGCTTGATAGTAACTAAACAGTTCAATATTTAAAGTTAAATTTAATGCCCATATTTTCCTGAGAAAATCTTATGAATAAGAATTTCACAGTTAACTATGAAATTTAAGATGGAATTCCTGCTCTGGATACTTGATATGACTTGTTGATCTTGAGGTCACTTTTCTAATGTCATGGAAATTAAATGCCTGTGAATAAATTATCCGAAGTAGAAAATTTCTTATACTTGATGATGACAGTGCATTACAATTATAAAGATTTCATTATTTATTGAGCAATTATTATGTGCTACTCACCCTGTTTAGTGCTCTATGTAGATTAATTTACACCCACGAGTTTTCACTGATGTAGATACCATTGTTATCCACATTTTATAGATGATGAAAATTAAACTCGTGGAGATTAAGTAACTTGTAAGTCACACAGTAAATGATGGAGTGCAGTAACAACACAGGCTGCTGGACTCTAAGAGACTCTATATTGCAATATTGATAGAGATTAAGAATTTTCTTTCACAAAATCCTGCACAGAATCCCACGCACCTTTTCACATTATCCTCTCTGGGCTAGTACGGTTACATGGGCTTGAAAGCTTAGAAAGTGTAACAGAATCAGAACAAGATTCAGGACAAAGTGACCTAGAATGAATAGTTTAGTTCAGTAAATTTAGTAAGCCTTAACAAAAATGAGTTGTCATCCAATGGGCTTATTTTTTGTGCTTCTTTTCATCATCACAGTGACAACATCAGAATTTGATAAGGGGTCTGGGGCCAAGGTGGTTACTGACAAAGAAAGCTTAGGACGTGCATGTTAGGTCTTTCCGTGGTAGAAAACTAATAACATTTTCTAGGTCCTCATCCTAATTCTGCCACATACTAGCTAGATATGATTTTGGAAAATCATTTCTTGCAGCATCTATTTCCTCATCTGCAAAATGGGGATGGTAACATATCTCCTTATGGGGTATTATTATGATAAAAGGAGATCATTTATTTAAGGTGCTCAGCATAACGTCAAGTGTATGCAAACTTGCACAGCACATGATAGCTATTACCATTATCAATGCTAACATTATTTTCATCATTGTTGTCATTTGCCTTGGTGTTCCCTCTGTGTGATAAGTGTTATAGATATAACTTGGGAATTTATGACAATTTTGTAAAATTGTTAAATAACTTGGGGAATTCTATATCCTTCCTGGGGATTTGACAACACTTTGCACTTGGCTCTGCTGTATGATGTGACTTTGGTATCTTCACATGTGTTGTTTTAGTAAAGAAAGACGTTGAAAGCATAGATGGTTTCCTGGAGCAGATTGTTAAATACTATGTAGGGTGGTTATTTATCCTATTTCTTTACACATTTCTTCCTGAAAATCCTTCTTGAAAGAGATTCAAGGCATGAATTGGGACTTATTTTATAAGGATTTCTGGTATTAGTGGGCAATAGTAACCAGTGGTTTGAGAAATAGCAGCGACTCTCTAATGAGTCATATATCCGGTCTTTGCTTTGTGACTGGCATGCAGGACCAGAGATCTGGTAGGAACAGTGTACTGCATACAACGGGGCACGGTGCAAAGGAGGAGGCCTAATACTCGGTGTGCCAAAGCAAAACATCTTCCATCCTTGCCGGAGGAATATAGAAGCGGCTAAAATTTTTTAGAACAATAAAGTGAGCCAACTACTGCAAGGAAACATTGTTCTTTAGAGTGAAGAGCTGTGAGCAGCCAGCAGAAAGCAGCAATCTCTTCAGCCTCTCAAAAAAGAAGCTGGGAGGGTGTGTGTGTTGGGGAGAGGCTTCAATTTAGGACACAGACACTGATAACTTTATTAAATATTGATTTTTGAAAAATATATATATTCACTAAGCCATGAGCCAGAGAAGATCAGGGTTGGCGATAAAAATAATTATTAGTAGTATTTCAGTTTTATTGCAAACAAAATGAGTTGGCATAATCTATTATATAACTATATATAAAAATAACTCCCATCTATAGCCCACTTGGAAGTGGGTGCCACTCTTTTTTTTGTGACAACAAGGCCTACTTCAGACTGGAGTAATATTTGCTTCTTTTGTGGCTTCAAGGTCTGGAAAAGCCAGGATTTCTGGCCCTATAACAGACCTACAAAGACTATTAACCCAGGCTCAGAGGCAAGGGTGCAGAATTGGTGGCAAGCAAGGCCTGAGAAAATATTCTGTGCAGTGAAATGGGAGAGGAACGGGCCAGTTGAACAAAGACCAGGAGTAAGCCGTGGACTTGCTAACTCAACGTGGCAGCTATTTGGCATTAAGAGTGTTTCAGACTCCGGGGAGCCTGAGAGCCTTCAACTTCAGTCACCTCTGCAGAGCTTAATGAGGAGAAACTACTGATTCGTGCAGGAAGTGTTTCTTAAACTAAAAGATGCAAATGTAAGCATGGGGAGGGTCTGCTTCCAGTTAGACAGCATCAACTTTGAGATGGGCCATCTTGAGAATGATGAGTTTCTTGTTGCTACAAGCATTCTGGCAGAGGCTGGACAAGCGCCTCTCAGGACCTATGCTCTGGACGGGGTATTGAACTAGGTCAGACACCCCCGAAGCATTAAGAATTCCCTAATCTTCTACGGGCTCGAATGTTCTTTGTATTCTGTGTGCTTTGGGAATGTAATGAGAACCATACTCATGTTGTTGCTGTTGATGATAATGATGCTAGCTACCATTTACTGAAATTGAATATATTCCAGGCACTGTGACAAATGTTTGGCAATATAAGCATATAATGCTTAACATTACTTTAAGATGTTGATATTATCTCCATTTTATGGATAAGGAAACTGAGGCTTAGAACGATAAGACTTGGTTTCTGCCCTTAAATATACCAAAGTGAGATAGGACCTACAAATGCAAATAGTTACTGAAAAACTTAAGTACCTGCCGACACATGACTGCGTGAGAATTGTCGCAGGGCAGTACAGGTCATGTGCACGCCAGTTGTCCATCAGCCAGTGACACGGCTGGGGTGCCAAGAAGAAGCTTTATGGTGGAGGTGGGAATACATTACTTAAGAAGATGCTCTATTTGGTCAAGTAAGTGGGAGGTTTATGCTTAGTTTAAAATAAAATCTTAAAAAAATGAATGTGCTACCTGGAATTTTACTGTGGTGTCAATAACTTCCCATGCTATAGCTATCAAATTGGCTTTGCGCTCTGGATAAATATCATTCCCATTTTATTTGCCTTTAAACCTGAGTTACAGGAGACACAAATCACTCTAAGTAGAAATACCCAAATTAAATGAGAGTTCAGTTTTGAGTCTACCTGCTTCAGTGTTCTTAAGCCACACATTTTAAAATCCTATTAGATTATGTTGGTGGGATTCTAAGTAAATCCAGATAAAGAAAATAAATATTTCCTATACCTTTCTGAACTCTTAACCTTGCTAAACTGTTCTGTGAGACAGTAGACACTGACTAAACTTTGAAATCAGCTGAAACTTGTGTATGCACATGGACCTGTGTATGGAGACAGCCTTTCCCTGGCTTTTTGTGAAATAACGTGAATTGTGAGTTGGAAGATGTGGATTTTGGTGGAGGCTTTGCTACTCTGAGTTTCTACTTAACCCTAACTTTCCTGTCTGTGAAATGTGGCCTTTGTACACGGCATTATGATGGACTCATACTGTTATAGGATCCCTTGATTTTGTGGTTTTTATATAAGAATAAAAGAAGATGAAATTTAACATCATCCTTGAGTACAATCTATCTTCTACAATATTACTTTATAGAGCAATTTTAGAAGTCATGTCAAGTATTCATTTAGAGAAGGAACACTTCTAGTGCAAATTAAACCAAATAACCAGTCACTGGCATCTTCAAGGAGAAGGAAGTTTAGATAACCTCAATTAAAAACAAATATCACTATAAATTGGTTTTTCCGCTTCTTGAACTTCATATAAATGATCGTTCTCTATGTGCTCTTTTGTGCCTGACTTCTTTTGCTCAACATAATATCTTTGAAGTTTATCCATGTCATTGCATGCATCAGCAATTAAGATTTTGCATTTTGCTATATATAAACTATACCTCAATGAAAAAATATTATTTAGAAGGGAATAAGCCAACAAATAGATGTTATTTCCAAAATAATCACCTCCTGGGTCTTGGTACAGACTGAGATTAAGAGAGATAATATTATGGGATAGGAGAAATTAGTTGGGGAAATTTTTTTCTGCATCAGCAGGTCATTCTTCTCTATGTTGGGCCTTCCTTTCATGTAACAAGAAGTGAAGGAAAACTATCTTAGGTTTGTAATATATCACTTTTGGCCATTGTGAGCCCACTTAGGACCATGTTAAATGCCCGATCTCTTGCAATATGGAGATGGTGCTTCTCATCGGCAGCAGCAAGGCCCTTGTGTGAATCTGCTCTTCTAGCATAAGGTGGGGATGTGGCTGGCCACGGGCATGAAATCCAGACTCCAAGGCTGGCATTTCAAACTATTTAGAGCCAGCCCCTGGATCAGATCGATGTGCTTCCACTCCATTCTGATTCCGCTGAGCTCACAAGGGAGCCAGACAGCTCCTCATCATGGCGCCCCAAAGCTAAATTTAAGGTGGTAGGTTTTCCAGAGTAGTAATTTATTCAAGTCAGCTAACATTTTCATAGTGATTATTGCATGCCTGTTTTTAGGTAGAAATAAATCGTGGTGTGATCTTCTAAACTGTTTACTTTTTGTTCTCTTATTTCCTATTATCACTGTTTGTATGAATATCATTCGATTTATCGTAGACTGAGAGATAGTAATCTTCTCTCTGAAAAGTGAGAAAATCTTCCAATTTTCACTTTACTCCTGACAGACTTTTTCTCTGGGACATCTTCAATCATTCACTCATTCACTTACTCACTCATTAAACAAATATTCTATTCTTGGTGATGAGGATACATCATAAAACAAAAATAAGATTTCCTGTCTTCTTTTCCATGACTATACCTGCTTCCCATTGCTTGGGAACCTGCTTAATTCTCATCTCCTTCAGAAGTCCTCCCCTCTTCTGAGCTTCTGCAGGCCTTCCTTCCAGCATTGTCCTTAGATACTGCTTGCTTACACCCGCCTTGTTACTTTTCCTGTACAAGGTTAGATTGTTATCTAATTCTTGGTGTGGTGATATTTCCATCTCTCAGCAGCGTCATCATTTCCAAGGGTTCATGAATTATATATCGCTGGACTCCTGACCATTTCTGCCTTAACATATTGTACATAGTGGGTGTCAAGTGGACGAGGGAATGGATGTTTGCTCTTTAGCAATTGTAGGAAGGAGTGGACCTTGATGTCCAGATGCATCCTAGGTTTCAGGCTGAGCTCCAATATCTCTTAAAACACGGGAGTCATTCTAATGTAATTCCATTTAAAACAGTCCATTAAATTTGAACCTGAAGATGCCTCAGGACTACCTTGGAGCTTGGCATCGTTTGTCACTCAAAAAATTAATTGTCTGACTTTATCATGAAGATCCCATGGCTGTTCCATAGGTAAGAGCTAGAAGTGTACTACAGGACATCTGAAGCACTCATGGGAGGGAGTGGGCCGCTGGGGAGCTCCTTGTTGGAGTGTGAGCTTTCCAATAGACAACAGAGAACATTGGAGTCCGGAGGTTTCTGGCTGGAGAGAATGTCACGAGCATGGTCTTATTCTCAGTCTTAATGTCTTTCTCCCTAAATGCAACCCCTAAAGGAAGAGTATGGTTTGGCAGAAATAATATGAACGACTGCCCTCTGGAGAAGTATATTTTGTGTCAGAGAGTTGAGGAGCACTCATGTATTGTGAAAGTTTTCTTGGGTCCTCAGTTCTACCCAATTTTCCCTCAGTGAACAAGGCCATAATAGAATCTATGCCCACATCCCTCTGCTCAGAGCAGGCCAACTTTGGAAAGGGGCTACGGCAGGAGTGTGAGCTTCTTGTGAATACAAGCATTCAAGAAGAGGCTGCATAAGCTCCTCGCAGCGGATATGCTGTGGGTGGGGTGCTGAGTTAGACCTGACCCCTCCCTTTCTATCCTTCACTATGCAGATATATTCTCTAGATGTGTGAGAAGAGCTGTGTTGCAAGGGGGAGGAAAGGCTGTGGCGAGAGGCTGCAGGTGGTCTTCTCAAGCCCCATCAGTGCACAGTGGGAATCCCGGGTGAGCTATCCAGGGATAACGGGTGCACCCACGTGCAACAGTGACTTGCAGCCTTGAGTATTTCCACTTAACACTTTCATCTCCATTTTCTTTTTCCACAAAGTGACTCAAACTGCTTATCACCTACATATCCCACAGGCTTCTGTGAGGTTGAATGTGTTAATGCTTGTAAAGTGTTTTGACCTTCTCTCCTGGAAAGTACTGCAAGAGTACAAAATACTATTATTATCATTTCATGGACATTTTGCAATTCCCACTGGTTAGTTTCATTCTCCCCTTTAATCTTGAATGCATTAAAATGGCTAAATAAAAAGTATTTTGAGTAAATAAAGATACCCATGATTTTTAAAAGTTCTTTATTATATATTTTGATATGCATCATCACCTTCGCCTGACTTTCCACATAAACTGCGATGGCTAAACAGCCCTGTAATGATATTGCTACTTGGCTATAATTTAGAATGCTATAAAGATTATTTAGCACAAAGAAGTATTTCCAGCTAAAATTTAGCAACTCCTTTCAAATAGATTTACATTAAATCTTAGACTGAATTTTAGAAACATCGAGCAGAGCAAAAATAAAATCCAGTTCATGTTCTCATAAAGTATCTGCTACTCCACTGGCTCTTTACTCTCTGTTTTCCTTCTTGGCAGATTGCTCTCTGGTTAGAATCAACCTACGTATTTTTTCTTTCTTTCTTTTCCTTCCTCCTCTTCCCTCTCGCCCTTTCTCCCTCCCTACATCTCTTCCTTCTTGCCTTGCAAAAAAACAAATTGAACAAAGCACGTCTTTGGTGTCTGGCATATTGTCAATCCTAGGTAAATATTCAGCGTTGTAGTTGTTGTTGTTGTTGTATACCGGACACTGTTTAAGTTCTTGAGAAGACAAAGGAGATTAAATTCCTGCCCTTAAGAATTACGAAGTCTGGAAAAATAGGCATATAACAGACATAGGCATATAAATAACAGTACGTTATAGAGCTAAAATAAGAAATATAAAAAATGACTTAATAGTTTCTTATTAGGGAGCCGGTAAACCACAACAGTTAACTGCATAGATTATGGAGCTAGACCATCTGGGATAAAATGTTGGTCTTTCCACTTACTTTCTATGTGAACTTAAACAAGTTCACAATCTCTCTGTGCTTCGTTTTCTCTTCTGTAAAAAGAGGATGATAATGCCATCCTTATATGGTTAAATCCTAAAGGACTTAATATATGTATGGAACATAGGTGTGTACCTGGAATGTAAAAAAGTTTCAATAAACATTCACTATTATTTTTATTGGAAATGGGAGAAGATCACACACACACACACACACACACACACACAAACACACACTCCTTCACTTGGACTTCTTTTCTTGTCAAGTTATCATTCTATTTCTTCTGTGTCTCTCACAGCTGAATTTTGTGAATGGGTTTTTACATTTTCTTTTCTAGACGCTCCTTTTACGCCTTTAATCCCATGCTTTCAGTAATTCCGTAGGCGGAGTATTTAATCCAAGTACTTGAATCCTTCTGAATTCCGGTAGTTGCGTAGGGAAAGATTGCAGGCAGGCTCAGAGAACAGTGACTGAACACTGACCCAAGCACTCTTGTGGCTTCTTGCTTCTCAATTACATCATTTTACCCTGAGGATGCAATGTCCAATTCTCACTTCAACCCCTTCCACTTGGGCTTTCATTCCCATCTCTGTACTTAACAAGGTCATCAACTACCTTCATGTTGCCAAATCCAGTGTCCAGTTCCCCACTTTTCTCCTATTTCAACCCTCTGTCCTCGGTCATCATGAAAGTCCGTTTTAGGTAAGATGGAGAGGTTTCTTTTTGATATCTTCACCCTTTCCATTGTGTGCCCTTCTTGGGTTCATTTCAAACCTTTTAGTGGCAGCAAGCTCTCCTCCACTCTCCTCCCATTGCTGGTAATTTTACTGGAAACTGCTAGACACTGAGGAAAGACTCCGATAAACTTATCCATATTGATTTAGTGTGCTGACCTTTCCAGGGCACTTGGAATTTAAAGGAAAAGTCCAGAGAGACAATCCATAACACAAGGTGATACATCCATAATGCTTAAATTTCAGGCTCTGAATTAGGCATCAGGAGAAATTTCTGAGCGTGGAGACTCTCCTGTGTTCCTTAAAGCAGACCCTATGAATCACCAACTGACCCAGTGCTAAGAAAATCCAGTCTCCTTTAAACCCCTACCAACCTTGCTGGAGATCATCTCCACTTTAAGTCTACCTATTCATATTGAATGAGACAAGAAATTCAAAGGGCTAGCAGGCTAGCCAGTAAGTGACATGCGTCGGAGGTGATGGGGGAACAGGAACTATTGCCTGTTCCTTCACTCCAGGATCTCTTTCTGACCATTTGTTGTTGGTCTCATCTCCTAAGTGTCAAATTCTTCTTGAGAAGGCTTAAGCATGGATCAATAAACAATGTGCTATCAGTTAATTCTTATTAATCTAAGAAAATGTCCTGAAAAATTAGAGATTTTGAAGTGAGGAAACACTTAGCGTGTGCATAAATATTGTCCAAGAAGAAATAAGCTTCCAACTGAATTTATACACAAAGTTAGCTGGTCGACTCAAAATAAAGCATTTTAAAAATATCATATACTTCATATTAAAACATTAGAATTAATCAAATTAAACTTGCATAATGATGAGTCAGATGTGTATGTGTGAGTGTGTGTCTCAGCATGACACATAGTTTTCTGGGGTAGTTTATACTAACAGTCATCGTGGGCAGCACCCAGTTTCACTAGAGCACTTGCAGGACTCTGATACTCTCACTGATACAAATCAGTTGCTGGAATAGTCAAAGTCCACTGCACAGCCATTGTTGCATGGTAACAACAGCATTTTAGATCCTGGCATATTCTGAAAAGAAAATGCTGGTGACATGGTGCCACTGCCAATTATCTGAATGCAACTGACAGTCAAAGCAACCAAGTATAGAGTCAAGCTCAGAATCTCCTTTAGATTGACCACTGTTGAACTCTAGGAGGTTGAGTTCCCAATCAGATTTTCTTGTTTCCCACACTCAGCTTGGGCAAAGCGGCATTTTCCTTCCTTTAAGTTTGTCATCCCATGACCACGGGGCCTGTTTTACCCTGTATACAATGAGCTTTATTTCTGACTTGGTAACTATACGGAGGCAGAGAATTATTGAGGAACCATGTCACTCAGTGTTGTAAGGAATTTCCTTGCGACTGATCAACCTTTGAGACCTATATGCACTGGAAGATGTTGAGTTAGACAGCTCAGATATGCCTTCCTTACTTTATAGATAACCCAACACTTTGGTCATTCCATTCTCCCAGGTGCTGGCAGGATCACATTTTCTGGGATTTCACTTGTACTTGCTGTCCCCCTATGTCAAGCATTCATCTTGTGGAGAGAACTTCATTCTTTGGGGTGTCATTACAACCCATCAGCAAATCCCATTAGCTATACCTATGAAATACATGCACAGACTGACCACCTTTTGCCACCTCTATCACTACCGCTATCTCTGGCTTGGCACAATGCAATAAGCTCCTAAACCAGCCTTCCTCTTAGACACTTGCTTCCTTGAAATTCATTCTCTACGAAACTGTCCAGAGCCATCTTTTAAAACCTAAGTTAGAACATGTCACTGGTCTACTAAAAGTCCCATAATGGTTTCCTAGCTGACCCAGAGTGTACCCCATGGCCCTTATTAGCGGTTGAGCCACCCACATTCTGTGTGAGCTGGACTCTTGCTTTGTGGACCTTTCTCCCCTTATAGGTGTCCCCACCTCCCCGAGCCACATTCGTTTCCTTGTTTCCTCAGACTTACCAAGCACATTCAAGCCTTAGGGCTTAATTTGCACTTTCCGAGTCTCCAGGCTGGAATGATTTTCCCTGAGTTATCCACATGACTGCTTACTCATTTCCTGCAGATTTCTGCTCCAATATCACCTCTTCAGAAAGGCCTGTGCCAAAAGGCCTATCTTCAGTAGCATCCCCCATTTGCATATGCATGCTGTCTCTCCGGTTAGCCTGCTTCATTTCTCTTCTTAGCACTTAACCCTGCCCAACATATGGTTTATTTTTTGTTTATTATCTCTCTCTCCTCACCAGCATTGGGCACCAGAGCACAGGGGCTTTCTCTGTTTTGTTTGCTATGGGATCCACTCACCCAGAATGATGTCTCACACAGAGTAGCATTCAATAAATAAAAGGCTGAGTTAGTATCTTTGGCCCTTAGCACATGGACTTCCTCATTTTTTTACAGCTGTGCATTTGGCCATTTCAGGGCTTCCCTCTGACAAATGAGCTGCTGTATCAGGCTCCCTAATTGGACTTTCATCTTTCCGGGGGCTCAGGTTTAATATCTGCGTAAGTCATGTTTGATAATTCTTTTATTCCAGCTCTTAAAAATGCTCACCTGGAAATAAACTTTCCTTTCTGGGAAGTTTTAGAATTACATTAGAGTATTGGGGGGAAGAAATAACCTCTAGTGTCATTGTATATAATAAGGGCATTACCTAAGCCATTTATTTCAAAACTTTTCTTTAGCAGATGAAACTATGGCCTGGAGAGTTGTGACACACAAAGTCATATTTGGAGGTAGAACTCAAACACAGTGCTTTTTCCCTTTACGGTCCTGTCCTTAGAATCAATTCCTGGTACCATCTGTCTGTGGTCTCTTCCCATGGGCGGGCAGGGGGCAGTGGCTATCCTGTATATGGGCATTGTACTTTTAAGGGACAGAATAGGATAAGATGCATGCTCTTTTCTATGAATCAGCCTCTAGCTTCTTCATTCTCTATTTTGTCTTGGAATCATTAGTCATTCCTCTCCTGTCCCTGGTTGTTCCCAGCACCATTTAATTCACTTCTGATTTGTCCAAATTACACACACAATTATGAGTTCTGGCCTCATAATGGAATTCAGTATAACAACGTAATTGAATACCTACTACGTGCTACATATCCATTCTCTTTAATTGAATAGACGGAGCTTGAATTAGCAATTGTGTTCATGGAGACACATATTTCTATACTGAGACATTTTCTTCCTGCCAAAGCCAAATGTTAAATACATTCATTCTCAGCTGAAGTTTCAGAAAGCAAAATTGCATGGTTTGAGAGTGAAAAATCAAAGTATCATTTTAGGATATGTCAGGTACAATTCTAAATCAGTGTGCAAGAGTTGGAGATTTGCTAAGTACAGATCCAGGCTGGTATTAAAATTAGCATTCCCGTAGAATACAGAGGAGCAGGCAAGGCCAGCTAGCTGTGCCTCACGGGGCTGCGTAGGCTGGCTTGTTCACCTGACTTTTCTGTTTATCTGAATATGTAGCCAGCCTTTGCCAGCATAGGGTTATCTACTAGCTCAGCTAGTATCCATAAGCATATATGAGTTTGAATGCACTAGGCACTTTTCACTTTGTAGTTCAGGAGAGCTGATTAGATTCTGATAATACGCACAAAAAATCAGAAGTCACACCCTATTTTCATAATCCACATCTAAACAGACCCTGGCGGGAGACACACTTCTCTTTTCATATTTTCTGTTACTTGGTGATCACGTGACTCAGTGATTGTTTATCCTTGCACTGAAATTCCTCAAGGAGACATCATTAGGCATTTTGTTTCAAGACAATACTGACTGTTACATGAGGCCACCATGCTTCCGGTGGCCTTACCTCACTTGCTGCTGAGCCTATTATTATAACATCTTCACAAACATAATGCCCCTTTGTGCAAGGGAGAAAAAAATCAACACAAGAAGGAATCTCTCATTATGCTTTCAAAGGACTGGATTTTCAGTATCTAAGAAATGTATGAAATAGAAATAGATGAAAGGAGACACAATCAGAAATGAAATATCTTCATGATTAATCAAAGACAATTCCATCACTGAAAAATGACTCAATGTTTAAGGTTTTTCTCTATTCCTTCATATCAGAATTCTGCAAAACTTTGAACTCTCAATATTGGAGATTGAACTACAGAAAATTCTCACTCCATAATTTTTTTAACAAAGTGGAATGTTGTACTTAAAAGCATAAAATAATTGCTGCTTTTTGCCTATCAGATGAAAGCCTAGACTGCTGGGTCTGGCCTCAGAAGCCCTCCACAGCCGGAATTCCCTAATCTAACCAACCTCATCTCCCTAAGTTCTTAGCAGGGACCATCTGTTCCAGTCAGCCTCATTGCAAGCTTCTTCCTCCATCCTACCTACCTCCTTTGCCCCTCTCTTTCTCTCCGAGCATCTTGATCATCAAGACCCTATTGAAGTCCATAAACTACTGTCAGCCACTTCTCAATGCTCGGATACAGAGATGGATCTTAAACAGAAGCTTAGCCTTTATTTTCAAGAAATCTTTCCTTCCTGCCCAAGCTCCGGTTTGTCGCTACCTTCCCTAAACTTTAGGAGCTCCCATCAACTCCCACCTGTTCCATCCAGCCCACCGCAGCATTACAGGTCATTTTGAAGTGGTGCTTGATCATAAACTCCTCAAGAACTCTGAAGATAGCTTATACTTCTTTTACATCCCCCTGAGTACCTAAGACAGAGTGAAGCGCACGGCTGAGTCAATGCTTCATGATTTGATATTTTCAGAGAGAAATCTACATTGTGTGTGGAAAATGACATATTCTCATCGTTAGGCACGACCAGATGAGGTTCAGGTAATTATTGTTGGCAAGAGATTTCTTAACGATAATGTCAAGTGGCCTGGAGACACTATATTCCACATTTAGCATCTCTGGAGTGGCTTTCCTCACCCACAATTAGCATGTATATTCTGGATACTTCTTTCACATCTGTAAAAATGCTAAAATATTTTCTTTATATGGAATACCCCAAAACTCCTGCAATGAGAGTTGTAGCAGTAGGAATCTGCAGCCCCAGTGTATGTGAGCATTAGGTAAAGCATCTGCTACTAGCACCAAACAAAAGTAATGGTGTTGCCTCCAACACGTCTTTATATACCATCATTATGAAACACTACCTTTGTAACACTTTACAGTATGTGATACACTTCACGTTTCTTAGTTTGTCCTATTTTTCTTTATTTTGTTTTATCTCATTTAATCCTCATATCTAGATTTCCATCCACTATCAAAGATGAAGAGGCTTAGAGGTTGTGGTGGTTGTGAGCTATCCCAGATGAAGAAAAAACATCTAGGGCAGAAACTCAATTAAGGTTGCTTGATTTTTCTACTACAGCGCTTCTTCTCTTTCATATTTCCATAATACATATCTTGGAGAGCTTTATTAGCTATGGGAGGGAGCAAAGCTGAGAATTCTTTTTTAAGTACTTTTCTCAGATAGTTCTAATACACATGAGACCAATATTTGCAGACTTTGTTTTAGTACATGATTCCCTTTCAACTTATATCATTGTAACTTATGTACTATATACCTACAAAACAGAGGAACAATACATTTTTGCTGAGTAAGCAAATGAGAAAGTGTGTAAGCTAAGTAAATATTGTACTCAGGCGGGGAAACAAGAGTGAATCTGCAAGCTTCTGGCTGGTACATTTCCCTTGATAAAGAATTTGTTTCAAAAACTTGAAGTAAAAAGGCTCCCATCTTTCACGTTATGTGGGATACTATTACTTAGCGCTCTTTGATAGGTTATTAGTCTGGAGTGACATGAATTCTATCGCAAAGTGTTTAATCTTTAGAGTCATCTTGAGCCTCTGTTAGAGGCTGTTGTTTTAACAATGTTAATAATATGAAAAATTATTATTCTTGTCAAATGTCAATCATCTCTTTTATAGACAGGTGGGATAGATTGTTAGTTTGATGATCCCAGCGAACTGTATCTTCCAACATCCATGCCCTGGTGTGGCCCCTCCCTTTAATCTGGGCCATGACATGCTTTAATGATTAAAATAGGGCGATGATCATGCTAGGCCCTTTTCAGGCCTGAGACTTGAGATCTGGAGACTTTCCCTTTTGTGCTTTGGGGGAAATCCGGTGTCGATGAAAGACATTCAGCTACCCTGAGACCACCGAGCAATGAGAAGCTCGATCGAGCCGTGTGGAGAGGCCATGTGGAGCACTGGGGCCCCAGCCAGCAGGCCCCGCTGAGCTCCCAGTGGACAGTCCACATCATTTGCTGGCCACGTGTGTGAGGTTATCTAAGAAGTGAGTCTTCATCCTCAGGTAAGACACTCAGGCAGATGCCCCATGAAACAGAGATGGGCTGCTCTTCCTGAGCTCTGCCCTCATTGTAGAATTGTAGCAAATGAATGAATGAAATTGTTGTTGTGAAAATCTGCTAAGGTTTGGGGATAGTTTTTTGTGCAGCAATATATAAACAACAAATAATGAGGAAATTGAGAGCCATCAGAAGAAGCAGAATAGATAACCCTGCTTTGAAAAAAAAACGCATGAAAGAAAAAAAGCTGCTGTTATCCACTGAACTAGATTCCTGGACTATTCCTCCTATCTGTCCCCTTAAGCCTCTCTCCAGAGTTTCTCCTTCATTCTTCTTCCGACCCGCCAACTGCCTGCACCCCTCCCTCGTTTCCTGATGTTATTGGTACCTCTGGTCACATAGAACAAGATATATATTATCACAACACAAGAAAATAGTAAAAAATACCAAAGCAACAGCAATGAAAATCTGGTACAAAGTTTTTATATACAAACAGGCAAGAGGAACAATTTCCAATTAATTCGGCTAATTGTTGCCAGTGTTAAAGAATAAGATTTGTTTCTATTTTATTGACTGTTTTTGTCATCCTGCTAATTAGTCTTATCTGAAGCCACCATATTTTAAATGGAACCCATTTGATCTGTATTTACTATCTACACCAGCAGTTCTAGTCCTTTTGCTCACATTCTTGAAAGGATTTTAAAGTCTATATTAATTAATGAAGTTGGCACCCACAACTACAAATTATGGCAGTTTTTATTTTTCTCTCCACAGTCTATTTTGCCTTTTAATGTTTTTCTTTAGCTATGAAACAAACTTTGTCTTCCCAGAATGACTTTCAGTCTTTCCCATAAAAACTCATTACCATGAACTCTAACCAGTGACTTGCAATTTCATAGATTTATGGTAAAATGCACAAAAAATATTCAAGGTCACATCAACCTAATGTTTACCAAGTGTTTATTAATCAATACTTTAATAGTCTTATCATAATATAAATAGTCCTGTAATTACTCATTTATTTTTATTCTATACTAAAATATTTTCTTTTTCACCTTTTCCCAAATAACAAAAATCAATTAATTAGTTGAATCTGAAGTGTTCATAGTTGCGTACTTAATGCAAACATGACCAAGAGACATCAATCTCTTGTATATTGTTAGATATGTTATATATAGATAAATAAAAATAATAAATAATGATTATTAATAAATAAAAATAAATAATAAAAGCAGTAAATCCTATTTACATTTGTTTCTCAGATTAAGAAAAGAAGTCATTCTGGTGTGG
This sequence comes from Equus caballus, assembly GCF_041296265.1. Classification (NCBI taxonomy): domain Eukaryota; kingdom Metazoa; phylum Chordata; class Mammalia; order Perissodactyla; family Equidae; genus Equus; species Equus caballus. The sequence continues at coordinate 88,654,249 of NC_091698.1, forward strand.
TAGGAAGGGGAAGTCATTTGAAATCAAAAGAATTGTGTTTATATCTTCTTCCACTTAATTATATCTCTTAATCTGTCTTAGCCTCAGTTTCCTGTCTATGAGATGCAGATCATAATCCCCTACCCCATGGAGTTCTTCTGACCATCAAATGAGACCACAGGTGTGAAAGTGCTTAGCACAGGCATCTCGGGGCAGAACAGTCATCCAGAAAATGTTTGTTGTCTGCATCTGAATGGTTTGGAATACTGGTATTTATTGAGTTAATAAGGAGGATGCTCTCTAGTAAATCTCTGTACTACTGCAAACATTTGGCTATTCCAGTGGTTCCTGGATAATTACATTGCACTTCTGTGTGTCATCTGGATGATAAAATAATCTCTCCTTTTCAGATGCGAGAGCATGCAGGTGCAGGTTATCTGGACACATTGAGAATGGTAAGAGCATACAGGGTAGTTTTCATAGCCAGTACAGCTTCCTGATGTGGTGAATTACTCAGATGATGGATGCAATTATTTACATCCATTTCAACAAAAAGTGAGTGATTGTTACTCATGCTGGGCACTGGAAATACAAAGCTGAATCAGACACACAGCTTTTTTCCTAGAAGATCTCAGAACCTATTTAGGGAGAGAAATACATATCCAACTGGCTACATAATATATTACAATAATATTAGGGTTAAATGTAAAGAAAAGAAAGTTCTATGGGTCACAAAAAATAGTAGCTGATTGTAAGAAGATCTAGAAAGTTTTCAGGGAACACATAAACTATCAACAGAGACTTCAACAATGAAATAATTCAGACATCACCTCTCTTGGGACTGATCCTAGTCTGCACCCCTCTGTGCTGGCTATTTTAGATTGCCCTCCAAGCCTACACTTATCCCTTCTCTAGGAGGGTTTCTGTGTTGAGGGTTTCTGACTAGAAAAGACTGCATCTACTGGCTCCCTTGACCTCTGCCTTCAGGTTGGCTTTGACCTGTGGGGGGCAGTGGCAGAAGATGAGGAGAAGGTGAAGAGGGAAATCAGGAATATTTATCCTCCTGGTTTTTTCCCTGCAGGCTTGCAGTAGGTTGGCTGCACCCTCAGATTTAGTCTCAGATCTCTCCTCCTGACAAGCAGCCCTCCTCCTTCTGCACTCATATTATTCCCTTCTCGGATCCCCTACAGTCTGAAATACTCGTATTATCCCTTGTCGTTTCTCAGCACTCTGAACACACCTTTATAAATAAACCCTTTAGTAAACTTGACTCAAATTATCCTAATTTTGCTTTAGTTTCTGTATCCTTATGAGAGACCTTGACTAATACACTTTTTTTTTTTTTTACAAAATTTTGTTGGCTTATACCCATTCGAGATTGTTTGATTTCCCAAGACACCATGCTATTTCCATCTTCCTATTTGACTCATTCTGCCTCACTGCCAGTAGCACCTGCCCATTCTTATCAGGCTTATTGCCATTCATTCTTCAAGACTCTTAGTTCAAGAAGTCCTCTTTGGGTTCCTATTATGGGCTTGGTTTCCTTCCTTTGACTTCACATAACATCATTCCTATGCCAGTCACAGCCTTTGCCAGAGTAGGAGATATGTATGCAGATGTAGGTATGTGTATGTATGTATGTATGTAATTCATACGCACAAACGTATTTTTTTTAACTAGTTTCTCCTATTAAAATGTCAGTTCCTCAAGGGTAGAAATCCCACCTTTTCCATCTTCATATAATAGTGGTTCCCAAGGTTCTTATATAACACAGCTTATTATACTGTTCATATATAATGGAATGATTTTAGTGTTTCATTCAGTAATTAGTAAGAATCTTAGTTTTCCTTGTTCACTTGATTAATTTAAAACAATCTTGGACTTGGTATGTGAAAGTTCAAATCAAAAGGCTCATTCTTTTAGGAGAAAACTCTGTTTTGGGTTAAACTAAACTGTTAAGTGTTCTCTACATCTTTATTAGTTTGACGACACAAATTCCGTGGTGCAGATGAGAGTGTGTAATTCTTTGTGCCATTATGCATCAGACACCTCTGTCTTCCTTCAGAGTCCTTCTTCATCTAAACGAAAGTTGTTAACATGCTATATTTTTTCCTCCTAGGGTTAACATGACAGATGTGTGTCATTCATATACATGATACACTTCATGGGCCGTAGCATGGGTGAGTCAGAGTGGCTTTCGCAACATTTCACACTTTCTCCTGTTCAGTAAGGCATGTCATCCTTGAACTGAAAGACAGTGACGTCACAGAACTGAACTAGCCTCAGTCCTGTTATAGGTCATTTTACAAAGAAAATTAAAGAGAGAATTTAGTACTATAGTTAAGTTTTTTTGTTTTGTTTTGTTTTTTGTAAAAATTACTTGGGAACGTGGTGTCATTGTGCAAATGAGTAAGCCCTTTCCAGTTCCTTAGACATTGGAGTTTCTATTTAACTTTTCCCATCTTTAAGGTCATGAAAAGAGATGAAATGGCAAGCCATTTCTGTTTCTTCATAGAGATATTACTAAGCAGCATATAAGAAAGAAGTTGCAAGATCTATCTCTTTTCTTAATTTTTCATTCCTTGCTCTCCTTCCCTGCCTCCACGAAAGGAGAAATCGACAGAAGAGAGACTGAGCGCTTTGAGTGGTTTGGGTGGAAAACTTTATTCAAAGAGCTAATCGTCATTGGTTCTGGGATTTCTTTGGATTCCACTTCAAAATTACCCCAGAAACGTTGCCGCCATGGTTCCTTGTTCTCTCTCTATCTCTATGTTGAATTTTAAGAGAGCCAAGTGACATGGTTTCTAAGCCCAGGATCTTTTGTAGTAAAACGACAGGTGAAAATGCCATCAATTTCTTGTTGCCTTGTTTTCAGGAACAAACTGGTTTGATGTTATTTCTTCTTCGATTTTTCCAGGACATCACATTCAATTCTCAACTGTCCTGTTTTTGAAGAAAGATAAGACTTTGGTTTTGATTGAATTTTCCTTGAGATCAGTTATTGCCAAGTACAGTTTATTAAAGGACTAACGTGGCGTCAGTTCTGAATTCTCTGAGGTCATACCAAGTTCAACTTTGAATTAAAGAAGTTTTGGGTTTTTTTGAAGTATGAATCTCTTGAGTTATATTTGTTTCCTATGTAAGAGCAGAGACGATAAGAGGTAAAATGGGAAGATTATTCTTTCTCTATTTTATTATTTAATGCTTTTTCCTTAAATTTGCACAGATTTTGATGCAAACCTATTAAAATATATACTTGTTAAGCTTACTGCTTTGTATATTTCTTTGTTTTTGTTATTTACCTGTTACCAATTTCTGCAGTTTATTTAGAATAAATGTTTGGGACGTGAGATTCTTAGAGGGAAATATATTTTTCCTTCAATTTAGGATTTGAAAACTCAGTCAAGAGGAAAGTGCGATTTGGTGTCAAACAAAAAGGATGATGAATGGCACCTCACCTTTAGTGTCTCAAAGTGTTACAGATGAGAATTCTCTATCCTCTGCCTTCTTGGAAAGCAATCCACATGGACAGATGTTGGAAAGAGAGGAGCTGCATATGCCCCACATATACCACAGATTAGCTAGCTACTGTACACCTATATCGATGACATAACTTTGTAGGTGGCACATCTGTGCAGATAGAACACGTACGTTAATGGCAAACCTATGGAGATGGCACACATTTGTGTGAGTTGTACGACAGAATGGATGGTACATCCTTGTTCATGTAGGATTTTCGGAGATCTATGTACAGAAAGCATTTCTAGGTGGATGATGCATGAGGGGATATCGATATCTGAGCTTTGGTTGGCCAATTGAGCCATGCTTTCCTAAAATCTACAGCATGTGCATTGCCTAAAACACAGACCATTTAGGACTCTCAAACTTTGGACAAGATTTCCTTTGCTGTTACCTCCCCCACCTCTGAAAATTGTTCAGATCTTAGGGTGAGAAGTCATGATCAAAATCATATCAATCAAATTGAAAGATTAAAACAAACCATCTTAATGTCAAATTTCTGCTCAGAAATCAATATTACCTACTTGTTTGGTTGCATGAGGTCTAACATTTTAAAAATAGAATTCAAGGCCCACCACGACCTGATTTTGTCATCTCACTCCAACTGTATCTCCTTCATCATCCTCGTAGGCACCCAGAAATTCTATCAGATATGGTCTTCATTATCATCATACATGCTCTGCTCATCTCTGACTCACTTGTCTCCTTTCTTAGGTGGTCCTCCTTATTGAGTTTTAATTTTCCTATTTCTCCAATATCTGTTCATGCTTCTACTCCAGCTCTCTCATCTGAGATTTCACTGGACATCTCAAGATCCAATGATTTTTCACTTCTCTAAGCTTCTACAGAATGTATTTTTTTATGTGAAATTTTTCTGTTCCAAACAACTCACTGTTGCTTCATGGGTGTGATTCTCTTCTCTCCCACCGAGCAGTGATCAGTCTCTCTTCTGCCTGCCCCAGCGGTTGACTTTGTTGATTACAGAGGCAATGTCTCCTATTTCTCTGCGCCCAGACTTCAGGAGATGAATGCCTAGGACTGGCTGAGCTTCTCCTGTGCCTCCTTTCCAAGGACCTCCTGACGGGACTTTGGTCTTCCCAAACTTCGGGGCCTCTAGTCTCTGAGTTTCCTGAAAGCTGGGTCTTTTTTCCTTCGTTTTCAAGCTCTCAAACTGTGAGTTCTCTCTAGAACAATCTGGGTCTTCTTCTCTGTTTGAACACCTCATGAAGCCATCCACGCCTACGTCAGCTCCCCTTGGTCTGTGTTTCTAAAATTCTACAGCATTTCAGAGTTTACATCTCATACTGTCATCAGAACCATGGAGCAGATTGTGTCAGCATGAATGGGAAGTGTGTGTGGGGGTGGTGGTGTCGTTGAGGTACAGAGGTCATCTGGTGTACTGCCTTTTTTAGGAACTGGAAGAAGCACTGTGGCTGCTCAGTCGATGTGTACTGATGACTCATTTAAAGAATGATAATTCTATCTTACTGATTATCTTCTGTCTCCTTCCTCCTACAGGCTGTTCTCAGCTGTTCAATGATTCAACATTCAAATTTTTTGTCCTGTCTGTAAGCCACTTCTTATCTGTCTACTTCCTTAGTTTTTTTATGTCCGTAAAAGTCCTACTGCAACATTAATGTTTTATACCTTGTGCATGCTTTGCTGTCTGATGATACCTGCATTCTCTGTGATTCTCTTTTGGCCTGAAATCCCACACTAGCACGCCAGGTTCAGTAAGTTTAAATGGAACTTTGTCATTACCTCTCAAGCCCTTCCCAGCTCCTTGTCCTAATACCTTAAATACTGATTTTCAGACTTTACTTTAGTCTATTTTGGTGACTTATTAGATTTTTCTTTTAGCTTTTCTCCAGGGGACATCAATTTCAAACCATCACAAGCACAGGTGCAACTTCTGCCCTTATAATTCCCACCCACACTCCTAACTCCACTCTATCTCCTGATAACACCATATTAAGTCACTAATGGCTAGAGTTTGAAAGATTGAATGAGATTGAATGTTAAAAGCATAATTAGAGACTTAAGGGAAACAAATTGTACCCATAAAATTTAAAATTAATTTCAGGAAAATAGGGCAATTGAAGCACCTAGTGCAATTTGAAATGACTTTTCTAAATGAGCAACTGTGCCAAAAATCAGCCCCCACCTAACTTCCCCTGTTTCCTTCTTATTTCCTTCCAAGAATAAGGGCAGGTCGGTGGGAGAGGTTTCGCATAGAGCAAGGTAAATTTCTTGTCAGAATATCAAAGGCAAAGAGCTCACCTTAGAGTTAAGCTTTCTCTCTTTAGTGGAAATGGAAAATGGGAGGAGGTGTGTGGGTGAGACCAATCACTGCCCTTGGGCAAGCTTGAGAAATTGTGAGACCAGAGCCAGGACATTCAAAGAGGCAGTGCTTCTCAGCCCAGGCTAATCCATCAGTCAGTAATTTCTCATTTCTTACATCCACCATTGGCTGTCGGCACCATCCTAGTTCACACACAGCCATGTTACTTACCTTCAGCCTCCTGCCCAAGGGATCGTCCACTTACGAGAACGGTGGGCAGCTTAACTCAGTCAATCCAAATCCATCCATTCTCCCAGGCACATCTACACCACCTCTCCTCACACATCTGGGATGCTTTCTTTTCTTTTTAACTTATGAATTGTTTATTTCTGGAATTTTCCGTTTAATATTTTCAGACTGCGATTGACCGCAGGTAACCAAAACACCGGAAAATGAAACTGCAGCTGAGGGGGGACTCCTGTACTACAACATACCATTGGCGATTATACACAACTTGGCTTGCTCTAACTTTTTATAGACTTTTATTGATTCATCTTTTTCTTTGACTGCCACAGCCCTCACCTGTCTCTCCCTTCTCAAATCCACACAGAGACTAAAACAAATGGTAGCACTTCCATGAAAGGCACTGTTAGCCACTGTGGGTGCCAAAAAGAAAACACGTGGGCTCACTTTTTAGGCGTTCTTAGTCTAGTATGAGAGGCAGCAGCTAAAGTGGTAATAATAAAGCATAGAGGAATCTATGAATAGGATGCTATGGGGTCACAGCAGGGATATTGACTGGCCCTGCCCCTCCTCTTCCAGCTGTGTGATTCCAGGGAGGCCATCTCTCTGGTCTTCTGCTTTTTCATCTTTAAAATGATAAAATTAACAATTATTCCATAAGGCAGTTTTATAAGGTAGATGAGATAATGAATATAAAATGTATGGTAAAGTTCTTACCTATAGTGGGTGTTACATAATTATTTCCTAGGTGGTGTTTGGGTTTGAAAATGGTTGAAGAGACTTCAATTACAGGTTTGGTCACATTTGAGGCTCTGAGTGACTCCAGGTCAGCCCTGTCTGCTATGTAATGTTATTACTCTCAAGAGAACAAAGATGAAGAATATGGATGAATCAGGGCATCTTCAGCCTTAGTCTGGAAACCCATAACGATGGATGGCAGCTAGGATTTTTCTTTGGTTAGAAAAAGTAGGACAGAAAACCATAGGATCTACTTATCTTGGGTTGGTGAAGTTGGATTGGCAGTCAATATCTAGAAAATGTGAATATATACGAGGCAAGCTTGGAGAACCACGAGGTTCTCTAAAAGATTAACAGTATAAATTTCTGTTCTGTGTAACATACTAGAAAATATTTTTTCAAAATGTCTTATTCCCTGGGGTCCCTAGCTCTCTCTCTTTTGGTGTTACTAAAGCAAAAAGAAGACACCAGAAAAAATCTCTAAAATTCAAATAAAAATACATATTTAAAGCAAATGAAAAGAGGCCCTTTAACATAGTCCCTCTCACTGACCCGTGTAGTTATTTCCATGCACTGTGCATGGGTTTTGGTAAGACCTTGTGTCTTTGGTGAGAAAGGAAAAACTATTACTTTTGTTGGGAGAAATCTCACTTAGTGTCCTCTTACACTGATCCCAGAACCCAAGAAGATTAGGAACCCATGTTCCTTACACTTGAAAGTAAAAATAACTCAAGAGGTAGGAACACTGAGAAGTAGGATGAGCTTTATTCAACGATGGGACCTTGCAATGGTTTATAGACTGTATCTGAAGGCTCACATCACTACCAGCCTGCTTGTGGAAAGAACCCTCAGTAGGCGTATGAATGTATTCCCTTCTTGTAGCTCCTGGAGGCCCTTAGCAGTTCCTTCCCAATTTGCATTTGCTCATATTAGGACTAGCTTCAGTGGGTCATAAAACTGGAGAATGCCAGAGCTGGAATTTCCCTGAGATAAGTTATTGCCCAGCCCTTACTTCTACCCCAGAGGGGTAAAGTGATATGTAAGATGCCTTTAGCCAATTTCAGACTAAACCTAGCGTAGAAATGTGGCCCCTTGACTCTTAGTTCAGTGATCTATTAAAATGTGCCACTGTAACAAACACAGAAGTACAGGAACTGTCAAAGATGAGAGCATGCTGTCCTGGCCACAAACTAGTTGCCTTTCCATTCAGTAAGACAGCTTTGGGTGGGTAATGATAATGAAACGCTGTCGATATTGCCTATGTTGCATTCAACTACAAGGAACAGATTGAGCATTTATATTGAGCAAATGTAATAAGACACTGTGGTGGGTTAAGAGAGAGGACGAAAATGAAGAGGAGTATGCCCCCTGCCCTCTAATAGCTCCAGTCTAGAAGGGGAGATGTACTTCTGACTCTTACAGCAGGGGAACAGTGACACGTGCTCAATATTAAATTATGTGATGGGAGTGATTAGGCACTGTGCAATCAAAGAGCTCAGAGGAGGATGGTAAAAAGGATACTACAGATATAAAGAGCATGCGTGCAAGGGAATCTGAGGAGGCTTCTTAGAGGAAATGGCATTTGCTGTGGAATTTGCATAAAGGCAGGACTTTGGTAAATATATAAATAGAAATTTTTCCTTAGGAAAAATTGGTAAATACCATCTCTCTCCATATTATCTGGATGATAATTGCATCCAGAAAGAATTATGTGCCATTTATTGAGGGAAATATCTAGAGGAGAGAAGAGGGGATGATGATTTAGGGGGAGAGAATATAGAGTAGATCCATACAGCCGATATGCAGGCACAGGTAGGGATAGAGAGAGATGATGCCACAAATTATGATAGGGGCCAGATTCTAGGGGATGTTACATTTGTATTCTCCCTCTATTACCAGCAAATAAAATTCTAAGGCTTCTGAACAGAGGAGTGGCACAGATATGATTTTGATTTCAGAATGATTCCATCTAAACGAGACCACATTATGACTTTCTTGAAATCTAGGTACTTTTGCCTTTATGGGCATCTTCCCCATTAAAATAAATTAAAAATTGTTAAAATTTGTATTTTATGACTGCATTGGTATACAGGTAGACATACTAATATAGTATATTAAGACATTTTCTTTGACGTAAAAGTTCATTTTTTAAAATCCTAATTTCAAAGGTTGTTAAGCCATTTCCAGGGTCCCTAAAAGTAATGTGAGCCTGAAGCATGTTGCCTATGGGTATAATGGCTAAGTTGGCCCTGACTCTAAAAGCAACATTTGAGGGGCCAGCCCAGGGGTGTAGTGGTTAAGTTCATGCACTCCACTTTGGTGGCCCAGGGTTCAAGGGTTTGGACCCCAGGTGTGGACCTACACATCACTCATCAAGCCATGCTGTATCAGCATCCTACATACAAAATAGAGGAAGATTGGCACAGATGTTAACTCAGGACCAATCTTCTTCACCAAAACCAAAACCAAAACAAAACACACACACAAAAAAAACCAGCAACATTTAAATTATTTTAAGGGGCAAGTGTGGAACCAGAGACCATGGAAGAGGTTTTTTTTAATGATCTAAATGAGTGTTATAACTAACAATCACAAGTTGTAATGCATGCAAAAAAAAAAAAATTAAGAAAACGTTCTTAGTCCTTCACAAAACTCCAAAGAAAATCCAAATTTAATGAATAAAAACAAGTACACCCAGTTAATTTAATCATTGTGAGGCTAAGAAATGTCTGCAAAAGAACTGTATATTATCATTCAAGTTAATTTAATCTTCGTGGTTTATATTATGCCAAGTATTGTTTAGTATACTAGATTTTAATATTTTCTCTTTCTCCTACTCAGAACTTTACTACTTATAAGTATGCTGGTATGTGCACACGACCTTGTTCATTTTTCAATTACTGGGTATTCTAAGATGCACCTAGATCAAGGTCATCATCTATTTGACCTCCCAAGGTGCTTTATGGGATTCATTGGGAGTTCAGAGCTATCATCTAAGATGGTTATTTCTTCTGAGTTGCTCTGGTTTCTTTCTTGTTGCCTTGTGGAATTTACGGTTTTGTGTAAAAACCCCACAGGCCCTGGGCTTTGCAGCTTTCCTGGTGGTTGTGGCTTGCTGAGATAGTGACGTGCTCACTTCGTATGGGGAGGCTATCCCCTCTCACATCACCAGGGGCATATCTTCTATTTTCAGTTCTTCTTAAACCTTGACTCTGTGCCCTCAGAGAAAGCAAATCATTGCTTCCCTCTGCATTTTTTTAACTCAACTATTTACATACAGGATTAAAGATTCCGAATCACACAAAATTTTTTGAATATACTCCAGCTTTCTAAATAACATATAGCTCCATGTCAGGTGGACTTATCAATTCATGTTTGGCAAGTTCTCTATCCTTGGAAAACTTAGTTGTGTTAGGAGAAGAGACACAAAGGAAATATTAACAAATTTAAGAAGATTGAAATCATTTCAAATGTTTTCTGACCACGAAGTTATGAAACTAGACATCAGTAAGGGGAAAAATTGGAAAATTAACAAATATGTGCAGATTAAACAACACATTCCTGAGCCACCCTTGGATCAAAGAAGAAATCAAAAGTGAAATAAAAAACACTTTGAAACAAATGAAAATGGAAGCACAACATTCTAAAACCTATAAGAAGCAACAAAAGCAGTTCCAGGAGGTAAATTAACAGTGATAAATGCATACATGAAGAAAAAAGAAAGATCTCAAATAAACAACCTAACTTTATACCTCAAAAACTAGAAAAAGAAGAAAAGTAAGCCCAAGTTAGCAGAAGGAAGGAAATAATAAAGATTAGAGAATAAATACATGCAATAAAGTCAAGAAACACAATTAAAAAAATCAATGAAACCATGAGGTTTCTTTCTGAAAAGATAAATAAAAATTGACAAGTCTTCAGCTTGACTAATCAAGAAAAAAAGAAAGACTCAAATAAGTAAAAGTATAACTGAAAGAGAACATATTGCAACTGATACCGCAGAAGTACAAAGGATCATAAGAGACTCCTATGAACTACTGTTGCTATATACCAACAAACTGGATAACCTAGAAAAAATAGATAAATTCTTAGAAACATACAAGCTACCAAGACTGAATCATGAAGAAATAGAAAATCAAAATAGACCAATAATGAGTAAGGAGATGTAATCAGTAATCAAAAAGCTCCCAACAAAGAAAAGCTTAGGATCAGATGACTCCATTGCTGAGTTTTACCAAACATTTAAAGAAAAATTAATGCCAATCCTTCTCAAACTCTTCCAAAGAATCAAAGAGGAGGGAACACTCCCAAACTTATGATATGAGGCCAACAATACCCTGATACCAAAGCCAAATGAGGATACTTCAAGAAAAGAAAATTATAGGCCAATATCCCCGATGAATATAGATGCAAAAATGTTCAACAAAATAGTCACAAACTGAATTCAACAGTACAGTAAAAACATCATACACCGTGATCAAGTAGGATTTATTCCTGAGATGCAAGCATGGTTTAACATACGTAAATCAATAAATTTGATACATCACACTAACAAAATGAAGGATAAAAATCATATGATCGTCTTAACAGATGCAGAAAAGGCATTTGAGGAAATTCAACATAGATTCATGATAAAATCTCTCAAGAAATTAGGTATAGAAGGAATGCACCTCAACATAATAAAGGCCATAGATGACAAGCCCATGGATAACATAATACTCAATGATGAAAAGCTGAAAAGCTAAAAACTTACCCTCTAAGATCAGGAACAAGACAAGAATGCCCACTTTTCACACTTCTATTCAACATAAGACTGGAAATCCTAGCCAGAGCAATTAGAAAAGAAAAAGAAATAAAAGTCAGCCAAATCAGAAAGGAAGAAGTAAAATTGTCTGTTTGCAGATGAAATGATCTTATATGTACAAAATCCTAAAGATTTCACAAAAAACTGTTAGAACTAATAAATGAATTCAGTAAAGTTTTAGGATATGAAATCAACCAACAAAAATCAGTTATGTTTCTATACACTAACAATAAATTATCCGAAAAATAAATTAAGAAAACAATCTCATTTACAACAGCAACAAAAAGAGTAAAATCATTAGGAAAAAATTTAACCAAAAAGATGAAATATCTTTACACTGAATATTATAAAACATTGATGGATGAAATTGAAGACAACACAGATAAACGGAAAGATATTCCCTGTTTATGGGTTAGAAGAATTTAAATTGTCAAAATATCTGTACTACCCAAAGGGATCTACAGATTCAATGTAATTCTTATCAAAATTCCAATGGCATTTTTAACAGAAATAGAAAAAACAGTTCTAAAATTCACATGGAACCATGAAGATAGCCAAAGTAATCCTGAGAAAAAAGAACAAACTGGAAGCATCACCCATCCTGATTTCAAAATATATTACACAGACCAATGGAACAGAGTAGAGAGCCCAGAAATAAATCCATGGATTTATGGTCAACTGATCTTTGACACGGGTGCCAGAGAACATACAATGGGGAAAGCTAGTCCCTTCAATAAGTGGTATTAGGAAAACTGTGTATGTATATGCAGAAGAATGAAATTGGATGCTTATCTCACACCACAAACAAAAATCAACTCAAAATGGATTAAAGACTTAAACATACAACTTGAACAACTACTAGAAGAAATTATAGATGAAAAGCTTCTTGACATTGTTCTGGGCAATTATTTTTTCAATATGACCCCAAGAACACAGGCAGCAAAAATAAACAAGTTGAACTGAATGTAACTAAAAACCTTCTACACAGCAAAGGAAACAATCAATAGATTGCAGAGACAACCTATGGAATGGGATAAAATATTTGCAAACTATACATACAACAATGGGTTAATATCCAAAATATATGAGGAACTCAACTCAATAGTAAAATTTTTAAAAATAAATCCAATTTAAAAATGGGCAAAGGGCCTGAATAGACATTTTTCAGAAGAAGATATACAAATAGCCAAAAGGTTTTCACATCACTAAATACCAGGGAAATGCAGTTCAAAACCACAATGAGGTATCACTTTACACCGGTGGAATGGTTATTATCAAAAAGACAAAGAATACCCAGAGTTAGTGAGAAGGTGGAGAAAAAGGACCTCTTGTACACTGTTGGCACACTAATGAATGTAAATTGGTATAGCTATTTTGCAAAACAATTATGGAAGTTCCTCAAAAATTAAAAGTAGAACTACCATATGATTCAGCAATCCCACTTCTGGGTATATACTCAAAGAAAATGAAATCAGGATCTTGAACAGATATCTGCATTCCCATGTTCATTGCAGCATAATTCACAATTGCCAAGAATGGGAACAACCTAAGTACTTGTTGATGGATGAATGGATAAAGAAAACGTAGTGTGTATACACACACACACACATATACACACACACACACACACATATATATATATATAGAGAAAGACATATTATTCTGCCTTAAGAAAGAAGGAAATCTTACGATTTGTGACCACACTGATGAAGCTGGAGGATATTATGCTAACTGAAATACATTAGACACAGAAAGACAAATACTGCATTCTCTCACTTATATGTGGAATTTTGATAGTTGAACTCATAAACGCAGAGAGTAGAATGGTGGTTGCCAGGGGCTGAGGGGTGGGGGATAAGGGGAGATATCAGTTAAAGTGTGTAAAATTTCAGTTATACAGAATGAATACGTTCTGGAGATCCAATGTACAACATGGTGACTAGATATTATATACTAATTATATGTTATTGCATACTTGAAATTTGCTAACAGATGTGATCTTAAATGTTCTCACCACACACATACAAAAAAGGTAGCTATGTGAGGTGATGGATATGTTAAGTGGCTTAGTTTTGGTAAATATTTCACAATGTATCTGTATATCAAAACATCACGTTGTACAGCTTAAGTATATAGAATTTTTATTTGTCAGTTATACATCAATGAAGCTGAGGAAAGAAAAGAAAGGATGTGGGCTGGAATTTAGCTCTAAAACAGAGCATGTGTACCCCAAAAATTCATTCAGTGCCAGAAAGAAATATTAGAACTTGTATTTATGTTTATTTATCTTATCCTTTAAAATATTATTTCATATATATTTTATATAATAGTCTATTTGGACAATTATGCATGTATATGATTTAGAATGAACAAATGTACATATTCTTGGGGCACCTGATAAATTCTTTTTACTGATGCATTGTACAGTTAAGAGGATAATGAGGTCTCTGATTTAGGTGGATCATCAGTTTTTTGACTTCTTCTTTCATTTTGTCCTAAAACATTTGTTAATGTTTCTCTTTCAGCCAAAGGAATTTCCTCATTGCAAACGTCATGATTTTTGCCCCGTCAGCAGCGTTACCTTTGTGACTCTTCATATTTTGGAGGTCCTTCCTCTCTGTCTCTCTGAACAATAACCAACTTTCAGAAACCCATTCAAAGACTCCCTCATCCATGCGTCATTCCTGGACACTCTAACTCCTAAATCAAATTGTTCTCCTTCTCCTGGGCACTTAACCAAGAATTTGTAGTCACTCATCCGACATCTCTTATACTGATCTCTTTGTCCTGAGGTGTTGATATGTCCTCCATGAATCTTTGAATGTCATCCCAGCTTGATTCCAAGGTCCCGAAGGCAAGGTCTGTGTCTTTCATTTCCCAGAAACCCCTTCTGTGATGGTTACAGAGATGAGCCATGAGGGCAATTGGGGATGACAATATTGTCTAGTTCACTAAGCTTTTGTGAACTCCAGTGGGGTAGGTGTTAGCCAGTGTTTGGCAAACCAGTGAGTAGTGTTTTCCCCTGAGGGGGGGTATTCAGCACAGATGCTGACAGAAAGGATGGAGCCTTGAGTAAAGTGCAGGAATGTGGCATACTAGAAAGAGCATAGATTTTCATATAAAAAAGAACCAGGTTCAAATCCCAGCTCCATTGCTCATAAATTTTGGATATCTCTTAAATCCTCTCAGTCTGTTTTTTCATTTGTAAAACAGAAATAGATCCAGGCATGCAATAAAGATTAGATATCATGTAGGTAAATCCGACAGTTGGCCTTCGATGTATGGCAAGTATGATAATGACTTCCTAGGCACACAGTAGTAGCTCAGTAAGTTCTGGCTGTTCCTTAACCGGAGAGAAGCTCCATACACTGATTTCTTGTCACCTCAGGGCCTCACACAGCCTCCATGGTTCGCATTATCTGACTAGCCATGCCAACTTAAGGTTTTTAAAGGATTATGGGCCTGCCACTTACAGCCTAAGATTCTGCTTTCAATTCTGCTCCAGCAGAAGCCCCCTCAAGGGATCTGATGCATCCCCCTCAGCTCATCCACCTCTTTACCCTCACCCCAGGCCTCTCTCTGTTTCCTGACTCTGCCGACTGGAGCAGTTAATGAAGAGGAAGCCTCAGAGCCCTGTGTTAGTGTTCTTTGCTTTTGTATTTTGTTTTGTTTTGCTTCATTTTTGCACTTGAAAACAAGCAGAGGGCCTGGATTTTTCTCTAGGCAGCATGGAATGAGCAGGATTTAATTACTGCTGAAGGGCTGGTACAAAAGGTTATCCAACAATGTGCGATCTTATTTGGCACTGAACTTTGAAGCTGAGAATTATGGATTGTGGAATGAGATACAACCATGCGCGGCTGTCCCAGAGCCGGGAATATAGAATTTCGAGGAAACTGGGTTAGAACTGATGGGATCTCTCAGGGAGGTCAGGAAGAAACTAACTAGCCATCCATAAAGCTGTCGGAGCAGTTATTTGAAGGAAAAGGCCGAGGCTTCTCTTCCGTGTCTCTAAAAACTTCAAATAAAAATAGACAATTCTGCATTGACATAGATATGAAATGGGCAGCAATTGAGGGCATCAAACTCAGAAATGAAACTGAGGTAACCTGTCATTGCTCTGAGGAAAAACTGTGAAATTGGTAGCCACAGCCCAGGCTGGGGAGATGGTGAACGAGGGAAGAGATTTTCTTTCAGACTTCTCTAAAGTCACAAGAGAAATGAGATGACCAGGGAGTTGAGGAAGGGAAGCGAGTCGTGACAGCACTATTACAAATGCAGGGCAAAGCTGGGAGCCAAGTGTCCATCATTCCTTCAGTTTTGCCTTGAAGAGGCAGAGCCAGGATGTCTGCTGACATTGGAGAATTGTACCTCTCATGTTCCTTTGCTAACTGTCAAACTGTCTGGCGTTTTATGACATGGCATCTGGAAGCCTAGGCTGAGCCTTGATAAAACTGGGGAGTGTTCCTAGAGGTCTTCCTCTTTGCCATCCCTTGAGTGAGTATTATTATCCAATCCTCTGCTATACCTAGGCATCCAGTCTGTTTAACATTCTTGTAAGTCTGTATTGGCTATGAGGCAAGCTGTTAATTATCTAATCTACCTCAAGTCAGAAAAGTTTCATACCTCTAGTGCCTCAAAATAGTGGTAGATCAAGATAGCTGAACTAGATAGACTCTCTGACATCTAGTTGACTTCTGCTACCAGCCGATTGACCTTGGGAAACCTCTTCAAAGACAGAACAACTTCTCTCTTCTCTAACTGTCATCTATATCCACTACAATGCTCCAACTGGGATTATCAGGCTGCCCCAGTTTCTTAGTGCGGCTTTCAAGAACATTCCATGTCAGGAGTCTCACTCTCCCTAAAGTAGCTCACAGCATCTTTGGACAGGTCTGACTATTACAGAGGTCTCCCTGCCGGTAGAGTGAAAAGTTGGCAAATCTACTGATTTATCGGGCTTATACAAGGGGTTGCTGTTAATATTCATCAAATTGTAACATTTTCTTGGATGCTCATTTTTAACGAAAACATATCCATTTGGCTACATGGATGACCTTTTCTGCCTCCTTACCCTTCCATGCTGGAAGTCTTCATTTCCTGATGCCTGCTGCTAATATAGGACACATGTTGAAATGTTTATGCTAATTAGGCTTTGATTGGAATCTCAGAAACAAGCTAAAATGACAAGTTTTATCTCATTGATGAATTAATTAATGAAAAGAAGTTACTGTTATGCTCTTTGAAATCAGCCCTCTGATTTTTGCAGGAGGCAGGAGGATTTTCTCGTCTGACAAACCCAGTAGTTTTTAGATAGAAAAGCACGACGGAGTACATCCTTCCAGGTGGAAGTAGTGAAGGATGAAGAGGGATCGTTCTTTTGGTGAATAAGTGACTAGCAATGGTAGATTATAAGAGCAGGCATTCATTCACATGACTGTGTACGAATGGGAAGGAGGTATTGAAAGAGCAGGTGATATAGAGGAATCAGTGGCCTATGTCTGTGATTCCGATAAGCTGCAATTTGCCCAACTGAGCCCTGTTTGGAAATTCAGCTCTTCTATGCTGTCTCAGTGTATATTAGAGTTCTCCTGAGACACAGTGAAAATAGAATAGATATATCCTATTGAGGGATTGGCTCACACAACTATACAGATTAAGAAGTCCCACGATCTGCCATCTGTAAGTGGGAGACCCAGGAAAGCTGGTGGTACAATTTTAGTCTGAGTCTGAAGGCCTGAGAACCAGGGGAACTGATGGTAAAAGTCTCAGTCCAAGGACGGGAGAAGATAGACGTCCTAGCGCAGCAGGCAGGCAGGAAGCAAAAAAGGTGAATTCCTCCTTCCTCCACATTTTTGTTTTATTCAGGCCCTCAATGGATTGGATGATGCCCATCCACACCAGAGAGGGTAATCTACATTACAGAGTCCACTGATTCAAAGGCTAGTCTCATTTGGAAACACCCTTACAGACACACCCAAAAAGATCGCTTAATCTGGGCAGATATTGACCCAACCAAACTGACACATACAATTAACCATCACACAGTGTGTTCTGGATAACATGCTATTGATAACAGTCATTGTTCACAATGGGTCAGGGCCCTGAAAGAAGCCCACTTTTTAAAACCTTTAAAATAATTTTTGGCTAGGGAGGAACATATATATTGTCAAGAAGGTAAACATGAAATAGCCTAGCTGTCCAGGTGATTAATCCTTTCATTTGAGTCATTTGACTGTCAGAAATGCTATCATGAGAAGCTCATCCTATGATGAACAATGAGTACATTGATACATGGAATAACCTAGTTAGTTCAATAATCTCAGATTGCAGAGCATCCTGACGAGGGCAAGGGGCTTGCCCCAAGTCACACAGTCTGCTCATGGTGAAATGGGACAAAATGTGTATTTTCTCATTGGGTTTAGGCTCTTTCTGCTGTTCAGATTAAGTGAAACAATGCATTGTAATAATGTCAGAAAAAATAATAATTCAAGGAAATTGAAGTCCAACAACAAGACAAGAATTGTCTGAGGCCACCCAACAAATTGTGACAGAGACAGACTATAAGTCAAGATACTCACCAAAGCCATCAACGAGCAAACTCAGACTTTGTCTCTGTTGGTCTATCTAGTCTCTGAGTTAATGTTTAAAATAAGAGGTTTAAAATAAGTGTCCCCACTACATGGTAGTTTGTGTGTTCACAAGTCACGCATTTCATTTTGGCCAATTGGGCTGAACAAACACACTATCATCAATGGCTGTGATTTAGATAGACCTTGAATAAGTAGTAATTCCTGATGTGCTGTCCTGAGATTGCAAAACTCATCAACAGATTCACTAATTGTTCTTTCTTCATAGGGAAAATAACCAGAGTTTAATTCTAATAAGCTTATAATTTGGATTTAGGATATGCATGTCATTATGTTTGGTGCTGGTTAAAATAGAAAAATGAGTAAATTTTGGACTTTTATTCGATAGACTGACTGTGTATTCGTGGGTATAGATGTGTAAGAAAAGGTAACTTGGATACAAAGCAGAATGAATCCTGTTCTCCAGGAGAGGTACATACAGTTGGCTGTGAGAGTTTCTAATTTGGAACAATGTAATGGGCTGGGGTGTCAGAATAGCTGCATGAACCAAGTAGTATTTATGTAAAGCTTAAAGAATTAGTGAGATTTTTTATTGGAGAAAAGGGAAAGGCAGCCCTCCTAAGCCACAGGAACAGCATGGAAAAGGAACATTGTGCAAGAAAAGGGAAGGCGTGGAAGGAGGAAGTAAAGAACTGGTCAAGACTATGATATTGTTAGCGGGATAAACACATACACACAGAGACACATACGCCCGTGTATATTTATATATTCGGGATTTAAGTCTATAATCTACTTCAATTGCCAAGATATACTTATGGAGGTCAGATAAAGACAAATTCTTTGTGTGATAGCAATTATTATCTAGAATTGAGAATGAGCTCAGCATGCATTTAGTCATAAGTCTCCTCCCTTGCTCTAAGATGACACAATTACAGCCTGTGGCAGCAACACAGTGGTGGTAAGTAAATGTAAGAAAGGCTCATATTGCTTCTGCTACATGCTCTCAGGTAGCCACGCTATCTTCATTATATTAAAAGAATGGATAAATGTAGTGTGGACCTATAATTTAAATGACTGGCAATTCGCTAACTATTTAAGTGCATTTGGCAGAAAACATATTTATTTTCTGGCTTCAAACTGCAATAGAGTCTTTATAATCACACCAGATTTGGAAGCTGTTCAGAAACACTTAGTTAAATTAATGAGATATTACCTACATCTGTTTTTGAATAGCTTCAGTCATGCTCCCCAGAGGAAGTCGTTTTTTTGGAGATCCTGTTAGATCAAAACCCAGGTCAGAGACACGTTTGTCTAATTGGTGAGAATGGCAGACGATTGATTCAAGCAATTCCTTTTGAGAATTCTACGTAATGCACACTTGCTATATTTAAGTTGGGGTCATATGCTTAGCTGATAGGTGCCAGGATTTCCACGCTCATTGACATCTTCTCACACTAGCTCACTTCATAGTTTAGTTTGCATCCTTCCCTTTTGTGCATAAACTATGAATGGAAGCTCAGCAGAGGTTGGCTAACTGTGACATAATGCTAATGAGAATAGTCATATGGTTAGTGTCCAATGGTCCTTCGTTGTTATGGGGTAAGTGTTTTTTGTGCCTTTCTCATAATATTGCAGAATATTCTCTTCTAAGCACATTAGTAATCGTATCACATTCAGCAACGTTTTTAGACTCCAGGTAATAAAAGTTTGCTTCCCAAGACAGCCTTTGATGTGAAACGCTTACAACTGTAACAATGTTCCATTCAATATTTTTATATGTAAGTATTCTTCCCACACCATTCAGAAAAAAATAAATAGAATGATATAATATGGAAATATAATACCAGTTTTGCAATAGTCATCATTCACCAGAAAGCATCCTTCTTGTATTAGAAAGAAAGAAATGCTAACTGTAAAGATGACATCTTAGATTAGGTTTCCCTACTCCACTCTATCTTGTAATATCAGAAAGTATCTATACAAAAATTTGTCAAATTAAATGATAAATTTTTCACTAACAGCTGAAGAACAACTCTCAGTGTAAAATACTATGATTGGTTATAAGAGCACGTATCATTTTGTTTTTACTATCTATAATATCAGTGAAAGATTTTCTTTCCAGAAAGCCTTTTGATGAGAACAACATACTTAATTTTACATCCTGTATCCAGAAGGAGAATATTTTGTTTGATTAGGAAGGAAGGAAAATGGAGGGGGGGGGGGTCAGCAATTTGTTGAGGGGCAAGAAAAAACGTTCACGCAGGAAAAGTAAAATCCCGAATCTGCCATTTTTCACCCCTTAAACCTTGTCAAAGATTTTGGCCCAGCGGGTATCATGGAGACATCATAGGGTTCATTTAGAGTTCAAGGCCTAGACTTCTTTGCTTGCATTTCCAGCCTTGAGCCTGCTGGCTGCTGGAAGAGGGGAGTGGAAGATGGTTAAAAATACATGCTATTCAGCACAGGTTCCACCAGGGCTAATAGGAAGTAGGGGCGTGGGCCCCAGATCCCGGTTAATGAGACAGCAGTGTCTACTAGGTCTGGAAGGCGTAGCAAGGAGCAGCCAGGGCTTAGGCCAGGCATGGAGAGCTCTGATTCAAGACTGGGTAAAAGACTGTCATTCATTTTCCATATAAGTGCCCCCCCAACCCCGCCACCACATTCCATAGCATGCATTTCTATTTTAAATCTAGTGCAATAAGGCAGGAAGAATTTTGTAATCATTAGGAGGAAAATTTGAATTAAGCTTTGATTCTGTGTTCTTTTGCTCTTAAGACTAAAATGCTGCCCAATTTGTCAATTCGGAAGCAAAAGACAACAAATCCTTCTAACAGAAATCATCAGGATTTCTTAAGCATAAAAATGAATAAGAGAGGGGGAAAAACGGATTTCTGCATGAAAGTTAATTTTATGATATTGCAGCATAAATTGTGACCTGGCAGTTCCTTCTGCAGTTTAATAGAACTGGCAGCAGCCACCAAGACTTAAGCAGACTCCGTATAATGAGAAGCAAAGACAAATCGGTGTGAAGGACAGGGAGAAGGGCATTACCGCTTCCTTCCCAGACGATTAAAAATAGTAAAATATCGCAACCAGAATTTATCTAAGGGGAGATACTATCTCAGAAAGAGGGAAAAAATGATTTTAAGAGACCGCCATAGCCCAATGTCTGACGAACAGAGACAGAGAGCCTGGTGCTGACGTTTGAAAGAAGTCTGTGAGAGCTGACCGTTCCCCTTCTAAAGACCTGGTGGCAGGTAATTTTTGGCATGATAATTTTGAAATGGGACAATTTTCTACAGCATAATTAGAGTACAATGAGCATGTTGCTCCTTCGGCACTGTTAAATGCAGGCAAGAGACTTGGGTGTACTAAATAAATGAGAAAATTTATTGTTGCAGGATAAGAGCCAGCCTGCACTGCCAACCAGGCAGGTGACTTTCTCAAAGAGCCCCGTCTGGAGGAGCCCAAGCACGTGTGACGGGCTTGCTCTGAGCTCTGTATCCACAGGAACTATCAGAGCAATTTCCAAAATTACACAGGGCATGCAGCTTCTAAATTTTCTAGCAGAACAGCCATATTATCCTGAGGACTTGCAATAACAGGAATTATATGCAATTTTCTGATAATGACTCCATTAATGTGAGTCACTGCTGACAATACAATTTGTTAAATATCGCTGGATTCCTAAATCTTACATTCTGTCACTCTGAAATCCAGCTTTACCACTGCCATCATCACAATGGTTGCCGTTGTCATCATCTTCGTCATCACCATCACTCTCATCATCAGCATCACTATTGTCATCAGAATAGCTATGGACTTGTTTGAGTTCACCAATATTGTCTTTTCTTAATTTTACTAAAATTTCGAACAGGAGAAAAAAAAAGCATGTCTTTATCTGTTCAAGTATCAGTTTTGTAGTCAATGTGTTTGATTCCTACTGTGGGAAACTAGGACCCCAAATTAATTAAATTTTGACCAGATAGAGTTTAACTTTAAATTGTCTTTTGTATCAAGGGAAACTGCCTTGACAATTAGGTGCTTCAAATGAGTGCCTGTAAATATCCATTATTGTACATCCTAATATACCCGGACGGAGAATAGAACCTACAGACCGCGGTCTATCTGATTTACTAATTGGGGGCAGCAACTGTACCTAGTGTTTTGAACCTGAATTAATTAACCGAAACAGATTAAATGGTCTTTGAGCTATTCAAGGGAGTGACATCAAAGCCAGATTTGAATGAGGAAAGGACTATTTAACTTTTTTTACTCGCAAAGGTCAGCTTTTCTCTGCAGTAGATCATTAGAAAGTGTTCAAAGGTGAAAAGAAACTAACAAAACAGTCTTAGCTTCCCACATAAATAGGCAGTTGGCTTTTCTTTCAACTGGCTTTTCCTTCGGTAATAAGGCTTTTCCCAGGACATAGACCTTTCTCTAAAGAATTACATTTCTACCTACCAAATTTGCCCCATGAACGGAGATTTTCATTCTGCTCATGAAACTGCTTCTTGGGCTTTCTTCCTTCATTACTCCCGAAGCCACCACCAACGCCTGGTGTTTGTGACCTTTTTTCCTGGATTACTGCAAGTGTCTCCTAAATGGCCATGTTCTCTACTTCCTCCTCTTTCTAGCTCCAGGTGAAGAGTAGACCAAACTAACACACTGAAAGCGTTTCACCTCATTATCCTCATGCTCAAGAAAATGCTACAGCTCTCTCACTGCCTAGTGAACACAATTATAGCATCCTTCCCCAGCTTCTGGGGCTTGTTGGAAGCTGGATTGGAGTCGCACAGTTCAGTAGATCTCATATGGTGGTGATGTCGACATGTTCTCTTTGCTCAGATTAGAGAAGGCCCTTCCTGCCCCTCTTGTCATTTTTGATCTCTTACCTCTCTTTCCCTATATCCTCTCACTCCCTGCAAATTAAATACACACAGACAGAATATTCTGTTCCTACCTGTGTCTGCGTGAAACAACTGACATTTTGGAGAGAGAAAAGAAGGAGGGACAAGGGAAGAAAGGAGATACATCCTTCCTTCTTTAGGAGTTTGCATCTTTTTAATTCTAAACCATCAGATTGCCTTTCTGATAAATACCTAAATGAGAGAGTGTTAATGCCTCACTGAAATATATTTGGGAACTTGAGTTTAAAATCGTGTCTTCAATTTTATTTATTTATTATGTTTTGAGAATCAGTTTGAGAAATAGCCCTTTAAAGAACATATCAGGATATTTTGTAAAACTTCTATAGAAGGCATCCATTATCTTCTTTAATAGCATTCATATTTTTAAAAACCTGTCGTAATAAGTGTATCTCTTAATTTGTAGATAAGTCTCTCTTAATGACACTTTATTATTTAACATAGTAAATTTGTCTTTTGCTTTGATGGCCAGAAAGTTTAGTTCAAATTTTAT
The DNA here is from genome assembly GCF_041296265.1 of Equus caballus. Classification (NCBI taxonomy): domain Eukaryota; kingdom Metazoa; phylum Chordata; class Mammalia; order Perissodactyla; family Equidae; genus Equus; species Equus caballus. Next base: position 88,677,824 of record NC_091698.1, read on the forward strand.
TCTCATTTTCAGTAGCTTCCAACCCAGTTTGAAAAATAATTATCTCCAAAACCCACCCCATTTCTTTCATTACTCAGCTCTCACTATTATGCCCCTGTTTAAACATTTTGCATTGTTTATACCATTGTAATCCATCTGAAGCTGTTTCTTGAAGTCTCTATGAGGGATCTAAATGATAAATAAATCCCCATGCCGATGTCTGTTCCTTCTTTTCGACTGCAGGTCAGTTTTGATGTTGTTATTTCTCTTGAAGACCCCAGTGCAGGCTCAGTGAGAAACAATGAAAACAATGGGGGGGTCTTTAAGCAGAAAGTGCTCTGGTTCCCAAGCCCTCCCACCTCCCAAGGACTTTGCCTCCTTGGCTTGCCCTGCTCTCTACTGCATCAACCATCTTCCTCTCTTTCCTGGATCTTTTCCATCAGCATACAAACATGCACTCATATCTCCCCAAGTAAGCAGAAAAATGAAACATTTAATGCCAGACATTACTCCTGGTCCAGCTACCGCTCAGTTTCTGTCTCTTCCCTTCCATGGCCATGCTGGCTTTTATTGCGTATTCTGGGTCGTCTTCTTCATTCTCAGTAGCATCAACTCACTCTAATCTGTCTTGCACGACTTCTCCACTGAAACAGTTCTTATATGGTCACTAGTGACTTCTACGTTAGAAGAGTTCTTCCCTGTCTCCACCTTACTCACCTTCTCGTTGTTTGATCCTTTCTTGAAATAGTCACCTATCTGATAAAAATTTCCTGTTTTCCTGCTACATCACTGAATACTCCTCTCAGTCCCTTTTGCTGCCTCCTCTTCCTCTGTCTCTAAATGTTGGGTGTTTTGGATGTCAATCCTGGACCCTCGTATCTTTGCTCTCTGTATTCTCTCATTAAACCATTTAAATCATTGTCACAAATGTATTTACCGTTTATGCTGATGAATTTCAAATTTATATCTCCACATCAGATTGTAAGTCTGAGCTTCCGACATACGTATTTAACTCCCTTTTGATATCTGCCTCCCACTTGTCTCATAGATATCTCAAAATCAGCATGTCCACAATAAAACCCTTGATTATTGAACATCCCAGTGCTCATCTCCTTTGCCATTTCATTCATTTCCATAAACAATGCCAATTTTCAACCAGATGCTCAAGCCGTAAGGTGGAGTCCAGCTTGATCTCTCCTTTTTCTTCGCCACCCATATTTACTCCATCAGTAATTCCTGTTGTCTTTAAAATATGTCTTGAGTCTATTCACAGCTCCATCTCTTCACTGCCAATTGTTTAACATTAGCACATGATGCAACTACTTTATGTTTTTTCTTCTCTGCTGTCACCTGTATTCTAGGCCACCTCTTTGATGGGACAGAACTATAGTCTCCTAACTGTTTCATCACTTCAACTATTGCCCTCCTTCCCCATCCATTGTTCTCATAAAAACCTGTGTTTTTATCTCAAAATATAAACCATATCATTCTATATCTTTCTCTGAAATTCTATATTGGCTTCTTGTGGCACCTAAGATAAAAGAAAACTCTTTTTTTGTACCCCAGAAGACTATTATCTGACTCCTGCCTTTTACTCCAACCTCATTTAGTACCAATCTCCTTCTCTCCCTAATTTCCAGCAAGTCATTCTTTCAGTATCTAAAATATATCACACCTTTTTTCAAAGCTTCTGCTTCCACAGATATTATTTTATCCGCTTCTAGCTTCCTTCCCTGTACAGTCCACATGTTGAATCTTTCTTGCTCTTTAGAAACCTCCTTAAATATCACTTCACCCAAGAGGCCTTCCATGACCACCTTATGTAAAGTGACTTCTGCTCTTCATTCTCAGCCTAAGACTCATTTTTCTGTCTGCCATGCCATTTTCTACGATGTTAATTTTTTCTGTTTATCTATATTTATCTACATTTATCTGTCTCTCTGAACTTAACAAGAGCTCTAAGAGGGCAGAGACAGCATCTAGCTTGTGCCTCCATGTTTGCATAACACATTCACCATTAATATCAGTGAGTGAATGGAGGAATGAATGAAATGGGTAAAATGTATTAAAAGACAAAAGCTTCCTCCTCATCACATTGCTACGCCTGCTTGTACTTCCCATTCTCCCAAAGGAAACCATAGTTAAGTCTTTACTATGCATCCTTTTCTATATTTCCTCTTGAGTCATTATTTTAATAGTAATGCCTTTATAGAATGTTTGATTCTTCCTCTCCACTAATCCATGCCCTCTTCATGATTAAATAATTGCTTCAATTCCCAACTCTTCTTGGAGACTTCCTGATTCATCCCACCTCATTCACATCCTTCTTGTTTTGAATTCCTGTCTCCTGATTAAATTATCACATGCTGGTTCTCTGAACAAATAACCCCCAGCTACTGATCATCTATGTGCCTACAGCCCTGTGCTAGTGATTTGATTACATTATTTTATATAGTTTTCTCAAAATCTTGAGATATAATGTTTCCCATTTTACACATACAAAAATTGAGACTCACCAACCAGAATGCTCATCCACAGATGGTGGGAATGTAAAAAGGTTGCTAGCACTTTACAAAACAGTTTGGTAGTTTTCTTAAAAATTTAAACACACATCTAGCATGTGATCCAGCCATTCCACTTTTAAATATTTGCCCAAAGAACAGGAATATGTATCTACACAAAAATTTGTATATGAAGGTTCATAGAATCTCTATTAATAATAACCCCAAACTGGAAACAACCCAAATGTCTGTCAATAGGTTAATGTATAAACAAAACATGTTATATCCATACAATGCTACTCAACAATAAAAAGGAAAGAAATACTGATATCCACAGTAACAATGATGAATCTCAAAAATCAATATGCTAATTGAAAGAAGCTTGATGCAAAAAATCTATACTGTAAGATTCTATTTCTTAAAATTTCTAGAATTAGAAATTAATCTATAGTTACTGAAAGTTGATCAGTGGTTGCTTAGAGCCAACAGTGGAGGAAAGGATGGACTGAAAAGAATCACAAGGAAATTGTGGGGAGATGATAATGTTCTGTAACTTGGTTGTGACATTGCTTTCATTGGGCATATATTTCGTCGGTTTCATGGGTGTATATATCTGTCAAAACTCATCAAACATTACGCTTATAATGAGTGCGGTCTATTCTATATAAATCATATGTCAATAAAATTGTTTAAAAGAAACCCTGAAGCTTTGATCATCTGAATAAGTTGATTAAAGTTTCATATCTTCATAACAGACTTAAAACCACAAAGCTCATGCTCTTAACTACTCTGGATTACTACCTTGAAATTATTTGTCATTGTATATTATAATTATATTTTTTCTTGACATTTTCCTCGACTGTTTGGCACAAGAAAATATAAACTAAACAGTAAATATACTCAAAGCAATGTGAATATAAATCACATTCATATCCTGGGACAACCTACATTATGCTAAATGCATGGTAGACACGTGTGTGTGTGTGTGTGTGTGATGTGAATAAGCTAATTGATCACTAAATTGCATACTTGACTGATTTACTGAATTATTTTTTTCCAAATATGACCACAATAATATCTATTCTATTTGTGATATCTCTTAAAAATTCATCAAATTTCCTTCCTCTTGAATCTGGATGGATTGTGGAAGTTTCAAGCAAAAGAGTACAGCAGAAATGATGCTGTGTGAGTTTGAAGCCTTCATCATAAGAGACGATGCAGCTTCTGCCTTGTCTCCTGGAATATTTACACTTGGAGTTTCAACCTGCCATGGAAGAAGTCCATGAGCATGGAGGTTGCTAGGCTATAAAGGAGGCAAGCCACATGGAGAGGCCAGGTGTAGGCACACTGGTTGGCATTTCAATTATTCAAGACATCCCAGTCAATGCACCAGTTATATGAGTAAACAAGCCTTCAGATGATTTTAGTCTCCAGCAATTGTATCCCTCCCACATTTGTGTCTTCCCATTAGAAGCATAATGGAGCAGAGATCAATCATTCTCATTGAGCTCTAATTCCTGTTCTACAAAACCTGTGACCATAAAAAAATAATTATTTTAAGCTGCTAAACTTAGAACAAGATTTTAGTACTACAAGCGGGGTTCTGCTGTTGTAGAAACTGAAAATGTGTGGTATTGGCTATGGAACTAGGCACCTGGTATAAGCTGAAAGTTCCTTTAATGTTAGTTATGCGAGTTAGTATATTAGCTAAAGCAAGAAGGAACTTAAGAAGACTTTTCATAAAATCCAGAAGGGCTTCAGAAAGATTAGAAGTCAAGGCTGTCGGGACAGGGAGGAAATTGTTATTAAATAGTAGAAAATAAAAGGATCCTTGTTATGTAGCGGCAGAAATTTTAGCAAAACTATCATCTGTGTTGATGTGAAAAATATTATACCTACCTATGTTACCCAATGGATTTGGCTAAAGAAATTTTCAGGCAGTTTTTGAAAGTACCCACTGGTTTGTATTAGCTGTGTATAAGAAGATACAGAGAGGAGAGACAAAGGTGAGCAAAAAAAGAAACTCTATATTTTCAAGCAAAGTTTAGAGAAAATATAAAGGAACTAGGATTTGCTGGGCTCAAAAACAAAACTATTTTTCACCCCCTCTCTTAGCAAAAACTTTTTTTTTAAATAGACAATTTTTAAAGCAGTTTTAAGATCACAGCAAATTTGAGTGGAAGGTACAAATATTTCCTATATAATTCATGCCCCCTCAAATGCGTAGCTTCCCCCATTATCAGCATACACCACCACAGTGGTACATTTGTCACAATTGATGAACTTACATTGATACCATTATCACCCAGAGTCCATAATTTACATTAAGGTTCACTTTTGGTGTTGTACATTTTATGGATGTGGACAAATGTATAATGACTTATATCCACCATTTTAGTATCAGACATAGTAGTTTTTTCAATTTGTTAAGCTTTTTACTTGTCATTAGGATGGAGTGGTGACTTCCCAACTTCTTACATGCCAGGCTGGAAATAGGAAGTCACTGGAGTCCAAAAGTTTTTTTTCCAAAATAAGGAAAGATCTCAGGGAAAATAAAGCCCAGGGTGCTATCAGAAAAATGTCTTAGGATAAAGATGAGGCAAAGCTGTAACTAAAACTCTGTGTTAAAACCACAGAAAGAGTTAAGAAGATGTTTCATAAACCCTTTCAATTCAATCAATGGTCGTGTCAGGAGGTTTAGGACATCTCTTGCTTCACAGCAACCTCACAGGGAACCCAAGATAAGAGAAGACCTTTTCTTTAAGAGAATTATGGATATGAATTTTCTTTGATAGAGTAGATTACAAATTGATACACAGAAAATCCACAAAGGATTTTTTTTTTTTAATGAGTTTGGACCAAAAGAGGCACAGACAACGCAAGATGAAAAAGAAGCCTTTGGACACTACTCCTCTCAACTTTTTACAGGCCGGAAGCAGGCAGAGATGTCTACTTGGTGGTAAACATAGACTATTTCTTATGAAAAAAGAAATGTCGACCCAGAGGATGAAACACCAAGTTGTAGAACTAAGAGCCAGAGCGAATAACTTCCTGGGAGTAGGGCTGCACCTTAATCAGGGACCTGGGCACCATGGGCCCAGCCGAATTTCAGAACTTCCTTGAACAAGTGACTGTTGTGTGCATGCCATAGAAGGTTGATTGATAGCAACTATCTAGGTCTGCCCCATCATTATATTTTGGGTGTGAAAGCGTAAGATAGTTTTTTTTTTTAGCTTACAATCCTTCAAATTGAGAGATACAGTAGTAGTAAAGGTACCATATCCAAAATGCCTCATTGTATCTGGACTTCATTTAAATGACAAGATCCTAGAATTCGTAATAGGATGAGACTTTCAGGACTTGGAAGAGGAGTGTCAAAGATAAACAAAGCCATCCATTAGTTAAGTGGTGAAAATAGATTTTACTCAGTCACTACCGACATGTGGGGAAAACGCTGAGCTCCATTCCCATGTGCACAGAGGTGACTGGGCGTTTTAAAGGGATAATGGGGGAGTAGTGAGGGAGAGAGAGCGGAGGCTCAAGTGAAAATTTACAAAGGGCTGGTTAGTGCAAATGTGATTCCCTGAGCTGTGTCTGCCAAGGTGGCGATTACTGACGTTAGGCTACCATCCTCCCACAGAGACTGGGAGACGGAGGCCCTATCCTATGTAGGAGATGCATATGCGTCTCCAAGGAAGAGGGGAAGGATTCACAGTTGTAGGCCCTTTATAGTAAATGCTCCAGAGAGAGGTTAAGGGCCTATCTTCAGGTGTTGGCCGGGACAGACAGTAAATCCTCCTGGCAGCCTTGAGCTCTCTCAGGCAGGCGTTTTAATGGAGAGCCGGGGTCATCCTAGGGACACAGCCTTATGCTGCTGGAAGCCATGCTAGATTTGGTCGTCTCTCAGTGCAGAGGTTTGAACGGAGTCGTGCTGTGCCGAGCGTTCTACAGTTCTCAGGGGGTGAGTGTGTTTTGCATGTGAGAGGAATATAAATAATTTATGGCAAGAGGTCAGACCGGCAGTTTCAAAACAGAACCTGCGAATTCTCCGATACTCCTACCATCAAGAAACGGGTATAATTGCCCTTCTCTTGACTGGGTGAGGTTGGGACTGTCTGGCTAATGGGGTATGGCGGAAGTGATGCTTCGGATTTCCAAGGCCAGCTCATGAAAGGCTTTGTTCACTGGAGCCATCGAACTTGGAGAGCTAATTTTCCATGCTAGAAGATTGTCCAATGTGGACAATAATTTCCAGAAGAATGGAAGATTGAATAGATTAGAGATATAGGATGATGACTATGTATATTGAAGGGACCAGTTGAGGTACAGGTCACTCAACTAATATTGGTAGAGTGAATGAAAGCTGATTGACTAAATGCATTAATGAATAGATCTCTTCATAGTGCGTAATATTGTATCTGAATTGGAACAACATTAGAATGAAAATAAATTTAAATAATTAATGATAAATTTTTGAATGGTACATTTAAAACATGACAAGATAATGGATCTTAAGCTATATAGTGGTCATGTGAGGAAGTCTAAAGCTATTTAAAATTTTTCTGCTGAAAAGGAAAAGGGCAGTTTGCCCTAAACAGAATAGAATGGTTTTGATTGAGGATCATTATCAGCCTCTAAATATTTGTTGTGTCAATGAATAACTCACTTGTATTTAATATGTGCTGTGTGCCTCAAGCCTTGTGAGGAGAGTATTTTCATGCATCATCCAGCTAAACAGCTGATATTATTTCAAAGCCCATTATACAGACAAGAAAATGCCTGAATTTGCCCAAGGAAAATGACTTGGATTTAAGACAGGTTTTAGTGTGTCTTTACTATGACTTTTAAAAAGTGTTTTCTTTCAAAATACTCTACATTCTTTTTTTTTTTTAAGTATTATGGTTATTTTAACAATTGACAAAATTAACTTTGGGAACTTACATCCTAAAGAAGACAGTTGGGGCCGGCTCCGTGGCCGAGTGGTTAAGTTCGTGTGCTCCGCTGCGGCAGCCCAGGATTCGGATCCTGGGTGCGGACATGGCACCGCTCGTCAGGCCACGTTGAGGCAGCGTCCCATATCCCACAACTGGAAGGATGTGCAACTAGGATATACAACTGTGTACGGGGGGGTTTGAGGAGATAAAGCACAAAAAAAAAAAAAAGGAAGATTGGCAACAGTTGTTAGCCCAGGTGCCAATCTTTGAGGGAAAAAAAAAAAGACTTTCCTCAGCTAGTTGCACAGCTTACTGCCTTAATACCTTCCTGTCTTTTGCCCAAGTATCGCCCTCCCAGTGGAATCTTCCTCGAACTCTCCATTTGAATTGCGTCCCTCCTTCTTGGCATTCTCATTCTCCATTCACCTGTTCTATTTTCTCCATAGCACTGATCACCTTTTCACATACTATGTAATTTATTTATGTTTATTGAGTGCCTTCCAGCTCTAGAGCACAAAGTTCACAAGGTCAAGTGTTTCATCTATTTCATTCACTGATGTGTACTTAAACTTCTAAAATAGTGCCTGAGACACAGCAGGTGTTCAGTACCTGCTTGCCGGAGGGACAAACGTGTGCATGCCACACTATGTGCTGTGTCTAAAAAGATGACCGGAAGGACAAAACCCCAGCCTGCTGGACTCGCCCATGCAGCAGGAGGAAAACTGGCCGAGGAGCTTTTGCCCCGTGTTTCAGTAGGTTAATTCAGCTCAGCCAACTCTTTCTCCCTTCTTTAGGGACTCATAGTTCTTGTTTTCTTCATCCCCTCTTTGTCTAGGTTTTCTCCAATGTTCTTATTTACTTGGTCCAATTTTTCTTATCTCCTCCATAATATCTTTTAAAAACATTAAAGAAACTAAATTTGAAAGGAAAATCTCTCTTTCAATAGACAAAATATAGAACAAGGGTACCTCTTAGTATCTTGTCTCTCTGCAGTTTGGCAAACACTTCATTTATTTTGTACCATCTCAAATGGTGTAAATGCACGTTTATCAGAGCCATCCTTGCTCTCTCCGCGCTCACTCGCTCACCCACCTTCGAGTTGCACGGGACCTTAACAGACCTATGTTTACTCAGGGGGCACTCGTCTGTTTTTCTCCGCCATTTTCAGCATTACCGTAACCTTTAGCGAGTGGCAATATTCCCAACTCTCAGATATCACCCTCAAACAGCAACAAACAATGTGAGTAATCCAGAAAACTAGATGTACCTGGTTTACTCTAAATATATGAAAGCTTATTTCCTTTTGGAGCAAACTGCTAATGTGAACATTTCGGAGAATGTCAAGTTAGTACAAGAGAATATCCACTTGGGAAGATAAAATTGGAGCTGGAGATCAGTTGGACTAAGGACGTTTAAAGAACAGGAGTAACACTTTCAGTGTAAATTATGACCTCAATTTTTACAAGACTTTCAGAAGTATAAAAGCTGACAGAAGTAAGACGTTTGTTAGTCAACCAGAATGCCAGGCGCATGGGTGCTTGCTCTCTCTCTCACTCTCTCTCTCTGCCACACACACACACACACACACACACACACACAATCACAAAGGAAAAACACAACACACATACAATAACGATTGTATAAGACACTTTTTCTTTATTCTTCAGAATTAAAAAAATAAATCATTTTAACTAGTAAGGAGAGTGCAGAACTGTCAGAGAAAGAAAGTTAATTTAGATCCTGGAGAGTTTTTTGGGTTGGTGGCACAGTTTCACAATAAGCTATTTTATTTTCATTTAATCATATCAGATTGTATTAATATATTTCTAACTATTTTAATTATTTTTCTTACATTATCTAATTTTTATTCTACTTTCTCTCACTGTCATCCAATTTTTGCGTTTGTGTTATGCACTTTATTTTTCATAATACTTTCTAGGATTTATTTATTGCACTCTTACAACATATGCTTAAAGATGACTTTACCTTCTTTTATTTTCACATTCTCATTTCGTTATCTTTTCCAAATAAAAATAAAATTTGCTTTATCCACTTATTAAAAACAAAATGGAAACAAGCAAGTAAAAATACCTCTAGAATTTTAATGGGACTGTGCTCAATTTTAAAATACTTCAAATACAAAATAGTAAATTAGAGCAATTTCTAATACTAATAATTAATAAGCTCAAAAAAGAAAAACACATTCCAATGCAAAATCATTTGGTAAAATTTAACCACTATTGACAACAAAAATTCATCTTCAAAATACACAGTACTTATGTAAAGTGATAAAGTTGATGCATGTTAAATCATGAATCGATATTTTTTTGCTTCCAAGGTAAAATCCTAGACATTTCTTTTTTAAATCGGCACATAAACATTATTTCTAGTCTCATCATTCCCATTTAATTCTTTAAAATTTTTAATTATTAGACTAAAACAATGATAAACTAATGAGGATAAATATTAAAAAGAAGATTTAAACAATGACACAATTTAAACATGGCACAATATGTCAAATAATGTACAAGAATAGGCTAAAGTATATTGGGTTTTGCAAGGGTGTTAATATGATAGGAAGTATAGAAGATACATATTCCAAAGCAACAATCTGCTAGAAACAAAAGGAAATAGATATTTTATTCATATTAGTAACAAAAATGTAAAATACACAAAAGCAGTCTCAATAAAAGATACATGAGAACTATAAAAATGCAACTGTAAAATGGAACTGCAAGTTAGCAAAGACCTAAATAGCTAGAGCAGTCATGCTAACTAATGCAAAAATGATGTATATAATACCTTTGTACTTTGCCTGAATTCCTTTATGAAAATGAGGCAGAGAACACTTAAATAATGTAATTATGATTATTAATTCTGTAGTTTTTGTTCTCTCTTTTTTTAAGAGTTTGTATTATTCACAAGTTAGACATCCATGACTTCATGTTTGGCATTTTCCTTTCTTTATTCTTTCTATTGTTTTTCTGCATTTCTTATTCTTCTCGTTGATCCTTCCAATGATTATCTTAATTATTCTATTGCATATTTTTTATTTGTAAAAGGGCATTGCCTTCTTTTGTTGAACAGTGTCAATGCCCTCTTTTGTTTCTTTAAAACAGATTTCGGAGGATCTTTAAGGTCTTTTTGTGTTTAGTGTGGAAAATCTTTCCAAGTGAAGTTTAGCTCTGATTCATTCTTGAATTGTTATTCTTTTCGCTCCAAAACGTTTTCTCCTTCCCAGATAGATATTTGCTTTAAGTTTGAACTTGCACACACGTCCTTGGATATACTCCGTTATCTGTTAATATTTTCATTTGTCTGTATCAGGTGATCTGATGCTGGTGTAGTTCAATGACAGTAGGCTGCTGATATTTCAGAAATCCTGTATTAATCTTTTCCAGATTTGCTTGAGCCTTCTTCTAACCAAGATAGCAGCACTTTGGCAGGAGATTCAAGTCCACTGCAGAGAATATCACTCAAACTAGAGCCATAGTATCCATAAATGACAAATTCACTATTACGTTCATCAAGGGATAGCTGGACCATCGGTGCACAATGATGCTCCCACTTAAAAAGTAGGCCATAAATAATTCACTAACCAGATAGACTTTAAAAATTTATGCAAGTTAAAATTCAAGAATATTTGAATGATAATAGCAGAGAAAATTCAATGACAATCATTTTATTAAAAAAGAGAAGTCACACAAAGAGGAAAAATAAAAAAACAGAGATAGAAAAATAAGATTAAAAACACAGGTTTTAGAGGTGCCTAACAAAACCAAGCTGAATGTATAAATAATAGCGAAAACAAAATCAGTTATCAGATAATACGAATATAAAAATAGAAATCTGAGATACGAAAAGCAAACATGGCTTTGAATGCAGGAAGGGTGCCAGGAGAATACTAGCATGCCAATTAGGGAAACAACACGTTTCTGAAATGTGACCAAAATATAAGACACTCGAACCCAAATGGTTTTAAAGAAGCGCTAAGAGATGATGATGCTGCCTATGTATCATCATAGCATTCTGCAAATGTAATTCCTGGATAATATTTAAAAAAAAATAACCAACAATTAGTAGGCAGTACATAAGAGTATACTAACAAAGAATCCTAATTAGGCCACGCAATTTAATTTTATCACAATCATTATCGTTTTTGACCTGATGAATTACTGTACTCAGCCCAGATGTTTCACGCAGAAATGGAAGGAAACAGATAAAAAGGAATAAAATAAATCCACTTTCATGGAAGTTAATTCATTAACTATATAAATAAGTAAAATGAACACATACATAAATTAATAGATATCAAAGAGCTCTAACTACTTATATCATAATTCGTTTATCTTACCTTCAACTTGTTTTAGAGAAACTTTTTAATGTATTTCTTCTCATACTATCATTACCTAAACATTCAGGGCATTTCACCACTACCCTTTTTGGTTTTCTCTAGAATTTTTTGTTCTTTTAAATAATTCCTTATTCTGATCTCTAGGAGGACGTTCAAGGAGTGTCTGAGCCGAGAGAAAGACTCTCTAGCAGTGGTGACTCTGCTCGGTTGTCCTTGGCCTGAGGAAATATTTTGTCACAATCTGTTCTACTCACTAATAAAGTTAATAGTAAAGTTTATGCCAAATAAGCAATATAGAATAAAAATAGCCTTTGGCTGAGTGGCGGTATGCCATCTGGAGCGTGCCACGTATGGAATTAAAGGGTTTGTGGAATTTGTAGAACATAGCTATAGTGATGAATAGTATTCTCTATCTCTAGGGCTCAGTTATTGAAATCTTACTCACATCATTTAATAAACTGGTTGCTACAGGTAACACCAACGCTAATTCCTGGACGTCATTTGAAATAGCCCTGAACAAGGTCTAGCACTGATACAGTGGGCTATAGGCAAATGGAGCTCAGATGTGACAGATACCTGTCCTAGAGCCCCTGGTGTCTGATATATTCTGTATCACGCACGCATTCAGCTGATGTTTGTGAACGCCTTTTTCAATTCTAATGGGGAGCGTAAGCAAGGACACAGGCAGGGATTATAATGCGGTGCCACTCGAAGTCTCACAGGGCGAGAAGATCAATGTACACACGATTTCCGGGGCACAGACAACGGCTCATTGCCTTCCAAACATCTCTTCCACCTTCAAACTCATGTTTTAAATTCCAGGGCTTCAGCAACTCCTTAATCTTGACTGAAAATCACCTGGAATTTTAATTTTCCTTCACAGACTAGCCTGTGGCTTCCTACACAGTTTTCCTGGCATCTCACTCAGAACTCACTCCTGGTTTTGACGTTACTCCTTTCATTTGGGTACTGTTTATACCACATTTTCATACCTGTTTGTTTAGCCTACTCTACCACACCTGAGTGGACGAACTCCTTATTTTTATATGTGCCTTTTTTTTCCTTGAAAAATTGACCCCTAGACATAAACCTTGATTTTAATAAGTTATTTAATACTTCTTAATTCTTATAATTTTCAGAAACCAATACACAGCCACATATGCCTTCCTTATAACTACTTAGTCTAGTGCTAAGAGATTAGGTTTAATCATCTTAGGTAATAGTTTCAACATTTTATTGGGTTCTATAACTCTAATTGAACTGTCTGATTTTTATTCAGTTGATATGTGTTTCTTATGGTTGGCTTTAAATAAGACATGAGATTTGCAAGGCTTTTAGTAGAGAGTAAACAAATAAAATAATGATTTTTAGCTTATAATTGGTTTGAAGTTTTCAGCACTTAATTTCAAAATGACATTGACTTTGTTAGGCCCTCTGTGTGGATTTTATAACTCTTATTAGACTGCTCCATCAAAGAATTTTCAAGGTGGTGTATCATGCACCTCACACTGTGAATGGATTCAATGGTTTTTGTTTTGTTTCTTCTGAAAAGGGACAGGAAAGGAGAAATTTGGGGACATTAAGTTCTTAGAGGATGAGAGAGAAGCATGTTAAGGAGTGTAGGAGACACAGGACCCCAAGGTTGAGGAAGCTGGAACAAATGTCATGGATTTCCCATTTTCACGGATGGCCAGGACACGTTAGGACTATAGCATCTCCAGCTGTTGGTTCTCTTGAAAATTCCTCTCCTTCCCTTCTTCTTGCTTCCATCCTCTTCATTGTTGAAGAACTGATTTAAATGTGACATCCTATTGCTCATCCTCCTTGACTTCCCCTTCTCCTGCAAATAGACTCAATTCTTCAACTGAGGACATTGGATACAAACGGCAGTGCAATTTTGCCAGTACTTACTGCCATAGAGATAAAGCTGTGTTTTATCCAGTTGTGTATGTTTTTAGTTCTCCAACTTAAGGAGAGTAGGTAAAGGAACTTACAAATTTTGACACCCATTAGCTATCAGGCACCGTAACAGACACATATTGCATACTGCCCTTACAAAAGGCTTATGAACTAAGTTAAGGACTTGCATTATATTTTACAGCATCCTGCATTTCCTTTATAATAATTAAAAAAATATATTTACTTGGGGATTATTTTAAATATCTCTCTTCTCTGCCAAACAGCAGGAGAGCATGTACTTTGCTTTGTTTACCTCCTCAGAATCCAGCACAGGGCTAGTACCTAGTAACCAGTCAATAAATATCTATTGAATGAATGAATAGATCAATAAAAAGGTATTTTATGCTATTTTATAAGTGAGCAAATCCAGTCTCAATAAAAGTAAATAACTCAAGGTCACTTAGCAAGTAGGGGCAGAATTGTGACCAGACTAACAACTATCGATTTCCATTCCAGTCAAATTTCAGCCAGACCTTAAGACATTTCACAATCACAGGGTGGGGATGATCATGGAGTTCTTGAAACAGTAGGTCAAGCCAAACACTTGTTACCTATTGAAGTCTCGTTAGGAAGACTTTACTTCATCATTTGTTTCTTCATTCAGAAACTATTTATTATGCATGTAACGGCCTACTTCTCCTATTCTGACTTGGGTTCCATCTGATGCTGTTGGCCAGGTGGTTCAGCATGACTTCCTAATGGCAACAGACGTCTCTAAATCTCCTGTTTCAGAAACTAATTGCCTCTCAATATCTCTTCTCCTGATTTTCCACTAAAAGTAATGCTGATTTGTCCTGGCTGTCTATATGTTTACTGAAAACTGAATTTCAAACCTCCCTTGAATGTAGGTGTGACCCTGACACCAATTTTTGTGAATGAGATGTAAGTAGAAATGTTACATGGGACTTCCCAGAAGAGGATAGAGGGAAGTGGCATGCTTTTCTTTCTCTCTTCAGGTATCCTGCTTTGGATGTGGTCCTGAGCTCTTGCATCCATCTTGTATCATGAGGACAAACACCGCAGAGCAGTGCAACACTCAGAAGTGGCCTAAGTCCATAGTGGCAACTATGCTAATCCTGGCTATCTCTGAGCTTCTTTTACTAAAGAGAAAAATAATTAAACAACCATTGCTTTCTGAGGCTTTCTTTTTTTCGCTTGTAGCCAAATGTAACCCTGAATGATACCCATTCTGAAAGAAATAAATATAATTAAACATTAGCAATTCTTCTAGCTTCAGGAGACATCAAAAGAGAAACCACATATGCCGATAAGTCTTTCAATTGGTTAAATGATTTTAAGGCAAGATTTGCTATAAATAAGATATGATTCATAAAATAAAGAGTAGATGATAAAAGTATTCACCAAAACAAGTATGAAATATAGGAGATTTTCATTTCCATTTCAGACCACTTATTCTTTTCGTGTAGTATGAATTATGTGTTATAAAAATGCTCTCATAACTAAATATGCAAAGAATAAAGAAAGAATTTCAAAAAATATTGAAAGCATAGGAATTATTAAATGATTCTAAGGCAATTTGGAATGAAATCTTTTTTTAAAAAGTGAAAGAGGGGGCTGGCCTGGTAGCCTAGTGCTTAAGTTCCCAAGCTCCACTTTGGCTGCCCAGGATCCATGGGTTTGGACCCCAGGTGCGGACCTACACACCGTTCGTCCCCTCATGCTGTGGCAGCATCCCACATACAAACAGAGGAAGACTGGCACAGATGTTGGCTCAGTGACAATCTTCCTCAAGCAAAAAGAGGAAGATTGGCAACAGCTTAGGGCCAATCTTCTTCACCAAAAAAAAAAAAAAAAAAACCAAAAAAAAAGAAAGAAAGAAAGTAAAAGAGAATGTAACATCCAATTTTGAAGAATAACAGCATGTGATTATAAATGCTCTCCTGCATGAAATCAGCATGTTGTCTTGAAGAACTTAAGGGGAATTAATGGCTGGATCATATTTATATTTTCCATTCTCATTGCTTCCAAATAGAAATTATTAGGCACTAATACCTGAGCCTGCACCAGAAGAAATGACCCCACAATCACAACTGTCGACAAGGCAGGCCTCAAACACTGGCTCCTTGGAACAGGCAGAGGCACTCAGGGCTAATTGTGCCAGTGCCAGCTTTTGAGGGCAATTTGCATCAAAGCTAAGCCTGAAATGGTGATATCCAGTAGGAACCAAGTCTCCCATTCCCCTGAATTTGTTTGCCTGTGTTCTCAAGGTTTCAGAAACTATCCACCTGGTTACTTTTAGCAGCTGCAGGACTCCTTTTCCTGCAGTCCATTACCCTAACTCAATCATTTCATGTAATGTTGTCCGTGTTAGGCAAGACAGTCTGCTCCTCCCTCATGGCCATCTGACTCTCTTTCGTGCTTCATGTCCACCTGGATAGTTCAGAATACATGAGACATTTAACCTGGATAGTTTCCTTTGCCAAATTGCTTCCTTAGAGTGATTGTTCTTAAAATATTAGCTAAGTTGATTCAGAAAGTGTTTATCAAGGATCTGCTGTGTTCCGGGTGCTGGTCCAGGCACTGGTCAGGATCAATCAGGTCTGTCCAATTCTAGCAACCCTGAGAGGAGATTCAGTCCCATCTTACAAACCAGTTAACCCAATATTTAACTCCTAAAAATTTTGGAAATAACGTTTAAATAATGTGAGCCTCTGTTTCCCCGATGTATAGATGGGAAAATATTTATCAGAGTCCATGACCTCTTCCGGGTATATTCTCATGAAAAGAAAGAAAGAGAAGCCTCTCCGATGACAACAGATGGTGAACTTGGAGGAAGAGGACAGGTACCAATGCCAGAGTGAACACCTGAGATCACCCCCTGTGTGGAGGAGACCTCAGTGACTAGATGTGGAAGCAAGCCCTAAAGTAACACCGATCCTGGAACTAGTTCCCTTGCTTGGGGTCCAACAGTGGCCCTCAGTGACATAACAGATTCCTTCATCTCCTGAGACCAAGAACCTTTGTTTCTATTTCACTACGAGTTTTAAATATTAACAGAAGAATGAAAGGATTAGACTTTTAAAGTCTTCCCAATCAGGAAAAAAAAGATATTTTTCCACTTTTGTGAGTATAATACTGCTTATTTTCAAAACGTTAATTTGCTTTTTCATAGTATACTTAGTAATTAGTGAACAAAACCATCATGTACTGTGGGTATGATTTGTAAAGGCTTAAATGACAGACTCTCACTAGGATAATTTCAGTCCTGATGTGTTGTTAAATAACAATATATTCTAAATGAGTAAACTTGAAACAACTAAGCCATTGGGGATGATTGGCCACCTGATAATTAGACTTGATCTAACATGGACATCAAAACCAATTATACATACTAAACAGAAAGAGATAGGTCAACTCCTCAGAGAGATGAGACGAAGTTGGACAGATGGACAGAATGCAAATCATGACAGGTTTCTTAATGAAAGAGAAATGAAATGCAATTTATAGCCCTATGAAAAATCTGGATAGCTATTCCTAGTATACAAATTACTGAAAAAAAAATCATATTGAAACAAGATGGATTGCCACATTTCTAGCAACCAGGAAAACCATTTCTCTAGAGAATTTAGATTTTCAAGTTTCCTAGGCAATGAGGTTAAGGACAAAATTACTCTTCTAGTACATTCGTATTAGTTTTCTAGGGCTGCCGTAACAAAGTACCGCAGACGTGGGGGCTTAAACAACAGAAATTTATTTTCTCAGGGTTCTGGAGACCCAAAGTCTTTGACTCTAAAGACTCAGAGACTCAAGTTGTTGGCAGGATTGGGCTCATTGTGAGGCCTGCCTCCTTGGCTTGTAGATGACTGTCTTCTTCTGATGGCCTTTTCTCTCTGTGTTAACGTCCCTGGGGTCTCTTCTTGTAAGGGTACCAGTCCTATTGGACTAAGGCCCTACCCATAACCTCATTTACCCTTAAACACCTCTTTAAGTTTAACACCTTTTCTCCAAATACAGTCACATGCTTAGGTACTGGGGTTAGGCTTCTACACATCAATTTGGGGGAGGGGAGGCACAATTCAGCCCATAGCCATATTTAATGCACAAATTACACACAATTTAGAGGACAAAAATATCAAAACATAGAAAAGAATAGAGGGGAAATAAATTGAGTCTTTTATCAGAAGGAGGTTCTGATCTGGGGGTAGAATGACAAAGCGTCCTGGTTTGCCTGAAACTATCCTACTTTTAGTACTATGAGTGCCATATCCTGGGAAAGTCCTCAAACTGGAGTGGTTAGTTACCCAGTGTCGTGTGCTAGATATCCACAGCCACTGTTAAATGTTGTGATCCAAGGAAGTATGATGGTTTGGAAATAAGATCATTCTTGGGTTTATTAACATTTTGCCAGGAGTGTGAATTATGCTCAAGTAGGCGGGCCTCCCTAAGAACATGGAACAGAATCCACAAAGGCCTCAGGTCATTGGGAAGTTAACAGATCTCCAGGTCGCAGTAAGAGTGGCACATTCTTAGTTGCCAGTAAACTTCTCAAACGTCTGTCATTGACAGATTTTGACACCAAAATGTAACCTCCCTCCTTTCTTCTTAGTTTTCATTCAGGAGAATAATATTATTTTTTCAAATTCCAGGACTTATGTTTGAGAGGACCAAAGTCCTGCTTTACCTAGGATAGTCTCATTTTACCTGTCGTTTTAACATCATTATTAGTAAGTGTCCCTTCATTCTCAAAAAGTCTCTGTTTATGGGATAAAATATATGGTCATACAACTTCGATTTCTCAGCTCTTCTGGCCCTGGCACTTCTCTGCTTTTCTTTTCGTAGAATACACGAGTTCCTGAGCTAGCCATTCACAGACACATGGATTCCTTGATCTTCTGGCTCACTCTTCTGAGGTCCACCAGGGACAGTAGCGATGGGACTCTCAAATTTTGCTTTGTAACCTCCTACTTGACCAGATCTTATATTGAGATGATGAAAGAGGAAGGACAATTTTTCTTGTTCCTAAGAGTCAGGATGTATGAGCTTGCAATTTAAGTAGGCAAAAATCTAGAGCATTTAAACAATACAAATAAATTATGTATAGGTGCAAAATATTTTTAATAATCATGGAATCTCAAAGGGTTTTAGGGATCATCTAGTTGAATCTTCTCCTTTTGCCAAGGAATAAACTGAGCCTTAGAGACGGAAAGTGATTTGCCATAAGATAGGACCTAACTCAATCCGGTTAAAGAAGGATTCCTGACCACAAATGAATTAGAAATTTTCATTACCCAAGTCAGGTATTTTTAACATATGAGAAAAACATAACAAGTGTTTCCTTAGAGCATCTTTTCTGGGTTTCTTTGTTTCTGAAAATAACATATTTATTTTTCTAAGTGCAAAACTATTTTGTGCAGCTTAGAAAAATTATAAAATAGATTCAAGCAAAAGAAATTTTTAAAAAATTGTAAGTCCACTCACTTCCCAGAAATAGTCACAAGATTATTTCCTCCCATTATGATTCCAATTTGGTGCGTGTGAAGGACGTGTGTGTGTGTGTGTGTGCGTGCATAAATTTATGCTTCCACCAGTGTATGTCATGCAAATTGAGAGCACTTCATTTTATGATGTGCATTAGCTCTATCTTTAAGCCTAAATACATACATCACAAACATATTTCCAGGACATTAAATATTTTTATGTAATATCATTTTTAATGGTTGTACATTATTGCCTTATACAATATGCCTACATTCAACCATTATGACATTACCATTGAACATTTAGTTGGTTTCCTTTTTTTTCTATATAAACAATGTGCTAGAAAAACCCTTGTGATGGTATTTGTAAATTATTATCTACATCTGTCCACGTGTCCCCTGGCATGAAAAATTGCTAATCAGAAGGCTGTACCTTCTTAGTTCTTTTAAAAAAGTGTTGCATACGAGCACTCGAGAAGGTTGTGCCAATTTATACACATCAGTGCAATGGAAGCATTTCTATTTTCCTCCAACCCTTGATAACAATGGCAGTTATCTTTTCTTTGTCTTTGACAGCTTGATAGAGAAAAATAGTGTATTATGGTTTTAATTCACATTCATTTTGTTATGATTGCACTTGTGCAGTTTTTACATGTTTATAGGTCTTTTGTGAAATGCCTGTTTCTATTTTTTAATCCTTTTGGGATGTTTATGTTTATCTTACCACTTAGCAATAGATCTTTATACTATTACAATAATGTATTAACATAAAAACTCCTTGGACTGAATATATGTTGTAAACTTTTTACATGGAAAATAATATTTTTCCATTTCATTTTCATTCCTTTTTCTAATTTGAGGAAGTTTCAAAGAGTGTTGTTGTGTTATTTATTATTTTATCTTTTTCACTCCATCTTGAATATTATAGAAATCATCATTCTATATGAGTAAATGCATTTTCATTGGTTGCTTCACTCATTTTTGCATTATATATTACTCCTTCTAGAAATTTGCATACGCATAAGGTGTGAGGTAGTCATATTACTTTTTTCCCCCTAACATTAGCTATTTATGCCATAAGAATCATTGAAAACTCTAGCTCTGAGCTAACACTGAGCTAACATCTGTGCCAATGTTCCTCTATTTTATATGTGGGATGCCTCCACAGCATGGCGGACAAGTCGAGTAGATCCATGCCCAGGATCCAAACCTGCGAACCTGGGCCACCGAAGCAGAGCGTGCTGAACTTAACCACTATGCTTCTGGGCCGGCCCCTGATATAATTCTTCAAAATGTGTAGTGGTATTAGCAGATAGTTATATGGGTTATTTTTTTATTTGTCATTTATTGTCTGTGGTTAAATCCTTTTCTTACCTTCCTCAGTCCCACCTTTCGTTGTTTTCTGTCTGTTTTTCTTCTTCCCTTCCATGTTTCTTTCCCCCTCTATGTTTCCTTGCTCTTGCCCTCTCTCCTGATCTGTCTCCTTCATTTTTTCTCCCAGTATTTACTAAGTAAATGGTATGTCTATGACTTCAGAAAACAACAATGTCTGTCTTATCACTTATGCCTACCCAGTGTCTGCCACTGTGCCCCACTTGATTTAGGCATTCCCTAAATTGCTGAATTGGACTTAAATTGAATCATCTATTTCCTGGATTGCTCTAATAGCCTCACGGTTGTTTGCTCTACTTCCAGCAATATCCCCAGTATCCTGCACACACTGCTGGATTCATATTCCTGCAACACAATCCTCATCATCTCTATCCTCTTGCGCACAAATATTCAAAAGCTCCCCGTTGCCTCTTGAATTAGGTAGATGCGACCATGCTCCTCATCTGTGCAGGGCTCTCTATTGTGAAGTGATAAGGTTTATTTCTCATTACTCCTTGTATTTTAAGCAACTCAAACCCCATTTTAATATTTTACTTACATTTGTGCTGTGTTTTAAATCAACGATAAGCTTTCATCTTCCTTCAGGAAATTGTCTAGGTAGACTCTTCACCTGAAATGTCAATGCATTTCTAATTCTGCCTCTTATTGGTTTACTCATTCTTTAAGGACTTAATATGTCCTCCCTGAACCCACAACCAAGTAGACAGTCTCTCCTCTTTTTCTCACAATGGTATGTGGCACGTTAGAGGAGGAGATTCTAATCAGGGAGAAAATTTATGCTAATATCCTTTGTGCCCTGATCGTTCAAAGAAGCAGCATACAATTTGGCAGCTTTCTCTGCTATTTATCTGCCTTTTATATATTTAAAATAAGCCTAAAGACCAAACCAAATCATCTATTTGGGGAATCCTACTCTCAGACGAAGCTGCTGATGAGGTGGTTTTGCCACACCCAAGAACACAGCTGAGTCCTCGGGAGGGCTACTGAAAATAAAAACCTATTCTCGAGGTGCTGGCCCCGTGGCCGAGTGATTAAGTTCATGGGCTTTGCTGCAGCAGCCCAGGGTTTCGCCGGTTCGCATCCTGGGCATGGACATGGTATAACTCACAGGGCCAGGCTGAGGCGGCATCCCACATGCCACAACTAGAAGGACCCACAACTGAAAATATATAACTATACCAGGGCGCTTTGGGGAGAAAAAGGAAAAATAAAATCTTTAAAAAAAAAAAGACTGCTCTGGGCAGCAATTTAAACAAAGCCTAGGTTCTCGTAATTCTTTCTTGGACTTTTGACTCTTAATTCCAAATGAAAAAGGAGAGAGTTTAAATCAACTTTTTGATAAAAGGTATCTACTTATCCCAGAAAAAATGTATGGTGAGAGAAGCAGATGGCCACAGACCTCCTTACTAAATTAAACGGTAATGTCCATTTCTAATAAAAAAAAGGTTTATATTTTATTTATACTTGATATTTCAGTAGGTCTAACATGATTTCCAATTTAGATATGGGAAACTCAAAATGTGCAGGAATTACAACTTAGTGCCTGAGGTAAGAAGGGAAGGAATTTACCTTTTTACAATTCAATCAAATGCAGAGTAGGAGCAGTTAATAATTGTTGAATATGAATAATCAGATAAGACATTTTCTAGTGAAAACTCATAAATTTTATTTTGGAAGTACATTAAAATTCAGTTAAATTTTAAAATCATGGCATATCTTGAGCCACTGTTGAATACTTGCTGTAACTATAGAAATCTATTTTGGAGATATGCAAGTACAAATTATAGAATGTCAGCATGCAATTTGATTTTATGTGCTTTTCTACTAATATAAATAATGAAGCATGCTGAGAGCTTTCAGATACATTCAGCTGAGTATAATTAAAATAGTGAGGTGTAACATGTTAAAAAAAAAAAAAGAAACAAATTAAGTACTAAAATGAAGTAGGTAGAAATACCAGCAATTCAAAGCGATAACTATGTTGTGATTACAGTATTGTGAATAGATTAAATCTGATATTTTGGTTAAAATGAAATCAGTGATCACTAGAAAGTTAATAGAAGCAGTGCCTTTCTATTTTCTGTGAATAATGGAGAGGCTTCATCTCAGGGGCACACATTTTTTTACCATCTCTGAAAATAAGTCTCCACGGTCCTTTGAATAAGCCTTCTCACCCAAATGGAACAAACTCTCTGATGAAAATGGCCACTGGGGGCTACAACAAATAATTAGAATGGGGTTTGGGAATCAGATGGTTATTTTGTGTCCAACACTCCCCATTGGGTTAGCTGAATGAGGGCAAATCAGCTTCTTCAGACCATGTGAAAAACACTATTGAACTTCCCGCATGTCACCACTCATTACACAGTAGTGGTGACTGCCCACTCCAGGCAGAGGGAAACTTTCTTGTTGGTTTTGTTGGTGGGGCCCACCAAAGGACCAACTATTTATTTGTGCTTGCCAGGGCCAATTTAGAGTAAGAGGGGCTGATATTGTGAAAACAAGGAGTGTTTGATTAACTTTGTTCTATTCTGTCACATGAATCAGTTTAGTTCTAGTACGTTACAATGAGTCCCTAGGTTCCTGTAATCGACATTGTACTCTCCAGACTCAATCTTCATCCAGACACCCTAATAGACAATTGGGATTTATGAGAACTGATACATAAGAGATTGGTAAAAATATGATCTTATTTTACATCTACCAATAAAGTACTAAATGTTTATAGCTTGGAGAAGAAAGGATTGGAGCAAGTGGGTCAATCCTCCCCATAGACGCAGAATCTACTTTGTACTAAACTCCAAATCTGGGGCTACAGTTCTAACATAGGAGCTAGAATCTTAGCAATGTAAATACAGGACTCTACGTAGTTTGACCTTGCTGGATCCAAAGTCTCCTCTTTTTTGAGTAATCCTTAGTTTTTCTGAGTCGTATCCTTAACTAACTTTCTGAGAATGGGTGAATCAGAAGCAAACTTCCTTACCCTTACATATATCTCCTGTTGGAGATAAATATTGCATTCCCCTGTTTATCTAAAAACATTGATAGAACCTGTCTCTGGACTGATGCTCAACTACCACTTATATTAAATTTCCTTGACTATATCCATCCTTCTTGAAACTTTCATTCCAAGTGCTTCATACACGAGACAAAGAAGGATACAAAATATGATTTAACAAAATGCCACTCGTAGAGGCGGACAACATGAATTCTGCCAGTTAGAAACGGTGTGACCTTCTGTAAGATCCTTAATCTCTCTGAGCTTTAGTTTTCTCATCTGTTATAGAAATAGCTTTAGATAATCTAGAAAGTTTGTGTGACAGCTACACAAAATGCACGTCAAATACCTAGCACAATGCCCGGCACAGAGAAGTTGTCACGGAACGACAGTTTATTATTATTTGGGGTTGATGAAGGGCGAACCAAATTTCCCTTAATATAATAAAATTTTCACTACTCTCTTCTCTTACATAGCTTCTTTTGGTTAAAGGGAATTTATGTATGATTTAAAAAAAATTCCTTTAATATCTACTTAAAATTTAAAACAAAGCTTTCCCTCAGTAAAAATTTGGAAAACACTTAATACTGAGAAGTCTTGAAATAACTGTGTTTAGCTTTGTCTCCTCAATGCTTCCCAAGCATGTTGACAAAGGAACACTTTTTTATGTGTGTACAACACTTATTAACAAACTGCATATGGGATGTTAAACCTGAGGACACATCACCCATATAGGATCATTATAGTTCTCGTGTGATAGAAGCCTGCTAACGAATGGGTAAATCTGTGCATGAAAGAAAGATGCTTTTCTCACCTTTATTCTAGGTTACAGTTGTGGAATGTCTTCTAGGCTTGAATCATCCGAATCTTCCCTATTCTCCTTCACGGATTAAGTACTAGCTATTTGCCTTCAGAGGAAGAAATTTCCCTTCCTCTGAATTACAGAATACACTATTGGTACCCTGCCATTTAGCATTTGGTTATATTCTATCTTGTTTTGTCCTATAATTGTCTGTGTATGAGTCATGATAATGGCAGCTCCATGGAATAGGGGAGAAGGTTTGTCATTGATTTTATCCCATTCTAACAAAACCTGGCACAGAACTGGGAGAAATAACACCACGGTGAATTTGCACCTTTTTATCTTGTTCTTCTGTAAGCACTGTACTTCCTCTTAGCATCCAGGGACTCATTGCCTAAAACAGTGCTCAAAGACCCCTCACATCAGCAGAAGAACAAAACAGTGAGTGAAATCACGCAATTTCTGCAGCACTTATAAACGCCCTGAATGTAGGTCACACTCATTGCCTGATGCGCTGTGTGTGTCATGTTCCAACAAAGCAGCTGCCACAAGTAGCCAAACTCTCGGAAAGCAGCAGAGCCCCAAAAAGAGCAGCCATTTGGAAGCACATTTTCATTGACAATTTGGGGAAGTTGGGCATTCACTTAAGAAAAAGCCATAATTCTGTAAGAAATGAGCAATTTATGCACATTATAATCAAATTTATTTTTATATCCAGCTACTCCTACATGTGGCATAATTCAGTCTGGGAAATCATGCTAATTAGTTAGAAATCCATTACGGTATAAGTCTTGCAGCAGATGCAAATGCTGTTTCAAGTGTTCTCACCTCTATAATGCATGTGCTTTTATTAGAATGCATCCCAATGTGGGCAGTTTCGGTGAACCTAGGCTCTAAAGTGCATTTGAGGGGAAAAAACTCTCACAAAAACCATTGATAGCATTTCTTTTCACGCATTCTCTTTAATATGTTGTGCTTTCAAATATAAGGACAATTCCACTTATTAGAAGATTGGGCCGAGCAGTGAACTTTCCAAGTCAAAATAATACTGATGATAGTAATAGTGCCCAGTTCTAATGGCCAATGGGCTACATATGCATCTTTGCTGAACCCCACATCCAGGCATGCCCTTTGCAGATGGTGGGGAAGAGTCATGAGCCCCAGACTAGGAGTGGAAAGACTCCTGAGCTCCAGGTGCAAGGACACTGCTTGTGGGTCACTTTGGCCGAGCCACTAACCTTTTAGATGCTGGTCTTCCTGCACTGTAACTAGAAATAACAGAACCCACTCTGTCTTCCTCACAGAGCTGTTGTGAATTTAAACTAAGATTACCATGTAGCTTTAAATTAAAAAACAAAACAAAACATAACACCCCATGAGTCTTACTTTTGGATTACTGAAAATATCCCAGCCCTGTTAAAAAGTAAAGCTTAGTTCTAATCATATAATCTCTGTTAAGGACATCATAAACTGTACATTAATTGTATTGTAAGACAAGCAATATATAACAAGGTCTAATTGAGGAACTCTACTGGGATCAAACCTGATAAAGGATTCCATGATGAGTTAGGGCTTTCGGATCCGGAAGCCAACAGGCTGGCAAGGTGAATTTGGTGAAATTCACATTTTAGCTCCATATTTTTTTAAAAAATCCAAAAAAATAATTAACATATACCCTCTTCTATCTTTACCTCTCCAAACACCACTACTACCACCACTAAGGGCCCTGGCAGTCCCCTCATCTTATATGCCCAGCCCCAATGACTGGCACCACCACCACCTAGTAAAACCCATAAGCCAGAAACTTAGATTGATCTTCGCCCTTTCCATTGGCCTTTCTGTCTAGTCTAGCAGAAAATCCCATTAATCCTATATCCTAAATATCTTTAAAACCTATCCCCTCTCCTGTGCCCTCTGTCTCATTCTATCTCAGGCCGCAGTCATATTTCCTCACGTACACACCACTTTCTAACTGGTCTCCGTGCCTCCTGGATTTTCCACTCACAACCACTGCCTTCAAAGCCAATTTTACTTTAAATGGTTACTTTTAAAGTTTAAAATATTTCCATGGCTCAAAGGCTCAAAATAAAATACCCTTATGAATGGCCCCTATTTGGTTCTCCAGCTCTTTCCCTTTTTGCTTCAGGCTCCAGGTGTGCTGGTGTAAGTGGTTTTCCTGGAGTTCTCGAAATGCCCCATGCTCTCTCTCACTCTAAGGCTTTTGCATGACTTAATTCTGACTGGAATGATTTTCGACCCTCTCTTACCAGGTTAACTTCTCTTTTTCCTTCAATTCTTAGTTAAAATGTTCATTATTCTGAGTAGCATGTCCCTTTCTCAGCAATACTTGATTGACCTGTGCTTTTAATTGGCCTCAGTATGACTCTCTGTCTTCTCCTATCACATGTCACACTCCCTGTATACAGAGCTCAGTCTTGTAGGGAAAGGGGAGGACTTCAAGAAAGATTGTGTCTTCCTTACCATTCTTTTCCCAGAGTTTGGCATGAGTAGGTATTTATTTTCTTGACTAAAATGAATGAATAAAGAAAATTATCTCAATTAAATAACATGTTTAAATCCTTTCAGGGGCCCACTCCATGGCTGAGTGGTTAAGTTCACGTGCTCTGCTTTGGCCACCTGGGGTTTGCATCCTGTGCACGGCTGTACACACAGCTCAAGCCATGCTCTGGCAGCATCCCACATAGAAGAACTAGAATGACGTACAACTGGGATACACATGACTTACAACTAGGATACACATGACATACAACTAGGATACACAACTATGTACTGGGAGAGGAAGATTGGCTTAAGTCCAATCTTAAATAGACAAATAAATAAATCCTTTCAGAATGCTTCTTCAACCCGATCAGGAAGCTCAGTAATATCAGTGAGAACTTTCAAAACACTGTAATAACACAGGCTCTTCTGCACAGTGAGAAAGACCCCTGAATTCAAACCCCAGATGTTACATGAGCTGTTGACTGGGCTCTAAGCAGGGGAGAGAAAAAAGCTGTCCCTCCCGCCACTCCTTTCCTGTATGTGTCTATATTCAGCACTATCTTCAAAACAAACAAAAACCCACCACCACTTACAATATATTTTTTGAGTTGAGCATTCTAAGGGTGATCAGTCAATTTCAGGATTTTAATAATAAAACAATAACTAAGATTTAATGTATTAGAAATGTTCTTCTGATCCAGTTGAGGCATGTATATTAAGTCATTATTCTTTTCCATCTTCATAATCTCTGACCTTTGAGAATATATACACTCTGATCATCACACAGAACTCCTTCTGCAGGAGTTAATTAAGCCTTGCAAAGCCCATCAGAGATAAGTATTTGTTGGCCTCTTGTTTTGGTTTCACTGTTGAGTCCTGAAAGCTTGCACATTCTTGCTGTCAGACACTCAGGGTGGGTCCTGGCTTGGTTGAGAGAAACAAAATAAAACAAATGAAAGCACTGTTGC
This sequence comes from Equus caballus, assembly GCF_041296265.1. NCBI lineage: Eukaryota > Metazoa > Chordata > Mammalia > Perissodactyla > Equidae > Equus > Equus caballus. Next base: position 88,705,651 of record NC_091698.1, read on the forward strand.
CAGTGTATATCTACATGTTCTTGTTTAATTCAGGCCAGTTCTTAGTGACAACTTTTGTTTCCTTCAGTTAATGCAACAAGGAGAATTATGGATGACTATACCTGGTGGTCCATGACAGGCGCAATGTAGATAGTGCATGTGATTACACATCGGAGATAATTTCTTGCTTAGGAAGCAATCAGCATTAAAGCTCACCAGTTAAGATTGCTTTCTATAGGTGACCCTATGCATGAAAACTAGCCATTTGCTCTGTGTTTCAGTACTACAGCAAAGGCTATTCAAGCCCACAGAGTATTCCCTTATTTGCTGAATTGATCCTGAAATCCATCCTTTGAGGGGAGGAAGGAGAGAGGCCCTTCCTTCCATACAGATCATAGGCAGGAACTTGCTCAAGAGAACTCATCAACTCCACTCATTACACTAATGACGCTCCTCCCCAAGAGCAACTTGTGGTATGGCAAGGGGCCAGGAGCGCAAGGCTACCTCTATGGGGACTATCAGGGAGAGGCTCAGAAAGGAGACTGTAGTCACTGACGGCCATGCTGATGATTTCCTGACTGTGTGTTCTTCAGGTCTTGGCATATGGAATCTACCTATCAGCCAACACACACTTACCTTGTCTATAGAACAACCAGGTCTATACTGTACACAGTTCTGAGCTAGGGACAGAGAGGAACATGAAAAAGAATGCAGGATGCCCCTGCCCTGTGAGACTTGCAGTCTCTCTGAGTGTACATCACTCTAAGAAATAAGACAGCACAGAAAGACTAAACAATATGTTATCCATTTGCCTATTCATTTGTTTGACACATATTCATTGAGACACTCTTAAGTGGAAAGTACTTTACTGGGACCTAATGTAGAAAGTGGACACAAACACAAATAAAACATGATCTCTTTTAAATGGGTGTTCAGTTTAGAAGGGAGATAACTAGGAAAATTCATACGAAAGGGCAGGGATTTGGATGACGGAGGGGAGAGTGGTTAATTAGGGAAGGAAGCCAGGAATAAGAGGGAGGTTTAATTTATGTGGAGAATAAGTGTGTAAATCCCACCCTTTTCCTGTTGACCACTTGAGTTGGGAATAAGATTGGGAAGGGAGGCCACTATTTTCCTGATAAACCAATACCATCTCTTTTCTTCCCTAAAACGACATGAGAAAGTTTAATAATTCTGTTTTTGACTCTTTCTTTGGTTATTGTTGAGTAGTTCGTGCTTTGGTTTTTTGTTTTGTTTGTCTTTTTTTACTCAAGCAGTCATGCCTTCAGATATTAACTCTTACTTTTCCATCACGTTCCCAGCATGGAAATATCAAGGACTTCAAACGTGTGTTTGAAATAAATGTGCTTTGCCCCTTAGCTGTGAAAGCGTGGACAAATTATTTAAACTCTCAGAGCCGTAGTTGATTCCTCTGAAAATGAAAAAAAAAAAAAACTTATTTTCATGATTTGTGAGCAATAAATGAACTAATGCATTGACTACAACACAATAATATTCTTGATGCATAATTTGAGGTCTGAAAATTGAAGGTATATCTGAATCTTACTATCAAAGGTACTGCACTCTACTTGGGACAACAGGAGATTGCTTAAAAACACAGGGATTGAATGACAGGGCTGGTGAGGATTGGGGTTCATTATCATGATACAGTGATGGTTACAGTTGATCAGTGAAATGTTATCACAAAGGGGTCAGCCTCTGTCAAGTAAATGGCAACAGGAAATGCAGGAAAATCTCTATTGCTCTTTACCCATCCACGTGGGCAGATTCTGGAGTCTTAGAATGGGGTTTGTTTTCATCATGGCTATTTTTTGGAGCTTGATTTGGCTTTTAGATAATTTCAGGTTAGTTCAGACAAAGTTCATAAGCATTTCTTTTCGCCACCCTGTTTCTGCCACCTCTTGGCTGAGCCAGATGGCCTGAGCCATTGAAAATGTGTATCAGGCTTTGAATAACAAACATACCCTTACACGAAGATGTCATGTGAAAAAAAAGACGAGGGCCAACAGATTTGAGACAGAGGTGTTCTCAGATCTGAGAACAGCTCTTGTGGCTGCTTTGAGGCTCAACACATAAATATTAGAAATCATCTCTATTTCTATTTTCCTTGTCTTCCTCCTCTCTGTCTCTCTCATTTTCCTCCCTCCCTTCGTTTCTTCCTCTTCTTTAGCAAAAGTGTATTTTTCTTAAAGTCTATGTAAATTCAAAAACCTGAAACATTTGTATCAGATTTATGTTCTATACTGTTTGGGCACACCTTAAATAAAGCCCAGTATATTAACATGTTAATTCATGAAACAAATTCATTAATGGGAGTCATTTGCATATCAGAACTAGCTTAGCTATCTTTGTATTTGCAAAGGAGAGTCTATCAGATTGCCTTTAAAAGGAGGTTTCCCCAGCACATACAAAATATGAGTTCCTTTTCAGTAATTTCTATGTATCTTTTTAGGAAGACATCTGTTGTGTGAAACAAGATACACCTGCATATCCAATTTCAAATGTCAATGTAGTAAATACTTACGAATTACTGATGAAGAAGAAAATATATTCTAGGCCATTATAATCTTTCATTCTTATTATGAGAGGGATTTTTAATAAAATGCCTTACATTCAATATCACTTCACAAGTCACTTTCCTATTGTTTTAACAGGCAGGACATTTTCCTAGTTTTCAGTTCAGAGTAAATGATTCAATGTAACTTGTACTCACCACAATTTTACATTATCATAAAACTATTATCCAAACGCCCCGAACAAAGGTTCCTAATCTCCAACAAATGGCATATACTTAACTGTCATTTTTGGCATCTTAAGGAATTAATCAGGATTTTGTAGGTGTCTAAAGATTCATAGGTAGGATGGTTTTTTAAAGTTTCTTTTTTAGTTAGTAAAGTAAATTGCTGACTCCTCACTTTTGACTTCCAAGAAAATTTGCAAACTGAACAGTAAGGACGTGCCTTAAAGTCTAAAGACTTATCTTGGAATACGAAATGGTTGCAAAAGAAAAAAGTAATTACTTCATGCAGATAACTCCATTGGATAATCCTAGGTGGTTGATCTGGCGTTATGCGAAGATAGAAGAATTGGGCTCTGTTAGGGAAATTATAAAATGAATTTAAGAAGGAATAATAAGAAAGGCTATTTTGGAGTTTAAAAATAATGAGTTTGATCTGAACAAAAAGTTTTGGATGTTAGAATTTGAATCCTTGAGGCATGGATCAAGTCAATTAAAATTTGCTTATGATGGAGTAATCTTGGGGAAAGATGATGAAAGACTCAGATTTCTCTTTTGGAACAGGCAGCATAGCATCTGTGACTCCTGATGACAACTATTTCATTTTCTTTGACCCCTGGGGCTTCACAAGCGATGTTTCTGGGTACCTGGAACACTCTTCTCTCTTCTCTTCACATGCCTAACTCTGACTCTCCTTGCAGTTGTCTAAGTGGGCAGGATCACATTCCTGTCTCCTTCTACCTCCAACCATGATTAGATTAGAGTTCACATAATGGGCCCCAGAATATCCCAGATTTCTCTTTCTCAGCACTTTGTTCACTTGAAACTATTTAAGAATTTATATGTAATTAATGGCACTGTTTTAACTGCTGACAAGAACTGTGCTTGTCGTGGACTTCGGCATAAACTCAGCACCTAGCCTAGGGCTGGGTGACTCACAGAGACGTGAAATTTTGCTCCTTGACCAATTGGAGGAAATTCAAATTAGTTAAGTATAAAACGCACACACTTATCTGAAGACGATATATTTCAAGGTCAATGATCTCTTAGCTTCTGACCACCCTTATTGGGAAGTGTTGCCAATTCCAGCCATTTAGCCATCACAGAGCAAGTAGATTCCAATGATAAGGCTGTAGCTATGGAGTCCAGACCGTGTGGTTAAAAAGTAAAATCCGGTGGAATCACATCAAAACTTTGTTCCATCCACCACTGAGTTGATCAAGTTAGGAGAAACTTTTCCCAGGCCTGCTGATTTGATGTAGAGCGACTTCCATTTGAGCATCTCTCCTTGAGGAGGGCCACATGCAATAGACACAGTGCCTGGAGAGAACAAACACTTGAGTACTTGGCCTGGTGCGAAATTGCCCTTTCTTGGTCTTTGGCTTATCTTTTGCTATGCATAAGGGTACATTTTAAAGTTATAGCCAGAGATAACGTTCCCTAAAGAGCAGCATAGTCTGGGGCTCACATTCTCTTAATGGTATTGCCCAACTTTATTAAAAAAAATACAGTCAGTGGCCCATATGATAGAATTTCCTTCACTGTTAGAGTGTTTCTTTCTTTGTTATACTTTAGTGCATCTTTAGGAAAGCTGAAGAACCACAGTTCTTTTCTGATCCACCCTTGGTTTAGATCTGCTTTGAAAAAATGATTGTTTTTCTTGAGCTAACTTTTATTTCCTTGTTAATCAATTCGAAGTTTCCCTTCGTTAGACTTTTGTGAACTAAGCTGCCAATTTCAGATTCTGTGAATGACTCTACTTTAGAAAGTAAAAATAAATGTGTGAGTTTATTTCATAAATGATTCCAGAAGAATGCTGTTTCTTTTATTTCAAATGCCATTTAACTTTGCAGCTTTGCATAGAAATCTCCTTAAGGCTCTCTCTTTTGCTGAAGATGATAAAATCATCAGTAGAAAAATCTAGTAATCTCTTCTTAAAACATAGTGGAAGGACATTGTCTAGAAGGGTGCATTTGGTTGAATCTTACCATCAAGGTTTCCCACCATTCAGAACCAGGCTCATCCACCTGTCCATAATGCTCAACTCTTATTCCCATTCTCTAGCCAAAGGAAATAAGTGTTAAAACTTGAAAAGAAGATGACTGACATTTGACCTATCCGTTTCGTGGGTTTAGGGTAATTTTGGAAGGCAGTCTGAGAATAACAAAAATTTCCCTAATCTCTCTGTGTGAGGATTTTTGTTCAGCCATTTTAAGAGCTGTGCTCAGGATATACACAGGAAATACAGCCAATGACCTTTCACCTTTATAATTTCAAGGATGGAAAAGAGTTTGAGAAATCACTTCCTTGTTTTTCTTCTCTTAGGTATGCCTAATCCGGATGATGTAATCAATCATGATTTGTAAAAGTTATAAAAAAAAATGTGACCACCTCTGGTTGAAGCTGGACATTCTGTCATTCTGTAAATTTATATGATAATGTTAAGTTCACATTTTCTATAACTGATCCTAATAGGACTAAAATGAGTTGCCAGGTTTTAGAATATGAGATAATAATGTTCAGTGTAGTACAGAAGCCCCTGACAAATGCTTAGGACAAGGCAAGAAAAATAAACATAAAGATGGAAAGGGAAACAAAAAGTTACTATTTGCAGATGATATGATCATCCACATTGTAAACCCAAAAGGACTCTAAAACAATCGTTAGAACTGTTAAGACAGTTCAGTAGTCCTCCTGGCCAACAGAGCAAAACACAAGAGCCAAAAGCCTTCTTTAACAACGGCACTAACCAACTAAAAGATACGGCATAAAACCAAATATCACAATAAAGTGTTCAGGAATTGATGTAACAAAGGAAAACTTTACAGAAGGAATATTTTAAATTAATTAAAGAGGATAAAAGAAAACCTGAATGAATAATGAGATATGTGTGTTTATAGGTGGAAAATTTAACCTTGTAAAGAGGTCACTATCCTGAATTTATTCTATAAATTCCATGCAACTTTAATCAAAGCTCTGCCAAGATTTGGGGGCAACATTACAGAAGATTCTAAGATGTACATGGAGTAATAAAGCATATCAAATAGCTTATTTTTGGGAAAAAGTGGTAAACTCTCAGTTTTTAGGACTTATTGTATAGGCATGGTGATTAAAAAGGAAACAGTATCGACACAGAATGAAGTAGATCGCTTGAACACATTAGAGGCCCAGAGAGAGATTACATAAATATGGGAACTGGTTGTATAGAACGGCATCAAAAAAGAGTTAGGAAATAATGGGTTATTTAACAGATAAAGTTGAAAAACTGGCTGAGTACATAGTTAAGATTTAAAATATAGTAAAACTTATTTGAACCTGAAAAGGAAATCTCCTGTTTTTCTGTCTACTCACAGAATACTCTAGTATTCTTTCATTACTTCCCAGAACACTTCTGGTCACCAAAAGTGTCAGAGTTTTCCCCCACCAAGCAATTTTCAGATACCAGCTGGGTGTCCTACAATTTAACTCAATTCTGACAGTATCTATCTGGACATACAAGACTGCCCCTCCACTGCCCTCAGATGTTAATTGCAAGACCAGGCTGTTACCTGTGCTTCTGAGGAACTGCTATAAATGTGAAGTTTCCACAACCCTCAACTCTAGCCATTTGCCGGGACAATTCACAGAACTCGGGAAACTCAGAAACTCAGGTTTATTATAAAAGGATATAACTCAAGAACAGCCAAATGGAAGAGATGCATAGGCTAAGCTTTAGGGGAGGGGTGTGGAGCTCTCATGCCCTCTCCAGGCACACCACCTTCCCAGACCTACATGTGTTCATCAACCCAGAAGCTCCCCAATGCTGTGCTTTTGGATTTTTATGGAGGCTTCACTACTCAGACATGATTGACTCAATCATTGGCTGTTAGCGGTTAACTAACTCTCCAGCTCCTCTCTCCAACCCAAAGATAGGGAGGTGTGGTGGAAAGTTCCAACCCTCTAATTGGGTGATTAGTTTCCTTAGTGACCAGCCCTCATTCTTAGGGACTTTCCAAAAGTCATCTCAACTTAAACTCAGGTAAGATTGAAAGGGGCTTACTATGAATAACAAAAGAAGCCTTTATCATTCTCATCACTCAGGAAATTCCAAGATTTTGGGGAACTCAGTGTTAGGAACAAGGATGAAGACCAAATATACATATTTCTTATTATAAATCACAATACCACAACCCGATATTACAACATGTACAAATAAAATTAAACTAAATGTGAAAGATAAAACTATACGCTAATAAACATGTAAAAGAGTATTTCTGGGTCTTTGGATGGGAAAAATAAAAAAATATCTAAAAAACACTAAAAAAAATCTAAAAAATACTAAAAAAAATGTCATATATGTAGCAAAAAGAGATCACAAAGAGTATCAGAGAAAAATTAACAGAAGGATGACAATTGAGCGATGATGCTCACAAAGTATAAAACTGGCAATGTGTTGTTATATAGAAAAGGAGAGAACAATAGTAAATAAGTAAGAAAAAGACAAATTTGCCAGTGGAAAAATTGAGCAAAGAATATGAAAAGGCAATTTTATGTGAATAGAGAGGAAAAATCCAAAAAACTAGTAAGAGTATGAAATAGCATTCATCCCCTTCATAACCAGAAAAATATACATTAAAACAAGGAGACATTACTCTATACACTTATTGATGTAAATAATCCATATTCAATCTATAAATCAAAATTGGGGTGAATTTATTATGAGCCAGATCTGAGGACTAGCCAGGGGGTTTCCTTCCCCAATGAAGGAGGGGCACCAAAAAAGTGGGGCGTATAGAGTGTTTATATATCATCTAGAAATAAAGAGCATACGTTTACATATGACAGGAATGTCCCTTTTACAATAATCATGGGATTGCTTTGCTGGCACAGCAGATTAGTGAACACAGCAGGTCAGTGGTCACAAGGTGAGAACAGCAGGTCAGTAATTAGTCCTTAGTTTTTAGGGAAAGATGCTTATCCTAAAGGAAATGCCTGCCCATATGGGGAAAGCAACATCCCTATCTCTAAGGGCATCACTCTTGTCTTTCGGGCACAGTAAATGTTTAAAGCAGATGTACAATGCGTGCTCAACAGGTCACGTCAGGCCTTTTTGGAAAAACAAGTACAGGCCAAATTAGTTTTACGTCAAATGGCTTCCTCATATACTCCATTGCTTTTCCTCTATTTATCACACCTCCAAATGGTAAAAATAAAAAGCTTATAATATTAAGGGTATAAGATTGTGTGGCAACTTCCATACACTACTGGTAAGAGTATAAAGTGGTATAGCCATCCTAGCGGAGTCTGCTGAAATTGAGTATGTATTTACCCAGGGGCTCAGCAAGATTGCAGAGAAATTCTTAAGTCCATGGCAAGACATTTTGTAGGAAATGGCTGGAAGCATGACTATTGATATGTAAAATAGGCAATATGCAATATTCATGCCCTGGAATATAATGTACCTGTCCCAAGGAACATATTTACTTAAACCAACATGAATAGCTCCCAAGAACATAGAAGGTAATTTAAAAAAGGATAAAAGAAGCAGCATGAGAATTGTAGAATAAGACCATTTATGTATATTAAAAAGCCACACTGTCTACTTTATACATATAGAATATTTTTATTTTAAAATAATACAAATATACAGAAAATTATAGCGAAAAACATAATGAATATCAATTTACCTGTGCATCCCAAGCATAAAAATTAGTATTTTATAATTCCCACAGATTAGTTTTAGAGTTAAGAAATAGCAGATTTACATTTTTCAAGGAATATCTATATCAAAATAAACATATGGAAAGCAGACATGAAAGAAATAGTCAATATAAGAGAGGGAATCTTAAGGGGTTGCAGTAGAATGGATTTGGTAATAGGACATGAAAGGTAAAAAATAACAAAAACATAATAAAAGTGGTGGTCTCCCTTGGACTGATAATTATAGTGTGATATTGACTAACGAGTATAAATAGCTCAATTCTGTGTGTCTGAGGTCCAGAAAGATGAACAAAGAAACAAAGAACTGCGTGTGCGTTTGTGAGTGTATATGTGTGCAAGGCTGCATGTGTTTATTTTGCTTTAGGTCGTTTCCATGACTTTGTAAACTTTTTCTGAAGTTTTCCTAAGTTTTCTCTTCTTTTCCAACCTGTGAAGCTTGGACTCAGACCCTTCCTTCACTTGGTGTTTGGAAAAGCATGACCTGCACCTTACCTCCTTCCCACCGATTTATCATTCTGATTAAAATCTTGCCTGCCTTTCTAAGGTTGGCCCTGAAACGTTATCTCATCACTCCAGTTGGAAACAACATTTTTGACCTGGATCTTTTCCATTCCTGATTTCATCTCTAGAGCCTTTCTCATTCATCTGCAGCACCAACATAGACACCTTTACCTTTCTTATCATCTCTTTTTTCCTCTTTGCTATGTAAGCTCTGACCTTGCTTTTCTATAATTCAGGATTATATTGCCCAAAAGACCAAAGGTCCTCTCACTACTTCAAAGAGCATATCATTTACTCCTGATAGAAATCTGAGTTCCTTGCTGAGTCCTGTCTCCCCATCGCTGAGCCCTCCACAAACACACAGAGCCCTGTATTCTAAATAATCAGAGCCCTCCCGTCCGCAAGGCCAGATCAGCATGAACTAGGTGGGCGAGGACATTTCCCTCACTAAGACAGTGGGCTGCAGAAAGGGAATGAAGCCTAGGCTGGCTGTGGAAGAAGACATAGATGTTTGCCAAGATAGTCCCACATGGAAAAGGGGAGGGCATTCTACTGAGATTTCCAGAAATGGAATTAGCGAGTAAAAGGAAATTAGTACTTCTAAGGGTTTTTTCCTTTTTTAAATAGCTATTGACAGATGTCTTTTTAATAGGGTTTTCAAGTAATTCACATTCACATTTATGTTGCTATAAATATGCCTCTTTCACCTTCCACCAACTGCCATTGCTATGTGTGTACTACATTTAAATCATCTCTAATTTGTTGGATTAATAAATACATATTGCTATACTATTTATTTATTTATTTGTTTCCACATGAGGGTAAACATTTTTCATTCAATGTGTTTGTTAAAATGTTCTATTTCCATTTTGGGGAATTATCCTTTCATATCCATCTCTCCTTTATTTACTGGCGTCTTTATATGCTTATTATTTTCTTTTTAGAATTTAGCTCTATATTGTGTCTGGAGTGTGTTTTAAGATAATAGTCTAAGAGTAGGATCTATATTTTTAAAAATAAATTTTTATTGCCCCAGTTCTGTTTATTGTTCTTATCCTTCTATACTGATTGAGGATGACGTATTTATTGCATAATAACTTCTTTTATATATCATCAGATTGGCTTATTACCTGCATGTAACAGTACTCTTTTGCTGACAGGCAGAACACTCCTTTTTTAATAGTGTCTATTTAACACTAATGACGGAAAATATAATCATATCTGAAGATATTTTAAGATTTGTTTCTAATTCTCAAAACCGTGTTCTATTTCTGTCTTCTTTTTTTCATGCACAGTAAGTAATTGAAGAAATATTCTGCTTATTCATTTAAAACCTTTAAGGTATTTCAGAATAAAGTGAAGGAAAATAAATCAGTTATGACCCGCCTTGTAGTGTGCTGAAGCATAGAGTATATTAACCAAATTCAAATATAAGTGTCTAAAGTTTTAGTGTTGATTAACAGAATTAGGTTTTCTGGATGAAGATACTTCACACGTATATTCATTCATTCATTCACTAATCTAACAAGTGTTACCCCTCAGGGTTTGTAGTGGTTATAAAACATGGAATGGTTAGTATATTCTCTTTCCTCGTGTTCTCTATTTGTCTTGTTTCTTTGTTTGTTGATTGGTGTACCGATAAGTAGATGCCTGAAAGGAAATACAGACGGACTCAGGATAATGAAACCTGTTCAAATAAGTGTGCATAGATGGAAGGAACTACTTAGGGAAACAAGTTGACCATTGCAAAATGCATGAAGACCTTGCCAGGGGTACTGACCTGAGACTTGCAAAAAGTAATCTTGAATGAGCAGTGCAGGATGGCGGATGACACAGGACTGGAAATGGGCAAATGCCACATTTGTATTCAATAACAGGGAGAGGGTCAAACAGGAAATTGACAAACATGAACTTTATGCCCACTTATGGCATTATTATAAAACTGTAAAACTATGGCCTCTGAGCCCCTAAAAGAGAAAAATGACAAAATAATCTCCCTAGGAGCCAAAAACTTATGTAGTTATCTCCAGGCTAGAGGGATTTTTGGTTAATCTAACAGTGTTAAGGCTGGCAATGCAAGAAAATGCAACAGACATAACTCAAATATTTTAATATCCTTGTGGATAAAGTGGAAATACATAGGGTGGATATCAGGAAAATAAAGAGAAGTATTAGCTGGAAGAATGTCTGTTTGAAAAGAGTTCGGAAAAGTATGAATCTGGAGAGGCTGCTGAAAGCCACTGGAATGTTGTCCAATATATTTTCCATTTTAGCATTCATATCAGTAACTTGAATGGCAATAGTAAGTTGAAAGTTAATAGACTTTTAAAATTGTTGGATAATATTGTGTCTATTGTCAGATATGTTGATTATCTAAATATTTACTGAAAAAGATCTAAACAGTCTGGAAAGAACCAAATGTAAGGATGTGAAATTATTAAAAATAAATGTACAAATCTAAATTTAGATCTAAAAAACAATTGCATGAGTACAGGGTGGGGAAGTCATGATGTATTAGTTGTCTATTACAGTATAACAAATTAACCTAAAACTAGCAACTTAAAACATGAAAATTTATTTTCTTGCATAGTTCCTGAGAATAGAAATCCACTAGAGGCTCAGTTGGGTGGTTGTGGCTTAGAGTCTCTCATGAGATTGTATTCAAGGCTTAAGTGGGGCTGGAGGTTTTGCTTCTAAGATGACTCATTTATACAGCTTTTGGCAGAGGGACCTCAACCATTTGGGTCTCTCCATGAGGATGGCATGTCCTCATGACACAGTAGTTTGCTTCCTCCTGAGCAAGAGAGCTAAGAGAGAGCAAGGCAGACATCAAAAATGTCTTTTATAACCTAGCCTCAGAAGTGACATACCATCACTTGTGCCACATTATGTTGGTCACATAGATCAACCTTGACACAGCGTGGCAGGGGACTACAAAAGGGCTTGAATGCCACAAGGCAAGAATCACTGGGGCCATCTTGGAGGTTGGCCAACACACTTGATTGCTGCAGTTTTGTGAAAATGGCTTGGGGATTTTTTAGTTCATAAACAACATAAATCACTGGTGTGATGGAGGCACCAAAAACGTTTATGTGATATTAGGTGGCATCAAATACACATAGGGGGCTCACACCCACACCCACACAGTATCTACTCTGTATCAGCAAAACATACCTGTGTTTTTTAAAAATAAATTTAGAGCTCCATAATTTATGAGAAATAGATATGAATTTTAATATATTCAGAAGAAAAATTTAGAGAAATTTGAAAGTACAAGATATGAAATGGAAGAAAGTCCCTATGTCCTTAGCCTGCATAAAAGAACCTGTACAGGGGATTCGAAGGCAATAATCAAAGAAGAGTGATGGGGAAAAAGGAGTGGACTTGCTTTGTGTGTTTGTAAGGGGTAGGAATATTCATCAATAGGAAGGCCACTTCGGAAAGACAAACATCAACTGAATAAAGGAAAATCTATGTAATAAAATCTGTATAAAAATGGAGAACTACTGAGGTTTTTTTTAAATCACTATTTCTACTCAAGGAAAAATAGGAATAACACTTGTTTAAGATACCAATAAGTGTGTTTGAGCAGGATTTAAGCATTGAATGAATTATTCATTCCTTTAGTCAGTGTTTCAGAAGAGAGTAAATGAGCATCCTCTATATGCTCAGAGTTGTTTTTAAGTCCTAGATTGAGAGATTGGTGAATGAGCAGGCAGGATCCTATTTTTACCAGGTTTCTATCTGACTGTGGGAATATACAATAAACAAGAAAACAAACAAAAAACATGTTTATTTCTCTGAGATAACACAAGCTAAGCTACAGAGTGTGATGGGGTATTTGTGGACAGGTCTATAAGCTAGAGTAGTCAGGGAAGCTCTCTCTGGGGAAGAGAACTTTAGGCCAGGGATCTGAATGGCAGAAGCATCCACCCCAGTGAGGATGTGGGGAAGAAGGGAGTATCTGGCAGAGGGAACCATAAACAAAAGGCCCATTGGCTCAGATAAGTCTAGCATGTTCCATCTGCAGGAAAGTGGCTCCTCTGACTTGACCATGCTGAGTGGTGGGGAAGGTGGGAGGAGACCAAGCAAAAAGGGTAAGATCAGCTTAAAAGTATCTGACTTGCAGATAATAGTAACGAGTTTAGATTTTATTTTAGTATGTTCAAGAAAATACATAGGTTTTAAGTAGGGGCTGGGGGCAAAGTCTGGTTTACATTTTATAAAATCATTTTATTTGCTTTGTAAATAGAATGATTGAACTAAGGTTAACCATTAGGTGAAAGCAGAGAAAAGAATAGGAGGTTATTGCTCTAGTTTGGGTGAGAAGCTGTCAAATTATATATTGACACATCCTCTGAGCCAGACATTGCCTGGTTCCTAGGAATACAGCTGCAAAAAATAAAATTTGTGCCTTTAAAGAGCACACTGCCTATTGAAGGAGTCAGGCATGCACAGCTGTGATACAACTCTGCGGTTGATGGTGAGACAGAGATAATGTTGTCAGAGCAGGAACAAAGACTGAGTGAATGAGAGGGTACCATACAAGATGCGTTGTCCTGAGAGCTACACAGATAACCTTTGAGATCCTTTCCAAATATGGGATTCTATGATTCTGATAAAGCTCTCAAAAGACTTTCTTTCTGCTGGTTCCCTCTTTGACAGATTAGGGTTGTGGGATCTACATTCTGCCTGGCCATGAAGAATTGGGAATCTGATATATTTTTGGATCCTTAAGGAGCAACGATTCCTCTTCTCCTTACCCATGGGCCCTGATAGTCCAGCCCTAAAGCTGAAAGAGGCCACTGTAAGACTACTTAAAGATGGTGCGTGAGATAGTGTTTCTTTTTCAAGAGCCAAGTCTGAGGCAAGTACTCCTGAGTCTTTACTGATTAAAGACCTTAACTCCTTCAAGCTCATTTATTCTCATCTGACAAACAAATAAAAATCTCTAAGATCTAATGCTGGTTCTACTCAATACAAATGTGTTGAGATGATCAAATTGTCATAGTGGCAGAAAGGTTTTGAAACTTATTTGAAATCTAAGGAAAAGCAACTAGCTATCTAAGAGACTAGAGGAATGAATGGCTAAATTTGAGACACTTTGCTTTTACTTAATGCTCAGTTAGAATAGGCCAGAGTTCTAGCTGGGCATCACACACAAAGAAAGAATGACCTGTTAGGAAGGTGGTGTTTTCTTCAGTGCCTTTGGACAAGCTCAAGTCTCCCTGAGGGAGTGGAAAGGATAAATGGAGCATGAAGACAGAGTTAGTCCTGTTAGCACAGATCACTAGTATTTCATATTTGCAAAGAACTTGAAATCATTTGTGTTAATTTCATTCCCATGCCTGTGATGGATGTTTAGTGCTAACCTCATTTTATAGTTCAGAAACCTAAAGATAGTAACATCGAGTAATTTACACTTGATTTCACAGTGAATAATCACAATGCTGGGGAAAGAACTCTTGGGCTTGGGGAAAGACTGTGGTTTTACAACCTGGCACCCAGAGGCATCTAAGAAAGTGGGTCTGATATTTTCTTTTAATCACTTGTGGGTGGTTTTGACAGTAGAAGACTTTTTGTCCTTGACCAGATTCTAATAGAAATGAATCTATTTCTTTTTTCCTTCTTGGGATTGCTTTTCCCCGTCCTCTTATTCAGATTGTCCAAATAAACAGCTTGACTTTTTCAAGCAACAGTACTCATCACATTAGTCAATAATTACTTCATTCATAAAACAACTACATATTGTGCAATAACTGAAGTCTCAGGCAAGAATCATAAGGGTGAAGCATTTTTCTTTTCTCCCCAAAGCCTGAGTTCACAGCTGTATTTCCAGCTGTAGGTCATTCTAATTCTTCTATGTGAGATGCTGCCACAGCATGGTTTGATGAGCAGTGTGTAGGTCTGCACCCAGAATCCGAACCAGAGAACCCTGGGCAGCCGAAGCGGAGTGTGCAAACATAAGCACTCAACCACAGGGCCCCCAGGTTGTATCTTTCAGATGGACAGAAGTCAAGTGATAGATTGGTATCTGATACAGACTGAGGACAATAGCATAATGTTTCCAAGAATGCATGGATAACATTGTTTCCCAAAGCATATTCCACGGAACCCAGATCTAGGGAATATTACATTGTGTTAGTAAAAACAAAGGAAGTCCAGAAGTAAAAGTGCCCAATAATTAGATTGTGCATTTCTAGTCAAATAGATCTGACCTTTACTTCAGGTCTTCTGGGAGCTTTTGAAATGATAATTCCTGAGATAGCTGTAGGAAAGGGATATAGTATGCAACATTTCCCAAGCATATTTGGAAACGGAATTTTTTCTTTTTTTCTGATAAGCATGAAACAGGACAATGTTTCATAGATCAGCTGGGAAATATTAGGATGTAATTTCTCCTGTCTTGGCTCCATATCAGTTTTTGCCAGTATTGATCTCAGATTTTTCCAGAAAGCTGGGTTGTCAAGCTTGCCCTAGAGAAGCATCTCCTTCTGCATTGACCTGTACCTTTCTCCTTCTTGTCTTGTGTTCCACTCTCATGGAACAGTGTGTGGTATCTGCCCATGCTTTCCCGGTGTCTGTTTGTTTACACTTAATTTGATGTTGTTTTTCTTTTTCTTGATGACAACTTCTTATGATTGACATGCTAAGTGATAGACATTAAGAGTGTTTTCTCAGCAAAGCATGGTGACATACAAATGAAGAGCCTCTGCCCTGTAGGACTTCAAATTACTTGGGGATTTAGTGCATACACCAAAATGGTGATCCTTTAAGGTGACTAGTCTTAAGCATCCTAGTTGAGGCAAGGGGAGAGAGGTGGGATGCCCAAAGGAGGAAGGGAACTTGCAGTCAGGAATCAAGGAAGGTTTCTTGAAAGAAGCTCTACTAGAATCTGTTATTTGGGGAAAAAAGGAAAATGGAGTTTAGGCAAATAAATGACAGATGAGAAGAGAGGGTATGGCAAAGGTTGTTTCAATTCATCTTCCGGAGAAGAGAATGGAAGTTGTGTTCATGACACTAGAGCCTTGTTACTTACTGCATTATCTGCTGATTCCTGGGGCCTAAAATGTGGGTGGAAAAAATGAGGGTGCCAGTCAGGGTGACTATGTAGAGTCAGCTGTGCTCTGCCATAGGTTGCTACGGGGAAAACTCAAGCTACATCAAGCAGGGCATCTGGGAGGGAGAGTCCAAATGGTCGGAACTCCTCTGAGCCCCCTAGAAATTACTCCTTTTGCTAGGTTGAACTGAGAGTTTCAAAGTGTATTTTTAGGTTTTATCAAAACCTTCCAAATTATACCTGCAACACCAGAAGAGCCAAAATTATATGAAGAGAAGCTCCTGTTATAAACACCAACTCTTTTATGATTCCTTGATTCTGCTTTCCTTAAGGCACTTGTATAAGGAATGAGAAATTTGTTTTCCAAATAAGAGTGAAACCTATGTAGAGATAATGGGGGCAAAGCAGCTCTGGGATTATGGGGCTGTGCGGGAGTGAAGTAACAGCAGGCCTGAGACTGCCTGTCCTTAGAAACACCTGCTTACAAGGTTGCTCCTTGCCCGGTGTCTGAGAATTTTGCTGGTAAATAGTTTCCTACAGTAACATAAAACTTTACCTAAATTATAAGAGTGGTTTATTGGGCTGAAACTATATAAACAATTTGGTTTGCTTCTTGGGGTCTGGAATTTTAGCACGTGCTAGGCAGAAGGTGCCTACGTGAGCAGCCTCCAATACACATGTTGGACATTGAATCTGTAACGTGTGTCCCTAGCAGACAAAACTTCTCATGCATGGCCACAGTTCACTGCTGGGGGAGTTAAGTCCTGTGTGACTCTATGGGGACAGGAACCTTTGAAGCTAGTATTCGGTTTCCTCCAGACTTCACCCCATGTGTCTTTTTTCCCCTTTTCGGCGTTTGCTTTGTATCCTTTCACTTGTAAAAATCTTAGCTATGAGGACAGCTAAAAAAAATCCTGCCAGTACTTCTAGCAAATCACTGCATCTGGGAATGGTCTTGGAGCTCTCCGGCACAGGGCCCCTCTGAGCATCTAAAGACAAGGTCACTCTCTCTCTCTTTTCCTAAGATACTTCCCTTTCCCATGTTATTTTATCTAATTTTGTAGAATAGCTTAGTTTATCTAATTTAATAGAAATACTAGGCCTGCAAAAGTGTGTCCTATTTAGACATTTTCTCAAATTCCTAGCCTCATCTGTGTTTCTTTCGCTCAATTTCTCTACCTCAACTGCAGCAAACATTTTCTCTTTCATGCTAATCTGCAATAGAAATGACAGAAGTTGCAAAATCCCATGAAAATACATACAGACACAGCGAGAGGGAGAAAAGCAGAAAGCAATTCTCATAAACTTGTAGTCCGGTAGTCTCCCCTTATCCATGGGGGATATGAAAGTTCCAAGGCCCCCAGTGGATGCCTGAAACCTCAGATAGTACCAAACACTGTATATACTATGTTTTTTCCTGTACATACGTATTTGAGGTGCAACAGCAAAACTAGCACAAATTTCTTCTTCCTTCTTCACAATTTCACGGATAAAAGATTTGTTCTTTCCATAGATCTCAGCAATCTCAGCATAGAATTTTTTCTTTCCTTATTAAGTTGAGAACTTTCTCCTTTTCACTTAAAGGAAGCACTTTCCGACTACTCTTTGGCACATCTGAATTGCCAGCGTCACTACTCTTGCACTTTGGGGCCATTAGTAAGTAAAATAAGGGTTACTTGAACATAAGCACTGTGATACCCAAACAGTCGATCTGATAACTGATGGCTACTAAGTGGCTAATGGGCGGGTAGCGAATACAGTCTGGATGTGCTGGACAAAGGGATGATTCACGTCCTGGGCAGGAGGGAACAGAATGGCCCAAGAGTTCATCAAGCTACCCAAAACAACGCACCATTTAAAACTTATGAATTGTTTATTTCTGGAATTTTCCATTTAATATTCTTGGACCATGGTTAACTAGCATTTACTGAAACTGACGAAAACAATACTGGGGATGAGGGACTATTGTATTTTCAGCTCAGTTGGGAGTAAAACATTGTAAAGTCTCACAAGGGTGCCTACTGTCCTGAAATATGAGGTCAAATTGGTTGATTAGAGAGGTTTGAATCTTAGGGTGCTGGGAGTAAACTTCTAAGCCTTTGCCTTTTTCGTTGGGTTTGAATTTGAATTACAGAGGTTTGAAGTTGACCGGGGTCAGGCAATCATGCACAGAAATCGATGCTTGAAGCCTTCTCACACACACACCCAGAGGACACGCGTGTTTGTAAAGCTCTTACAAACCCAGAGTTTTGTTTCTGGGAACAGTCTTGAGTTCCAGCTCTGCAGAACAGCGGCCATGGTGTAGGAAGATCCTAGGCCAAAGTTTGTCCTCCTTCCACTCTAAATTTGCAGGTCCCTGCTGTCATTTGTAATATGGTTTTTGTGCTGGAGAAAGTGACGTGAAACTATGTCCTTTGTGTGGGCAGAGAATAGGGATGTCTGTGCATACAGTGTGGTTTTGAAGGTGAGGTGTTGAGAGCAGAGACCTACCTGAAAGTAGTGACTTGGTGGGAGGGGGGCTATGCTGCCTCTTTGTTCTCTTGCAGAAAACACATAGAGCCTTCACACTCCATCTCAGAATAGTCCTACTCACCCAGCGTCATTGCATCCAAAGCAGGACCAGGATACTTGGGGCAGACTTTGCCCCCAAACAAGAAATTGTACTCACAACCATTTGCTATCACTGAGCGAAGCTGGTAGTCCTGTGCAATCCCATCCAGTTACAAAAAGTAGAATAACTTTGGCTTTTTTAAAGAAATGAGGATATTTGCCCAAAAGTGATCATCTGTGATCTGTTTAGAAATCTTATCAACAGTTCTGATAGTTATGTGAAATGATATCTCTGGGTGCACCACTGAACCAACAACAGGAATAATTATTTTTTCTTCTATTAGCTCCTATAATGAGCAGCTTACTGCAGAAACCAAAGGAGTATATTAAACGCCACACTGCCCTGGAATTCTAAACAGCTAACTATGACTTCATTTATACTAAAAGTCTTTAATTTTCACTGGTGATAAAAACAGAATCAATGGATTTCAGTACCAAAAAAACAAAACAAAAAAAAATGTTTTCTTTCCAGCCATTATAATTCCTACTCAGGGTATAACGGCTTTGAACTCTGCTAGGTAATCAAAAATATTAAATCTGCTTTGTGTAGTTTCTTTTAAGTTTTAAATTTATGTTTATTTAGAAATATTTATTGTCTGATTATTTGCATAAAATATGGAGTACGACTAGATATCTTATGCTGTAATATATTTTCCTAACATTTCAATAGTTTACTTAGCTTATCTTTGATGCCTCATTACAAATCTCATGAAGACTGATTTATTGAGCATCTCGATGGCATTATTTTTATAGATATGATGGATTGCAAAACCATTTGTGTATTTTGGTAGATTCCAATTTTACTTAACATGTTACCTGCAAAATTTCTATCCTTGTGGTAACGTGGACATGTAGGAAACTTCTCTCCTGTGCAGATATTGATGTGGAAATTAATGGGTCCTGCTGTGGGGACCAAGGTAGATGTTTGTCCTATTTCTCACCTGTTTTTCTCCTTCCTCTGGCTTCGTTGCATCTGACTTTAGCATCCACACATAGATGCCTCTTGAACGTAATACAAACAGTAAACCTCAGGCTATGTTGTGAATTAAGCAAACTTACTCATTTAGTGAGAAGTTTTAATTTATGACTTCATTTGTCATTGAGAATTCATTCAAATAATCCTTTCATGGAAAGAGTTTAGTCGACTTTTTAGCCAGGTTTAGACTGGGAAGTCTACCTTGCCTCACCAAACTTCTCCTCCTACTTTCAAACCCATCTCACAAACGTGCTGGAGATGTTTGCCTTTGAGGACATGGAAATCTATCCAGTGAGTGAGGAAGGATGATCTGATTTATTCCTCCAGTCCACCTGAGAAGAGGCATGAGGGTCTGGCAGCCATTGCATGGTAGAGAGTATTTTTACAGGTTTCATGTGTATGGTGATGTTAGCTAAAGAAACAAGTGTGCTGAACAAAATAACTTACTGGAAACTGCAGTCTTTTTTTGACAAATGCTGCATGGTAAGACTAAAGAAATCTAAATCCTGAATAAAACCCAATTGTCATTGACTATGGGAGTGCTAGTTCTGGAGAGAGATGACATTTATGATACTTTTACTAAACATTATGAAAACCTTTAAGCTTCAAATCCCAGCTATGACCTTCGAGCAATGTCCTACTTCCTTAATAATATGTTAAATGTCAGTTCAATCATTCTCATAGTGAATCTTTGGAAAACTTTATGATGATAATCAGATAGTCAAGTAATCTTAACCAGGGCAAAAGAAAAAGAAAAGGTGCAAAAGAACAAGAAGGGAGGGATGCAAGGAGGGATCAAAGGCAAGAAAGAAAACAGACTGAAAATGAGGGTAGAAATTAGTTGCTAAGAATCCTGCATGTTTGCATGTCTAAGCTTTTATGCAGAAGCTAGAGGATCTTGATGAATGTAGAATATGACGGACTGAAATAAGACCACTGAAATAATCACTCCTTCAAAATGACACCTTGTGAAAAGTCATATAGCCATCAGCCGCAGTGCCACCAAATACCTCTGTCTTTGTAGAGCTCATAAAATCACCTCAAATTAACAAATCATAAAGGTGAAGATCATATCTTTATTTAGTCATCAGACTTTTGGTAAATGCTCAGTTCTCCTAGTTTTGTGAGAGGTGCTGTGGAGACAAAGATGGATACATTCAAATCCCTTTCCTTGAAAAGTTCAGAGGTTAGTTGGGAAACCGACAATTAACTGGCAGTTGTAATTCAGCCTGACATAGTATGAAAGAAGAATGGGCCTATGAGTAGGAAGAGGGTTGACGGAACCAGCTGAGAGAGGTTTTAGGGAGGTCTTCGGTCTTTTGGAGATGTGGATGGGTGATTATGAGGAACCTTGTATGCCATGTTAAAGGCTAAGAATATCATCTAAAGAGCAATGGGTAGTGTTAAAGAAAAAATTATTTGTGACACTTGTTAAAGACAGTAAGGAAGACTTTATGCAAGAAGGATTACTACACTTGAGTTTTTTTACAGTAGGGAAGAAAGATTGGGTTCAAGTATGAAGATAACAAGAATGATTGGAGATTTATAGCTAAGCAGCAGGGTAGGGGGCAGTGGATGGAACATTACTAAGAGGAAACATCAAGTCTAGGGGGATTCTTGCTAGACCAACTCAACAGGATTCTTGTTGAAGGCAGGCCAGGGTGATATAATATTGAGGGTGGAGATGAGGCATTTGACCAGATATCGAGGGTGATCATATACCATGAGCAGGGGATGAGGAATTTGATCAGATATAAAGGCAAGGGATTCTCTCTAAGTTGGCTCAGCAGGATTCTTGCTAAAACTGGACTAAACTGGCCAAGGACAGAGCCCACTGTCGCGGCCGAGTCAGAAAGAGGACTTAGCGTTGTTTTTTTCCAGTTTAGTCAAGGACAGTCTTTGCCAGTATCTACCAATAATCCTTGACAGCGGTACAGAAATTAAATTGGAAAGGACAATGGCTGGAGGTTGGGAGACCAGTTAGGAGTCTGAGAGGCAGGTCAGAAGAGTTTTGCCTAGGAAAGAATGGATAAGAACCAAGGCCATGGCATCAACAGTGGGTATAGGAAGCAGATAAATGATCAAAGAAACATTGAGGAGATTAAAGGAATAAAATGTTAATTGCTGCATCCTTAGCAACTCACACAGTGCCTGGCATATAATAGGTAGGTGCTCTGAAAAGATTTATTAAATGAAAGACCAAATAGGGCATGTAATACATATGTTAGTGTTAACATTGTGGTTGTCATTTCCACATGGCCGTCCTCAAATCAGGAGGATTCAGTCTTGATATGTATCATAATCAGACAGTCATAACTACCCAACTTCCCAACTCTGATTAACCCATTAATCATCTCATGCCTAGTCATGACTGGTATCTTGTATATCCCAAGCCTTTGATCACAGCTAATACTTTGTATTTGATTACTGGGGTCAAAAGACAATATCTTCTATTTAAAATAATGTGATAAATCATTAGCAGGAAATCTGTTTACACTGACAATAATTCAAAACTTTTAGTCTAATCCCCAAGAAAAGAGTGTAGTAAACATGGACCATTAAAAAATATTCTGGCTCTGTTGTTCACTAGTTATGTGATTGTGAGCAAGTTACTAAAATCTCTCAGCGCTTCACCTCCATCATCTATAAAAAAGACATAATTACATTTATTTTTCAGGGTTTGGGGAAAAATTAAATGAGTTCTTATTTATAAAGTGCTTAGCAAGTGCCTAAAAGGGAGTAAGTGTTCAAGAAATTAAAATTTTATTTCATTCAAAGTCACCAACCAGCAATGCTGACAAAGTAATAAGCGGGGCCATCTTCCTTTCAGCTAGAAAGTAAATTTCCCTGTTGGAACCAGGTAAACTCTTAATTAAACTCCTCCACATAGTAGGAAAATGTAACACTGGCTACTAAAACATTCTTTGGGGGAATCGAGGGCTTCAACAGTCTCAACTGCTGACGCTTCCTTTGGAAAATAGAGACCTTCCAGAACCAATAAAACATTATGGACCAAGTATAAACTTCCATTCATGCAGAATAGGTCCAATGAACACCTCATTCTTTATCCTTCCATTCAGTCATTCAAAGATCATTTGTTGATCTTTGATGATCTATCATCAGGCATCAGACACTGTCCTAGCTACCCATTTGGCCTAGGTTCTTGAGACACATGCTCTGCCCTCAAATAGTTCAGAACCTAATAAGGAGGACTGAAACATAAGCAGATGGTTATATTACAGAGGAATTAGAAGTTTGTTTCAGAAATGGTAGAAGCACAAAGGGTGCTCTGATCTATTCTGGCAGTGGGGTCATGAAAATTTCAAGCCATGGGTTATCCTTAAGGACCTAGTTCTCAGAAGAATAGAAAGTATGAGCGGCTGATAACAGCTATAAAGAGAAGAGCAGTCTTTGATGTGCTTTTTTTTTTTTTTTTTTTTTAACATTTGTCACTCTCTGCTTGTGTCTTGCCACTGTCTCCAAAACTTACATGGTTATATGGTTATAGTACCCTATAGTTTGTCGCTCATGGTGGCCTTTAGGTAGAACAAGAGTTATTGAGGGGTCCAGGTCCCTTCCGTAGCCTTTTGTATCTGTATGATTCACCTGCTGCCTTACATCTGGAGCATCCTTGCTATGCATATGCCCCAGTAATCCAGGCTCTCTGAGCTCCTTTGATCTAACCCTTAAGGAGACTCTAAGCCTCATTCCTAAGTCAATTTTTTTGTGTCTTTATAGAGTAGATGATCACAGATTCGTGCAGAAGGCAAATATCAGATGCAAGGTGGGGATAATTTTTGTCCTGCATTATGAAATGAGAGGAATAATGGGAGATGCTTTTATCACCCATGAGGTGAGCTGAACATTCAAAAAAAATATGATGCAAAAGTATAGTATTTGGGTTTGAGCCCAGCATGTAGACCCCAGATATTGAATGAAGGGGAAGGAAAGCTATGCCATGGGGTTAAGATGTCATTTCCTCACATTTCTTGTGAGCTAGTTTTCTCAATATAGTACCATGGACAGGACTGAGGTGGGCAATGATGCTGTAGGGAGCTCTGTAATAAACCAGTGAAATAAATGGGTTCAGAGCATGCTAGGTACAAATATGAAATGAAATGAGCAGAGTAGCTGGAAGCTAGAAACATGGGCCGTTTTCTGTTTTTTGCTGAAAAAGATTAGCCCTGATCTAACATCTGTGCCAGTCTTCCTCTATTTTGTATGTGGGTTGCCACCACAGCATGGCTGATGAGTGCTGTAAGTCTGTGCCTGGGATCTGAACCCATGAACCTGGGCTGCCAAAGCAGAATGTGCTGATCTTTAACCACTACACTACATGGGACTGGCCCCAAAATGGGCCATTTTTGATGTTCTACCTCTACTGTTTTTTAGTGTAAGGCATCCTTAGGTCGTGACTTACTTCTTTATTGCCACATTTTCTATTGAAATGGTAAGACTCTGAGGCCAGGAGACAAGTTTTATTCATTTTTGTACCTAACGGCTCCCTTCTAATCACCCCTAATGATATTATCACAGTGTAATGTGATTTATGATTCAACCTTCAAGAACTTAGGAAATATTGGACTTGAAGAGGCTGGTATCAGAGACTTGTGAGCCCTAGCAAGTGAGACAGGGAAGACTTTGGACAGGTAAATGGATGATCAGGAGAAGATCCAAGGAGAAAGTAATAGAAAGAGGAAAGAGAAGTGAAAGATGAAAGGAGGGTGGCTAAGAGCTGGAGACAGTGACCCAGGCAGACTGGCTCCTGGGAGGTCACTTGGAGGTGGAAGCTTGTCAAATGGATGATGCACAGTAATATAGGGAGTTGGGTCATGGCTAGGTTGAGTCCTGGTGGGAAGAATACGGTGCTTACTGGAGAGATCTAACCCAAGATCAGGGACAAGTTCCAGGGACCATTCTCCAGAAGAAACGGTAAGAGCAAAGCCAGTTTCTACAGTTAGAATGGTGGGGGTGGGAAGAATCAAACTGGAGAGAGAACTGAGGTGGATGGGCCCACGTTACTGAAAGTGGAACTGAAAGGGACGAGGAAACCTTGACCCACAAGGAATAGTGAAAAGATCTCTTCCTGAGACTAGGGTTCAAGTCTAAAGTCAAAACTGATGCCAGGCTGACTTGGTCCTGGGCTGTCCAATTTCTAGATAGGGAACTTATCAGTTCTCTCAACCATAGGACAAGATTGGTTCTCAGGCCTAGGATAGTGTTTAACATGCATTTGGGAACTAATGGTGCCAATATGTGATTAAAGAGCAGAGGAAGTGATATTAGATGGTTCCCTAGATTTGAGTGGTCCTCATACACATCTGGTAAGGATGGTGGTAATGATGACCTTGATTCTTTGATTCTCTGACAACAACACCTGATTCCGCTTGCTCAGAGGAGGCCCAGGCAGGGAAGCTAATAATGAGACAGTTATACTTTAGCCCTAATAAAGATCATTGCAGGATTGATCCCAGACACAACCACAGACAGAGAGGCTAGGTGCTCCAAGGAATTGTGCAACCAACGACTCATTCTAAGCTTGGACAATTGGACCATGTGAAATGAAAGCCAACTCCACCCCGCCAGCTTTCTATGGACTTCAACATCCTATTTAATTTCAAACTATTCAACCTAAGTTCTCTCCCTTTCTCCTCATGTTATTTTCATTTTGAAATTAAAATTAGTTTTCTACTTGAAGTTAGCCTTGGACTAAATCCTAGAATTTTCACCACTTCATACTCAGGGGAGTGTTGGCTCTAGCTCAGCTGTTTTTCTGAGAGTACCTGATTGTGTTGACAAGAATATTTGGAGATGCTCCCCAGGCTGCTTGAGAAAAGTATAATTGGATAATATATTTCAGAGCTCCTCTTAATGGATATTACATTGGGGATTGCATTTTCTGCTATTTTCTTCGATCTGTGACTTAGCTCTCATAAGCAAGATGCTTGCCTTTCCCTTTGACTCTTGGCTACTTTCTACTCTTCTCTCACATCAGATCCAGCAAAAAGCAGAACTGGAGGGACCTATCCCCTCTTTTTAAAGTTCCACACAGAAGAGAGGAGCACTGTAGTCCTCAGTACTCCTAAACCTCCCTCACCCCCAATTCTTTACGCTAGGAGTATAGACCTGAGCTCTAATCCTGACTCTGATTTCAATGCAAAACAGGATACTGAGAAAACTATTAACTCTTCTCAAGAAAAGGGCAAGACATGGTCCCTGAGAGCCTTTTCAATTCTATTTAAGAAAGAGGGGAGGAAAAAAAGCAATGGGGGGAGCAGGATTGATCTAACTAAAATGCTTCTAGTAGACAAATGATCGAGTTATCTGTAAAGTCAATGTTAGTTCAGATTTTATTTTAATTTCTATTTATTGAGTGTTTATGGCATGTTCTATACTGCATTCCTTAGATATGTTATTTCATTCAATCTTTATAGCATCCCTATGAGGTTGACATTTATGTCGTCAGGTTAGACTTGAGAAAATAAAAAGAATAGTAATGGCCTAAGGTCATCACACCATGACAGAACTGGATATCTAAGCCAGGTCTAACTTCAAAGTTGTTCCCTTTTTGACTACTATGACATAACTCCAATTGGCTGAGGTTAAACTGCTTTTTGCTTCCCACTGTTCCTGTAGATAGAAAAAGAGACATTATGTCATTACATAGACAATACCTAGAGATTGTCATCTTGGACCAGGAGAAAGGAAACTGGTAAAGGAAGACAAGGAGGTAGAAAAAAAGTCAATCTGATTGGAAGTTAAGGTTCCCAAGGAGGAATCCAAGAAACCCATTGCTTAGTGAGTCTGGTTGTATGGTAACAGGATTTATTATTTATAGCATTATGCTGGTAGGGTAAGCAGAATTGTTGGAATGAGGGTACAGATGGCATCGTGGGTCTGGCCCATCCATCCACTATGACAGGGTTTTCATCAATAGCTACAGGTACAGAGAGCACAGTCCAGTCTCTTTAGAGAAAGATGATGAGAAGGTCGAACATTGACTATAATACTGAGATTTGCCAAGATCCCAGGCACAGAGAGAACCTCAATTACGAGGCATGAAAGCAAGCCAAAGCAATTTGGTAGATGACAGATGAAAAGGTGTGACCAGAGCTCCCCTAAACTCACTAGTAACAGGCATTGAACTGCCACAAATCCTTACTCTCATCTGCTCCTGGGTTGTGGCTGATGGTGTACTATCTGCCTCATCCAGTCTTACTAGAGAGGGTAGAGCCTGTGTGAATTTTGGCAGTTTGTGTCTTTCAAGGAATTGGTTAATTTCGTCTGTTATCAAATTTATAGGCATAGAACTCTTCATAGTATTTCTTTTTAATGTTCATGGAATCAGTATTGATGACTCTTATTTTATTTCTGATATTGGTAATTTGTATATTCTCTATCAGTATTCTACGTCGAGAGGCAGAGATCAAGGCTTACACATTGCTAGAGTTATTCGATGGGTTAAGGCAGGCATACGTTACGGATACTGTGCTTTAGTTCTCTATTGATCAGTAGATGGTACAGACTGAACGTAATTGGCAAGGTGAAGAAAGATGAGAAGAAAGGGAATCCAACCAGAGGTATGTGATGGTGAAAAGCAAGGGAGCGTGAGATTTAAAAAGCAGGTGGGTGGCACCGAAGCTCTAACCAAGAAGTATCATCCCCAGTCCAAGGACCCATGCATCCGGCCAGCTTGCAGATAGTTCTGACTAACACTCAATACCTCAGTGGGATCCCTAGCTTTTCTTCCTCAAGCTCATAGAAGACACTATTTTTACATAGAGCTCTATCTTTGGTTACATTACCAACTACTTTGGGGAAACACTTGGGGGCAGGCATCCTGTACTTATAGCTCACATGTTGAGAAGTCCAGCAAAAGCTCATCTTATACTAAATTCCACAGAGGAGGAATAACTTATTTGAAGACTTTATTTTATCTCCAGAGAGGTCTGCAAGTTTGAGAAATATTTGATAATAGAATGATAGAATTGGAAGGGACATTCACCACAACATCCTTTTTATTTTACAGATAAATTGACTGAGGTCCAGAAAGGTTAAGTGAAATCCCTGGTGAGAGGATAAGCTAGGTTTAAAACTTAAGTCTCCAAACCCCAGTTCCAGTTTTCTTTCCACAACAAACACAGTTCATCCTCAAATTTGCATTCCTGAACACATGTTTTTGCTTCCATCAAATACACATACATGAATTCTTGCTAAACCGTTCAATTATCTGATCTACTTCCTTTGCTCCGGATAAAGGCGTGCTGGCAGAGGCTGAGAAGGACTGCTCAATGCTCGTGTCAGTCATACTACAGTAACTCCACGTGCCTCATACCTTCAAATGACAATCTCTAATACAGCACCTTTCAAACCTTCCGGAGAAATGATGTATTAAGTCTGCAAATCTGAATGACAACCTGAAATTAAGGTTAACATTCAGTGACTATATATATTACAATAACTCAGGACTCTAAGAGTATATATTTGTCTGCTGCATCTGTCATGTTAATAACCAATTTTGTCCAAAAGACTTCCATTTACCTTTCTACCAAACGCTCAATGCAATGAATTCCTTAATTTTATGTGAAACATCATTACTCTTAGTATTATGTTTACCATGTATTAAAATTAGTGTTCTATAACTGATTAGGTAGTTTTAAAAAATCAACTCAAATGATATAGGTATAATTTATGTATATGTATACATTTGTATGCATGTAATACACATATACGTATGTGTATATATGTATATTTATAATTATATAAATATTTATAATTTTTTCTTTGAGAAATTTTTATTGAGAATCTTCTAAGTGCTAGGCATTGTTGCAGGCACTGGAGCTATAGCAGTAAATAGGACCCACACATTTCCTGTCTCAGGAAATTATTCTAAAGAGAGGGAGACAGAAAATGACCAAAAAAGAGAAAAAATGCCACAAGATAATTTAAAATAATAATACGTGCTCTGGATAAAACTAAACCTTATCTGGAAGTATGGAAGCTTAGATGTACAAGAAAGCTTCTTCTAGTAAGTCACACCTAAATATATATTTTCACATTTATTGATGAACCGATAGAAAAGTAAAGAAATGAAATATAAGACAGCCAGAATCAAGAGGAGAAAGCAAGAACGGATACTACCTTTGGGAATTCTGTTCATTTTTGATGACCTAACACATGGAAAGTTGGAATAGCTACAGGAATCTAGATACATTGAAGGCCAACACTCTCAGCGGCATAGTAGAAAGCATAGATGCATCCTACAGTAGAAGAGTGGGAGATATGTGGACTTGTACCTCTTTTAGCACACAGTGTCTAAATGATAATATTTTTTAAAAGTTATCTAATGAGAATTTCAAACCACAAATCTTCTCTTTGGAGTTTTGAGGCTTGGAAGTCACACTCTCTGTGCCTCCCAACCCACTTCCCAACAAAAATGTAGTTTAAAGTGGGTCTAAATGGTAATCTTCCAGGCACTGGTCAGAAGCAAATTATTATCCTCTCTGGAGTAGCAAACTTTAGACCTAGATCTTATCTCAACAAACTCTCACAGAGAGAGTTCCAAGGAACATGTGTTCACAATAAGAAGTTATTTAACAAATCGTGACACTAAACATCACAAGCAAGAGATAGCAGAAATAACTAATTACATAGTTAGGACATCAAAGACTACCAATTTGGAGTTTATCAGTAGTTTGTATATTTTAAAAAAATATTGAGACTTGAAAATATGATGAATGAGTAGATACTATTAAAATCAACAGGAGTATATTTGCAAAAGAACTG
Organism: Equus caballus; assembly: GCF_041296265.1. Lineage (NCBI taxonomy): Eukaryota > Metazoa > Chordata > Mammalia > Perissodactyla > Equidae > Equus > Equus caballus. The sequence continues at coordinate 88,735,021 of NC_091698.1, forward strand.
ATTACAATTGTAAAATACAATGATTGAAATTAGAAATTCAATGGAAAAAAGAAGTATTCAATTAGACATAGTTGAAGAGGGAATTGGCAAACTGGATGATAGATCTGAAAATATAGAATGACAACAGAATGAGCAATAGAGAAATGAGAAGGTAGAAAATTCGAAAGATGAGTGAAAAGGCATAAAAGATTAAGTGAGCAATTTCTAACTATATTGTAATGGTTAGGGTACAGGTTAAGCTTCTATATAATCAAGAGACTGTAAAATGCAGTGGCTTAAATAAAATATAGTTTGTATCTCCCCTCCATAAATGTCTGGAAATAGTGGTTTAGAAATTGAAGAGAGGGGCTGCTGTTCTCAATATGTGTTTTCCAAGATTATTTAAGGATTCGCTATATCTTACCAATAGGAATATGTGGTAATGCAAAAATCCAGGACAAGCATCTTGTCTTTAGGAAAGTGACCTGGAAGTTTCCCACAGCACCTTCACTGCTCATACTAATGGCAAGAACTCAAGAACTCAGTTACATGAACAAACTTAGCTGTATTTTTAATCCTTGCAATAGCACATCAAAATCCCCTTATGGTTCCAATCTCTGTCCCTTCTGCTACCAGCTATGGAAACTCTCTGCTTTTAAAAAGTTTATGGGATTATATTATACACATTCAGATAATCTATCTTAAATTCAACTGTGCTATATAGCACAACATAATTATGTTAGTGTTATTTCATCATATTCACAAGTTTGAGAGATTAGGGCATGGAAACTGGGGCCATTTTTAGAATTCTGCCTACCACTTAAAGTAAGCACAAATTTAAGAAGGAAATAATTTTTTAAAATAATACTAGTATAGTAAATTAATGAAAGAGTAAAACAAAGTTACAATGGAGAAAGGATATAAAAAGACAAAATGTGTTCTTTGAATAGAGAAATAAAATGGACAATTCAACTTTCCAGATAAAGAAAAGTAGAGCAAAAACCCTAAATAAACAGTGTTAGGCATGAACAATAGGCTGCAACCATAGATATGGCACAGATTAATGTAACGATGTGCTAATAAACTCAAAGCATATCTGCAGGGAATGAATTCCTAGACAAATGTAAGTAACACAAATAGATTTAAGAAGAAATAAAAAATATCGATAGTCAAACTCGTTAAGGAAAATTATATTAACTTTTTCTCCACAGAAAACTCTAATGATTTTACAGGCCAGTTCTGCCAAATAATCATGAAACATGTAATTCCAATCTCACACAAACTTTTTCAGAAAATAGAAATTGAAATAATTCTTCCCAATTTACATGATATTTTACCATAAATTTGACACCAAAACCTAACAAAAGTAGTGTAAGAAAGGAACTAACAGGGCAATCTTACTGATGATTATAGACACAACATTCCTAAACATATTAAAAATAGAATGTATATGTATATCAGAAAAGATATCATTACAATGTTGGATTTATTCCAGAAATGCATACTTTTTTTTTAATGTTGGAAAACTTTACAATATCATTCAGCATATTTACTGATTAAAGGAGAAAAATCATATATAGCTCAGTATTCATTCATGTCCCAATTTCTTAAACCACCCAATGTATACTAGGTATTATTCTAAGTGCTAGTGAAACAGCAGCAAGCAAAATAAGTCGATCCCCACTCCACTCTAGTGGGAGAAATGCATGTTCTTGAAGGTGAAGACCAGTGTTGTGCTGGTAAATTTTTAACAATTAGGAAAAGGCAAAAGCTCTGGTTTATAGCATTTGCTGATTTCTGTAGTGTACTATCCTACCATGGCCAATTTCAAGCTACCAGATGACAGAGTTGGCGAGAGATGTGTACAGTCAGCTTTCTTGAGCTGGTATGAGTTAGCTCCAGCATACCACCGGGAAGACAGACAATGAATACAATAATTTTGTAAGTTACATATTATATTGGAAGGTGAGAAATGTTAGGAAGGATAATGAGCAAGGTAAATGGGATAGTGGGTGCTAAGAGGAGGGGTTCATTTTAATGTTTGATTTTCAAAATGTGTGAGGTCTCGCTGACAAGGTGACCTTTGAGTAAAAACTTGTAGGAGGTGAGAGAATCTGCTAGGTGATTTATCCAGGCAGAGGGAACAGACAGAATAAAACTACTCAGGCCAGAGTGTGCCTGGCCTTTTCAAGGAAGTGTGGCTGGAGTGCAGTGGGAAGAGGGGAGAGCAGCAGAGATGAAGTCAGAGAGAGAGAGCGTGGGGGTAAGATCACAGAAGGCTTGGCAGGCCAGGGTAAGAGGTAAGGCTTTTACTATGTGAAACGGGGCATCCTTGGAGAATTTTGACTCGTAAGCAACATGATGTGACTTACATTTTAAGAAGATCGCTAAGGTCACTGTGTTATTAATAGATCATAGGAGAGAAAGGGTGAAGACGGAGACTGGTTAGTGGGATAATCCGGGCAAGAGGAGGTGGCATCTCGGACCAGGGTGACAACTGTGGAGATGGAAAGAATTCCTCAGATTCTAGATATACTCGAAGATGGAACCAATGATCTCTCTTGGTAGTTTGCATGAAACACATAAAGAAAGGAGTAAAGGCTGACTCTGACTGGTCCTTGATGTAGCCCAACTTTAAGAGGTTAGCAATGAGAGAAGGAGCCACAAAAAAGACGTCTTAGGAGCAGTCACTTATGTAGGACAAGAACCAGCAGAGTCTGGTGTTCTAGAAGCCAAGTGAGAGGGTGTTTCGATGAGCAAGTGATCAACTCTGCCCAAATGTGACTTTAGTCAAATTTACCAAGATATAGGTCATTGGTGATATTTACAAGAGCTGTTTCAGTAGAATAATGGAATTGAATGCCCGCATGGAGTGAGTTTAAGAGAATAAGATGAGAGGTATTAAAACAGTGAGTCTAATCAAATCTTTCACAAAGTTTTGCTATAAAGGGGAACAGAGAAATGGGTATGGCTGAAGGGATACTAAGTTTCAAGAAAAGCCTCTTATTTTATTTGTTTCTTTTAAGGAAGAAGAGATGAAGTATATTCATATGCTGATGAGAACTTCTATGTAGAGAAGAAAAATGATGGATTAAGAGAAAGAGAAGGGAGAATTGCTAGTACAATGTCCTTAAATAAGAAAGTGCACAAATGCAGAACAACACAGATAAAATTTCTAACATAGTAAGCAAAAAGATAGACATTGTGATCTGTTTTTACCAGATGCTGGTATGGAGGATTATTTTGGTGGCAGGAATCTGTGGAAATTGAATTCTGATTGCTTCAATTTTCTCTGAAATTGATGTAAGATATTTAAACTAGGATATTTAAAATAAGATATTTAAACTACGATATTTAAACAGGATGTAAGATATTTAAACTAGACAGACAACTGGATCCGCAAATGGAACAGAATGGGATCCCCAGAAACAGATCTACACATATATGGACTCTTGACATGGGAAAAGGTAGCATTGAAAATCTTTGCTTGTTGCATTGTAGTGAGGAGGACTATGTGCTAAATTGCACAGAAAAAAATGCTTATGCATATGGGAAAATAAAAATGCATCTCTTTTCTCACATCACAACATCACATACAAATTAATGCCAATTGAGTTAAAGACTAAAGTGTGAAAGGAAAATCTTTAAAACTTTTAGAAGAAAATATCTCTATGACTTTGTGTATGGAATGAGTTTTTAAAACACGACACAAAAAGGTAAACCATAGAGAAAAACATTGTGTTTCGTTAGAGTTTAAAAATACAAGCCACACACTCTAGGAAATGTTTTCAATAAATGAAGGATTAGTGTCAAACAATAACCTTTGTAAATTAATAAAGAAAAACAAGCAACCCATTATAAAATAACTACCAGGGAAGGGAATCCCAAAGGCCATTACAGCTTTGAAAAGATGCTCAATTTCATTAGCAATCTGAAAACTGTATCTTAAAATCACATTGAGATACCCTTTCAGATCTCCCAGATTTTCAAAACTTTTAAAAAATGTCAGTGGGTTTTTGCAACAGGAACTCTCATACACTGCTATAGGAGAGTAAATTGGTACACTTTTTGGGGGTGCTTTTCATCTTCATTTGTATATGTGCCTACCCTATATTCCAACAATTCCGCCTCATGATACATGTCATAGAAAATTTCAGTTCATATATACCGGAAGATAGGGCCAAAACTTTATATAACATTTTGTTTTCAAAATTGCAAAATAAATGGAAACAAGACAAATGTACATCAGTAGTAAAATGGACAAATAATCTATGGTTTATAAATTATAGACACACACATACACACGAATCTCACGAACATAATATTGAGTAAAATTTTTTAAATAGCTAATTACCTAAGAGTACACAGTACAAATATATTTATATAAAGTTAAAAAATTCAAAAGTAGGTAAAAGAAAAGAATATATATTTTGGGGATATGTTTATGTGTGGTAAAACTATATAAAGTAATGAAAACTTAGGGTAGCGGTTGTATCTGGGAGCGTAAGAGATACGGTGAAGGAAGGGCACATAGAATTCTTCTAAGGTACTATCGGTTTTCTGTTCTTTAGCCTAGATGATGAGTTTGCATTCATTTTATTATTTTAATCTCTAAACATGCATGCAAACTGTGTTCTTACGAATCCTGGCATCATTTCTTACTCCCAGACCTATTTTTTTTTCTGTCATAGTTTCCTATTTGTTTCACTTTTAATGTGAGTGCTAAAACTGTATTCATTCATTCAAAATCTCTAGGCACTGAGTCTATAGATATAACAAATCAGGAAGAAACAGTGGCTAATGTCTGCATAAAGGAAATATGTTAGTGTATGTATGGAAAACTTTTATTTATACTCTTAATGTAGAGAACTGTACCCTGTTACTTAAGGGTACTTGAATTTGGTGAAAAGATCAGTATCTTTGGCAAATAAAAAGGAACTGTGGTTGTGAAGGGGTGGATCCATGGACATGAAAGAAGGCTTGAGGACACTGTGTGCCTCCGATCTTCAGAAGTGGCCCTGTGCCTTCTGATCACTCACAGGCAAAAGTATTATATGGACTTAAAACAGCCTTGAAGGAGAGCAAGTAGCAAGTGTTAAAGACATGTAGAGAGAAGTTCATCCACCCTTATATCTTGGTCATGGTGGATGTTTGAGCTGACTTCATACATGGGCCCCAGGCCAAGGGATTTCTGGATTTGTTTGTGTTTTCTTTTTTTAAATTTTATTTTATTTTGTTTTATTTTATTGAGGTCACACTGGTTTATAACACTGAGTAAATTTCAGGTGTACATCATTATATTTGAGCTTCTGTATAGACTGCATCGTGTTCAGCACCAAAAGTCTAGTTTCCATTTGTCACCATACATATGTGCGAGGGGTAACTTTTGCACTCCCTCAACTCCATTCCCCTCTGGTAATCAATCTGTTCTAATCTATGTGTTTGTTTATCTTTCCCATATGAGTGAAATTATATGGTATTTATCTTTCTCTCTGATGTATTTTCACTTAGTATAATACTCTCAAGGTCTATCTATGTTTTCTTTTGTTCATTTGCTTTTTTGTTTTTGTTTTTTTAATACTAATTATAGTCAAGCTAATTTCTTCTTCTTCCCCAGATATCTTTGTGTATCCTTGTTCCTCTTTTTTCAGATCAAGTTCCCCAAAATTAAGGTGTTATAATCTTTTATTGGCCCTGGGGGTAATTCAATCCAGGGAGAGAATTCTCATGCAGTAAATTATGATTATATGATGCTATCTGGTAACCTGAAATAGCTCATATGTTGCTGTTCCCTCCTCCGAGACATCCACATCTCCTCTCATCAAGTGCTTAATTGAGTACCAGGGAGGAGCCTCTCCATTGGCAAAGAAACGTTCACTTTATTGCATGCTGCAGCAGAAAGAAAACAGGACTTCTAGACTAAAGATCCAGTTTGATTCCCACTTCTTAAGTTTATGAACAAATCACACATCTTGCCAAGCTTCAGAGGCATACATAACTAAGCCAGATTGGAAACTAGGGGTATGCTAGGTCATGAAACTACTTGTCAGACTGTGGTCAATAGGCAAGACAAGACAGGACCCGGATACCATTGGGAGACACCAATATCCCAAAATCGGTGATGCTGAGAGCTACAATCTAAAAATGAAGCCAACAATTGAAAATTAGTAGAGAGTGCCTAGGTCTGGGACACAGGCGTATGGTGGAGTTTAGAACAGAGTTCAACACATTCTACCACAGGAGCTTTCTTGCCCAGGACTGTTTAAAGTGTGTCATCCACTCAAGTTTTAAAGCATTTTTGCCTCCAGAACTTTTAAAGACATCAACTGGAGGCTGAATGTAATCAAGTTGAGTTGGACTAGATTCTCTTTTACAGTCCTTCTTGGTCAGGCATTCTGTGATATACAAATGACTTTTACTACAAACCTATGAGCACCTGGATAAGCACATTGCAAATACTTTCTGGATGAGTTCATGAAAGGACAGATCAGTTTTGCTGGGAAAATTCAATCTCCCCTGCTGAGCATTGAAAAGTCTTGTTAACGATGCCTTTAAAATCCCACTTTGACCACCATTCTGGAGACTAGAAGCAGGAATATAATTTTTCTACCTCGTTATGCATGGCTGTGAGATGATTTCTTCACTTCTTTTCTCTAAACTTCAGTTTTCTCCTCTGTAGGGAATGTGTTATTTCTTTTTCATAGGTTTTTTTGTATAAATTAAATTAATTATTAAATATACTTCCTGGCAAGTCATAAATGTTCTTTAAAGAGTATGATTTTATCACATCATTATTGTTATTCCCAGTTATAGTCATTTCATAAATCTATCAATTAATTAACAAATCTTTATTGATGCCTAGAAAGGTACTTCCCTGGATACCAGGGACGGCAGGAGAAAAATTTTGCACAAAGTCTGTGCCTCAGTTAGCTCTGAATCTAACTGGAATAACACATCACATAGATATGTATAAGTTGAATAACAGGCAATAGGAGTCGAAATAATAGCATAGAAGTTCAAAGTTGATCGATTTCAATCATTTTGGGGAACAGGGCTAGAGAGAAGTCCCTAAAGACTTGATCTCAGATGAGGTAGGTCCTAGGGTCTGGAGTTAACTGGCAGTTGAGGCTGTTTGTTAAAGGACATTAGAACATGTGGGTGGAGAGAGAGTGGGGACACATATAATGCCACCCTGTGTCATAGATTTTCTGTGTCATTAATCTTGCAGACATCCTGCTTTATAAATTGTATTATTTCTTGGGGTATAGTAAGAAATATATATTTGGTCTTTGTCCCTGGTTCTGATTCCTGGCACACAGCTCCCAAAACTCTTGGACTCTCTAGAGTAATGAGTGCCTTTTGTATGCTAATGAGTGACTGGAGGCTGGGGGCCCCTAGATAGTTTCAGAATGGTGGATTGGTCACCAGAAAGACCAAGACATAATTAGAGGATTGGAACTTTCAGCTCCACCCCCAGAGCTATGGAGATTGAGTTCAATTGCCAAAAAACAATAATTTAACCAATCATCCCTACATAATGAAATCTCTCTAAAAATTCCTTAAGGACTATGGGATTCTGGGAGCCTCTGGGTTGGTGAACACATCGAGGTTCTGGGAGGATGGTGTGCCAGGAGAGGGCATGAAAACTCTCCTCTGATACCTTGCCCTATGCATTTCTTCCATTTGGCTGTTCCTGAATTGTATCCTTTATAATAACCCGTAATATTAAGTGAAGTGCTTTTCTGAGTTGTGTGAAGTTTTCTAGCAAATTTTCTAATCTGAGGAGTGGGTATGGGAACCCCCTAGTTTATAATTGGCCAGTTGGAAGCACTGATGCCAACTTGGGACTTGTGACTGGCATCTGCAGTGGGTACAGTCTTGTGGGATCTGATGCTGACTCCAGGTAGATAGAGTCAGAATTAAAGTGATTTGTAGGAACCCCAGTTGGTGTCTGGAGATTTGAAGAATTGGTTGTTGATCTCAGAAAATAGTGCAGACTGTATTCGTTAATTTGGCAGACACCCTTCTTTTTTAAGTTGTGTTATTTCCCTAGTGGAAAGGAAGTTCACAGCAGTAGCTCCCAGATAAAGTTGTGTCTCAGTATAATTTCAACCACAGTCGGAGAGAGCCAGGCTCATAGAAGGTTGGATTGCAAGATCTGTGTGGCTGATAAGAAAGGTGTTCAAAGAGATTCAGAGAAAGCTGTTTCAGAGTAGATCCCAGGCTGGAAGTGAGAGAGAACCTGAACGTGGATTGACTGCACAGTCACAAAGCACATTTTGGCCACAAAGCTCACAGCTTCATTCTGTGGGCTGGACCTAGCCTGAGAATTGAACTACCTCTTCAGTATGGGATCATATTTACCAGCCAAGAGGCTTCGAGCTAATATTTGTGGAAAAGCCTCATGAGATAGACCATGTTATCCTGTCAGTGACATGCAAGTGATGCCTGCGTGCTGGCTAGGATGTACAAATCTGAGAATGAACATTGCTTCCATTCTTGACCACATGACCTGGAAAGCTGGATACTACATTCTGACGCAGTAGGGAAAAAAAATTACAAACTTATATATATATTTTTTCCAGTAGATATGTATTACCTGAAAAAGAGAAGAGAGGTGTTCTTGCTTGCAGAGGGGTGGGAGGAGACCTGAAGGAAGGGAGGGAGCCGTGGAACAAAAAAGGAGCAGGAGGAGAGCAGCAAAGAGAACATATTTATTCCAAAAACAATTTACTCAGCCAGTCATTTTCAGTATTCTTCTTGCTATTACTGAGGCAAAGAAAGAAATACGATGCTGGAAGAGAACTCTCTTTATCTCTCTCCCTCAGCCAAACCTCCTCCTGACAGACTCTGCCCAGGAACCATTTTTCTCTAGCAATGGTCTGTGGCAGTTTAGGGTGGTGACCACAGGCCTGAGTGCCTAAGCAATGCAGATGGGAAGAGGAGCCCCTTCCCTTGCTTAAGTCCCTATTCCCTCCTGCACCTACAAGCATTATCAGATGGCAAGGGGAGGACAGGGCAGCCCATCAGACTGTGCTGCAGGTTCCGTAGGAGGCAGTTATGCCCAGGGAAGGACGGGGCTCCATAGCCACAGTCTCTGGAGCTTTGTGGGAATGTCATTATTATTAGTGTTATCTTCACCTAGGCCTGCTCTCTGAGGATTCTCAATGCTAAACAAACATATTTAAAATAAGCATCCTGCTTTTGCTCATAAATTCAGGCCCATGTTTCGTAGCATATGATGACAGGTGAATATTGGGCAGTTTTTGTTTGTTCCTTTCGTTTCTTGTTTGTTTTAGATCAAATATGGACTCAGAATGAGGGCTAAGTCTAAGGCACTAGGCCCCTGGATCAGCTTCTCTACAGAGTCCATCTGCCGTTGGCTGAGCAAGGATCTACTTTAATGACAAAATCTTCTATCCCTGATTTATGGAATAGCTGCTCAAGAATCCCACTCTCCAAGCTTCAAAGAAATACACCATGTCCTCCATTCTGCTTACCGCTTACGTTTGTAGTAAAAATGTTGTCTCTCTTATTATTTCCTGATGATCCAGAAACTTGTGTCTCTCTTGCATTCACTTATGGATGGGATTTAAAAAAAAAACAAAAAACTTTTATCTTATTTCTCAATCATGCTGCAGGATAGAGTGAGGAAGGCAGGAATATTATTTTCCAGAGTTGCATAGGGACCATGTGAATAAAGAGAAAGGATACAAATGTGAAATGTTACTTATGTTATGTCAATTTTTAAAGACATTAGCACATTCTGGGTGACAATAAGTTTGAGAGTAATGCTCTTTAAATCATACTCCATAAATAGAGTTTCCACAGGCAGTGGTGGGTAGGGCTGGGGCAGTTCAGGACTAGCGAATAGACACTTTACTTCCACTCTAATAATTGACATTTTACTTTTTTTATATTGACCTTGCACATACTATTTCACATGAAAAAAAAAAAAAGAAAATGAAAAAAGGACAAGCCACAGCCCAGGAGAAATATTTGCAAAAGGCATGTCTGATAAAGGACTATTATCCAAAATATACAAAGAACTCTTAAAACTCAACAATAAGAGCACAAACAACTGATAAATGGGCCAAAGACCCTAAAAGACACTTCACCAAAGAAGGCATACACAGGGCAAACAAGCATATGAAAGGATGCTCCCTATCATATGCCTCAGGGAAGTGTAAATTCAAACAATGAGATACCATTACACAGCTATTAGAATGGCCAAAATCCAGAACATTGACAATACCAAATGCTGACAAGGACGTGGAGCCACAGGAATTCTCATTCATTGTTGATGGGGATACAAAATGTACAGCCACTTTGGAAGACAGTTTGGTAGTTTCTTACAAAACTAAACATACTCTTGCCATAGGTTCTGGCAATTGCTCTCCTTGGTTTTGCTCAAAGGAGTTGAAAACTTATGCCCTCACAAAAACCTGTTCATGGACGTTTATAGCAGCTTCATTCATAATTTTCAAAACTTGGAAGAAACCAAGATGTCCTTGAGTTGGTGAAAGGATAATTAAGCAATGGTACAACCAGCCAATGGACTATTATTCAGCACTAAGAAGAAATGAGCTATTAAGCCATGAAAAGACATAGAGGAAACCTAACTGCATATGACTGAGTAAGAAGCCAATCTGAAAAGGCCGCATACTGTATTATTCCAACTCTATGACGTTCTGGAAAAGGCAAAACTATGGAGACAATAAAAAGATTGGTGGTTGTCAGGGGTTGGGGAAGGGATGAATAGGCAGAGCACAGAGGACTTTCAAAACATTTTTTTTAAAAAAAGAAAGAAAATGTCATGTATGATATTATAATAGTGGATACATATCATAATACATTTGTCCAAACCCATAGAATGTACACCAAGAGTAAGCCCTAATGTAAACTATGGACTCTGGGTGATAATGATATCAATGTAGCTTCATCAGTTGTAATGAATGTACCACCCTAGTCAGGGATGTTGATGAGGAGGAGGCTATGCATGTGTGAGGACACGGGCTATATGGGAACTCTCTGTACCTTCTGCTCAATTTTGCTGTGAACCTAAGACTGCTCTAAGACATAATCTATTAAAAAAGACTTCAGTTGTTAAAAGCATAAAATAAACATTTAAATATTTAGAAACTAGACTTTTTAGAACAGTCGCTAGTATTTTATATAAAGAGTAACATTAGCTCTCTTAAAGATGTATTAGTGGTGGCTGACACATAGTAGGTGTTGAATAAACCGTTATTGAATGAATGTGTGTGTATATGCATGAGTGTTGGCTCACTTACGCACAAACACCACTCAATAACTCAAAATACTTTTAGTCCTACAACCTGAGGAGCACTCTAATTTAGCGCAAGTTGGCCCTTTCAGACATATTCCTACTACACTAGATAAAGGAATTTCACCACAGGAGGCTTTCCTAGAAGTTTTGTTTTTTAATGATCATCTCTGTGTTTTGTTTTGTTTTTAAGCTAGCCGGTAGTTCTGTAATCAAACGTTGTTTTATAGATTTTGCTTTAAAAATCCACTGACTATTTCTGTATCCTTTGAAAGTTGACAGCAGAACTGGCAAAATGTCACAAACGATTCATAAAAATGCCAATATAGGATATTCTTCAACAGAAGGAATACATCTTTGGAAGATTCTCTGTCTGGGTTAATTAGTGTTCTTTCTGAACCTCTCAGAGAAATATGTTAGCACTGCTTTTATTAGTGGTTTTATCCACAGCATAGAAGTCCTGACCGGGCTTTTAGCTTGGCCTTCATACAGTGATATCTGTTCTGACAATCCTTGTCCTTTGATTGGAAAAGGGATTTCAAGAAAACTCATTATTATCTATTGTTATGAGAAATTGGCTCCTCAGCATGGAGTTTAGTCTTTGAAATATTTTTTTCTAGTCCTAGAATATGGATGGCATTGAAACAAATGCCCTGTATTAGATGGAGTCAGACGGAACATCCGCCCAGAATTCCACACTGGGGAGTTCTGGATATTGGTCTTTCCCTCTCTGCTATGCTCCCCAAAATCTTCCTATGTGAGGGGCTCCTTTTAATGGGGGGTAAAATCTCTTCCCTGTCAAGATGCATCAGCTGGCACTCTGCAGGTTGGGTGAAGCCGACGGATTTGGCAATATTACTCCCATAGAGATGGCTTTCATAGCTGCTGTGCCCTTTCCCGCTTTGCCTGTCCCCCGTCTGGATTCCTTGCTGTGGGCATCAGGTAAGAAAAGATGGGGAGCATTTTACAACTTGAGGAGCTCTTCTTATTCTGCAATCGTACACTGTGTTTAAAGCCATTTCATTGAGGCAGGGCAAACTAAAAATAGCTTCTCCATATTTTTCTTTCTGTTCTTGTCTCCTTGCCCTGAGAGACATAAGTCATATTTACTTTCTAAACAATAGTCCTTGGATTTACTACATTTCTGCTTTAACAATTGCAGAGTATATTTGTGTAACACTTTTTATTTTTCAAAGCGTATCCTCAAACATCAGTTCATTTGATGTAGCAGGGTAAGGTAAAAGGAAAGGGAGCCTTTAAAAAATTGTTTCCATTTTGTTTGGAAAAACTGAGGACTAGCAAGGTGAAGTAGCTTTAAAAAGTCCAACAACGGGAGATAAGTCAGAAGCATTGTCTACTGGTGTTAACTTTCCCTGTGCACCATCTCCGATGAAAATGCTCAGAAAGTCTTCTGCCTTGTTAACAGATAATGGTTCATTTACACCTGGGTTATTAGGCCAATATTTCACCCCATCTCAAGGGAGCCATCAAAGAACCGGAGAACATATAGGGAGAGCAAGGCAGGATCATGCTGCCGAGTCAGAGAAAGGATGGAGATGAAGAGATGCAGGATTGCAGTGCAAGATTTAAATTTTTATCATCATAAAATATTTGGACAGAGAAGAACAAAATCATTAATTTGATTAATTAATAATTTGAACATTTATTGAGTGCATATTATATGACTCTTCCAGGAACAATGTAATGTGCTTAGAATACAAGGATAATACATAGTCCCTTTGGGAGAAACACACTAAACAAATATGGAAAAACCATACATATAAGTCTTCTGGTTCAAGATGACAATTTGAGCTATATGCATTTAATTTAATTCCCTTCTCTCCCAAATTCATATTTGCATGAATATATATGCATATATGTAAATATGAATGTATCTAAATATGTACACTTGTGTATTTATGTAGGGATGCATGTGTATGCATGTCTATATGTCTATGTATATGTACACATACATAAATTAGGATAAATTTGCATCAACATAGATAAGAAAAGGAAGCATGTATACAAATGTCAAGTTGAAGGTATCATATTGAAGTCTGAATTGATAAACTCAAGGTCCTATAACTGAAGACACATTACAAAGGGTTATGAATGTATAATTTTATAACTGAGAGGAAGAGAAAAATTTGGAACAACAAACAAATTTATCGTACATGGCCAACCCCCACTTGTATAGACGTCTGCTATATTCCTAAAATCATTCATAAAGTTAGGATTTTATCCCAACCACCTCAATCATTATCCATCTTTTCCCATCACCTTCATTCTTCTTCATTTGGAGTCCCACCCACCTCAACCCAGGTGGGCTTAACCAGAGGGCTTGTGGCCACTGGAATGTATTCGGTGGTGACAGTGTAACAGTTTCAAGCTTGAACCTTAGAAAGTGTTTTCTGCGTTAGCTCACTCTCTTGTGGTCCCGTGATCCACAATGCGGGGCACATGCCTCAGGTATCTGCTGTCCCAGAAAGATGTTTGGAACAATCTGAATCTGACCTGCAGCCAAGCCCACTCTATTCCAGCAAAGCCATAGCTTACCCACAAAGGTAAGAAAAATAAGTGATTGCTATTATAACCAATTAAGATTTTGAGGTTGCTTGTCACACGATGTTATTGTGGCAGTAGTTTACTGATAGCATGGGTTCTTACTTACTATACTTTGCATGCAGCATGTGCTGGTCAAAGTTGGGGCATTACTGAAGAGTATTTGCTAATGAGCAAAGTCATGTCGCTTAGAGAGAGGAAGGAGTATAGCCCAGCTAACTTCAGTGTGTCATAACCGGCTTGAGGGGAAAATCACCCAACTGTTTTGCAAGTAACAATAAGATCTGTTACTATATGTTGCTTTCTCCAGTTGTCATAATACAGAAGTATGCCAATTAGGTGGGGGCACCCATCAGGGCAGGCAGCAGGGGTTAGAGGAGAAGGGTTGGGGGCAGTGGAGGCAAATTTTAATTTTTGGAAACACAATTGGTGTGCGTTGCAGACAGAGATGCACAGAGCCTACTCTGGAGGTATGCCTGGTAAGGAGGTGGCCTTGCAATCACAGCTTGGACAATAACACCACCTAGTAAACAAGGACCGGGTCCCTGCTAAGGCTGAGCTGCTACAACAAACACAAATGACCAACAGGCACAAACACAGAGAAACAAATTCATGTCAGAAGTGTAAAACTTTCTTGCTGAACAAATGCCTGTAGTTATAGCTCCCTTCACAATCCTCACTTATGACTGACATTCTTATTCAGCAAAATGGAAATGCAGAGAATAGCACAGAGCAGTCAGATCTTCATCAGTGGCGTGCTGAGGAAACGTCCCTATTTTATCTGGCGTTTTTTTGTGTGGCTGCCTATGGATAAAGCACCCTAGAGAGAGAGTCCGAGCCTGGTGACCTCAAGGACTTGCATGCTGTCCATCCCGAAGTCATGCACATTGTGAGATCCGGGCTCCCTTGATGATTGCCCAAGCCCTTCCCATCCCTCCCATCCCTGCCCCTGTGTTTCGGAGAACTGGAAGATTGCCTTCTAGGTGTCGACTCTCAGGCTATTAAGTAATTTTTCTATCTAGTAATTCAAGCCTATCTTGTATCTTGGAAAAATGTTCTTACAATATTGAATATGTGAATGGCATCCTTCCGTGTTTGGTCACACTGGTACAGTTTTCTAAAGTATACATATTTTTATATAACATTGTAAATACAAATGAAAATTTCGCATGGTGCAGTCAAATATACAGGTTCTGTTTACTATCTTGAATGCAAACTTGGAAGCATTTCCAGAATCTAATGAACAGAATTGACAATGGATTATATATGGGAAACATTTGGAGGTTTTGCTTTGTCTGGGAGCCTGAGGGGGTGAAATTATGTAGGAAAGCACATAGAGAGAGAACTGAATACAATTCTAAGTAGCCCTAACATTTAAGGACCAAACCATGGAAAAGATGACTCAAAAAAATTTAGAAGGAATTTTTAAGATTGTAAGGAAAAAAATCAAGATATTACACCATCCTGGGAACAAATGAAAGAGAGAGTTCAGAAAATTAGTGGGTAACAAAAAGTGACAAATGCTATTGGAAAATCGGTATAATATGGATTAAGCTGGCCATCAGACTGGAGGTTGAGAAGTCCTAGTGATGGTGGGGAGATCTGTATCAGGAACGGGCCTGAGCCAGATTGCAGTATTAGGAAGTGAATGAAAAAGGAGAGAGGAGACGGCCAAAGACAACCGCTCTTTCAGGAATTCAGTTAGCCGGCCATCTCTCTCTACTGTTTTCTGATTATTTGCTTACTTGATTATCTTCCCCAAAGGGTGGGAAGATCTTGAGGGCAGGCACCATGTCATTAATTTTTGTGTCACCATCATCTAGCACAGAGCTTGGCACAAGGTAAGCACTCACTAACTGCTCCTAAATGAATGAATTACCAGCTTTGGCGGCTGGTAAATACCATGTTGACTGATATTCATATCACCTTTAGCAAAGGAGCCAGGGAAAGCATGATCCCCCTGGAGAGAGTTCTCTAAAAGCCTTAGCAAAGCTTTTCTGTGCAACCTGGAATAGATGCATTGCTGAAGCTTCAGTCTGCAGAAACTTCAAGGGTAATTTTAGGTCATCAGGATGTCATTTCCCTAAATGGAATAACTAGTCTCTTGCTGGTTGGAAATCAAGTGTATTCTTGTCAGAGAGCTTTCGGTATAGATACTGGTGATGGCCTTGCTGGTTTGAACTGAAGCTTTTAGTCCTCATTCTATAAGCACTGGATTTGGATCCACATTTAAAATGGAAAATGCTATTTAAAACTATCTGATAGCCCATTAAAGTTCATCGTTCTGTCATCTTACCATCTCCTCTCAAAAGCAAGTGCTGGGCTGTGCTCGTCTCGGCTGGAAGCAGCTTTTACACTGACACAGCACACAAAAGCTGATTGTCTCTTCTTGAAGGGGTACGATCTTCCCATCTCTGAATAGGTCACTTTTTAGAAAGCATTGTTCCAAGCCAGCTAATTTCAGTCTGATCATTTTCTTCAGTTCAAGCTTCTAAAAAAGCATCCATTTTGCAACTCTAAATTCCATTCTGATTTTTTTATACTTCACCTCTCAAGTTTCTTTTTCCTTCTCCCCTTTTCCAATAGACACTAGTATAGTCCTAAAACCACGTACATATATTTGAATATTATTTGTGTGTATATATGCATATTGCAAGAATTTCTACACATGCATATATTTTATCATTAAGGAAATTAAAGGAAATGGGTGGATTCATTTGTCTATGAATAGTGGGAATGCTGCCCAAGTATCTGTGGCCCCCCAGAGACAGGTGGGTTCAATCTTTACCTCCTCATCTTCTTTCCTGTTTAGAATGAACAGAGAATAAGATATTATCTCTAATTAGGGCTTCTCCTAGGTCTGGCTAATTTGCTAAAATCCCTTTTGTTTCAGTCTGACATGAGGGTCTAGACTGATATGGTGCAGAACAACCTCAGTGACAGAGGAGTACCAAAAATGGTAAAGCCCTGGATCAAATCAA
This sequence comes from Equus caballus, assembly GCF_041296265.1. Taxonomy (NCBI): domain Eukaryota; kingdom Metazoa; phylum Chordata; class Mammalia; order Perissodactyla; family Equidae; genus Equus; species Equus caballus. The sequence continues at coordinate 88,751,830 of NC_091698.1, forward strand.
ATGTATCTTTCTCTCTTCCCCTCCTTCCTCACCCTCATCCTTCCAACCTCCACTCCGTCCAAGATAGTCAAGTGTCTGTTCCGTTATGTAGACTCACAATTCCCACTGGGACGTCTCCTACTGTCCCATTCACCTGTTCTTCCTTCCTGTTTCCCTGACTTGTATGCATAGGGCTCTCTCCTTACTCTGAACTCACTCAGCTTCATCTGGCCAGGCCTCTGTCATCTGCACATGCTACCTTGATATTGTACTTATTTTTTAATAGTATGTGGCCACATTTTCAGCTTTTTAGAGTCAGGGCTATTGTTTTTCAGCTCTGTTTCTCCTCCAATCTTAGAGAACACCTACACGTAGTAGGTGTTCGATCAGCATGTTTGTTGGTTTGCTGACTAGATCATCTTTTAAAATTCTATTTTTAAATGTCTGATTGTACTTCCCAATTTTGCATAACCTTCTGTTAAAAGCCTCTTCTCCTAGGCAACCAGATTGGGCTGATCCCTTAGGACCTTGCTCAAGAACAAATTTGTTTTGTTTCAAAATGGCAGACAATATTTGGTTGTAACTTTCGTAATCATTAAGAGAACATATAACTGCTTATCTGAAGGTCTCAAAGTAATCACAAATATTTGTGGAGTGATTAATGATTTCATGAAACATTTCACTCATAAGATCTTATTTTCATTCGTAAAGCAATCATTTACAGTATGTAGGCCAAGTAGCACTCCATGTTAGAGAAAGGTGAAATATCTTCACTTGCTGAATGTCACACAGCCAGCAAATAAAACACTGAGACTGGCAACCAAGTTTTCTGACTCCAAGACTAGCAGGGTTTTGTTTATTTGTTATTTGCTTGCTTGCCTTCTGCCAGAGTGTTCTCCAGAATATTTAGAAGTTTTGTGTGCTCCTTCACTTCTTTCCCTGGAAATTCAAGGAATTTATGTTGTTTTTATTTAGTTTTGCACTCCAACGTGGTGACTCTGCCTTCTGTGGCTATATAAAAGGTTTTCCCAGAGCGAATGGTTTTTTAGCAAATTTGTAGCATGGTATTTTAAACAGAGTCCTTCAAGTGAAATTTAAAAAGGTTGGCATGTTAGGGCTGACCTTTACACAGAGTGAATCCAACTTGACATTTCCCATGCTCTAAGATGAGACTTCTCCATGATTGCTTCCTCTCCCCATCCTCCCTGCCTTAATTATTCCTGATTTCTTATACTAAAGCTTTGCTTAAGTGAATTTCATTGTATCAACCAGTGGCCTCCCAGAAGAGCAGGTCAAAAGCAATTACCATTACAAAGTGATTGGCTTTTTCTTAGTAGAGCCAAGACTTACAGGAAGAGTACTTTTATTGCTTATCTGTGGGTGAGTCAGTACAGGCAGGGTCCCTGAAGAGCCCAGCACATCATCCCACACAAAGCAAGCTCCATAAATATGGTGTCATCATTATCAGCTGAGTCCTTGAGTACTCCTAGTGAAAGGAAGACACTAAGCATCAACAGCAGGATATGGGTGGATCTCTGCCCTGGGTTGACTAGTGTCCCTCCAAATTTATATCTAACCAGAACCTCAAAATAGGTCTTATTTGGAAATAGGGTCCTTGCAGAAGTAATTGGTTAAGATGAGGTCATGCTGCATTAGGGTGGGCCCTAAATCCAATACGGCTGGTATCCTTGTAAAAAGAGGATAGGACACACAGAGATACTGACACAGAGGGAAGATGGCCATGTGAGGATGGAGGCAGACATTGGAGTGATACAGCTACAAGGGAAGAAATGCCAAGGAGTGCAGGCAACACCAGAGAAAGAACACAAGAGAAAGGCTCCTCCCTTTGAGCCCCCAGAGAGCATGTGATTCTGCTGCTGACACTTTGATCTTGGACTTCTAGCCTCCAGAACTGGGAGAAAATATATTTCCACTGTTTTAAGCTGCCTGATTTGTGGTAATTTGTTGTAGCACCTCTAGGAAACTAATGTGAGCTTCCACCCTTGAAAGACTTGTGCATACCTACAAAGTCTAGTGCTAGGCAGTGGCTGCCTTGGTAGTTTAGGTGTGACTACCAGCCAATTCAAGGAAGGGAGTTCCATGAACTGGTGTGGTCAGTGTGGTGACTGTGGGAAGGTATGACTTGAGATGGACTTTGAAAGTTAAGGAGAACATAGAAAATTATAAAGAATGGAGGGGACACATTCTAGGGAGGTGACTCATGTGCTTCATGTGAATTCGGGGTAGTGCATGAGGATTGTGGAGAGCCCTAGACTAAGAAGAGGTGCAGGTTTTTGGATTATACCATTTAGATGGGATGGGGACATTGACGGTGTCTAAACCCTGAGGAAATGCATCCATCATCCTTTCGCTGAGTATTGATAAGGTTATTTTTCCTTCCATTTCTTGGATATTAAAAACTGTAGGGTCGTCTATATTGCTTAAAGGAAAGAAAAAGGAGCCTCAGCTTTGATTTTTCCCCACACTTTGTTTTGAATGAATCACTGTCAGTTCTTGTTAGCCTGCTTTAATTTGACACATTCAATGAGAGACTAGCGTCCTGTGAAACTGTTTCTCTGAGCCTGGCATGCCATGAGATGGCCATTGAGAGAATGATTATTCTGACCTTTTTCATTGGAACACTGGTTTTCTGGGAGTCTGTTCCTGGAAGTTCTTCCTACAACAACAGACCAGGCCTACATGTGAGTTCTGCAGATGCACCCTATCTTCGTTGAGAATCAAGACGTGTCCTGTGAACTAGAACTCTGTGTAGCCTTACATTCCTTCTTCCACAAAGTGAGTCAAGCTTAGACAAGACTTTCTGTTACTCTTAAGGACACTATGGCAAGTGTTTTTCTCCAACCATGATATAACAGTATTGCCTTTGGTAACAATAGAAGAAATTCCAATTCCAGTGAAATTTGGATAGGAAAAGTTTTACTTATGAACTGCGACCACTTCACTGGCATTCACTTCGGGAGTACCTGAGTACAACACAATAGATTTGGTAAAAAAAAGAATGGAAAATTAGATTCCATGACAGTGTTTATTTTTCATGCTTCAACTTTGATAGTGAATTGACATACGTGCCATTGATAGCTACATATTTTAAATGTTCAGGGGATTTTTCTCTTTTAAAAATTTATTATGTATTCAATAAGTACATCATAAAATTGAAACGTCCAGAAATGAGTAGATTAAATAAGTAATATTCACAGTGTCTGACACATAGTAGGGGCTTGATAACTATATAATAAATTAATGAATAAATTAATGAATGAAGTAACACATATCTAGTTTTCACACGTATTCCTGGCTACAAATATTTTCTATATCTATTTTAAAGTATGTGCTTTCATCAAGTGTTTTGCATGATGGGAGAGAAGTGTGTTCATTTTTGACATGAGGTTGAATGAAGAGTTATATCAAAGTGAATAAGATCGAAAACCTTCTCTTCATTAGTTCAAAATCTGGTGGGTAGATGGGGTCAAATAAATTGTTACTATATAATGTAATACGTAAGAGACTATCCTATCTGAGAAACAATCTGGGGGCCAAGGATGGAGGTGAGCAAGCACCATTCTTCCCTCAGGAACTCACGTATAGAATTTATAAGAGAAGGATAAGTAAAAGGACGATTACACTCAGCTGCAATGTACTCTACGGTAAAAGAAGGATAGGATGGCGAGTGGGCACAGAGAAGGGAGCTTCTAACGCTGTCTGGATCACACACAAAGACTCTGATACAAGTTATTGGACAAGGATCTGGTTATCCAACTGGTGTTCAAAATGGAAAAAAAGCACAAGCCAAGTTAATAGCATTGGGCCCCAAATTAGGGATGTGATGATGCTGAATTCTCCAGTATTGGTCTGAGGATCTTTAATTACTGGCAGGAGTAAAATGAACCCCATATGTGATATCAGCTGTGTGAAGATAAGGCTGCTGGAGGTGCAGATAAGCATAATCCTTTGATACTGTTTAAAATGTTCCAAGAATGACCTTGGGGTAATCTCACATCTGCCTTCAACACTAATGGTACTTCATAAACCTTTTGCTGCTTCCTAGATTGTACCTGTTTCCACCTCCAGCCTAAGTTTCCAAGAAGATTTCGCATCCGCCTTCCTGGTGAAAGTTAATAAACAAGATGGCAGTACTTACTGTTTGATACAGAGGAGAAATACGAATTGATTATTTGGGAATCTTTTCTCTGGAAAGGAGAAGCTCCATAGAAGAGAGACCTAACAGAAGGGATATTTGTGACTGACAACATCTCAGAAAGAAAGTTGTCATACTATGTGATTGCTTAGGGGGTAGAAAGGCAGTTGTCTGTTGACTGCAAACTTACAGTGTGAAAAAATGTCCTCTGTGCCCCTGAGCTTGGCAAATCTTCAAGGACTTCTGCGGTTATCTCTCTGATTTTCACTGCCCAACTTAGAACATTTTTTTTTTCAATTCTTGGAAAGTGATGTTTCTTGATCATTTAATGATTACTGTCAATGCTTGACCCTCATGCCCATATTTTAAATAAGGTGATGTTAGTTCTGCTTGTAGACAATATAGAGTGTGATTCATTGTGGAACCAGAAGAAGGGACCATAATTCCACAGTGAGAGGCAGGATGATTGCTTAAAAAGTATAAAGCGTTGTTAGACCAAAATAAATTGTTAATAAATATGTGACAAGGAGTTAAGTTATAGCAACTTGCTCGCCACGTGACTTTGTTGAAAAAGATAACAAATAAATAAAGTGTTTTAGATTATGATGCTTTTGTCTGGAGTGGACAATTGTGCACTGTGTGCCTACACACGTGAAGAGGGTGCAATTGTGAGTATGTATGGGCTTCCTAGAGCTTTAGGAATGAGAACACTGTGCATTCAAAACCACACAAAGCAAACAGACAAGCAATACCTAAGCAAACGCTGTGCTCCAATCCCCCAAATTTCCACTCAAGTCCTTTCCATTCATCATTGAGACGTTTCCAAGGTAACTTCAATCTCAACCCCACAGGCCTTTGCAAATCAGAGTCAGTTGCTGGAATTTCTAGGACGAGCTGAATGGAGTCAGCATTCTGCTCTGGTGCTTCCATGTGGAGGTGAGCAGGAAGTCAGGACTACACGGAGAGCCAGAGCTGTAGATAATACTCTGTAGGGTGGGGCTATAGGAGATTAACAAGAGCCTAGCAGTGAGGTCAGACCCTCCCTCTGGCTTCACTCTGGGCAGCTCACCTTCGTCATGGGGTTCTCCACAGGTCTGTGAGACACACATAGAAATGCATTACTCCTAGACTCCCACAGAAAACATCTCCCTAGGCGCCAAATAGAACACAACTCCTAGGATGACCCCATCTGGCTTTTTCTGGCCTGGATCATTGAAGTTCAGGCCTCTGCCACACCTCTAAGGGGACTTGAGGGATCAGTGTATCTAGCACTTGTCTGAGTCCGTTAGGGCTGCTATAACAAAATACCACAGAATGAGCAGCTTATAAACAACAGAAACTCATTTCTCACAATTTGGAGGTTGGGAAGTCAAAGATCAAGGTGCTGGCAGCTTGATCAAGTCCAAGATCAGTGTCTGGTGAGGGTCCACTTTCTGGTTCATAGATGGCACCTTCTTGCTGTGTCCTTACATGGTGCCAGGGGCCAGGGAGCTCTGTGGGGCCTCTTTTATAAGAGCGTTAATGACCTGATCACCTACTGAAGGTTCCACTTCTTAATATTGCCACCTTAGGGATTAGGATTTCAATGTATGAGTTTTGGGGGACACAAATATTCACACCATAACAACACTATTTGAAATCACTTTATCCTTCCCTAAATGTAACCCAGGGGCACAGTGGGTATAGCTTTTCCTTTCTTGTCTCAGAAACTCCCCTGTCAAGTGTTATATTGATCTTGGGATGTTGAATGTTTTCCTAATGTCTGCATATATTAAGCATATGTTTATTTTCTTTAAATAATACTTTTTGAGGTATTGCAACAGACTATCCCCAAATTGCTCCCAGTTTTTCATACTTTCGTTTGACTTTTTAAAGAGATGTTATTTAAACAAACAATAACAAGAAAAGAAACCTCTCTTTCCATCATCTGAGAATGGAACCAGCGGAGAAAGGATAGAAGATTTTGTAAACATCAGAAAAAAGTAAATGCCAAGAAATTTCCTTGTTGTTCCATACTTGAGAATAACCTGGCATTACCTTGCCCTGAGCGTGGAAGAGAGTAATCTCTGAGAACATTTGTTGCCTGAGGCTTTAGGACCAGGACTCTAATTTTTGTAGAGGTCTAAATACGATTTCCAGGGCTTCTGAGATAACTTTCCAAAACACTTCATATTCCCCACCGTTTGTAGAGCTGCAAAATATCAACACGGGCTTTGCTTTGTCTTTGATTAAGCTTTTCTACCTCTTCATCACTTCTAGCAACGGATATCTGAACTAGACTCTGAGTGCCGTGAAAGAGATAGACCATATTTTCCCGTCCCACCCCCATCTTTACATTTCCAATTCCAACAGAGTGTCCAGGATTATTTTTTAAACAATAAATATTTTTAAGTGATTAAATGAATAATTCTAGAGATAAGTACTAACTGTAGAAAAGGTACATATAGGGACTAGGATAGTAAAACTACATACGGTTAGAGAAGGTATCGGGCTTAGAAAAACAGACATTGTGATTAAGAATAGAGAGTTCACTCTATTTTCTTCCCAGGAAGTTTCTTAGATTTTAGAATTACTTTAAATATCTGTGATAGAAGATATCTCTCCTAGACTAATATAGTTTGTGTGTGTGTGTGTGTGTATGCGTGTGCCTAACCTTGCTGAGTTGAAACTCCCTTCAAAGAGCTTGAAGGAAAAAATTGCTACACTTTGGTCCTCTTTTTATGTATTTTTGCTGTGGGGTATTGTTTTTTATACCTGGTGATTATGACATCTCCCTATTTGTCATCAAGAAAAGTAATTATCTTTCTGTTGAACATGTAATCTGAGCATTAACAGAGTGTTATGAAATTCAGATGGTTGTTGAGCTTTGGCTCGCAATCTGAAGTTTCTCAACATCCCTGAAGCTCAGCCTGGAGAGAGTCCAGATACCTCCAGATGTAGTTGATCCATATCTTCAATGAGTCATCAAATCAATTTTTGTTAATGGCAAAGTGAAGGATTTTATTTGGTAGGCTGTGGATGAAAACCTACTATCCATCATCAACTTCATGATCTGGCCACACCTGAAGCCTTTTTAAATAGTTAGGTTTAGCAAAATTTTAACTTTAGCCACCATGGGGGAGGGGTGGTTAAACAAATCTGCTTACCTGCATTATCTCATTTTGTTCTAACAGCAGCCACATAAGGTATATAAAGAGCTGAAAACTGAAGAGATTAAGCAATATGGCCAAGATCACAGGGCTAACAGATAACAAGGTTCTTTGTCTTTAATTTTCTGCTTTCCTTTTTCCCTCTTTATCTTCCCTTTCTCTATCTGTCTCTTTCTATCTCTACTCTCTTCATTTTTACTCATTTCCTGTGTCTTTCTCTGATTCGCTATGCCTCACTACTCTCTTCATCTCTCTCGTTTTGTACTACTCTTTCTTACTCCATTTTCCTCTTTGTTCCTCTCAGTTTTTTGTTTCTCTTCCTTCCTTCATCTCCTTCTTATTTTCTTGTAGTGGGATACTTGAATGAAATAATGAATCTCACGGGGACCAAAGAACAGGAGAGATCCCTCTCCTCTCTGCCTCATTCAATGGTAAGAGAGAAGTGGACTTCGGACTTCTAAAGACTTCAACTTCTACCTTGTAGAGGAGAAGGGGCCCCGGGTTTAGGAAATGAGAACATAGTCATATTTTAAAGCGAATCATTTGCTGTAAATGCCCATAACTATCACCTTCTCCTTGACATTGTATTTCCCAAGCAGCTTCCCCTCAGGCCGTGGACAGGTGCAGTTCTGGTACGAGCAATGACCCAAGTTCAAGAATCTCAGGGGATTTGGATGTACCTGAGTGCCCAGGATTTTCAGATGCCAAACTCTGCAGGAGTCAGAAGACCTGGCCTAGAGAACTGTCTTACTTAGTCTCCTCTCTGAGTCTATATTTTTCTTCCATAATGTGGTCATAGTGATATCTCCTCTGCCTACTTCACAGATATGTTCTGAGGATCAAATTAAATAGAGGATATAAAAGAACTTAAACATGTCCTGCCTTGGAGTTAGGCAATAGTTCCTTAAATGAGACAAAAAAGCACTAGCCATAAGAGAAAAGTGATAATTGAATTGTGTTATGATTATTTCATTATATATCAACACAAAAAGCCATTAAGAGAAAAGGCAACCGTCAATTGGGAAAACTTATTTGCAATACACCTGTCCAACAAGGATTCCTATTCAAAATATATAAAGAACTCCTAGAAATCAATAAGAAAAAAGGCAGACAATGCAATAGAAAAATATGCAAAAATTTGGACAGTAACTCCTAGAAAGAGGATAACCAAATGACCAGTAAACAAATGCAAAGTTGCTTAACTTCATTAATCATTAGATACTATGCAAAAGAAGATATCAAAATGGTGAAATAAGTTATGAAAATGTGATCAGTCAGGGAAATGTGAATTAATCAAAATGTGATACCACTACCCTCCCACCAAATTTCTAAAATAATAATAATAATGATAAAAGACCATAAAAACTGCATGTTGGTGAGTATGGAGGGCCATTGGAACACTCACACAGTGCTGGTGATGGGGAAGACTTCTACAGCCACTTTCGAATACTGTTTGGTAATATCTGCTACCGTGGAACATATGCACATGCTAGGACTCAGCAATTTCACTTCTGGAATTTTCCTATAGACATTCAAACACATATTCACCAAAAGACACGCACAAAATTATTCACAGTAGAACTATTCATAATACCATAAAATAAGTAATTACCCAAATGTCCACCAACAGAGGGATAAATAAATTGTGTTTTATTTACACAATGGGATGCTACAGAGTCATGAAAATTAATGAAGTACAACTATCTGCAACAGTACGGTTGGCTTTCACATGTAATGTTGACTGAAAGAAGGAAGACACAAAAGAATAAATATCATATGATTGATTTATATAAATTTCCAGAACAGGCAAATCAATTGGTGGCTAGACAGCAGAGGATAATTTTCTATTACCTCCTGGGGTGGAAGGTAGTGACGATGAGGGGCCATGAGGGGGACTTCTGTGGTATTATTTTTCTTGAGCTGCATGGCTGGTTATGAAATTGTATTTGAATCCTGAAAATTCAACTGGCTGAATACTTATGACCTGTGCACTATTTTGTATGTATATTATACCTCAATACAAAATTTAAAAATGCTCCCATAAGTTGGCTTGGGATTCAGAAATGATGGGAATTTTTTCCAGTGCTTAGAAATGATTTCTATTTATCAGAAATTCTATGCCTGAGAAAGAGAAATTACGACCTGTTTCTAGTCAAGGAACACATTTAGACTAAGAAAAATTGATGTAGATTTGAACTCAATGGAGAAGAATCAGGGAACTAAAAAAAGTGGAATATTTACGGTGTGTTCTCTGATTTGGGTTTAAACAAGGCTGACAGGAAATTGGAGGAAAAGGTGGATGACGTGAGGTTTTGGTGGAACTCCAATCTAAGGAGCTTGTACTGAATGCTGTAGGTCATGTATATATAGAGAAACACTGAATGAGTTGGATCAGGCCCTATCATGGAAGAAGAAACAGAGTAGAAGGACAGAATGATTGAATGCGGGGTCTGAAATAGGACATGGAATGAAGGGGAAACATAAGATGGAGTAAAGGACAGTTGGTGCAAAGAATATAGCCCTCGAATGTGAAGATACTGCAGCCTGTAAATTCTTTTTTATTAAACCAAACTATCATATGTTGTGACAGAAATTAAACTCAACATCTGTTCTAAGAGTTCTCACAGAAATGGAACTTCATTACAAGTTTATATATTTGTCCACATACACCATATATCTGTACAGTGAGGAATCTCAACTATTCTCACATTAATATGTGGGAAAACTATAATTTTTGTTTTTTAAAGCATCATTTAAAAACCTGGCGGTCTTCTCTTCCTTCCCAGCCAAAATGGAGTAGTGGATTGCACTCCATTTATGAACCAGCAGTACGTTGACTTGGAGCGTGGGTAGGATTACCATAAATTAAGGCAAAACTACAACGCTAAGCAAAAGAACAGAATGTGTTTGGCAATGGGCTATCCTTGACTTTGTAATCATTTGTTTTAGTTCTAATCTGCACACTCCAGTAATCTGCCAGCCAAAGAGGCTTGTGAATTAGCAAGGTTTGGCTGTTTATAAAAGACACGCATAAATATATGCGGGGACTGTGTTTGCATACAGGGTGTGCATTTATGTGTGCAGATGCTTCTGTGTGGGCACGGGCCTCTCTCTGAATGTCTTGGGGGAAATGTGAATGCGTGGGTCTGTGTTGTTGTCGTGTTGAGCGGTTCTGTGTGCCAGTGTGTGAGGAGGAGTTGGGGGTTGTCATGCACACGGTTGTGCTGGCAAGAATTTGCTAACAAAGGATTGACACAGCCAGAGGTTTGTGCAATTGCTGCCTCGTCTGCATAACCACAATAAATGTAACCACGGAGCAGACAGGGATCTTAGGGATGTTTCATAGAAGAGGTCATAATGAGAGGAGGTGACCTGCTCAGAGTCACATGGATAATGGAGACGTGGTATGAGCTACTCCTGAAAACAATGATGGAATGAATGCATTTTAAGTCCTTTGAGAAACACTGGTTCTGAGAGTTGTAATCAGAAGTCGAAAATTGGAAGGTAGGCAATTCCCATCCAGGATACTTTCAGTGTCACTTTCTTTATTTGCTTTGGTGTGGTCAAATGGTGGCCATTATCCTGCTTGCCAGAGCCTCTGGAAACTAAAGACTGAAACACAGGGAGAATGCAAGGAATTTTTGTGTGTTTGTTACAGAGATCCTGCTATTTATGGGGGTGTACACACACACAACAGTGTACCTATATGTGTGTACACCTGGCTTTAGCTATGCAGAAACTAGGTAGTAGGCTGTGTACTATGAGGGCGTTAAGCGGCCTTCCCGTCTGAGCTCACTTATGCATTCAATTCTTTTAAGAAGAAGAAACAGCTTTCCTTTCCACATGACAGGGGTTAGCAACTAGTCTCCTAGGAAGCTTGGAATCTTCTGGAGGGGTAAGAAACTGGTTTTAGAACCCTTCCCAAGAACAGGGCTGAAAACTGGAGACATAAGAGAGTGTAAAGCTACTAGGAATGGCGGAAGCATAACAAAGAGAAGAAAGGCTCATGAGCTACACTTCACTGGTGCAGTTTGCTGAGTGTTGGCTCTGTGTGTGTGTGTGTTGGGCATGTACACACATGAACACATATTGAATATATAAATTATCAGCACATTTTCTCTGTTGTGAAGTATTTAAGTGCCAAGATATAGGTGGTTCTTGGAAGTCCTTGCAGAACATATGCTGTGCTATTCTACCATCTGTAGGCGAGGACTTTGGACTAGATTCTGTTGCTTTGCTTTGAGGCAAGAAAGAAGGAAATGAGCAGATTTCTCCCTCATTTGTCGCTCCTCTGCCCCTACTGGCTCAGTCCTGTGACTCTAACCTTCACTGGGTCTAGTTCATCCCTTTTCCCGAGGTGCACTTGAAACTTCGTCTTTCATAGTTAAGAAACGGCTCTGTTCTGAACCTGTAAGGGGAACATTTCACCCGTTCAGACAACATCGTCAAGGCGACTGTCTCAGCAATGTATCTGTCCAAATTCTTCTGAGACGTTGTATTTTTTCTTTTCCTTCCAGGCTTCATGAATACCACTCCCAGCCATAACTCCCTTCCTTGCCTTGCTGGTGTGGTCTAGCTGGGGCTAATCTGATCAATGTCTACACATGGTTTTAAAAACAAAATCTAGGCTCTTTACTTAGCTAGGTAAACTGTTCATGACCAGACTTTGCCGACCTTTGCTGACTCATGTCTCACTAATATCATGCATGTCCTGTTGTCTTTACCACTTAGGTATATGTGAGGTTACACCAATTTGCCAGGCTTGAGGATGCCCAATATGTCATTTCCTTTGTCCGGAAGGGTGAGGGGCAGTAGTCCTCCCTCCCTCAACCCTCTGTTCCACCAAGCCCTCCATCCATGATGCCGTCACAGCAGGCCTCTTATAACACAGTGAACTTTTGAGCTTTCCTGGCTGAGTCATAGAAAGAGATCTTTCCATTTTTCCTCTAAAGATAAGGAGGTTTATTTTTTTAATGAGAACATTGAAGGGAAAAAAGTAGAAGGGGAGAAACAAAGCATTTGAGAAAATATAGATTTATTAAATCACACGAAATAAGTTCCTTATTAAAACGACTAGCCCCCAATGGACTTAGCTATCCCAGTTTTCTTGCTCCAATCCTGCTTTGGCTGAACCAGGGAATAAACAGATTTTCTGAGACCTTGGCCAGCATTCTGCCATTGTCCTGGAAGGCTTTCTCCTACACTCCAGGGGACATTGCTGATTCATGTTGCTTTGTTCTGGGAATTTGAAAAGGGCAGTCAGATGTTACACCGCATGATTTTCCATCTCCATGCTCGCACAGAGGCCTGCAATGAGGGCATTGAGGGAGATGACCTCCAGGATTCTCCCTCCCTGGGTCTCTCTCCCTAGCATCCTCCCTTGCATCCCAATCTGAATTTTTAGACCTTGTAGCTGAAACTTGCTTTTCTGTCATCCTCAGAGTGACTCTGGCATGACCAAACTTGGAATAGAGGAGACACACTTTGTAATTAATTACTATCTGGGACCTCTTAATGACGCAATTTGTCAGAGGGAAAGAGTGATGAGATGGGAGACTTGAAGCACCACTTGTGGGGAGATAAGTTCCATTCTGCTCTTGGCTGTCTCTTGGTTGTCATGACAACCTCCTTGCTGTAGGGCTTTGTAACTATGTGAGGGGTTGCAGGGATGAATCTGTGGCAGCCTTTGGGAGTCAGTCCTGAGCTTGAAGGACCCCTCACCCCAACTCCTGGGGACAGTGCTTTCTCTGCTCTCATTGGTAAAGGGAGAGAATATGACATTTCCATTTTGAAGCTGTTGGTTTGTGTGGTTCAAAGGCATATTTTAACACTAGGTTACGAGGAGTTGGAAAGCAGAAGAGTAGAGCAGAAGTTCTCTGCTGCTGAGGACTGGCATTGGGGGTGGTGAGGACGGAGCTTGGGCTTCACACAGTAAGTATCTTGGAAAGCCTTGATGCACTGGGGCATCTTCACTCTCTGGAATGCTGTGTGATGGAGCAGAGCTGCCTTTTGAACTCGTTGCCCGCCCTGTGTTGGTGGTCCTCCAAATGGATCCTGCTTTTTCTTGCTTTTATATATCTATATGAACTTTGTTTCTTTTCCCAGTCCATAGGAATCCCCATTGTATTGCAATTCCAAGCAAGGCCATGGTTTCTGAGCTGGTATTTTTTGTTTGTTTGTTTTTTTGGCTTTATTGAGGTACACTTGACAAGTAAAAATTGTATATATTTAAGGTGTAGAACTTGATGTTTTGGTATATGTATATATGATATAGTGAAATGAATTCTGTTGGGGAGACTGCAAGGCATGTTGAAGATAAGCATTTTGCCCAGTTATGGGGTAGTCTCTGCATCTAGCTCCCAGATTTTGCACCCATTCTCCTTATGTAGGATGTCTGCACTTCAAAATATTTGGGTGGAGAACAGTTTATTCACCTTGGTTCCTCTTAGAGCATTGGGAGAATTTAGAAAAAATATCTTAATACAAATTTTGAAATGGGAGGTGATATTCAACAAGGGGAGCACAAGTAGTGAAAGATGGTCATTTAACAGGTTTCTAAGGAGACTGGCAATTGTCACTTGGAAGACATTAGTTTCACCCAGTCCTGTGAGACAAGGAGGGGATACAGGTCAGAATTTGGACAGAGATGAATTGCTCCACATATAGCAAAGAAGGAATTAGAAATTCAGAGAAATTCCAGAATGGAGGTAAGTACTGGATAGCAATCTAGATGTTAGAAACAGGGAAGCATGAGAGAAGGATATAATCCCACCCAACACTTCTTTAAGATCAGTACTATGTTCTCTTATTAATTAATTTTTGGCTTCTTACCCAATGTACTTTGCATAAGCATATTGTTAGCAATAATAATAACACCTTCTAAATCTGCATAATGCAAAGTTGTTCCCTTCATTATCCCAATTTATACTCAGCAGGTCAGGATGATTTTCCCTATTTTCTAGTCGAGAACACACTGGGCATATTTTCTGAATAAAAGCACTTAGTATTATTTTCTGATATAATAATCTGTTCATATGGAAATTCTCAGACACAAGAATTAAATCTATGTTTACATTTATTCAGCATTATATATTCTTTTTTTAAGAGAATAAAAGTGCCTAAACCTAAGATAGCACAGGAAAATTCAGGCTATAAGGTTGCTGTATCTACAGAAGTCAAGGGTCACCTTCCATGCAAGGATTAACTTCAAGTCCAGTATAGCATTAGATGATTTGTCTCTGGTTCCCCTCTTCTGCACTCAAGAACTGTGACTCCTACCTTCTTGTTCACTGTCAGCCCTCCCCTGAAATTCTTATTCTTGGTGTCTTCGATTCCCAATCCGTATCCTCCTGTCCTATATTAGGCAAAGGTGATATATTGATTCCTACTCTGGGAAATAAGATCCCCAATCTCGTAGACTAATTTATTACCCTTTTCAGAGTAACTGTTTGCTTCTTTAGAAAGGGGTTTTGGTGAAAATAACACTGGAATCAGCTTGCTGCTGGGAGACTATAAGTAAGATTTTAGAACACTGCCCAGCTTTGGGTGACTGAGTGGAACAGCATTCAAGGAGCTTGCCCTAAACAGCCCCTTTAGACGTTTATCATCATTTTCGAACTACTTTGCTTGCTGGAATTTTTGTATTTACAGACAGTACTTTTACTGTCAAGTCCTCTGATTGGGTTACAGATAGGGGATTTCAAAATCTTTCTCAAGGGCCACAATAATTCAAATGCCTTCAGGGTCCCTTCTAGTATCTTATGAAGAGAGAAAGGTATAGTGAGGAGCCTGAGGACTATGGCGAACAAAATTGGGCATAATCCACATACGAGCACTTAAGTTTATATATAAATATATATCGTAAAAGAAAGTAATAATATAGTCCAAAGGTCTTCAGTTTAGAAACCTCTGAATATTATTTGTATTTGAAAATTAATTCCAAAGTTGAAAAGGAAAAAATCAAAAGGGACCACAGATGAGGAGCTTAGCTTTTATTCTTCAGTGTGTGATCAATCTTGTAGATTGAAGCCCAGTAAATTCTGTCGAAGGCTCGTCAGCCCACTAAGGCCCTGTTGGGAACCTTGAATCATACGCTATCCAGAGCCAGGGACCACAAACAGGCATCACAGGAAGACAAATTTCTGTCTTTGAGTCTGGTCACTAGGAAGGAGAGGTAGCCTTGGGCAATGATGGTGACAACTCAAGGTCAAAGTGTAATCAATTCCTTAAGCAGTTATTCATACAGCAATAACTCAGATTTTAGGTCAGATTCTTGAGAATGGCTTGAGGAACAGTGTGTTTTGTGTCTGAGGATGATCTTACTAAATTTTGTGTTAAATGTGTTGGTGATATGTCATTTTGAGCAATTGGATTTCTCTTTTTCACATTTAGATTCAGACCTCCAAAATGGTACATTACACCTTCATCCCAACCACTATCAGGCTCCACCCTGGGAATTTAGTTGAGATAAGAGGTTATCAAGTAAACGATTAGAATCCTGAGGGAGTTGAGAAGGTGTTTTCTAGTGGTGCTGCTTCAGGGGATATGTTTGTTAGCACTTGGCTTTGCTGAAATGTGCACATTAAGTTTGGGAGATCTTGAGAGGCTTTTTAAAGTTTAATTGCTGCAAATCTCTTGTTATCATGCTTTCCTGTGAGATTTACACAGCCTTAAATGCTTTCCAGTATGAAAATTATTCTTTCTTATATTGTTTTGCTTGAAAAAGTTCAACGTGCTGAGATATAGGAAAGAATAGCATTCCTTCCCAGGAATCAATGAAAGTGTGTGTATTAGTTGCTAGGGCTGCCTTAACAAAACACCACAGACTGGGGGCTTAACCCCAGGCATTCACTTTCTCACAGTTCTGGAGACTGGAAGTCTGAGTTCAGAGTGTTGACAGGTTTGGTTTCTTCCGCGGCCTCTCTCCTTGGCTTTTATATGGCCACCTCCTTGCTGTGTCTCACATGGTCTTTCCTTTGTTTGCACACATCCCTGGTACCTCTTTGTGTGTCCAAATATCCTTTACTTATAGTGACACTAGACAGATTGCTCAACCTAACGGCTTCATGTTAACTTGATCATCTATTTAAAGGCTCTATCTTCAAATACAGTCACATTCTGAGGTCCAGTGTTTTAGGGTTTCAACATATGAATTTCAAGGGAGGCAATTCAGCTCATAAAGAAATGTCATTGCTTTCAGGGTTGGACTGAATGATGGTTGAGGCCCCTTTTAGATCTGTAAGTGTAGGATTCTCTGATTCTAGAACTTTTCACCTATGACTGACAAATTAGACTTCCATAGAAAGCTGGCTTTCTATCCATCTATCATGCACTGTATTGCCCAGAGAGCACCCGCTTCCCCCATGTATGCGACCTGAGACATGACCTCCTGTTTTGTGACATCTGCATCTGTCTACTCTCACCATCATCCCTGTTCAAAACCTGCTCTAATTCTTCTTAGCTCTATCAGAAAAAATATCAAATAGAGATGATACAATGCAAGTTGTTAAGAAGGGAGAAGAGGCTGCTAAACACTGTTTTCTTTAAGGGAACTGAGTCTATTGACACATAACCATGAGAAATGATGGCACCAGAACAAAGCAGAATAGAGATGTAAGAGACGTTTCTAAGCTAAAATTCTAATGACTCAACTTCTAAGTACAATACATGAAAACAAGAGGCATCTAGACCGCCTCTGTGAGTTCTGGCTTGTCTTCCTCCAAGGGTGGTGGAGCCATTAACAAAGATCACTAGTAAAGAAGGGAGGTTATTTTAACAGTTATCTAAAGACATACATACATATATATATATGTTCAGTATACTTACGCAATGTATATATACTATTATAGGCACATATGCAATATGTTTTATATATATATAATATATATCTCCACACACTGACACATTTTAAACTATGCCACCTAAGCAGAGCTTCTGCATTCTTTCAAAGAAGCCCAGTCACAGAGCTTGACTTCTTGAATAGTTAACAGAAATATAGCCCCAGGTGAAGATGCCCAAGAGAAATTTTGTTTTAAATGGAAAACAGATAAATGTAAGAACTGGACTATATGTAAACACATGACATTTATATCTTAGACAAAATAACCTGTGTTGAGAAAAAGAACCATATAGCTAAGGTTCCAGACGCAGAATTAAATAACATATGCATTAAATTGAAGGATTGCCAATCATGCAATTCTTTAGTTCTTTTGTACAATTCCATTTTATTAAAGATAATGCTTACTACTCCTCAGTACCTAATTAACAATAAATAATGTGTGGAAAAGGTTGTGGAATAAAACATTCATAGACAGCATTTCATTATGTCATTAAGGATCATTAGATGCATTAACTGCCTTGCTAATGAATGCATTGTTAATTACTTGTTAGCACTTTGTCCAGGCCCAGTGCTTAGAACGCTGCTGACTCTTGTGAGAAGATATGTTGGCAGTAAAAAGTGGAAATATCAGGCTACTTTTAGAGAAACAGCAAACCTATGAGGGTCCCCTAATTTAAGATGCTATCAAAACTCCTTGCTGAATTATTATGTAAAAAACATCAATTTAAGTTGACTATTGATATAAAGATATGATAGAAGCAGAAGGCGTGTTGATCTTTGGTCACCAAAGAGATGAATCCCTGTATGTCAGTTACACTTCACTGCTAACCCTGACTTTAACCCTATTCTTCCTTCTGAAAGTTGGACTCCATAGGTTGATGCTCCTAGGTTTCAATAAAGCCAAATTCATAATTTTACCACTTAGAGAGAGAGTATAAACTTAAGTGTAGAATTACCCAACTCTTCCAAACCTATATAATGTTTCTGTTTAGTTCAAGAGTCTGGGAACATATTCATTGTTGAAATATGGTGAAATTGATAATTACAGAAGATGCTTAGCCAACCTCCATATAACTTGCTCATCAGAATAGTTTAGTTCAGTACTCCGTTTGTAAACATTCTGAGCAGAGTTCGGGCACTTATCTCATGACCTGCAGGCTCCATACTCTGTTCCTGTGCCTATCTGCTCCCGCCACTGTTGGAGAGCTTATCACGAGTCAGTAAATATATTGATGCCAGTTCCCTTGCGATTGCAATTGCATAACTTGATTAAATATTATGTAAGTCAATGAGCCATAAGTGCAAAGAAAAAATGTTTCAGATTTTTTTTCTGGGAAGGTGACATGATAAAAAATTTTTGTGGAATTAAGTGTGGTTAGACAACTATAAAAGATGTTGGAAACTATAGAATTCTAGAATTCTAAACTCAGATTTCGTCTCCAGAGACTTTGCATTTTCCTTCTCGCTTAAAGATATCAAAAAGTGGAACTGTAGACCATGTGTCATAAATATAGCTTTTGTAAGAAAACTTTGTGGAACTCTAATTGGAGGACCCGAGCACAAGGAAGAGACCTTGGCCCTACATCCTAAGAATAGCTAATGAATGCATATTAGTATATCTTAAGCGAAAATAGTATGTTTAAGCAATGAATGTATTTTTTAATGGTTCTCTGATTTACAGACCTTTTTGATTAACTGGCCAGTTACTGCCTCTGAATGCACTAGATGGAAGAGCTTCTGTTGTATATGAGGAGTGAAAAAAGCAGTGTACAAAATATTTATAATATAGTCTAACTTTAAATTATATGTGCAAGCATGAATATATAGCTGTAAAAAAATTAGATGAGAATATTAATATTTAATGTTGGGTGGTATGTTTATGCTAGGTTTTTGTTTTCTTTGTTATATTTTTCTATACTAAAATTTCCTGTAGATCATTCCTATTACATTTATAATGAGATGTTAAACTACTAAATGCTATTTAATGCACTATGTTTTTTCTCCTCTGTCTCTGATTCTATTCTCATATCTCCGCCAGGGGCGTTCAGCCATTCCTGAAGGCAGACTGCTCCCCAGCACCCGAGGAGAGTGTTCCCAGTAGGGCTGGGTTTGGCTTTTTTCTGGATGACATCCAGGGGCTTCATTGCTGAAAGACCCCTTTTAACGCATTTTCACTCACATGATCTCTTCCTGGTCCCGAGGAGGTAGCCATGTGTGTTCCAGACATGAGTGCTCTCTTTCCTGTTTTAAGGAGGCTTGATCACCAGGGGTTGACTGAGTAATTAAGGCTGTGGAAATATAAGCACCTTGGGTCTCAGCAACATTTACAAACATTTCAAGTTGGCGGTAGTTTACATACTTTTTTCCTTATGGCATGTTCTGAAAGAAATTGACTTTAGTTGAACCTGTACTTTGAAGCTACATGTGCGGTTTATTTTTTTAGTCATGGTTGAATAAATAGGGGGAGAAAAGACTTGTTTGTTTACTTCAAGATGACTAAACGGAGATGAAGTAAACAGCTACAGCTAATGCTGAAAGTCAGAGGAGAGAAGACAACTTCTGTGATCACTCGGAGAGTGTCTTAAAAGGGGGTAACGCGGAGGCTTTGCTCTCTCGGGGCTATGAGTCGTGCCCCATAAAGCACACTGGGGAACCAGCTCCCAGGAAACATGCAAGAGATCCAATCACTGCCCAAAATGTTCTAAGAATTCCCCGGTCTTTGGTGCCTGACAGATGGATATGTGGTTATTTTCAGAATGCCTTGTCTGATTACGTTTACATCTGAATTTATTATTTTCAGTGAGATAAAATTTAGTTTAGTATTAATTGTCCTATGATGTGTTGGCGTTTTTCTTTTGTAGGGCACTGGTAACTTTTTTTTTGTATGTTCCAATATCATCATGTCGTTGTGTCGGGTTGTCTTACAGTCACTGGACAGATCAGAGAAAACAAGAAGAGCGAGGTCAGCAGTCTGAAGCTACGTCACAGTCATTCAATCTGTGCTCCCTGTGTACCTTCATACCGTCCACAAGGCTCCTCACCATCTCCGTCTGGGCTGCTATCTCTTCCATCAGTAGGTTGAGTATAAGGATATAAGCGAGTATTTAAGTGTATTGAGTATATAAGTAATTTACATATGTTCCCTCAGCATAATCCTCAACATCATGCTAAGAACTATCATTCTCATTTCACAATTGAGAAAATTGAGGCTCTGTGAATTTAAAATCAGTTGCCTTATGATCATGCAGCTAAAAAGGGTTATAGTCAGGGTTTGAACCTAGTCAGGTTTAGAAAGTTCTAAGATACTTTCACATTTCATAGTCATTCCTTTGAGGGGATTGCTGCACCTGTCTGGACCTGTCCCTTCACACATCTCTGGATTGCTCACACATGGAGCAGAGAGCACAGAAAATTCAACTCCATACACTAACCCTCAACTTGGGGTTTCACTCCCCACCTGTCCTATGCTACCTCCTTTCTTGGGTCTTTGACTCTAAATATTTACTTTTCTTGTTTATGATGACCTATGAAATATATTATCTGGTAGCATTTATTTTTTGGCTTTCTGTTTAAAAAGTAAATTTGAGATGTAATTTACATACAATAAAATGTACATATTTTAAGTGCAGAGTTCAGTGCATTTTGGCAAATATACATAACCATTTAACCATCATCCTAATCAAAATATTAAACATTTCCATCACTTCACAAAATTCCTTCATGCCACCTGTAGTCAATCCCCACACTCCCCATCCTGAGCTATCGTTTATCTGATGTCTAACACTATAAAATGGTTCTGCCTATGGAAACTTCATTTAAACCAGAATAGAGTATAGACTTTTTTTTTTGTGAGGAAGATTGGCCCTGAGCTAACATCTCTTGCCCTTGCCAATCTTCCTCTTTTTCCTTGAGGAAGATTACTGCTGAGCTAACACTTGTGCCAGTCTTCCTCTGTTTTGTATGTGGGGTGCTAACCCTGGGCCACTGAAGCAGAGTGTGCGAACTTAACCACTATGACACCGGGCAGGCCATAGACTTTTGTATATCTGATTTATTTGACTCAATATAATGTCTATGATATTCAAGCACAATGTTTCATGTCTCATTTTTATTGCTCAGCAGTTTCCCACTATACAAATATACCTCAAGTTGTTTATCCACTTCCCTATCAATGGACATTTGGGTTTTCTCTATTGAGACTATAATAGTTGAAGCTGCTAAGAACATTCACGTAGAAACCTTTTTGTGGATATGTGATTTCGTTTCTCTTGGGTAAATACCTAGGGATAAAATTGTTAAGTCATGAGATATGTACATTGTAAAATTTACAAGAAACTGCTTGCTGGTTTTTAACATAATTGTACCATTTTACATTCCCGCAAACAATGCATAAAGCTCCCAGTGCCAGATTCTACATCCTTGCCGACACTTAGTATTAGAAATCTTTCCAGTTTTAGATGTTCTAGTTGGGTGGGGAGAGGTATCTCATTGTAGTTTTAATTTGCATTTGCCTGATGTCTTATGATGTTCAGACAGTTTTCATGTGTGTATTGGCCATTAATGTATCTTTTTGCTGTTGTTAAAGTGTCTCTTCAAGTCTTATCCTAATTTAAGTGAAAAAAAATGTTGTCACTATTGAGTCATCAGAGTTCCTTATGTATTTGGGATTCAAGTCCTTGGTCATGCATATAAACTGTGAATATTTTTATTTGTACCCAGTTGGTGGTTTGTGTTGACTTTTTAAGTACCTTCTATTCTCTTTAACTTCTCCCATCCACCATCTTGCTTCCCACCCTTAACTCACACAGCCTCCTTTCTCCCCAGAATAATGCACTGGGGTGTCCTAGTAACACCCAAGATTGAACCGCTGGTTCCAGGAAACATCTTGTAGCCAGAGTTAGGAACCCTCCTCCAGTAGCTCCTAGTACTTCTCATCAGGGATCTGACATGGTCTTAAAATTAAACATGGTTTTAAATATTTAAGATCATCACTTCTTTCTCCCTTCACCTTATGCTTTACTTCTAGATGCCAATGAGTAAATTGTTGCTATTTTGAAGATTTTATGATAATCTTTGATTTTTTAGAGCTACTTCTGCCAATCTGGTGACTAATGCCATGACCAGAAGACACAGGACATTTCAGTTAGTTTACGCCTTATACCTGTAATAAGGGGAGATGGAACTATAGAATTAAGGAACAATAACTTCAAATATAGAAAGAGTTAGGTCTGCTGACTAATATCAGATTTCGCAATATTCTCAGAGGTGGTCTGAATGGTGCTGTAAGTAAAAATTGCATTTTTAGTGGGAGATTGAGGATCTTTTTCTTTTTTTGATGCCTGAAGAAAATGAAATTGTCAGTTTGAAGCAATATAAACAGTTTGAAGTTGAATGATCTATGCAGCTTTCACCAATAGCAAATACCTTCTGGTAGAGGGTATGTTACTATGTAAACCATAGGATATATTGTCATTTTTATTACAATACAGAAGCAGTGGCAACATACTCTGGTGTGCTCAAAGCTGTTTCAATCTGTCCTAGAGATTACCAAATTTCTTTATTCCTCTCCCTTCTGCTAAAATCTACACGAAAATATAATCGGTTTCCCACATGGACGGCTGGACTCACAAGACTAGTCTTAGTGACGGGGCAAGAATTCAGAGCCCATAGACTTCCCAGATGGAAACGGGTCAAGGACCAGGCTTTGAGATGTCAAAAAGGAAAGACTAAACTTAGTATCCATTCAGATTCTAGCCTCATTGGGGCTCAGGTGTGCAGAAAAAATGGAGATTCAGCAGAGTTCTCTGGGGGAGTCAGGCTACACTAGAAAAAATAGGGAATTTTTTCAAATTTCTTATAGAGAACTCTGAATTCAGTGGAGGGATCTGAGATGATGATGGGTCCCTAATCCATGAAACATATTGCATGGATTTTAAACTTCTTGAGCCAAGGGTGTCACTGTCCCCTCCATGCCTGAGTTAAAGCATTTTAACATCGTGAGACAAAGAAAACATAGGAATGCCTTCTGAAAAGATGCAAGTTTAACATATTCTATTAGTTTAAGTTTGGACTACTACTCAGCTTAAGCAATTGTAAGGCATTCTGAATCTGTGAATATAAAAATTATTAGTTCTCATTGTTATACTTCATATACAAAAGGGCTGGAGCATCACTCAGCAAGCAGAGATGGATTATGGCAACATCAGAGGTGCAAAATTTCAGCTTTCACCTGAATCCAGAGAGAATTAATGCTTATGTTTACAGTGGACTTGCATCTGCATGAAGAATGGCCTTATTTCAGCAACGCTGACATCTACAGCTGCAATTGGGTTGCATCTATTACATATCCTACATTTCTTTCTTGACTGATGCCTTCAATCCTTTTGTTACTGAAACAGAAGAATGCCACATTAACCTTCTGTTTCACTATGATAACTGTGTTTTGTTCAGAATTCAGTGCAGTTACATAAAACCCATAGTCTATCCACAGGCTTGTTGGGGGGTCATTAGTAGCTTTGGCTGCCATAATTATTAAATGATCCGTCATCTCGAAACCTTATCCTCATGGTTCTCCTTTGAAGTGAATACTGAGTGGCAAGATACAGTAGTCCTCCCTTATCTGTGGTTTTGCTTTCAGCAGTTTCAGTTACTCTTGGTCAATAGTGGTCTGAAAATATTAAATGGAAAATTCCAGAACCAAACAATTCGTAAGTTTTCAATTGCATATGTTATTCTGAGTTGCGTGATGAAATCACACCCTCCTACTCTGACCCACCTGGGACACTGTGTCACAGTGCCTAGGTCATTCTCCTCACTTTGTCTCATTCGTAGGCGTTGTATCATGATGAAGAAGGGTGAGTACATTATAATAAGATATTTTGAGAGAGAGAGACCACATTCACATAACTTCTATTACAGTTTCTTGTTATAATTGTTCTATTTTATTATTAGGTATTGTTGATCTCTTACTTTGCCTAATTTATAAATTAAACTTTATCATAGGTGTGCATGTATAAGAAAAACGTAATATATATAAAGTTTGGTACTATCGGTGGTTTTAGGCATCCCCTGGGGGTCTTGGAACTTATCACCCATGGATAAGGGGGGACTATAATATGTTTTTCTTAAATTGTAGAAACCAGTCTTGTGTCAGTGGCTTCCCTGTCACCTTCTATGCAGAATGGACCATCCAAATGTGGTGCTATGTATTAGGAATGAAAGCTGAAGAATGGAGTCTGGGCTTCTGTGCCACAAAATAATATTCAGAAAAGCAAGTGATGGCAGCGATTTTTCCCCCTAGGTACAGAGGAAGCTTAATAAAAAGCCATGGATCAGGGGCACTAGCGAGTCATCTGGACAGACAGACTCTAGCTAATAACTAATTACCTCACCCATCTCCCGGAGACACATACCTGGAGAACCCACGGGGGGCTGGTCCTCTGGGCTTTCATAGTCAGAAGGTCAGTTTCAAAGAATCTGTAAATTCTCAAGGTTAGACCTAACAATCATTTAAAGCAAAAATTCATGGATGGGAGGGGGGGAGATTAAAATATTTTAACAGAAGGTAAAATTCATTGCCTGAATTTACAACATAGAATCTCAGACTTTCAGAAGGTTTCAAATAAATGTCCTTGAGTTTAGACTTAGTGTGCCTTCTCAGAGAAGAAGTTAATTACTGTGTGTCTCTGAGAATAAAGATTTATCTCATCAGAAGCGCTGTAACACACTTCACGACTTTTAGTTGTTTTGTCAGTTATAATGGGAAGGCAATGTTGTAAACTTCTAGTTAAATTAAGGCACATCTTTTAAATAATTAAGGTTCCTGGAACTTTTATTATTATTTTTTGTTCTAGCTAACCTAGAATGTCAAAAGTACTGAATCAGAACTATGTGTGCCCATCTGGAAAAGCTTGTTTATTAAAACCCTCTTGCTCAGAGGTGGGGTGGGAAAGGTGCATTCACAGGGCAGGGCTGGCTTGCCGAGGGAGCCTGGGCCTGGCGCTGCTGGACTCCCTGAGCAGGGGCTCCCCCAAGAAGGGCTGAGCTCTAGGGAAGGTGGGCAAGAGAAAGCAAAGGAAGCCGTGGGGGGAGGGAAACTGGTTCTGGAGCTGGTCTGGAACCCCCTGGATTGTACTGACCTGTCTTTCTCCGGAAGGTGCCAGGCTAATCCCGATTTCCTGCTTCTGTTCAATTCAACAAATGTGTGTGTCCCAGAATCTATGCTAGGTGCTTCGGATACAAATATCAGTTAAACATAGTTTCTTTGTTTGTTTGTTTTCTCCTCAAGTTGTTCAGAGCATTTGAGGAGAACAAAACTTGTTAGCTAAGTTTTTTCACTTTTCTTTTTCCTGAGGTATTATTTGATTTTGAAACAGTTTATCCTTTGTTTGCATAGGTAAGAGATGCTTGGAGAAAATTTTGGAAAAATCAGAAATTTTATCCTTTTCATTTGCGTCTTGATTGCAAAGTTGTTGCATCTTTTGTGGACCGAATTTGCTGACATTCTTGTGCTGGTTTTCTCTTTGCTATTCCCTGAATGAGGAGAGATCTTTACAATCTTGCTGTTCCATGCCTAAGGAGAAATAAGACTCTGGAGTAGGGTTTTCTTGCTCAGAGATTGGGATGGAGGCTGGCTCAAGAGCATAGCCCACAGGTAAATTGTCACCGCCTACCCATTAATTACCTCCCGGACTCCCCTGAATCAAATGACAATTGTGATTATAGAGAGAATAATATGTATTCTGCAAGGGATGGTCAGGAGGATAGAAGTCACTCTAGGTTTTTCAAGCAGGAAGGACTTATAGGAGATGGGCTCTTTATAATACTTTTGGGAAAGCTGGGGAAGCCAAGAGCCCCCAAGGTCAATTCAAGAAATGCAGGAATTTCCACACCTGGTCTAGAAGACCATAGCTTCAGAGTGGGTGATTCAGAGGGGCAGACCCAGAAAGTTCTGTGAATCCCAGTTTTGACTTCTGCTCTCCCATCTACCTTCCACCGGAGGATAGAATAATGGCTTCTCTTTCTCTCCTGTCTTCCTAATTTTGCAGAGCTGACTTTCATTGACAGATCTGTTAGACCCTGTGAATCTGAGAAAGGTACTTTTCAGGCTTCCAGACCTTGTGAGGCTTAGACGTGTGCGTGTATATTTTTTGGAGGGTGCAGAGGGGTGATTACTAAAATTATCTCTAGCATATAAAACAATATAAATAATAAGATTAACTTGCACTGACCTTCATCTTGTTCTAATCACCATGCTAGGGAATTTACATGTATTCACACAGGACCTACAAGAAGGAGTCACCAATATTATTCCCATTTTCCATGACAAAAATCTGAATTTAAGAAATAGTGAGTAAATTTATCAAATCTCCATTACTACTAAGTAGCAGGATTGGCCTGCAAATCCAGGTCTGCTTTACTCCTGTACATGGACTCAATTTAAAATTGTGTCTTGTTTCCACTGTTTGATCAACTGCTGATACCGAGAAATGTTTATTTTGAATAATTGGATGCACTCTATGGTTATTCTCTTTCCATAAAGCAGAAATCAAAAACTGCAATTCAGAAAGTTCATCAGTTTCCCAGATATTCACCTCTGCCCCTTTCATCTAGCCATTTTTATTCCCTCAAAACTTCATCTGTGCTTTGGTTGGTAGAAATTTCCCCAGGGGTTCGGCAGAGCATTGAGAAATTTCAAGTTTTTAGTACTGTTTCAACTTGGTAATGTTTATGTGTGAGTTTTCCTAAAAGTTACATCAGGGCCACAGTGGAGAGGACTTCGTGGGTCATTTCAATAAAATATAGTATGTCCGTTAATAGAGACACGTATTGGGTGCTGCAGAGAAGGAAGGAACATGCAGTATGTACCTGCCTCTTGTGCTGACACTGTTTTTAAAAAATGTTCCATATCCTGCTTTTTAATTCAACTAATATGGTCACTATAAGCATGGACAGTAGAAAGAAGGTGTTTGGATATGGGGAAGCTAGATGTTAGTACTGATGTCACCTACCTAACTAAACTTTCTGGGCTTGGTTCTTCAAACTCAAGTCTGAAATCATCTTTTCACACTTGAAATTGTAGTGAAAGAATAAATAAGACAAAAAAAGTCATAAGAGAAGAACTATATATTTATGAAAGCTTTAAGAATTATAAAATTTTTCACATATATTAAACCATTTGATCCTTATAACCAACCTAAAAAGTAGATAGAATGCATATGATATCCTTCTTTACAAATGCAGAATCTCCAGTTCAAAGGGATTAAGAGTGATATATGATGTTCAGTTAATGCTTACCTAAATTTACCTCCCATGACATCAGCATTGTGCTAGGATAAAGCCTGTCGCAACTTCTGCTCTCAACTTTTCAACTTGAGGATACATAACTGATACACATGATTTGTGAAATAACAATTAAATAAATCATATGGTCGGCAAACAAGATGCGCACGGTGTCCAAAGGAGCTGTGCAGATATTGTGTGCTGCTAGGGCTCTGGGAGAGGAGAGAGGCACACAGGAAAGCCTTGTCAAGAAACTTCCCTTGGGGCTCTGGGCTGCAGATAGGAAGTGAGTAAATGAGATGTCGGCCAGAAAAATGTCACGGGTGTGGTCCCAAAGCAGGAGCAAAAGGAGCAACAGAAGAATTTTTGCTAAACCTCGCCTTTTTTCCAGGAATTACACTAGTCATCAGACATGCATTATTGTTTCATTTAATTCCCATGGGAGCCCCGTGAATTAGGTAAAATTGTCCCTTAAAAAAATAAATCAAGGAAATATTATTGAAGTTACTATTCTGAAATCACTCAGTTTTTGGGTGGTGAGGGCGTGATTTGAATGCAACCTGTCTGATTTTAAAGTGCAAACTTGGGCCTTCTTACTGCACCAAATTAGCAACATAAGGCCTGTGCTTTACCATTTCTGTCACCCATCCATCCATTCAGCAAACGTCGAGGAAACACTTCTTGTTTTCAAAAGGAGAATCTTGCCTCTCAGAAACTTAAATGGATGAGAAGACCCTGAATGCTTATATGGTGGGGTGGTGACATCATGCTTTCCCTGTCATGTACAGGGTACATCAGCATATGCCAGCATTCCGTTTGGGAATCTCATATTTTAGCACAGTACTCATAGGGCTTAGTTGGAGAATTTCCACCAAGAGCATGACCTTTTTTCGCTTAGCAGCGTATAACACAACAAAATCACTAGAACCTTCTGCTCCCCTACAAAATCAAAGGCATTTTTGCATACTTTATAACGTGAATGTGCTTTTCCCTCTTAGGTCTGGAGTCCCAAAGCACAGGGCAGTGGCAGTTGAAATGACTTGGACATGAATTTAAGGTATAAAGTACCATCTGTTTCAAGCAGTTAGGATAAAGATAATGGGAGAGACAGTTTCCAAGATAGATGGTTATTGGAAAACAACATTTGGTTGAGGAATTACTAAGACAGCTCACCCGGGTCATTTCCAATCCACCCAGTGTTCTCTGACAGGAGGAGAAAAAAATAGAGCGAAGTCTGGGAAACGGTGCTGTCTCCCTGTCCTGTGGTTTAGCTCAGGAATTGAGGTTTACAGCGTTACATTTAGAAAGGACACCACAAAGGCATCCACAGGCCGCGTTTGTGAGTGATGGTTAAATAGGACAGAGAGCTGGTCTGAAAATCAGCAGGCTGCCTTCCGAGGCCGCTGTCCTCCAGGAGCGTGAAATCAGCTTCCTGTGTCGGTACTGGACTCCAGGCATGGAGCTTCCGCATTTAGGAAACAGTGTCCCCCATGATCTTTGGCAGAAGATCAGATAACTGAGGGTACCCAGGGCTCTAAGGAGTACTTAACGTGAGCTGCATTAAGCACTCACCCCTCCATATTTGCACATTCTCATTTCAGCCATTTTTACTCTTGCCTTTTTCAGAATTGTAGAGACTTAAGATCTTATTTTCTGGTTGGTTTGTTCCTCTTGAGTTCGTCCCCTCTGCTAGTAAATTATGTGTGTGATTCTCTTTCTCTGAATCCCCCAGCATTCGTCGACCTCTGTTTAAAATACAGAGACCCAGAGTGAAAATGGCATTGCAGATCCAAACTTCGGGCACACAGAGGCCCTTTTCCCTTTGCCTTGGTTAGATGAGACCTTTTTGTCCACAGCCCAAGTGATCCCTGCGTATCTGCTCCCATCTCCTCTCGGTGATGTCTTTATGATAAAGTGTCCACTGCCTCCAAACCCGCCTGGTCCCTGCTGCTCTGCTTCCCATTAACCATGTGTGTTTCTGCTTGTTTGTCTCCAGATGTATTCGTTAGCATTTTTCCAGTTGAATCTCATCCTGCTATTTCTTGCTCATATTGCTAACCTCTCCAGGGGCCCATATGCTTCCACAGCTCTTGTGCCAAAATTGCAGAGCATCTTAATACAAACCTTCCTTCATCGTCTTCACACCAGCCAAAACCACAGGCTCAGTGGACTGCCAGCCTGATTTACAGCCAGCTCTGCTCCAGCATAAATAGGGCAAGCACAAGGTTTGGAGTTGTACCACAACTGTGCGATTTCCCAGTTGTGTGACCTTAGGCAAGATGGTTCAACTCTTGAACCTGAGTTTCCTCATCTCCATTCGAAAAATGCTAACCACCCTGCACAGTCAAAATATGAGATGACGGATGTTCAGCACCTTCCACCTTCCCTGGCACACTGGACGCACCTCTCTGTCTCCTGGAACAGCAGAGAAGAGCTGAGATTGTTGGTGAGCACCCAGGGGAAAGAGACTATGCCACACCCAGGCAAGGCTGGAGCATTAAAGAAATGACAGTCTTGAAAAAATAACTTGTACTGTTAGAACAAATTGGTGAAAAATGTATGGCTACAGAAAACTGGCATTTGAGGCAATGTCCTCTTCCTAATTCATTGTTTTCTTACTCTTGTTAACAGGCTTCTAGTTCCCTGAATCTACTACACTTGCCCAAACGGGCAACATTCTCTTTCTATAGAATGCCCATCCCTTGCCACATCTTTGCCCACCTAATAAACTTCTGTTTAGCTTTCAAGAGTCAGGCCAAGCATCACCTCTTTCTGGAAGCTGCCTTAACCTCCCCAGGCTGAATTTAGTCCTTATGCGTCTGTGTTTCCACATTGACTTCTGCAAATCTCTCATAGCACAAGTCACGTTACTGTGACTTAGCCTTCCCTGTCTATTCCCGGGCTTGTCTGTGCACCTTTGCAAGGCAAGAGCTAC
This sequence comes from Equus caballus, assembly GCF_041296265.1. Taxonomy (NCBI): domain Eukaryota; kingdom Metazoa; phylum Chordata; class Mammalia; order Perissodactyla; family Equidae; genus Equus; species Equus caballus. The sequence goes on from NC_091698.1 coordinate 88,782,168, forward strand.
GTTCCACATTTCTCCGTATCCCCAGTGCCTAAAATTGTGTTTGAGACACTAAATAAATACTTGATGAAGGCATGCGTTAATCCATGAATGAATGGTTGAATGAGTGAATGAACACATAAAAACAAGTCCCATCTTTTACATTCAAATTTGGCTAAGAGCAAATCCAAATTATGATCTTCAGACTTGTTCTTGGGAGCAGAGAAAGAACAACTCCACTGACACGTCACAACAGTTTGCCAGCTTGAACGGCCATCAGAAATGTTACTTGCTGTGCCCTCTCTCCACTGCCAGGGACAGAAGAAATCAGACTGTTCTTCATCTGAAGCTGTTTCCCTGAATGATGAATAAGAATAGATAAGAGTTGTGGAAGCCAAGCAGCAAGGCAAGATCTGCTTGCTATAGCCATGGACAAAAGGGAATCCAGTCAATTCAAATGGGGAGAAGCTAAGAACAGGCGCCCTGCTCCAGGAGAGTATAGACTGTGTCTTTCTGTGTTTGGATACACAATGTTAAGCTCGTTTATCCTTTGAAGCCTTCCTGATTTCTGACCCTTTGCTTGGAATATCCTTTCTCAGATCATCTCAGAGTTAAGACAAGACTTCTTTGACCATCGTTTAGAAAGTAGCCCCCCATCTCCGTAGTTACTCTCTGTAACAGCATTAAAATTCATTTTTCCCTATCATATATAACTTTATGAACTCAACTTTTTACTTGTTTACTTGCCTGTGTCTTTTTCCACCACTCCACCTCCTTTATCCCAAGACTCTAGATCCCATGAAGGCAGAGATCTTTTTGGACATAGTGAGTAGTTAATAAGTATTTGAGAACTAAATGATTCATTTCTTATGCTATAACATCTCCCTTCTTCTTTTGCTTATTCATTGAATAATTATTAAGCACCGACTGTGTGCCAGGCACTGATACAGTAGTGGAGAGATGATGTGGGTAACTTGAGAGAAATTAACTTAGAAGGGTTACAGTGGGGAAGGGCCATATTTAAAAAGCAGCTGCCTCTGAAATGGCAAGGAGGGCTGTAGCATAAATTAATGAATGAGAAGTATATATTTTCTAGAAGTCTTTATTCTTCTAGAGATGGGGTTACAATAAGGTGAGAGCAAAGCTGACTAGGTGCAGACTTTTCTGCCCAGCAGAATCCCTGGTTTGCAGGTAAGAGGTTCCCTGCAGCCATAGTCCTATTTGCCCAGGCAAACCCCTAATCCACAGGCACTTATTGAACTTGAACTGAAGATGAGTTCATGGGGAAGAGCAGAATCTCAAGATACGGACTCCCAACATCCTTAAACCTATAGGTCTTGGATTATTGGGTAAGGAGGAGCTAGTAGTCATTTACTACAATTGACAGTATTTTGATCTTTTAAATTAGGTAAATCCAGCGTGTTGCCATGGATAAAATAGGAACTCAAGCACTAATTATTCTTCTCACATGTGCATTTCAAAGAGACTTTTTCTCCTCTGGAGGTTGGGAAAAATACAAAGAAAATTTTGAAGTCAGTGGCTTGAGGAAGACATAGTACTCTGTCTTGGAATGAAATCTTAAGGCAGGAGGCCATAAATATGAATGAAGAGTATAAGAATCTGAATAAATGCACTTGAACTTGGGTAATGTTCCATTGTCAGAAGCTGCTTAAACATCTGAGAGGTGGAACAGAGGGCTGACAAGCAGGTGCTGTCCAAATTAGGCAATGCCATGCGAGCTCCAGCCAAGTAAGGAAAGGGGAATGGGTCCTTCACATCTTGTGGTGCCAATGCTTAAAGCAGCGAATCTGTGGCTCGTGATGTGTAAGACGTCATTAGTGACAAGCATCATGAATTACATAAAAATTTAGGACCTATGTTTGAAGAATTTAATTTTATTTTTCTATATATCCATACGTAATGTGTGCACACATACACACTCTTGGAAAATTTCTAAAGGAAAAGTAACCACACCTTAAAGAGACTCTTTTTAAAAGACAATGCAGCCAACATTATTTACAACATTTATGGAGTTCTGAGACCAGGACCAGAAAAAGGCCAGTCACCTTGGTGGGGAAATTTTAATGCCAACTGATTTTACTTATCTATGCCTCTCAAATTCTTCCTTTCCTTCCATTCCTCAAAGACAGGTATGTCATCCTGGTGCAACCATGATGAGATCAGGAAAAGGAGGAATATAGCCAGAAGCAGAGAAATGCTGCCGCTGAGCGGGTCTACTCTCATTGCTGCCAAGACAGAAAATTCTGCCCAGATTTGGGCTACTGTATGTCCACTTGGGGAACCAGGGAGACTCACCCCATATTGAGCGGAGAGCGATGGACAATGGTAAGTATTCATTCTCAGCCTGGACCTTCCTGTGTTCTCCTAGATGCTGGCTACCTCCTCCTTACTGTACTTGGTCCTCCATTCCCTATACTCTCTCAAGCTTGCCCCCAGTATTTAATTCTTAACCCAGAATCTTAAGGAGACATAGAACCAGGGATGGAGGAAAGGATTCTTTGGAGAGAATGAGGGAAAAGACAAATGTCTGCACTTTGCTGAGAGCTTCATCCACTCAGCTGATGTGTATCAGGGGCCCATTATCTGTTAGGTACCGTGACAGTCTCAAGGGGAGAGGTCCCTTAAGTTCTGACCTTTGCATTCAGTCTAGGGAGAGTTATAGGAAAGTTTTTGGCCAACTATAAAGAAATGTGAATATATTGGTTTTAAACCTATCTCTGAATTAGATTCATGCAAGATATTTAATATAAACCCAGATTTCTTGCCCCCTGCCAATGTATTGAAACAGAATCTCCCAGGGTGGGACTCAGAATTCTGTGTTAAAAACACAACCCTCTTCAGGTGATTCTGATGACCTAGTTCACAGACCTGCTTTGGGCAACACTACTCTAGTAGAAGGATGCGCAACGGACAGTAGATAAACCAAGGAGAGGTGCTTTCTCAGCCTCCTGCCTCTTCAAAGTTTCTCCTTCAACATCTTTCACTCCGATTTTATGGTCTTTACACCCTCCTTACTTAGGAAAATTGTTTTACTTGATTTGCTATTTCCACTGGCCATCACTAACAGACTGCCTCGGAACGATGGTTCCTTCTGCCTGTGTAATATTAGGAAAAAATTACACTATGTATTACACATCTATAGGAAAATCTCCTAGTTTTATGTACTATGGATTTCAGCTCATGTTTTGAGCTTAATAGCAATGTGCTTTCACACCACCTGGTCTGCAATGTATTTTGGAATGCATTCAGGAGCCTGCTACCCCCATGCGTAATTTAAAAATATAGGCACCGTGTGTCATTTAATGGTGGAGAAAGCACCAACTGGAAACTGACCTTGCTTGCTCTTTCATTCAAGTGCTCTGCTAAGTTAATTGTCAGTAAGAACAGAATAACATTTTATGAGACACCATTCCCCAGGATCAGCCCCAAAGTCCTGACCTCATCTCCTACTAATTGACTTGGCCAAGACCTTTTTGATGAATATAGTGTGTAAAACTGGAAAAGATCTTTCTTTCTTAAGCTCTCTTTGACTCAAATTGAAAATTTCAGCAGCAAGAAGTCGATCGTGTCGCTCTTTGTTCTACCAAGAAGCGTTATACATGGAAAAAGCCAAAAGTGCCCTGGCAAGTCTGGTTTGCACTTATCTGGGGAGAATCCATGATCTACATGGAAGCCTGTTTTTCCATCTGTAAAGTAGGCCCAGCTGTTGCATTCATATACTTCAAAGAAATTTTGAGAGAGTTAGTACGAAAAGGGAAAACGACATTAAATTTGCTGATTCTGACATGCTTATCACTCTCACTACCACTATAGTTTTCTCTCTCCTAATAGTTTGGGATTTGTAAGTCTGGCCATGTGGGCATCAATCCATTTCTTCTAAGACATGAAGCCTATAATTCAAGTTACTGTAAGTCTCTTGAAGGAACAAAGTTTATTTCTACGTCTTGTTTTTTCCTCCGCATAGCACAGAGCTGTTGTCTGCTTAGTAAGTATGCAGCATCCACTTAATAAATCTTAGTGATATTGTTTGCTTGGTTACGGTCTTGTGTTTCAAAGTCCTTTATTTTAAAAGGTGTCATTCCATAATTTACAAACTCTGCCTTCGTACAACACCTTAGCACCCCAGGAGTTCTCCTATGGAAGGAGATGTGCCAATAATAATGATACTTTCTATTATTTATTGACTATTTACTAGGCATTGTCCCCAAGGGGCAGGTACTAATAGCCTTCAGTTTTACATGTGAGGAGATTGTGGTATAACAGTAAAAGTGACTTGCCTGAGGTAAGATTACAAACTCAGGAAATGGAATTCCAGAGCCCCCAGTTGTAATCACTACCCTTTCTGAATTATGGACATTATGTTGTCCACTCATCTATCTGGTACTCCACAAGTCCCAATTAAATAGTACAGTTCTGAGTTCATTAGTTTTACATATTGAGTTTTCACAGAATATTCCAAATGAACAAAGTGTTTAGTAGATAAACCACTGATGTACATAACAGAGAAAAATAACCTAAAGTACGTTCATAAAATGCCTTTTCTGGAGTCTTTCTTGGCTTCACATAACAGCATATCATAAGAACTATTATTTTCATTCAGGAGTGATATCATTTAGAGTAAAATGCAAAGAAATGCCAATACCTGGGCATATGATGACTTTTATTCATCATTTAGTCCAAACTAAGGAGTGTCTAAGTCACTGGGCTTGGACTGAGCTCCCTTTGCTTAACTCTCTTTGTTGCTGAATATACCGATGCTGTAAGTTAACTAACAGGCATATGATACTATTATGTTTATGGACTGTAAGATACTATAGATAGCAAGATGCACCATTATTTTATGTACCATTAAGAAAGAAAAAAATAGTCCTTCTAACTACATGATGACATGCAGCAAATGCAAGATGAGTTTAATTTCAGACACGTTAAAATGTAAAAATATGCATCTTAGCATTAATTAAACATGATTACCTTCAATTCTCTTGTGAAATTATTAGTCAAACTTTTATCTTACTGAAAAGAGAATATTTCAACCTCTGTTTCTAGAGTCTTGGTTAAGAAAATGAAGTCTAGATTTGAACTTCATAGATTAGAATCCTGACTCCACCTTGCACACGATGTATTATATTAGACAGCTTACTTTCTGTTATTTAGTTTCAGCATTTATAAATAGCAATGAATAATATTATCTACCTCATGGCATTGTGAAGACAACAAAGGGTAATTCACATAAAATTGTTTAGTACGTAGTAAGAAGGTTGCTTGGTGCAAAACAGATGTTAGTTATTTGCATTTTATGTTCAGATATGAAAATATTAAGGAAGGTTGTGAATGTTTTGTTCAAATGTAGAAAGGGACCACAAATTATTTGAAGTTCTTCTCATCAAAAGGAGGTCTTCATTTCTCCACCCCTTGAATTTGAGCTTAGCTATACAAGTTTCTTTGGTCAATAGGAAACTAGCAAATATAATACAACAGAAGCTTGAAAAGTGTTATTTTCCACCATCACGTGAATGAATTACTGGATAATGGAAGACCTGTGGGCATTACCACAGCTGACGTCAAGCCAACCGTCAGACACATAAGAGGCACACCACCCCCACATCAACAGCTTTCCAAATGCCAGAAACGTGTGTGAGGCCATGCAAGACCACCCAGCCCTCAGCTGACCCGTCACCTGACTGCAACTGGATAAAAAAGCTCAAAGGAGGAAGACTGCCCAGCTGACTCCAGCCCAAGCAGCTGATCCACAAAATCATCAACTATTACAGAATTGTTGTTTTAAGCCACAAAGTGTTGGGGTGGTTTGTTATGCAGCCAAACTAACTGATACAACCATGGAGGCACGCTATTTCTCTGTGGCTGCTTTATTTTTGTACTGTTTGTTTTTATCTATCTATCTGTATATATAAAAAAATCTTAGTGTCTTTTTGGCCTTTATGTTTAAATCACACGTGTGCAAAATCTTAGTTTAATTAGGTCAATGAAACACATTAGCAAGATCTGAGAACCTTTCAAATTCTCTACTTATTTATTTGTTTGTGTGCTAGAAACAAATTTTAATTACTTCGCAGTTATGGTTTTAAATTTTGATGCATTTTCAATAGTAAGACATACTTCAAATAGAGGTATACAGTAGTTTCTCTACGTCTCTGTTTTAGAGTGTTAGGAGCAGAAGTAATAAAAGCATGGGGCGTGTAGGGAAGCATCATGTTGATACTCCACAACTTAAATATGTCTTTGAGAGCCTGCTTATTTGGATTTTTTTAAAGTAATAACAGGCCATTTAAGCCTGGCCACAATTAAAAATAAATCCACAGGAGAACCTTGACATGCAGGAACAATGCGAAGTCCCTGATGGTGTCAAAAGAGCAGCAAAATGAACGTTTTATAAACACAGACCTTAGAAGAAGTGTTTTAAAATGCTAACAGTGAGCTCTCCGAAGATGCTGCCCTTCTGGCACCGATTTCAACAGTTCAATCCTTTATTACCCTTGAGAAGTCAAATCAGTCTTTTCCTGAAGGTCCCAGTAGTCTGTGGGGGGCTGAAGAACTGTGTGCTCCTCTTTTAGGCAGGCCGGCCTCAGTGAGGTTATGAAAAGATGCTCATTAATAACAATATTTTTTAAAAGAGTATTAAAACCCGTTGGACAGCACTGAACATAACCAGCGGCAGCAGTAGTGTGTCTGATTTGCTGTGTGTTTGCTATCGAAAAAAATTCCATGAGATTCATTTTAGAAAATATATGTCAGCATTTGTGGCATTCCATTAATGCAGAAACCTATTTGCTGAAATTAGGGACAGCTTCAAAAGTGTCTGCCTCAGTGTAAATTTTATTTCCTACAGAATTTACTACCATGTTCATTTTATTTTAAAAAGTAAAGCATATTTATATGGAATTATTCTTATTATGGAATTATCATGATCAAATTATTATTCATAGTAAAAGGACCAGCAGCATATCAAATTACTTTGTATACAAGAGTTGTTTTCTCTACCAGAGAGTTGCTTCATGGAGGGTCAAAGCTGTGCCTAATACACTGGATTCCCTTCTCTCTCTGTAGCCTGTGTCTTTCGGTACCATCCTTGGCCTGTGCAGAGTAAAGCATTTTCTGGCAGATAAGTTTGCTAATCTCATGTGTTTTCCTAGCATATATATCTTGCCTCTTTTTCCATCTTTATGACCAGTGCATAGGGCTGAGCGTAAAGGAGGTGCTTAATATAATGGACTAGCTTTGAGGACAATGCATTCTCTGAGGATGATAATGCCAGCCAAGAAATGATTTTTTTTCTACTCTGCGTATCCTAGATTTTCACGTATGTTCTGAATCAAAAACAAAACCTCCTTCTGGCACCAAATGACTTGATTGGAAATTATTAATACTCTTTTAATGAAAAACTAATTTGGAGGACTGTGGAAAAACCGGGAGACAGAAATTAGAAATTCTCTCACATTCTTTTTGCCTTCCCCCATTGCCAAATGGAAATTAGTAAGGCATTTTTAGACCTGTGTTTCATGATTATTTAATAATTAAGGAAAGGAGAGATCTGAAAATCTAGGGTATTCTTCTAAGAAACCTCTCTGCTTGTCTATGGACTATCTCACTACTTGTTTATTTGTTTGTTTGCTTTTAATTTCTTACCACTGCAAAGTAAGACTTGTCTTAATGTTTTGGACCAAAAAATAGGTTAATGATACGACAGTTTCCATCATACTTATATGTGTTTTTGTAATATGTCATTAAATATTTATGTACCCTTCACTGAGTTATTCTAGAATGTATACTTCTACCTTTTATCTTTAGTGACTGGCATAACGTCAGTTGCATAATGTTTCAATTATCTATGGCTGCATAACAAAATACTCCAAAACTTAGTAGCTTAAAATAACAGCAGTTTCTTTTTTCTCATGATTCTGTGAGTTGATGGGCAGTCTTCTGCATCCAGCTGGGAGCTGAGTTGGGGCTGGAAAGTTCAAGATGGCCTCATTTACAGGTCTGTCAGGTAGTGTTGGTTGGGCAGCTCACTTCATCCCCCACATGGTCTCTCTTCTTCCATTAGTCTAGAGCAGCATCCCTAGTGTATGGCTACTAGTTTCCAAAAGAATCAAACTCAAGCTGCCAGGTTTCTCAAAGGCTGGGCTCAGAACTGCCACAGTGTCACATCTGCTGCATTCTGTTAGTCAAAAAAAATCACAAAGCCAGCCCAGATTCAAATGGAAGTGAATTATAGTTTACCTCTGGAAGTGGGGAGTGGCAAACCAGTTCCAGAGGAGATGAGTTGGTGGTCAGCTCTGAAGGCAATCTTAATTAGCTGGTTAGTTTTTAATAAATATTTGTTGAATTAATGAGTAATGAGAATGTGAGTAAATGAGCAATGAGAAAACCCAGTCTAGATGACAACCAGAACAGAGAAGGATCAAATACTGGAAAGAGAACATACGTATTTCCTCGTCTTTCTCTGTTCCTTGCTTTCTTTCACCTCTTTCTTTTTTTTAATCATTCAGAAATTTTGAATAATAAATGAGCATTTGTCTGAAAGAGAATGAAGTGGCTAGCATTCCAGATAGAGGGAACACCCTAAGCAAAGAACTAGAGCAGTGAAATTACATGATGGCTTTGAGGAAGAGCAAGTAGTTGGATGTGGCTGATAGTATGGGATGTTTGTAGAGGAATGATGAAGAATGAAGCAGGAAATGTGTAAGGAGCTTGTGTTCATAGAAGATTAGCGTTTGTTCTTTAAGCAATGTAAAGTTGAAGGACTTAAGGTAGGATGATATGAACATCATGATGAGTTTTTTTAGTATATGTCTAAAATGGACTATATGAACTCTAGTAAGGATTAAAGTCATGTCTATCTTTTTCTTTGCTGGGTCCTCTATCCTTAAAACTCTGCCTAAGATACCTACGATGCTCTCCATTAATTTATCAAAAAAGTTGAATACTTGGTTGCTAAGTGAATGAGGCCATCATGTACCAGATTGTTTGGAAAGCTACATGTGAAGGAGGTCATACAAGGGATTTTTGGTCTTTGGCTGAGCTCTAGATGATGAACTCTGCATATAGGCTTTGAAATCCATGATGGAGAGGAATGGATGAATGTGAGATCTTGTCCAACAAATCCTTTTACAAACAAAACTGTGTTTATAGAGATTCATCACCTTATTTTGTGCCAAAAGACATATTCTAAAGAAATATTTTTCCTATTCCTTTGTATAAGTAAATGTAAATTGCCTTTATACATTATTTTAACTTTATACATTATTTTAATATTGTCTCATAAATATTTAAGTTTTGATATTTTACTTGTTCACCTCATCTCTGTGAATCTTGGTCTACTTGGAATAGAGACTCATTATGCACTTTGCTTCCATTATGTTGTGATTGGTGTGGATGGAATGGTAGCTATGCTGACACATACCTTTTCACATTTAAAATTTCCTATTTACAAAGCACTTTTATATACTTGATTTCACTATAATATTGATCCCTACAACAGCTGTATGAGATGGGCTGTTGAGTTTTAGAATCCCTTTTGCAAATCAAAAAGAAAAAAAAAGTGAAATTTTGATCATTTAAGTGACTGCTGCTAGAGAACCTATGCATTTATTCTGATGTCAGAGAAATTACTCCAAATGGACAATTAAGTGAAACTAAATAAAAGACAGATTCAGTGAAATTTGGAAGAGCCCTGAACTACTTCTTGCATCTGATATATGGGTCTTTTTCTCCATGACCCTTAGCTTACCAATTTCATATTTCTTAGCAATTGCTTATTTAATGCTTCTCGCTGAATACCTCCTGGGTGACCAAGGCCAAGAGCAGCAAGAAGTATGTATTTCCCCTTAAGATCACCTGACCACCAGGGCCATGGGCCAAGTCCAAATTCATATCAGTCTGTAATATACAGGAGTGCCCAGAACCACATGTCAGCATGGAGGGGGCTCCAGAAACATGCAGCTGTGCCTTCAGAATCCTAGACAGCCTTTGGCCACAGGTTGGATAGCAGACGATGGATTTTTAAAAGGCCTTGCATATGCATTGGGAGCCCATTATTCTATACACTAGAAATAAATCCCACTGGGCATTAAAGAAAATATAAATTTGGCTCATATTTCTTTACGGACTGTCACTTACCTAGATCAATAGAATGATTATGCTTAGGGAAGGGGTGGTGAGGACGATAAAACAATGATTTTTAAGAAAATTCTTCTCAAAAGAGAGTGCTTTGTAAATGAGAAATGAGAAGGTGCCTTCCTGAATTTTATGGAGGATGTGAGGAAAGGAGCAGCCTAAGTGGGCCCTTGCTATTATCGTTCTTGCTTGGATTCTCTTCTTCCTCCTTGCCTTCTCCTAGTGTCCGCTTTCACATTTCACACAGCCTTAGATATTCTTTTTATTTTAATCAAACGGATGTGCCCAGGATGCTTTTTAATTCAATGTATTCAGACATAAATTCATTCTGGAGATACTGCTGGGTAGTATTGGAATGCATTAATCCTGGTATTAACCTGTCTCCCATCTGCCTTTCTGGTATCAAGAATTCTGTTGTGAATGAATTCATGATCACATTTCTAAAGATATTACTTTGTAGGCTGATCCAGTTACTTGTAGCTATCCAAGTACAAGCTGGGATTTTCAATGTTATGGTTTTAATGTCATAGTATTGGCCATCAAGATGTGGCTTCACATGCTCCCCCCCAACACACGCATACACACACACACACACACACACACACACACACGTATACATACATACTCCTCTACTAACCTGGAGCTACTTATCCTGATTCCTCATTCACAGGTAATGTTATGTGATGTCAGTGTGGATTCCTTATTCCCACTCCTCAAGTTTCTACCAGGAGAGACTTTCCTTATACACTCCTAGCTTCTTGCCCCATTCCCTCACTCACTCCTCTCTAGGAGAAAAGGAGTGCATTCTGATTAAGCAGGAAGTAAAGATGTGAAACACAGATGCTCCCCTTTTTCTCTTTGAGAATCTGCTTGCCTCCAGACAGCTTAAGCTCTGGTCTGCCCTTGAGCGTGGGGCGTGCTGACCTAGAGGTGAGGCCGATGGTTTCCTAGCAGTGCTTGGAATGGGCCGGGTAATTTAAATTCCAGGATGTAATATAAACAAATCCACCTGGTTAACAGGCTTAAATCCACATTCTCCAAGCAAGCTTTTGGGAGCAATAGATGTGATATGTTCATCTTTATCTTTCTGATTCCTTTCTCTTTCAATGTGATCAGAATTGGGATATAGAGACAAGGGTGCAATTGATTAGTGCCCCTCAACTCCAACAACTATGACGGAATTTTCCCTTTGTAACTTGTTAGACTCCTCTGAATGCCCTTCTATGAGGTGACAATGATCTTCTTCTATCCTCTTTTGCTTCGGTTAGTAAGCTCATATTAATTCCCTCCACAGAACTAGAAAGAAAAGTACTTTGGCTAAGACGCTCATGCTGGTGAATAGCTTAATCACAACTTCCGACAAACATGGGCAAGACTGTGGAAGCCCAAAGCAGGCAATTTATTGGGAATTTCTCTACTAGAGACTATTTTTTCTTGGATGATGGGGAGGTAACAGAATAGAGGGTGATAGTTGTCAACTTTCTTTCTTTTGTCAAGAGAATCCCTTTGTGTGAAGACTTATTTTAAGTCAAATATATAGGACAGATAGCAATGATGCTGCCACAGATAGAGTGGGGTGAAAGTCCATAGGTGCGTACTACCTCCTCTTCCACTACGGCATCTCCTTGATAGCCTTACAGCATATGGCTCCAACTCATTTTTAAGACCACAGGAGAAAGATCACTGCACTGGAAGTCAAGCACCTGAGAATTTATGTTCATAAACACCTCAATACACAAAGAACATTTGAACTGGTTTATTCATTTTCTCATCTCCAGTTGGAGACAACTAGTCTGTTAAATGCCTTCTGGCTTGTAGAATCAAAGATAATATTTTAAAAAGTGGAGGATGACCCAATTTCTGAATTCCTAGGGTATCACATTTCAACATTTTATTCTTTAATTTCCTACAGTGTCTAGAATAGTACACCTGGCACAAAGCTGATAGTCAATGAATGTTTGATGAGTGAATGAGTGAATGAATGAACAAATGGAAAAAGTTGATAGCTGTCCTTAGGAGCAGCAGAGTGCAAGAACCAGGCATGCAATAGGTAATAAAGAGTCACATTCAGAAAGTTTCTCTATTGATTTTTCAAAGATCAGAAATCTATAGACCTAAAATTACCTTCTCTGCCTTCAAAGGTAAATTTTCACAAAGAGAAACCCCTGTCTGTTGAAATATGCCTCTCTCCTGCTGAAAACACCTGTTCCTGATAAATTTGGCTCCTTTATCCTACCAAGGCATTATGAAGAGACTACCCACAGGCTTTCCAGAGCCAAAAGTCTAAGGAAATAACATTGTTTTATTTAGGTGGAAAGACTGCTTGTTGATGAGAAAAGTTCTTTTTCAGGTGTATCTAAGTTTCTGATTTCAGCCACCTTTTTTGCATTACTCTAGAAAACAAATACCAGGACCCTTTTAAAAATAAACATTGTCTCCTCATCCCCACTCCTATCAACTTGCTACCTCCAAACCCTAATTGTTGCCTCTGTGAACAAGGGCGGATTTGTTTGGTAATCATTCTTTTGTATCTGTGGCTCTCAAAATGTGTGCCAAGGGGCCCGCCCAGTGGCACAGTGGTTAAGTTTTCACGTTCTGCTTCAGCGGCCCAGGGTTCGCCAGTTTGGATCCCAGGAGTGGACATATGCACCACTTATCAAGCCATGCTGTAGCAAGCGTCCCACATATAAAATAGAGGAAGATGGGTACAGATGTTAGCTGAGGGGCAATTTTCCTTAGCAAAAAAAAGAGGAGGATTGGCAGCAGATGTTAGCTCAGGGCTAATCTTCCTCAAAAAAGAAAAAAGAAAAAATATGTGTGCTGAAGTGTCCCAGAGAGCTGCAGCAAATTCATGGGAATCATGGGATAGTTTAAACGTTTGAGCGAAACAACATTTGTTGGACATTACCCAAACTATTACCTCCAAGTAGTTTACAGTTTCAATATTAGATTGAACTACTTTCCTTCAGATCATGTCATATCTTTACATGGCTGCGCTTCAGGAGATTGCTGTGATAAAAAGAAAGTATGATGTGAAATCACCATGGAACCGGAAATGAGGGTGACAGGGCCCAATCTGATTCCGAGGTTTGAGTGTCCTCAGGGCACACAGCCCATTAGTGACTAATTGTAGTTACTCAAAAATGAAATGAAAATGTTATTAGTTATTTCAATGTATGTATATAATTTTTAATAGCTGCTAAGTTGTTAATAAATAATTACTTGGTTTTTTGGATCTAGCTACTTAATTAATTTGATTTAGAGGCACTGCATTAATGATAGTAGATAGACAGTGTTCAGTTTCTCAAGAAGACTCACAGGACCCAAAATGACAGTGCTTACAAATCTATGGTTTATTGGAAGAAAAGGATACAATTAGAAACAGCATTAAAATAAGGATATACATGGCAGTCAAAGCTTCCCCACAGCAAATAGTCTGGAGAGACCTCGCATGAGTTCCAATTGTCCTCTCTCCTCCAGGCCATAGTGGATATGATTTCTCTCTCAGATACAAAACCAATAGTTGTGTGCATGGAGCACCTCAGAAGTAGGGATCCCAAGACAGATCTTGGCCAGGACTTCTTAAACTTTCAGTCTTCCTGTTATGAATAAACCGTGCCATCAGGTTGGTGAAAATATCCTCCAACCCATTGTTGCAAAGTGACACTATTAATCAGTACATTTCATGCCTTGACCAAGGCGAAGGGTAAACGTCTTGGACGACTTGCTGAAATTTACCCCCACAGCACTGGCATTTAAAAAAAAAAAAGACTAGGCACTAGGGTACCATGATCTAGTTATTTGCTGGAAAGCCAATCTTGTGGGGACAATGTTTTCTGTTTCATTTCTGAACAGAATATTCATCTTCAGAACAAGTAACAGCATGACACCTACCAAGCTTCTTTGTGGAAAAAAATAGGGGGAAAAATAGAAAAATGAAATAAAAAAAACAGAAAAAATGTCAAAAGAATGAAAGCCATTAAGTCTGAGAGTGAATCGTGAATAAGACAGAGAACATAGGAAAAATTACTTCTGGGATCATATAGCAGTCTAGCAAAGATGTGTTATAAATTTTTTGTTGTCCCTGTGAGTTCTGTCTTTGATCCTCATCTCTTCTCACTCAAGAATTGAGGGGCTGCCCCGTGGCCGAGTGGTTCAGTTCGTGCGCTCCGCTATGGCGGCCCAGGGTTTCGCTGGTTCGGATCCTGGGCTCGAACATGGCACCACTCGTCAGGCCACGTTGAGGCGGCGTCCCATGTGCCACAACTAGAAGGACCCACAACTAGAATATACAACTATGTACTGGGGTGATTTGGGGAGAACAAAGCAGAAAGAAAAACAGAAAGATTGGCAACAGTTGTTAGCTCAGGTGCCAATCTTCAAAAAAAAAAAAAAAAGAATTGAATAGCTTTGCAATCTGACCCACGAATCTATTTAAACTACTATCTACATAGTGACTCAAACCTACATCTCAACTCAACTCAACTCAACCGCTTCCTGGAATCCGGCTTGAGACATCCAAATTCAGGTCCTCTCTTTATGGTGTACTACAGGCTTTTTAAGTTCAACATATCTGCAACATGCTTATAATCTTCCCCACTCCCCAACTTTACCCTCCAACTTGCTTTTCTAGTGCAATTTCCTGTTTTGGTTCATGAAACCAACACCTTCTAAGTTGTACAACCTCAAAATCTGGCAATGATACTACTCTCCTCTACTTGCCCATATCCTTCTAGGATTTCTTATATTTCCCACAGAGCCAGTGCTGCATTTTAGTATTTACTCTGTCATAAATTATCACAATTGTCTCCCTAATGCTATCCCTCTCTCTAGTATTTTTAATCTCCATTTTATCCTCCGCATGTTTGTAAATCCCAGCGATCACTGTGTGCAGTTAAGACTATTTCCTTCAGATCAACTGGGTAAATGGCTCTCTAATGTCAACCTGAATAAGTCCTTGTTTCCAATCAGAACACTCAAGCTTCTCTATGATCTGGGTCTACTCAATCTCCAGTCACGCTACACTTCTAGTTTCTAGACTAACTCACATTCTGTGCTATGCCCACATGGCTCCCTCTACCTGGAAGGCTTTTCCATCTTTCTTGTCTAGTCAACGTTTAAGTCAAAGTCAGACTTCATCTCTTCTAGGAGTTATAACAGGGATTAAGCCTGAGTGGCTCTTTCTCATGAACTGGTTTCTGAGAGCTAGTGTTTCCCATGTAACAACTAGTTACAGTCATTCATAATTAGGAGATGGAAGGGTTACAGAGAAGACTTCATAGGGAAAAATTTAATGCTCAGATATCTAGAAATTAAAGAGTATGTGTTGCAATCTGTGTATACTATTGAATCTATTAGAGGGAGAGGCTGCAGGTAAAATATAAAGGAAAAAATTATGAAAGACATTGTGCAAATTGTGCGCAAGCAGTAGTGCTTCAGAAGTAGCTGGGAGAATGCAACACAGAGATTGGAAAAGGACACAGCACAGTGCATCTCCCAGAGGCTGAGGCCGGAAAGGAGCACATTGCTGTTTGACACTTCAAAGGCCTACAGGTTTGGCATGCTGGGCAGGAAAGCAGAAGGTCCCATGCAGGGTACCTCTCTCCATGTTGGTGAGGAAGGAGTCCCTCAATTGGTTTGTAAACAACAGACATCAACAGTAAAGTGTGTTCAGAAGGAATAAAAGGGAAACATATTAAGAGTTTATAAGATACACTACCTAGGGACTCCCAGGAACTCCTGAGGAGACTTCATGGGGCCCTATTCCATCAGCAGGGTAGAGTTATTAGTATGTTAAGAAGACCACATTTATATCCACAAATGGTGGGTATGGAAGTTTAACTTTTACGCATTCCCATTCCCAATAGAACTTATTTCTTCCTCTATTGTATCTCATCTTTTCCCTGTTGCCTGTACAGGGTATAGAAGCAGCACTTCAATAACACTACTTCACTTATGTGTCTGTATGCCTCTCTACCTGACTTAAATGTAAGCTCTTTGAGGGCAGGCACTATGATCTTTCCCGTGTTTATCCTCATCGAATAGGGTGCCAGGAAAAGAGTAGACGCTCATTAATGCTGATTAGCTAGAACTGAATTGCCTCAGAGACCTTACAGAGGATTGGATGACTGAAGAATCATTTTCCAGTTTGCAACTAAGAGGCAACTAGCAAGCTTCCTTATATACAAAGAGGTGATAATTATCAAAGCACTATTAATCAAAACGTGTTCTATTTCCTATCCGACTTTACTCATTAGGAAAATGAGGGAGGGGATTTATGCACAGGCATAAATCAAGGTTCTTAATGCTGAAGAGAATTGTGTATTGCCAGAACTAGACAAATGACCCCCAGTTTAAAAGAAACAACGTTTAAACCTCTCTGTGCATAGAATTCTTTCCAAGAACACTCAAGCTTTCTGTAACTATGGAAATGCTGAAACAAGATTTAATATTGAAAAAGGGAGATTTACTTACACATTGAAGCATTGTTTGTGATTTTGTATTCAATTCCTGAATTATTTGGATTTTCTTCTTTACCATGTTATTGAAATGTCTCTTCAGTTTGCACACATCAATAATAGATTTAGGAATTGCGTTGGAAACAAAAATAAATAAAAAATGCTTTCTTTCTATGGATAGTTATGAATAATGAATATTCTTATTATTGACTAAAACTTCACCATATTGCAGAAAGAAGTTAGGTCATCTAGATATGGAGAGTCAGGCAAAAATCTGCCTATGCCTGGACACCTAGGTGTGAGTTTCCATTATCATTAGATACCATGAGTGTATTGTCTAGAACTGTGAACATAGTCCTGCCTTTGGTTTTGCAACTATAGCTACAAAGGTTACTGGTTGGAACACCCTTACTTGGGACAGAAATGAGGGTAATCAATAGCAATGTAGGGAGAAAACCTGATATGGAATACATGATCTCCAGTTGGGCCTCAGTTTTTGAATTCTTCTGCTGTAAAACAGAAGGCAAAGGAGAGTTTTGTATAGAGGTATAGAGGAGAGGTAGTATAGATAATTCCTAAAGACTTCTTTGGTGATAGACTCGAGCCCCACTAAAATGTCTTACACTCTCAAATGTTCTACAGAGCTCTCATGAGTTTCATACTCATTCCATTTTTGAGTCCTCACGAATTCCAGTCTGGTAAGAGTACATTTTTCTATACCACTTACAGTTTTCTCTTTATATATTTAACTCATTTGATTATTACAAAATTCCTGTGAAATAGGTATTGTTATTATCACAATTTTCCCACGAGGAACCAGAGCCTTAAAGGAGTTTAAAGAATTTCTCCATAGTCATTCATGTGGTTAAGTGGCATAGCTGGATTTTGAACCACATATCCAAGAATGATTTGATCCAAGAACTGATTAACCACTAATTATATTGCAACAACCTTCACAGAAACAGAATATGGCTTGTAGAAACTTGACTAATTTAAATCATCAGCGAGGGATAATAGAGTCTTTTCCAGATGGATTTGCAACTTTCTGTATTAATCTTTATAATTCAAACTTTCTACATAGATTTCTGTCCCTTGGCTAGAAGAATATATATTCTCTTCTTTCAAAAATCTCCAGGTCTGGGGGAAGAAACATTTGTTAGTTTCCAGATATGAAAAGTCCTGAAAAGTGCTATTATAGAGATAGACATGGATAGACATACAATGACGTGAGCACCCCCAAAAAGGAGAAATTAGCTCTGACTGAGAATATCTACTAATTTTACTTAAACTTTACATAAGGCCTGGGATGGAAGAAGAAGCTTTGACAGGTAGAGATGGAAATGCTGAATCTCATAGGCAAAAGAGCAGCCTAAACAAAGGTGTGAAATCAGCCAGTGAAGACCACGTTGAGCATAGGGCATGTTGGGTAAAGACTTGGGAACGGGCTATACAGAAAGGAAGTGAAAGATAATGGTATCATCTTAGTAGATATAAAACAAGTTGTTTGATACAAGTTCTCCATCCCATTCAACATATTCCTGGATTTGTTAGCATAAGATTTAACTGCCGTTATTGAGACAGACATTGATCAGAAGAAAATGCATCGATGTTTCAAAAGAGCTTTTTTTATATGTAAAAAAGAAATTAAATGTCTGGTACATTAAAGGTGATAAATATTTCTTAAATGACTGAATAATCAAATCACTGATGGATATCTAGAATTTGTGATAACTTTTCAAAATCGCTGATTTTTTATTGTATGGACAATATGAATTAAATTTTAACGAGGTTTCATTTAAAGTGGTCCAAATGTGAACATCTTTTTCCATAATGAAGTATGGTCTAATTATGAGCAGAATTGCTCATATTTGGTAATGGCTAGCATTGCTGTTGAGTAGTCCATTAAATCATGAAGTGATTGATTTTCTTTTCCTTTTCTACTTTCAAGGGGATTATTTCTACCAAATATAATTGCCCTTTAGTGAGCAGTGTTAGTTTGATGTACTGTGAACTTCCTTGGGGATGATCAGCCTCTGTGAATAGTAGCATTAATCTAGTACAGAAACATTAGTGGCTTGTAAGGATTAATTCTATTTTAAGAACCTTTTATGAACCTTGAGTGTACACATGCTCCATAATAACTTGTTACCAATTTCTCAACTGTCACCTCTTTAATTTGGTTATTCACATTGTTTCTTCACAGTTGTTGATTCAAAAATCTGCTATACATTCTTTACATAATATTTTTAACCATCCCTGTCTTTCTGAGAATGAAAAATGGACGACAGAAATGCCGTTGGTGTTTAAAGCGCATGAATCAAAGGTAGAACCAGTTTTCCAAGCTTCCTTCCTACTGCAGCAAATAAATAGCACAAGTTTTTCCTGATTAAGTTCTATTTCTTCTATGTTGTCAACAGAAATTTAATTTCAAATTTTAAATTCAGATTTCTAAAACAATTACTACTTCACCTGGGCTTTCCAACAAGTTAATCAGTGGTTGAACTGAGATCATCATCAACTCATCAAGCAATTGCACGGAGAGTGTCTGCTAATTCAGTTCAAGTCAATTAATCCCTGGTGGAATGAAGCTGCATCAGATGGAGACGGAGGGAGTCACTCCTATCCAACTCATCATTGGTCCTAACTCGTCAAGAAAACTGAGCTTTCTCCCCAGAACTTCCAGTTGACTGCACTAAGGCCATATCATTTTCCTATTTAGCATGATGGATTATAAGATTCTCAGGGAAAATATTTGCATTGTGTAATGGTAATAGGCCAGAAATGTTTTTCTTTATAGAGGGCTATTTAACAGAAAACTTGGTGTGCCTGTCTGTTTCTGGCAGGAGAATTAAAAATAAATAAATAAAAGGGAAGCATAGTCTAATATTATGCTTTGTATTAATTCTAATTGATCCTGGAGACTTTAGAACCTAAGTCTGGAAAGGTTAGCATATGAAGTAAAGCTCCTTAAAAATAAATGACTTTTCTATTGATGGTTGTGATGGCAATGACATCTCTGGAAGTAATAGCCTTTTTATCCAGGAAGATCCCCAAATTGAATGTCAGGATGGAGCCGAGCTTTAGCTCATTATCGTTTGTCGCCTCTCAGATCTTGTGGGTAATGGTTAGTATTGTTTACTAGCACACCAGAGCGGCTCTAAGCACTTAATAGGGTATATATGTCATTTAGACATATGAAAGCTTACTTTATAACCACCCACTGGTAAGTGTTTTCTGGCTGAAGACCCACATAGGCTAATTTTAACTAGGTAAATTAATGAACCATTAACTCTTCTTTTATATTTATTTGTAGACTCCAGTAAATCTTATGTTTAGAAGGCTACAACTTTTAAGGTAGGAGGCATCCACAATTTGAGAAATTGAGGAGAATGGGCCTGCCAATGTATCACTGTGTCTGAATTTAATCATTCACTTTTTCACATATACAACTATTCAATAACTTTGATTAAACATATCTCATGTGAAAAATGCTGTGAGAAACAGAAGTGTGAATGATGGAATTCCTTTATGTGAGGTTTAAGGCCATCATTCCATGAACTGTGATGATTGCTTTAATGTTAGAGGGAAAAAAAGAGGAATGAAGAATTTAAGCTCCATCAAAATAAGCACATGTCATCTCTCACCCACTTGCATGGCCACATAGGGCCAGGCATATGTCAGACCTCAAAGCTCAAGGACAATGGCTAATGCCAGGGTCGTGGGTCTGGGCTCCTCTGTTCAGTAATCCCGTACTTCTCACAGTGATGTGGAAGGAAGACTGTGGATGGCTTGAGGGTAAGAATGCCCCTCTTTTAGTTGATAAGTGCTTTCTTAATAAGCTGTTGGTTGAGGTTTGGTGGGGCTAAATGCCCAATAGTTAATTTGAAGAAGTATAAATCTGTGGAGCAAGCTAAGAGAGTGGCGTACATTGCTAATTTCTAAGTTTTGCTTTTTATCACTTTAGAAGGACATTTTGAAAGTTAACAGACATCGTGTGGAATCCTCTAAGTGATTCAAATTTTTTTTAAAGGCAAATCTGTTTAAAGAAAACACCCATCTGATTAATATTCTGCTTTGTAACTTACATAATCCATATTCAATTGTTTAATGAGCTTTTGATTGTCACAATGTTCCCTGTATGTACTTGAAGGTGAATTGAAAGCAAAAGTAGTGGAAAACTATAGTGAATATCTAAATACTATAGAAAGGTCATTCAATAAATAATCGATATTTGCTGTATATATTATATTTGCCACGTATAGTATATATTTCTATTTATTAATTGTTGAAAGAATATCTGGCTTGAAGTAAGATTCAGGGAAAAGTGCATAACATAGACTTTAAAGAGTGTATGTTTATATTACTCCCAGAACAAGACTGAGAAGAAAGAATACATCGTGTGTTTACAGTTATAAAGTAAATAATACAGATTTTTTCCCCCCAAATCCCTAACACATTAACATATCCTTAAATAATATGACTTAGTTTTTAGATGAATTGTAAGCATAGCCATCTGTCAGGACAATGAAAATCAAGAATCTTCCAATGGACTATTCATAATCTCACTGTACACACCATTATTTAAGCATTTAACACATTATATTATGATTATATATTTTCATGTTTTTCTCCCTTACTAGACCTTTGGGTTTTTTCATTCTACTTTTTAGACCCAACTCCTTACATAGGAGCTGTAAATTGCAACAAATATTTATTCGATAGATTAATTTATTGGGTTTTAACTACATACTTTGCAAAACCTATCTTATTCTTCTGGGCTATTACTGTAAAGAAAAAAATAGAGCAACAGAATATTTCCTTCTTTCTTTCTTTTTTTGGTGTGGAAGATTCACCCTGAGCTAATATCCATTGGCTGTCTTCCTCTTTTTTTTTTTGTTTTGTTTTTTTTTGCTTGAGGAAGATTAGTCCTGAGCTAGCATCTGTGACAATTTTCCTCTATTTTGTATGTGGGATGCCTCCACAGCATTGCTGATGAGTGGAGTCAGTCCGCACCCAGGATCCGAACCTGTGAACCGAGAGGCCAAAGTGGAGCACGCAGAACTTTAACCACTCCACCTCGGGGCTGGCCCCTATTTCATTATTTTTAACAACGGCTATACTAAAATTATAAAATTTATTTTTGTCTTCCATTCACCAGCATGAGCAAATGTTGAATTCTACTCAATATCTACCAGGGATTTATTTTATAATGACTCATTCTGGAAAAGAAAAGATGTACTCAAAATTCATATGTTCTAGAAAAGCTGTTCTGAGATGACAGATGTTGATATGAGAAGTGGGGACTTCTCCATTGCCCATTCCTATAAGAGGAGAAGTGTGTTATCTGATTGATGAATTTGGGAGAGCGAATTCAGCGTGCTCAGCTCAGCCCGTTCCCTTGTCTTGTTTTGGATCTTCCTGCTATAGATGATACATCAGGATCTGCTTTTATCATCCTGGTAAGGGACTCTTTGGCAGTCCTAAGTATTGGATTCCGGGAACATAACTTGGCTTTGGATAAATACTTTAGAGTTAGGATTGGCTGTTGCTATGTGTGCTGTGACAAACTGAAATTGTTTGGATTCTTTAATGTGAGAGGCATATAAGAGATTTGGTAGTAGTAAAACAATGCAACTTAGAAGGTCCTGAAAGAACAATACTCTTTCCAATGAAGGACATCCCAGGCTCCAGGTGAATGCTGATGTAACAGGGGTGGGAAATATAACAGGAAGTGATCCTTTTCCTTAGGTACAGAGAGGACTTAGAATCAATTAATGTATTGTTCTAGCTCGTTTAAAAGCATTCTGGGGAGAAATCTAAACTCTTCACCAAGGAGGTCAAGAAATACAAAATAGGACACCTGATTTTGTGAGAGCATTCTCATGAAGATGGAAATGGGATTAGTTCCACCCCTGCTTGGTCATAAATGTAAAGTTGAAGATCAACAGGATAATAGAATAAAAAGCAGGGCAATATTAGGAGGCATAGTTATTGTGTATTCATGTTTTCCTGTCATCTAAACCCAAATCCCTTGCTTTGCAGGAGGCCTAAATTATTTGATAGGCGATTTTGGAAGAGGTGGTTGGGCATGATAGACTCAAACCCACTCTTTTTCTCTTTTCTCTGTCAGATTGCTCTACCTGTAGAGAGAGTAAAATTGAGTTTGTAGTAATTCATGTAGGGAGGTGCTTTTCCCTATTTTGGAAGCTGGAATTTGTCTAATTTTGCCAATAAAGATGGGTAAATTTGTTTAATATAAGGACAGTGAGTGTTAACAAGCTCTTCTCTTAGCAGATCTAAAGTTGTACTGTAGAACTGTTTTTTACCATAAATGCAGGTAATATTTTCATCTCCGTTTTTCTGTCTTGTGTGTTGCATGACTGGTTCCCATCTCAGGCAGTGAAGAAAGGGGCAATGCTTACTAGCCCTTGAGGCCCAGCCATAGGCTATGAGATGAGAAAAAAAAAAGTCAGACAGGTAGCAATTGATTTTCATCCACATTACAATACTTATACAATACTTATCTTACAATATTTATCTTAAGTATGAACATAAACAAATTAGGGATGCATGATCACACATTCTGGCCCTTTTACAATAGTTGTAAAAAATCCACTGTAATTAATCCCTACACTGAGCTTCCACCGAGACAACTTATTTTTGACTGAAGTTGTGTTTATCTAGGGATTTCCTTCTGATATGGATCACAGTTCTTGTAGGAAGTTTTGGTATATTGTATTATTATTCCCAACTTTTTACTTCCATTCTCTATCACATTCCTTATTGCAAGGTCCCTCCCTGTGGGAGGAATGTGTACTACCTCCCAGTGATGTCAAGCTCGGCCCTCTGACTAGCTTTGGCCAATGGAATGCCAGCAGAAGTGAAGTAGGCCACATCTGAGGAGAAGGATAAAGAACCATGCCATAATTTCACCATTCTTTCTTTGCCTGTGCCATGAGAATGCACATCCCAGACATAGGCGGGCTACACCAGCCTAGATCCCAGTCAAGGAAGGTAAGAAAAAAACCTTAGTCTTCATAAGCCACTGAGGTTTGGAGCTTTGTTAACACAACGTAGCCCAGCACAGGGTGACTAATACATTCAACAGTAGTCATTCGCACATAGATTTCCTCTCTCTCATCATTCACATCTCTGTCCTGTATCATAATTTGTAAAAAAACAACAACAAAATTATCCTTAGTCCTCTCCTTCTACCTATTTTATTCATCCTTTAAATTTCTGATTTTCTGTTCATTTGTGCCCTTCTCAACTCACTTCTTTTAAAAAAAAGTCTCTGCCAGAAATCTGGTCTTATCCAGAGTTTTTTAAAAAAAGTCCATTTTCCCAAATTGACTCATCTGGGGTGGGGTTTATATCCAATTTATTTTATTTTTGAAAATATCTATGAGAAACTTTTGACATTGAGCATTTTGAAAAATCTTACTTATAAACCTTCCTTGGTCTCTTAGCATTGTCATACCACAGAGAAAAGGAGGACATGCATAAGATTTATATAGCTGACAGAGATTTCTATGTACCGTGTGCACTACATTTATATTTTCAGCTTAAATCATTGAGTGATTATTTTCTGAAAGAATTTCGTTTTTCTTGGGGGAGGTTGAAAATCGTGTCTACTCGATGATTTATTAAGTGAATAAGTAAGTGAAAATGAACAGACTGGTACTGATTTTTACCATAGGCAGCAAATTATGAATAATGATTCTTCCATGCTTGAACTCCTTTGCAGTGATTCTTGCAAATAATTCTAGTTTTCTCAGGTTGTTTTGGCCAAATGGATTTGCATAGGCAGGAGAGGCTGAAAGACAGAGGTAAGACTTGAAGCATGATGTCAGGGGGCACATTAGAATTTTATTAGAAATATGGGCTTGTGTGCCATTAGGTGCCCTGCGTTCATCACTGTCATTAACGTGCAGCTCTATGAGTGAGGGAAAGACTAGGAAACATTTAGGATTGTGTAGCATATTAAAAAAATGTGTGGGTTAAAGAACTTTTTAAATGCATCTTAAAGTGTCAAAGGGCTTAGAATTAAACAGAAGTTTAAGGAATCCAGAATCTATCACTCACTTCCTTTATAAATACTGTTGACTGGCATTCCTTGAGAGCAAAACAGTATGCTCCTTTTAGCCAAGTTAGCATCTTTAATATATTAGACTTAACGGCATGCCATTTCCTTTTTATTAAATCAAAAGCAGTTGAAATTTGGCAATTTCATATTATGCAAGCAATGATCTTAAAATTTTTTCTAAGTATACTTCATGACCAAATGTCCATTTCTCACTGCTTACATATGAGTTAACATGTATAATATGCATTTATAGATTTATAATTATAACTAACAATCTCTATTATATCCTTAATATTTCATATCATAAATATTTTTGTTCCTAAATATAAGAACCTGTAAATTGTATTCTTTATTGATATGCCATAATTTATTAAAATATCTTAATATTGAACATATGGTTTGCTTTCTTAATTTTGGTTTCTTTGTTTTTGGTGTTGTTGCTGGTGGTGGTGGACTGAAATTGGCTTTTGTTTTAACGGGTCAGAGTAAAATGCCCCTCCCCCAACATACATCATGTATACCTATTATGTATGTTGCATAGCTTCCTTTTACAAATATCTCTGGGGTTTCTTTCTATCATGTCATTTTGCTTTCCCAAAGTACTAATTTAGAAAGGTATTGCAATTAGTTTGTCAATTGTCTTTACTTGTGCTTGCGTTAGATAATTACGTTATCTTCATCTTCCTATGTCAACGCAGGCACACCATTACTTCATTTGCTATAATTTGAATTTACTGCAGTACTAGTGAGATCTAATGTTTTGGGGTAAATTATCTGTTCATATTTTGGGGTCATTTATTCTATTGCAGTCTTTTATTTTTTCCATGTCTTCATAATTTGGGCATCGATACATGCAGAGGTGTTTGATAAATGTGAAACGTGAGTGGAGCAAGGAAAGTCAATGTGCAAGGAGAGACAAAGGTGATCCAGAGAGAACATGACTGGAAAGAAGAGAAAGTAGAGGTGTGCAATGTAATATGAGGCCTCGAAGATGCAGAGTCCAGATACAGTGTGGAGATGTGCCTGCTCTCTTCTTGTCTTTAAACCCCTCATTCCTTGGCACCATCACTCTGTGAATTTGTATCTTTGAAAGGAGAAGGCTATGATAGAAAGGCAAAAGACAGTTTCATTCTGCTCTGTGACACTCCTCTAAAAGATCCCCAAATGAGAAGAGATGCACAGTTACCTAGTGGAAAAAGGTTATTATTAGACATCTGAGCATGGCAAAATGCTCAAAATGGCAACATAAAAGCAGATGCCAAACCTTCAGGTGCTACAGGGGGTAATGGCATGTGGGGGTCCCTACGTGTGCACCCCTAGCTAGATATGGTGGTCATCAAATTGAAGAGGCAATAGACAGCAATGTGCTCGGGCGTGCGTGATGGCAAGAAGGTATGTGGTCTGGAGGAGTTTAGCAGTGGTATAAGAAGGGACCCAACATGACCTGGACAAAAGTAAAAATAATGGAAAAGAAAGAGACAGCAGCTGCCCCAGAGGCCAGACACAGCCTCCAGCAAGGTTTCTGGTTTTATCTGAATGCTCCAAAATCCCATGGAGAGAGACCTATGGAGGCACAAAAAGGGAAAAACTGAGGTTCTGATCTTTCCCGAGCAGTCTTGATATTTTATGCTGTTCATATTTTTTATTTGTAGGTAGTCAAATAGCAAAGAACAATTATTTTCTGGCGTTTAGGCCTGTATAGACATCCCAAAATATTCGTTTATGTTTTACCTTCTCATCTGGGAAATTTAAAAGTTCTTTCATTCAAATTTTAGAAACAGCTCAAAAACCTTAGTATTTTCTTTTCTTTTTCTTTTCTTAATAATTTAACCTTTTTTGATGAAATATATCACACATATAGAAATTTTATAAAGTGCGTATGTAAAGATTCAAGAATAATTAGATGATTACCCAGGTGGTCAAAACTCAATTTAATAAAAAGATTATCACCAGACTTAGAGACGGTCAGAGTGGCCCTCACTGAGTGCATGCCGCTCTCTGCTCTCTCCCCGGGGGGCCCCGCTGTTCTGGATTCTGTGTTCATCAGCTTCACACTTTTATTAAAGATAGTCTATCATCTATTCATGCACACTTCAACAACATATGGTTGGGCTGCTTCTTTGGTTTGCCTCTTTACAGCAATATTACGCTTCAATTATTCATCCATGTGGTTACAAGTTACTGTGTAGTTATAGTGTGGGTCACATTTTTACTGCTGTAAGATTATACTAGAGTTTATTTTTACATTTTGTGATTGACAGACATTTGGGTTTTTCCACTTTTTGCCTTTATGCAAAATACTGATGTGAATATTTTTATACACGTCTCCCACTACACGTGGCCAAGGGTTTCTCTGGTATGACTACCTAGAGGTGGGATGGTTGGGCGTGTTGGTGATCAGCTTCACTCAGCAATGTGAGACCATCTTCCAACACAGGTGGAGCCAACATACAGTGGCACGGCGAGGAGTGGAAGAGTTTGTCTTGCTTCAGAATTTTCCAACATCTGGTATTGTTTGACTTTTTAATGGTTTGAGTCAGATGGGTGTGGAATGGTACATATAATTATTTTTTTTTTACTGAGTATCATGTTTTTAATCTAAATATTTCTCATTGTCAGTGAGGTATAGACTCTTTTCATCCATTTATGAATCATTCTTGTTTTCTCTCCATGTTTCTGTGGAGAGGTTTGCTTTTTTGGCATTGCCTAGAGGGAGTCTATTTAGCATATCTGATAATTTATTTATTACATGATGTGCAAATATCTTTTTCAATGTAAAGTTTACCATTTACTCACTGTATGATAGAACTTCATACATTTGTGATATTTTCTTTTAATGTTTGCACATTTTGCATGTTGCTTAAGAAGTTCTTTCCTATTATGAGAGCATGAAAACATTTGTCTCTGTTTCCTAAAGGTTTTGTAATGTTGCTGTTTACATTTAAGTTTTTAATCCATTCAAACTTTTTTTTTTTTTTTTTTTTGCTGAGGAGGATTTGCCCTGAGCTAACTTCTGTGCCAATTTTCCTCTATTTTGTATGTGTATCACCACAGCATGGCCACCAATGATTGGCATAGGTCCATGCCCAGGAATCGAACCTGGGCCACCAAAGTGGAGCGTGCTGAACTTAATCACTAGGCCATAGGGCTGGCGTCCAAAACTTACTTTTTGAAGCATGTGAGGTTAAAGATAGAAATTGATTATTGTGCGTGGATACCCAATTATTTAAGTATAATTAGGTAGTCCATCCTTTCTCCACTGATCTGGAGGGCTATCTCAGCTGTAAATTACCCTTGCATTATGTGCATGAATTTTAATTTCTATACCTTACAATGTCTTGCTATCTGTTTGGATGAGTCACCCTGTCTTGTTCTCTTTTAGGAGTGCCTTGTTCTTTTTCATCTCTTGTGTTTTCACATAAATTTTAGAATCGCTTTGTCATTTCTACGAACAATTCTGTAGAGATCTGGTTTAGAATTTCATTAAAGTTCAAAGTAAATAGGGGAAAATTTACATCCTCGTAATATTCAGTCATCTTGTCCTATAATAGAGTATCTCTCTTACTTTATTTAGGTCTTCTTTAATATCTTCAAAAGAGTTTGTAATTTTTTCCCTTAAATAACTGATATACCTTCTATTAGTATTATTTCCAAATATGCTGTATTTTCTTGCTATCGTAAATAGCATTTTTCCCATTTTAGCCCGCAAAGTCCTCCTCCTGAAGTTTTACCTGCATTATCCTTCTCTTCCAAAAGTAACCACTATCTTTACTTCTAAGAACATATTATTTTGACTGTTTTTGGACTTTGTAATTGTTCTTATACTGAACACTTTCTTCTGTGTGTGGCTTCTTTTGTTTAACAGTATATTAGTGATGGTGAGATTAACACTAAGAAATGTGTAAAGTTTATATATTATTTCACTTTCGTAATATATTCACCTATATTGAGTGACATTTGACTTGTTTCCAGTTTTTGTCTATTAGGAAGAATGCTACTATAAATATACCTATAAGTAATTTCTGCGCCATATGTATTTATTCCTGTTGGGTATACATGTATAAGAGAAAGTGTGCTATGAAAGGCAATACATAGGTTCAGCTTTTGTGGATATTGTCGGTTTTTCAAAGTGATTGAGAATTTATCCTGCTGTGGTAATGTATGAGTTTCATTTGTCTCTCATTCTTTCTACCTCTTAGTATAATTGGCTTTTTCACTTTATTTTTATTTTTTCTGGTGGATATAGAGCTGCATCTCATTATGATTTTAATTTTTATTTCTTTGATGTCTAATGAGGTTAAACACGTTTTCATATGCCTATTGGCTACTTACTTTCTATTTTTGTGAAATGCCTAGTTGTGTCTCTGGCCTTTTTTCAAAACAAAAATTGGATTGCCAGTCATTTCCTTATTGACATGTATGAAACTTTTTCATAGATACTTGATAGAAGTTCTCTATCATATGCAATCTAAATATTATCTCCAATTTGTTGGTTTGCTGTCACACAGTTAATGGCGTCTATTGATGAACGGAAGTTCTTAATTTTAATGTAGTTTCTTCATATATTTCCTCTTCACCACTGTCTTCTTCTGGAAATTATATCAGGCATTTCTTATACTTTCTTATTCTATACTTCATGTTTTCCATTTCTCAGCTTCACCAGGATGCACTGTACATAATTTCATCAAATTTTCCATTTTACTAATTCTCTCTTCACCTATGTAAACCCATTGTTTTCTTTTGACTTCTCAGTTAAGAGTCCCCCTCTACGTCTAGTCTCAAAACCTAGACGTAAAATGTCTTTGTTGTTCCTTATGCATAGTAGGTTTAGATTCTGTTTACACTTATACTGAGGGTGTACATCATGAACTCAGGTTTATGTGAGTCTTTTCTGATAGGCACTCTATCTTGGATGGCTCTAGGCCTTATCTTCTATGCCAGAAATTTGTTTAACTGGAAATTTGGAAGCTCAAGATCTCCAGGGGTTGTCAAAAACCCTCAGGGAAAAGTTACTTTGGTATATCACTTACCTACCAAAGTTCTGGCTTTTACTTTGGTTTTAGACTTTGACCTCTACAAATATCTTCAATTTGTGCTGGGTCAGCAATGTGTTTCTAATGACAACTTTTCTGTTTTAATCAATATTTTTATTGTATGTATCTATTTTTGCCACCAGAAATGCAATTTAGGGTATCTGGTCTACCATACAGCTAGAAAGATGTCTAGTTATCTTGATAACAAAAATGTATGTGCATCAAAATAAGTTTATTTCATGCTTTATTTTTGTGAATGAATGGAATATTTTGTTTTATCTTATCCATTGTGATATACACGAAAGTGACCGAGGGATTGTCTTGCATTCAACTCAATTATCTTATCAAGTAGAATATTTTATTGAATTTTTTCTAATGTTCATTAGCTTTTTCATATAACATAGTAATATCTGTAATATTAAATAATTTAACCCCTTATGTTTATCCTGGACTTAAATGTTGGCTTTTATTTAGGTACCTTTGAATTATTTTTATATAAGGACTTATAATGTTTATACTTTGTTTGCTTACTTAATTAAAATACTAGTTTAATTTTGTCAAGTGTCATTTTGTAGCTATTGAAGTGAAGACTTGCTTTTTCTCCCTATTTACTTCCTCCAATGAGCCTCATTTAAAAGCTTATTTCTAGAGCACACAAATATGCACTGATGGTCCTTAAAATAAAGCAAGTGGGCAAACTAAAAGAGCCCTCAGAGATCTCGTCAAGATAGTGTGGTATAACCAGACTCTGAACTCATCTCCTCCCATGAACACAACAGGTCACAACTATTTTTGGAAAAATTACCCTGGATAGAAAACTGAAAACTGGATAAAAAGAACCCACACAACAATGGACATGCCTAACTAAGGCAGAACAGGCAGAAATTCCTTCTGGAGAGAAAAAAACCCACCTTCAGGAGCAGCGGAGTTTCTCAGCTGGCCAAGAAGGAGCCACCCTAAGGTACACAGCCCTCCCTGGAGGAGTGATGTCTGCAGCAGGGGCTGATACTGCTATAAGCATCCTTCAGACTCAGCACAACTGAGACAAGGGTCTTATTATCTGGCTTCACTGACTATTAACTGCAGTGGGGATACCCCCAGAAAAAGTATCGGATGAAAGCCCAGAGGACCTGGGTCTTAAAGGGTCCATGCACAAACTCACCTGTCTCACCAACCTAAAATCACCAGTGAGAAGGTTGACAGTCCTTTGGAGAAAAGAGACTCACCTGGTGGGCTCTGGGTGCATGTCAGTGAGACGAGGGACCTCTCCAGAGACTGAGACATTGGTGGTGACCATGTTATGACCTGGTCCAGGTGTGCTGACACAGACACCAGCAGACCCCGTTGAGGTTCTTCTCCTGGCCTGTTAGCCCAGTGACCTGCCACACCCACTAGAGCACAGATTTAATCCAGTTCAGCCAGGGCAGGCAGCCTGCCATAGGGACCAGCCCCACCCAACAGCAAGCCCTCAGGCTACTTGTCAGCCTGCATTGACTGGGTGCCCTGACCCTCTACAGGCAGGTGAGTGTGTCCACCTCTGTGGTGCAGGGCCTGTGTGAGGACCAGATGAACTGTGGGGGGCATTGGTGGAGAGGTGGGGGTCTCTGCAGTGGGGCATTGGGGCACACCTCAGGGGTTGGGAAGTGTGCATGGACCAGGACTGTGTTGACAGTGACAGTGTTTGTGGTCCTGTGGGGGTGAGGCTTATCAGTGGCAGAAGACCTGGCTTCACAAATAGCTGTAAAAAGGATCATCCACACCTTCCAAAGCCTGAAACAATTTAGTGCTCCCATGCCTAGGGCCAGCCCCAATCAGCTTCGCTCTTAAAAGAACTGACAGCAGCCTTGTAGGCCTGAGGCCTATAGCAACTGTAAGACCCTGAGCCTAGCAACCAGCTACAATGTGTACCTACCCAATTAACAGGAAAACTGTAACAGGAGTGTGCTGTTAGACCTTGCAACCAACAGTGCTGAAGCTCACCAAACCAGATTTACAAACAGCTGGCCAGCAAAGGAAAGATAAGATTCCCTGGATACCTTCATTAACAGCAACCTTGCCACAGCAGAAGGAAACAAGTAGCACACAAAGGGGTCACTCCTAGATCATTTGGAATGGTGATGAGAGCGAAGCACATTGCTGGGCCTCAAAAGGCATCTCTTACATATGGCCACTTCTCCAAGATCAGGGGACATAGCCAACTCATCTAATACATAGATATAAGCACAGAGAAAGAGGCATAATGAGGAGACAAAGGAATACATTCCAAGCAAGGGAACAGGACAAAACCCCAGAAAAAGTACTAAATGAAACAGAAATAAGCAACCTACCTGACAAAGAGTTCAAACAAAAACTCATAAGGATGCTTGCAGATATAGGGAGAAGACTAGATGAACACAGTGAGCTAATCAATAAAGAACTGGAAAATATAAAAAAGAACCAATCAGAAATGAAGACTACAATACTAGAAATGAAAAATTTGCTAGAGGGACTATAATACTAGAAATGAAAAATTCTGCTGGAGCAGAGTAGAGGATACAGAAGAACAGATCAGCGAGCTAGATGAAAGACTAGAGGAAATCACCAAAGCTGGACAGAAAAAAGAAAAAAGAA
This sequence comes from Equus caballus, assembly GCF_041296265.1. Classification (NCBI taxonomy): domain Eukaryota; kingdom Metazoa; phylum Chordata; class Mammalia; order Perissodactyla; family Equidae; genus Equus; species Equus caballus. The sequence continues at coordinate 88,814,486 of NC_091698.1, forward strand.
TTAGACAGAATGAGAACAGTCTAAGGGAACTCTGGGACAATATCAAGTGTACTAACATTCATATTATAGGTGTCCCAGAAGGAGAAGAGAGAGAGAATGAAAATTTATTAGAAGAAATAATAACTGAAAATTTTCCTAAGGAAGGAAACAGACATCCAAGTACAGGAAGCACAGAGAGCTCCAAACAAGATAAGCCCAAAGAGGCCCACAGCAAGACACATTATAATTAAAATGTCCAAAATTAGACAAAAGAGAATCCTAAAAGCATCAAGAGAAAGGCAAAAATTGACGTACAAAGGAAAGCCCATAAGGCTATCAGAGGACTTCTCAGCCAAAACCCTACAGGCAAGAAGAGAATGGCACAACGTATTTAAAGTGCTAAAAGGAAAAAACCTACAACTAAGGTTGTCATTAACAATGAAAGGAGAGCTAAAGAGCTTCCCAGACAAGCAAAAATTAAAGGAGTTTATCGCCAAGAAACCAGTTCTACAAGAAATGCTGAAGGGGCTTATTCAAGTGAGAAAGCGATGATCACAAATAGGGATAAAAAATTATCAAAAAAACCCCCCCAAAAAACCAGGTAATAAAATCACTGGTAAAGATAAAAATATAGTAAAGCTAGCAGATCAACCACCTGTGAAGATAATATGAAGGTTAAAAGATAAAAGTACTAAAATTACCTATTTCAATGATAAAAGAGTAATGGATAGACACACAAAAAATAAGAAATTAGATATGATTTAAAAAACAAAATGTGGGAGGATGGGAGTGAAAAAGTAGAGCTTTTAGAAGAGGTCAAGCTAAAGAGTCTATCAGTTCAATATAGATAGTTATACACATAGAATACTATATAGAATCCTCATGGTAATCACAAATCAGAAACCTATAGTAGGTAAGCAAATAAGCAAGACTAAAGAAATAAAACATATTACTAAAGAAAGCCATCAAACCACAAGGAAAGAGAGCAAGAGAAAAATTGAGGAATAGAGAAGAACTACTAAAACACCCAGAAAAAAAAAGTAACCAAATGGCGATAAATACATATTTATCAGTAGCTACTTTAAATGTCAATGGACTAAATGCTCCAATCAAAAGGCATAGGGTGGCCAAGTGGATAAAATATACAAGACTCATATATACGCTGCATACAAGAGACACACTTCAGACCTAAAGACACTTACAAACTGAAAATGAAAGTGAAAGGATGGAAAAAGATATTCTATGCAAATGGCAGTGAAAAGAAAGCAGGGGTAGCAATACTTAGACAAAATAGACTTTAAGACAAAAACCGTAACAAGAGACAAAAAAGGGCACTACATCATGATAAAGGGAACAATCCAACAAGAAGATATAACCCTTGTAAATATCTATGCACCCAACATAGGAGCACCTAAATATATAAAACAATTATTAACAGACATAAAAGGAGAAATAGACAGTAGCACAATAATAGTAGGAGACTTTAACACTCAACTTACGCAAATGGATAGATCATCCTAACAGAAGATCAATAACGAAACACTGGCCTTAAATGACACATTTGACCCAATGGACTTAGTGGATATATATAGAACATTTCATCCAAAAACCACAGAATACACATTCTTTTCAAATGCACATGGAACATTCTCCAGGATTGATCACATACTAGGCCACAAAACAAGTCTCAATAAATTTAAGATTGAAATAATACCATGCATCTTTTCTGACCACAAATGTATGAAGCTAGAAATCAACTACAGGAAGAAAACCAGAAAAGCCACAAACATGTGGAGATCAAACAAAATGCTACTGAACAATGATTGGATCAATGAAGAAATCAAAAGAGAAATAAAAAAAAATCCTGGAGACAAATGAAAATGAAAATACAACATGCCAAAATCTATGGGATAAAGCAAAAGTGGTTCTAAGAGGGAAGTTTATAGGAATTCAGGCCTAGCTCAACAAAGAAGAAAAATCCAAAATAAACAATCTCACAGCACATCTAAAGATACTGGAAAAATAAGAACAAACAAAGCCCCAAATCAGCAGAAGGAAGGAAATAATAAAAATCAGAGCAGAAATAAACATAACAGAGACTAAAAAAAAATAGAAAAAATTAATGAAACCAAGAGCTTGTTCTTCAAAAAGATAAACAAAATTGACAAACCCTTAGCTAGACTCACCAAGAAAAAAAGAGAGAAGGGTCAAATAAATAAAATCAGAAATGAAAAAGGAGAAATTACAACAGATACCCCAGAAATACAAAAGATAATATGAGAATACTATGAAAAGCTATATGCCAACAAATTCAATAATCTAGAAGAAATGGATAAATTCTTAGAAACATACAACCTTCCAAAACTGGATCAAGAAGAAGTAGAGAATTTGAATAGACCGATCACCAGTAAGGAGATCAAAACAAGAATCAAAACCTCCGAAAAAATAAATGTCCAGGAGCAGATGGCTTCCCTGGTGAATTCTACCAAACATTCAAAGAAGACTTAATACCTATCCTTCTCAAACTCTTCCAAAAAATTGAAGAGGATGGGAGGCTTCCTAACTATGCAACGAAGCCAACATTATCCTGATAACAAAACCAGACAAGGACAACACAAAAAGAGAAAATATCACTGATGAACATCGATGCAAAAATCCTCAACAAAATACTAGCAAATCAAATACAATAATACATTAAAAAGATTATATATCATGATCAAGTGGATTTCATTCCAGGGATGCAGGGATGGTTCAACAGCCGCAAATCTATCAATGTGATACACCACATTAACAAAATCAAGAATAAAAATCACATGATCATCTCAACGGATGCAGAGAAATCATTTGGCAAGATACAGCACCCATTTATGATAAAAACTCTAAATAAAATGGGTATAGAAGAAAATACCTCAACATAATAAAGGCCATATATAACAAACCCACAGCAAATATCATTCTCAACTGAAAAACTGAAAGCCATCCCTCTAAGAACAGGAACCAGACAAGGATGCCCACTGTCACCACTCTTATTTAATAGAGTATTGGAAGTCCTAGCCAGAGCAATCAGGCAAGAAAAAGAAATAAAAGGGATCCATATAGGAAAAGAAGAAGTGAAACTGTCACTCTTTGCAGACGACATGATCTTATATATAGAACACCCTAAAGAATCCACTAAAAATGTTTTAGAAAGAATAAGTGAATACAGTTAAGTCACAGGATAGAAAATCAACACACAAAAGTCGGTTGCGTTTCTATACACTAACAACAAAGTAAATGAAAGAGAAATTAAGAATACAATCCCATTTACAATTGCAACAAAAATAATAAAATGCCTAGGAATAAGCTTAACCAAAGAGGTGAAAGATCTGTACACTGAAAACTATAAAATATTGTTGAAAGAAATCGAAGAAGACAGAAAGAGATGGAAAGATATTCTGTGCTCTGGGATTGGAAGAATTAACATCGTTAAAATGTCCATGTTTCCTAAAGCAACCTATAGATTCAACTCAATCCCTATCAAAGTCCCAACAACATTTTTCACAGAAATAGAACAAAAAGTCCTAAAATTTATATGGAACAACAAAAGACCCTGAATAGCCAAAGGATTCCTGAGAAAAAAGAACAAAGCTGGAGGTATCACATTCCCTGATTTCAAAATATGCTACAAAGCCATAGTAATCAAAACAGCGTGGTGCTGGCACAAATACAGACACAGCAGTCAATTGAACAGAATCGAGAGCCCAGAAATAAACCCACACATATATGGACAGCTAATATTCTACAAGGGAGCCAAGACCATACAGTGGAGAAAGGAGAGTTTCTTCAATAAATGGTGTTGGGAAAACTGGACAGCCACATGCAAAAGAATGAAGGTAGACTATTACCTTACACCATGCATAAAAATCAACTCAAAATGGAGTTAAGACTTGAATGTAAGACCTGAAACCGTGAAACCTTTGGAAGAAAACATAGGCAGTATGCTCTTTGACATCGGTGTGAGCAGCATATTTTCAAGTACCATGTCTGACCAGGCAAGGGAAACAAGCAAAAATGAACAAATGGGACTACATCAAACCAAAAATCTTCTGCACAGCAAAGGAAACCATCAACAAAACGAAAAGACAGACTAACAACTGGGAGAAGATATTTGCAAATCATATATCAGATAAGGGGTTAATATCCAAATTATACAAAGGACTCATACATCTGAACAACAAAAAAACCACAACCCAATTAAAAAATGGGCAAAAGATCTGAACAGAGATTTCTCCAAAGAAGATATACAGATGGCCAACAGGCATGTGAAAAGATGTTCAACATCATTAGCTCTCAGGGAAATGCAAATCAAAACTACAATGAGGTATCACCTCACTCCAGTCAGAATGACTATGATTAACAAGACAGGAAACAACAAATGTTGGAGAGGATGTGGAGAGAAGGGAACCCTTGTGCACTGCTGGGGGGCATGCAAACTGGTACAGCCACTGTGGAAAGCAGTATGGAGTATCCTCAGAAAATTAAGAATATATCTACCATATGATCCAGCTATCCCACTGCTGGGTATTTATCCAAAGAATTGAAAACACAAATGCATAAAGATACATGCACCCCTATGTTCATAGCAGCATTATTCACAATAGCTAAGAGTTGGAAGCAACCTAGGTGCCCATCAAGGGACGAATGGATAAAGAAAATGTGGAATATATACACAATGGAGTACTACTCAGCCATAAGAAATCCGGCCATTTGTAACAACATGGATGGACCTTGAGGGTATTATGCTGAGTGAAATAAGTCAGAGGGAAAAAGTCAAATACCATATAATCGCACTCATAAGTGGAAGATAAAAACAATGACTTACAAACACATAGCAATGGAGATTGGATTGGTGGTTACCATACGGAAAGGGGGGAGGGGGGAGGGCAAAAAGGGTGATTAGCCTCACATGTGAGGTGATGCATTATAATTAGTTTTTGGGTAGTGAATATGATGTAATCTACACAGAATTCGAGATATATTACGATGTACATCTGAAAGCTATATAATGTCCTAATCTAATGTTTCTGCAATAAAATAAATAAAATAAAATATTTGTTGAGTGGATTAAAACAAAAAAGAGCCCTCAATGGCTAAAATTGGAACAATTTGAACAATAAGATAAATGAACACTTGATTATTATCCAAAATATAAAATAAATACCCATGAGTCCATATTGTTATAAATTAATGATTGAATAAACCAATAAATGGAGAGGAAGAGACAAACTTCTCATGCAGAAGAAGTTCTTATAAATTATGTAGATACTCTACCCTCAAAGAGAGGGAGCATGACGCCTCATGCTTTAACTTTGGGCTTTGCATTGTGACTTCCTTCCAAACAGTACAGTGTGGAAAGGGGAAAAAAGAATAACTTTGCAGTGGAGAAAGCTGACAACCATTGCTTCCAAAAACAGATGCTCAAGGTCAACATCAACAGTTATAGATTATGTTGATAGTATGTACCCTTGATATGATGTGATGACAGTGGCACTTTATCTCTGTTATGTTCCTCCTTAAAACCCATACCCACCGTCTAACCAGGAGAAAAACATCAGACCAATACCCACTGGAGTATATCCTACAATGTATCTAACTAGTACTCCTCAAAACTGTCAAGATCATCAAAAACAAGGAAAATGAGAAACTGTCACAGTTATGAGGACCCTCAAGAGACGTGAAAACTAAGTGTAAAGTGGTATCCTTGATGGAATCCTGGAACAGAAAAAGGATGTTAGGTAAAAACTAAGGAAATTTGAATAAACTATAGACTTTAGTTAATAATAATGTGTCAATATTGCTCATTAATTGCAATAAATGTAACCTACTTATGTAAGACGTTAACCGTGGATGTGGGACGTGTGAACTATTTGCACTATCTCCTTAATTTTTCTATAAATCTGAAACTGTTCTAAACAATAAAGTCTATTAATGCAAACAAATAAATCAAACATAATATGTAGAGTTGATGTGTTTTCAGGAAAGTTGGTGTCAATTCCATTCTGAATATTTTTTGATTCGGACACATTACCATTCAATATGTTTTACATCCTGAATACAGTGATACTCCTAAATTATCAATGACTGACTACAAGTTACCCTGGAACCATTGCATCAAAATGAGTGAGCATTGTCCAATTTGTAGTACAAGTGAACATCTTTTAAATAAAAGGAGCTAGGTAATTGAAAGAATAATTATCCACCATCATTTATTATAGCCTGTGATGGGAGCTAGTGCTCCAACTTAGCAGAAACATGAACTTTTATAAATATTGAATGATAATTAATCAAATTGAAATACTTTGCTCCAAGACATAAACTTTAGTTCTTTAGAAAATTAATTGAATTTAAAATAGTATTTTTGTAGGTTTGGGTAACTATTCATTAATACCGGGGGACATTTACAATCGCACAACTTTTAGGACATTTAATAGAAATGCAGACTCTTAGAGCTGGAAGGGAGGATGGTCTGCTTCAAGTCTCTCATTTACTCCATCAGGGAGAGAGATCAAATGACCTGGCCAGATTGTGACATTGTTTGTTGCAGAATGCTTAGAATTCCTTTCAGCTTTCCACTGAAGCTTAGAATATGAAGCTGAGATTTGGATTTGGGTCCTGAATGTGCCCCTCATGGGCTGTGTGAAAATAAGCTGGTTCTTTAAGTTTTCTTTTTCTAAGTATGAGTTTTCTTCACTATGAAATGAGGATAGGGATAATGATATAATAGTAATTCTCCAGGTGTTTCATAGTGTTGTTTAAGTTTTCGATGACATTATGTACTGGAAGGAAATTTTAAAACTCTAAATTAAAGTACAGCTTGTTAATATTGTTTTTATTTTTATTAAATTTTATCTACTATCTCTCATGTCTGGTTTTCTCTTTCCAGATGAATAAATTAATAACTAAGCCATGAAGCTTAGTCTTATAGAATTATTAAAATTTGTTTTACATATACTCAGGTATGGATAGACTGTACGCTTTTCATCAATTTCTGTGTGTCTTTCTTCCTTTTGGCTATGACTTTTTGGGTGCTTTAACTGGTTTGTTAGGCTTTATAGTGCTGAGCGTAGGAGAGAGCGTTCCTCTGCAGCCTTCGACTGTCTTGACCCTTTTTCCTTAATATAGTCACTGCCTCCTGTCCGGGTTTTCTGCAATAATACTTCCTCCTGGTTTTCCTTCCAAATCTTTGAATGGTCCTTTGCAGTCTTTCCTTCTTCCTGTACCTTGGACAATAATGTTACTCTGAGTTCTGCATCTAGCATCCTTATCTGTTCATTGCACATATTCTTCCTGGATAGCTTCATTTGATTTCCATGGCCCCAAGTTTGTAGTATACATCAAAGAACCTCACATCTGTGTCTCTAGCTCAGACCACTCTCTTGAGTTTCAGACTTATAAAGCTAACTCTCTACAGGTACTTCTCCCAATATATCTAATAGTCACATTGAATTCAAAATATACAAAGATAAAGTCGTTGTCACATACTCCCTCTAATTAATTTCCATAACATTCCTCTCAACTTTCAACTCATATCAATCTATTGCACATTTCCGAACTCTGGAAGTTATCTGAAACATCTTTCTCTCTTAACATTCTCATTTCTAATTGTGAGACACATCCTGTTGAAGTTATTTCCCAAATAACTATTAAATCTGTCCCCCTTTCTGCATCTCTGCTTTCCCTGTTTGGCCCAGGTTTCCATTCTCTATCTCCCGCACCTTCACAACAGGCTCTTAGTTCAGGTGACTGTGATTCAGGTAATTCTTCCAAATAGCTCACATTTTCTCATGTTTCTACATCACATGGGTGTCATGTGACTTCTCTCCTTAAAACTGTTCAGTGGTTCCCTGTTTATAACTCACAAATTGAAGACCAAATTTTCTAGAAAGCAATTAAGGATCTTCATGACCTGGCCTCTGAGGAAATTTCTAACCTCATCTTTCTCCAGTTTCCCATATTTTATGCTTAACTTCCCAACTGAAATGCCTTTTAATAAATATTCACTCTATCTAGCATGTGTTATATGTAGTTATTCTAACGTGTTCAGGACCCAACTCAAATGTTACTCCTTGTAATTTCTTCAGACAAAATGTAGCACTCCACATGTCTGATAGCTTGTCACGGTAACGAAATTAGTTTTTACACGTATACTTCCATCACGAGGCTATAATGCACCATATTACTCTACAAGGTAGAAGAGTCATCCACTCGTGGGAATTCGCTTGACAAAATTCAGTTAAAAGTGTAAAGTGATACAAGATTCTCTTTGGTGTGTATTGAATGAATGGTTCTAATGTAATTGATTAGCATCTAGATCTGTGGAAATTGGTATTTTATTAATATCTAAATATGATCAACTGTCTTTGCTTGTCAAAACAGAAGTGAAAGGATCATAAGTATTTGGTAGGAATCCTTGACCCAAAGTCCCTTCCAATAAAAAGGATTTTTTATTTGATAATAAATTTAAACATTCTGTTCTGAAAACACATATTTAAGAGTAGCTTACATATTTTTCCTGTGATGTCTTCTCAGGAAAACTTCTGGTCACTAGTGTTACCACAAGAATGTTGTTGTTGAGGTTGGGGCAGCTAATGAACTCTGTAAACACATTCAGCATCTGGCAGACATTCCAAGGTGAAAGCCAAGCAGATGGCTAATTTAATATAATCTAAGTGACTTTGGATCAGATAAAGCAATTGAATTAACAGCACTTTAACTCCACATACATCAGTTCCCAGCCATTCCTACCATTTCATTCCAATAGGAACTTCTTCAGGATGAAAATCAATGCTAATTGAAAGCTCATATGGTGATGTTTATGTCTGTAAAATGTGTGGTTAAATAGCATATTAAAAACATGTGGGCATGAATATTAGGATTGGGAAGTGGGTTTAATATAGAATAAATCACGATGCCCTTAGAGTTGTTTCATGGATTTTAAATCACAAATCGTATTTTATACATTGTGCCTACTATATTAATCTCAATTTCATTCAGACTCTTTCCATTAGATCCACTGGGATTTATGGTTGATGCATAGTGACTTTCAACTTGCTATCCTGTAGGGTAGGGCTGTGTGTGTGTGTGTCTGTAGAGAGAGGGAGAGTCTGATTTTATTTTATTATTCCAGAGTTTTTATGTTTTTAATACACTGCACTTGATAAAGTTTATTTTAACCTTATTTTATAAAGAGAGATTTATGTGCAACAGAAAGTTGTAAATAATTAATCTCAAGTCACCTAGCCAGTAGGTAGTGGAGTAATCCCTAAGTCAGTGATTTTTAGATGTGCTGGAAGAGCATGGATATTCAGTTACAAAGACCAGGGTTCAAATTCTGGTTCGATAGCTAACCAACTGTGCAGCATTATATAATGAGTTTAATTTTTCTCACTCTCAGGTTTACCACTAGTCAAGTGAAGCTGGTAAAGACCAACACCATGGCTATTGAGAGGACCACGGGATACGATGCTTGTAATTCATGAAACACAGTATGGCAGGTACTCTGAATATAAATCACTATTATCAATATTGTCTCACCATCATCACCTTTAGAACGATAACCGTTATTCTTTAATTAGTGTATTCAATAAACACTCATTTACTCTTCTCAGGGAGCTATGCTAAGCACTAGTAATGGAAAGGTCATACAAAGGAGGAGAGGTAATGGAGTCAAGTGAACAAGCACATGGACTTGGAAGCAAAACTGCTGGGTACAAATTCTAGCATCACCACTTACTTGTTCTATGCCCTTGAGCAAGGCAGGTAAACTCCCTCTCCTCTAGTCCTTCCATATTAACACAGAAATAGTACCAGTACTTACCTCATAGGGTTGTTGCTTTAAGATGTTAATATAGGTGTCAAGCTTTGAGTGGAGTTGGGAATAGAGTCAGCATTATCAATGTGTTGAAGAATGTAGAATGTAAGCTGCATGAGGAATCAGGATTTTACTATCCTGTTTACTACTTAGAAAGTGATAAATATTTATTTAATAAATGAAAGACAAAATCCTTTTCTTCAAGGATCACAGTCTGGTAAAAAACTTGATAATCACACAGATAGTCATCCAAGTATCTCTTCTGGGTTTGCTAAATAGAGTTATGCTTATACGTGGCCCCTGCCCTCTTAGAGGGATTTGTGAGAAGCCAACAAACAGTAATGAAATATGTGTGATGACTTCATAATGAATTATTGTGCCAGAGAAAGAGACTTTTGCTTTTGGATAACTCAGTGAGAAAAGAGACACGTCTGCCTTTCAGAGCCTAATACAACCTAATTGATGCCATGATCCCTCCTGGCAGCATGGCCATAGGTGATGCCATTTTACGCTCATAGTTCAAATGAGCACAGATGATTGAAAACACACACCTCTCTCTATACTGCACGGCCCCTCCCAGATCAGCACGTCTTCTCCCATCATTGATGTCTCACATCAAAATAAGCAAAAGGACACATTGTAAGGAGATATAGGAGAGTGCCTGCAAATACGACCTCAATTCTCAATTCCCAGGTGATTTTATTACTTTCTTGTAGGACCTTGACGTCTTGTGATAGCCAGTATTCTACTTCTTAGCATTAGAAATTTCCCAAGACGAGGAACTGTTAACCATTAAAATACTCTTCATATTACTCTGACCACACACACACACACACACACACACACAAACAATATTGTCTAAGTATGTTTCAAGCATACGGAGAGATGGTCGCAATAGAACTTGGCTGTCCCATATACCCCACTAGCATGTAAGTTATGAGGAAGACCACTTTCCAGTTTTCACCTAGATATGCCAGATCAACAGCGTCTACTTTGAAATGGCAGAATCTTGTATGTAGTTTTCCTGTGTCTCCCTTAGATTCTCAGGGGGCATACAGGGAGCGTTGTCTCTTCATCCACTTCTGGCCATGGTCTGTGCTTTGGCAGTCCCTGCTGCCGCCTTTTTGCATCTGTAACTCTCCCCATCTGCACGGAGGTCCACTGTGTTCGCCACTTCCATCAGGTCACCCAGGTGCTTGTCCCATTCCTAATTTCTACGGCCCTTTGATTTATCTGCTTTATTTTCCATCTTTCTGTATAATGGAAATATCTCCCATGAATGCCTCCTGTTTGAAAGATAGATCTCAAGTAGAGTCATCGGGCCTCTAGATGATGCAGTATTTTGTTCTCTGTCATACCAGCCTCTCTTTCCCAAACATTGGTACTGATTCTCTTGGGGTCTTGTTGCCATGTTTAAATTTGGGTTCTGCCAGTTGCTTTAGTCTTTAAGTATATCTTTCCAAACTCTAGTGGAAAACAAGTTTCAAATTTTTTCCTCCACAGTCACTCCAGGACCATGGAAATCAGAGAATTACACAGGGCATCTGTGTAAATGTCACAGGCTATTTTACCATGGTTATCAACTGGGAGACATACATGATTCCAGGGGGCCACCTGCAAGCTAAGTCCATGGGACAGTGTACAGAGACATTTTGTTGCAAAGACAAAAAAAGATAACGCTACACATCACTGCATGCTCAACTGACCCATAGAAACACATGGTTAAAAAAATAAAAGAAACAGTTGGAAAGAAGAATGAAAGGCAAGGAGTTTGATGTATCCACAGCAGGACCTTGCTTTGAAGTTGAACATCCAGTATAGCTCATCTCAATTTTATTTGAGCATTTCCTTTTATAAGCATTAATAAAACAAAAGATGTATTAATATCATGTATGAATAAATGAGTAAAAAAATAGTATGAGAATGTAACGGTATGGGTGAATCATGCGATTGAATCTATAGTTTTAGATCTGATTTAAATCAAGTCAACAACTTCCCATTGTTTGTAGTTTAACATGTCCACAAGCATCAGCATTGTCTGGTGCTTCCCTACTTCTTCGTGCTAATCATCCATAGCGCTCATACCACCTCTCTCAATCCAATGCATACTGGCTTTCATTTCATTTCTCAAACATGTGATGCTCTTTTCCACCCCACAGCCTTAATACTTGCCATTCCCTCTCAAATCTTGGCTCAGTCATTGTTTTCTTGGGGAAATGCTCCAAGACCCACTGGCTATACCACGTCCCCTAATCAAACGCTCTCATAGCTGTGACACATCTTGACTGCTGTGTTTGTCACTTTTGCCATTTTATATTTATCTTGAGGTAAGTTAATCAATATCTCTGCTCACTTGTAGACTGTGAAATTGGTCAGAGCAGGGACTATATCTGTTTTGCTCACTATTTGTACCTGCAGCCTTGACGCAAGTATCTGGCACATAGTAGGCTTTCGAGGAATATTTCTTGAATGAATTACTGACTTAGATTTTTTTCTCCTCTTTTTCTTCTTTACTTTTTAATATTGCTGAGCTTCAACTCTGTGGCCAAGCAAGCACTTTCATGTCCTAGCAGATATATTTTCTCATGTAATTCTTCTATTGCTTTGAGATTTATTTTCTGATTACTGAGAGTATGGATAATCTGAGAAGCTATAATTTTGGAAATTCCTTACCTGGAGAACGGAGAGGATCTTGATGAACAGACAAGAGGATCACAGATTTTGCAAGAAGCTTTAGAAGAGATCTATAGTAATTAGGAACGAGAAATAGCCATATGGTGAGCAAAGAAAGGTCAGAGAAAGAGAAGGAATCTACACAACCCAGGGGGCTGTGGCCTCTGCTGTGTGTCCTAAGAGGAGTGGATGTGAGTGTGCGGGATTGAATAAGCTTGTTCTTGGCCCCAAACTTAAAGTAGCTGTCACTGCAGCTGGTCATGATGAATTAAGTAGAACCTGTTCTAAACAGGCCACCCTGCATATTAAGCTTCTCAAATGCACTAACAAAGCACTTTTGGAAGAATTCTAACTAGGTCAGCAATACATTTACCATATATCACACGAATAATTCTAATGTAATTCATAAGTATCTAGGCTTATGGAAATTGATGTTTTCTGTAAATATTGGAGTGTGAACAACTCTCACTGCCAGTCAAAGCAGAATTAAATTTGAGGCTGGGATATATCAAGGGAAATAATAGAGATTCATAGATTATAGGGTGAGAGGGGTCAAGTGCTACGCATTATCTGGCATACACAGAAACTTCCAGACCTATAGCTTTTTTTTCATAGAGTTATAGACAATCTGTTCTTTCTTTGAACTATGTCCCTGAAGGTACCTCAGTGAGACTTTCTGGAGTAAATAATTCTATTGCCTGCTTGAGCTTATTTGAAAGAGTTCATCGTATTGCATCCTCTCAGCTTCTCTTTCAAATCACAGTTCATTGTTTTCCTTGGCCCTCTTGATGGTCTTGATTAATTTTTCCAGAATTATATCACTATGATCTATTCAGGAGCTTCAATAACTTTAATAGGGAACCATCCAAAAGTTTTCACTGAAATGTTAACAGTGGTTGACTCAGGGCAATAACATTATACACACACAGGTACACGTATATTTTCCAAAATTTGTACAATTAGTGTGTATTGATTTTATAATGTGCCACTCACTTATTTATTCAGCCAATATTGATTGAGTGCCTACTGTGTACCTTCAGTCTTCTAGCTGATAGAGATACAGAGGAAATAATGATTGAAATAAATCACCAGGGTGTCGTGTGGGAAGCTGGCTCCTGCCATTACATTCCATGCAGTATCTTCCAGAACTGAAAGAGTAGAGTCTGTGGCTGAAGCCTCTGGCCTGAAACTTGAGAAGGGAAAGATAAAGCTGCGAGGAGAGGAAGCTCTAATTTTTTGTCAATATAAAGTCCTGAGTTTTTATTTTAGAGTCAAGTTAAAATTACTTCCTGAAGGTGAACTAATTTTCTCTTCTACGTTTTTGGAGTTTCCCGTTGGGTGAAGCATATAGTGACCTAATTCTCTGCAAGATTTTGTAATCTGTAGGGATGAAAATTAAAAGAGATGTGTGCTCAGGAAAGAAAAGAAGAAGGAATGAAAAAAAGGATCGTAAATCAGCATAGGCCCTTAAGAGAAACGAAAAATATCTGTTAACTCCTCACTATGTTAATTTTGTGTCCAAATATTTGTGGGGAATTGCTGAGATAAAATATAAAAGTCTTTGAATTTAATATCCAAAATTTCCTAAATATCTTATAGGGCAACAATGATGACTTTCAAATACTTGATTTAATTAAACATTTATTCAGTGTCAACTGTGTGCTCATCAATAGACGAAATGCCTACCCTGCCCGTGGAAACTATTCAGTTGTTTGTAAATTTTTATGTGACTATCCAGACGTAACATATAGATGTCAGCCACCATTCCCATGGCTTGCCCTAGGCACCTGTCACTTCAAAAAACATTGAGAGGAGACCTGGATTCCCAGCCCAGGGCCTCAGAAGGAACATATGGCTTCAGGAAGGCTGTCAGAGATGATTCTCTTGCTGACCCTACCCTTGATGGACAGCCCTGTGCTTTGAGCTGCCTGACTCAAAAAGAGTGTAGCTGTGGCTTGTGCCATAGGACCCTTCTTGTGATTTATCTTGGGTTATGCCAGTCCCTGGGAGGACCTACCTCATGCACACACACATTCAGTTCTGGAACTGTTCTCTTGGCTCTACCAGGAAGCAAGGCTCATCTTGGGATCTCTGTGTACACCTTTTGTCAACCATTGCCAATCACTATGGCTCATATTCAGACCCTGCCCTATCAGGGATGGGCAGCAGAGAGAAACTGAGGAATATGCAGGAGGATTCCTGCTGAGTGTCCATTTCTACTTTCTTCCAATCCCACCGTTTTCTCGACACACAGAACATGATGGAATTCACCATCACAGAAGTCAGGTGGACCTGCAAGTGTGGGTTCCACCTTGAGCTCTTGTTTCTAGCAGGGCAGCTTCCTCAGCTGTGCTCCAGAAACTGTTCTAAACACATTCTTCTCATTGTGTTAAAAAAAAAAAAAGAACCAAGCCAGCCACTAAAGGGAACTTCTTCTGCCTCTTCTGATATATTCTCCATACTTAGGGAGAGCAATCTTTCTAAAATTCAAATGAAATAATGGAAGTCACCATTTTTCTTCTTAAAATCTTAATTTTTAAGATTTTTAAGTCATTTCCCATTACCCTTGGGATAAAATCTTTCTTAAGGCCTGGGCATCCTCTAACTTTCCAGCTTCATCTTGTGCCCTCTGGCTCTCGAGTTCTTGGCTTTGTCCACATGAGTTTTCCCTCAGGACCTCCAAAACGGCCACCTAATTTGTAGCTTCTCTGTGTTTTTTGAAGATGGTATTCAATCTGCCTGGAGAGAACTCGTTCTCCACGACCCAACTAACCTACTCTCTAACCCATGTTCATGTCTCAGCTTATGCACTGTTCCCTGTGAGAAACTTTTCCTGTCTCCAAGGTCATGTTAAGTATTCATGGTCTAAATGCCCATATATCCTGGCACATCACCCACAAAGAAAGTACCAATTACATTAACCAACCTTGCCCAATGTCGATTTTCTTATTGGTTTATAAATTCAGTGAAGACAAGGACTCTTTCTTGAGGCCAGCCCAGTGGTCTAGTGGTTAAGTTTCTGTGCTCTGCTTTGGCAGCCCAGAGTTCGCCAGTTTGGATCCCAGGCGCAGACTGACATACTGCTCATCAAGCAACGCTGTGGCAGCATCCCACATACAAAATAGAGGAAGATTGGCACTGATCTGAGCTCAGTGACAATCTTCCTCAAGCAAAAAGAGAAAGATTGGCAAAAGATGTCAGCTCAGGGTAAATCTTCCTCATAAGAAAAAAATAAAAGAAAGAAACTCTTTCTTTATATGTACAACAAAGACCTAGACTTTTCTCTTGCTCTTGAATCTTTATCCTCTTGAGAAAGACAGCAAACACAAACATTTTTAGTGTATAGCCTACCTGACTGGAAGAAATTCAGATTTTGGACCTAAAACTTGTATTTGCTTTACAGACTGAACTGTATGACTTTCTTTTTTTTTGCAGTAACATTGGTTTATAGCATTGTATAAATTTCAGGTGTACATCAGAATATGTTTTGAATTCTGTGTAGATTACATCATGTTCACCACCCAAAGACTAACTACAATCCATCCCCACACACGTGTACCTAATCACCCCTTTCACCCTCCTCCCTCCCCCCTTCCCCTCTGATAACCACCAATCCAATCTGTGTTATTACGTGTTTGTTTATCATTGTTTTTATCTTCTACTTATTAGTGAGATCATATGGTATTTGACTTTCTCCCTCTGACTTATTTCACTCAGCATAATACCCTCAAGGACCATCCATGTTGTCACAAATGGCTGGATTTCATAATTTCCTATGGCTTATAGTACTCAGTTGTGTATATATTCCACATCTTCTTTATCCATTCGTCCCTTGATGGGCACCTAGGTTGCTTCCAAGTCTTGGCTATTGCGAATAATGTTGTTATGAACATGGGGGTGCATGTATCTTTATGCATTTGTGTTTTCAAGTTCTTTGGATAAATACCCAGCAGTGGGATAGCTGGATCATATGGTAGATCTATTCTTAATTTTCTGAGGATACTCCATACTGCTTTCCATAGTGACTGCACCAGTTTGCACTCCCTCCAGCAGTGTACGAGGGTTCCCTTCTCTCCACGTCCTCTCCAACACTTATCGTTTCCTGTCTTGTTAATTATAGCCACTCTGATGGGAGGAACTGTATGACTTTTAATACCATCTTTGTGGTATTTTTTTTTTTTTCCGAAAGGGGCTGATCTCCAGGTATGTTATGAAAGTCGGAAGGGAAGTATGGTTCAGGAAACGAAACTCTGTTTCACACATTCTTCTCCAGAAAACCACTGCTCTTTAAAAAACATAGTCTTTTGCTTTCTAGGGTACACTTTTTGAGAGGAAGAACAAAACAAAATGAGCGCAGAGACAATTGGTTCAAAGAGTACAGATGCCCCTCCGGCTGAGGTAACCCAGCATGCCCCCTGCTTGAAGTGCTATCTGGAGTGAAGGGAGGCTGTCCGGGGCTCGTCAGCTTTCTTCCCTAACTTAAACTCACCCTTGAATCTTTGACAAAGGCCCCTGGCCATTAATACTGAAGAGTAAAACAATAACTAAAATTCGCAGATGCCTGCAAGGGACCCAAGATCCTGCCCTTTTGGAGTCACAAGAAAGCACTTCATCGGCAATTTAGAGTTAAGCATCTTGCCACTTTCCTAAATTTTCTCCATCTGAGTGATCAGGAGTGTAATTGAACACAATGAGGTGTTGAAAGCTTTTTCAAAGTAATGCAGAACAAGATTAACTATTCAATTATCCCTTACAAAACTAGAATATCACTTCTTTTGCTTCATAATGCTCAAAACCTTGTCTTATTGAAGATTTTTTTGACTTTTTTGAGCTCTATCTCAGTTTACTAACCCATCATTATTGTCTATGATTCTACCCATTTTTCAGATGGGGAGACTAAAGTAAAGAGCAATTTATCCTTCTACTTTTAGCATCAATATAATTTATCAAAATGTGAAAAATAATAGCCCAATGATCACATATTTACATCATTTTTATATAAAACATGGAATAACTATGATGAATATTTTCACTGTACATATCAAAGCGACATCAGATAGTGCCACAGGAGACATAAAATCATATAAAGCAGATACAGTAATTTAAAAACATAGCAGACTTGGATTATTTATTATGGGGAAAAATATGTCGTTTATGACTCACTAGTTTCTGGGTCATTGCTGAGTGACAGTCCAGGATGATATTGTGTATTTATCATAATGACCCAGAGTCATCTAATCAATTTAAGTTATTTTTATATCCTCAGGTTCAGGAGTCAGAGAATGGTGCCAGGCATTTTTTAAACACTCCAAGCTTAGAATCGAGGTGTAAAACTTTATTATGGATACTTTGTAGAGTCAATAAACAAGATGATTTCCGTGGTAAAATTCAAGCTTGTTTGATTGAAGCCCTGACACGAGGAGCTGCTCCCCTGGGGGCTCATGGCATCCTGCAAAGACTTGTCAGATTCTACTGTAATTGGTTGTACATCTGTCTTCTCAATTAGGCTCTCAGCTCCAAAGAAGAAGAATTGAATTTTCTTCTGTATAACACACAGCACCTGGTGCATAGTAGGCGATCCATAAGTGTTTCCTGGAGGAAAGATACCCACTTGATATAGTCCATGTCAGTCTGCACTGGCTGATTGGGTAAAGGCTAAGAAACCCTGAACTTCCAGATTCTTCAAATCCAGTCAGGGATGAAAATTCAACTCTTTTTGTACCAAATGTAGGCATTGTTATAGTTAGGTCATTAAATAGGGGAAGAATTGATAATTAATCAGAAATTCAGGTTGTTAAGAAAAATTTATCCAAAACATGGAAATGATTACTCAAAGTCTTTTCAGTGTCCTGTTGGACATTATCCAACAGCTCTGCCAAGGGATTACTCAATTTTCTTGTCTTGTATATTCCATGTTTGATTTGTTATTTACTATTATTTGGGATATTTTGCAACTTTGCAAAGATACATGCTAGCTTACAGAAAATGCATACAATGTGGATGATTCCAATCCAGTAGGAGTGGGAATTGATTTTGTGTGTAAATTGCAAATGGTTTTTGACTAAAGGTTACAAGTTTAATTGTCCTTTATTAACAGTAACTAACACAACATTAACATTTTTTTCTTTTAGCCATTATAAATGTTTCCATATCTACAGTTCTTTTTGAACCAGCTTTAGCATCCTGATAGTTTCATCATTAATAAGATAAACAATTTTTGACACACACTCACTTTGTATTTACTGTTTTAGCTTTTTGAAAATTATACTTTGACAAAGTAAAACTCATATATGTTTAGTTTGTATAGTCATATTTTAAAAGTATTGAAAAACACGAAAATAATAATCCAGATCCCTCCAAAATATATTTTTGTATTATACTTGATTTAAAAAACAATTAATATGAGAAGCCAAATGTGCACAGGAGGAGATTAATCTAAAGAGTACAGGTTGGATTTTGCATCCAATTACTTTTTTAGGAAAACCAAGATGGGGCAAGTGAAGAAACAGTTTTTGAAAATGAGGATGCCAATGGAAAAGTGATGCATTTGTCAATAGGGAGTACATGAAACAAACCACTAGCAGGCCAGGAAATATGCCAGTAAGGAAAGAGTGGACACACCTGAGGTATTGGGTGGGAAGATGACAGTGTTGAGGCATTCTACTTCCAGTATCACTGGAGAATAAAAATATAATGATATTATGATTCTATAGGCATTTTTCGATTTTCCTGTAGAATATTTGGTTCACCAATATCCATCTTAAAATAGGTTATTTGGAGGGAAATTCAAGGATTCTTTCAAAAATAGCAATGCCGGTTAAAAGATGGCATTTTTTTTATCTAATGCAAAGAAAAAAATATTGGGTTTCTATTACATACCAAACTTTTACAAAGCACATGGCAGATGTAAAAAAAGTAAAGAAGGCATGGGCCTTTTCCTGAACAGTGCGAAACTTATTGGGAATGCAAGGTGTAACAATATAAAACACAGAAAGTGAGGGGAAAAATTAGGTTGTGATTATCAGTGGGTTTGGGGAAAGCCAAATGTGGGAAACAGTTATTCCTTGAAATCAAAGATAATCTGGCCATTCCTAAAAACTTCTTGATATTTGTCTTCAATCTTCAGCTTTGGAAAATTCTTATAAATAGAAAAGATAACTGTGAATGAGTAGATTAATATTATTGTATTAGGAAACTGGGCCCTTTCAAGTCAATAGAGGTTTATCTATTGTATCAGGCTGTCAATCACATGGACACCCCATGTAGCTCAGATCTACCTGCGGGCCCTCTTGCTGTCTGGATGCCTCAGGTAGGAAGATGAGGGAAAAGCCCATTTGCAGCTAGTCTCTTCTCTCCTCCTCTCAGCCATCTTGGGAAATAGAGATAGATCATGCAAACTGGCCTTGGCTGCTGCTTTATATCTGTGAATTCGCTAAATTTTCCTTTCTTATTATTTATTGTACAAATACACTTGCAACAAAATTTGGTTGGGGGGGTGGGTATAAAATAAAGTAGAATCTCCTCCAATCTCCAATCATTACTGGGAACATTTACAGTGCTTTTTTTTTTTCATCCTGTATATCCTTTCAGTGTTTGTCCAAAAGTGAGTATGCCTTTAGAGAATTTTATCTGTAGGTTAGGTATGATTTCTTATTCTTTTTGACCATTTAATGTTCTTTCATAAATATTCTCCTTGTAATTATATGTTCATAATTATTTTATGTTGCTGCATAAGATTTAGACTCGGTATACCTTACTAGTTTTAGGCATTTATTTAAATGTAAGTTTGCTATTTTAAATAATTCTGCCTTAACTATATTTGGTAATGTCTCTGTTTTCATCATATGAATGACTATAAACCCTAAATCCTAAAATAAACATTTTTAATATATTAACTACTCTAAAATCAGGGTATGTTTTAAATCTATGTGTATGTTTAACATGGTTGTTAAATATTATTAACAAGCTATATTAAATTGATGGCATGCCCTAGAATTATTTTAGTTTTGAATCTAGAAAATTATTTCCTTAGTGTAACTTACTAAAAAATTGGTGATAATAATCATATAGAAGATATAAATGTAATAAAAAATTAGTTGTTACAATATCAACCTCTTAAAATGGAATAACATGAAAAACAAACAAAAGAAGAATCTTTTCTTTTCAAATTCTCTGTAGTGTATACCCACACATACATTTAACAAAAATAAAATATCACTCAATTACAAAATGTGTAAATACTGAATTTATACAAGTGGTAAGTGCTATTGTCACATACAATTGCAATGCAAAAATAGATATTAACAATCAAAATAGAAAGAAATAAAAGCAGCGAAAGCTATCACACATAAATTTTAAAAATATATTTTAAAATATTTTACATTTAGCTGAACAAATCAAGAACAAAAATCAGGAAATTATAAGTAATATTCAGAAATAGTGAGAAAAAACCAATGTTAACAGATACAGAAAATAGTATATATATATTTACACAGCCTTACACAAATTATTTTGAAAATCTAGATCAAATATGGATATCCAGAAAAACATATGTTAATAAAGAATGCATAGAAAACACATAGAAAATAAAGGACACACAAAATCTAAACAGACTGATAACCATATGAAATTCTGAAAAAGTTATCAAAGATCCACTTCTACACAAAAATTGTAGGGCTCAGACATTTTTCCAGGTAAATTATGTTAAATGTTTAAATGACAAATAATTTTTATACTTACTAAAAAATTTATTGCACTGAGAAGAAATCCATCTATCTATATATTTAATGTCATTTTTTAAATGTTATTTTGAAAAAACATGAAACTGGAATAACTCTGAAAACAGATGAGCATGTAGTAAAGAACTGCAGGCCAATTCATTAAGGAATGCTAATGTGAATTCCAAATAAATATTAGCAATTAAACCTATGAGTAAATTTAAAATACATTGCTTTTTGATTCTGTAAATATTGTTTGAGCTTCTACCATGTGTGAATTACTGCTCTAACTCGTAGAAACTATAGATATGAACTAGACAGATAGAAGACAAGGTCTTTGGAGAACTAACACTCCCTAGGGAGAAACAGACAGTGGCCAAATAAATAAATCTACCAGTCATTTAGAGATTTTGATATATGTTCTGGAGAAGCTATAAAGAAAGATGTGAAAAGGGGTGTCACTTCAGATAAAGTGGCAATGGATGCCTCTGTAAGGAGATGACATTTGTCCTCAAGAAAGTTTTATTCCAGAGTAAAATTCTTTGATACAATTCAACATTCATTCCATATCGAAGTCTGAGCTAAATAGAATGAATGGATACTTTCTCGATTCTCTCCATCTCCCTCTTTCCCACCCTTCTCTGTCTCTCTTCTTTCCCATCCCTATACAAACAACGCCCCCTTAATGAGAAACCAATTCATCAATTAATCAGTAAACTCACTAAGCCAAGAAGAAGAAAAAGGACTCATTATTACTAGTATTATTTAAATTTGTTCCAGTAATACCAGAAATTGTGATTAGAGAAAACAAAAATAGAAGATATACAAATGCTCCCAAAGAGGCAGAATTGTGGTATTTGTATATTGCATAATATATGATTATTTAAAAATAAATCCCCCAAAAAGGAGTTAAAAAGGGTTAGAAACAATAAGGTAATGAAGCAACCAGATAACAAAATCAATCTAGAAGAATCAATAGCTTATCCATGTATATTAAATGATAAAACATAACAACACAGTATGACAAAGGGAAACAAAACCCTTCACAGTAAAACTAAAATAAAACAAACCTTCACAGCATAGAATTATCAAAAATAAATAGGTTCTTATATAAAATAAATACTAAGGAAGAATTAAATGAACTAAAAATATTGGAGATCAAGAAAGGAATTAATTTTTAAAAATTATGTTGATAATTCCAATGTGATCCAATCAAAGCATCAGCAGTTTATTTCTAATTTAATGACATGATAAAGGAAGTTCATATGGAAGAATAAATGTGTACAACAAAAATTTTAAAAGTGTATTGTAAAACTTACCATGAGTTGATAGTACATTTTACTGCCTTGAAGCATTAGTCTGCCCACGCCTCCCTTCCCATTCCACATCTTTTCCAGATTGTCCCGGTTAGCCTCATGTTCTTATTCTAGATGAAATGCGGTATCATGTTGTTGGTCCTAGACTAGGCATACTCAATCACTGGGACAGAAATGGGTGCCCACACACAGTCTCTGAGATTTAATATATATTGAACTTTATATTTCGGGTAAATGAATACAAATATTAATTCAATTCATTGTATAGGGATAACTGGCTAATTCTTTAAAAACCTAAAAAGGAACTAAACCTAGATCATCATAACAAACTAAATTGAAGATATATGAGATGTTTAAATGTAAAGAAAGGAAACTGTAAAAGTACTAGAAGGAATTGTAAATGCATTATTTTATATATATCTTACTGTGGAAGACTTTTCTAAACATAACATACAATCCAGAAATTATAAAAGAAGAATTAAAACGTTTCATTATATTAAAATAAATAAATATTGGAGTGGTCAGAAATATCCTAACAGAGGTTAAAAGACCAGCAGTAAATTGATGAAAAGCATTTGTAATTCAGGACAGAAAAGGGCTAATTTTCTTCAAACAAAGTAGTCTAACAAATGCTTTGATAAAGCACTTCAAAGAAGTACAAGTGACCAGGTAGATAAAAACACACACAATTTTAGTCATGATTAGAGAAACGAAAATTAAAATAAAAGGAAATATTGGTTTTACCTACCAGCCTGCCCTTCCCTCTCCCTGCTTGTCAAAAGAGTATGATAAGTGCATTTGTCTGCCAAGTCCGAGGGAAACTGGAAATATCACGTGCTGCTGTGTGCTCCAGGGCCGAAAGGGTTAGCACAGCAGACCTGACACTGTTGCTCTTAGAGCGGTCTGCTTGCAGAGGAGGCAGCTGGGAACTTGAATTTCAGCAGAGTTTCCAGTGTTTCCCAGCTGATAAGAGGGACTCACCGTGCCTAGACTGTTTGACAACAGTGTGGCTTGTGCTGAATGTTTGCTTGCTTTCTGGAATTTTGGTACATGCCAGACAGAAGATGCCTCCATGAACAGCCTCCAATAAAAACCTTGGGCACTGCTTCTCTAATGGCTTTCCCTGGGGAGAAAGATCACACGCTTGTCTTTTCATCGCTGGAGGAAGCCTGTGTTCTGAATGGCCCGCCATAATATGGAGAGAACGTAAGGAAGCCTGCGTGTGGACTCCTCCAGACTTTGCCTGCCTGTTTTACACTTGTGATCCAGCGGCCTGCCTTCACTATGTCACTGTAACAAATCCCAGCCATGAATATAGCTATATACTGAGTCCTGGGTGTGCTAGCAAACGTAGCCTTCATTTCCCATTTGGGCAACGTTAGTGGAAAACATTGGCTCTTGGTCTCAGCAATTGCTTTCAAATATATACTTTTACGGATGAAAACCTTGGGGGCATAGAGTAGGGGAAATTAAATCTTACTCTTCAACGGTGGGAGTAGGTGGGGTGAAATAGGGTAAGCCTGCAACGGTAAGTTGTATAACTGCAGAATCATTAAAAAGAACAATATAGACCCATTTTTCTGATGTGAAAGCATGTCAAAGATTGATTTTATATCATCCCTCAGGGGTGTGTGTGTGTGTGTGTGTGTGTCTGTGTGTAGAAGTTCTGATAAGATAATACATAAGAACCTATCCAGAGCAATTCTCTCTGGAGAGCGCGACCGGATAACAATAGAAACAGGGAAGGGGTGTAAAAGAGCCTTTTGACCTTGTTATATTTTCTACTGCATATATTATATATAATTATATTCATCTTTGTGTGTATCTTTATCTATGATAATGCATGTATCTGTGTCCCTTTTGACGTAGCTCTTCTGGAGAACAACTCTGGCCCTAGGCATCAAGAGCCGTGGCTCCGTGGAGATGCCTTCACCTA
Source organism: Equus caballus (assembly GCF_041296265.1). Taxonomy (NCBI): domain Eukaryota; kingdom Metazoa; phylum Chordata; class Mammalia; order Perissodactyla; family Equidae; genus Equus; species Equus caballus. Next base: position 88,838,957 of record NC_091698.1, read on the forward strand.
CAATTACACTGTCAGGACTTAAAAATGAGTTTGTTTTCCCATATGGAAATACCATGGAGACAGCATAAAATATCGAGAATAAAGAGTAAACTGAAGAAAACAATGAAAATCATCTGTAATCACACCACTGAGGGGTATTCATCACTGTTAATTTATTAATAATCAGTTTTTGCTTCCCTCTCTCTCTATCAGTATTGGTATCAATATATGTTTAGACCGTTTTGAGATGGTATTTTCACTTTTGAAAATGTATTATCAGGAGACATAGAGCTGAGTAAAGATTTATGTACAAAACTTTGGCCAACTTGTTATTTATAATTACCAAAATTTGGATATAACAGCATAATAGAACAGAATTGGGATAGTTAAATGGGATGAAATATGCTGACAATAAAAGTCATATTTTTTGAAGAACACATAACAACGTGGGTTAATGCTGATAATATAATGCTATATAAATAAAGGCCAAGGAAGAGAAAGGGAGGAAGAAGAGGAAAAATGAGGAGAGATGGAGTGGGAAAGAGAAAATAAGAAGAGAAATGGAAAGATGGAAGCAAAAACTTCATGCTATTAATGGATTAACAGGGATGGATGCCCCTCAGTGGTGTGATTACAGACGATTTTCGTTGTTTTCTTCAGTTTACTCTTTATTCTCGATATTTTATGCTGTCTCCGTTGTATCTCCATATGGGAAAACAAACTCATTTTTAAGTCCTCACAGTGTAATTGTAGGTGAAGGCATCTCCACGCAGCCGCGGCTCTTGATGGACAGGGCCAGATTTGCTCTCCAGAAGAGTTACGTCAAAATGGACACAGACAGATGCATTATCCTATTACTTTATCAAAACCTGTCCTTCACTGATTTCCATCATAGGTGTTGCTGCTTTAACAAAAAAGGAAAATTCTTTATTTAAATGTATAATCCTTTTCTGAGTTGAATATTTTCCTATTTATTGCTTTTTGTCTTTTCTGAGTTGCCTGGCCCTGTGCTAGATCTAAAAGTTATTTTTAAAAATCAATTTATCAGATGTAGTACATATATTTTTTGAATGTACTTTTTACTTGACTTTAATTATATAAGTACTTCTAAAAGTGTTAAAGTTTAGTTTAAATTATAAAAATAAATATTTGAGCACTATATCAATATCTTCCTTAATGATTTCAGTTATCATTGAAATATTATGTTAGAAATTTGAATGATATGAAAATTATGACACTTACGTATTTGTATATAACTCTCATCAGCTTAAGGTTATTTCCGTAGTTTGCTTTTTGCTTGTAAAATACCTAAATATATTCAAATTTGTTACACTATATATTATTTTCCTATCCATATGTGTTTCGATGCCTTTCTTATCTCAAATTTAAATATCATAGATAGTCTATAATCTTTCTAGAAATTTATTGGGAGATATAGATATATATGTACATGTATGTGGCTATATATATAGACAGAGATAAATATATAATACACTTAATATATTATAAATAACATATATAATTAAGTGTAATATAGTATATACATATATTTTCTGCTGCACTGTTAATGACTGTTGCTTAATGATTTATTAAGATTTTATTGGTTTACCTAAAACAATCAGTGTATATTATGGACTAATTAGAAAATAAAGATAAGAAAAAGACATTAAGTATCACCATTCATCTAACAATTCACAGTTAATCATTAGTCACACCTTTGGGTATATCTTCTAGAATATTTCATATGCTAATATGTACTCATACTATGTATAATGATTTTTATCATGTTGTTCATTGGTTTGTTCTGTTTGATAATCTACCGTGACCTTATTTCCATATTATTGTTTTTCTATTACCAAACTTTTAATTGCTAAATAGATTTCCATAAAAAGATTTGTATGATTACTTAACCAGTTCCATGTTTCAGGAAATATATGTTCTTTTAAACTTTTTTATTATCAACTGTGATCAGATGACTATTCTTGTAAATTAATATTTTCACACATGATTAATTATTTCCTTAGGATACATTCCTAGTGGCAGAATCGTTGGATCAAATGTTATGACCGTTATAAAGATCTTCGATACATATCATGTTATGGCCTCCCAGAAAGATTTTACCATTTTATAATCTCTCCAGCAACGTATGGAGGGCAAGATCCATGTTTTTCTACGTATTTACCAATATTAGATATTAGGATTATGTTCTACTTTTTAGAGGAAAGCAGTATCTTCTCACTAATTAACATATATATGGTGTGTAAACTTCTCATAGTTTTATTGGCTATTTGTGGTTTTTCACTTCTAAGTTTTAAAGTGAGTTATGACAATTGGTCCAAGGGTGTTCTCTTTCTTTCTTTCTTTCTTTCTTTCTTTTTTATTTATAACAGCTCTGAAATTGCTTTAATTTTCTTTTAGATGCAAGTACATGTATCAGTGAGGACTAACACAGACACCGAGCTGGCTGGTCAATTAACAGAATTAAATACCTATTTCTGTATTGATTGTGTGATAAAAATGGGACAAAATCAGGTTTATCTTTAACTGTGCGTTCTTGAAGTCTCATGGTTCCTGTTTTAAGTTAGGCCTCCATTATGTGGGTTTCTTTGTTTTTGTTCAGTTGTGTTCTCTGTGTAATCTACCCTGATATTGTTTACTAGATGTGATATTGGCTAATTGGAAAGAGACTGTTTTAAATTGTTTTTCACTTGGGCTCAGACTCAAAAAGAAATCTATTCATTTATTTGTTGCTGACTTTGCTTATTTGATCCTCACTCTAGCTTTCTGATCTCTCAAGGAGCCAATTAAAACACCTTTCTTCAAAGAACTTTGTATTAGTCAGTTTAAGTTTAGTTATTGTGCAGTGAGAAGCAACCCGAAGTCCCACTAGCTTTCACATAATAAAGGTTTATTTCTCACTCATGCTGATAAATACTGTGGATTGGCTGCAGCTCTGTTCCGTGTTACTAAGGGTCCAGGCTGTCAGAACAACCTCTAAGACACCACCAGTCTCCTTCCACATGGAGAAAAGTGCATGGCAAGTTGTGCACTGGATTTTAAAGCTTCTTCCTGGAGGTGAACCACATTATTCAATTCACAGTTCATTGGGCAAAGAAGTTATATGGCCAGGTCTGACGTCAAAGCAGCCAGAAAGTATAATTCTCCTCCCAGAAAGATACAGCAAATATTTTGAATAAAAATACTATCACTATATCTGTTTAAGTACTTTGCTAATATTTGGCTTTAGAGTTAGAAAGCCACGCCAGTGGTAAAGCCATGCCAGTGGTAAAGCCGCTTATGCATTAATTAGGTTGAGAATTTTTACCCCAATGCAGCCTTAAGTGATTTAAAGCAAGAGCCTGCAAACTGCGAACAGCCAGGTAGTAAACATTTTAATTTTGGTGGGCCAGTCTCTGTTGCAACATTTCCAACTTCTCAAGTCTGCTGATATAGCCAGGAAGTAGCCATAGTTATTACAGAAACAAACAGACATGTCTGTACCTCAATAAAACTTTATTTAAAAAAAGCAAGCCAAGGGCAGGATTTGTCTTGCTGGTCATTGTTTCCCAACCCCTGAGAGAGTACAGTTCTTATCTTGTCAGAGGAGAAATTTAGAACGTTCTAGTGAAAGCTGGAGATTTGTCTGTTCTTTCTGAAAATTTTGCTAATGGATAGAAACTGAAATTGTGTTTATGGTAGGTCCTGCTCTAATATAAGGTTTGTCATATTTATTTTAATAGCTGTTGATTCACTGAAAAATGAGATGCAGAGACATAATTTGAAACATTATTTTCAATATACTTACTTTCTTAAAACAGGCTATGGAAGGGAAAGCTCTATGAAATTTGCTTGGCTGATGGGAATATGCAGAGAAATGAGAAAACATTGTAAGGGATATGGACTACAAAAAGGATAAGAGGGGCCAACCTGGTGGCGCCGTGGTTAAGTGTGCACGTTCCGCTTTGGCGGCCCGGGGTTCTCTGGTTTGGATCCTGGGTGCTGACATGGCACCACTTGGTATTCCATGCTGTGGTAGGTGTCCCGCATATAAAGTAGAGGAAGATGGGCACGGATGTTAGCTCAGAGCCAGTCTTCCTCAGCAAAAAGTGGAAGATTGGCGGCAGATGTTAGCTCAGGGCTAATGTTCCTCAAAAAAAAAAAGAAAAGCAAAGGATAAGAAATTTTGATTTAATTCCTATCATAGAAATAAAAGGAGTAGTTTCTTGGAAATGGTACTCATTCCACCATCTTCCTGGAAAAGGCACAGTACTACTTAAAATGTAAATAAATATAATTCAATCTAGACACACATATATATATATTCCATGGAGCTCTAGTCACAAAAATAATGGAAGCATAAAACCTAGACAAAAGGTGACCATGTCTGTGCCTTTTAAACCTTTACAGGAGTCATTACAGGTAACCATAAAAATAGAAATGTCTAATATAATTGACAAATTAAAACAATATCATTCTATTGGTTTGAGAGTTGCTGAAAATATTTAACAAAATTATTTCGCTCGATTTTGTATTAAGAATGAAAATCTGTTTCCTTGCTAAGAATAGAATAGGTTCAAAGTACTTTCAGATTTCTTTCCCCAAAAATGCAGGCTTGAATACAATGAAATGTTAATTGATTCATTGAACTTTTGAAGCAACTATTTAACATTTTCAATAAAAAAAGCCTACCTCTAATCCCAGGCGGCAGCTTTACTAAAGACATACATTATAATTATGCTTCTGTTTTTATTTCCTCCTAATAATGGAGACTAGGAAAGGCTGTTTTCTGCATCTGGATTTCAAGCCATCATTCAGACAAAGCTTCATTAAACCCCACCAAACACTAAAGGTCACTGTGGTTTCATATGTTTGTATTGTAGCAACCAAATGTTGCAAAAACTCTATCGGCAGCCAGCAAAATTCAGAAACACCAGAAAATGGCAACGGTAAGATGAGGACATAGGTGATAAGTTCATCTGCTCAACAAACAGAAACACAGATGAATAGAATATAGTTCTCTCCCTCAAGGAAATCATTCTGCATAGAAGACTAAAACTAAATTGACAATTAGAATATTTCATGTTAAACCAAAGTTGATTTTCTTTAAATAGATGCACTGTGCTGACCCAGAAAAATCTTTTCTCATTTCAAACATATAGAAGTGCCATTTAAAATATAACAACCGCAAATGTAAATATATAGTAGAACTCAAAATACAAACAAGGAAAAAAAATCTTCCCATAAAGAGGGAAGTAAAAGCTGGAGCAGTGGATAGAAGCTGAAGCCCAGGGGCTCGCGGGCCTTACTGCCTGGGGCCCGGGACTCTACTACGTGTTGTAAGAGGAACAGACTCCTCATGCTGGGGATTAGAAATGAGCTACTGCATAAAACAAAGATTTGTCAGGCCTGACCCATTCATAAAATGGAAACTATACAAACTCTTAACAACCAGGAAACCACACAAAAACTTACAGCCTGCATGAGGGCCTGGACAGAAAAAATGACCTGAAAAGAATCATAATCTCAGGCCTTTTCTCCTTTTATGAAGTCCAGGTTCATACTGTGCAATCCACATCTCCAACTAGTCCAGGGAAAAAAAGGCCTATTAGAAATAGTATTTCTGAAGAGAGATTCTGACAAACCAGGAAAAAAAGAACTTCTCACTGAGTATAGCCTCTGATAGGCTAGACTTACCTGGAAAAAAGTTACAAACTGTTATTTTACTATGAAATAAAATACCAAGAGACAGAGAGAAAAAGAGAGAGTCAGCAGGTACACCAAATAGAAGAGAACTAGAGATGATACACTAATTTAAAATAAGTGGGTTTTAAAGTGTTCAGACAAATAAAGGAAATAACATAAAAAATGTACGGTATGATATACAAAGAGATACTGTTGAAAAGCAACCAAACATATAGTCTAAAAAACAAAACACAAAGTTACTAAGATAAAAAAAAAAACCTATTGTATCGGTTAATAAGCAGATTGGATATAGTTAAAGAGTGAATACATTAATTGGAAGACGGAAGGTAGAAGATCATCTGGGATAATACAGATTGATAAGAACATAGAAAAGAGGTTTCAGGGGCCAGCCCGGTGGCACAGGGGTTAAGTGTGCATGTTCCGCTTCAACGGCCTGGGGTTCGCAGGTTTGGATCCTAGGTGCGGACATAGCACTGTTTGGCAAGCTATGCTGTGGTAGGCATCCCACATATAAAGTGCAGGAAGATGGGCACGGATGTTAGCTCAGGGCCAGTCTTCCTCAGCAAAAAGAGGAGGATTGGCAGCAGATGTTAGCTCAGGGCTAATCTTCCTAAAAAAAGAGAAAAGAGGTTTCAGGAGAAGATGGAGGACAAAATAAAGTCTAGATATTGCAAACAAAAGAAGAGAGAAAATAGGAAAGGGGTAATATAGCACTGAGGAATTTCCAAGATTGATGAAAGTCTGAATTTTCAAATTGGTTGAACTTTCTAAATCTTAAACAGAGTGGATGTAAACATCCATACCTGGTTGAATTATAGTGAAGTCACATAACATTAAACACACAAAAAATTATGTTTCCTGAAAGAAGAGTTAAATATTTTTTTATAAAGAAATACCAGATGGACTTACAACAAATGTTTCACCAACAATGTCAAGTCCAAAACACTATGAAATGTATCCTTATAGTACAGAAGGAAAATAACTGGTAACTAGAGTTTCAAACTAAGCTAAACGTTATTTAAGAATAAGGTGCAATAAGGGAATTTTCTAGCAAAGATTGTGGGAATTTACTTCTGGCAGAATCTCACTGTAAAAACTGCTAAGAATGTGCTTCAGCAAGAAGGACATTGAAGCCAAAAAGAAAGAGTAAGATGAAAGAAACAGCAAATGTGGATAAATCTACATAACCATTGACTGTAAATAGTAGAATTGACCAAGTTGGAAAGTGTAGAAACAAGCAGCACTGAAATACCACGCAAGAATAGGGAAGACGAAAGCTGGGAAACTTTTCACTATTTTGAGTATTGATGCTAAATATTTAAGTGTAATACTAAAACAAAAGAAATAGTGTGTGTGTCTTTCCAATAGGTAGAGGAAACACAAAACTAAACGAAACACTTCTTCAATCCAATCAAGGGCAAAAAATTAGAAAGACACAACAAACAGTTAAAGGAAGACATAAAATAAGATGTTGTAAATAGCCCTAATCTACCAGTAATCACAATAGAATATAGTTATTAAACTCATCTGTTTTATCAGAATCTAAGAGATTGGAAAAATAAAATAAATTCAGTCTCGTGCTATTCAAATGAGCTATGCATACAGTAAAACTAACTTTGAAAGATTATTATGGAATGCTGAAAATAGGAACATGTGTACTATTAAGCAAGCTAAAATATGTTAGTTACTATTTGAAATCACAAAAGGTTGGAAAACATGGAAATGTATTTCAATACGGACAATTGATAAATCAATAAATTTATAGATAGTTCATATTTTAGTTTTTTTAATTTATATTTTCCCATTATATTTTTCTAATCAATTATTTCTGGTACATATTGAATGTAATTGCTTTTGGATATTTATTTTGCAACTATTTACATTCTTAAACTTTACTAATCATCTAATCCATACATATTTGTACATTAGCTTCTTTCAAGTCAATGAAAAAAAGTTAATTTTGGGGACTGGCCCAGTGGTACAGTGGTTCAGATTGCATGTTCTGCTTCAGCAGCCCAGGATTCACTGGTTCAGATCCTGGGTGTGGACCTATGCACTGCTTGTCAAGCCTGCTGTGGCAGGATCCCGCATATACAAAGTAGAGGAAGATGGGCCGGGATGTTAGCTCAGGGCCAGTCTTCCTCAGCAAAAAGAGGAGGATTGGCATCAGATGTTAGCTCAGGGATAATCTTCCTCAAAAAAGAAATTAATTTTATCATATTGTGATGGCTAGACTTCCAGAGAAATACTAAATCGTATGGTGAAAGCTAGTTTATTAGTTTTGCTCCTGAGCTCAATGGGAATTCCTAGTGTTTCACTATTAGATATGGAATTATTTGTTAGTATGTTGTAAATAATTTTTATCATGTTAAGGCAGGTTCTTCAATTCTTAGATGATATAGATTTTTCTTAGGAAAGTGTAGAATTTTGTTAAAATCTATCATATCTAGTGAGATGGTCAAATAGCTTTTCTTCTTTGCCCTGGTGCTATGAAAATTATTAATAGTTTCTTATTATTAATCATTCTTACATTTTTACGTTAAACCCTAAATGCTTTTAATGTGTTTTATTTTGTTATACTGATTATTTTGGTTGGTATTTTATTTGGGATTATTGGGATCTAGCACATACCAGAAAATCAATACATATTTGTTGAATAAATATGGCAGTCTCACTTTTTTTTTTTCCTGAGTAAGATTCGTCCTGAGCTAACATCTGTTGCCAATCTTCCTGTTTTTGTACGAGCTGCCACCACAGCATAGCCACTGGTGAGTGGTGTAGATCTGCACCCGGGAACCGAACCTGAGCTGCCAAAGTGGAGCATGCCGAATTTAACCACCAGTCCAGTGGGGCTGACCTATAGTCTCACTTTTATCAGCACCATTCTGCTTAAGCTAAGCTTTTAAAAAATCCTTTATTTTCTCCAGTCTTTCCTTTTCTAGTACCTTCACTGGCAAGGTAATCGTCAAAGATCTCTTATCCTGAAGAAAATCACACTAAATTTTTTATGACTTGAGTTTACAAAACCTCTCTAAAGAAAGATTCCCCCTTTATTGATTTTTTTAAATAATAATTGAGGAGAGGTTAATCTGTTAAATTATTTCTAGTTATTCTTGTTTGCATTTGGAGATGGAAGGAATGAAAACTCTAATCTTTTAAGGAATAAAATTTTATTTTGAGATGTTCCCTTGTTTCTGAGAAGCACTTACGTATAGAAACTGTCTCAATTCTCTGCAAATGGCAATAACCTCTGAGCCAGTATTATATTGGATCATAGGGAATAAAGAGAAATAAATTGCTCGCCTTTTGCAGCCAATTTAATTGCATGGCTCCCTCACCCATCTGGCTGGAGTACTGGGGGCTGCAGGAGGGTGCTCTGAGACAGTCTGATGAACATGCGCTTCCAGGTCATACGCTGACTTAGGAGAAAATGTTGGTCTGAGCCGGCTGTGTGGAGCTACTGGAGCATGTTTATCAGGACCTTGGCCAGCGATTACTCTTGGCTAAGGAGCAGGGCCTGGATTGGCTCTCTTCTTACCTTCCACGTGGATTGTCCCATTTCTCTCCCTATCCGTCCTCATCATAGTGCCACCACTTTCTCTGACTCTTGCAGATGTTTTTGCCATTAAGTGACAATTTTTGAACCAGAAGATAGAAGTTTCTGGATCTCTCTAAACCTTAGCTTCTGCAATTATAAACTGGAAGTCAAAATACCTACGTCAGAAGGTTGATGTAGGAGTATGTGTTCAGTCTTGTGAAGAACGCCCTATGGCTCCTAGCGTACAGCAGGGTCTAAAAAGAGATAAATGCTTGCTGCTTTCCTTCATTCTCTCATGGTTTTATCATGCTTTAAACGTTCTCTTCCTTTTATTCTTTAATTATTTTGAAACAAGTAAAACAAAAATATATATTTTATTTGGAGAAAGTTTTGTGCATGCAGATTTTTGGCCCCCACTCAGCTGCATTTGAATGAGCCTGGGGCCTCCAGTGCTCCCTTATCAAGAAATAAAGAGCCCCCACAGCCTGGTGGGCTTATCACCTTGTGTGGAAATATCTTTCCTGATTCAGACTCAATGTGTACTTCTTGGCTCTGCTTACATGTCTGTGTCATCAAGCACATGGCCAAATCCACTACTGCATCTGTCTTCTGTGAGGAGGGGATGAGATCATTCAGAGGAACAAGAGGAGAGCATGCAGGCCAATGGCCCAGTGTTGGCTGCCAGGAGTGAGTAAAGTGTTGTTCCATCCAGTGCTTAACTATGTTGTGTTTACCTTGGTGACTCCAATACCAAGACGCAGTGGGTAGAAGTGTGGACTTCTACTCCTGAAAGTAAGCAACAGATGCCACTTGCTTGACAGTTTATGATTATAACAATTCCAGAAAATTGTTGTAACTATAGAATGAAATATGACAGTCTCCTTATTAATCTCCTCTTTCCCCTCTTACTCTCTTTACCCAGAGATAACCTTTGCTAAAGACTTAGTATGTGTAACACTAGCTGTTTTTAATGATTTTCATTTTCTTGTATATATGTGTTTGTGAATATCTATGGTATAATCACATAATCATATATCATATAATTTATTTTTTGTGACTGTTTTCTCTTAATAATATAATTTTACAGACCTTTCTGTTCTTTCTTTATAAAGCTGCATAGAATACCATGGTATCACAATATTATAATCATATTTCCTCTATCCTTTGAGGAATGTTTTAATTTTACCCTTTTAATTCTGAAAAATATAGCCAAATTTTCTTCCCCAAATAATTACATAAATTTCCACTTTTGCCAACGTGAATGTCTATTTTGTGATTGAGCAATGAATTTATTTCATTTAGCACAACGTCCTCCAGATTCATCCATGTTGTCACAAATGGCAGAGTTTCCTTCTTCTTTATGGCTGAATAATATTCCACCATTTATATGTGCATCACATTTTCTTTGTCCATTCTTTCACTCAAGGACATTTAGGTTGTTTCCGTATCTTGGCTATTGTGAATAATGCTGCAAAGAACGTGAGTGTGTAGATATCTCTTTGAGATACTGCTTTCAGTTGCTTCAGATATATACCCAGGAGTGGGATTGCTGGAGTATATGGTAGTTCAATTTTTAATTTTGAGGAGCCACTGTACTGCTTTCCATAATGGCTGTACCATTTTACATTGCCATCACAGCGTATAAGTCTTCCCTTTTCTTCACATCCTCACCGACACTTGTCTTTGTGATAATAGCCATGCTAACAGATTTTTGCATTTTAAAAGGGTGCTGTTTTACGGTGTGGGGAGTAGAGTATAAAGGTATAAGATTGCAAGCTTAAAGATAGAGTTTTTATTTTTCTCAAAGATGACCGATTCTCTCAAAAACATATTAAATTATCAATCTTTTTCTTACAAAGTTAAGGAAGTAAAACTTTATTAGGTCTGAACTTGATTCTATTGATATGCATCTCCATTTCTTTTTGTGTATAGGACCACTATAGTAACTGTGTGGTGGGAACTGGGCTAAGTTTTACCTCATTATGTTTTGCTTTAAAATTGTTTATTATTGTGCATTTTTGTTCTTTATTAACTCTAGAAGCAGCATGAAAATATATTTTTTCAAAATGTATTGGATTTATTTATTAATGAATATAGAAGAAATTGACATTTGCAATATTGAATCTTTCTAACAAAGAGTCTTAATTTAGGTCTTTTATAAGTGTCTATATCACTTTTGACCGAGATCTAGTACACTTCTTGTTAATTATTCCCAGGAATTGCATGGCTTTTTGGAGCATTTGTGAATGGATTATTAATACTTCACTTTTAAAATTATTACCCATTGTGAGAAGGTTTTATGTTAATTTTGTATTCACATACTTCATTCAATTATTGTATTATTTTAATAGTTTATGGATTGATTCTTTAGAATTTTCTATGTAAATATTTATATTGTCTTTAGCTAGTGACTATTTTGAATATTTTTTTCCAATGTTTGTACCTTCCATTTATTTTGCTTTAATGTTTTTGTTAGGACCCTCAATACAATGTTAAAAATTGTTAAAAAGAGAGTTTACATTGAACACCTTGCCTTCATCACTAATAGAGTTGGAATTTTGTTTTATAATTAAATACATTTTTAGGCTATAATTCAGGGAATACTTACTAATTTTCTCATTTATTCTTCATAGCAACCTAATGATACCACACCCTTAATATACTCGCTTTTTATATAAGGCAACTGAAGTCCAGAGTAAATAAGTAGCTTGCCTGTGGTACATAATTAATAGATAATGGAATCCAGAATTTAGAGAGTTTAACTTTGGAGTGTATATATCTGGTGGAAAATCTTTCCAGGTTAGGAAAGTTTTCTTCTCTTAGTGTTCTGAGGGTTTTATCAAGTATGAATGTTGAGTTTTATCAGCACTCTACCGAGATAATCACAAATTGTTCACCTTTACTCTTTTAATATATGGAATTACATTAATAGATTTCCTGATGTTAATTCATTCATGCATTTCATTCCTGGGACATACTCTAGCTGGTAATGACACACTGGTGTATTTAATTTGCTAATATTTTATCTACAATATTTCATCTAGATTTATAGATGAAATTGACATTTTTATTTCATTTTACTAGCCAAGATAACTATTAGGATAAGCTTTTAAAATGAACTAGAAAGACTTCCATATTTTCTAATAATAATATTAATCATTAAAAACGTAGCTGAAATTTTGAGACTATGTTAAAGTTTTGCATGTATAACCTCAATGAATTCTTATAATAAGCCCTATGGAACAATAATATAATTCTCCACTTATCAAGAGATAACACCAGCTAGGATGTTAAGTAACTTGGGAAGGGTCATGCTATAAGAATGGCACATCATGATTAGAACAGCTGAGTTTTTATGTCTGCAATATCTTTATTGCCACTTCATGCTTTCAAATAGTAGTTTAGCTGATTAAAAAATTTAAACTTGACAGTTTTTCCCTGGGAACTTTGAAGATATTATTCCTTTAAGTACTAACATCTACTCTGCTGATGATAGGTTAAACAGGTGTCAATCTGACTGTTAGCCTTTGAAGATCTATTTTCTCTCCCCCTTTTAGTTTTGAGGAGATTGGCCCTGAGCTAACATATCTGTTACCAATCTTCCTCTTTTTTTTTCTCCTCAAAGCCCTGGTACATGGCTGTATATCCTAGTTGTAGGTGATTCTAGTTCCTCTCCATGGGATGCTTGATCCACACGATGGCTTGATGAGTGGTGCGTAGGTCCATGCCCAGGATCTGAACCAGTGAACCCCGGGGTGCTGAAGCAGAGCGTGCAAACTTAACCATTCGGCCACGGGGATGGCCCCTATTTTCTCTCCCTTGAAGCTACTAAATGCTCCTGCTTATCAGTGACATGTTTTACAACAGGCCTTGCGTATGGACTGGAGTAGGTACTTGGGTGTTTTAATCAGAGGATTTTGTATTTAATTCTTTCATTTATTCATTTAACAACTATTTATTGAACACATTCTATGTTCCAGATACTGTTCCAGCTGTGGGGTATAAATTAGAGAATAAATCAGAGAGAAAATCCTGCCCTTGTGAAGCTTATAGTGTAGCCTGGGGAGTTGGACAAATGATAAAACAGATCAGTCAATTACATAGCATGTTATACAGTGACAGCCCTATGTGAAAGAAGAAAGCAAGGAGGGTGATGTGGAAATTCAGGCTTTGGAGTGGAAATTTCAATAAGTATGGTCAGCAAGACTTACGGGAAGGCAATATCTGAGAGAGTGAGTGACATGCACATACAGTGAAGAGGGTTCCATGCAGAGAGAGCAGCAGATGCACAGGTGTGCTGGAGTGTACCTGGCCTCTTTCAGTGACAGCAAGGAGGCCACCATGGTTGTAGACAAGTGAACAAGTGAGACAGAAGTAGGCGATGCAGTCAGAGAGATATCATAGGTCTAATGGTGTAGAACTTTCTAGGCCATTTAAATAACTCTAGATTTGAGTCTGTGTGAGATGGTCAACCACTGGGGCTTTTAGCAGAAGAGTTTGTTGATTGGATTTATGTTCTCATTAGATCATCCAGACCACTCTATTTTAAATAAATTATAAAAGGGCAAGAGCAGAAACAGGGAAACCAGTTATAAAGTTATTGGGTTATTTTAGATTGAAGATGATAAGAGCATGGACCAGGTGGTAGCAGTGGAAGTGATGAGTAGTAAGATTCTGCACATATTTTGAAGGTAGAGCCGAGTGAATTTGCAGATGAATTAGATGTTGGTTGGAAAAGGAAATGAGAGATCAGGGAAAATTTTGGCCTCAGCCACTGGAAAGATTGACATGCCACAAAAGGTCTAGAAAAAACTTTGGGAGAAGAAGTTTTGAGGAGAAATAAGAAACCAGTTTTGGAACTATTATTAAGTTTGAGATAGATATTAGGTCTCCACATAAAGAGGGCACTTGGATATCTCTGAGTCTGCAGTTCAAGAGATAAGTCTGAACTGTAGATATAGTTCTGACTGTTCAGCTTACACATAATATTTAAAGCCAAGCAATTGATGAAATCTCCAAAAGAGAGACTGGGTATAAACAGAGAAGAAAGTAGAGGGAAGAGTTTAAAAAACACAAACAAACCAATGATTGAGTCCTGTGACACTCCAAAACAAAGAGTTAAAAGATTATCGGTCTCTTTCAGCAAAGGAGACTGAAAAGGGTGAGTCAGTAAGGTAAAAGGGAAATCAGAAGAGCGTGGTGTCTGAAAAATTAATTGAAAACATTTCAGAAGCATTCAGATGCTACTAATATGTCAAAATTCATGGTGGAATTATGGGGAGGAAGGTCTGGTTGGAATTGGTTTAAGAGAGAATGAAAGGACAGGACTGGGAGACAGTAAAACAGACATATGGTTTCAAGGACTTTTGCTGTAAGTGGAGCAGAAGTATAAACTGCTTGCTGGAGGTGGAATTGCAGACAGCAGTGGGTTAATTTTTTTTTTTTTTTTAGGTAGGATAAATAAAAAGAGCAATTTCATCTGCTGATGGGAATAATCTAGTAGAGAAGGGGAAGTTAGTGATACAAAGAAGACAAGAGAAGATTTCTGGTGTGATGTCCTTGCTTATCTTTTAAGGCATTGAGAGCTAGTACGCAAGAGGGAGGCTTGATCTTAGCTAGTAGCAAGAAAGAAGGCAGCATATATGGGTGCAGATGTTGGTAAGTGCATATGTGGCAACTTGTGAGTTCTGATTGCTTCGTTTTTAATGAAAGAGGGAGTAAGGGAAAAATTAAGGATAGTGGAGGAGGTATTGCAGGTTTGACAAAAAGGGAAATGACCAAAATAGCCATCTATGAGATTAAGAGATTTAATGGACTAGAGAAATGTATTATGATTGTTGTTCATATGTAAAGAGCTCTTACAGATGAACAAGAAATAGATGGACATGCCAATAAAAAACGATGAAAAATATGTATGCACAAATCCCACATACATACACGCAAATATATATGGCCAATAATAAGATGAAGCAATTGTTAACCTCAATCCTAATCAAAGAAAAGAAAACTAGCCAATTGGTCAATATCACTGGAGCGACATTCTTTCTAGTGAGCAATCTGTAAGAGATATCACTAGATTCTGGAATATGTTTATCCTTCCACATGCCTTAAGGAATTTTTCCTCCCAGGAAATAATTGATTATGCTTGAAAACCTTTAACCATATATTGTTTATCTCTACTATTTCTGAGTATTGGGAAAAAAGTAAATGTTGAAAAACGAACCCTGGATAAGTAAATTGCTGTGAAAGGCGATTAAATTATATTCAACCAGTAAAATGTCATTAACTGTAGATGAATATTTAATTAAAAAGTTTATGACACATAAATGAATTCACGATGCATGGCATCCTCTTTTAAAAAATGTAATGCATATATTTATATTATGGAAAATGAGATTTACTGTACACGATTTTGGCATCGGTTTGGGTTCATTCATTAATTTCAATGCTAAGGAACTTTTTGTTGAGCCACTATTTCCTTTTGTTCATTTCTGTTGGTTTTGGGCAGGGAGTGGTGATAATTTGTAAATTGGTAATTCCAGTACGATCTATCTGGGAAACTCAACTCACAAGCTCAAATTGTTTCTGCTAGATCTGTGGCCTGATCTGACTTTCATTTTAGAAAGATTACTCGAGTACCACAAGTGGTGTGGTTTGGACAGAGATTAATTGTATGTATGGAACCCAACTGGAGTCCTCTTTAGGAATCCATGGGGGAGGTAATGAGGATCAGGGATGTGGGCAGTGAGAATAGAGAATAGGAAACAGAGTGGAGGTTCCAGATGTGGTGTATGAAGGGAAGGCCCTGATATTCTCATAGAAAACCACATCCCAAGAAGAACATTCCGAGAAACCTACCAAGACAGGCAGAAGCATGAAGCAGAACCAATTCCTTCCCTACTGAAAAAGGCAGTCTCTGCTTGTACAGCAGCTTTACTATTACAATTTAAAATTATAGGATTATTTTTGTCCTGAGTTCCTCCATCTGTGTTTAATTATACACCACTGTAATGATAGGGAAATAGCAGCTATTTTGAGGACGCTGTACCTTTTCAGTCTTCGTACCCCTTCTCCGTGTGATGCTGAAGTTAAAAAGAGGAATGCGAACCAGAAGAGGCGCAGGTGGCTGTGTTTATGGGCTTCGGGAGATATGATTACCTCACTCGGCTGATTGCTACCTGAAGGGAGTCAGATTACAATTAAGACTGTCAGGTAAAGCACACAATTAAAGTTCATTGCAAATGCTGTCGACAAACTGGTATTAGCTGGGAAATGCACTCTGGCAAACAGATGTACCCTGGAAAATAGAAAGGGAATGTTTCCTTCTAGAACAAATCCACTTTATCAAATCTGACAACCTTCACTTGAGCTCTGGGTCCTGTGCTAGAAAGAGCTTCTCATTTGATTTAAGCAATTGGCACATCACTTGCAGGTTGGAAATGAGTTGACTCATTAACTTATTTTGCTTAGTAGAAAAGCTAGAGGTGAGAGAAAACATGCTTACCTCACCACATTCTGCTCTTTGCCTCCAGATTTGTTTAAGAGCCGGAAATACTGCATTCTACTATGTTTATTAAGGGGTGAGGACATGGTTCTAGAATTGGAATATTCTTATTACAAAATGTTGGAAAAAGCCATCCCTTTCTTTTTAAAATTGGCTTTTAGTCAATCAGATGGCGTGGCTATAGCCGGCCCAAGTGTTATCAATCTCTTTAAGTATCTGCTTGCATTTATATGACACTGATAAGAAAGTTCCCATATACAAACAGCGATTCTGCTATTTGATTTGACTCTATAAGTAACTGTATATATCATTCCCTCTTAATAAGGTGGGGTATTCCCTCAGCTCACACATATCACAGACATTACTGCTAATGGGAATTATGCGTGGGGACCGAGTAGAAACTACAGCTCCTGCTCCCAGGCCTCCGCTGTGTTTTCCTGCACTAATGATATTTTTCATCTGGTCGGTAATGGAGGCAGTTGATCTAAGGGATTGGCTGTCACATAGAAATTCCAATCTAGGGGGAGGGATTTGCTTTTCTCCATAATACTGAAGCAAACAGTCTAGACCAGACCTCTTTCTATAAGAGAAGGTGCTTTTGACTGCCACTAGAATCTCAGGAAAATATCCAGATTAGAAAAATAGGAAGTAAAGAAACACATAGTTTTCTGGTTTGGGGTGAGGAGCAGTTTTATGCACACCCACTGTCTTTGAGTCCTCATGGCACATTGCTCCCTTGGGAAATTAACCTCTCTGAGTACACCTTAATTACTTGGTCTGTTATATAGAGTGAGGATTAAATATGGTAACACATATAATTCATGTGGTGAGTCCTCAAAGATAGTAGTGTTCTCTCTCCTTCCCTCAGAATCTTTGGTGTCCAGAGGGTGCAACCATAACTACTGAGCACTCATGTTGTGTAGGTGACACAAGATCATCACTTCTTCCCTTCACTACTCACATATGCTGTAGCGTCCACGGGACAGCCAGTATGCAGCCTGAGATGTGTCCAGCTCTTCTATTGACCGCTGGCGGCAGTAACCCAATGGTTCTGTGGAATTGAGAAAGCGCCTTGACCTTCTACTGCATTCCTTCTAGTATATATCTTTAATTGAAGTATCAATTATGTACAATAAGGTATGAAAAGTGCATAAAGTTTAAGTGAACAGCTTGATATCCTTCTATATAAGCTTACATTCCTCTAACCTCATTTTAACACACATTATTTCCACTTATTTTGGTAAAATCTCCAAGAGCACCTCAATTTCCACTTCCATTTCCTTCAGTATTTAAAAACATTACATTCCAACCTGCTCTCTTTTGAGGTGTTTTGGAGTTATTTCTGTTCTTTATTTCTGTGCTAGGCATTTAGACTTCTGTGACCTGACAGGGAAACTTGGCCGTGAAAATGCAGTGAACTCCCCCTATCACCAAGCATTCGTATGGCTGTAGAGAAGATATTGTGAAACACTAAGAAACGTGAGATGACACCTGATTGTAGTTGACACACAGTAGTAAAGGAGAGGGAAAATAAATGGAAACTAACATTTCATCAATGCCTACTCTGGGCCAAGGGTTGTGGAAGGTGATTTATAGAGGTGTGGCCTTTAATTTTCTGAGCATTTTTTATGTAAAGTCACACGTAATACTCTACTGAGCTGCCATCATTTCTCTTATCCACTTCTTCTATACAGCTTTGATCGTCTCCCCACAGAGCTATTCTTTGTAGGTATTGCCTTGTCCCTAGCCCTTCTTTCTCTCTCTGTCTCTCAATCCCTTTCCCTCTCTCTCAGCCTTACATTCTTCCCGAACATTCATGAGCATCCCTTTTTGCTTTCTTGTCTTCTCTTCACGTCTCTCCTGTCTGCTGTACCCCATGATCTCTGACTGATGAAAGCCCATTTGTGATTGGTTGCTGAGAACACTCGCCCCCATTCTTGGGTGCTTGGCCATCTCATAAATTGTCTTTTTCAGTCATTTCCGACTGGCACAGAGAGACTCAGAGGTTCCAAAAGCGACAGCTCTCTCATGGAAGGAACATATGCTGCTTTACAAATTTGGCCACTGGTATTAGCTGAGTCATCCCCCACCCTTTTAGATGCCTAATTTCTCCACTTGATTCCAGATTTCTCTTTTTTAACAGTTGTAGGCATCTTTCATCATTCTGAGCCAATACCCACATTAATCTTTTCTATTATGTTAATTACCGTAATTCTTTAACATCCTGTTCAGAGCAATTTAAAACAATGAAACAATGTCTTATTTGAATAGAATTGTTAATGTTTCTCCAGAGCTTTTCCATTTGATTCTCATACTATGCTGGGATCTAGGCAAGCTGGGCCTTATCACTTTCATGTTTCTGAATATGGAGGAGAGAGACACCACAGGGCTACTAAGTAACTTGCTGTGGGTCATTTTTCCCAACCCGCAATTATTCTGTGTTTTGTATTTACTCTCTCTTCCACTACAATATAAACTTCAGGAGAAAACAGGATCGCTTATGTGTAGTTCACTTTTTTCTTCTTGGCCCTTGTCCCATACCAAGCCCTGATAAATTAATAGCGGGCCATCGATTTGAACTGGAGCTCCCATGCAAACACGGTCAGGCCGGGTAGCAGATGTGCTGATATTGCTCACCTTTGAGGCCTCAGTTTCTATTTCCTCGGGTTTGAATTTATCCCTCGTGACCTGCAAGCCCTCTTTTGGTGTATGATTTTTTCCCATGTTGTAGCTGTCTCCTCCCTAGTAACACACCCCATTAGAGTTGTCCGTACTCCACCTGTCTTAACTCTGGGGCCTTTTGGATATTTCTTTCTTAACTACTCAGATTTTCTTCAACTAATCTGCATGAGTCTGGGGAAACCAATATTCTGTGGCCTGGATATGGCCCACAAGGCCAAGCCCCCTTTGGCCTTGTGCTCAGTAGTTATACTTCCTGGGGTGGGGAGACTTCTGAGCCAGCCCCTGCATCTTCTCACCTCTCCCTAGAGAGTCCTTTCTTACACCTTTTCTTCCTGGTTCTCCTGCTGCACCTCTGCTCCTATTCTTTGAGACAGCATAGCTCTTAATTCTCCAGGGCTGTCAATCCTTTCCCCACAGCTAATCCATGTAAAAACAATAATGGAAACAATGGCCCCAAGAAATAATAATTCTTATTTCATTTATTGCCTTTTCAGATTATAACGTGACTGTGTAAATAAATCGTCCCAAATCAGTTCTTTTCTGAAAAGGGCTTTAAAAAAGGATCATTTTGCTCTGTTCCTTTCTTCCCCCAGCCTCTCACTTGGGATTAATCAAGTTAATTGTCACCAGATTAAATTCTTCCATAATGTTGGTAGAGTTTTATTTTATTCCAGAATTTCCAATATCTGTAATTATCAGGTACCTAAGAAACAAATCAGCACTTTGAAGAGCCCCAATTTTGCATGGTGTTCAGCTAATAGTCCTGTTAACAAATAGGCCAAGAACTTTCGGCTTTAGGCTAAAAATCAGACTTCCCACCAGAGTAGACTTTGCAGACCATTGCATATACTCCCGGTTAAACTCTGATTTGCAATGTAATGGTAAATTGAGATTCAGTTAGACTGAAGTTTTTGAAGAACAATCTTTTGGAAAGAGCAAAGCACCTGTGCTGACTTTTTAGCGCTGGAAGTTCTGCTGCCCCCGCAGACATACATGCTCCAGGCTCCTGGAGGTGGTTGTCAATGCTGATTTTATTAGGATTATTGTCTCATGACAATGCAACTCAGGTAAAGCCTTGGTGCTGAGAAAACTAGGAATTAAAAGATTTTGAGGCGGGGCTGGCCCAGTGGCGCTGCGGTTAAGTTCACGTGTTCCGCTTCTCTGCGGCTTGGGGTTCGCAGGTTCAGATCCCGGGTGCGGACATGGCACCGCTTGGCAGAAGCCATGTTGTGGTAGGCATCCCATGTATAAAGTAGAGGAAGATGGGCATGGATGTTAGCTCAGGGCCAGTCTTCCTCAGCAAAAAGAGGAGGATTGGCAGTAGTTAGCGCAGGGCTAAACTTCCTCAAAAAAAAAAAAAAAAAAAAGATGTTGAGGATATGTGCCTTACTTTAAAGAAAAAGGCAGAGAAGGAGAAAATTGTGGAATCCAAGTTTAGTTCAATTTTTGGCTAGCCCTAGGTTTGGGGCCTCTTTGGTCTAGGCACCTGCCGAGACTCTCACCCCTGGTTGTACTAGGGCTTTGGATTCAGACAGACGTCAGTGTGAATCCTGGTTTTTGGTTGCTGGGTGTGTAAACTTGTTTGTGTTTCTTGTTCTTTCTGAACCTTTGCTTTCCCATCCATGATAGAGGGATAGGAATCCCTCTCTTGGAGTGCTACCCTGAGGCTTACTTGAAACGATGCCTGTGTGGGTGGTTGTACAGAGTAAAACACATTAGTAAGGACATTAGTCATTTTTTTTTCTTGTTGATACTACTACTATTCCCCATTTATTTATTACCTTATTCATGCAGGAAATATTTATTGTCCCAGGCACCTTGCAAAATGTTACAAATGTAGATACAAATAATACCCAGTCTGTGCCCTTAGTGAGCTCATACTCTGGCAGGAAACACAGATTGGAAATCCTGCAATTAATAGTTCAAGAAGTTAAGTGCCGCCATGGAGGGGAAGACAGAAACTTCCACTGTCATGTCCCTGGCAAAGTGTGCTTGCTGTAGAGGGAAGAGCGCACCTCCACTTGGCACGATGCCAACCGTCACAACACCTGGCCTTGTGTGGCGTGGTTGTTTTCACCTGCACCTAGTTGGCCCAAGGTGCAGCTGAACCTCAGTAGCAGGGGGGCCTGCAATGGAGCCTCCACACATGTTCTGTTGGGTACAGGGTCAGGTTCTCATCTCAGAGTCCTGATTTAATCTCTGTGCCCTGCTTCTTATCCAGATGTGAAGAAGCACGAAGTCCCCTGGGGAACTTTTATCAACATGCTGGCATCTGTGCTGGGGTCAAGGCGAAATTGAAAACCCAAAGAGCTGTATAAGAATGTGCATAAAGTTCTCTTCTCCTTATTGTCAAATCTAAGTCTAATCATAACTCTCTTAAGAAACTGAGGCTCAGAGAGAAAAGTTATTTGTCTTAGATGAGACAATTAGTTTTGGGCAGAGCCAAAGCTAGGACCTGGGCCTCCTGACTCCCGGTACACAGCTGCTTCTATCGGTCAGAGATCTCCTCCAAAATCTGTCAGAGAGGTGTGACAGAGCAGCACAGTGGGTGAGGAATCAGGAAAATCAGTGTCATAACAACTCTTAATAACAACACCTAACTATTACCAAGTGTCTATTTCGTATCAGGTACTGTTTAAAGATTTTGCATAGTATTAATTTACTTGAACCTTCTAGCAATACTAGGCCCTAGGTCCTTTTATTCTTATTTTATAAATAGAGTAATAGAGATATTAAGTACTTGTCCAAGATCACGTGTGAGTAGCTGGAAAGGGAAGATTTCAAATAGCCTGTCTAACTGTGAATGCCCCTCCAAACTGTCCTCTCTCTCTCTATCATTTTCTGAATGACCAGACCATGCCCAAGCTTGTGCCAGGCATTCCAGGGTTGGGAACAGCAGTGTGACCCCTCATCAGAAGATCTAATCATACCTTCGGAGTGGGAAGGTGTTACTGGCAAGGTCAGAGCACAGACTCATAGAACCATGGATTATTAGAGGTGGTCTTCAAAAACATTGGCTCTTCTGTTAAAAATAAGGCAATAAGCTGGGAGGAGGATGGGTTAGCTGGCTAATCCCTGATGGCTTTCATTCTTTCATGCATTTACTTAATTCATACTCTAGTATATCTTCTGAAACAGGCATTGCCCAATGTCCTGGGAGAGATATGAAGAGAAGAGCACATACCCTGGGACTGTTAGTAAAGGAAGCTCCTCTGGGAAGTACAGGGTTTTGCCTTTACCAAATGTAGTTCATCCTGAGAGATGCATTTTGCCTATGCCTACTTTTTTTTCTTGAAATGCCCACCTTCCTTCACTGGCAAACTCCGATTTACTCTTTAGGGCCAAAAGGAAACGTTACCCAGGCACCCTACATTTAGCAGAAAAATTACTCACCACTGCCTCTGTTTTCCCATCACATGTTATATACATAAATCTTATAGCGTTTCTTGCACTGCATATAATGATGCATTTACAGTCCCTCCATGTATCCCTGGCAGAACCCATATGTTGTCATCATCCTATCTCCAATACCCAGAATACCACTTGAATCACAATAAGGATTTACTGAATGTTTGGATTTTGTGTATCTGTCCTACCATCTTTTTATTTCTCATTATTCTCATTATTCCTTTATTGCCTCCTGAGTCTTGGCTGTAGACACTTTGACGTCAGGGTCAATGTTTGTTCCTTCTTGTTTTTCCTTGCTAAATTGCTAAGAGCAATGGTGGAAACATGGCATGTATGGTCAGTCCATTAGAGGTAGGCAGGGTGATGTATGTCTTCCCAAGTTTAACTTCTCAGATTCTTGGGTCTTCAGAAAATGATGGTGCTAGCATGCCCCCAGCTTGGTTTACAGCTTGTAACACCAAAGATCCCAATGGTGTCCCATACGACAGAGAGGATTCTGAAATCTGTTCCTACAGACCATGAGTCTGTGCTTATTTGCATCTCCCCAGATAGGACTGTCTCCTTGGAGATCTGCCAACACCTGCTCTGGCTGTACTGCCTCTAGCTGAGCCATTCCTGAGACACCTGGCTGTACTGTCTCTAGCTGAGCCATTCCTGAGACACTTGGGGTTTGGTGGGGATGCAATATTCATTCATTATTTCCATTCCATTCCATTTCATCCCATTCTATTCTATAAAAGTGATTCTTGAGTACCTACTAAATGCCTAGCAGCACTATCCTAGGTACTTGGAATGTATCAGTGAACAAAAGCAATAAAAATTCCCACCCACATAGAGTTTACATTCCAGTGAGGAGACACATGGCAAATAATACATGGAATAAATAAATATATTTTATAAGATGTTAGAAAGGAGCAGCGTAGAGAGAAAGAAAGAGTTTAGGGAGAGCTAGCAGGGAGAGGCAATAATTTTAAGTCTAATGGTCAGGATAGGCTTCCTCATGAAGGTAGCATTTGAGCAAAGACTTGAAGGAAGTGAGGGATTTACCCGTGTACACTTCTGGAGAAAGAGTATTCCAGATGGAGAAATAGTCAGTTAAAAGCCTCTAAAATATGAATATACATACACACACATACGCACATATACATGCATGTATATTTGCATGTATGTGGATATGTGTATACACATATACACACATGTGCATTTATTTGTATGTGTATACACACATATATGTATACACACACATACATTGTCTTTTAACGATGTAACAGATTTGTATAATCATGTGCCTGCCCCTGTCTCTCCCTCTGAGATTTCTCCAACACTTTGAAATATGAGTTAAACTAACAGGTTTGGAAAGGTAGACCTGTGATGATTGGTATTCAGACCCCACAAGAATGGACACTAATGCCCGTGGCAGGAATGAGGCTTAGTCCACATCATGGTTACAGACGTGAACACATCAGAACTCAGAAATTGTCACAGCTATTAACGCATTCCAGGCACAAGGACAGAGGTTTCCGTGCAGAGACCTGTCCCGGCCTGCCTCCTTCCACCTGCCCTGGGCAAAAGCCCTTTGGATCCCGGATGTGTGAGGGACTAGGGTGGGCAAGGGCAGGCGCCTCTGCTGGCGGGTCCCTAAGCCAGACTTATTCCTTTTCACAGTCCAACAGGGAGCCTAATCTCAGTCAGGGGCATGAGTTTCACAGTGAGAGAAATACCGCTGGGGTTTCCCAAGTAGATTTAGTCACCCTGCATCGCATATTTTTGTATCTGTGTCTAGTCTGCTTGTCAAGTCTCCGAGTCTTTGCCTGATGTGGAGTGCATGGCAGGAGAAGGGCTGAGGCTACGGCAATGAACAGATATGGTCTCTGTCCACAGTGAGTCCAAAAGATACTAGGGAAATAAGAATCAGCCGCATACAAATAGTCAACAACAGAGTTTCCAGATGAGTATTTCTATGAGTCAATGGCGAAAAGGGCTTAGGGAAGAGAGAAATCCCCATGGACCTGAGGCACCAAGGAGGGCTTCCTGAAGGAGACGAGGACCTGAATAACACGCGGAGGTTCTGAGGCTGGTGAGGAAAGATACTTCCAGGTTAGATCAAATGGCTGGCAGGGGAAAGAGCGTGGGCCGGAGATAGGGGCTGGCCGGGGAAGAAGCTGTGAGATGATTTAGAACCTCCGAAGTGCCTGAGAGATCTCCTGACCCCATCCCACGTCCGCCATGCTGTTGACTGCTGTCATCACAATCATTAGCAACTAAAACACAGTCTGGTGGACAGAGATGAGAATTTGTATTCAGAGGACTTGGTTAAGTCCTAGCACCGTCAATGCAGTATCAACTAATGCTCAGTCATGAACTGGGATTCAGCGTCTTTGCCTGTAAAACCAGGAATACTCACAGAACTTTGAGAATCAGTTGAAATAATTTCCATGGATTCTTTGTAAAGTACGAAGTAAGGCAGATAGTCCCTCTACTCATCACTGGCGGCATCTTGATTATGCCATGTGGGTTGTTGCTTTCCAGAAGCTTTTAATTTAAACTGGAGACAGCTGATAACTCGATGAAGCAAATAAACAAAATAACATGTGCAGGGTCAAATATGAAGTCAGAATGAAGCCAGGGTGAATTAACAGCCCATTCTTTGCACAGCACTGGAGGGCTTTTTGCCTATGGTACAGTTTTCAGGCAGTTTTTGTGTTCTCCACGACTGTACCTCAGTCTACCCAGGGCTTTGCTTGGAATTCTGCTCACAGGAAAATGAGTGTCTGTGGCCCACCTCTGCACGTCCTATGCGACTCAGAGTATAGTCAGGGTGCCCATATAGTTAACCATTTAATCCAGGACATTTCTGAGAGTGATAGGGATACTAGTGACGAGGAATGTTCTAGGAAAAATGGGACATTTGGTCACCCTGAGTAGAGTTCCTTTGCTTTGATGGGTGCAGTAATCCCAGAGGCTCAATGGTTACAGAAATGCACCCCAAAGTTATAGAGGATTGTGGTTACAGAGCTGTTGCGATGGCTCTTCCCTGCCAGTATTCTGGCTTTGAGGAGCCCATCTGTGGGCAGAGGTGGGACAGGCACACGGCATATTCCAAGGTTAGGGCTGTAGTCAGATCTTTTTCTACTTTTTTTTTCACAACCACGTAAAGATGAAAGGATTTCTGAGATAATCCTATGGGTGATTTATGTTTTCAGTCTCACCACATTTGGGTGCTGATTCCTGTGTGTACTTTGTGCTGGATAAAGACTTACTGCTCCACTGGCAACTAAACTTCCTTTGAATCTTGTGAATTATCACCTGCGTATTTACCTCTTCGTGGAATCATTGTGTGAGGTAAGAAAGGAAGGTGGGTTTGTCTCCCTTTTAAAAGTGGAGAAGCTGAGGTTTCAAGTTCACACAAAGGTTCAGACTGTTGCTAGCAGCCGTGACTTTCAAATGCCAGTCTCCCCCTTGAAGACTCCCTCATCGGTAGCGATGACCTGTTCTTTTGTGGACCTAATGCGCGTTGTGTATGCCTTCCTTTTGATATTGAGTATTTTTTTACTGTGAATTCTCCTGGATAATTAACTTTTAAAAGGCAGAGCCCATCTGTGACTTAGCTCCCCCTCACTCACTCGTCTACTCCAGCATTCTGTATTCCTCTAATGAGTATGTGTTGGCAAGCCTTGTGGCCGGGGTTGCTTTAGTCTCACTGCCCTCCTGCTACTCAAAGCTTTGAGTTCCCTTTGGAGAGAAGGCTCTGCATAGCTGAAGACCATCAAGACCCTTGTGCAGAACAGTAGATGTAGATTTAGACAGGAAAGTTGCCAAATGCTGATCCTGTTGTTAAATCAACAGTTAGTTAAAACTCATAAGAATGGGTGGAACTGTAGATCCCTCTATTATAATGCCAAGAGAAAGCCCTAGTATTCAGGAGGCATTTAATTGAGGACTGCTGAATGAATGAATGAATAAATTCTGTAGCAAGAGAAGAGAAATGAAATACTGTGCGGTTTAAAGCCATCGTCTCTGCACCTACTTATCAGGGGTGAGGTTTCCCGTCACTGGAAGACGTCAAGACTAGGAGGGTGATGACTTCTCAGGGATGACAAGAGAAGGTGAAACCAGGTGACACATGAGGCTCCCTCCAGATATGGAAATCTAGGATTTAGGTACTATTTTTATTTTGCCTTTTAAAACTTTGTCTTGTGAAGTAGCTTGATTCAGAGACATTTACCCAAAGATTTTGCATTTACAGTAACTTCCCAAATCATCGACCTGCTCACATCTATGCAGCCAGACCTGGAGTGTAAGCAGTTAACGATGACAAAGGGGAGCGAGGTGTGGAGGAAAGGAACATTTTTGGTGGAGGAAAGATGGATTTAACGTTTTCTTTTCTGAGAAATCTTTGTCCTTCCCCACACTACCTTCTTGGATTGGCGGGAGGGATATAATCTTTTGATATTGCAAATAGTCTATTCCAGATAATTTGTTTAATGACAAATATTGAAAAACTACCCTAAACTATCAAAATTTTATATAGAAGATGGGAAGAAATATATATTACTCACATCTTTCTATTTCACCCTTGTTAAAAAATTGTGATTAACCTCAACATCTGAGGGCTGGTTTACTTAAAAGGGAAAAATTAACACAATTACTAGAATGAGGGAGAGAACAGAGAATCATGATGAAACGTCTGAGCATTCAAAAACATTCTGTTTTGAGGAGCCTAGAACTGCAACTAGGGGAAATGAATATCTAGCACCTTCTATCCGAGTGCACTAACTTTCATACTTATTATTGTACCTTTATGTTATTGCTATTATTGTCATCTTAATTGCATGTCAACATAATCCAGGGCTTTTATTCCTACCATACACTGGATAGCCATTGGGCTTGACGCTTCTGCCTTATTCTTTAGGACTGAAGGTCGTGTCAAAATGCAAAATCATGAGTTTATGAGGAGTAATATCTGAATGCAATGTCTCTTATGAATAGTTATTTCCTTGGACCTAAGTTAATCAGATCTATAAAAGACAAGAGCCTTGGACTTTTGTCAAATTATGAACATATCAGTGATTTGGAGTGGTGGCTGCAGTGGAGATCCTGTGAGCAGTTTAAGAGCACCAGAAAGTTGGATGGGGGCTTGCAGAAGGGACGAAGGGGCAGGGAGTAGGGCAAAAGGTGTTTCCTTTTAACCTGGCCAACTCTGTGTCATTTCCCCTCCCAAGGTGTCACCATCATTTATAGAAAATTCTACCCCTTTCAAGGAAGGTCAGAGATTTCTGACGTTAGATAGACACTTAGATCATCACTCCTTCTATTCAGAGAAGTCAGTATTCACTTCTCCAACCTCTTCCCATCATTGAAAAAAAATGCAGAAATTTTCGCCCCCGGTCACATTCTCTTTCACTCACTTTGTCTTCCTGAAATAATACATACTTTTAAATGTATTTATTGTGACTTTAATGAGCATGAGGGGAGAGAGGAGATAAACACAGTGGTAAAATAAAAGTTACCACTTAGGCTTTCTAATTTTGAATACAGTATAATTGTCCTAGTGTTAATGTAAGGATTAACAAGTTAAAGCATTTAACATGGTTTTGACACACAGCAAATACTCAGATTATAGCATCATCATCATTATTATTGTCCTATCACTGGTCTAGACTTTCTATCATGTAGTCACTGTGTCTCTGATTTCTGCCCCATGGCCTCATACCTTTGTGCCCTGATGCTACAGCTGGTTCTTAAATTGGATCATAGCGCTTAGTTCTAAATCCTGGCTTACCACTGGAACTTGTCTTTTGGCTTTCTCTTTTTAAAACACTCGACACTAGGCAAGTCTTCTCCCTCACTGACAACTGTCAAGACTCCTTGAGCCCACACCTGCAGCCAGTAGTGCACTGGTTCCTGCTTGCTTTGGAGTAGGTACCTTTTCCAAAGAAGCTAATGATCCAATATAAAGAAAGACAAAAGCAAATAAATAGCAATAAATCCCACAAGCAAACTTCACAAGAAGCATATACAAATTAAGTGAAAATCCGGAGAAGGTAGTGATTAACCATATGGAAAATTTATCCCAAAAGAGAAAACTTCTTGAATTGCAGGAAAGTATCTTCCCCCAAGATTATTCTTTGTCTTTCACCCCACAGTCTACTCTTTTCCTAAATCCTCTCATTTCTTTTTTCTGACATGCCACCTCTTACTGTCCCCTTCTCTCCATTACCATTGTCCTTACCCAGGGCCAACCTTCATAACGTGACTAAAGCATGATTCTCTTCTCCAAATGGGAGTGCTTGTTAACTGTTATTTCGTAGTCTAATCCATCACACACACCACTGTCAGGTTAAGCAAACTTCAATACTGTTTTGATCATGACACCCTATGATCAGAGAGGTAGAATTTCTCCCAAAACCACTAACATGAAAGTTAGAGACTCCTGTGTGTTTCTAAGATCTTCCCAACTTGAATCCTCTCATTTATGCTAAATATGCATTTATGCGGTCGTTTATTAAGTCAGTCAGTTAGTCAACATATATTTAATGATTGGCTTCTACTCAAGGTACAAACACAAGCACTATAACTGAAATTAGGCACCAGAGCTCATTTAGCTCCCTCCCTATCTCTCTTTTTCTGTGTGTGTGTGTTTGTGTGTGTGTATGTGTGTCTCTCTTTCTCTCTGTGTCTCTGTCTGGTGGATGTGCTTCCTTTCCCTCTAGTCACGCACACTGCTCAGACACATGGCATCATACCTAGGTGTTCCCCTAGTCTCTTCTGGCTGGCACAAAGGCAGCAAGCAGGTGGGTGTGTGAAATATGATCAGCCAAAAGATTCATTCCTTTATTTTCTCCTAACTGCC
Organism: Equus caballus; assembly: GCF_041296265.1. Lineage (NCBI taxonomy): Eukaryota > Metazoa > Chordata > Mammalia > Perissodactyla > Equidae > Equus > Equus caballus. The sequence goes on from NC_091698.1 coordinate 88,868,624, forward strand.
TCAGCCTTCATAAAATCCAGTCCTATAGGTTATTGATTTTCACAAAAAGAAGAAAAATGAGTGGGAGTGGAGAATTATGATGTTATGTCCTAAATGAATTTTTCACAGAAAAAGAAGAAGAGAAAAACAACAACAACTCTTCTCCGTCTTGGGCAGTTGGTCAGAAATGAGGTTTGGGGTATGGAATAGGAAAGGCAGGAGCGCGTGTGTCCCCAGGGGAGAGCAGGCATTGATCTCCTGGGTGATAGCCCTGACTCCCTCTGAAGCTGAGAATTAGGTTCAATATGTTAGTGCTAACATTTAAGTCCTTTCAAATCTCCAGGGGAAGGATCTGCTTTCTCTTCCTCTACTTCACTTATGTTTAGGTGAAAACTGACTTAACTCTTTAGCTTTCAGCCTTGCTCTTTATTTATACAGAAATCTAGGCCTTAGGAAACCCATGAAAGCTTTGAGGAGACATTTTAACCATTACTTCCAAACCATGTGTTGGAACTGAAGATAAATAAAGGCAAATCTCTACCTCTATAATAATTTACTTTCTAGCTAAAACAGCAATATCAGACCCATTCTTTTTGCTCATTGTCTAATAGGAACACTCATCTCAGGAGCATGGTGTTGCTAAGACGAGGCACGCACCAGAATCACTTAGAGAGCTTTAAAAAACGTGCATTTGCAGATGCAACTTCAGACCTGCGATCAGAATCTCCAAGGGTGGGCCCTGGGAATCTGTATTAAAAAAATCACTCTCTTACAGTTTATATAGGCTCTTAGATATAATATAAAATGACAACGGAAAGCAGGTTGGGGCAGGACGCTGAATTTCATGGAGCAAACTGCTATAGAACAAAAATTTAAAGCTGCTCTTCCGTTCCATGAATATGGCCCCAAAGAAAGACCTTGATAAGAGAAAAGGTGCAAATGCAGACTTCCAGCAGCAGCTTAAAGATTTCCCCAAAAAATATATCGAACAATCTATTGATTAGTGTTATGAGATCTAGGGTCACAGAAGGGTAAGGAAGAGATGGAAAATAGTCCTGTGAAAAAATTGCTGAACAGCTCTCTGCAGTAGAGAAGGGAGGCTTAAGGAGAAAGCATACCTACCAGCTATTTCTGTTGTCTAAAATATAACCTATTTGCTTAGAAGAAAATCTGGTGAGGAAATGAGTTGAACATGGAGCATCTGTAAGCTAAAGGACTTTGGTTTGAGCCACACCAAGCTAGTGAATATGGGAAACTGGGGTAGTATGTGCCCATGAGGCAAATTATAAATCAGATTTAGCCTGAGGATGTTTGAAACAACAAGGTCATGTAGAGGCTGATGAGTACACCAAATTGCTCCCCTCCAGCCTTCTGCACAGGATGTTCCAGCAATAGCCAGAATCTTTCAAGAAAGAATAATTTCGAGAGAAATAATTGGAAGCAAGCCAAGAGGAAACCTATGAATGAAAACAGGAAGCCATATTTTGGCCAAGTTATTGAATTCTGAGGAAAAAGGAAGAATCACAAGGCGTTTACATGGTGATGGGAAGGGTGGGAACATCAGGCTATCTGAACAAAAGGGTCAGAGGAACAGGTCCTTAGCCTTCGCATCCATGAGAGTAGAAGGGGAATTCTTTTATTCATTCACGAGTTTGTTCAACTACTATTAATGAATATATACTATGTACCAGGTACTATTCAAGGATTTGAGGATACAATGCTTCATGATAGAGACAAGATTCCAGCTCCCATAAAGCCTATATTCTAATGGAGGAAAGAATAAATACAAAAAATAAATAAACAAGAAAAAGAGGTTTGGAGTCAGAATCACCTGGTTTCGTATCTCAGCTGTGCCACTTACCATCTGTATTATACTCAACCTTGTTTTGACTCTTTCTCTCTCTGCAAAATTCAGATGGGAATGCCAATCTTGAATGAGGTAACGAGGATAAGAGGAAATTTGTGCTGCTGAATAGTATCTGGAATATAATAAGCATTTATAAATATGTGTTGAATGAAAAATTGGCAACACAAAGGAGCCAGGTAAAAGGGAGGAAATGGAATCCAAAGCACAGTGGAAGAATTTACTCTTAAAGAATTAGAAAGATGATTGGTACACGCACACATACACATCTGTACATACACATGCATATGTTTCTATATATCTATACAATCTATGTCTATATCTGTATATATAGTGAGAAAGAGACAGAGAGCCACAGAGAGACAGAGAGAAGCAGAGAAAGAAGATAACATGGTTGAAGACATAGGTGGGTTAAAGTTGTTGCTTTTGAATAGAGATTAGAGAAGATGGAGGAGTCTTATCTAGTGGTTTTTATTTCCTCTATAACATAGAAGGTGAAGAAGGAAGGATTAAAATGTTTGATGAGGGTAATGGTGTTGAGGAGGACGGTGGCTATGTGAAAAATTTCAAAGCTGAATGGCATAGCGAGATGAACAGAGTGGCCCTTACTTTTGCAGGCTCAGAACCCTGATTTGATTGGCATGTAGGAAAAGTTCTATCTTTCAGAGAAATCACAACAAGAAGTTGTTGGAGGCTGCTATCTAAACAAGGAACTTATTGAAATATACTGAGAAATAAGATAGTTACAGAGAAGTCAGAACTCAAGTGGGCAGGACCAGCTTCTCATGGTAGGAAGGCCTACATGGAAAGCCATATCACAACCTTGGAGATATCATACATGTTACAGAACCTCAGAACACAGTCTTTAGCTAAGGTAGCCTGAAGAATATTCTTTCCACTTCCAGGGAAGGTATTGACATTGGGACTCAAACATTGTCCCCCAGAACCTACCTAAATGGACACAAGAAGCACTGGTCTTTCTGACTATGCTTCTGCCAAGCTTCCATAGGGCCAACACTTCTTCTGGACAGCATAGTCTTTCCTAGATATGCTAATGTATTCAGTTACTCTTAAAATAAAATTTAATTGGCCTGGAAGCCTTTTTTTTTCCTTTAAAGTAGATTTGCATCTCTCTATTTTATTAATTATCTATTGATTTATTATTTTACTTGTGACCGAGTGCTAGAGGAAGAGTTTTGCTATTTTTGCAAGGTACTGGGACGACAGAGCCCTACTATTATTGAGCCCTAGGAAAAAAACAGATTTTAAGAAGATCCTCCAGGGAGAATTTCTAGGCAGCGTGATTAGTAATTAGAACAAAAGAAAATGTAGGTAGAAAATCTTTTTAGAAATTCTGCAATGTCCCAGTATGTTTTGAAATCCTAAGGTTGTGAAGTGAGCAAAGGTAAAGCCAATGATGAGTTCAGGCTGTGTTCATTCATGCAACAAGTATGATGGGTTTGATTTATATCTGCCAAGCGTTGGGTGCTTTGTGGAGTACTTTGAACACAGCAATGTATAAGAAGGTCCCTACTCTTAAATGACTCACAGTCAAGTTGGAGTAAACAGGCAACTACGTAAGAGTTCAGTATGTACGTAGGGCTATATTAAGGGTAGGCAAAAACAACCATGGAAAAAACTACTTAGGGGATATAATCCAGTCATCTAACTTCCAGGTAAGGATCCTGTGGTACTTTTCACGGCATACTATACTCTCCATAGCATAGAGAGTGTTTCCTCTATCCCACGAATGGGTGGAAAATCCCTCCCAACATGTACTACAATATCCACTGCTGTACTGTCTTAATTAGCTCAGGCTGCTATAACAAAAATTCTATAGCCTGGGTGGTTTAAGCAACAAACATTTATTTCTCACAGTTCTGGAGGCTAGAAGGCTGAGATCAGGGTGCCAGCATGGTTGGGTCTTTGGTGAAGGCCTTCTTCCTGGTTTATAGACAGCCACCTCTTTGCCATGCCCTCATATGATGGAGACAGCAGATACCTAGTTTTCCTCCTTTTCTTATAAGGATGCCAGTCCCATCATGGGGATGCTACCCTCAAGAATAATTACCTTCCAAAGATCCCATCTCCAAATATCATCATATTAGGGCTTCAACTTATGAAGTTTGGGGAGACATAAACATTCAGTCCATCACATATACTATGTGACAAAGGGCAGGTGCAGAAAGACTGTCACTCTTCTGCTTATTGTGTTTAGGATTTATCCTATTGCCTAAAAAGTTGTTTTTCCCCTGTAATATTGTAATGCAGTAACCTTATAATTCACTCTCTAGTGAAAATTCCAAGGTTTTCCTGATAGCATGATTAAGGGCCTTTTCCATCCAGGGTCTGAGTGTAGGAGTTTTGGTTCCCCAGATGCACCAGCTTCTGAGTCAGTATTATTTTCCTTATTTATAAACCTTCCTTCCTCCTTTAATTTTTAGGTCATACAGTAATAAATAATCCATGTGGTTATCACTAGTGATGCACAAGAATGTAATTGGGAATTATCAGTGCTAAGCATGTTAATGGAGAGATGAACTCACTCTACAGAACTCTAGGTATCAGTAATTGTTCAATCTCTTCAACCCCCATAGGCACTCCTACAAGACGGAATAGAATCCAGAGGTGCCTCCCCATTGCAACTTCAGGAGGTCTTCTGTGAATCCTGACTTCCTTAGAGAGCTATGCTCCAATTTAAGAATTACCTTAAAATTCCAGGGAAGACACTTTTCTATTTGAAAGCGTATGTCCCAGAGGTGGCTAATAATTGTGTGTGTAATTAAAAGAGAAGCTCTGACTCACAACTAGATTCTTCCCAGACCTTAGCTCTTAATAACACACGCCGTTTGCATGACGATGGCTCACATCAGGGGATTTCTCTACAAAATGACACCCAGGACTCTTGCTTTCTTTCTTTTTCTTGCACTTCACACACAAGCCCTGCCTTCCTGCTCTTCTTCCTCTGTGAGGTGCATCCCTCTGTATTCACCAGGGTTCAGGGTTCCGTGGGTAAAGGGAGTATAATGAAGCCCTGTTCATACTTTAGGATGTCGAACGCCCCCAAATTTTCACTAGAAAGCTCTTAACCAAGCAAAACTAAACCTTTCCTGGGATTTGCTGCCTTATGGGAGAACACCATCTTGAGAAGTCTCAGCAATGCCTGAATTGGAGAAACTAGAATTTGATTGTTTACCTGGCTTTGGGATCTGAGTTCAAGTGATTTAAGGCAGATCTTTAAAGGTGGGCTTGATGGGGTGGGGAATAATTTGCAATAGAATTGGTTGGAATGACAGACACAGCGAGTGAAGGTTTTGAAGTGAGTCTTGATTAGCAAACTGTGGTTAATAAGTAAGCTGTTTTCCTAGGTGTCTTTTATAAATTGATCTGTGGTAAGTTCCTGAAGCAGCTGTCAAATTATTTATTAGGTTATAGCTTATCTTTTCTGGGCAAAGCTTTCTTGGAACCAGCAACTACATTATTTTGAGGTCAGTGGCCTACAGTCTTATCTAAGCCATACTAACACAGATGGTCTCAGTTCTCATGGACAAGTCGAGAAGACAAGGCTAGCACAGACAAGACTTGATGGAGCTATGAGGGTTGGGTATACCTCATCAGTTCAGAAGGAAACAAGATTTTCAGAAAAGGGTGGCGATAAATACAATGCAACTTTACTAGGACTTAGAGACTGGCTAGGGTGTGTCTACTGGAGAGGGTGGGGTATTTCGGCTGGGGTTAATAACAGCAGGAAAGGTATGGAGGTGAAAATTATGTTCATAACTTCATGGAATTCCAACGTGATTTATTTGTATGGAGCAGAGGTTAAATTTGGGGAGCTATGTTAAATGGGGTCGAATCATGATAAATCATGTTATGAAGGGCCCGGAATTCTAAATAAATTGGCTTGAATTGGTAAGATTAGCACTGAGGACTTGGAAGTCTGTGTCAGGGGCTCCCTTGTGGTCCTTTTGGCCATTTGAAATCCTGGTGGTAACTTTAAAGAGAGGAAGGCCAATCTGCTGGCACTTACAGGAGATTTTAGTATCCTCATGAGACCAACGAATCCAGTGAGAAATAGCTAATACCCCGTCTCTCTCAAACATGTATTTTTTTTGTAATTTAGATAAAATTCACATAATACAAAATCATCATTTTAACCATTTTAAGATGTACAGTTCAGTGGCATTTATTACATTTATAATATTGTGAAACCACCACTGTAGTTCCAAAATATTTAATTATCTCAAACAGAAACTCCCCTCCCCAATCTCCCTTCCCCTCAGCTCCTGGCAAACCACTAATCTGCTTTCTGTCTCACTGGATTTGCCTATTTGAGTATCTCATAAAAATGACATCATATGATATATGACCTTTTGTGTCTGGCCTTTGTCACTTAGCATTATATTTTTAATTTTCATCCATGTTGTTGTATGTATCAGTACTTTTAGAGCTGGATAATGTGCCTTGTATGATAATACCACATTTTGTTTGTTCATTCATCAGTTGATGGACATTTGGGTTGTTTCTACCTTTTACTGTCATGAATAGTGCTGATAATCTTTGTGAACATGTACACTTTTTTGCAAGAATTCTACAGCTTATGAAAACTGCACCTCATAAATTTAGACTACTCCTAACCTAACATTATAATCATCTGCATCAATAATGAAGACACTGGATGAACATATCGTTAGGATATACAGGAAAAATTAGGATGCCCCTGCCAATTTACCCTTGGTCCTCGTAGGTCCCCCTTCTGTTTTCCCCTTGAGAGTTTGTAGGAATCTATTTATTATTAACATCTACTCTTAAACACTGAATAATTTAGACATATTGATGCTAGTGCTCCTTCTCATGCACAGAGAATTATCAGAATTATAAAGGCCGTAAATGTCAACTAGAAAAAAGATGAAAAAACATGCTACAGTATAGATTGTCGAAAGGCCAGTCTTTTTACTAGTTAAGTAATGGTAGGTTAGAGTTTACATTTAGTACAGAATGCCCCAGAGTTAAGATATGCCTCACCTGGGGAGTTCTGACTCTGGAACAATGACAGTGAACGGGAGAGCCAGGGGAAAAAAATCCAAACCTGTTCTAAGAGAATTATTGGAACTGCGGAAAGGTTTGGAGCAGGAGAGTAACATGATATTTTGGAAAATGACTAATGTTGCAGCAAGATGGATTAATGAGTCAATGTTTACGAAGTATTTAAAAGAGCACCTGACAGACAGCATGAATAGTAGTAATAACAATAATAATAATATTAATAATTGGCAGAAGAGCACAGATAGGAGGCAGGGAGAGGAGTGAGTAGGCCATGGCAATAATGCAGATGTAAGACAAAGATGCTTGCCCTAGGTTATAGGTAACACGGAAAAGTCAACCAAGTGCCAAAGCAAGATAAATTAGCAAGTCAGATAAAACACCAGGCAACCTCTCCTTTGCTCTCCACAGCGTTTATTGTTAGCCTTAGGCCGGCTCTTCAATGTGTGACAGACCAGCAGCAGTGGTTTCATCTTGGAGCTTGTTAGAAATGCAGAATCTCAGGCTGCACCCCAGATGCACTGAATCCAAATCTGCATTTTAATAACTTATCTAAGAGATTCTGTGTCTCTGATTATTGAAGGACCTATTTTCAAATTCATATGTTCTAATTACAACTCTACTTAATATCCTTCAAAATCTAAACTTCCTATACTTATTTATTCATTTAAACTAGTTGTTCTAATCATTCAGAATAGTTTCCCTACAGATAGGTTGTTCAATTACATTTTGACTCTTAGGACTTTTTGAGAATTTCATAAAACTTATGAAATTCCTTCACAGGAAAATACACATAAACACATGCAAGCATTTCCGCCCCCCTCCCCCAACTTATTTTTGCATTGGAAATGTATCTCCTTCACATATTTGACTATAAAAATCTTCACAAATATTATGCCTCTCATTTTTCATGCAAAAATAAATGCCTTCTTCTTGGAAGAAGGTGAATAAGCCCAAACTACAAAATAAACAGAATATAAACCATTTTATTGCTGAGAAGTAAATTTCAATGAGATGCCAACTTTGACATCCAGCTGATTCTGACTTTTTGTTTTGATTCCAACAAGTGCTGAAAGCTCTGACTTACAAAGGTAGGGATAAGCAAAGAGTATCGGAGTTCCCATGGCTCACATTGCAGATGAAAGTAGGCTTTCTTCAAGGAACAAGAGAATTCTTTAAAACCCTTCAGGTTGAATTCATGTCCCAGTATTTTCTTTCTTTGTCCTCAAGTTAATTAGGCAATCTGGCAAAGTCTGCATCATTGATGTTACTTACATCAGCATAAGAGGTCTTATGAATTTCTTACCTCTATGAATCCACCTATATTTGAAATTATTGAACAGAACTAACCTCTGAAAGAAATTCTGCAGTGCTTTTCTGAGGGAGCAGGGAGATGTGGTATAACTGACTTCTGATTGCTGAAAAGAAAAAATAAAATATTTCTCTGCTTTTGGCTGTAGTCAATGGAAGTGTTACTTCAAATATTTGAAATTTTATAGAGACACAGTCTTTCCTTCCAGAGTGGAAACTTAACTGTCTAAAAAAGTTCATAGTTTTGGTTTGGATTTTACTTCCCACCCCCCTTTACCAGCTATGGTCATAATAATGATTTTCAGGTTATATACTGAAATTTTCGCTTTATTGATAAGGTCAAATACATATAGCAAGCACATCAATGTATGAAGACAGTCTCCCCAATCAAATTGCCTTAAGAGGTGGATTTTTTTCTCTCTCTCAAAAAAATTGAAAAATGTACTTAAGTTCACTTAGGTATTTTAAGAATTCCTCTGGTAAACCAAATGATTTCTGTACAATAGTAATATTCCAATTCTACTCTAATTTCTTGAAACTTGTCTTAAATGGTGACAATTCAAGGTCTGGGGCTAGTAAAGATTATGGTTTGCATGGAAATCAGCCAAAATTTCTTTAAATGAAGCTATGTGGTTCTAGAAAGCAATGAATAACAGTAATTTTCTTCATCAAAACACCAAATCATATATTTTACACATAAATTGTTGCCTTTCCTGAGAATATGTGGCCATCTGGGGTATCTTGGCTTAATTTAGAAGAACCCATTTGGTTGGGAGAAATATAATGTCACATAATATTCAACAGGCTGCTAAAGAAAGTCAGGAAGCGCCCTTTCTTTCTTTACTTGGAGATAAAGACCTTCTTAAGCATTTGTGAGCTCCTCCAACCCACTAACTCCCTTGTCTCTTCCCAAGTCACTTAATTTCCAAACCCCACCCTCATCACGTGAATGAAAAAAAAGCTTTTCATACTATTTACGGGGAAGGGGTTCCTTTATCTTATACTTTAATAATTCAAAAATGGCCTTGAGATTTGAGGAAATAAACAAGTTCCCATATCAGTGGGACTGGGTCTACTCAAGGTGATGTAAGAGGCACTCAAGCAAAGCGGTAAAACAATAGAAAGAAAAAGGAAGGTCCCATGGCACCGTTGTCGTTTACCACCTTGAGAAATCTAGGGAGACAAAGCGAGAGGGCTGCAGATACAGGAACCCTGCTCAGCTGGGTTGCTGGTGGTCCTTATAATAATAGCAGCTGCTGCAACTTATTCCTTGTGGAGTAAGAAGATTTTACACCCCTCGAGTTCTCCTTGTCAAAGAAACCTTTCACCCTGCATCAGTCACGGTGAATCTCTAGCAGTTCCCTAAACAGAAAGTTATTCCTGATTTATTGAGTCTATTTTACTCATTGTATTTTGTTTTGTGATTTTGGAATGCTTATCCTATGCCCGATGCTGTGCTAAGCATGGGATAAATATTATCTCATTTAATACTTATAACAATTCTTGACATCAGTTCTATGATTATTACCTCCATTTTATAAATGAAGAAAATGGAGTTCAGAAAAATTAAGTAACGTACAGGCAGAACTAGGATTGTGTTCTAGATGCGCTTTACTTTATAATCATCACTTCCAACTGCTACATTTCACTGCCTCCATGAAAACACCTGTATTCACCTGCCAAACAAAAACGAGGAGCTAGCTACCTGCACCAGAGAAACTTGCAGTTCCATTCAGTATGTTTTTGGAAAAGACCTCTACAGTCGCTCTAAAATATTTGCTCTCCCTAAGATTTCTTCGGACTGTTTAAGTATTGTTTAAAACCCAAACAAACCTGCAGATGTTCTTGCTGGAGTTGTGCACATGAAAAGCAGCCAAGTCACACATCACTGCCTGCTATTTAAAATCGCTGTGCTTGTGAATTGTTTAGAGTTTGCACCGTTTGTTTTTCCTGTACACAGTAGTTGATTATGTCCAATTCCTCCCTCCCCAGAAGCCTCTCGTGGAGCCTCGTTTTTAGCTGCTCTGGAGGGGAGGCATAGCTTTGAGCTGCTCCAGGGCATTCCCCCAGAGTGGACATCATGAATGCCACATCGCCTATATTTTAAGCCAGACCACCCCAAACACTTGTTCCATTTATGGTGCCCATTTATTTAGCTTTTTGGGTTGAAACAGTACTAGATAAAGAATGATTATTTTATGTACATCACTACTAAGCAGTCTCCAGATATTTAAAAGCAGCAGTTTAAGACCCAAAATATCACTATCCTGCACTCTTCACAGAGCAGTCTAGGCTCTGTGTGGGCCTCTGTTCTGTGAGGCTGGTTATCCAAATAAGGCCCTCTTACTCTTCAACAGACGGAAATCAGATAGTCTAAACGTAGTTTTAGAGAATCATTCTGCTTATACAGAGGGAAATTTACCTCCCCTCCTATAGCATAAATATTTTATTAAGGGATCAGGTCTTCTGCCAAACTGAGATAATCCAGAGAATAATATGTCATCCAGAAGAGGCTTCCTTCCGTGTTTAGTCACAATCCTGCCCAACAATGAGACTCAGGTGGTCCAGCTTTCCTGGAGTACACATTTGGGGTGTTTCTTTTCTAACCTAAATCTCAGAAACTTGCCTTGATGAAGGCAAGATTTTTTTTTTTTCCCAAAGGGTTTTCCTGTCAAAACTGTTTTACCATTTTCTAATTTTTCATTGCTTCAGTAAGCTCCTCACGCCCCATAGGGAAAGTCCAGCCAAGCTTGTTTGCTGACGTCAGAGACTTCAATACAAATATTCTCTTTTGTCCACAGGAGAAGTCATGGACCTGGGCCACCAAGGCTACATCCAGGGATTAAGACTGTTTACCAAAAACGGTCATTATTCTGTAATTCTCTCTGCTAATTTTGTGTGGGAACAAAGCCTTTTGGCTCCCTGATGCTAATAAGCTTAGGGCATTTCTCTTGTTTCAGGTCCAAGGCAGGGATTTTTCTTATTTTCCTCTCCTGTCACCTCCAGGTGAGCTAATCAGTTCTGAGCAGCCATTGTTCTTGGAGCCGGTGAGTTTCCAGCTTGCCTCCTTCATGCTTCCGTCTTTAGCCAGGTCTCTTTTCTTCCCCCAGTCATTTTTGGCTCATATACCTTTTGTATTTGGCCTCCCATGTGGATGCCTGTTAGCTTTCTTCCTGGAAACCACTCTGTGGGGATTTTTTTCGTTGTTTTCTGAACATGACTTTTAATTACACTTGCATTACTTGGCCATCAGCTGCTATGTAAAGCCTGAGTTAGTGCCATCTAGTGGCAGTAGACCAGAGAGTGCCTACTGGCCAGAAGGTGGTCTTTGCTTCTCACTCCACAATGGGCCATCTGTAGAAAAACAGGGGCTATGGAGACAATTCCTTACATACCTGATCCAAGCTCTGCATACAGCATGTGATTCCCACCCATTGGGATGGGAAAGCGAAGACTTTAAAATATTAAAAAATTATTTTAGGGGCCAAACATAGTGGTTAAGTTTGCATGCTCTGCTTTGGCAGCCCGGGGTTCACCAGTTCAGATTCCAAGGGTGGACCTATGCACCACTTATCAAGCCATGCTGTGGCAAGCGTCCCACATATAAAATAGAGGGAGATGGGCACAGATGTTAGCTCAGGGCCAATTTCCCTCAGCAAAAACAGGAGGATTGGCAGTGGATGTTAGCTCAGGGCTAATCTTTCTCAAAAAAAAAAAAAATGTTTTGTTATATTTTCACCCTTCACAATATCATCTCCAATTTTTAAACATTTCAATGGGAAATATGGGTATATGATTCTATATGGCATCTTATATTCCAGATACATCATTGATTAATGGGGAAATTGTGCTTTACTTATTGACTGCCCTTCCTTGACATCTGGTTGTGGTGTGGCCTTAAAATGGGTCTCCCAAAGTAACTGTGACTTTCTTGAATATGTGCATTGGGATCTTGTCTCAATCATCTTAGAAAGTTCTTTGAATTTTTGTCTAATCTGAGAGTTCTTACCTTCCAACACATTAGCTGATAACAATAGGTATTTAGAAGATGTTTGTTGACTAATTAATGACAAGCCTCATTTAGAGCTACAGATGATTAAGAATGGCTGTGGGGAGCTCACTTTTGAAGTATGAGGTCAGAGTTTTCAGAAAATATTTCTTTTAAAAAATGTATGTTATAGTCTAGCAACATTTTCAATAAATTTTTCACTTCATTTCTTACTTGGTCAAACTTAGAGTGGTCTTACTCCTTAGTAGAGAATTACAAAGGAAATTATCAAAATATCAAAACCTGCCATTTCATGTAGCTTTTAAAATTATCATCTAAGCATATTTTTATTTGACAAGACATATTTTGTTTTCTTTTGAAATACCTCTCCATCACTTGGAACCAGGTCTTAATGCATCACTTACTTGTTTTATAGAAGCGTTTATTTCTAGTTTCTGTTACAATAAATTGTAATAGAGGAAAAATATGTGCAAATGTGGCCAGATTTTTTCAATCCCTCAGTAGGCATTTTGTAAATTTAACATAAATTCTTATCCAATTAATTGTATCAGAAGACAATTTGTTTCTCTGGTATTTCAAAAGATACTTCAGGGTCCGTTAGGAAATCCATACTCGCCAAACAAAGGCAGTACAGTGTCACAGTCCTGGAATAGATAGCACATATAACAAGGAGAAGTAAAGGCAAACACTTCTTTGATTTCCCCATGGACACTTCTGGTCGTGGGATTTAAAAGAAACAACCCAATGGAAAATGTTTTTCTTGCAAAACTCAAATATCTAATACTAACATTTGTCTCAACCTGGATCTAACTTTTCAAGCTGTAACTGACTGATCTTATAAACTTGAAACATACCCAACAAGTTCAAGGCGACGTCTGCCTGCACGCTCCTGCCCTCTCTGTCTCTCTAGGCAGTCTGTGTCAAGATCTTGTTATGTGGAACATAACAGCCCAGAGAAGTCAAGAGAATTGTTCACCTTAGCACTAATATTTTGGTTAGAACAGAAAAGTGTCTTTAGATTAAATAAAACAAACATTAGCTTTATTGCTGCCATTAATATGATTAAAACTGGGTTAAACTCTTGTCATTATAACTCTTTTACGTGCGATGACCTAACCTGGCCTTCTTTGCTAGTTCGTTCCTCAAACTAGTATTGAGTGCCCACTACATATTAGGAGCTGGTGACAGAGAACTGGATAAAATATATTCTCTTCTTCTCTTCCCTCAAGGTGTTCACTGTCTGCTGAGAGGGACAAACACAAATATTTTTGAAACATCATGAGAATAAATAGATAGCTGTATGTCTAATGCACTATGGGAGTGGAGAGAATAGAAGTGAAACCAGCTGTCAATATCAATCAGGACTGATTTTCTAATCATTTCCTAGAGAAAACTATGTTCATTTTAATTCAAAGTATACGGAGGAATAAGTCATGTGCAACTTGCTTATACGCAGTGGGGTAGGGAATGGTCAAAGAGGAAGAGAGAAAATCAAGAGAAAAGACACAAAGCCTAAAACTGCTGTTTTTAGGAACATACAAACAGATTGTATTGTTGGAGCATAAGCTGTAGAAGAGTAAATGCTGAGAGACGTCGCTAAATAGATAGGACGAGCAATGGGGAGCTTTGTAAACCACTCTGAACGCTATCCTGCAGGTGATGTAAAGTACACAAAAGCCTTCAAGATGGGAGTGAATAATCAGATTTGTTTTTAAAAAAAAATTTTTTTTTAAATTTTTTCCTTTTTCTCCCCAAAGCCCCCTGGTACATAGTTGTATATTCTTCGTTGTGGGTCCTTCTAGTTATGGCATGTGGGACGCTGCCTCAGTGTGGTTTGATGAGCAGTGCTATGTCCGCGCCCAGGATTCGAACCAACGAAACACTGGGCCGTCTGCAGCGGAGCGTGTGAGCTTAACCACTCGGCCAAGGGGCCAGCCCCTCAGACTTGGTTTTAGGAACAATTCCTTAGTGGTTGTGCGGAGAGTGGTTGGGCTGGCGGACTAAGACCAGAGCAGGTGAGACCACTTAGGAGGGGCTGAAATCAAGGCATGATGGAGACGGTGGGCCTCAACTGGAGAAAAGGTAGAGGGAGGAAGAGAGGCAATGGAGAGCTGTTTAGAAAGTAAAACCACCAGAGAACTATGCTTTGATAAAGGGATAAAGGAGAAGGCAGAGTGACGTCTTGAGTTCCTGTGTCTAGCTTGAGGACTGAATAGATTTCAGTGACACAGATATAGTGTAGAGTGTTTGTTAAGGTTAGCTACCTCATTTTTATATCTCTGCCCAAATAGCTGGCATGTAGTAGGTGAAATACTCTATTAAAAGGTAATAGTTGGGCTAAGCCTTAAAAGATGAATACTATGTTAATGGATGGAGACCAGAAACTCTTTAGTGTAATTCGACCAGGTAACCTGGAGACTAGGATCTACGTACAGTCATGATGAGAGCACAGGAGTGCGGACACTGAATATAGATCATATAAAAGCAACTGATTTTTAATCTGTAGGCAACAAAGTGGTTGTTTGTTTAGGTTTTCATTGTTTGTCCTAATCAGTCGGGGCAAGACATTGTAAGAGAAGTACTTCAGGGAAACTATCTTAGGCAACGTCTAAGACTGGAGGGGTAGAGAGAATGGAGGCAGAGGGCTCAATGAGAAGGCTGCAGTCAAGTAATAAAAATATCAGATATCAAGACAATGGGATAATAGGGGCTTAAATGTGGGGGATAGTAATAGAAATGTAAATGATGGGCAGGTAGCGCTGGAATGAGAACTTGTTTCTATAGTTCAGTGGTTGAATTGAATCAGTTTTTGAATGTGTGTGTATGCGTATGTGTGTGTGATTTCTTCTATAAAATTCAAACTGTATTTTGGTGGAGTTGTGAGGGATTTGGCAATCCCATCATAAGGCCCAAGGATGAACCATATGTTAACTACATTCCCCCACCAGAAGCACGAATTGCTCCCTGGCAGTAAGGTCTGGCTCCCCCAGTTTGCAAGATCCTTGAACACTCTTAATAGGATATCACTTAGAAGCCTCAGAGATAACCAAAACACCTTTATATGCCAGTTTTATCTTTTTATTCTAGTTGCCTTAATCACGAAAACAATAGTATAATACTTGTAAAGGGGTTTTGAAGAAGAAAAGCAATTCTTCCAAAATCCTACTTCCTTTATAAAAATTATTTTTCAGATTGTCTTCCAGCATTTTCTGTTCACATACATATTTTTTTACAAAGTTCTATACCTACTGTACATACAATTTCTTTTCACACTTTTTCACTTATATGTGTATTCTACACATTGCTGCAGTCTCCATAATTACCCTATCTATCATCTGCATACTATTAAATCATCTATCTATATTATAATGCTCGTAGCTATTCTCTCACTGATAAATATTTCAGTTGTATACTAGAAAACTTGCATCATAGGCCATGTAATCCTAGACATCTTTATTTGCATGTAGTCCTTTCTTCTTTTTGGGACCTCTGTCCAATAGAAATAAAATGCAAGACACAAATGCGAGTCACATCCATAACTTTATATTTCCTAACAGCCACATTATAAAAGTAGGAGACATGTGAAGTTAATTCTAATAATATATTTTATTTGATCCAATATATTAAAATATTTTATTTCTACATATGATCAAATTAAAATTGTTAAAGTGATATCTTATGTTCTTTTTCTGTATTGTCTTCAAAATCCAGTGTGTATTTTACACTTATAGAACATCTCAATCAGACCAGCCACATTTCAAGTGTTGAAGGTGGCTGTGGCTACTGTGTGGAATAGCACAGTTTTAGTGCATTCCCTAGAGAGGAATTTGTAGTAATGGGATTACTGGTTCAAAAGTTGAGCAATTTCAAGACTTTTGCTTGATATAGTTAGCCACATTTTCAAATATATTTATCAACTTAAACTTTAGTTTTTAATTAGTGAATTAATTCAGTGCTTCCCATTTATTGATTCAGAGCCAGATGTTACAGAAAAAAGTCCTATAAAACGAAATTTTGGCATTCAACTCTAATATGAAATAACGCTGAAAGGAAGCTTGAGATGCAATTGCCTTACTTCAGAATCAAATACAACCAAGTTTTATATGTTTAAAATAAATAAATAAATTTGTTAATTTTCAAAAGTTGGTCACATTTATAAACAGAAAGTCTTGAGAAATATACCCAGAACTATTTAAAGTATTTTTATATAAACCTATCTTCTTGATAATTAATTTACAGTAAATACTCCATGATCCTAATCAAAAAAAGAAGGGCCAGCCAGTGATGTAGTGGTTAAGTTCACACGCTCCACTTCGGCAGCCCAGGTTTGCAGGTTGGATCCTGGGCACAGACCTACACACTTCTCATCAAGCCATGCTGTGGTGGCTTCCCACACACAAAGTAGAGGAGGATTGGCACAAATGTCAGCTTAGGGACATGCTTCCTCAAGCAAAAAGAGGAAGATTGGCAAAAGATGTTAGTTCAGGGCCAATCTTACTCACCAAAAAAGAAAGAAAGAAAAGAAGGAAGGGAGGGAGGAAGGAAAGAAAGAAAGAAAGAAAAGAAAGAAACTGAGTTTATACAAATATAATCAGAGAAAAACTGTTCAGTATGACCAATCCAGATAATTCCAGCCCACCCCAAACAAAACATGTGTCTTGCTTCTACTCCTATAAATGGCTGACATCTATAATTTGCTCACCAGCAAATATCATTTTGCCCAGGTAGATATATTCAAGCCGCACATATCTGGGTCTGTTCTGCTCCACAGGGGTGAATTGCCAATCCTATTATAGCAGCTTCCGCTAGAATTTTCGGCTGTAATTGTTCACATTCTTGCAGTACTTCTGCTACAAGGGCAACAGCATCAACAAACAGAAACATTTGCAGTTTCCCTCCATCTACTGGGAAGCCGCCTTCCTAATCAATTCTCCTCAGCAAATGCTCCAGGACAGTGGAAAATTCCTTGGGCGAGAGATAATACCACCCAAGGGAAAATGCATTTATAATTGATGTGGTAAAAAGCTGTCAGACAGACATGGGTTTTCTCAACCATTTTTGTAAACACTGCTAGCAGCACTTCCTACAACAGCGGAAGCCTACAATCTCTCTACCTCTAGGTAGAAAATCGTATGCAGCAAGGAAAAGTGCGTGTACCAGATCTTGTGGTTGTATCTATCACAGTCCTCCAAAAGCCAATAATTATTACAGACGCTCATGGCTTACACCTACCTAACCGTAGCTTTTTAAAAGTTTGCTTTTAAATAAAATACTTGATTTACTGTTTAGCACATTGCTAAGGATGGGGAAAGAAAGGGGAATAGAAGAATATGAGAGAAACTCCATCTGAAATTGAGGTTTCCCTTTCTTAAATGGTCTTAGCCGTCATCAGGAAATGGACATGATTCTCCATATTCTCGGATTATAAAAGATTTCAGAGCCCTGTGCATTGCATAAAGCCAGGTATATTCTGCAGTTGGCAGAGTTTGATAGAACTAAGAAATTTAAATTATTTCAGCTATCAGATATGAAAATTCCAACTATATATACGGACTTATACTCTACTCTTACCTCACTTGTGGCTGCTTTCAGGGGACTATAAAAAATGCATTTTATTGTATCTGCATAATCTCAAAAGTCAGTCAAAATAATATACATACTACAGAACTAGGAGAAGCTTAAGTAGAATTCAAGATGTTTTTCACCTTTCCCTGGACATTGAATTTTGAAGTATTGTGTAATTCTATACCTGCGAGGACAATAATAACTTTTTAAAAAACACATATATAAATCGAGTCATATTTGAGTTTGAATCCTATTCTCCATTCATGTTTTGATTCAGAGAAAGTAACCAGTCTGATGCTCCACCATTCACCTGATAAATGAGACTAATATTATCTACCTTTCAAGGATGTGGAGAAATTTAACAATGATATGGAGGTAAAGTCCCTCACGTATAATAGGCATTTAATACACAGTGGCATTAAAACAATATTGTCTTCATGATAAATTGCAGGAAGAGCCACTGGCTGATTTACTGTGGGGTTTCAGTGGAGTATCTCAGCCACCTTGAGTCACTTCTTGGGAGTTTCCCTTCCAAAGTTCCTTTCTGGATGAAAATTCAACCTAAGTAGTGGTTTCAGTTTGGGGAAATGACTGGCTTGAGTCTTTGAAGTGTCCAGTTGGGATCTGGATTTCATACTCTAGCTCTTTGCTACTCACTTGTCCCTCGTTTTTAATTGTGTACTATTTTTAGTTTTCCTTAAATTCATGCCTGTCTACCTCTACAGTTTAAATGCAAAACAGACAACTGTGGAACCTAGAAGAAGATTATATGAAAACCCTGGCCGAAAGCAACGCTTTCTTTTTCATGGTTCGCTCTGCCCACATCCTTTCTGAAATAGATCTGATGATCTTTCTCTACTGGCAAAGAAAGAAGCCTTTGCTCTTGGCGTCAGCTGACGAAAAGAAATCATAGGCCTATATTAGTGTTAAAAACCAGTTGTCTGGCTAAATTTGGAGACCCAGAGATAGCAAGTGAGTGGTAGGAGCACAGATTGTGGAGCCAGGCAGCCAAGATTTGAATCCCAACTGTGCTACTCGCTAGATGTATGATCTTGAGCATGGAACTTAATATCATCATGCCTCAGTTTACTTGTAAAGGGTGGAATTCAGGCAGTAAGGTGCCATATGCAAAAGGGACCATTTAAGAGAGTTTAATAAAAGGAGTATTTACAAAGGCATGAGCAGTCTTAAGGAAAACTGATAAAGGATAATAAAGTACCCCAACAATAAAAAAGTCTTACCCTTCCTGGATCTAAAGGGGCAAGGGGAGAGAGTGGTTAATAGAATCTTAGAAGAGTTATTGCTGTAGGTGTGGGCTAGCTATGGAAGCTGTGGATTTTGGTAGAGAAAAATATCCATTGACAAAACACAGTCTGGCAGAGAGGAAGCTGATAAAATAAAAATATTGAGCTTTCTCTCCTCTCACTCTCTAGAATATTGCTGGTGTCTCTCACTGACTGAATTCAGTGATAAGCCAGAGGGCATGGAGCCTGGTTGGTGAGGTCAGGCTCCCGGGGCCTGAAGTAGAGTGAAGAATGGAGGAGACTGGATGTTGAATAGCAAAGGGAGACTGTTCAGCACAGTAAAAATACCTAGCTCATAGAAATTTTATAAAAATTAAATGAGTTAATATCTATAAAGCGCTACAGTGCTTTGTAAGCATTATATAAGGGTATTTTTTAACAAAAAAAATTTACTATTATAGTAGTTATTATCTTCATAAGTTATCAGACCCAAAGAGAGCTCAAGATTCTCTAAGAACATTATTGTCCCATTTTAGAATACTTTAAAATCTCTAAATGACATTTAGGAATAAGAGGCTAGAGTCTCTGCAATAACAGGTTGTGCCAATAGACTTTAGGAAGGAATAGGGTGCCCATTAGCTCATGTATATCAGCCAGGACTGCACTGGCTACTTTTACTTAATTTTTCTTTTATAGCAGGTACTCACCTTAAAGATGAAACTACAGTCAGGATGGGTGGAAGAAAAGGATGGAAATGTGGAAATTACCTGACTTGGTGCCTCAGGTTAAAAGGAGGGCAGGGTCCTAGTGAAGATTGGTCAACTTTAATTAACAGCTCATTAGCAAGAGGTAGGGGTGCAGGCTCATAGCAGAATCAGTTTTAATTAAGCATCTACTTATATACAGGCAATGTGCTAAACAGTTGGGACATGTATCGGTACCCAAACACAGTCTCAGATCTTAGGCATCATTATTTTGTTGGGTAGCAAACAGAGATAAAAATCTAACCATACTAGGAAGACATGATAAGGCCCTAAATTAGGGCTAATGGGAATAAGTGCTAGATGATTTGGGCAGCTTGAGGGTCTCCTCAGAGCAATGGAGTTAAAGGCTTAGTAGAAGAGACCGATTTGGGCAGGGCTTTGGTTAGAGGATGAGTTTATAGGCAGAAGAGAGATGGGAAGGAAATTTTTTTTTTTTTTTTTTTTTTTTTTTTTTTTTTTTAGATTTTTTTATTTTTTCTTTTTTCTCCCCAAAGCCCCCCAGTACATAGTTGTATATTCTTCGTTGTGGGTCCTAGTTGTGGCATGTGGGACGCTGCCTCAGCGTGGTCTGATGAGCAGTGCCATGTCCGCGCCCAGGATTCGAACCAACGAAACACTGGGCCGCCTGCAGCGGAGCGCGCGAACTTAACCACTCGGCCACGGGGCCAGCCCCAAGATGGGAAGGAAATTTATGATGATGATGGAGTTAACAGGTGAAGGGGTGCTATTGTGGGGTCTAGAAAACATGTACAAAGGAGCACGTATTGCAGGATAAGACAAATTAGACTAGTCCTACAGAAACAGCTGGAGACAAGACATGCCTAAGTTAAAGCGGTAAGACAGACCCAGAAAAATGTAAGATTTTGAGTACAAGACCAAGAATTTTGTCATCTCCTATTTTCTATTCAGCTGAAGACATAGCTTGAGGAGTTGATTTCCATTTTGCCTTTCAGATATGGACACAAACACATTATTTCTGGACTACCTATATTTGAATGAGTGACTAGCACAGAGAAATCCCTGCATGCTACCTTGTTCATATATACTATGCATTTTCTGATTTGTTGTTTGGAATTTATTGATCCCTCTCAACTTTCTATCTGCTCTCTGATAGACAGAGAAGTCAATGTAACTATATTAGAATTGATCTTGTATTCAAAAAAGCTGACCTTGAGCCAATACTAATGGATTGAGGATATAGAACTGAGGTTGGACATGAGTGCCTGTCAGTTCTGCATGGGGAATGACATCGTTTTGAGTGATGAAGTACAGGACAAGAGAAGCCTGAAATCTTGTAGTCAATCTGCTCAGTTAATCCATGTGGCACTTAGAGCCTATGAAGTCAATAAGCATGGGTAAGCATATCTGCCTTGTTTCTCTCTTTCTCAGAGTTGGAACTATCCTCATTAATAATATGAAATAGCAGAGCAAAACCTTCCAGTGCCATTCTTTCCAGTGGAAGTTTGTGTCAGACCTGATGCCTCACTGTGCTTAGAAGTTGTAGGGGACAAAAGAGTTTACGATGAGATAGATACTGCCATCGAAGAAATTCTCATAAGGCAACAGCCCAAGAGAAAAATGAGGGGGCGAAATAAAGCAAACAAAATAGAAAATCTAAATGGAATGTAAACATGCAAAAAGCTGCTTAACATCATTAATAATTGGGGAAAAGCAAATTAAATTACCTTGAATTACCATTTCACACCCACAAAATGAACAAAAATTCAAATATGACAACTCCAAGTGTTGGGAAGATTTTGAAGAGATGAGAAGCATCATATCCTGCTGGAGGGGTGTATGTTAGTACAACTGTTTTGAAAGGGAATGTATCATGACCAAACACACTTAAGATGGGTGAATCCTATGACCCACACATTTGATTCCTGGATATACAGCCAAGAGAAAGTAGTACATGGGTATCAGGAAATATGTACAAAAAGTTTCGACATTGCAGCATTTTCTCAAGAGCAAAGTACTAGAAGCAGTTGAAAATTGTCTCTTAGCAATTAAACAAAGAAGTACTAGTATATTCATATAGCACAGTGAATACCGTACAGCGGAATGGGCTGCGGCTATATGACTCAAAATAGATAAATCTCAAAAATACGTCTATTGAAAAAGTAAGTCATAAAGAAATCTAGACAATGTGTTTCCACTTACATAAAAATAAAATAAAATGAAAATCAAGCAATAATATTGTTTTGGGATGTATTAATACGTGAAGAAACTATTTTGAAAAAGCGATGGAATGATTAATACAAAATTCAGAGTAGTGGGGAAAAGGGAGAGAGACACAATCAGAGAGTGACGTACTTGGAATATCTTAGGTACTGCTAACATTTCATATCTAAAGTTGGGCGGTAGGTACATGGTGTTCTTTTTCATATTAAAATGTGAATGCAATCTCTCTCTCTCTCTTTTCTCTGCACATATATACAAATATATGTATATGCATATGTAAATACATGTGTATATACTCATTTTTTAATGTAAGATATACAGATCTTCCTCAATTTATGATGGGCTTCCATTTGGATAAACCCATTGTAAGTTGAAAATATCATAGGTCAAAAATGCATTTAATACACCTTGTCTTATTTGACATATCAGTTTTAGTTGGTGCAATTGATCACCTTGTCTTCGTTGAAGCACTTCACTTAGCACCTGGGACACCTCTCAGTAATCCTCTTAATTTTCTGGTCTATATTTTCAGTCTCCTTGGCTGACTCATCTTCAGTTTGCAACTTCTTTATTGGAATGCCCCAGGTTTAGACCTGTAATCTCTTCTCTATCTACACTTCCTTCAGACGATGTCCCAACCAGTCCCATCATTTTGAATAACAATCTACATGCTGAAGGCTCTTAACATTTTCTTTCCAGCCTAGAACTTTCAGAAACTACAGACTTATAATCAAATACCTACTCAGTGTATCCACTTAGATGTTTACAGACATCTCAAACACAACATTTCCATAACAAACTTTTCAATTCCATACCCACCCCCAGTGCACTCCTCCTCCACGTTCCCCATCACGACAGGTGCCACGATGCACTCAACTTTTCAAGCCAAAAACTTTAGATATCACCCTTGGTTCCTTTTTCTCTTTCTCACAGCGTTCAATCTATCCTGTTGGTCTTAACTTCAAAATCTATCCCCAAACTGATAACTTTCCACTATATCCATAGATACCATGGTTCAAGTTTCTACAATCTCTTACCTAGACTATTGCTGTCGTATCTTATCTTGTTTCCCTACTTCCATGCTTTCCTCCTTCAGTCTATTTTTGACAAAGCAGCTAGAATGAACCCTCTGAAAGACAAGTCAAATAACATCAGCCTTCTACATAAAACCTTTCTATAATTTACCATCATATTTTGATTCAAATTCAAGGTCCTTAACATTAACCCAATCCTCTATCTTTGGGCCTCCGGCTAACTCTTCAGCATCATCAACCACTCTCTATATCTCACTCCTCTGCTCTAGCTTCACTGGCTTTTTTCTCTTCCTCCATTGCAGCAAACATAATCCTATACAAGGCCTTTGCACTTGCTAATCTTTCTCCCCGTAGTAATCTTCCCCTAGATATTTCTAAGGCCATCTTCCTCTCTTGGGTCTGGTTTCTTCCTAAATGTTGTACTGGCTTTCCTTGACCACCTCATGTAAGAAAACACCTCTAAAACTCTCTATCCTTCTGCTAGGTTGCATTTTTCTCCCAAACTTACCTTTCCTTGACATAATAGTAAATGCCTTTTTTGTTTGTTTCTTATTATCTGTATCTCCTTCTAAAATAAAAACTTCATGGAGGCAGAGATTATTTTCGTTCATTGCTATATGTCCAACACCCAGAATGGTGCTTACTTTATCATAGGCACTCAATAAATATTTTTTGAGTGAATGAATGATGAAGTGAGTATATAGTTTAAAGTTTGGTTCCTGACTTTTAATATGATTTTTTTCCTCTCAGCTATTCTCAAAGGAGGTTCATCAGTTGCTCACAATCTCTAAGTTAATTTATGTCATTCTTGATAAATATTAGTGGACAACTCTCTAAATAAACAATTATAATAAATTAACATTTTAACTGCTATTTTCCATCATTGAAATCATGTTTGTTTTCTCTTTTGTTTAACTCTTTAAGTGTCTTGTATTCTTAAATGCGAACTAAGTTAATGATTAGGATTTGACTAGTACAGATTGGTTTCTTATCCATCATCTGCCACATGATTGGTTATGCAGCCCTGTCCCCTGGTCACTATGAAAATGTGATACACACGATAATATACAGTGCAAGCTTGGGCTCCAACATGCCCCCATATGACCCAAGATTGCACATCATGCTGATCTTTTGGACCCAAATTATTATTATTTTATGATTTTAATGTTTTTTTTGAAAGATTGGCTCTGAGCTAACATCTGTTGCCAATATTCTTCTTTTTTTTCTACCCAAAGCCCCCAGTACATAGTTGTATATTCCAGTTGTAGGTTCTTCTGGTTGTGCTATGTGAGACACCACCTCAACATGGCTTGATCAGCGGTGCCGTGTCTGTGCCCAGGATCTGCACTGGGGAAACCTGAGCCGCTGAAGTGGAGTGTGAGAAGTTAACTACTCGGCCACGGGACTGGTCCTCCAAAGTATTTTTATGACTAACGATTTGATAGAGGCTAGATTTAAACTACTTTTTCAATTAGCTTTTTGATAATTTCATTTAAAATGAATTAAAATCTTCTCAAAGTTATGACAAGTCATCCCATTGCTGACTTTTCTAGTCTTTAGCCTGTTACAGAGATAATTAAATGATTCAACAAAGTTAAATTGTCACAAGGTAAAGCTGGCTTTCAACAATCTTATTTGATAAGAACTATGAAACATTGAATATTATGATAAATTGAAAATCACATTTAATTGACTGATATCCTCTGGAAGAAACCAATATTTCTGATGCCCCCTGAGACTAATCTTCCTTTCATTCAGTTACTGTGGACGCTGTTGGAACTGCTTGATGCTGTGCCTGAGGACCGACTCTCTCCTTCTTAATCCTAATGATCCTTCCTTTCATTCTGGTAATGAAGGACCTCCACAACTTCACTAAATGACTCTTTGCAAGATTTATCTGCTCTTCTCTCTTCCACAGATCTTCTGCTCCCACTTAAGTGATCTCACTGTCTTCTTCAAAACGACTGCTCAGTTTCACTTTGAAGCCTTCACTAATGGTATCCCCGACTGATCTGTCTATATCTCACTTCCCCTTTTCGTATATATATTAATCTATATTTCAAGGTCTACCTAATTGAGGCCTCCTCTGTGGAGCCTTGCCTGCTCACCAGCAGGGAGGAATTTCTTCATTCTCTGAAATCTCAGAGCATGTTTATATGTGAGCATCATAGATTTGACAGCTGATCAAACACATTATTACTTTGTAATGTTAATTCTCTCTACACACACAAATGTGCACATGTCCTTGTGTGTATAATCTCTTAGAAGACATTTGAAGTTCCTTGTTAGCAGGGGCTATCTTTTAATTCCACAAAGTGCTCATACAATTCATCTTCATAGGTTTTTGAATATTTTTCAGCTTTGCAACATTCCTTTGCAACTCAAGTGGCCGTTGTCTGCATTTAACTTCTAACGTGAGATATTCCAAGCTTATTGCTCCTCTTTACTTTCATGGTCTTTTGGGAGCTGAGAAAGAGGCCCTGTTCCATGCCACATTTGGTTCTTTCTGACTTTGATCCATTCAGGGTGGGGCTCCATTAATTCAAGAAGCTCCTGGTTGGCTTTGTGGCAATAGAAGACAGCTGACACTACACTTGTCATTCCCTGCATGTCTGCCAAAATATTTAAAGGGGATGAGAGTAGGAAGCATAGGGTTGGTTAGCTATCTAGAGGTGTTAAAAGATTAAAAAAAAAAAAAAAAGACAAGTGACAGCAATCCCCACAAGGTATTTCTGCAGAAGAATGGAGTCAGTGGAATATCCCGCAAGCTGGGGAATCTGCTAACCTTCCAGCCCTGATGAATTGAATGACACAGTCCCCAGTATATGACTGCTTCCCTCACATCTGTCAACACTCTGGATTTACAAAGCATTTTTCCATGATCTCAAATTCCCTCACAGCAGCCTTAGGAGTAAGAAAAAAGCAGAAATTGTCCCAATTTTTATATTATCTTTATCAAACAATGTTTTCTGTTTCCAAAAGCTCTTTTTCCATCAGCAATGGGGCTTTCTTCCCCTTTGAAACCTTGCCTTGTGAAGTCCTGCTAGCTAGGAGTATGCCCATTGTGGCTTCTGAAAGCTTCAACTGATTGGCTTGCCTCTCAGACCCTCTCCTGCTGTGTGCTTCTTTTCAGCACCAAATAAGTGTCAGACAATTAGAGATGGGACTGGAGATGTGTAAATTGTACTGTCGCCTCAACAAATTAGTAATTTCGTGATAATACACTGTCCTTGTCGCATGGTTAGAGTTACCCCACTTCCCTGCCTCTATTTGTGCTAAAAGGCCGTGGGTAAGATTGATGAAGATCCTGTGTGGTGATTCATTTTCCTTCTTGACACTCTCCCCTCTCGCCCCCTTCTCCCAAGAAATGAGACATTGACCGGCCTCTGGGACTTGAACAAGGCTGCCACCAGGCCTCCCGTGCTCACAAGGTACATTTCCTATAGTCTTGCTTGCAAGATATTGCACCACCTGTGAGGAAAGGGTGCCGGGAAGAAAAGTGTGATGTAGGGAAGGGAATAAACTCCCACACCTCTTGATCCATCCTTCCTTTGTTCAATGATCAGGCCCTTAAATGGAGGTGATGTTGGGTTCCAAAATCTCAGAGTTACCGCTGTAACTTGAAAGCTTATAAATATTAGTGGAAGGTATGCTTGCCTTTGTCCTTCCTTAATAGGTAGATATGGAAATAATTCCTCTACAGAGTTGCCCCTTCCAGGCCTTGATGCTTCCCAGCCTTCACCTTTCCACAGGAAGAATTTGTGCATCCCATTGATGGATAGCTGCCTGCTTGCAGGCCTCATTACCACTCAAGCTGTTTTCCTAAGGAGCAAGAGAACAGAAGTGGAACCATTTGCTCTAGAAAGTTCTGGTTAAACTGCACATTGTGGTCTGTTACAATTTAGCAGTGACGCAGTCTTATCAGTGGGATTGGTCACAGTGCCATTGGCACACTATTTGTTACCTGGGTAGGATTTTCTGTACATAAACATAAAAAACCCACCACAGATTGAATCCAGCACAATTTCTATGGAAAAGTTAAGGTTCAAGAATAGCCAAGGGAATTTTAAATAGGAAGGGAGAGTGAATCTTGCCTTTTTAAATATTAAGATATTATGTTAATTATAGTAATAAAAGCAGTGTGGTAAGGATATACGGGTAACAAATACATAAACAAAAGGGAAGAGTGAATCAAGAGTCTGGCCCAGGCATCTATGAAGATGGAACATGATGGGTGTGCTTACAAATCAGTGGGGAAGTGAACTTCTGGTCAAACAACAGGCTAAGAACTGACTAAGTAGATTCGAGGAGGAAGGCCCGATCTCACATGCTCAATTTCAAACTCATAGTAGATATCAAAAATAAGAATGAGAACTTTCTAGGTGTCATAAATGAAGAAGGAACTCAAATCTGAGGAGATTAGACATTGGCACCACTGAGGCCAATGGATGCACCCTTGCAGATGTATGCCTAACCCAGGGTGGGGGTCCATGCTGCAGGCTGCACATGAGAGGAGAAGCTGGAGCTTGGCTCAGAGCATAAGTTTAACTGTGACCACTGACCTTTGAACATGCCATAAAACAGGCCACAAGCCCTAGGCCAAGAGTAGAAAATGAGTCACTTGGATTAAAACAAAAGCAATTTCCTGGGGCGGGCCCCGTGGCTGAGTGGTTAAGTTCCAGCACTCCAATTTGCTGGCCCAGGGTGTTGCCGGTGCAGATCCCGGGTGCAGACATGGCATCGCTCATCGAGCCATGCTGAGGCGGCGTCCCACATGCCACAACCAGAGGCACTCACAACCAGAATATGCAACTATGTACTGGGGGGCTTTGGGGAGAAGAAGAAGGAAGAAAAAAAGAAGATTGGCAACAATTATTGGCTCAGATGCCAATCTTTAAAAAAAGAAAAAAAGTGATTTCCCTCCAGGATTCAACATTTGAAACTAATCAACAGTAATGAATCCATAACCTTGGACAAGCATAGGATTCTCAAGCAAGGTATCTCGAAAGCCCGCTGTCATGGCAAAAAGAATAGATTCAACAGGAGAATTTACAAGCAAAGATTAGATATAAGAGAACAATATGGAAAAGAAAATATAAAAGCACATTTCTAATTTTTATTGAGATAAAGAGTCTATCACCACAAGAATAGGCCACTATGAGAAAAAAATACATATTTTTTAAAAAATTCCAGCAATAAAGAATCGAGCTATTGAAATTAAAACAAATAACTCAGTTGGGTTAAATGGGAAAATGTCACAGCTGAAGAGAAAGCTAATGAACTAGATTATAGATCTGAGAACATCATCAACAATGTAGCCTAGAAAAGTAAAGAGATAGAAGAAATGAAAAAGAAGAGATATGGAGGATGACCTAGGAAGCTCTAAAATACTTCTAATAGTACAAAAAAATTAGTTAAGTGAGAATGGGGAGAAGGAATAATTGAAGAGATAGTGGCAAAACATTTTCCATATTTGCAAAAGGAAAGATCAATGAGGTAAAGGTCAACTATTCAATAAATGAGGTAGGAAAACGTGGTCTCACCTCACACAGAGTGTGGAAACATTGTATGCTATGGTGAAAATAACAAACAACCTGGAACTAGCTTAAAGGTCAGTTACTAGAATAATAAATGTTAATTAATGAAATAGGACATTTTCTCACAATAAAATACCTTTACAGTATTGGAAAGTAATGAATTTCCTTCCTTCCTTCTTTCCTTTCTTCTTTCCTTCCTTCCTTCCTTCCCTCCCTCCTTCTTTCCTTCCTTCCTTTCTCCCTTTCTCCCTTCCACCCTTCCTCCCTCCCTTTCTCTCCCTTTCCCTCTCTCTTTCTTTCTTCCCCCATTCTCTCTCTCTATATCATCTATGTATGTTTGTACATATGCATCTCTGTATATATGAATGTATATATCCATCCACATGGAGAAATTTAGAAAGCATAATGTTGAAGAAAGCAAGTTAAAAAACAATATTCAAAATATGTACTAATTATGTATAAAACACATTTCAAAAGCCTTTGATATGTAATTAATAGTGTGTGCATGTGTTTAGGTGTGTAAAGTTAAAATAAAGAAAAAAATCAAGCAAAACAAGCAAAATACTAACAGGAAAGATGCACATATAATTCGTAATAGTGTGCACCCCTAGGGAGTCAGGGCAAAGAATGGGGCCGGGGATGTGGGACAAAGAGCGATAACTCGTTCCTCAGAAAAAGTTGATAGTCAATGTGACAAAAAGTTAAGTTTCCTTTCTGAGTACTGGATATATGAAATATAATATGTATTTCTATCTATTTCAATAAAGAGAGAACAAAAGTCTTTGCTCACCTACCTGCCTATATTCTGAGTGTTGTCCTCCTATAGGCATGGCTGAGTTTTCATGTAACCATCCACCAGAGGGGCACGCATGCACACACACCCGCCAGCCAGATTCAGGGGTGTGTGCAGAGTCCACAGCATTCAGGGAAAAGGCTGCTTCCTCTCTAACTTCCTTGGTCACTCCGTCTTCAGAAAAAAATGAAGATGGAACTTGCTGAGAGGAGAGGAAAGTGGCGGTCATCTACACATCCTCTCTGCTTGTTCTAAATTGCTGTTTAATAAACCTTTGATAAATTCTACCCCATCTCAGCTATGCCCATAAAGCTAATAAAAAAGGATGTGGACTTGTTTCACTCTGAAGAGCATAGGAAAGGCTTTAGGTTGAGACCGAGGAAAGTAGTGGATAGGGGTGTGGTTGTCAGTGTGTGTGTGTGTGGTTGTAAGTGTGTGTGTGGCAGTTGGGATGGTGATGGTGGTGACTTGATGAGTAAATGATAGTGCTTAGGGAAGGGAGATGAAAAGACTTGGTGGGAAAGCAGTAAGCACCCTGTGTACTTTTCCTCCAGCTGCTTCATCTGCTCAAGCCGTGAAACTTTCTAGCTTTAAACAAATCTGGGAGCCATTAGCCTGATGACTCCCAAGTGTTCACTGACGTTTCTGTTGTTCATGGAAGGGTTATAGCAGACAGAAGTTTGCTGAAAGGATAGTCACCAGAAATCTTGCTAGATGGAGGGCAACGCAGCAGGGGAAAGGAAGGTCTTCGTTGCTGGGGTGGCTGGGAGGGCAAATGTGTACAATTCATTTTCCTCTTAAATAAGAACCATTGTCATTTTCTGTGTTGCATGATAATTAAGTAACAGGAATAAAGAGCTGTTGAAGTGTTGAGTGTCATTACCCAGGTGAATCGTTTTTCAGAGTAGTTTTGCAACATGATTGGCAAAGTTTATGAGTCATGATGGGGAATGTTTCCAAGGTAGGAAAGCCCTAGCCTTCTAAGCATGCAGAACTCAGGGGACAGGGTGAAAATGAAAGTTCAGGATGACAAGCTTGAAGCTTCCGTCACCTTCTCTGAAGACATCAAGCTGCCTGTGGAGGAGAGCTGAGTCTGCAAGGTCTCCCTCAGACCCGCTGTCACCAAAATTAATGAAACAGCTTCAGATCCAACCATTCAGTAAATGACCTCTATCCCTTACGCTCTTTCTCATTAGGCTTGATGTGAATTGTGTGGCCATAAAAAAGGAAATTTAGGTATTGATACTCCACTATTAAGTATTAATTATGGAAGTCAGCACTTACTTATTTAGTGTTATTTAGTGTTAGCTATGGAAGATGAAAATCAGTGGTTTTGACCTTCAGAAAAGTAATTTTACTTGTACAGAAGAAACTATTTCACCTAAAACAGAAAAGGACAATAGAGGCGGAGTTTAATCAAGTGTTTAGCTTTTTTTGGGGGAGGGGGGAGATGAGTGGTGAGGAAGATTGTCCCTGAGCTAGCATCCATTGCCAATCTTCTGCTTTTTGCTTGAGGAAGATTGTCACCTAGCTAACATCTGCGCCAAGCTTCCTCTATTTTGTATGTAGGATGCCACCACAGCATGGCTTGATGAGCAGTGTGTAGGTCTGTGCCCAGGATCCAAACCCACAAACACTGGGGCCACCCAAGCAGAGCATGTGAACTTAACCACTATGACACCAGGCCAGCTCCTCAAAGTGTTTACTTTTTTAAAACAATTAATTAATTAATTACTTTTTTTGTGAGGAAGATTTGTCCTTAGCTAACATCCATTGCCAATCCTCCTCTTTTTTTGCTTGAGGAAGATTAGCCCTGAGCTAACATCTCTGCCAGTCTTCCTCTGCTTTGTATGTGGGGCTCTGCCACAGCATGGCTGATGAGTGCAGTAGGTACACACCCAGGATCTGAACCTGTGAACTTGGGCTGCTGAAGCGAAGCACGCAGAACTGTAACCATTCGGCCACAGGGATGGCACCTCAAGTGTTTACTTCTGGTTAAAAAAAAACTTGATGCCTGAGTTTTGATGCAGACTCAGATATCAGGGCAGGCTTGGTAGAGAATGGAATATGCCTAAGATGTGGGTAAGTAGATGAAAAGAGAGAGTACATTTCAAAAGGAGAAGCCCATGAAAGCACATAAACAGTGAAAGCTTCCTTTCTCTTCCTTTTCTTTATTTTCCCCACTCATGTTATTTTTAGGAACTGCAGGGAATATGTAGTTGGATCATAAATGATGTTCAAAGATCATATGGTTAATGTTGCAATTTTTTAAATGTAGAAATGGCTTCGGGCTGGCTCTAATTGAGCAGTTGCTGTAAAACATGCTAAACCCCAGAGAACTTATGCAGAGAAGGATTTTTTAATTTATTTGTGTGATCTCTTTGGAGTGGAGGCAAAGGCATTAACAACTTAAAATGGCATTTTTTTTTTTGTAAAATCAACATAAATATGGGCAGTCGGATTAGAGGATTAATGGAGCCCTCATTGCCTGATCTTTTTTTTTACTACTCTTTTTAGACAGCATATTGTCCATAAGGGTTTCTGATTATCTTCCCCATTATGCTTAGCGAGAACTTTGAAGAACTATGAAATTGGACTCAGTAGGTGTTAAAAAAGTTTATTAAATGCTGATGGGAATCTGTCTAATTCTGGAGATTTTCCAGTTCTAAGGAAATTGCCTTATTTGCAGCATTTCCATTCCATTGTTAAGTGATTGTGTTTGTATCTTTTACGTATAAGTCACTTGATAGGAAAAAAAAAAACCCAGAAAGACAAGTTATGACAAAGAATTGTCCCTGCCTTTCTCTTTGCTGTCTTATTCCTTTGTTTGTGCATGTGCTATTTACCGAGGACCCGGCTGCTTCAGAGGTCTCTGGATTAATCATTAACACCTCCATGTGGGGGTGAGATACATTCCCATCCTGTGGGGAGGATAACGAGTTTGGGATTTTACTGCAGGGCCCGCATTCCATTTTCCAATTTTTTCTATAGGTCACTCATATTGCAAGTAATTCTTGAGCAAACCATTCCCCATCTGTTCAGATCTTGTTATAACAAAATCAGCCATGACAGATTATGGTACATAAAACAGAATAAACTTTCCCCAGCTGGATGTACAAAGTGAGGAGAGGAAGGGTATAGAGGGCCTTCTGGCTACAGAAAACTGCAATCAGGAGAACATTCTCCATCAGGAAAAGTGAAAGGAGTGAAAAGGTTATGGAGAGAGAAAAAAAGGACTGTCTATTTGGAAAACTACTTCTTGCTGCTGATTAATGTAAATGGGCAAATTAGAGCTTTTTCTGTTTTTCAATTTTATTTTATTGTGGTAAGAACACAACATGAGAACCACCCTCTTAATAAATTTTTACGGGTAACATATTATTGTCAACTACAGATACAATGGTATACAGTACGTCTCTAGGTCCTATCCATCTTACTTAACTGAAACTTTATACCCATTGATTAGTAACTCCCCATTTCCCCCTGCCCCCAGCCACTGGCAAACACCATTCCACTCTGATTCTATGACTTGGACCATTTTAGATACCTCATGTAAGTGGAATCATGCAGTATTTGTCTTTCTATGACAGGCTTAACTGACTTAGCATAATGTCTTCAAGGTTCATCCATACTGTCACGTCAGACAAGATTTCCTTCTTTTTAAGGGCTGAGTAGTATTCCATTGTATGTCTATAGCACAATTTCTTTATCCATTCATCTGTTGATGGACATTTAGGTTATTTCCATAGTTATTTATATATCTTGGCTGTTATTAATAATGCTGCAATGAACATAGGAATGCTAATATCTCTTCAAGATCTTGATTTCAATTCTTTTGGATAAATACCCAGAAGTGGAATTGTTGAATTATATGGTGGTTCTATTTTTAATTTTTTAAGGAAACTCCATCTGTTTTCCATAGTGGCTGTAGTATTTTGTGTTCCTACCAACAATGTGCATGGGTTCCAATTTATCTACATCCTTGCCAACACTTGCTGTCTTTCGTTTTTTGATAATAGCTTTGTCTTGATATGTGTGTCCCCGGGTGCAGCCCTCTGCTATCTCACTTTGAAAATGTTTGCATGGAGTCTGAGTTCCTCACTGGGTAGAGCCTGTTCCAGAGATCACACACTAGGCAATGTGGCTGCCATCGCCAGGAATGGCATGAGGAAAAGTCCCATCATCATGAGTTGAATAACCTCTTAGTATATTCCACTGGAAAGGGCATTTTGTTCATGATAGTTCTAAGAATCCCTGAGGCTGCCTCTTGAAAGAACTACTTTCAACTTTAAGGCAACCATGGGTTAACTTTTGCAGGGACAATTCTGGAGAACAGGGCTTCTTTGTAATACTTTGCTCTGAATTGTTTGTCCTTTCAGTGAAGGGAACAGCATGAGTTACGGAAGTCAAACTAAAGGTGGCCTTTCTAATGCAAAGGTTATTGAAGAAATGCAGGCGATCCATAGGCCTCCCATGTCTCCTGAGGGCTCTTTTCCAGAAATAAGCATTAGCATCTGGTTGGAGGTGGTGTGATAGACACACTGCCCCTTCCTATCTTTAGGTAGTGGAGCTGTTGGCATTATTTGCATTCCCTTGGCAAGGAAAGCTGTAGGTCCATTTTTCTTCTCTAATTTTTCAAGGCTACTGTTGATGCATAGACCTTCTTTGGGGAAATCCAGTGACCAGCTCCCCCAAACTTTCCTAGAGTGAACCAAGTGAACCAATTTCACTCTAGCATGTTACAGAACCAGTCAACTCAGCAGCTAGTTAATTCAGCAAACAAAAGAGTTACAACAGTCAATGGGGTGCTGTGGCCTCCCCTCTCCCACTTAGCTTCCTTCAACTTACTGTCAGCTTCAAAGAGGGGGAAAAGCCCATTACTTTTTGTGTGTTTTCACAGCTATTGAGGTTAGTGCTATGTGATTATTATATAATTCTTTTAAATGATCTAGAATATTTCTTTTGAGAGTTCCATTTTGCCCGGGCAATAAGACTGGCCCTCAGGATTCCAACCTAAAGAAGGTCAGGTATTTATTATCCTCTAATACATTTGATATGTGCCTTATTCTTACAAATAATATGCATATACATCACATGCACAGAATGTAAGATGGTTTATACCAGTGACCATTGGCTATTCATTCAGGGGAATAGTAGAATCACTTTAAGATTAATAAGAAATTGCTACTGGGATTTTGACTTAAATTAGATTAAAGCCATTAACTAGCACTCCTTCAAAATGTTATTCTGCACAACACTATGCCATAGGTTAATAAGGTGCTACCAAAGACAACTATTCAAATAAATCTTGGTTAAGCAAAACTATATTTACTCTAGGTAGCCTTATGGCAGAATAGCTGAGAACTGCCGACAGCTGACTTTAAATACGATCACCTATGACTGTCCAATAAAGAAAAGAGTAAATGGCATTTCCCAAACTTCTTTGCCATGAGATGCATGCGTATGTGCATGTATTTGTGTGTGTGCATATGTCATCTAAATTCACATACTCTAAATCAGCATCCTGAGCAGTAGCATTTGGAAACACTGCAATAAGTAAATTTGAAAATAAATGTCATCTTTACAAAATCGAGCCTTCTTAACTAGGGATGGATTAGTTCTCCATTTGCTTCCTTTTATTTATATAATGTCTCAGTAAGGTTTTCTTTTCCTTAATTTTATGCATACTTCCCAGAAGTTTTTGTAAAATTATTCCAATATATTTTTAAATTTATTATGTATAATTTTTCCAATGTATTTTCCGAATAAATATTGCTAGTGGGTAGAAAATTTTTCTAATTAATTTTGTATTCAGCCACTTTATTTAACTCTATCATTAATTTTAATGGATTTTCAGATGATGATCCAAAGTTTTTTCAGTAGAAAACTATAATATGTACAAATAATTGATTTAATTAGTTC
Source organism: Equus caballus (assembly GCF_041296265.1). Taxonomy (NCBI): domain Eukaryota; kingdom Metazoa; phylum Chordata; class Mammalia; order Perissodactyla; family Equidae; genus Equus; species Equus caballus. The sequence continues at coordinate 88,903,870 of NC_091698.1, forward strand.
CTTTTGTTTTATATTTTTGCTTTAAATAAAGGTTCCAAGATTATGTTAAATAATAATACTGCTGAAGCAGTATAGAATAATATATTGAGAGGTAGAAGTGCAAAGTAAGCATTTCATCACTATTAACTATCATTTTATTTATCCCTACTTTAGTTGACACATTTCTAGTCTTTCACTTTTATTGTGTGATAGCTTTTATTTCTTAATTTGATGCATCTAACTGAGTTTGTTGTATTTATCACTCAGAATCTTTTACAGATACTTTATTCTTATATTTTTAGAGGCATTATTTTTCCTCAAACAGAACATTCTGTAGAATTTATTAGATTAAATATCTTTTTAGTAGCCAAGAGATGCAGCAGTAAACAAAAATTTCAAAATACATGCCCTAAATAAGCATATATTCCTAATAGACAAGAAACAGACAGAAATAAAATAAAAAAGTAAAATTCAAAGTATGCTAGGTAGATTGGATAGAATAATAATATCCATGATATATCTATTCAGACTTCCAGAGGCCACAGAGGGGAAGAGGTACAATTCAAAATGATAATGGCTGAGAAAAATTCCAGAAATATTGAGAGATATCAAAGAGGCTCAATAAACTCTAAGAAGATAAACATGTTTAAAATAGTCATTTCAATGTCTTTGTTTGCTGAAACCAATATTTAGGTTATCTTCGAGTCTGCTTCCATTATCTGTCTTTTGTCTTGATTCTCAGATACATTTTTCTGCCTCTTCATGTTTCATGACTTTTTATGGTAGAAAAACTCACAGAGACTGCAAATCATGCTACTTTCCCCCAGAGAGTGTCCACCTCGTCCTCTGTTAGGCAGAGAGTGGAGCAACTAATCATCACAGCCCAGGGTTAGAAACTTTCATTTTGGCCTTCAGTGTTAGTAAAACTCTGTCCATCTTGGATGAATTTCTGTGTCTAGAATGTGGCATCCTTGAGGTTTATGATTTAGCTCTGGAAGATTGAGAGATTCCATTTTGCTCTCAGAGTTTTAATCTTAGCTTTTTAATTTCCTGCCCAATGTCTTCAGGAGAGACTGGTCACAGTTTGAGTCCTTCTGATTGGACTTCATTATCAAAATACAATGAGAACACAAGAGATTCCTTGCTGCCTTTTAGAAGTTTCTGGTCTATCTTCCCAAACTCCTATGCTACCCTGAACTCAGCAAATGCTCAGTGGGGAAGCCAGCTGTGTTTGGGGGGCCACCATGACATTCCAATCTCTTTCGCAAACCTGTGCAAACCTTAAAACTCCACTGCTTTCTCTTTCCTTTAGCAGAATCCCCCTGCTCAGGTCAAGTCTGTTCATTGGTCAAAGTCTAGAATGGACAAATGCCTTCAGGAGAGAAAAATGGCCAGTGAATCTTAACTCACCAAAAATCTCCCTCTCTCCTTTCTGGAATTTAAGTTTATCCAGTCCTCATTACCTTCACAGCTCTCTTACATCTTTTAAAATAGAATATTTGCGGGGCAGGCCCGGTGGCGTAGTGGTTAAGTTTGCGTGCTCTGCTTCAGCAGCCTGGGGCTTGCAGGTTCAGATCCCTGGTGTGGACCTACACACTGCTCATTAAACCAGGCTGTGGCGATGTCCCACATACAAAATAGAGGACGGTTGCCACAGGTGTTAGCTCAGGGACAATCTTCCTCAAGCAAGAAGAGGAGGATTGGCAACAGATATTAGCTCAGGGCCAATCTTCCTCACCAAATAGATAAATAAATGAATAAATATAAAATAAAATAAAATAGAATACTTGTAAGTTATGCATTTTTTTAGGTGTTGCAAACAAACTTTGTTGACCAGATGTGCTCTACTGCTTTCTACCCAAAAAGAATAACCGAAAAGAAACCACACTTAGACACATCATACTGAAGTACCAGCAGACCAAGAATGCTAAATGGAACCAGAGATGGCAGAAGGTCTTGGGCTTACCGGCGTGCCATGAAACCAAGCGGGGCACAGCCAAATGATAAATGGTTGGACACTCAACTTCGTGAAAAGCTATTGAAAGTCAACTAGCATAGAACAAGTCTAATGAGAGTTTATGGATAAATGTTTAAATAAAAAGAAAGCTAGCCGCAGAGGAATGAGGAGTTTTAGAGAACAATGCACAGGAAAAATTCTCAAGAAGTAATAGGCTCCATAAACTTGTCTGCATTTTAGGCATTTTCATACCATGGAAGAACCTGGGATAAGAAAGCTGTGACCTCATGTCTGGAGGAGCTGGACAATTGGCAGATGATTAACAGGAGCTGTCATTATAACAGGTGTTAAAGGCACAAACCATGTTTCTGGTAGTGTTGCATAGAGCAGAGTGGAATTAGGATACTACTGAATTAATCTTAAATTTTCTGAGCCCCTTAGCTAAATTCTGCAAAGCCAAATTCTCTTGTCCAAGGGTTTGATTATTCTCAGAGCCTGAGACAGACTTGAGAGGGAAAACATGGACCTGAGTCTCTGGATTTGCTTTTCTCCTGAACTCTGCCTTGATGTGCTTTCCTGCAACTTACCCTTGATCGGTTGTCTTTCGACCCTTATCTGTCACTTGTCTTATTACTTACTAGTGTTTTTTTAAGTGCTAGAACTTAGAAAGAAGTCAACTCTGAATAGCATTTCCCTTGGTCGAAAACTTTCTTTGGCAAAGAGAAAAGACTGTAAAGATCAAAATAAATGGAAATCAATACAACGAAGACATTGAAATTCTGGTCTATTTGCTTCTGTCACCTGCACAGGGCAGACAGCCTGGTAGCAAAGAGGAAGCAAAATTTGTTGGAAACTATAAAGTTTCCCAAGTCAGGCGCCTCCTTTGGAGTTGAATGGTCCCTGCCATGGCAGTTTAACCCTTTCTCAATGCTGGGCGTTATGTGACCTGCAGGGTGTCTCACCAGAACTTGGGTTCATTTAGATGCCCCACTCCCCTCCCATGCCCCTGCAGAGATGGGGAATGAGGGAGAAAACCCTGAGTTCTCTCCTTGACACAGATAAGTCAGAGCTCTGAGAACCAGCCAGAGAGAGACAGAGCCCCAAGAAAACAATGTGATAGTTTTGTAGAAAGTGTGAATAGGACCAAATGACTGAAAACTAAAATAACTGGACATACTTCCAGAGGTAAATGAGGGAGATAATTGATCTGCTGAGGAATACTGATACCCTAGGGGGGGAGAGGGACTTGGTGAAATAAGGCAGGGTTCTTTGAAGATGAGGGTGTCCAGATATTTCCCGGCTTAACGCTAGGAAAAGTTTACTAAAGTAGATCTTTGAAGGCACAACTTAGTAGCCAGAGGAGCTAAGTTTTCACCATTTCTAGTGTCAGGATAGTTCCAAATTGATGGATATTTTTCTTGAGTAAAACATCAAGATTGATTCAGGTCTTCCAGGTAAACCATCCCTTTGACCAGCAGCTCTCCATTGGGCATAGAAGTCCACTGACAACTTAGGAAGCCTAATAATCAACAGGCCAACCACACCATACCCACCACCCTCAAAAGTATTGATTTCAATTTACAGACTGGGTGTCGACCCACCAAATGCTAGCAAAAATATTTTGTCTGTGGCACACCTTGCTTTTACATTATTATAAATTAGCTGCAATTATTTAAATACTAGAATATATCACATTAAATATAGAATTTCTATTTTTTAAAAACTTAGAAGTTCTGGAAATATTGAGAATATTAAGCTCACATTTTACATGACAATGATTAGAGGGAGGTTGCCCACTTTAAATGGAGTGTGTGGTACATATTATTTGTTTTCTTCTTATATTCAGCACATATCTGCTCCACTCATTTATATTCCTGGCTGGGTCTAATCAAAAATTAAGTTTACAAACAAGGTACACACTAATTTTTAAAGTTGATATGTATCAGGAAGTTTGTCTTGATAATCTCATAAAATCTCTGGAGGCAAATAGAATTTCCATAGGATCAAGCATTGCCATCACTAATCAAGAAATTACTTTCTTTTCAGTCTGCGTTCTATTTATTTTATTCTACCTTTTCTGTAGTTCAGTTTACTCAATAGCCAAAAGCAATGACTACAGATCAGTTTCCTCATTCACAAAATGAGGACATAAATCATAACTCATATGATGTTATATGATTAAGTAAAGTAATGCACGTAAAATTTCTGGAATAGCTACTACAATTTTATAAGTATCTAATAATTTTATTTGTTGTATCTTTTAGCTTTGTTTCATTAAAAAACTGCCTCAAAACTCAGTGGATTAAAACAACCATTTGTTTAACTCATAATTATTTGGGTTAATTGCTTAGGTTTTCTGCTCTGGGATAACTCAATCTTTCCCGGACTTGCTCATGCTTCTATAATCAGCTGTCTCATCACATCATGGATCGGCTGGTGGCTGGATGATGTAGGATGGCCTCACTCACATATGTGGCTATTAATGGGCTGATAGCCAAGGCAATGGGTAACTGGGAAATACGTCTCTCATCATTCAGGAGACCAGCCCGACTTCTTCACATGCAATTTGAGGCTTTCAAGAGATGCAAGAGAGAGCAAGCCTCTCTATGGGAGTCATTTCCACATCTCTCATGACATATACTTGTTCCTGTCCCACTGACCAGAGGATGTCACATACCAAGCAAAAACTCAATGATTAGAGAAACTCACTCCACTTCTTGATGGGAGGAGCTGCAGAGTCACTTTGCAAAAGGATACATATATACAGGGATGGAGAGAATTTGTGGCCAGTTTGGCAATCTATCATACTTTCTTTTTTAGCTATTTTTTATTACTTAAATGAAAATATCTGAACATGTGGCCATTTAACTTCCCTATGTCACACCCTCCACTGGGTCTCCATTACTGTAGGAAAAAAGCCCTATAAACCCTTTATTCTAACATTCAAGATCCTTTGGGATTTATTTTGTGTATCTCTCCAGCCTCATCCCTCTTTGCCACATACTACATGGGTTCCATTCATTCTGAACTACTTGCTATTCTCCAAATATGCTCGACTTTCAAAATTGTGTATCTTGTATGTATTACCTCTACCCAGCGACCGCCTCAGAAACTCCCATTCAGATCTCAAAATTCCGCTCACACTTTAATTCCCCCATAAAAGCTTTCCTGATCCTTCTTTCTCTCCCACAGAGTAAGTTTCTTCTTGCTTAATAATATATCTATTCCACTTTGTTGAAAATGCTGCAAATCTGTGTGCAGCTGTGGGCAGAGACCATGTCTTCTCTATCTCTGAGACTCATCACTTGGCAAAGTGTCTGAAATCTAGTAGGTTCTCAATAAATGCTTGGGGAAATGAAGGAACAAATAACAGAACGACACACCAATTAATTACATGTCCTTGAAGGTTGAAGAAACTGGCGTTATACATCCCATAGTATGTGAGAGAGTCCTAAATATCCAAGTCAGATTTGTGTGGCGAGATTTCCTTGACCATAGATAACCCATTATTGTTCCAAAGGTGTTACATCTCAGAGGAAATGCTCTCTCCCTTTTTAGTGAGAACAGATGCTATGTCTAAAGTGGACCATTGCCTGCTATGAATTGATACGACAGGGTCAAGCATTTTCCAGATGCTGAAACTAAATTTTGTGCAAAAGTGTGTAAATGCTGTTAGTAAGCTGTCTGGAGAATAGGATGCAGCCAGTGTGTGCCAGGGGACAGACTCCTCTGTGAGAACGATTTATGATGTGTCAGGTGGGAACTTTTATGGTGCTGTACTAAGAGACAAAGAAATTTTAGGAGCTGCTAAAAGCAACACAAAATATGCTTTCAAGCTTAATGAGGAGAGGCGATAGAATCGGGTTGGCATATATGGCTGGCTCCATGTGTTAGAGAAAAGCTGAAATGTTCTTAGTGTTACATATTTTGATTTTGCTAAATTTGTTTTGGGCAGAATGGATATTTATGTCACTGCACAATGAGCAGCAATTTCAATGTCTATCAATATAATAAGAGTTTTATTTGAAAATTGTGCCCCATGAACAGTTTGTGAGTTTGTCATAATTTTTTTTCACACGAAATAATTTTTTTACAAAAGTAAAAAATAAATCCATTCTTCATTGTCTTGGCTAAAGAAAGTAGCCATACACGGGCTGGATATCAATTTTATTTAGCAGATTGGAAAATATTCCCATAGGAATGGGCTTAAATGCGGGAAAGAGTTCAGATCAGCAGTATTTCTAAACTTTTTTCCCTACAGTCTATTGATCTAACCATTAACCAATAAAGAGTTTCTAGAATAGAATAAACTTGAGGATGGGCAGTACTAACAGAGGGACTCAGGCAGAGCATGGTCATAAAACTTAGACTAGAAGAGCATTGTTAGACTATCAATCTAAACCAACGACATCGAGGATGAGAAAACGGAAGTCAAAGCAGTTCAAGTGATAGACCAGGGTTCACAGAGCGCAACTATATGTCAAATAAAAGGAATGAACTCTTTCCACACTTTAGAACTGTCGTTGGGTGTCTTAAGTAAATGTTGACAAACCTGTATTTCTAGTTATTCCAATCAGGCTTCACAGAATACTCTCAACTTTCCTGTAAACTAGTCGAAGAACTAACTAATTCAGCCAAATTCGCTTCAATATCATTGCAATGCTGAAGGCACCAAAATCGACCACACTTCGTAAGTGATACTGTAATATCGTATGCGTGCATACAAATTTTTGTTGATTGACTTAGGAAGCAATGAAAAGGAGAGTATCAGTAACATATAAAAATTACAGTTCTTCTCTTTTTTATGGTAAAAAAAAGGAATAGGCATGGTTAATGTTTTCCAGATCTTGATACATATATATATATATATATATATTTTTTTTTTTCAAATGTAACTATGAAGAGCTGAATCTAACCATTCATATATTCATCCAAAAAAGTTCATACCTGTGGGTTTAAGTTGTCCTGCAATAATGTGTGTTGGTGTTTGAAAAGTACTTAGAACTTTGGGGAATAGGGTCTGACGTTAAACAGCTACGTGAAACCTTCAACCAAGAATCCTGGTTGTCCCTTGAGTTAAAAAGTCTTCAAGTGCAAACAGCTCTGCTCCATCTGCTGGTGACCATCCAAATGGCCCCGATGGAATTGCGTCAACCTCTTAGATTCATGGCTTGCAGAGATTTTGATTCTGTACTTCTGTGGCATTGTGGGGGTAGTACACAAATTTGTAGTTTTCACATTAATACAGGTGAAACTGAAAGCTAGTCTACGAGTACTTTGAGGATCATTGCTCTAGGCTTTAACATTTTTTTGCTACCTTGAGAAGGCTTATTGTATGTGGATCAGAGATTTTCCTGTGGCTTGATGAATTATCACGTATTTGGAAAAAGTAGGGCAATAGCATCGGCACAGAGATAACTAGCTCAGAGAAAGGTAGATGGATAAATAGACAGACAGATAGATAGATACATGTATAGATAGATACGTAGATAGATAAAGGGCAGTCTTGGAGGTTAAACTGCTTGAGTTTGAGTCCTAACTCTACCACAAATTAGCTCTGTGACCCTTGACAAATTAATTAATCTCCCTGCATCTCAGATTTTTTAGCACAATAAGGCTAATAATAGTACCTACCTTAAAAGATTGTTTTGTTGATTAAATGAATTGACAAAGAAAGAGAGAGTGAAGAGTACTTAGAAGAGAGTCTGCCACATAGTAAATTCATAATATACAATATTAATGTAATGTCGAAATTAACTAAATTGAGGTACAAATGCAGGCAGAAGTACTAGAAAAGTTCCCACTCCTTTCTTTTGGGGGAGAATAAGTTTACTCATGAAGGAAGGCACTAAGAAGGCTTCAGAAAATCTTTCCCGTGACCTGAGAAGGAAATAGAATGTGTAAGAGGGAAGCCTTGGACAAAGTCATAAAGGATTTACCTTTATGCAAATCGAATACTTTAATCAATTTTTGTTTTCTCCTTTGCAAATCCATGGGTAGAAACTTGCTCTTTAGAGTGCATACTCAAAGGCAGCGCCCCTTGAATGTCTGGCAATTATTTTTCTGTGTACTTGGTCTCTTAGAGAGTTGAAGTAATTGAGAGATGAAACTATAGTGTTTCTATTTTTTATGGGCTGTGATCCTGAGTCTGACATCTAGCTCTGGTTATATCACAGAGTAGAAGAAAGGGATTATGAGTCTAGACTCAACAAAAGCAATATAGATGTATTTCCCCTAGCCGAGGAGAATTCTCTCTCTGAGATTATATAGGGATACACTTTGAAAAATGCATTGGCAGATACAAAAGGATTTGCACTTAAAAAGAAGGCAGTATATTTTTTTTAAACAATTCTTCACTGAAACAATACTTATTACAAAACAAAATTTTTACAACTGTGCTGCAGTAGCAGAAATAAAATCACCCATTGTCCAAAACTGAGAGATTACAATTGATAACATTTTGGAGTGTATCAGGTCTCTTGGAAAAAAACCTCACTATATAGCCATCTATGAGGATTATACTGGATATTTGATTTGTATTTCATTTTGTTCATAAAACATGGTATTGTGACCAGTAACCAGGTCCCTGTATCTTTAAAATTAATTGAAAAACTAATTTGTACTGATGTGGACTAACGGAGATCGAAGTCTTCTACTTTTGGAAAAGTAGATTGTTTCTAATTCTTTTCCGTTGCAAATAATTATTTGTGTAATACATCATTTTCTAGAAAGGCTGTTCCAATTTATACATCAAGTAACAGTATAAGAGAACATCCCTATTTCTGTATACTTGCTAACACTGAATATGGATGATTTTTTTAAATTTTAGCTAAATTAGCTAGTAAAATAAGATCTGGTAAATTAGGTAGTTAAATAAGAAGACTTCTCATTACTATTTTGCTCTGGATCCACTTTCTTAGTGGTGAAGTCAACTTAGTTTTAAATAATTGAGGATATAGAATTTGGAAATGAACATTTGATGCCAACTTTTATGAACTGCCTTAGATTCTTGACTTCTATTCCTGCTGGTTGGGCTTAAAAATGAGCCTGTCACCATCTGTCTGTGTCTGCCCCATTTCTGTTCCTTGGAGTCATGCATGGGCGCAATCACACAGACACCCCTTGATTCCACACATAATCAAGAGGAAAATTTAAAACCCCAGGAAGAAAGCTTTTCACAGAACAGGAATTGCATCCTCGATCTTTACATGCTAGAAACAGTCTTCAATTTTCTCCATGGAGATCTGTTTTATGTGTTATTTTGGTTTGCTTCTAACCCTGTTTTCTGCCGCAAAAAGGCAATTTCTATTACTGGACTCTTGATTCGATGTGCAGTTAAATGCCACATCACAGCTGAGTTTCGGTATTTCACAGTGGATGGGAAAAGTATTAACAAAGTTTGTGTTTTCCTCCACATGTAATAACCACTAATTCACGGGAGTTAGGGGTTTCAGTGGTCTGACTCTGTACTTCCATAACAGCAGATTTTCTACCTTTTTCATCAGAATTTCACCCAAATATAGTGTTTTTCAGAAAACGCTCTGGTATGACTATTTGACAGAATGTCAATCTCTTAGTCATTTAACTCAAATGCTTCAAACTTCTGACCCCTTTGGACAGTGGCAGGCCAAAACCCCTCAAGGACAACAGTCAATTCCTGCTTCAGTCTGTTCTTAACAAAGCTTTAAATTTCACCATCTAGCGAGGTAGTTAACTACGATTATCTGTTCTCTGCATTTGATAATTCTTACAAAAAAAGTTCTTCTAGAGAAGCCAGTAAAATCCAACTGATATCTGCAAGTTTGGCTCAAAGATGACAGAGGAAGAATTCAAATTTTGAAAGCTATCAGTGTTCGTTCCTTGTCAAGGACGTTCACTTTGTTTGTTCAAATTTATGAGTACTAAGTGACCTTAAATGTGAGTCTGTATCTGGAGTGTGCAAATCAGTGAATGATGCTGACTATAAGTGGAGGCCCAGGAGCTGAGCGTGAACACCGAAAATGTGAAGTGAGGAGGCTGTAGGCCAGGAAAATACATCCTCTACCTTCTCTAGGTCCTTCTGGCTGGGCTACGAATTAAATTCACATGAGACAGAAAAACAGAAGAAAACCAAACAAAGCTTTATAACATGTATACATGGGGGACACTCAGGAAAACTGAGCAACTTGCCAAAATGGTGTAGGCTGTCATCTTAAATACCATCTTCAGCTAAAGACAAAGGAGGGTGTTGGGGGTGAGAGGAGTCAGTTATGGGACAGTGCCAGACAAGCACAGTAAGCAAGAGTAAGGTTATTATGCACATTTAAGTCCTTGCCTTCTGCATTGATAAGATTTTCTAGAGATAAGGTCAGATAAGGTCATCTCCTCTTCTTCCTGGTACAGAGAGGGAGATACCTTTACAGATGGAGATTTCCCTTACAAATGTAAACGTCTCTTACAAAGGGTAAATTCTACTTTTCAGAGCTTCCCCTGTGTCTGCAGGTTTTTTTAGTTTTTTTTTTGTTGTTTTGAGGAAGATTAGCCCTGAGCCAACATCTGCAACCAATCCTCCTCTTCTTGTTGAGGAAGACTGGCCCTGAGCTAACATCCATGCCCATCTTCCTCTACTTTATAACTTTAAATGTGGGATGCCTGCCACAGCATGGCTTGCCAAGCGGTGCCATGTTTGCACCCAGGATCCGAACTGGCAAACCCCGGGCCTCCAAAGCAGAACGTGCACACCTAACTGCTGCACCACTGGGCCAGCCCTGCAGTTTTTAAAAGTAACCAGCACAAAATAATCCTCATGCCAAATAGACACATTTTGGGGTGGTCAATTCTGATCCCCCACAGTAAGATTAGCAAATTTATTTAACTTTTTTCTTTTATTCTGTTTCCCCATAAGTTAAAAAAAAAAAGAGAAAAAATATATCATAAGGTTTCTGTGGGGACTAAGTATAGTAATACGTACAAATGCCTACCACACTACTTGGAATATAATAAACATTAATATATGGTAGCTATTTTAAAATATTCTTTTGAGTGTATACAACATCAAAATTGGGTTAGCCACAGGATTGGCATTTTAAAATTCTTTTTGGTTTTGAATTGAGCTGGAGTAGAGTATTTTAATGTATCTTAGTGATTTATTTATCCTTTAGAATATCCAAGCCTTCATATTTGAAAGATTTATTTGAAACATATCATAAAAACAGAGATGATAGGAGGGAGGAAAACAAGTCATATCATTTTGAAAATACAGTGGTTGGCACACAGTAGGCGCTAAATAATATTTGCCGAGTGCATGAACATATGTGTATACTCCAAGCCACTCAACACAGTGGAGGAAATTATATGTTTTAATCTTGGGTCTCAAGTATGTTATAGAAGCAGATTGGAATAATGGGGATTTCAAATTACCAGATATGTTCTAAAAGTTTTATTCACCTAAATGCAGAACATCTAAGAAATTATGTTTGCTTTACTGAAAAATTATTCTCCCAAAAGGGGGACATTAAACAAAGTTCTGTCTCTGTCTAGCAAGGAAGAAACAGTTTATGTATTGGAAGCCAAAATATCTTGGATGAAAGAGACTATAATTTCCAAAATTTAGCATAGCTGGGGAAAGAGGAACTGGACTTCATGAATCTAGATGTTGAAAACCAAGAGAAAAAATATACAGGATTTCATAAAGTGAGTTTTTAAATGGAGAGGTGACTCACTCTTGCAGGGTATATCTCGAAAAGGAACTCTGAGTTCACAGTAGTAAAGGCTTCTGATGAGCAATACTGATGGAGATTTCTCAGAATCCACATGAAGATGCCAAGGAGCCCATGGACTGAGTCAGATTTTGAAAGGTTCATGAAAAAGGAAGTGAGAATAACACGTAAGAAAGATAAATGTAATATGGTGACGGAGACTTGTAAGGGCGACAGGGACATTAAACCTCCCCAAGGAACCAAAAGCTGCGAATAGCGTTAAGCCTGCCTATCCTAAACAAACTGCCTACTTACTTTTTCAAGAAAGGAGGATGACCTAGAAGGGGAAAGCCACGCTACTTGGGAATGATGTGTGAATTCTCTTTTTCCTCCTTAATAACCTAACTTCTTAAGAGTTGTCTGCGTTTCTTGACATTTGACTGACCTTCTCAGTCCAATGATCTGGCTACCACTCCTCCTACTACACTGGCGCTGTCTCATTGACAAACGTTCATCCAAGGATATTTTCCAGTTCTCCCCTTGTTTCTCCACGCAGCAGCATCTTTAACTGTCCTCTGGTTTCTCCTGTCTTCTATGCCAGTTCTTCCTTCTCTAGCAATCCTTGAAATGTTTTCATTTCTCAATATTCTGTCCTAGGCCCTCTTTCTTCCCATTCTGTATTTTCTCTTGCAGCAAACTTTTTGTGTGAAGCCAATTAAGTCAATTTTCCTATGTCCTAATTTCAGTATAGATCTGCCTCTTAGTTTCAGGTTTGTAAAGCGGATTTCTCCACTGACCTGCTTCTTGGCAGCTCCGTTCCGGTTCAACTCAAGTTCTACAGGTCCAGAATTGAACCCTTGACTTCCCCATGATCATTTTTATGGCTTAAGCTCAGTCTCTTTTCTGTGTTCACAACCATCTACTCAGTTATGCAAATAGAGACATCTGAGCTATGCTTGACCACTCACAGTGGTTTTAGCACCAGATATTTTTTATTTTCCCATCTGAATATGTCTTACCAATGGCCAGGTCTTCTCATGTCACTAATCACCCGATTCCCAAACCATCATATACACCTGAAATGGAGCAAGTGCCTCCTAACTCCTGTTTCCTCCTCATCTTGGCCCTCTCAGAAAAGATCTTTATACTGAAACCAAAGCATCTGTGTGAAATAGAATTTGGAGATTCTCACTTCTCAGGTTAAAACCTGTAATGGCTTCCATTGCAATTAGCCTGGCTTCTAAACTTCTTAATAGAACCCGGACGGCCTGGGTGAGTCCAGCCTCTGACTCTCTCTCTTGCCTTATTCGTCATTATTTTCTGTTTCGCTTCCAGAGCCTCCATCACATTAAAGTTCAATCAGCTCATTCTTTTTTCTTTTTTAGTTTAATTTTTATTTTCATCGAAGTTATTCATATACATGGTTTTCTAAAGCTGTTGCTTTTCTTCTCTTCCACAATGGTATGTCTTTAGGTCATGTTTCTATTAATTTTGCCGGGAATTCAATTGTTCCTTTCAATTCAAAGACAGCTTTCAGTTATGAGACAATTTCTTGAATTATTTCATGGATAATTTCCTTTGGTCAATACCCTCTAACTGCAGACAAGCAGCACACATCTATATTTGAACAAAGTTGGTTTTATTGACTTATTTCAATGATGGAGCATATACACCATGATAAACCATGGGGGATCTTAGAAAGCAGTGTGTAAGAAAGGGCTAATTGTAGGTTTGGTCTAGTGGTAAGTGATCTGGGAAGAACTAAAGAAAGGGGGCTCCGCTCTAGAATGGATGCTGTCAGAAAATGGGGATAATTCTTCGGAGTATCTTAGTCATTCTCATCTAGAAGGTAGGAGAAACGAAGCCTTGCTCAAGTTTCAATAGGTAGAGAAGCATCAATTACTCATATTAGTTAGGAAAGGAGGCTGTTTGGGTATTTTTGTGGTTCAGACAACATTCTCACTTCTGTCCATGCTCATGACGATTAAAGGGTACTCTTGTTTTTGTCTTGCTCCATCATGGTGAGAGAGTGGCCTCATATGATGTTAATTTTCAGTGAAATTATTTATGTTTGACAGGAAAAGAATAAGACCTAGTCAGCCCTGAAGTGCTAGGTCCCTTCCTAGCTGTAGCAAGGCCCAGCTGAGAGTGCCAGGCCAGGTCTTGGCTGCTTTTCTCTTCTTCGTCTTTAATTTATCTTTTTTATTTTTTATGGAATTTATTCATTTGGTTGTTGAACAAGGTGGGCTAGCCTTTTAGCTATCTTTCACTTTGTGTTTCTCTTTGCTATTTTCCATCTTTGTCTGTTTCTGTTTTCTTTCTGAGAGATTTCCTAAATTTACCCTGCATCTTTTCCAGTGAATTTAGTCTTCAAGAGCTCTTTGTGACTTTCCAGACATTTCTTTTCAAGGCATTCTGTTCTTGTTCATGCATGGAATACTCTATTTTGTTGCTATAAAGACATGAGAATTTAACGAAGGCTGTGGCTTTGTTTTGTTTTAATTTATTTTTGTTTATTTTTGTTTTAAGTTCTCTCTCTTCATTACTTGTCTTTCCTCATACTTCCTTTTCTCTATTAATTCCTTTTTCCTTGTGTTGATTCTTGTTTCTCCTTTCATATTTAGCAGTGAAACAGTAAAAAGCTCTATGTGCCTGAGTGTTTTTCTTTTTTCATATTAGTGGGCTTCACTGTAGGGTGAAATGGTTGGGCTGTTTCATTGGAGTACCCACAACTGTTGCTATCTATAACTCTATTTATTTAGTTCGTTAAGTTAGTTTTGTCAGAGTCTAGACATCATATCTGCTGTGGAGAATAAATATGTCTGGTACGGTTTAAGGGGAAGGTAAAGAAGCTTGAGGTTTCAAGCCTGGCATGTGCATTTTTTATCATTTTTCCTTTTCAGGGTAGTACCCCTGCCCTGAGCTGCTCCCAATGTTCCAATTTCAGTTACATGATAAGAAAGGGTAGGAGCAGCTGCCCATTTGTGCAGTGAAGTGAGAGAGTTTCTTAAAGAATCCAACTTCTTCTCATATAGAATTTCAGCCCATTCTCCTGAGCCTCTCTTGGACCTCGCTTTTAGAAATTGCTGAACCCCTAATGTGTGTTTTAGTCTGAGGTTCTCTGACACAGATTCACATTCACTTGATTCTTCCTATTCTCATGGGTAGCTTTTGTATTCATTCAAAGGGTCTGTTAAGTGAATTACTATTTGTTCATCTATTCTCCACCTTCTAAATTTTTTTGTTATTCCCTAACTTTCCTTTTGCTTTGTCACTGAGTATGTGTGTGCGGGAGGGTAACCAAAAGTAATCAAGAGAGTTCAAGCCTCCATGTTTAACTAGAAGTCTCAGTCCTACTTTAGAAATAAAAAAGAGTTAGGTTCTGAAATTTGAGATGAGCACAGCCTGGACGCTGAGCTAGAATCTGAAATGGGATATTTAAAAGAAAATATGTAAGTGATGAGAAAGGAAAATGACACACGGTTTTATTAAGAGTAACTTATATTTGTCTATCCTAATTGACTATCTTAATAATTTAACTAACCTGGTAGATAAATGAAATACATTAGGTGGAGTAAACTAGATGGTAGACTGGGTATTTCGAGATATGCTTGTTCACTTAATGATGGGAAATAGTATGGGTAGTGGATAGGACCACAGATTTTGGATTAACATATAATGTAGGATTAAATCATGGGTCTACTATCTGTGTGACCTCGAACAAGTTACATAACCTTTCATGCCTCAATTTCTTCATCTATGAAAATGGGCTTCATAATTCCTGTTTATTATAGCTGTTGAAGGTGTTAAATGGGATAAAATATGTGTGGTGTTGTGCCAGGCTTTCATCAACTCAGCTTCATATCCACCCTCTTCTGTTTTGTATTAAAATTATCCCTACTTCTTCATATTTAAATATATATAACAGGTGGTGGGGAGTAGTTTGGGAAGCAAGATTGAGCACGAGTTGACAATCATGTAATCAGATTACCTAATATTGTTTATAAGACACAATAACCAAGAACATCATGATATTCCAAAGTAATAGGACAAAGAAAAATATTAAGTTCATTGAATTACAAATGTGACATAGAACTTGGGTCAGAAAGGGAAGGTAATGGAATCCTTTGATTATAAGCATTCTATCTTGGCTCAATCATAGAAAGTTTTAATAAAGATTTTTAAAGTTTGTTAGTATTCTAATGAACCTGTCATCTTTCTTTGTGTTTGCCCTGGATCTGTGTCTTATTTGAGCAAGTGACCTTGTATTATGGAGCTCTGCATTTCCCACAGCACTTAGTACAGAACCAACCATGTAAAATATCCTTACAAAGACTTATTAAATTAATTTTCTGAAATCCCTTCTGGACTGCCCATTTGCCTTCATTAATTATGTTAGACCTAGAGGAAATTACCTCTACTTGCTGTCATGATTGAATTACATCTTAGGCTTGTAGATTCCTTGAACAATAAAATTTTCCATGAGAAGAGATAAACTGTTAGTTGGAACATATTCATCTTACAGATGAGGATATGAACATTCTTATCTTGCACGAATTTTTCTACCTCCCTCCCCGAAGAACATTATGAACTCTTGTCCTCATACACTTTCTCTTATAACATTTTCTAGCTGCAAAATAATGCACTTTGCATGAAAATGGAGATATGTCTTCTCTTTTGTCTTTTCAGCTGGTAAACCACAAATAAATATCAGAGTCTTAACTATTATAATGCAAAATACAAATAGGCCACGTCATACTGTTTTTTAAATGATAGATTGTCATCTTTTAATTACACCAAGTATTTTTTTTTTGAGATTTAAGAGATTTTAAGCTTTATGAGCATTAATACCATTGTGATTGTGATTTGTTTGCTTCTAATTTCAAAAATCAGAAGAAGAATTGGGAGAGAATATTGATGTACCAGGAAAACTTATGAAGAATGCAGCTACTTATTTTCTCCTTTTGTTTCAAAGATCAAAAATCTAGCACGTGGCAGAAATGAGGCAAATCTGTTATGATGGGATAATTGTAACTGTATCCTCTGTTCCATCATTTGTTAACAACAGGATAAATATGAATCCTGGATTTTGCTAATCTGATGGTCTTGGCTCTGTTTTCGGTAAACAGTATAAATTATTTCCAGAAAGGCTGTGGAAAAAAATGTGAGGTATTATTGCCGAATCCAACACTCTCATAAAACTTACAGAATTTCTGTCTGGCCCAGGAGACACTAACTACCTATGTGTCTTCAGGAGCCCAGGGGAAGACATCAGCCAGGCTCTCTCACCCTCAGAATCCTCATCCCCAGTTCTGGTTGCACCTGGATGAAAGAGAGAGTCTGCCAGCATTTCTTTAACAGGCTTCTGGCTGGCAAAACAAACCACAGCCTCATGGGGATGCTCACACTTGCCTGCTGAGGAGAAAACACTGTGTTAAGTGTTTTACATACATTATCCTATTATATCCTTACAAAGCCTTTTGAGCAGAGTCTGCGTTAAACAAATGATGAAAGTGCATCTCAGAGAGGGTTAGATAGACAGGCTGGGATTTGAGCCTCTGTTGCTTGGTACCAAAGTGGGCAGTGAAATATACTGCTTTCCAGGACTGGTCTGTTGATAACATCAGCTCTAGAACCCTCCTTATTCCATTCCACTCCTTTGATGCCTGAGATTAACTGGTGAATGATTTAAGGTACTCTAAGTGATGGAAGGAAAGTCCTTCTAGCTCACCATGTGCTACGAATGCCGTCAATATGTGATAATAATGACATTTAATTAAAATATGAATGCTAGGGTGCAAGTTTGATGAAGGTGGGGATATTTGTTCGTTGTTGGATTTCAAGTTCTTAGAGGAGTGCTTGACAGAAGAAGGAACCCAAGAAACAGCTGTTGAATGAATGAATTTTCCAGGTTGTGACGACTTCCACTGACAACTTTGCATTGCCCACCATTATTTTTGTTTTGCCACAGAAAAGAAAGGTTGTACTTTGGAGGAATAAATGAACTTTTAGAATTCACCGAGAAAAAAATAATGGAAGTTCCTACAAGCCACGACTTAATAGATATCAAGTCTCCAGCTGCTCTTTCAGAGTGGTTCGCCACTGGTTATAAACTATAGGCATTTCTGCTTCCAATCCACTAAAAGCATTCATTTTCTTCAGAATAAGTTTTAGTCCATTAATCACACCCCTACCAGCAATGGCTGGTGCATACATGGTAGGAGGAAAAGGATGCCTTGTTCTAAGCAACCAGAATGCTAACTCTGCCCAAAGAAACAACATTTTTTCAGCAAAGGTATTGATTGTTCCTAATTAATGTCTTTCTAGTAAGGATGAAATTCAGAGAGATCCCTGACTTCCACCGGATTCTAGTAGCTGCTTTGCTTGTATATGTGTGTTTATAACCAGGAGAGAGGAGAAAAAAAATGAAGAACTGATAGAAAAAGGCATAAAGGGAGAGGGAGGAGATTTATGCTAGTAAAACAGGACAAGACAGAGAAGACGGGAAGAATGTGAATTGACAAGAAAGGGAATTCCATTATATTTCAAAGGTAATAAGTCCGGAAGTTGACTATTAGGACATGATTTAAAATATTATGTACGTTGAGAAAAATAATGTTGTGGACTAGTGAGTTAGGCCATACTTTCAATATCTTCCTTTGAACTGCACAGCTGTCTACCATTACCTGGTGACAGTTGATCTCCCTGTGGGCATGGTGTCTAAGAGGAAACAAGCTAAAGCAAATACCGAGATCTCAAATGTTTTAACTCTGTCTGATATGTATTTTTCACAGTGTTCTTTGTTTACTTGTATGGAAACGAGAGGATATTCAGCACTGCATGGTATCAGTGCAGCTGAGGAAAGAGTGCAGATTTCCCTTCTAACTATACTATTCAGGCTTGGCAATAAAATAGATAGTTTGATCATTTATATAATCATTATTTTTAAGGGAGTAATTCAATCCCCAAATTAAAGAGCTGATGTATGTAAACAGATACGATGCTCCCTTAACACTCTCATTGAGAAGTTACTTTTTAATTGCTTTGCTTATAATTTCAACTTCAAAGCCAATTAATAGCTCATAGCCTTTTTGATACACTGATATTTAATTAATGAGTTCATAACTCCAGCGGCACATTGCCTTTCTGACAGCTCCTCCAGCTTGTTCGTTTCCATATTGCTGACTGTTGTCTGCTAACCATTCTTAGAGAGGTCATTTAGCCTATGTAATCCTTTCGGGCTGGATGGTGAAAAAGAATAGGCTCAATCAGAGAGAAAGGTGCCCCTTTCCTGCTCCATGGAGTAGATAGCTTTGTTAGGCCTCTGGGATAGCTGGAATTTTGTCTTGTGTTTTCTTTTAACTTTACTATTTGTCTATGCTTATGTTATCTACAATACCACTAACTAAACAATTATACCTCTGTAGGGTTGGAGATGGGGAGGTGAATGGATAAGTCCACATCTCTGCCATCTTCCTTCCAGAAGCCTTCCCAAACCATCTTATAGCCTACCATGTTCATCCTCCTCCTGACTCTCCTAGTCAATTTGCAGGAAGTGACACACTGTGGTCTTTGAGCTAAGAATGTGTTTTAGATTTTTAAAGGATTGTAACAGAAAAGAAAAGGAAGGAAATGATGGAAATTATGCGAGCCCCTTACAGAAGAAGCTTGCTGACCCCTGAAAGATAATTAACACTTGCCATCAGCTCCTGTAATTGAAATCATTCCATTGGGCATGGCTTGGCCAATTTTCCTCTCCAATTCACAGAACACATTTTCTCTAGGTGTTGATGACAACGATGAGGCTCTTCCACAACAAGCTAGCCCTGCTAACAGGCTGTTCATGTTAAGGAGGCAGATAGCTATTCAGGAGACTACCTGGCATTCATCCTTTTAGGTAAATTAGCACCATTTAGTATTGTGGCCTCTTACAGGGGTTCCGAGTAAAGTAAAGGTCTCTGACATTGGATCTCTCTCTACAAAATTCGCCTCCAACATCCTCAGTTATGACTCATGGCATTGGATCCACCATTTGAAATCAGCTTAGTTAAATTTAAAATGTTGACATTTCAGAGGACTCTGTTAAAGAACAATGATTCTGGAGCATCCACATGTGCACTTGTAAACCGCTCTCATGTGGGGTTGGCTGATTGCCAGCCGGAAGCCAGGGCTAGAGAGAGTATGACACAGGACAAGAATGGAGAGAGGGACAAAGGACCACACCTTGAGTTTTACCGGTCAAGTCCCCTTGTTAAGAATTAATGTATCCAGATCCTTTCCAGGAACAGGTCTTCACAGGAGAAAGGAAAGAAGACTGCCAAAGAAACAGAAGAAAAGAAGCAAACAAATATGCCTACTTCTGTGTTTAGCTGAGGGCTGGTCCACCAGAACATTATAGATTCCCATGAAGTTAGAAGTAATTAATGATAATTGAAATAGCTGTGAGTTATTAGTAGTATTTGGATTATTAAGATAAAGATAATTATAATAAAATTAGGTACTACAAATAGTGATTGCATTAGTGATTTTAGTTTTAATGATTGCTTTAAAAGTGTGCTAGAAATAGATTTTCTATAAATGGACTAATAATAATGGTAATCATAATAACTACCATTTATTGAGTGCTTACCATGCATCAGGAACTATGCTATGTTCTTCATATACATTATCATAACTTCTTAAAAATGTTTTGATGATGTGGATTAATGAGAAAATGGACCCTCTACGGGTTTTGAGGGAGTATATGCTCAGAAAGTTACCAGAGGAGAGAATTAGCTGAAGAAGGATTTAATTGGAATTCCACCTATGAAGACTTTCCATTACAAAGACAGTACTTCTGAGCTGCATCTTCCTGAGATCAACAAGGGGAGAACATTTGGGGTCGGCTCTGAGTACTGTCTGCGGACTGTGGTTCAGGAAGCTCATTTCCACATGCGTGAATAGGAGGCTCCTGCAACACACGCAACATTGAGAAGGGCTCTTAATCACAACTACCTGTCAAAGCTACAGCAAAAGTCATTTTTGCTTTGTCTTGATTCTGGCATATTTAAGTATATTATCAGCTTCTGAAAACGTTGAATGCTTGTGCAAAGGGAGTTACAGGTATGTGTAACTAGATATAAAAGTTTATGATAAATGAACATGATATAAAAGGGAAATATACTTTATATATTGATTGTCCTTGAACTTGTTTCTAAAGATATTGCATCAAAAAAGAGATCAACAAACAATAATAAAATGTATTTAATAAGTGTTTAGAATGTGTAAAATACCTGACAAGCATTTGGTGTATGCTATAGCATTTGAGTAAGTTGGGAATGTGATCTCCACTTTATTTCTAAGGAAACTGAGGCTTAAAGAGGTTTCTTGATTTCCCCAGTGCCATGCAGACAATAGGTAGTGTAGTTGAGATTTAGGTGTGTATTTATAGGATCTCTTACCTATTAAGCTGTCAATTGCTTAATTGGCTGGTTTGCTGTAATGTCCCCACTGTGTGTGTATGTCTGTGTGTGTGTGCCTTTGTATTATGAGCCCACAGGAATGGGGCAGCCCCTCTAACAGCACCAGTCAGTGTTGTGCATTTCTTTATCACATGCTTTGATGATGTTGATAGCACGTAGCATTCTCCCCTTTTCTGCTCTAGGATATCTACCAAAATGGATCAGGATCCTTCCTCTTTGCACTATTGGGAAACTAGCCCTAAGGTGTGTCAGGAAAGGAAAATCATTCATGTGATTTCAGTTTCCCTCTCTGCTTTTGTTTTCTCTTTTTACATGTGAACACAGCCAGCTGCTCTAGAATTTTGAAGACTCCTGTCTATTGAGTTAAAATCATTCCCCTCCATTTAGTCCATGAACCAGCGTTTTTTCCTAATCGAAAGTCTTATAAAAAGCTAATGGATATGAGAAGTGTTTATGAAACTGTAGAACTACCACTTATTTTTGATTCCACTCAGATTTTGTTCAACACACCATGATTGGGAACTGGGTAAAACTGTTAAAGCCATCATATACATTAATATAATGCCTAACCATTGAAACAAAGGAAGGTTATTTCTTAAGCACTGTGGAGGTAATTTTCTAAATGCCTTTGTTCCTCCTCAGAGAAACATGTTGCAAGCATCCAAGCGCCTTCCTTGTCACAGAATCAGGTCAAGATGGACCACTGTGTGGACACATTCATTTCAACATAAGTCACACTGAAGCTCAAATGAGGTTCCAAGCAAACATTATCGGAAACTTCCATTACTCTTAATGATCTTCTGGAATGTATAATACCTTTTCATTTTTGGTTTATGGGATGGTAGCTTGCAGTTGGCAAAGCAAACCAGAGGAACACCCAAAGTTAAATGTGTGAATAAAATACAAGAAAAACATAGTAATGACTAATAAGATGTAAATGCCAAGAAATTTTCTTGTCTTTTAAATTAGACATCTGTGCCCTATTTTTACATGCTCATCACCGTAAGCGCTTTAGCATGTTTTCCCCAATCTGTCAGCACAGACATATTCTGAAGGCCTTGAAGCTTTAACACCTTCACTGCTACAGAAATGCCCTGGCAGCCACTCTCGTGGAACATCTGCTGAAAGCAAGAGATGTGTGATGCAGACCCCGCCCTGGAATGCTTTGTTAGAGGGGTTGGCGCGGTGCCGTTTCTCTAATGAAAGAAAGAACTGCGTTTCTGGGTCATGTCTGCAGGAAGGTCGGCTTGGGGGATGCCACTTCTCCTCTACAGGCCTCCTTGTCATATGGATTCACCAGTTCAGAACTTGGCTTCGTGTCTGCACAGGAGGAGAAGAGCAGATGAAGGGCTGTCTCAAAACTGAGCCGCCTCAAGCCCACACATGTTTGCGCAGCTTGCAGAGTGGCAAGAGTGTGGGCTGGGCCCTATCCTCAGAGAAACAATTGGTCTGACGTGCTCGCATCTGACCAGGGGAGATGCTTACGCTCGGCTTGATACGCCCTGAAAGATTCCAGGGAAGGACGGCAGCCAGGGTTTGGGGAGCCTGCTCTGCCCGTTAGGAAGAGCCTTGTTAGAAGGCAAAGTGTTTTAGAGGACCCCTCAAACCTCCGATGCTTCCAAAACTACTAGTTCACCTGTCTGGTACCTCCACACTATCCCTCTCCACCGAACTCTGGAGAACGTTTGTCTTTAAGTGGTGAGAAATGGGCTTAAAAAATCAAAACTCTCAGTGTAGGAAAAAGAAATGACAAGCGCGCATTCAAGTAGAAATGTCTGAGAAATTGCTCTAAAGAGCAGGATAAGGAAGCTGACTGGCTGAAAGTTTGGATGAAAAGTGAGGAGGAGGAGCGCAGGGACAGAAACCTCAGAAAAGACAGAGTCAAGGACACCAACATCTACATTCGTGCCTATATTACAAAAGCCCAAGGCCAAAAGCACATTCTAGTAAAAACATAGCTGTTTCTTTGTGCAGCGTTTTACATTACATCCACTGACTTCGTAATTTAACCAACAATCCCGTGAAGTTCTTTCCATTTTATGGATGAAGGAACTGAGGCTCCAAAACCATCAGTGAATGGCGCAAAGTTAGTTAAGACAGAGATGCCTGAATTTTATGGGAAAGTAAATGGAATTCGGAGGCAGACAGGCCTGAGATGTGAAGAACTTAGTTCTGGACTTAGTTATGCTTAGATCTTGAGCAAGTCACTTCAGTTCTCTGCTTTGGTTTCTGCATCTGTACGATAGGGATAAAAATATCCTCTATTTAGAGTTGTTACGAAACTAAAAGATTAAATGGCTTTTCCAAGTTTATGTAAATGGCAAGGAGTGAGCGCATAAAGTACATGGTGGAATTCTCAACACAGGCAAGGGCCGAACAAATGCTCACCAGTATTAGAAGTGGCAGAGCCCGGATTTAAACACAGGTCTCCAGGCTTCTGTGTTTTATGTACTGTCACCTGTCATACTATCATCTCACTGAGGATGATTGTGCAGAAACAAGGGACATTTTGCCATTTATCCTTTTTTCAGGTACCGTTGTGGCCAACTACGATGTCAAGATATATGCAAGGAAAATTATTCATATTGATCATCACCCTCCATTCAAGAGATAAAAGCAATTTCTAGAAATGAATCTCAGCATAACTTAGGAGAATAAAGAAGTCATTTCCATACACACAAGGTTTAGTCCGGTGATCTGTGCTTTCCGGAGCGCTTCATTCACGCACCCTCTCACGCAGCTCTCCCTCAGACTCCCAGCCCATTGTTTCAGCTTCTTCTGAACTCCTACAGCACTTAATAACTTTGACACAAATATTCCTTCATTTATTCTTTCAAAAATATTTATTGGGCTCCTGTTGAGTGTCAGGCACCATTTGGGGCACTGGACATAGAGCAGTGAACCACAGAGACAAGCCTGTGCTTTCAGGCAACATGCATTTGATGTCTATGGGATGGGAGCAGACAGAATAAACACATAATGAGTAATCGATCGTGTTAGTTTTCTGTGGCCTTGTAACAAATTACCATACACTGGATGTCTTAAAACAACAGAAATGTATTTTATCACAGTTCTGGAAGCCAGAAATCTGGAGTCAGTATTACTAGCCCAAAATCAAGGCGTTAGGAGGCCACATTCCTCCAGATTCTCTAATGAGATTGTGTTATTTGCCTCTCCCAGTTTCCAGTGGCTGCAGACATTCCTTGGCTTGTGGCCACCTCAGTCTCTGCCATCTCCTCTGCGTGTGTGTGTGGTTTACGGGCATGTGTGTCTAGTCTTTCTCTGCCTCTGTCTTGTAGGAACACTTGTGATTGCAATTGGGGCCCACCCTGACAATTCTGACTACTCTTTTCATCTCAAGATCCTTAGTTTAATTATATCTGCAAAGACTCTTTAAATCCAAATAAAGTAATATTTATAGATTCTGGTGTTAAGGAGCTGATATCTTTCGAGCATTCAGCTACTACAGATAGTACATCAGATGATAACATGTATTCTGTAAATGAAATTAACCAAGATAAGGGAGAGAAAGAAGGCCAGCATGCGGCTGGGATTGTTGTCTTATATAAGGTAGTTACGGAAGGCATCATTCATATAGTGACCTTTAAGCAGAGACTTGCAGGAGGTGAAGCCATCGGAGGAGAAGAGTTTCAGGCAATGGTAACAGTACAGGCAAAGGTAGCCTGTATGACTGCAGCAAAGTGAGGAAGGGCCAGAGTGGTAGGAGATGAGGTCAAATGATGGAGTGGGCAGATCATGCAGGACCTTACTGGTGAGCGTAAAGACCTTTATTCAGAGTGAAATGGGAGGTCATAGGAGGCGTCTCGACGTTTGGTGTCCAAATAAGAGATTGTTACAGTAATCTAGGTGAGAGATTATAAAACATGAACAAAGCTGTGCTCCGGGATTATACACAGGCATCTTGCATCTACATGTCCACAGGATGGAAACATACCAACAAAGGCCGGATGCACATCCAACCACAATGCAGGAGGTATGATAGCTTAGCTACTTATGCTGACAAATCAGCCTGGAACTAGCTCTCACTCTTCTGCCAGGAATTGAACATTTCTCTCTTGAGCATTGGAGCCTGTAGGAGAATCCTGTATTGTCCATGGGAAAATTAATGACACTACTTTTTTGGTTCTTTTTAGTGAACTCTGGTTATTTTCAGTGGGGATTAAAGATATTACCTCACACTTGAATAGCAAGATTTTAAAAATTTAGTACAAGTTGCCAAATGTTTACTATGAAGGGTGATTAGTCAGATTGAAACTCCCTGTATTAATAAGTTGTAATCATCTTTTGGGATTTTTATTAAACACTAATAAGCCAAATGAGTTAGCTACACTTTTTCTTTGTGAGTAGCATTAAAGCAGGACAGTAGGTGGCTTTTCTTTATTTAATTTTATTTTAGGACAAATGCTATTTTCTCTGCTGGAGGTGAACGAATGTACAATAGGAAATTGTACCCTTTTCATAGAGCAAAGAACAAGAGGGGAGAATGAAACAAATTGGCAAAGCCCGTCAAACAGAATGTTGGTTACTTTTAATAGGTGATAAACAGGTGGTGTTGGTCATTTTAGTAACTAGTCAACTGAAAGAATATTTACCAGCTGCCAATAAGAAAAATGATTGAGTTCTAGGTCCTATGAGTGTTAGTAAAACCTATTAGTCACCCAGTGCCTGTCTCTCTACTGATTAAAATGAAAAACTGGGCAAAATACAAAAAGCAACTCCCTAAGGACTCCAGTTGTATGTATACTAGGCTGCTTGAAATTGTCTCACGTCTCTTGATGCTCTGTCCATTTTTCCTCAGTATTTTCCTCCTTCCCGGTTTTTCTTTGGATCATTTTTATTCCCATGTCTTCAAGTTAATGAATTACGTTATTCTCTGGTGTCTAATCTGCTGTTAACCTCATCCAGTGTAATTTCCACTCCAGACATTGTGCTTTTCAATTCTAGGAGTTTGTTTTCAATCTTTTTATATCTTTCATGTCTCTACTTAACACGTTCAAAATTTCTGTTATCTCCATAAACATACAGAATACACTTATAGTAATCATTTTTATAGCCTCGTGTACTAATTCTATCTTCTGTGTCACTTCTGAGTCTGTTTTTACTGATTGATTGAATTTTCCTGCTTTTTTGCATGACCGTTAGTTTTTGATTAGATGTCAGACATTGTGGATTTTGGGGTGCCGGATATTTTTGTATTCATACAAGTATCCATGAACTTTGTTCTGGGATGCATTTCAGTTGCTTGGACACGGTTTGAAGCCTCTGAGGCTTGTTTGGAGTTTGTGATGGCATGATGAGGGCTGCCTTTAGAGTACAGCTGATATGGGTCTACTATTTAGGTAATACCCCTCTGAGGGCGCCACTTGATCCTGGGGAATTACGCACTTTTTCCACTCTAGCTGGTGAGAAGACAACCCATTTCTGATCCTCTGTGAGCTCTACAGATTGTTCCCTTTAGTTCTTTTGGGTGTTGTGTGTTGTGTCTTTTCTCCCCAGCCTCGGGTACTTTCTTGATAGGCATGTGCTGATCAGTACCTTGTTCAATACACGCAGGGGAACTTCTATAGTTTTCCAGAGCGCTCTCATTCTCTTTCTTTGTATACGTGTATATGTGTATGTGTGTGTGTGCGTGTGTGTGTGTTTGTGGGGGTCTCCAATACTCTGTCCTGCAGACTCTAGCCCCTACCCTCCTGGACTTTTTGAAGTTTCGTCTTAGTTTTTTCAACTCAAGGAAACTGCCACCCCCTGGCTGAGTTCTCTTTCCTGGGCTGCAACCTTCAAACTCTCTCTCGGGTAGTAAGTTATAGCAATCACAGGGCTCAGCTTCCCCTCTCTTAGCAATCAATTCGAATGCATATGGAAAACAAAGGAGCTCAATCTGTCTCTCTCACCATATAAAAATAATCAACTAAATATGGGTTATATATCTAGATGCAATATCTAGAACTATAAAACTTCTACAAGAAAATATAGGAGAAAAATCTTTGTGACTTTGAATCGGGCAGAGTTATTGCATATGGCACCAAAGGAGAAATTGAGAAAATTGGACTTCATCAGATTAAGGGGCCGGCCTGGTGGCTCAGTGGTTAAGTGCACACATTGCAATTTGGCGGCCTGGGGTTTGCCGGTTCGGATCCCAGGTGCGGACATGGCAAGCTATGCTGTGGTAGGCGTCCCACATATAAAGTAGAGGAAGATGGGCATGGATGTTAGCTCAGGGCCAGCATTCCTCAGCAAAAAGAAGAAGATTGGCAGCAGATGTTAGCTCAGGGCTAATCTTCCTCAAAAAGAAAAACAATTAAAATATTTTGCTCTGTGAAACACACTGTTAGGAGAGTAAAAAGATGAGCCATAAATGTGAAGAAAATATCTGTTAATTATGTATCTGACAAAGGATTTGTATCCAGGAAATATAAAGCACTCTCAAAACTCACAATAGGAAAACAAAAAACCCAATAAAAATTTTTTTTACAGATATTCACCAAAGCTGATGAATAGATTGCAAATAACCACAAGAAATGAAATTCAGTATCATTTAGGAAAATGTCTTAGGAAAATGCAAATGAAAACAACAATGAGATACTTCTACATACTTATAGGAATTCACTGTCAAAATTAACATAACAAGTAAGGGAAAACAAGGTCAAGTGAGCCAGAGCCAGCAGAAATAATAGATAAAGAAACTCACAATCTATTTTGATTTTTAAAAGTCAGACATTAAGTACAAAACAAGTATTGTATGTATATAAAGAAATAAAAACGTGAAAGATAATATTATTGATAAGGGAGATAGGAAAAATAACTGCTATGGTTTGAATGTTTGTGTCCCTCCAAAATTCACATGTTGGTGTCCTAACATCCAAGATGATGGTGTTAGGAAGTAGGACCTTTGGGAGATTTGGTTATGAGGATGGCGCCCTCATGAATGAGATTCATGTTCTTATAAAAGAGATCCCACAGGCTCCCTAGCTCCTTCTGCCATGTGAGGAAACACCAAGAAGTCTGCAACCTGGAAGTGGGCCCTCACCTGACCATCTTGGCACCCTGATCTTGGACTTCCTCTAGGACTGTGACAAATACACTATGCAGTCTGTGATGTTCTGTTATAGCAGCCCAAAGGGACGAAAACATGAACTAAATTGAGAAGAATCAAGCAGAACTTCTAGAAATAAAATATAAAATATTTAGAAACAGCAGAATAAAGACTAATGACCTGAAAGATAGATCTATAAAAAGTATCCATAATACAGCACACAGAAAGAGCCATGGGAAATGTGAAAGAGAGATTAATAGAACTTGAAGCTCGAATATGGAGATCTAACATTTGTCTAAGTGGAGTTCTGGAAGAGATGATAAATAATGGCTGAAATATTTTCCATTAATCAGATTCATTCACCCCTATGAAATCTAGGCAGGTTAAAAGAAAGATCTCCATACATGGACTTAAAAGTAATAAAACTGAAGAACACTAACAGGAAAAAAAAAAAAAAACAGCAATGGACACCAGGATACAGCAGAATATCATCAGTGAGTTGAGAAAATAACTGTTAATCTTGAATTTCATACCCAGCAAAATTATTTTTAAGTGACTTTTAAACTTGAGTTCTGTACCTAGAAAAATTGTATTTTTAAGAACAAGGGAAATTTAAACACATTTTTTGCTATCAAGAACAGACAGTATTTTCCCCTCTACACACATATATACACGCACACACACGCACAAGCACACACAGCATTCACTGAAAGAAATTCTCATGAAGGTAAGATGAAAGGTCTAAGTTAGAGGAAGTGTAATAAGCAAAGAAATTAGTGAATATACATATATACGTAAAACAACAATTTCCTGTAATATGGTCTTATGGGTGCAAAAAACATAAAATAAGCAAAAGCAATGAAATAGAAGTTGAGAAGTGTTATTGAATTACAATGTATAAATCTCCTTGTATGGTTTGGGAGGAGAATAAAAATAGAGATTACATTTTTTTATTTAAATAAGAATATGTATTAAAATTCTTTGGATAACACGCAAAGATAAGCAAGTATGTAAGTTCCAAACTGATACATAAGAAAATGAAATGAGAAATACAATAAAAAGCAGGCAAAAAAAGGAAAGAAATAGAAAAGTGTAGATAAAGTATTGAAATAGTGTTAAAACGAATCCAAATATATTAGAAATTACAGTAATGTAAACTGATTAAATACTTTAGGTAAAAGCTAAATATTATTAGACTGGATATAAACAAAAACTAAAATATGACTATATGTCATTTACAAGAGATGCATCTAAAATATATTAAGGAAAATAATGAACATATATAGAAGAGTTACTATGCATTAATAAAGTATTCAGTTCATCAGGAATGTGTAGTAATCCTAAACTTACACAATCTCATAGCTAGCTAAACTTATGTAAACCATCATATTGGGGGAGCTAGATATACTTCTTTCAGTAATTCATAAATTATGTAGGCAAAATAAATGAAAAATGTTATGGAAGAATTGAATAGCAAAATTAACTACATTGATCCAATTAACATTCCTGGAATGTTGCATTCAAGAAATGATTAATACATATTATTATCAAGTACTCAGAGAACATTTATGAAAACTCATCACATATTGGACCATTAAGCAAATTTCAAAACACATTTTAAAATAATTGGTTTTATACAGAGCATATTCTGTGATCCTAATGAATGTAAGTTAGAACTCATTAATAAAAATATTCCTAGAAACATTCTTATTTGTTGGAA
Source organism: Equus caballus (assembly GCF_041296265.1). Classification (NCBI taxonomy): domain Eukaryota; kingdom Metazoa; phylum Chordata; class Mammalia; order Perissodactyla; family Equidae; genus Equus; species Equus caballus. The sequence goes on from NC_091698.1 coordinate 88,933,718, forward strand.
AATAAAAATCTCATTTCTTATTTGTTGGAAAATAAAAATCTCATTTCTTATCACACTTCAAAAAAGAAATCATAAAGGAGTTAAGAATATGCTTGGAACTAAACAATGCATATGTTACATGTCAAAATTGTGGAATGAGTTACATTGGAACTTGGATGGAAATTTGTTACCCTTAAATATTAAAAGAAAAAGTCTGAAAATGAATGACCTAAGCATCAATTTAAGTTTTTTTTTTTTTTTGGTCTTGGTAGTAAGGGATGAAAGTGGGAGAAAGAGTCTAAAGCAAAATAAAACAAAAGGAAAAATGAAAGAGACAAGTAAGGACAGAAAGGCATGGTAAACTTCCACTAAGATTTATCAAGAATAACAGAGAATGCTCAAAGAATCAATATCAGAATGGATAAGGAGACATAACTACAGTTGGCTCAGAGATTAAAAAATTAATGAATGAACATGATGAACAATTTTAAACTAATCAGTGGAACACTGGTGAGATTGACAAAAGTCTAAGAAAACATAATTTATCAAATCTACCTCCATAAGAAATAGACGATTGAACAGTTCTACAACCATTAAAAAATGATCAGTAGTTAAAATTCTTCCCACAGAGAAAGCATCAGACAGAATGTTTTATGGTGTATTCTATCAAACATTGAAAGAACAAGTAAATCAAATGTTACAAAATGAATACAGAAAGAAAAAGAGTGGGAATACTCTGTAACACATTTTATGAAGTTCACATAATCCTAATTTCAAAACCTAATAAAAATAAGAGGCCTAGAAATTTATTAGCCAAACTCACTCATGAGTGTGGATGCAAATGCCCTAAATAAAATATTGATAAGCAGTATCTGTAATGAATAAAACATGACTCCATGGGATTTTCTCAGAAATACAATATTAGAATTTTAGATTTAGATTTGGTGTTTAGATTTAGTATTTGGATTGCTATTTAGATTTAAGAAATTTATTGAAACCCTTGGCTATATTAAAATACAAAAGCCGTATGATTAAGTCAGCAATTTCAGGATTAGCCTTAGATAAAATTCAACATCTATTCGTGATGAGAAAAAATATTAGCAAAATAAAAATAAAAGGAGTAAAAACAGTCTTTCTTGTTATGATGAAGGACATTTTTACATCCCTAAATAAATATCCTTAATGGAGAAATATCAAGGTAGTTTATCTAAGATCTGGATCAAGAAGGGAGTGCATCTTATCCCCACGTCTAGTTCACATTACATTGGTTATTCTAGCCAGGACTGTAAAGCAAAATAAATTTTAAAATAAGGCTTGAAATGAAAGAAGCAAAATTATCTATATTTCCAGATGATTTTATTGTCAATGAAAAATACAATAAAGATAGAATTAACAGAATCAATAAAATTATTCAGTATAGTTGCTATGTAGGGCCAATGTATTTAAAAATCAATTGGCTTTTCTATAGAATAGAAAGAGTTAGATAAGATAATTTAAATGATGTATTCTAATAGACCACCAAAAATTACAAATACTCTGAAACAAATATAATCAAAGAATTTTGACATCTATGAAAAAATGTAAATTTTTATCAAGTGATATTAAATAAAAGCTAATTAAATAATGAGATAACTCGTTAATGGATAAAACAACTCAAGATCTAAAACATGTCAATTTTCCCCCAAATGATCTATAATCTAGTGTAATTATAATCAAAATTCCAAGTCATTATTTTGTGCACTTTGATAAGCTGAATCTAAGTTTTATGGAAGAACAGAGGGCCAAAATTAGCAGACATTTCTAAATAAGAACAAGATAGGGATATCTGCCCTAATATATGTATTTTGGACTTATTTTAGAAGCTGCTATTTCCAAAAGATATGCCTCCTGTGTTGCTTATCTTCAAGAAGTCATAAGGACATGGCTCTGGGAGGAGGGCAGCAAGTACAAATCTTTTGTGTAGATTGCTTGACTGGTCTTCTGGAAGAAAGTTAACTGGCCTTTAACAGAGGACTCTGCCCAGCTCATCAGGCAGATACCAAATACTTGCATTGTGTTGTCTACATATGAGTTAATTGTGTACCTGTTAGAAGACCGTACTCAGTAAGAGGCCAGAAAATTGTGCTCTAGAATAAAACTGAAAGTCTTGGAAAAAAAAATCTCTGATCTTTGGTCTCAGAATGAATTATACCACTGATTTTCCTGGTTTTTCAGCTCACAAATGGCAGATTGTAGGACTTCCCAGCCTCCATAACTGTGTAAGACAAATCCTATAATAAATCTCGTCACATACACTCTATTGGTTCTGTTTCTCTGGAGAACTCTGACTAATACAAGAAAGATATAGTATATATTTGTACATTTTCTGTGGGCTTTTGAAAACAGTTTGTATTCTGCTATGGTTAGGTGGTGTGCTGCATAGATGTTGATGAGATCCTGTTAGTTGATGGCGTTGTTGAGTTCTTCTCTACATCCTAGATGATTTTCTGTCTAAATGTCTGATCAATTGTTGACCGAAGAGTGTTCAAATCTCCAATTACACTTGTAAATTTGTATCTCCTTTCAGTCCTATCAGTTTTTGCTTCACATATTTTGCAGGTTTTTTTGTTTTGTGCATTCATGATAGGATCACTATGTCTTCATGGTGGATTGACACTTTTATCGTTATATTTCTCCCCTCTGTCTCTGGTAATTTACTTTGCTCTGAATTCTACTTTATCTGTTATTAATACAGCCACCCCTCCTTTCCTTTGGTTAATGTTTACATGGTATGTCTTTTCCCATCTTTTTACTTTCAACCCACCTATATTGTTCTATTCCATGTAAGTTTTTTTGTAGGTAGTATATACTTTGGTTATTTTTTTAATCCACTCTGCTAATCTCTGTATTTTAATTGGTGTGTTTAGAGCATTTGTATTTAATGTAGTTATTGGTACGTAAGGACTTACATTTACCATTTTAATTTTTTTCTGTTTTCTTCTCTCTATTTTTGTTCTCTGTTTTGTTTTTTCTGTCCTCCTATGGGTTGCTTGAATATTTTTTAAGAATTTCATTTTGATTTATCTGTACTGTTTTTGCATGTATCTCTTTCCATAGCTTTTTTGGTGGTTGCTCTAGGTATTACATTATATATAAATAACCTCACAGCCTAACTTTTTATCAGCCCTCCTTGGTGTCTCCAAGTTATTGGTTTCTTCAGTTCCACGTCTAGGCTATAAGAGTGAAAGGAAAACCCAGGGGATTTACCACTTCTTCACATCCTGATGTGTTGAGGTAGTCTGCTTTCTTTACCCCACTTTTCAGGGTTTTCTTCTATTTGTTGTATATATGATGTCCAGAGTTTTAGTTGTAGTTAGTCTGAGAATGGAGCAAAGTATATTTAATCCATTTTCCCAGAAGGAGAAGTCCAAAGTATTTATCTTATTTTGTTATTTTTCATATAAATTGTAAAGTAAAATAACTAGAGTTGAGGAAATAGTCTGATAAAGTAGAAGCACTGCCCACTAAAAAGGCATATTAATTTTCTATGGTGATATAACAGATTCCCACAAACTTAGTGACTTAAATAACACAAACTTATTGTCTTATAGTTCTGGAGGTCAGAAGTCTGGAATAGGTCTCACTGGCCTAAAATGAAGGTGTCATCAGGACTCCGTTTCTTGTGAAGATCCTAGGGGCTCATCTGTTGACTTGTCTTTTCCAGCTTCTGGAATCTGCCTACATTCCTTCATTTGTGGCCCCTTTCCATTTTTAAAGCTAGGAATTGCATCACTCTGACCTATGCTTCTGTTGTCACATCTCATCTGACTCTGACTCTCCTGCCTCCTTCTTTCACCTATACAGATTATTTTGATTACATTGGTCCCACCCAGTTAATTCAGGACAATCTCCCCACCTCAAGTCATTAGTTGGTCACAGCTGCAAAATCTTTTTTGCTGTGTGCCAGTAACATGTTCTCAGGTTCTGGAGATGAGGATGTGGACCTCTTTGGGAGGTCATTATTCAGCCTCCCAGAGGCTTTATTTGGAAGAGCTCTCTCCTCTCACTTTTAAACCACATATATATATATATTTAATGTAGCTATGAATAAAATGAATTTGGGATTTTTCTTCATTGAACAAGGTTGAACAAGTTTTTTTAGGATTGGTTTTGTTTTACAAAAAATAGATTTAGCAAAATCCTTAGTATGCTAATAAGGGTTTAGTGTCTTCCTATGACTCATCTTTCAAAACGAATATTAAAATACATGATTTCCTGGATGTATATATATATGTGTATATATATATATATTTTCTTTACTTGCAGTATTTATCTTTGTACAAAATCCATTGTAAGATGCCTCCAAAAAGGACTCTCTTAAGGACTTTTTCTAATTTCTTCTTTTTCAAACACAGAGATGAGTGCCTGGGTTGATTATGTAGTAGTATGCTACATGTATCTAGAACACAATTCACTTTCTTGAGATGTGCCCAAGGTGTTCTGAACACTTTTGCTCTGGCAAACGTTCCAAAGGACTAGCTGGCCACGTAATTAAAAAAAATCTCATTTATTACAAAATGGGTATGAAGGGTTGTAAAATTCTACATTGATCTCAAGAGTCAGAGAGTGTGACATATATTTGCTACAAAGGTGGCAAAACATATTTGTTAATTTTTCCATTTGTCATTTATTAACATTCATTGAGCATTTACTATATTGCATGCTCTATACTAAGCACAGAGTTTGCAAGGATTTGGAAAACATAAGTCTTGCTCCTCAGGAACAGCGTTTTACAGAATCAGGGAGTGAAGCCAAGGAATAGACTCAGCCTGGTTGGGAAAGAGGATGAGATGAGTCTCAAAAAAGCTTCTGCGAGTTCATCTCGCTTTTAAAGAAAGGGTAGGAGTGAGTTGTTAGCTAAGAGAGTAGTTACAAAGGGGAAAGTTGGCCAAGTGATTAGTCAGACAACAGAAAAGGAATGGGAAGGCCATTCCAAAGACAGAATGGTATAAGCAAAGTCAAGAAATGTCAAAGAGGTAAGTTCTTCAGAGCTCTAAGAGATTTAACGATTTGAGTGGGGATGTGAAGCAAGTAGTGGCAGGAGAGGGGACTACAAAATATTTAGGGCTGAATTAGGGAAAATAATGTTTTAATTACTTTATCCTATATAGAAAATATCAAATCACCACAGCTTTTGTGGGCTTTCCAAACTGCATATTATTCTTCCTCGAGACTGTGAAAAAACAAAATTCAACTGAGTAAACTTTAAGAATCATGTTGGCTTTATTCACTGATTCATGAATTAGGCAGCATCCCATCTAGCAAACAGAAAGGAACTCCAGAGAGCTGCACAAAATGAAAGACTTGTATAGGCTGAAGGAGGGACAAGAAAGTTATGCCAGCAAAGAGTTGATTGTTTGTGGTAAGGTCACCTTTCTTTAGGGGACGGCAGGAGTCTATTAAGCAGATGACGTCACTAGTGCTGACTGGGTAATTCCATATTGACTGATTTATGATTCCTTCCTCCGGAGCCTGCAACTCTAATTAAGTTAGGTATCAAGTCTCAGTTTGGTGACGTGGGGCTTAGCGCAAGTGACTCCACTTGGGACCTGTTGTCTCTTTGTTAACAAGACTATCAGACCTGAGCTGGGTAATTTATAGGGCTCACCTTACCCAAGATAGTTTAGGCTTATACCCACTGTCCCAGCATACTCATCAATACTGTTCCCTTTCACTCTGGAAAGTGTCCTGGTTTGACTTATAAGTTACATAATCATATTTGGACCATCGTACTATTTACTGAAGAAACATAAAAGCATTCTACAATTAAGGGTGTGTCTCATTTTATCTTTTTTTTGCAATTCCTGCCCTCTGAGACTAAAATTCTGAAAAAAATATTGAATTAATCCTCAGAGAAAGTGAGTTTTATTGAAAAAAATTCAGCACGCCTAGATTTTAATTAGAATGGAGACCGTTAGGGCAAAATTTTGGATGGAGAGGTAATAGGGAAGAGTGACTGTAGTTGTCTTAAGCAATTTACCATGGTTGTTTAGGCTACAACACTAAATTTAGGCTATGTGAGTTATAATCCCAGCTCCATCACTCACCAGAGGTAGGACAACTTACTATAGCTCCATACGCCACAATTTCTTCATTTGTGAAATAGCTGTAATAATACTCACCTTATGGTATTACTGTAAGAATTAAGGCAATAAGCATACATAAAACATTTATAACAGTACTTGGCATAAAGTCAGCACCATATAAGATTTTCTATTATTGCTAAGTGGTTTGCTTGTGCTAAATTCTGGAATCTTGACTTTATTTGTTCGTAAAACCCATATAGTCTAGACTTCCTTAAGGGGTCACCTCCTTCAAGAGGTCTCAACTTTCCCTACTAAAACTGATAAAATTTCCATCAATATTGTTCCACTTGATTGACATTATTACTCTTCCAGTGTCATTTTTCTCCGCTAGTCTGTGGGCTTCCCAAGGGCAGGGCAAAATCTGCTTCTTACTTAAATTTATATCCTAAGGGGCTTAAACCACTGTGCCTGGAACATAGAAGGTGCTACACGGATGTTTTTGAATGAAAGAAAGAATGAATGAATAAATGAGTTGATTCTATTATTTTTTTGTGGTGGAGAGAGATTCCTGGAGGAATCTCTGTAACCTGGGTTCTCTCTGTTTTCTCTGGCATGCTAGATAACTAGAACAGTGTCTCAAATCACTTTTAGTAAATTGTCTCAGGTCGACGGTCTCAATCAATCAATTTTGCCACCCAGGGGACAAGTGGCAATGTCTGGAGACATTTTTGGTTGTCAAAATTGAGGGAATATTGCTGGCGTCTAGTGTGTACAAGCCAGGAATGCTGCTTAACGTTCTACGATGTCCAACAACAAAGAATTATGTGGCCCCAAATGTCAATATGCTGATATTGAGAGACCCCAGTACAGCCATGGACATAGCACGTCATTTGTGTGACCCTTGCCACATCTCCTTGATACTTCTCTGATTTCAGCTTCATGCCAGGTTTTTACACCAGGAATTTATTATCCAAAGGCTTAGGAACTTGGTTGGCCCAAAATCATGTAGGCTGGGCCATCTGGTCTTGGAGGATAACCTTAAACAATGTGGGATAAGAGTTGGCAGGTAGTGGCTGAGCCTCTAAGTATTTCAAGAGATATTTTCCCCTACTTCCTTTTACAAGGTGGTCAGATACTTCCCTGTGAGATTGAGCCCCAGTGTCCATAGTGGTGACCTGCACACTTTATTGATGTTTCCTCTTCCCTCTCTTTCTTTTCTAGCACCATCACTCCCACTCTCAAATAAACTGCCTGTACCTAAGGCCCTGTTTCAGACTCTCCTTTTAGAACCCAAATGTAAGCCATGGATCTTCCTTTAAAAAGCAAGCCACAACTCTCAGAAGTGATGGAACAGGAGCATAAAAGTTTAGCTCTTCCAATTCCACTGTTGGACATATTGGAGATATTGGAAATATAAAAGTGAAATTAAATAGTCAAAACTGAACAGCTTGCTGTGGGTCACTTTCGTTGATCTCAGTCATTTATGTGACTAAGGCATGAGAAATGAAGGTTCCTGTGCCCTGAGTACTGAGGCAGAACTGGAACAGTTACTAATGTGAAGTAATATCTACCATCCTTACTTACTCATTATCTTGCTTTTCTTTGGCCTGAGTTGAGTGTGAGATATTGGGTAAAGAAAACGAATGAGCTATTATAATAATCAGGAAAGAGGAGATGAAAAAATCAGTATTCATTTATGATATTTTCTCCTGTTCAGATGTCATAGATGCTCTTTAAATCACTGCACAAATTTATAGGCTCTGTCATTCAGTTGAAAGCATTAATGAAACCCTAGTGTAGGCATTATATTATGAAAAGGGTTGCAGAGAAATGAGGAAGACATATAAGTCGTCTAGATCGAGACAGAATCCACACTTGGTCTCATACTATAAATGTGTGCATAATTTTTCTGAGTGTTGATAAGAGTTGACTTAGCAGGTGGAGTTGGCTGGGGATCTGGCAATATCGTGATCCTGACAACCAAAAGCTTTCAGGGTTCAACGCAATCAGTCATATGAGTGCCTACATGCAATATTATTCTGCCTAGATGTCTTCATGCATTATATATAGGTTAAAAGAGGTTGCCGTAAATAGTAGGTTCATAGAAAGGACAGATTGAACGTTTGAACTCTTTGCAAAAAAAAAAATGTGAGAGAGAGAAAGACCATTTTTCACTTCCTTCCTGTACTCCCCATCACCCCTCTAATGCAGGCCACTGCAGAAGCAACATTAGTTCAACATTAAAATTCGATAAGCCTTTTTCTTGATTCCAGTCTGACAGGTCTCCTGCATGGCAGAGAAGTCACAGGCTGAATGAATGGGTTTCTACACAAATTGGGTCAGATGTTGCTTTTGCTTGACTTACTTAAGATTGATTGGTAATTAAGTGGTTTAAAATTGGTCCTTTCCTAGTGGAACTAACTTGGAGCAGGGCTTTCCAGGTTTTTGAGAGCATCAGAGGATTGGCAAAAAAAAAAAAAAAAAATAGTAATGAGAAATAGATGTTTTCGAAGGGTCTTGATGTCAAAAGAAGAGGAATGTGGTCTCCCGTTTCGAACATCCCTCAAGCATGAGGCAGATACACTTGATGATGGAAAATCATTCCATGGCCAGAATTACAGGGGCGTAACAAGTGCTTTCACTTCTGGAGAAGGCAGAAAAGTAAATGAACATTCACCTTCCTCCTCACATCAAAATCAGTGATTCATAGCCTGACCCGCGTACGTGCAACTAAATTGACTCTCTCTGGTGGCCTAGGTAATGTTTAGTGAGAGCAGGGGCCAACGTGGGGGAAAATGGAACTGGGAAGAAGTATAAGCGACAGCCCAGGATGGGTAGGTCAGCTCAGGGTGAGACTAAATAGATTGTGGGAAAGAAATCCCAACACCACTTATTCAGGACCCAGTAGGGTACAACTAAACATTACTAAAAATCACAGAGAAATTGAAGTCACCCTTCTGTACTCCTGTGAAAATTAGTGCATAACTATCCTGTACTAAATGTAATGGAAGTTATAAATATTATGAAACATGTGTTTATTTATTTTAACCCCTAACGTATACAGTCTGATATTTCTACGATGTCTGCCTCAAGGTGATGGAGTCTTATTTATTTTTATTTCTCTAGAACCTGATGAAAGTTTCTATAGAACTTGCTGCAAGCTTGAATATTTCAAAACTACAGGGCCAGACAGAAGACACACATGATCCTTTGCTGGGGGGGCGGGGTGGTCAAGAGCATAGGGAATTTTATCTGGTTTTATATTTTGATTTTCTTGGAAATATCAAAAGTATTTCCAAGGCATATATTAATTTAATGAAAGTTTTGAGGGAATAAATATTGGCAAGGTGCTGAAGGATAAAAGGACAGTCCATCAATCAGGTAGGAATCCTATCTTTAAAGAATTTATTCTATTAGGTAGAATATACCTACTATATCCTACTGTTCTATTGGGTAGAACCTACCTTATTCTATAGGTAATAAGATAACAATGATTTTGTAAGGTAAAATGTTACAGGGTCCAAAGGTACAAATTATTATATTAGTTGGGTTGATTAAGTAGACACCTTTTTTTTTTTTTTGAGAAAGATTAACCCTGAGCTAACATCCACCACAAGTCCTTCTCTTTTTGCTGAGGAAGATTGGTCCTAAGCTAACATTCACGCCCATCTTCCTCTACCTTATATGTGGGACACCTGCCACAGCATGGCTTAATATGTGGTGTGTAGGTCCACCTGGGGATCCAAATCCACAGACCCCAGGCTGCTGAAGCAGAGCGCGCTAACGTAACCACTGACTTGCCCCAAGTAGAGACTTTTAAATGGGAGCAACATCAGAGAAGACCCTGGGAAAAGAACAAAATTTGAGCTGAAATTGAAGGGTGGGTGGGATTTGAATTTGTGTAAGGTGGTTGTAGTCTGTGAAGAATTACCAAAAAAGTGCACATATGTGGGGAAGAATAGGGACAGGTATTCAGGGCATCAGGTGGCTTGGTGACAATGTAGGGTCTGTGAAGGAAAAGAAAAGAATAAGGTGGGAGAGATCATCTAGGGTCAGGTGGCCAAGGGCTTTAAGTGGCAGTTTGGGGGTCTGGGGTTTTGTCCAGTGATCAGTGGGGACCGACTGAAGATTGATGAGCAGAGTCATGCCCAAGGCAATTAATTCGGTAACGATATTCGTGATGGGTTCAGCTATGGAGATTGGAGTCAGGGAGGATGAATTAGTATTAAAAGTGGACAAGAGAAGAATCTTTGCAGAATATATACATTTATCAAATCATCACATTATACACTTTAAATATCCTACAATTTTGTCAATTAAACCTTGATGAAGCTGGAAAAAGAAGTGTGCTAGAAGAGAAATACAATGGATAAGAGGCACTGGCCCACCTGTGGAGGAGAAAGATGAGACAGCAACTGGTTTCAGACATGTTGGATTCAAATACCACAACCAAGTGCTTAAATGAAGATGACCTGATTGTCAGAGGCTTTGATTTCCCATCATTATGCCAAAGATCGTATATGTTATGACACTTTTTAAAAGAATGCGAGTTCTTTATTTCACTAAGCTTTATGTTCACCTTGAAAGATTATTTTAATGCTCTAAGCAAGTATTTTTCAAGCTGGGCTATACATTTGAATCTCCTGTGGAGTTCTTAAAACTGGGAAAGCGTGGAGCACCACCCCCAACTCGCTTGGGATGGGGCCCAGGAATCTATTTGTAATGTCCCTGAGCTGATTCAGTTGTGTAACCTAGGCAAAAGTGATAAAAAGTGCTGACTTTGTAAGTTTATGCCCCACATGGAAAGCAGTCCTGGATTATATGCTGCCTGTGACTGGAGGAAGGCACAGTAATTAGTACAAGCACAGATACTTTAGTTGGGTGATTCATGGAACACTTTAAAATGTTATGAGGTCTTTAAAATAGTTTATGGTTATGCATTTCAAGAGTTCCTTTCTTCCGTTTTTTACTAGTTGGTGACCTAGGATTATTCTTGAAAATTCATTATTGAATGCTTGTTTTTAAAAAGTTTGTTTTCCACTGGCTAGAGTTACAAATTGCTTTGTAGTGTCCATCTGAAGCTAGTCTTTGGGTTTCCAGTTTGTGTATTGAGCAGTGTACTAAGAATGGGAACAGAAATCCCTCTGAATAAGGCTGTCATATTATGTGAATCAGAATCTCAGTCAACTGTGTCTGAAAATATTGAATTTTAAATACAATTTCTAAAAAAGATAATTTATTTGAAGAGAAAATTTCAACAAAGCATCTACAATCAACTGTTTTCATATTTATGTGATATAAGCTTATTTCATTTTACCTTCCAGTTGCTGTTCATGTATATAAATTTTTTGCATAGTTGTAGATATTTGATAAATTTCTTTTTCATGAATTAGATGTTACCATTTTATCCTTAATATTTTTGATATTTAATATATTTGACTTCACAATAGCATTTTAATGAGTGTGTAATACTTATCAAATAATTCATTATAATTAACAGATCATTCCCGCATCAGTAGATGCTTGGGTGGTTGTGAATTTTACTATGATAAACAATGCTGTTGTGAACATGTAGTCTCTTTTCTCTTTCAATTAACAAATATTTATTAAACAATGATTTATAGTACTCACTCTTGGGGAAGGAGACAGATGTAAATAAACCACTACTTGGCTTTATGGAGCTGACAATCTCATAGGAAATTATATGAGCCATTTAATAGTGTCATGATAGACGAACATGCAAATATGGAAACATGATGAAGAGAAACTTAACCATGATATGTGGATCAAAGACAGTTGACATGAAGAAATAAAAACCTGTATCGAGTCCTGAAGGATAAAGAAGGATTTAGTAGAAAGACAAAGTGAGTAGGGAGCCCATTCTGAAGACATTAAATAAGATTTCACAGAGATTCAAAGCTTGGAAAGGCGCGGAGAGAAAATCAGAAGGAGCAGGTGGTTTGGTGTGGTGATAGTTTACAACGTTTAAGTTACAATGGTGAAAAATGCATCTGAAAAAAGAGGCAAGAGCTTAATCTTCTATATTTTTGCTTTCAAATAAAATGAAAGTTGTAATATTATGGGGTCAATAGGAAAGAACATTTTTCATAGCTCTAGATACGTACCACCAAGTACTTTGCAAAAGGTGTGCATAAGTACACCAGATTCACCAGCACATCACTGGTGTTACAAATATAATTAGCAACTTAGGTGTATAAGGAATTGGTTAACTTCACTTGGTTAACTTTTTTTATTGTGAAATATATCACACATACTGAAAAGTACATAATATGTATAGTACAGTAAAATAAAAATTGAGTGCATATATATCCAACACTGAGCTTAATTAATAAAACTTTTCCAGTGAATTAGAAGCCCTCCAAACTTATCTCATCCTCTTTACCCCCTCACAAGGATAAGCACTTACTTAAATGCTATATTATTCTTTATCTTCCTGTAGAGTTCCACTATATATGTACATAACCCTCAATAATATTTGGTGGAATTTTGTCATTTTCAACTTTACGTGCATAGAATCATACATTACGTCTTCCCTTTGACTAGCTATTTTTGCTAAGCATTTGAATCTTGAGCTCCATGTTGTGACTGCTTTGCTATAGTTCGTTGATTTTCACTGCTTTTAGTGATATACTGTATGAATGGAATATATACCACAATTTATTTATTTACTTATTTGTCTTGTCTAGTGTGGATAGATCTTTGAATCATTATTACTGTTTTGAGCATTTTGTACATGACTCCTGGTGGCCAGTCTCTCTAGGATATATATCTAGGTGTAAAAGGCCAGGTGTAGAGAAATGCATCTTCGGCTTTACCAGGTGATTTCAAACTCTTTTCCAAATTAAATGTGACAATTTATACTCCCACCAGCAAGTATGAAAGTTTCATTGTTCCTTTGCTCCACATCCTCCCCACCACATCTTAGTTTTAGTTACTCGAGTGCACATGGAACGATGCTTCACTGTGATTCATTTTGGATTTTCTTGTTTTTTCCATGGCATTGAACAACCTCAGTGTTTTTGAAACATTTATGTTTCTTACCCTAGTCACTGCCTGGTCATGCCTTCTGCCATTTGTTATTGGATTGTTTATTTTTGTTGTTGTTGATTTATAGGACTTTTGTAAAAGTATATTTTAGATATTATGATGTGTTTCAAATGACTTGTCACAGTTTGTTGCTTGTCTTTTTCCTTTTTTTATGGTGTATTTGGTGAGCATTAAAAAGAGAGTTTTGTGCAATCATCTTATGCAGGAGAGAACATGGTTGAGAATTGAGACACCAGTGAGAGAGCAAAATAGATTTATGAAGGGAGAGAAGGGGCAAGCCCTGATCACTTTGCTTGAACCCTAAGCCGAGGCACACCTAAATGTTATCCCTGGAGTATCTGGATTCTAGTAGATTCCACTTTTTCTTAGAATCTATTCAGGTTAGGTTTTCTCTTAATCGCAACTTATGTTATTGTGAAGAGTGATATTATGTTGTTATCGTCTAGGATTTTATGCTACTGCACGTCACCAAGTTGGAATTACTATACAGTTGTTAAAAAAAATCCCAACTAACTTTCATTTGTTTCATTTCAAAACCTGGTGATTTTTCTCTGCACAGTCCCTCAGGATTCTTCATTATTTTTTCCAAGCATGTTTCTAACTTGCCTTCGGTGTAGGCAACTCTGGAATGTAGGTCTTTGTGAGCCAGAACAAACTTCTCCCTTAGGGAAATTGGGAGGAAGCAAAAAAAAAAGGAATGCATTTCACATTTCCACACTGAAGGACATTTTCCTCAAGATGAATTGGTAACCTTCAAATATTGGATGACTGACTTTTCAGGCCTAATTTAGAAGAGAATGACTTCAAGTCCTCTGAAAAAGACATTGCCTACCAAAAGACCCCTTGGGTGGACCAATCTCTCCCCTTGGACTCTGGATCTCAATCCTCCTTGCCTTGTCAAGGACTTTGTTCCTTCATTTATTCTTTCTCTTCCATCCCAGCACTCTCTGCTCTTTTATTTTCTTATTTCTACAAGACAAAGAAACACGTTTTAGTGGCTCTCATTAATAAAAAACAAACAAAACAAAACGAAGTCTCTTTTTTCCTCATGTTCCTCTGGCTACATTCCCATTTCCCTGCTCCCTTTAGAGCAACACTTTTTGAAACAGTTTCCTATACACTAGGTTTCCAGTTCAATCCTGCCTCCAGTGCCACTCCAGTCCTCATCACTCCACTGGAAGTGTTCTTGCCAACAGATTCACCTTTGTCCTTGTCTTACCCAATCTCTTCAATTTCTCCTTGACAAACGATGTTCCTCTCTTCGCTTGTTTGACACCATACCCTCTTCCTGGCTTTCAAATGACTATTTTCATTGTCATCTTGACATAGTTCTCCTCTTCTACTATTTGCCTAAATCAGGAACTGCCTCACAGAACAATACGGAGCCCTCACCTATCTCCAATTTTACCCCTAAGGTGGTCCATTCATCACCATAACTTTGACCAGTATCTGCATGATAACAACTGCTCATATCTCCAGCTGAGATTTCTCCACTAGACCAAAAGTATATTCTTCAAATTTGTCTACTATATATCTACATTTGGGTGTTTCAAGGCTATTTCAAATTTAACATGGGTAAAACTTCTTATTTTGAAACTTTTCCAGAAAATTTTTTCTCCTTTATTCTTCCTCCTCTCTTTTAAGGGTGCCATTTTACTTGGTCAAATCAGAAACCTGAAATACATCCTTGATTCTTCTCTTTGTCTCACCCACAAATCAAATTTATTGACAACTCATTAGTATTTCTACAAAATACGCCTTGAATGCACTCCTTCATCTTGATAATTACTTCATGACCATATTTCCAGAAACAATAAAATTTCATCAAGACTATTCCTATAACTTCCTAATTGGTCTTTCACATTTACTCCACTATGATCCATTTTCTGCATAACATCCAGAGTGATATTTTTTCCAGCATACATGAAATAATGTCATTCCCCAGCTTAAAATCCATCAGTGACTTCCCACCCATTTAAGAAGAAAAACCCAAACTCCTTTCCTTGGCTTACTTGGCTTTGCCTGATCTTGGCCTAGTCTCTCTCCATTCCTATCTCATAACATTCTCTCCCTCTTCTGACCATGACCTTTCTTGCTTCAGAATCTTTTCATTTTCTAGACACTTTGCCTGGATTGTGGTGCCATTACCCCATACTTCCAGATTCTTATGTGACTGGATCCTTCTCGTCCTTCAAGTTTCATCTAAACCACAGCCACCTTATCTCAGTTCACTCCAACATATGATTTTTCTATCACTCTACTTTCTCAGGTTAATTATGGCACTTGGCACAAGTCTGGAATTAATAATATGTTTGCCTGTTTGTTTTCTATTTCCTAGTGCATTTTAGATACACAATAAATATTTGTTGAATGAATTAATGGTGATGATTTACTGAAACTGGAAAAAAAGAAGATTTATGTGTGATAGTTATTGGTCTCACATTGGCGTGAGTTTCTTCCTAAAGCTGTGATTTCTTTTCACTCTCTCTATTTACCCAGTCTATAGGTCATAACGTGGAGGGGTGCTGTAAAGTGCTATCTATTTTGCAGAAGGTTGAACTAACTTGCCAATAAAGTTAAAATTTGGATGAACTAAGCTACATAATTAAAATGCTAACAAAAATATTTAAATGACAAACAAAATCACATTGATGCAGAAGTGAATAAATGAGAAAAGTAAATAAATAAGGAAAAATTTACTTGACAATAATTTTTACGCCTATTATGAACCTACCAAATCTCATCTGGCTTTCTAGAAACCCGCTTGTATTGAGGTGGTCCCAGTGATTACAAACCAGGGTAACCAATCGGTACTCTCTAGTCAGGAGAGTACCTAGTAACCACAGAGATTAAGATGTGTCTTCCTGAACTTTCCTTATTCCTTTGAATTCTCCCTTCAGAAAATTTTACTAATGTATTTCAGAGTCTGATTAATCTGGCTGCAATTTTTTGGACATCCTGTTCTTAAGTTTTTTACATTTGTGTGTATCTATTTTCTTTTTGATTTACTCTAATGCCTCAAACAAGAAAGTGAACTTCAAAATTTTAAAACATGATGATCTGATAAGAGAAAATTAAAGTGTTTATGAGCTCTTGAGGTCATTTTGGGTCTACATCTGGGGTAAGTCTGGAAATGTGTATAGTTATAAGCTAATTTAAAGAATGTTGGAAAGTAGCAAAAAACGTTCCATGGATCACCAAATTTGGATTAGCATTTTATTAATCATAGTGTTTCTCACCTTAATAAATGTCTGAATGGGCCAAGAATCCATGATACCAGTCACACCTTTATGAGTAAACACAAATGTGGAGAAGTGCTGCACATGAATCATGGGAACTCATTACAAAGAATCTAAGGGCATTGTTAGCAATATGATGTATCGATGTAAAAGGCTCATGGTCGGGGCAAATTAGGTACATAAAATAGCTGAGAAAGATAAATATCCAAAGTTATTGCTCAACATACTAGGAAGATCCAAGTTCATAACCTAAGTTACTTAGTCTGCTTCTTCAAGTCCACCACTAGATCTTGAGCTGCCTAAGGAATATGCCTTATTCGTATTTACATCATAGACATACGACAAAGTTTTTGGCACATAATAGCCATTTTTGGAATTAATTGGAGAAACATTATTTGTCCAACCTTCATTTTTTTTAAATTAATTTTTTAATGAGGTAACATTGTTTTATAACATTACATAAATTTCAGGTGTACATCATTGTATTTCAATTTCTGTGTGGACTACATCATGTTCACCACCCAAAGTTCAGTTGCCATCCATCATCGTACACATGTGCTCCTTTCACTGCTTTTACTCTCCGCCCTTCCCCTTTCTTCTCTGGTAAGCACCAGTCTGTTCTCTGTCTACGCATTTCTTTGTTGTTGTTGTTGTTTTATCTTCCATATATGAGTGAAATCATATGGTATTTGGTTTTCTCCATCTGACTCATTTCGCTTAGCTTAAGGCCCTCAAGGTCCATCATGTTGTAGAAAACGGCAAGATTTCATCTTTTTTATGGCTGAATAGTAGTCCTTTGTGTATGTATACCACATCTTCTTTATCTAGTCATCTGTTGATGGACGCAAGTTGTTTCAAGTCTTGGCTATTGCAAATAATGCTACAATGAACATAGCAGTGCATATATTTTTTTAAATTAGTGTTTTCATGTTCTTTGGATAAATACCCAGAAGTGGAATAGCTGGATAATATGGTAGTTTTATTCTTAACTTTTTGAGGAATCTCTGTATTGTTTTCTATAGTTGCTGCACCAGTTTAAATTCCCACCAGCAGTGTATGAGGGTTCTCTTTTCTCTGTTTCCTCTCCAACACTTATTATTCCTTGTCTTTTTAATAATAGCCATTCTGATGGGCATGAGGTGGTCTCTCATTGTAGTTTCGATTTGCATTTCCCTAATAATTAGTGATGTTGAACATCTTTTTGTGTGCCTGTTGGTCATCTGTATATCTTCTTTGGAAAAATGTTGAGATCCTGTGCCCTTTTTTTAATCAGGTGGTTTGTTTTTTTGTTGTTGAGTTGTATGAGTTTTTTATTTTTTTTTGCATACTAACCCCTTATCGGACATATGATTTGCAAATATCTTCTCTCAATTGTTAGGTTGTCTTTTTGTTTTGTTGATAGTTTCCTTTGCTGTGCAGAAGATTTGAGTTTGATGTAGTCCCATTTGTTTATCTTTTCTTTTGTTTCCCTTGCCTGAACAGGAAAGATTTCAAAAAGATAGTGCCAAGAGGTGTTGAAGCGCTTGCAGCCTATGTTTTCTTCTAGGAGTTTTATGGTTTCAGGTCTTTCATTCAAGTCTCTAATTCATTTTGGCTTAATTTTTGTATACAGTATAAGATAATGTTCTACTTTCATTTTTTTGCATGTGGCTGTCCAGTTTTCCCAACAGCACTTACTGAAGAGACTTTCATCTCTCCATTGTATGTTCTTGGCTCCTTTGTCAAAAATTAGCTGTCCATAGATGTATGGGGTTTATTTACGGCTCTCGGGGCCAGCCCAATTGTGCAGTGGTTAAGTGTGCATGTTCCACTTCTGGCAGCCCGGGGTTGACCGTTTGGGATCCTGCATGCGGACCTATGCACCACTTATCAAGCCATGCTGTGGTAGGCGTCCCACATACAAAGTAGAGGAATATGGGCATGGATGTTAGCTAAGGGCCAGTCTTCCTCAGCAAAAAGGAGGAGGATTGGCAGCAGATTTTAGCTCAGGGCTAAACTTCCTTAAAAGAAAAAAATTCCAGGCTCGCCATTCAGTTTCATTGACCTGTGAGTGTGTTTTTGTGCCAGTACTATGCTGTTTTGATTACTATTACTTTGTGGCATATTTTGAAATCAGAGAGTGTGATACCTCTAGCTTCAATCTTTTTTCTCAGGATTGCTTTGACTATTCAGTCTTTTGTTGTTCTTTATAAATTTTAGGATTCTTTGCTCTATTTCCATGAAAATGTCATTGGAACTTTGATGAGGATTGTATTGAATCTGTAAATTGCTTTAGAAATTATGAATATTTTAACTGTGTTCATTCTTCCAATCCATGAGCACAGAATATCTTTCCATTTCTTTGTGTCTTCCTTGATTTCTTTCAACAACGTTTAAAGTTTTCAGTGTACAGGTCTTTCTCCTCTGGTTAAATTTATTCTTAGGTATTTTATTCTTTTTGTTGTGATTGTAAATGGGATTGTATTCTTGATTTCTCTTTCTGCTAGTTCACTGTTAATGTATAGAAATGCAACTGATTTGTGTATGTTGATTTTGTACCCTGCAACTTTATGGGTATTTGTTTATTATTTCCAATAGGCTTTTGGTGGATTCTTTAGAGTTTTCCAAATATAAAATCAGGTCATCTGAAAGCAGTAACAGTTTTACTCTTTCCTTCCTAATCTGGATCACTTTTATTTCTTTTTCTTGCCTAATTGTTCTGGTTAGGACTTCCGATATTACATTAAATAAGAGTATTGAACGTGGACATTCTTGTCTTATTCCCTATTCTTAGAGGGATAGCTTCCAGTTTTTAACATTGAGTATCATGTTAGGTGTGGGTTTGTCATATATGGCCTTTATTATGTTGCAGTAGTTTTCTTCTATACCCATTTTATTCGGAGTTTTTATGATAAAGGATGGTGCATCTTGTCAAATGCTTTCTCTGTATCTGTGGAGATGATCATGTGATTTTTATTCTTCATTTTGTTAATGTGATCTATCACGTTGATTGATTTGCAGATATTAAAACGTTCTTGCACCCCTGGAATAAATCCCACTTAACCATGGCGCATGATCTTTTTAATGTATTGCTGTATTTGATTTGCTAGCATTTTGTTGAGGATTTTTGCATCTGTGTTCATCAGTGATATTGGCCTGTAATTTTCTTCTTTTGTGTTGTCCTTGTCTTGTTTTGGTATCAGGGTAACGGGCATCATAGGATGAGTTATGAATTATCCCCTCCTCTTCAATCTTTTGGAAGAGTTTGAGAAGGATAGGTTATAAATTTTCTTTGACTGTTTCACTGAATTCACCAGGGAAGTCATCTGGTCCTGGAGTTTTGTTTCGGGGGAGGTTTTTGATTACTTTTTCAATCTCCTTACTACTGGTCAGTCTATTCGGATTCTCTATTTCTTCTTTATTCAGTTTGGGAAGGTTGTGCAATTCTAAGAATTTATCCATTTCTTCTAGATTATCCAATTTGTTGGCATATAGCTTTGTGTAGTATTCTCTTATAATCTTTTGTATTTCTGAGGTGTCTGTTGTAATTTCTTCTCTTTCATTTCTGATTTTCTTTATTTGAGCTTTCTCTTGTTTTTTCTTGGTAATTCTAGCTAAAGGCTTGTTGATTTTGTTTATCTTTGCAAAGAACCAGTTCTTAATTTCATTGTTCTTTTCTATTTGTTCCACTTCATTTATTTCCACTCTGAGTTTTATTATTTCCTTACTTTTAGTGATTTTGGGCTTCATCTGTTCTTCCTTTTCCAGTTCCTTTAGATGTATCATTAGATTGTTTATTTGAGATTTTTCTTATATCTTGAGGTAGGCCTGTATTGCCTTAAACTTCCTTCTTAATACTGCTTTTGCTGTATCCCAGAGATTTTGGTATGTCATATTTTCATTTTGTCTCCAGGTTATTTTTTGATTTCTCCTTTGACTTCCTCATTGACCCAATAGTTGTTCAGTAGAATTCTTTTTAATCTCCACATATTTGTGACCTTTCCAGTTTTCTTCTTGTAGTTGATTTCTGGTTTCATACCATTGTGGTCAGAAAAGATGCTTGATATTATTTCAGTCTTCTTAAATTTATTGAGACTTGTTTTGTGGCCTAATATGTGATCTATCCGGGAGAAGTTTCCATGTACATTTGAAAAGGGTGTGTATACTGCAGCTTTTGGATGGAATGGTCTGTATATATCTATTAAGTCCATCTCATCTAATGTGTCATTTGAGGCCAATGTTTCCTTATTGATCTTCTGTCTGGATGATCTATCCATTGATGTAAGTGGAGTATTAAAGTCCCCTACTACTATTGTGTTACTGTCAGTTTCTCCTTTTATGTCTGTTAATATTTGTTTTATATATATTGTTGCTTCTACATTGGGCACATAGATATTTACAAGTGTTATATCCTTTTGTTGGATTGTTCCCTTTATCGCATGTGATGCCCTTCTTTGTCTCCTGTTGCAGGGTTTGTGTTAAAGTCTATTTTGTCTGATATAAGTATTGCTACCTCAGCTTTCTTTTTGTTTCCATTTGCGTGGAATATCTTTTTCCATGCCTTTCCTTTCAGTTTGTGAGTGTGTTTTTGTGTGTCTCTTGTATGCAGCATATATATGGGTCTTGACATTTATCACATTGATTGAGTTGCAGATATTGAAACGTTCTTGCATTCCTGGAATAAATCCCACTTAATCATGGTGTATGATCTCTTTAATGTATTGTTGTATTTGATTTGCTGGTATTTTGTTGAGGATTTTTGCATCTCTGTTCACTAGTGATATTGGCCTGTCTATGCCACTCTACATCTTTTGAATGGAGCATTTAGTCCATAGACATTTAAAGTAACTATTGATAAGTATGTACTTAGTGCCAGTTTGTAACTTTTTTTCTGGATGTTTCTGTAGTTATTCTCTGTTCCTTTCTGCTTCCCCTGCTCTCATCCCTTGTGATTTGATGGCTTCCTTTAGTGTTATGTTTGGATTCCTTTCTCTTTATTTTTTGTGTATTTATTCTAAGTTGCTGGTTTGTGATTACCATGATGTTCATATATAATAACCTATGTAAATAGCAATCTATATTAAGTTGATGGTCTCTTAATTTTGACCTCTTGCTAAAAGCCGTACACTTTTACTGTTCTCCAAGGTTTTATGTTTTTGATATCATATTTCACCTTTTTCATTTTCGTGTGTCTCGTAATATCTTGTCATTGATATTGATGATTCTAGTAGTTTGTCTTTTGACCTTCATACTAGTTTCATAGGTGGTTGATCCACTGCCTTTGCTGTAAATTTGCCTTTACCAGTGTTATTTTTCTCTTTGATAATATTCTTATTCCTCTTTGTGGCCCTTTTTTCCGCTTAAATAAATCCCTTTGACCATTTCTTGTAAGGCCAGTTTAGTAGTAATAGACTCCTTTAGTTTTTGCTTGTTTGGAAAACTCTTTCTCTCTCCTTCCATGCTCAGTGATAACTTTCCTGGGTAGAGCATTCTTGGCTGTAGGATTTTTCCTTTCAGCACTTTGAGTATATCATGCCACTCCTTTCTAGCCTGTAAAGTTTCTGCTGAAAAGTCAGCTAATAGAGTTATGGGGCAATCTTCATTTTTTTTCTAAATAATAAACTGTTATTGTCACTATTTTTAGCTTGAATGAGAATGGCTGTTATTTGTGCTCTTTATTTGGTTTCAGATTTTGTCATTTGAGGAAGAAGGCATATGAAATTCTATAAAGAACTGAGCATATATTTGACAGACACCTTTCTTGCCCTAAATGTACTTTATTTACACTGCAGATGTCCTAGTCTTTACTTCTACTTGTTTTTTAGGAATTAATAGTATGATGAAAATATAGTTAAACACAGTTCTGTTTTAATAAATATTATTGTAACTTTCAGAGAAAAGAAATTGGCATATCTCAAGCTGTTTGTAACTAGAACATAGATTTACTGCAATAAGTAAGACAAGACCATGGCAATTTTTAGGGATGCTAAGAAGTCAAATTCTTGTTGAAAAGTTAAGCATCCATTTAAAGACTTATTCTGGTCCACTTATGGCACTTTTGTTCTTTTGTTTTTTACTCTTTCTATAATAGGACAATATTTTTTCTGTCCATGCTTATCACTGCAGTAAAGGCAAATTAGAAGACTTCTAAACTTAAGAAAGAAGTTACTGAAAATTTGTTATTTAGATCAGGGAGATATAATCAGATTTAAATTATTGAGTAATAGATATCAGCTGAAATTTACTGTGTGGAATTGCAAATTATAGCCAGGTGTTTCTACTTTAAAAGTTGTTTCAGATTTTATCTTAAATGTGATATGCAAATATTGGTAGGGATTTATTATTATTACTATTATCATAATAGAGAGATTGCCCCCAACCAGAACTAACATTCAGTGTCTCTCTTCACCCAGTGGCAATGAATGGAACAATTGACACAGTTCTGAAAATGAGATAGATTTTAGGAAGCTGATTTTATTCAAGAAAGCATAATAAATGTTTGTCATTATAAATGATGCTTTGATTAAGGAATTTGTTTTGTGTATTTTTATTATTTAAAAATTAAGCTAATTTAAAATAACCAACATAATTAGAAAAAATGTATTTAGAACAGAAGATATTGTAAGTGTAGCCTATATAGAGAAGGTGGGGTTACCTTGATAAGCAAATACTGTTAGCTCTAAAGATGTCACTGCTCCTTCTGTGCATCTGTTGCTGCACCCAAGTTCTACCTGGGTACAGGTTAAGCATGTGTTTTGGCGTCATCCTTATGGATTCTGATCCAGCACTTCCAGGTGAAATCCAGAAATCTACACAAGTGCTTCAGGGGCTTCTGATTTGGGATTCTAAAGGAAAACACACTAAGTATAGATCGAAAATACCTTTCCACCAGCAAAGAATGGAAAGTGCCTCCATAGGACCTTTCTCTTTCTCTGCTGAATTTTTTCCCTTTTCCTACTGGTTCATGTTAACACTCTGTCTATGGAACCTTTGCAGGTCACCCTCAGCAAGTAAACACTCTTTCCCTGTGATCACTACCTGTCCCTTCTGGTAATACTGTGTTGCCACAGCAAACTACACTTATTTTATTTATATTGTTCCCAACTAGTTTGTCAGCAATTTGAGGGCAGCAACTGGACTCTTTAGTCTTTTTTATAATCTTCTTTAATCACTTGTGCAAAGGATAGTGCAACTACATAGGAGGTAATCAATACATATTTAAATAAATGAATGTATTAAAATGAATGGATCCAAACAATAAATCGGCTAAGGCTGCTTCTGTATAAGCATAGCTCTAGTGTTGAAGGAACATGAAACTCACAGAAAACATCATTTGGTAGGATTTGTGCTTTCTTTGTTTATGCCCTACCTTCTGATCATTTGCATTCTTTGCACGATTTTTTAAGAACATAAATTCGTGGCAGATATCCTGGTTTATGACTTAAGTAACAAGTGTCTGAGAGTTCAGAGCCATTGGTATCTGTTGTGTAAATCTATATTTAGCATCATAAAATCTAATGGAATCCCAAATTATTGATCATAAGAAATAGCTGATTTTTAAACACTGCAAGTAAAACATCATGCTAAGTTCTTTAATTATTTTTTCCTTGAAACGGATGGTTTTATTGTATCTGACACTATTAAGAAAAATGAATTCTTTGCGGGACTAAAATCTGAAAAGGCTGCACATTTCAAGTGCTTTCTCTTTGGGTGTAGATTTATTTTATTTTAATGTGGGACCACTTAGTGAGTGAGAAGGTTGTAAAAGACTTTTGTGTGAACATTAAAATTTTACATGCTCTATGTTCTTAATATTTTACAATGTATATCATTACAGATTTCCTGAAAAAGTAGAACATCCCTCAGAATGAAAATAATAATACTTACAATTGTCATTTGCACGTGCCTACTGTGTGACCAAACACTCAGATGCCTGTTTATTAATATAAATCAGAGATTTGGAAGGGTTCCATGGAATATGATAGTTCCTTGGTGGGTGGTTTCCATGTTGAATGAGAGACTCAAAAGTTTGAACAGACCTTCTAAAGGGTACCTGCTCAAGTTCTTTCATTAATGGTCTTTAAGAGGATATAGGTTGCATACATCTGATTTTTAAGAAAGACCTATGATCATGAGAAATATGCTTGATTAAACATACAAAATGACAGTGGGACATAACTTCTGAAACTGGAACTGCTTTGAAAAATCTAGGGAGAGTGGTCATCACAACCAGCAGTCAGAGCTTTCTTCTTGATATTCTGAAGTTATGTGCCTATGTAATCCCATGTCCACTCTTCGGTCTAAAGATGTTGCCCCTTCAACTGGAAATACTTGGGCAAAACTGAGAATACTATTGCTTACTAGGGAGTATAATCTCACCTAGTTTATGAAAACTTTTCTGAGGGAGACCTTCTTGCCATGGAAATACATGGTAGGCTGAGTGAAAGTAGGTATGGGATCAGATTTCATACCTAATATGATACATGATTATATTATTTCCTCTTTTCCTTGTGGATCCAAGGCAGAGGATTCTTTCTTTTTCTGGTGAGGACGATTCACTCTGAGCTAACATCTGTTGCCCATCTTGCTCTTTTTTCTTTGCTTGAGGAAGATTAGCTCTGAGCTAACATCTGTGGCAATTTTCCTCTATTTTTCATATGTGGGTTGCCACCACAGCACAGCTTGATGAGTGGTGTAGGTCTGCACCCAGGATCCAAATCCGTGAACCTGGGCCACTGAAGTGAAGCACACCAGACTTAACCACTACACCATGGGGCCAGCCCCAGGGATTCATTTTTAAGTACATCAAATATGACATATTTTCCAATAATCTTTCTTGCATCCAGAATGTATTTGGCCTTTCTTGTATCACTTGAGCAAATATAATCCCAAGATGCAGCCTCTCTCAAAACTTCACCTACACAATTCCTTCACAGTTGGAAAACAAAAGAGTTTCTCCTCCACAATTTTATTTTTCTTGTTACTCAAATGAGTAACTATTGCCAGTAGCTATTGAAAAAAAATTAAAAGATTTGGATGAAAGATTACATTTTCAAAAATGTGACTAAATTAAAAGGATGTATGTTGAGTTATATGTTGTTATAAAGGCATATTCTAATAGAGAATTAAATGTAAGACAAAAGGGGTTTCTGTAGAAAGTGTGTATTTTGGAATAAAATCTTAGATTCAGATACTGTTCTTGCACTGGTAGCTGGATGACTTGGAATGGTCTAGTTCTCTGAGGCAATTTCCTGATTTGTGATATTTGTAAAATAAAATTATATCTCCCTCAAATAGTTGCTAGAGATACAAAATGAGTCAAGAGATTTAAGCACATACCCCAGAGTCTGGCACACGTTAGCATCCCCAGATGTGTTAGTTTGCCTTTCTTCCAGCCTAGACTGAGAGCCTTACTGATACTGGCCCTGAGGATGGATCAGAGAGTCAACATTTAATCAAATATAAACAATAGACCCATGTGCTTGAAAGCTTTCACAACTGCATATCATCAGTTAAATGGAGCAACTTAGTAACCAGTCACACAGCGGATGCATTTCACACAGTACATTATCATCATATCATCATAAACATGATGCAAAGTTCCTCCCCTTAACATTACTGTATTTTTTTTCATGGCAGCAGCAAAACTTCATTAGAATTATGGAATTCAGCAAGATTTCTTAAAGAAACATCTACATGTATTTTAAATATATAGACTTCTTTTAAAGAGACTATACCTTGAGTATGTTTAAGAAAGTGATTGAGAAAATATTATACAACATTTATTAATATTATATAGATAATTAATTGATCTATGCTTGTATCCATCAGTCTTTATCAGATTCTCTGTTGGGATCTAAATCTCAGGTCTTGTGATCCCAAATCAAAATACCTATGTCTTGTAGAAATCTCGGGCAAGAAATCATCCAAAGAAACCACTCAGAATGGCTGAAACACACAACTGTGGAAAGCAAAGTGTGAAATGGTCTACTAGGGATTCCTTCCTTGTCCAGAGCATGCGCAGTGGACCTAGGTGTACTGGAGACGAGTTCTTAGCCAAAAATCACAAGTGTGTATTTACTTAATTTAGTAGTTATATTTTTCAATTCTGGAAATTGGATTTAGTTACTGCCTTTTTATCTCCTTTTTTCCTGCATCTCTGAATATTGTAATCATTCCCATTTTAAAGTTTGTTTCAGATTTTTAAATTTTTAATTTATATTTTGCCTTGTGGAAATAAGTCACCATACTGATGAGTCAGCAACCTAAACAAAGCAAAAGTTTTGAAGTCTGTTATGGACTCAATTGTGTTACTCCCAAATTCATATATTGAAGCTCTAACCCCAAATGTGACTGTATTTAGAGACAGAGCCTTTAAAGAGATAACTGTTGAATGAGGTCAGAAGGGTGGAGGCCTAATCCGATGGAACTGATGTCCTTATAAGAATAGGAAGAGATATCAGAGATCTCTCTCTCTCACTCAGTATGCACACAGACAAAAGGCCATGGGAAGACACAGCAGTAAGGCAGCTGCCTGCAAGCCAGGAAGAGAGGTCTCACCAGAAACCAACCCTGCTGGCACCTTGTTCTTGGACTTCTAGCCTCCAGAGCTCTGAAAAAATAAATTTCTATTGCTTGAGCCACCCAGTCTGTGGTATCTTATGGCAGCCTGAGCTGAATAATACAAGATCAAATTATAAATTACAAATTACCAAAACTAAACTTTAAAACAATTACGATTACAATGTTTAAAGAGATAGAAAAAGAAAAGCAAATGGTAATAACCAATTAGAAATTCCAGAAATATAAAATGTAGTTATTAATTTACATAAATGGACATTAATTATCAGAGTAAAAGTAGATTTCTTATCTCAGGGCTGAAACCATTGCAAATCTCACTTCCACCTGGCTGGGTCCCAATATAAACATACACCAATGCTGGGCAGTATATGATAAAAGTATAGTTTGAAAACTTAATGGAAAAATTCAGAAGAAAGAATGGGATCACTAGTTAGTGGAATTGAAGAAGGATTTCAAAGTCATATTCTTATGTTACATAGAATGTCAACCTGGACCTGTGATATAAAGAATCTGCTAAGCCTTTCTGCTAACCAGGTGGTTGTATGTATTGGGGAGGGGATGAAGGATGAGGATGCTATGTTCAAACGTTGAATTAACATGACCTACTGAAGCATGGAGTCCTGAGCATTGGCTTATGGAAGTTGAACTATTAAACGTGGTACCAAAGTGGCTAGAGAAGGAGAATCATTATCACTGGTTGCTTGAACTTCCAGAGAGGCTTATTGGAGGATTTAGACCAGTAGGCTACCTTCTAGCACCCTGATTTAAATCAGACTCTGACCTCATTCTTGTCTAAAACTTCGTTTCTCCCCAGAAAAGAGTCCTGAGTTGTTTCTGATCTCACTAAATTTATTAAAGCACATGTGCATTCCTAAACTAAAATGTCATAATGTTGAACTTGAAATGTCTGAACATACATGTTGCTCTATTTGGAAGAAAGCAGAGAGGGGGCCCGTACTTTGTTTTCCTTTCTGTCAGCGCTGGATCATCTGGAAGAGGAAAGCAGCAGCTGAGCTGCACCTGAGCCAGCCCATTGGAAAGTGCCTGCTTCTCCTTCTTCTCCCCAGGGAGCTGGCCTTTCTGGAAAGAGGGCTGGCCTCTCTCACTATGAGAGGTTTGGGGCAACTTAGCAAGCAATGTTTCTCTCCCATAGTCTTTTAAGAATCTTGAGAACACAAATTTATTTCCAGAAAACAAGATGAGAATGAGCAGTATTTTTTCTTAAGATCCCTGCTTTATCTGTGGTTGTAGTTATTAGCTTTCCTGAACTCCCTTTCTTCATAGATAAGTTGACAACAATCCAGGGTTATGAATATTCTATGTGATAGCCATATGAGATGAACTCTTTGCATCAGTTTCTAAAATAAAAATAATAATAATAATTGCTTTTGCTTGTTGCCATAAATTTAAATAATGTTTGAGCATTATTCTTCCACTCAAGGTGACACTAGTGATAAACCTGGGATGGGTGCTCTGTAAATATTAATAACATATCAAAATGTATAATTTGTCAGTCAATATTGCTACAAAATGGGCCTGAATAACGGAATATGAGGCATCGGTGACCATCAGAACAAATTTAAAACGTGCCCAGATTGATTAAAAGAATTGGAGAAAATTGTTAATATACAATTGCTTTTTAAATCTCTTTGCATTATTTGGTTGAAAAATCATTGCTGGCATCATAGCACTACACTTTAATGTCATTAAAATGCCTTATTTTCTAGGAAAGATATTAAGAAAATGCAATTAAGTAGTATTTTAATTTTTATAACTAACACACATTATATTTATAACACATTAATGTGTATTATACTGGCTCAGGAGTTATGCCTTTTGAAATAAAAAAAATGAAAATTACAAAATGAAATTTTAAGTGATGCAAAATCTAACCTTCCATTCAAAACACATATACATGATAGATAAAATATATTTAAAAATTTTAAATATAGTTACATAGATAAATGTCTATATTCAAAGTCAAGGGCGCAATTTCTAAGTAACACAGAGAAAAACTCAGAGCCAAAGACTCAGTGGAAAGTCAGGGCCACATATAGATGATCTGGTCCAATTTTCAATGCCAACTGAGAAACAGACGCCAAATGGATGTCATGCTTGGTAGGAAACAAGAACCCAGTTCCCTATGTGTAAATAGGGATTAGAATTCCGCACATTTTCAATTTACTGTGACCAAAAGGTACCATCCCTCTAGGGTGAACCCTACCCAATTCGTCATTTCTATAAGGGAAGGACAATCAGAGTGACTGCAGATTTCTTATCAGCAATAATATCTGTCAGAAGATAAAGATGCAAGTGCTTCAAAGGGTTGAGGCAAAAAACAGTTTACACATGTCTAAGTTAGTACTTGAGAATGAAGGCTGCATAAAGACATTGTCAAGCTTAGAAAAACTTAAGATAAGGCACTACATAGAGACCGAAAGGGAAAAAAATTGAAAATAACTTCAAGATTAACAAATAAATAGAAAAATATTTATAAGGGCAATTGATAAATTACATTGGACAATCTAATTACAAATTAATTATATATTATGATAACAAATGAATTATTTTATCATATTATAAAACAAGCAGGAATAAAAGTTGTAAAGATAATTTACAGAAGATGGGAAGAGGATAGACGGAGAGAAGTTAAATGATTCTGAGGCCTTATTTTTGGAGGAAGATAAAATACTGATTAAATTTAGAAAATGTTTGAAAATATGAAACACATACGTTAGAATTTTTAAAAATAAACATACAAACAATAAAACTAAGTAGAATATGTAACTCTGACGTGGTAGAAAAATAAAGAGGCATTTTTAAAGCTTACCGTTTCATAAATAAAGGATATCAGCATTGAACAGGCATGCCAGCCCTGGATGATTTACTCAAACTTTTACTTAAGAGGGGAACAAACTTCTGGCTTATTTAAGCCTCTGAATTTTAGGTTTTCTCTGTTGTGGAAACTTAACTTATACTTAACAAATAGAAGTGGGATCCTTTGGCAACAAAACTAAAATAAATGACATTGGATTAATGTTCAGGCAGCAAATAGGCAGGGCAGAAACTGCAAGCTAAAGAGTTGGTAACTGTTAGTCAGGGTTTAACTTTCAACCAGAGAAACAGATCTAGTAAGATCTCTCTAGTTATATCTATCTGTCTGTCTATCTATGTATCTATCTATGTACCTATCTATGTATCTATCTATCTATCATCTATCATCACCATCTATGTAATGATCTATCCAAAGAATTGGCTTACATGATTGTGAGGACCTGCTTGGCAAATTCAAAATCCACAGGGCAGACCATTAGGAAAGACAGGCTGGAACTCTCAGGCGTGGGCTGAAACTGCTATTCACACGCGAAATTTCTTCTTCAGGGAAACCTCAGTTTTGCTTTTAAGAGTTTTTAACTCATTGAATCAGGCCAACTCAGATTATCCAGAATAATTTATTTTAAAGTCAACTGATTATGGACTTTAATCACATGTACAAAATGCCTCCTCAGTAACACTTATACTGGTATTTGATTGAATCACTGGGGGCTGTAGCTTAGCCACTTTACCACATCAAAAGACCATCACAGTAACCTTTGCTGTTCTATGGCAAGAACACGCAAAACTCATGCCTGCAATAATTTAGTAAACATCACTGACCCCTTGAACGTTTAACATTAGTGAAACCGTTCAGAAAACTCAAAATGTTGCTGTTAACTATCTTCTTCTTGGCACTTCTAGGAAACTTCTATGAGAAGGATAAACTCAAATTTCTACTTAGTGAGTTTGCAAGCAGAGATGGAAATGAATGAATTCTGTAGAGAGAAACTCTCTCTGCCTGAGGACTGTGTCTAAGTTCATTTGGGGCTTCAAGGGTTAAAATCCAAAATTGAAGCAGTGATGGATATCATCTTATCTGGGCTTAAAGGAAAAGTTCACACATTACATAGAAACCTGGAATTGGAGCCCCAGTAACTAGATACAATTATTAGGTAGGACTTGGGGTTGTCTCTCTTTGGGAAGAAGTGAGCTTGTCTCACTTTGGGAATAAAGGTGCATTTAAAAATTTTGACCTCCAAGTGGGTGGATTGTGACAATACTATTGGTTGTTACCCCAAACCCAATAGTTCTTCCCTTCTACCACACTAGAATTTCAGCTGTGCGCATTGCCGTAGAGATAAGGACTATACATACCAAAGTCGCTTCAGATAGGCATGGCCATATAATTAAGTTTTGGTCAATGCAAAATTAAAACAAGTGCTGTGCGTAACTAAGTCAAATCCCTAAGAAGGAAAGGTTTATCCTCTTCTTACAATTTCTCCTTCTTACCAGCTAAATGCTTTCATGATGGTAGGAGCTTAATCGGTCATCCTGGACTATGAGTTGGAGGTTTTAAGGGCTACCGAGAAACAAGATAGAAATAGCTTGTATCTCTTACAACACAGAGCCTTGGTACCAGCCTTGTCCTACAACCTAGACTTTCATATTAGAGATAATCAAATATCTATCTTGCCTGAACCACTGTATTTTAGTGCCACCTCGTTATAGATCCTTAACCACTATCTTAATTAATATGCATCACAGACTGGGATAACTGGCAAAAGTTAATGTCAGCTTTAGAATTTACAATATATAAAGCAATAGAAATAATGAAAAAAGATATCTCACTCCGTTGAAAATGTATAAATATTATAAACAGGCAACTCACAGAAAAAGGAAACCTGAATAGCAACTACACAGATGAAAAGACGTTCAACATCCCTAATAACAAAGATTGTAAATTAAAACAACAGGGATGGTTTTTCAGTCGTCGAATTTTCAATCAATACAATTTTTGACAATAGCAAGTTTTTGGAAGGGAAAGTGGTACTTTCGTGTATTGTTTTGGGGACATTAAATTGTTGCAACCACTTTGGAGAGCAATTTTGCACTATCTAGTAACATTAAAAATACGCAGGTTCCACGTCTCAGTAATTTCCAATTTTGGATAAGTGCATCCCTCACTGCATGGTTTATAGTAGCAAAACATCATAGACAAACAAATATAGAAATAATTTAAATGCCCATTAGCTATGAACAGATAAATACAATTGGTCTTTTCATAGTATAGAAGCAACCCAAACTCACTCATATACACACATGTATAGAGAAACCATGATACTGAGAGACAAAAGCAAATAGATAAGTCAGTCCAGCACTATACCACTTACTGAATATGTTTAAGCACAACCACAACATATGTATACGTAGTGTATGTGTAATAAAAGCGAGAAAGATCATTTTAGATCCATGATGTCTGTTGTCTCTAAGAAGGAGCGTGGGTAATGGAACTGGCTGCGAGAGAAAAAAAGAAGCTACCCTAAAGATTTTTTTTTTTAATTAAAGATATGACAAAATTTTTTAAAAAAATGGCAAAAGGTAAATAGCTGCCAATCCAGGGTTTCGGAAACGTGTGTTTGTTATAATATTATTTCTAGTTTTCTGACTTTTTTTCTTAAAAAAAATAGCACTGGAAAATTGGATAAATATTACAAGGCTTGAGGTTAGAGGCTTCCGCATTTTGTTTTGGCAAAATAGATATCACTTTGATTAACAAGAAAATTAGAGGCACTATTCTGTGAGATTTATATACATTGAGGTAGACAGAATTTTCCAGAATCAAGTTATTCAAAGTTCTAAATACCCGGATGTTCTATTTTTTGCCTCTATGCTCAACAGAGACCTAGCTTTCAATATGTGATAAGCTCAGCTTATGGGTGTTTTTTTTTGCTACTCAAGAAATTCCAAAATATTTTCCATAATCTTTAGCTTTCCCCACTGGAGACTCTATAGTTACTTTTAACATTTGACTCCTTGGAGGTGAAAAAGGCATTCTTCTCTGACTACCCAATATCACAAGACACCGTGATCCACTGAAATGATTTTGCATAGAGAGAGTCATCAAAATTAGATTTTATTTAAGAAATGCCTCCAGAACAATTAACTTCTAAGTGCTGATTGAAGACATCCTGGGTGTGTTTATGTGTGACTGGAAGATAGTGAAAAATGTTTGGGGTAAGATCTCTGCATGTAAGATGTTTACTCTTCCTTTAGGGAACCGAAGCAGAGACCCCCAGAGTTTTTAGAGCACAAAGTAGCACTGAGTGCTAAATGCTGGTGAGCGCTCAGTCAGGAGAGATGTGAAATAGAGAAGACCTCTGAAAGGAATAAGAACCTAGCTGGGGAGGAAGCAGAGCAGAACTTTCCAAAGAGGAAAATTATCTGTTATGTTAAGGAGGTTCAGAGGAGAAACCCAGCAGATAAGAGAAATAGAGATGCAGGTTGAAAAGGAGTGGAGGGCAAGTTTGTCTACGCAAGGTTGCCTCAGGTCACGCAAGGTCATGAAAGCCAGGTTAAAACTAGAGTTCAGCTGAAGATCAAGCACCCCTGGAGATCCCCGAGCTTGGGAGGAAAATGGGTCATACCTGGGGCTTGGGAGCCAAGTTGAAAAGCTTCAGTTACTGGATAGTGATTATTTTCTATGTGTTGATCCCATTCAGAACTGGAAACCTTTGGTTAAAGGATTTAAGAATTACAGCCAACAGCCACAAGAGTCTAGCAAGCCAGAATTCCTCGGTGAGAGATGGTGTCCAAGAAAAGCAGATTCAGTGATGCCCAATGCCACTCTGAATGTCGATTCAGCAGCTTATTTTTCCGTTCTGGATGATGGCCTGGTTAAGGAGGAAAAGTCGTACATGTGGAGCTTCTATTATCTGCCTGAAAGGAGCACATGCCATTTGACCACTCCTCACAACTCCATAAGCAAGCAACATTCTTGCTGCACAGCAGAAGACGCTGAGGCACAGAGAATTTAAGCCATTTCCCCAAGTCCCATACTGAATACATGTTCAAGCCTGGATTGAAACTGGGGTTTGGGGGGCTTTGAATCCCAAGGTCGTTCAACTGCCACTGCCTTGCAAAGAGCCAAGAGCTACTGTACCAAATAGCATAACTAAAACAGGATTCCAGCCACAAATTCTAGTTTCCAGCTCCTTGTGTTGGCCACTTGAGAGCCTGCTCTGCTCTTTTCTTAAAGGAAGCCTCAAGACAGTGATTTAGAAGACGAAATGGGCAGTATTTTGGGGAGGAAAAAAACCACAATTTGACCAAAGACAAGCACGGGTGTATCTGGAAATAGCTGCTCTGCTTCACTGCCTCCCAGCTCTGTGTGGCTATCCCCCCAGGAGCTCACAGAGGACTATGACATGCAGTACTTAGATTATCAGCAAGTGCTGGGTACAGCTCTGTGGTGGGCGTCTCTCTGGGTTGCTGAGGCAGGAGATAAGCTTGAGGCTCATTCAATTGTGAAATTGGTTAAAGGGGAGAAAACAAAT
The DNA here is from genome assembly GCF_041296265.1 of Equus caballus. NCBI lineage: Eukaryota > Metazoa > Chordata > Mammalia > Perissodactyla > Equidae > Equus > Equus caballus. The sequence continues at coordinate 88,967,999 of NC_091698.1, forward strand.
ACCACCCCCCATTCCATACACACATACATAGTCAATGCCAAACATCTTAGTGGGCAAAAGCGATTCTCTTGATGTTGAAATTAACCATTTTTTTACTGATGCCTGCTTCCCCGTGTTTGAGAAAGCTTAAGCAACTTTTAGGGAGACCAAGATATTTCTAAAAGCAAATGCTTAATGGAGAGACAAAGCATAAGAAAGAATTAAATATTATAATTGAGACTCCAAATAAAGTCTGTTGTTCAGTTAGCAGTAAGGCACTGATGTTTATTTCACAGTTTCGACAAATGTACTGCGATTATGTAAGATGTTAACATTAAAAAAGTAATCCAGCCCATTTGGACAAATGGTATATACCTCTCTTGAGTTAGCCCTATTATAGATTTCAGAGTCCCCAAACTCGTGTTTGGAAAAAGTGCTCTTTGTACCTAACGGGCTAAAGCTTGGGCTAGAACTGATGCACTATTTATCCAGGAAATCACCCCCAAATTCAACTTACTACCTAACATAGAATCTTATGTAATGGGAAACTATTGTGTCAGCAGAACACAGAACTCCCAGTTTAATGTACTGATGGCATTCGCTGCTTCCTGAACCTACCTAGGCCTTTGATATTAGCTACTAATGAACTTAATTCTCAGGAAAAAAAAATATATACCCTTATTTAAAAATGTTCTCAAGCTTCCTTGAATGGGATCACTATTCACAACTTTATACTAATTTCCTGCAGTTAGTCCGTCTGCATATTACTTTCTAGATAATTGAATTTTCTTTGTTAGAACTATTATTTTGAGTCTGATTCCATGCTTTTAAGAAAGGACTTAGTTAAAGAGTTTCTGAAGGAAGAAGAGATAGTATTCAGGACGAGATAACTCTGGGCTCAATACAGGTTTTTGAGCATGTCTAAATACATTAGTTTCCTCAAACAATTGGCCTTGGAAGGAGGACCATAGAGTGACCATAGATTTTGGTTTGCTTGGAATGGTCCTGATTTCTACCTGTTGTCCCAGTGCCCTTATCACCCTCAAAAGTGTCCCACTTAGGATGATTAACTATATTGTCACCTAAGTACAGACTGAGTAATAGCACTTGTTTTACACTGAGGAAGCAGTGATCCAGCAGGATTAAAAGATTTATGTGAGGCCATCCAGATATCTTAATACTAGAACCGGGTCCTAGAGCCATCTCTTTGCTTAGGTCTCTTAATAGTGAATGAAGATGGGTGATAGATTTCAACTTTTAGATGGACATTTTGTGAAAACTCAAGCATGAGCTGTTCATCTTGGCTTGAAGAACACTCAACTAAGAAATCCAGAGGGCCCTGGATCAAACCTGAAGGTGCTCTTTAGGTGATTTGTGACACCATGGAAGTGTTCAGATGGCATTGTAGAAGCATCTGAATTAGAAGCACTTGCCAAATACTAATTCATACTTGGCACTTATAAACAATTTTAATAATATAAATTATATGAACCCTACAAGGGACGTTATCACATGGGAGTAGGGGGAACTAGCTATTCATAATAGTGAATTAATTGGGAATTGCTTGCTCGAAAGCAGCTGTGTCTGCAGCTACAGAGCCCTCCTCCCCTCCGTTCTCCTCCTCCGCTGCAAGTGACAGGAGTTGAAGAACAGAATGCACTGTAAGTGTTCACAGGCACAAAGCAATCTAGTCCAAGGGCTGGATAGCTTCCAATTCTTATGAACTATCCACAGCAGAGCCGCAGCATTAAATATGACAAAGCTCCTCCATATACAGCAGCCGTGAGGGCAGAGGGCCCTTCGCAGCTGACCTTTAGATGAACTTAATTACAATCAGCAAGAGAAAAATGCTAGGCCTTTCATACAACATAATGGAGTTTCTCTAATTTGTTTACCAGCGGTGCCCAGCAAGGGCCTTCTCCCCACAGAAGGCTTTGGTATGCAGAAATGAATCCAGGCAACAGCCTATTAGAGAGCCTGGCAGATTAGGCTGTGAGGTGTGCATAGTACAAAGGGAGCGAGGATCCTGGAAGCCAAATCCTGTTTGCCGTCTGCTGTAACTTTGGGGTTACTGTCTAACTGGACGTTATGAATTCATTCAGTACCACTTATGAAACCATTTAGATCATCGATGGGAACAGGAAACAAAAGTTTATAATTAGTGGGGTCTGGAAGGGATTTTGAGTGACAGATATGGAATTTTCAGGCTCACAGAATCAACATTTCTTACCTTCCAACTTACAAGCATATTTTTTCTTTTTAAACTAGGAGAGAAGAGTAATGTTCTGCTGAATATTTACTAGTCTAAAGTCAAATTCCAACACAACTGAAATATACATTAGTGAAGAAGCAAATGATTGGGAATTCTAAAATTATTTCTAAAATTCATAGACTCTATTTCCAGTCTTCTCTTCTGAGGTCAGATCTCACACACAGACAGACACACACTCACACACAAGCACACTATAGACCAAAGAACTCTTGGGCTGCAAGTGCAAGATGGTATCAAGATAGTTTACATGTATTTTCTTGTTTCTCCTTGCAACTTGGTGGAAGAAGAGGACCCACACTGTCCCTGGGAAGTTTCCTGGTGTTAGGAAGCGTTAATGACTGAATGCAGAGATAAATGCTCCTCCAGCCATCAAATAACAGAATTACTGAAGTACTCCAGATTACATATTTTGTAAGCGAAAACACCATACCACGAGCCTTTTGTGCTGGTGAATTCTGGCCCCTTTGATGGCTAGGTTTGGCCACCCGTGCTCTAGGGCAGTGCTACTCAAACTATCTGTAGTGAAAAACCTTTTTTAAAATAATTTTTCCCTTCCTTCATGCACTGACACAAGAAAAACAAATTGCAATGGAAAGATTACTTAAAAAATCATACCTAGTAAATTAAAATGCAAGACAAGCCCCATGTTTTAATTATTACTAAATTCAACAGACATTACAATTACTTTGTCAAATTGCTATAGAAGTTTCTAAATATTTACTCTCCATTTCTGAGTTTGTTGAATCACAAACAGACATCTTTGCACAGACCACACTTTGAGTAGCATTGCTCTAAGGCATAGCAAGTTTAATATCCTCATCTTTTTTCCATGCTTTAGATCAGGGATTGGCAAACCTTGTCTGACAAGGTCCAGACAGTAATAGCGTTGGCTTTGCAGGCCATATGGTCTCTGTCCAACTACTCAACCCTGTAACTGTAGCATGAAAGCAGCCAGAGACAGGATGTCAACCAACGAGCATGGCCGTGTTCCAATAAAACTTTATTTACAAAGCAGGGTCCAGGTCAGAACTACAGTTTGCTGATCCCTGCTTTGGACACTCTGAACTATATTTCCACATGTCCTGAATATTTTATTTGTGTTTTCAAAAGATTTTTTAGAATAGGACACTTACAGCTGTCGCTGTACATTTTAAACACACGTTTTGCTCTGGTTTTAACATCTTTTAGAAATGATACCAATAAAAAGAAGCTCCACTATTTTAAGGATTAAAATATTCTGGAGGAAGAAAATTAACATGACCAAATAGCATAGAAAGAACCCAAACCAGAATCTGTATAGATGTAGCCGTTTTGTCCTAAGGCAGCTTGGAATGTGCAGTGTGAGCTCGAGGGGGTCTCTGATTCTTCCTTGCAGATTCAGCTCAAATATTACAACCTCTTTCCTTCTGCTTTCATTCTGGCTCTTCAGAATATTTCTAAGTGGAACATTCTATGTGGGAGCGATTGTGGCCCTCTGTGAGACCTTCCTGTTTCCCCTAGAAAGTGTCAACCATCACTTCCCTCACAAACTCCTACCACCTATCAAGTTGAACAGAGTTGTCTGTTCATATGTCCCTTAATCCTCATAGACTGTGAGCTCTTCAGGGCAGAGGAAAGTCTTTTCAAGGGCCCTTTGTTATTCCCAAATCCTAGCACATAACTGGAAGCACATGGAGAGAGGTCACAGTGTACAAACACACTTACATAAATATATAGACATACACACACATATATAATATATATGAATATAAATCATGTATATATGTATCGTGTGTGTATATATATATATATATATATATATATACATACATCTGTGAGTGTGTGTGTGTGTGTGTCTATACCTTTATGCATCAGTCTGAAGTATGGGAAGAGAACAACCTGAACTGAGTCACTCTCAGGATAATTGTAAGACACAACTGAGATTATATACACCGAAGTGTTTGTAAGCTATGAATAATTATTCACATTTAGCTATTATTAGTTCTTGTGGAAAGATGGGTCCAGATGAAATTCAAAACAAAAATAAACGTAAAGTGTATACACTAGAGAAATTATGATACTAACCATATAAGTACTATGGAGGCCAGAGCGTAGGGCTGAGGCCACTTGAAAGGCAACATGGTAAGCACCACCTAGCAAGTCAGAGGAAATCAATACGGAGCAGTGTGATGTGTGGCAGGTCAGCAGTGGAGGTGGAAACCAACCAGCCTGTAAATGTGCAAAACGACAGGTTCTTTCGAATTATACAGAATTATATCAGAATCCTGGATCAATCTATTGCCTGTTTGATGAGCTTAAGGAAGTCACTTAACCTCTCTGAATCATAAATTTTAGGATTAAATAAAATAGCTAATTTTATTATTAATGGAATATCATGATTAATAAAATCAGTTATTTGTAGTAATGATGGTCAAATTGATACTAGTAAACATTAACAATAAAAGAGAATGGGCACGTTCTTGATAAAAAGAGATGAAGTAGAAGCATAGCTGAACAGGGCAAGATCATGAATAAAAGCTTATGGTTTGGGAAACAATGTACGAGGGAAACAGCAAGAACGAGTTATGGGATACTCAAGCTCACTGTGATTGGGGTCTTAGCTGTCCCTACTCTGAGTCACAGAAGTCTGTGCTTGCTGCCTGTTGGCACTGTGTGAATATTCTAGCCTGTTTGTCATAGGCAGGGTTCCAGCATTAACAAGAATCACAAGCGCCTCAGCCATGACCTTATGTGCCTTGTGCAGGAGACCCCGACCCTGGTGAGGGAAGGAAGGCTTGATCCCTCAGGCCTAGCAGCATCAATGCCTGGCTCTGTGGAGGCTCTCCATGAGAATGGTGGTTTTTGTTTACTGGTTATCGCTCCATACACAGCACCTAGAATAGAATCCAACTCTCAGTAAACACTTCTTGAATGGATTTATCAGTGAATATAACCTGCAAACATATGCCCTTCCCTTTGCAAGGGTTCAGTGATTATCAGTTGAATGAATGTGCACACGTGCTACTGGAATAGCCTTCCATTTGTTAGTTGAGCTCTGAAATCTGCTTCCCTTCCATCCCACCACACTTGTGTCACTTTATGAAGATGAATTTTGGTATGTGCCTTCCTACTCTAATATCTTTAACGGCTTCTGTTCCCATTTTTCATCAACTCTAGGCTGTATTCTACTATTCAACGCCAATCCCACCTTTCCCTTCAAATCATATACCCCACTCCTCTCTTAAATGCTGTCGCTTAATAGTACTTTTAACATTTTCCCCAAATCCATACAATGTTTCCCTAATTTTTTGATCTCTGCTTAGGAGATTCCCTCCACATGCCATGATCTTGAAAATGTCTCTGGCTGAAGGTGTCACCTGTGCCTTAGGACTCCGCTCAGAATCACTTCCTCCATGAATCTTCCCTGGACTTTACAGTTGAAAGATTTTCCCCACAGTTTCTTCCATAGTTTGTCACCTTCCACCATTCATAACTGTGGAGTGTGCATCTACTATTCCCCGGATCTGCCTGTGAGTATTGTAAGGCCAGCGACCCTGCTTCTTCACCCTGCATCTTCTTTGGAGCCAATGACTCTATACGTATTGCCTAAATGAAGAAAAAGAAAACCGTCACATTTGAAATGAGAGATATTGAATTTCATGTCAAAAATCTCCCCTCCCTCTGCTACTCACCCCTACTATCCCCTACCACCCAGGTAAGCTGGCTTTACCTCCTGCTCTAAATGTCCTCTTGTCTGGATGGATTAGTCCCCTGGGTCATGCAGTGGCTCCACAGGGTCCTCCTTTGAATCCAGCAGTGACTCTGGCCAATTAGCCTCTCTGAAAATTTGAAGATTTGGGGAAGATTTGAGTGCTTGTAAAGACCAACCCTGTTCCAGATGAATCTGTTCTCGCCTGTTTCGGTCCCACAGCTGTTGCCCAACTCTGTTCCTGGTATGGAAAATGCAACCAGTTGAGCTTTTTTAAACGACTTTTTGAGGCTTTTGATACTTCTCTCTATGTAGCATTGTTCATTTCCAGGACATGCGGGCCAAGGTCCTGTGATTAATCCTAATTGTCACCCCAAAGGGTGAATGGCTGGGTGGGGACTAGCCTGGTAATGCTGCACCAGGCTTTGCTAATGAACCGACAGTCACCTTTTATTGTGGTGTGGAGCATGTGGAGTCCTTTTGGGACTGCCCTTCCTCTTTTTGGACACCCAAACTACCTGAACTCTAAAACCAGCTCAAATATAGGGAGACTTGGTAATCATTCAGTCTCACATTCTCGTCCCTAGGACTGAGTTGAGGTCAGCTCACCTCTCGCGGCATCTCTACCTCAGCTGTGTGGGATGTTGTTGAGAAGCAGAGTGGTAAATCAGGATGCTGAGGAAACAAGTCTTAGGAAATAGTATACAAACTCTTGGATTGGTCACACATTACCCCTTCTTGGAACTCTTGGAATTTCTTGATGACAAGTAGCTTTGGAGGCAACAAGTGATGTATATCCACAAAAATCTTTTTTATTTTCTCTCATTGTACATGTTAACATAGGCTGGTTTGAATACTGAAAAAAATCACTTTTTCTACATTATTAATATTATTAATTTCATTTATTTGTTACTCGTGAACCAGGTGTGTCACTAAGAAAGGTTACCCATACTATGCATAAACCAGTGATTTTATTGCCAACCCCCAGGGACTTTTACTTTTAGAAACTGAGGTTTGCGATGTCAAGGGTGGGGGCATTCCAGACAGTCTGAGAAGTTGAGAACTGAGGAGGAGTACCTGCTAATAATTCTGTCCTTCTGGGAAGTGTGAAGTCTAGAAGAAAAAGAAAGATCAAGGGTGGGCTGAATCTGAAAAGAGAACAGATGGGCCGTGGTTATGCCTGCCAGAGGCATGGGCAGAAAGAAATGAAAAACTGTTCCTGTTCTCGTTCTCCTCGAAACAGAGAACGTGTACACCAGAGCTCACTGTGGGCTGGGGCAGATGGGAGGCTCAGAGAGAAAGTCTGGCAGTGTCTTCCTCAGAAGAGGAAGCGAGGCCATGAGCCTCACTTCCTCAGAAACCGCAGCCTGGCCTCTGCTCTGCGTCTTGGCATGCAGAAAGGAAAACTTCTCAGGAAAGGAGGCTGTTAAGAGTCTGCAAACATTGCTGACGGCATGTCCCATCCTCCAAGAATTAGTCCTCATTTGGAAAGATTTGTTTCAATACTTTAGTATACGTAACACTAGAGTTTTCACTCACAGATGCTGCTGTGATATATGATACAGCCCTGCACCAAAATTCTGGTCTCAAAACTGGAAGCACCAACATCACTGTGAATTGAGAATTGCAAATTCTGGGCACCGCTAGATCGACTGAATCGGAAACATTGGGAATGAAGTTCAGTTACCTACTTTAACAAGCCCTCCAGGTGATTCTGACGCAGGCGGAAGAGGCTGAAGAGTGAGAACCGCTATAACAGAGCTTGGAGATAGGAGCTCGCAGTTAAAATCTTGGCTCACTCCTTTGGTGGTGCTGTGACTTTCAGCAGATTACTCACACTCAACAAAGCCTGTATCTCAGAGTTGTTGAGAGAATCAAATGAGATAATGTATGTACAAATGCTTACACAACCGAAAGAGCAAAAAAAAAAACTCTAAGCAAATATCTGTTTATGAGAGAAAGAGAGAGAAATAGACTCCAGAGGAGCCAGACAAGTCTCTTCTTCAGGAGAGAAATGCAATATTCCATGTGCTCCTCCATATTTCCCAACCTCTCTTGCTGTTAGTTTGAAGCCTCGTAACTAGTTCTGGTGGATGGCCTGTGAGCAGAAGTGACGTGTGTCACTACCAGCCAGAGGCAGTTAGAACCAGGGTGCTTCTTCCCTTCTTTGTTCTCCTGCCATTAAGCATACCTCTTGTCCTACCAGACTCTGTGAGCCAGAAATAGATCTTTGTTGTGCTCAGCTACTGAAATCCCAGGAATGATATGTTGTGGCAGCTTGCATAAATTATCTGGGTCAGCAATGTAGAAGGAAGAGCAATGAGAAAAAGAGAAAGATTGACAATGAGATGTCAGCTAGAGGGAGAAGCTAGTTCAAAGAAAAAGAATGAAGTTGTCTCCTCATGCTAGGAAGCAGACATGGGGCCATGTCTTTATCTCCATAAGTCCTGGGAAAAAGACAAAGACCTCTAAAAAACTAATACCAAAAGGAGGATAGGTGATTTTCTAAAATATTATTGTCTAATCGATGGCTGTGACCATGACCAATGCAGATAGGTATTCTCGTTCTTTGGTTGTAGAGTGAGATGGGAATGAGGTGGCTTGAACTCACTTTCTATAAAAACCTACAGATTCTATCTGTTGAAAAGAAATTCTATGCTACTCCTCCTAACAGCTTTCCTGCCTTTATTTGTATATTACCAACTTATTCTCTGTGATGCATTTCTTTTCTTTTGAACCAAAAAAAAGGTCAGAAATCCATTTATGATCTGGTCCCCCCCTCTTTGTTTTCCTTCAAGTTCCATCTCTTGACATTTCTCTGAATGCCTACTTATTTTAAGTTTCAATGGTTCTGGACCACTGGTGTTTTACTGAATGCATCCTGCCCTTCCTAGCATTACTATATGTATCTTCCTGCAGTATTTGACTCTTAGGAGACAGATTACGATATCACTTATTTCAAGAAGTCTTCTCTGACTCCCCAACGTTAAGTGAGTTGTTTACCTTATGTGCTTTCTCAAGGTATATATTTAATGCACTTCCATTGAGGAGGCGAAATAGAATAGCAGCTTCTCCTGCATCTAAGGCCAAGGAGTTCAGGTCAATTAGAGGAATCATTCTATTAAAAAATCTCTTGATGGACACTTTAAGTTACAACAACTCAAGGCTCGAAGATAAACATTGTCATGAACATAGGAAGCCGAAAGAATCTTTCATGGCTTGAAATGTGCAGTTTTCAAGCAGTTAACCGAACTGACTTTTCTGGGAAAGACATGGATTAATCCATATACAGACCTCAAGAATCTCTTTCTTCTGCTTCTCCTTACAGCCTTCATTTTTGTGTTTCTTTCTGGGATTACCATCATTTGAAATAATATCAGAATTTATTTTAATTCAGGTATGCTGGTAATAAATTTTTTGTCTTTAAGTTTCTGAAATGTATTTATTTCTGCCTAAATTTAAAATATATTTTGCTATGTATAGAATTATAGATTGACAGTCATTTTTTTCAGAACATTAAAAATCCACCTAATTATTTTCTGTCTTCCATAATTTCTTTCTTTTTTGGGGGAAGATTTTATTTTTCTCCTTTTTCTCCCCAAAGCCCCCAGGTACATAGTTGTATATTCTTCGTTGTGGGTCCTTTTAGTTGTGGCATGTGGGACGCTGCCTCAGTGTGGTTTGATGAGCAGTACCATGTCCACGCCCAGGACTGGAACCAATGAAACACTGGGCCACCTGCAGCGGAGCGCGTGAACTTAACCACTCGGCCACGGGGCCAGCCCCTTCCATAATTTCTGTTGAGATGTTAGCTGTTAATATTACTGTTGTACCTTTGAGGGTAATCATCTCTCCACATTTTACTATTTTCTTTTTCTGTAGACTTCAACAGTTTTCCTTTATTTGTGTACTAACATAAATTTTCTTTGTATTTAGTCTGCTTGGGGTTTGCAGAGCCTCGTGAAACTTCATGAAATTGTGGATTATGTTTTCATCAGTTGTTCACCCAATATTTCTTATGTCTTGAAGCATTGCTTCCTCCCACAATCTCCATCCTCTCTTTCTGTGACTCCAATTACATAGACCTTTTCTTTGGTAATGAAAAAATTGTAGGTGATCTGAATGATATTATCTTCCTCAAGAGAATGTTGACTATTTTTTCTGCTAGGCAGATAGAGTGGGAGCTTATTTATATAAATTCTGAGAGACTGAGTTGATGGGAGGCTGTGTCGCATTTTAAGTAAACTTTCTTCTACTTCTGATTTAGTGCCTCTCCCAGGGCATATTCCTATAGGAATTATAACTAAGAGCTGTGGCGTTCATTGGGGACCCTTCCTCTGTGGGTCCTGAACTCTAGACTGTGGTTCTTCAGTACCAAAGACTGCCAAATACTCTGCTCTGCTTTTCAAAGGATTTTTCCCCCCTTAGGTTATTAGTCTCTTTCACTGTGCAATTTAAGAATTTGGCAAACACCTAATCGTAGGACACAATAATATCCCCCTCCTTTTTCATCAAGATTTTAGTTCTTCAAGTCTCTAGGTTTTTATTCTCACTAGGTTTCTTTTTGTTTGCTTTTGTTTTTCTCGCTAATTCCTTGAAAGTTCCAGTTCAATTCATTTTTCTCTCCTTTAGTAGCAGACCCTCTGCCTAGGCTCTTTGCAGATTCTTAGCCTCTTGCCTATTGCCCAGAATCCACAAAGGCCCCGAGGTGAAAACAACCCAGAGGATGTTGTTTCACTTTTTTGAAGTTTCCTCTCCTATTAGATCGTGTGCTCTCAATGCCTGCATTCCTCAGAAAGACTTATTTAATGTCTTCAAATCAACTTCTGTTCATATTTTGCTTGTTTTATAGTTGGTCCTGGTGACGGCACCATTTAGCCTCAAACTACCTGATCTCCCCTCCATCTTAGCTGGAAGAGGCAATGCTCTCCTTGATGTTCTGCAGTTATCTGTTTACTAGAGAATTTGTGCATCAGATTATATACCTGATGGCCAACGGGATATCATAATCTATAGACTACGCATTCTTATAATTTCCATTTTTATACAATATTGCCTATATTTCTTATTAACTTTCAAGAATTATTATTTTTATATTTTAGATGTTAAGTCCTTGTCAGTCAGAGACATTTCAAAGAGGTAATCCTAAGTTATCTCCTCCCTATTTACACTATGATACTTTCCAAAGAACAGAAATTATTTTTCTTTTTAATATGAGGTATTCTATTATTTTTTTTCCCAATGATTTTCTTCTTTCATTTTTATTAAAGGAATCCTTCCCTACCCTAACGGCCTCCTTTTCTATCCTCCCATGTCCTCTACTGTTAAATTCATTATTTTACATTTCCCATTTATGAAAGATTTAGGCAACATGGAGTAACTGTCAAAACTCTGAAACTTACTTGTTGGTTTCTAATACTATTTTCCAATAGAAGGAATCCATTCTCCTTGGAAAATTGGTTGATTCTATGAATAGGACAGTAAATATACAAAATGAGCTTGGAATATCTTATAGTTCCATAAAGTAAGAAAGTGCCACCAAAAAAAAAAAAAAGGATAATAGTACATTTATCACCAGAAATAATGCAAGTGAGAAGAAGGTGGAGAAAAATCTTTAGAGTGTTGAAAGAAAAGTGATCACCCTAGATTTTCTACCCAGTGAAAATATTTTTCAAAAATAAACATGGAATAAAGACTTCTTTATAAATACAAAAGAGATAAAACTCATCAGCAGCAGAGCTGCACAACAAGAAATGTTAAAGGAGGTCTCCGAGGCAGAGGAAAATGACACCAGAAGGATATATGTACACCGAGGACACCAAGGGACAGAAGCATTAAATATATTAAAGTAATAAAGTAGGGTAAAAATGTAGGAAACTATATACTTTTTCTTCTTATTTAAACATGTTTAACAGATAATTGGCTGTTTAAACAAGAATAATAGCAGTGTAGTAAGGATTTATAATACAATTTATATGTGAAATATATGGCACCACTAGCATAAAGGCCTGGAGGGACAAACGAAAGGATCATATTGTAATATTCTTACCCATGAAGTAGCATAGCATCAGCTGAAAGCAGACTGTGCTTAATATAAATAAATACTATGAACCCCAAAACAATCACTAAAATAGCAAAAGTTATAGCTGATAAGCCAGCAAAGGTAATTAAATGGAATCATTAAAACATCTATTAATACAAAAGGCAGAAAAAGAAGAACGGTGGAGTAAAAAACTTGAAAATCTGAAAACAAATAGCAGGATGATACAGTTAAATCTCACTATATGAATTATCACATTACATATAAGTGGTTTAAACATGCCAAATGAAAGGCTTCAATTTTCATTTTTGATTAAAAAACTACAAGACAACTATATGCTACACACAATAAAATATTTTAAATATATAGCCATTAATACACAAAAAGTAAAAGAAAGAAAAGATATACTTTACTCATCCTAGTTCAAAGAAAGCTGTAGGGGTTGGCCCGGTGGCACAGCGCTTAAGTTCACACGTTCCACTTTGGTGGCCCGGGGTTCACCGGTTCGGATCCCTGGGTGCAGACATGGCACTGCCTAGCAAGCCATGCTGTGGTAGGTGTCCCACACATAAAGTAGAGGAAGATGGGCACGGATGTTAGCCCAGGGTCAGTCTTCCTCAGCAAAAAGAGGAGGATTGGCAGCAGACGTTAGCTCAGGGCTAATCTTCCTCAAAAAAAAAAAAAAAGAAAAGAAAAGAAAAAGAAAGCTGTAGTGGCTATATTAATATCAGAAAAAGTATAATTCACAGAAAAGAGTATTATCTGGGATAAAGAAGGTCATTTCATACTGATAAAGGAGTCAATTCATCAAAGGACATAATATTCCTAAATGTTTATGTACCAATAACAGATCTTCAAAATACATGAGGGAAAAACAAATGTAAATGAAAGGAGAAAGAGATAAAACCAAATTATAATTTGAGATTTCAATAACTCTCTCCTCATAACTGATAGAACAAGTAGATACGAAATCATCAAGGGTATATATAAGACTTGAACAACATGAACCAAATTACCTATTGACGTTTACAGAACATTCCAACCAATAACAACAGAATACACATTCTTTTGAAGGGCACCTGGAATATTTACCAAAATAGATCATCTTATAGGCCGTAAAAAAATGCCTCAATAAATTTTACAGGATTCAAGCCATAAAAGTACGTTCTCACACCCCAATGGATTTAAATTAGAAATCAGTAACAGAAAGCTCTCTGCAAAATCCCTAGGTATTTGTAAACTATATAAGACATCTCTAAATAATCCAGGGATCAAGGAAGAAAAGGGAAATTAGAACATAGTTTGTACTGAATTAAAAATGAGAACACAACATATCAAAAATTGTGAGATGTCACTAAAGCAGTACTTAGTGGGAGAATGATAGCACTAAATGCCTGTATTGGAAAAGACGAATGGTCTCAAATCAATGGCCTCAGCTTCTACCTTATGAAACTAAATAAAGAAAAGCCAATTAAACCAAAGTAAGCAGAATAAAAGATATTATAAAGATCAGAGTTGAATTCACTGAAAAATTAAAAGAAAAAATAGAGAAAATCCATTAAATCAAAGTCTGGTTCTTTCAGAAGATCAATAAACTTCATAAAACTTTAGACGGGCTAATAAGGAAAAAACAGAGCAGATACAAATTACCAGTATCAGGAATGACAGTTGATGCCACTACATATTTTAAGAGATATTAAAAAGGTAATACGAAAATATTATGAATGAATTTATGTCAATAAATCTGGCAACTTAGATGAAATGAACAAATCCCTTTGAAAGACATAAACTATCAAAGCTCACTCAAAGATGAAATAGATAATCTGAATAGACCTGTTATCTATTAAATAAATCGAATTTATAGTTAAAATCTTTCTGCAGAGCAAACTCCAGGCCCAGATGCTTTCACTTGTGAATTCTACAAGTAATTAAGGATGAAATGAAATCAGTTATACACAAAGTGATCTAGAAAATTGAAAAGGTGAGAATATTCCCAAATCAGTGCATAAGACCAGAATTATTCTGATACCAAGACAAAGACAAAAAAACCCCAACAAACACTTGAGTATAATATCCCTATGAATATTGATAAAAAATCCAAATGAAATTTTGTCAAATTGTTATATACAATAGTACATAACATGGGTAACAAATCATCAGTTCAGGGATTTGTCCCAGAAACGCAATCTTGCTTTAACACTCAAAGTTCCATCAATGTAATTCAACATATTGACGAACTAAGAAAGAAAACATATGATCATCTTAAATAAATGCAAAAAAGTATTCGACAAAATTCAATATCCATTCCTGATAAAAACTCTCAGCAAATTAGGAAAAGCAGGAAATTTCTTCCACCTGATAAAGGGAATTTATGAATAACCAATAGTTATCATACTCAATAGTAAAACCCAGAATGCTTTCCCTCAAAGATCAAGAACCACCATAGGATGTTCTCTGATCACTTCTATTCTCTCTGTTGCACTGACCACTGTAAAGCTGAGAGGGGATGAAATCGAAGTCATTCAGTTGAAAAGGAAAATGTAAGTGTCTTTACTCATAGACAAAATCATCATCTGTGTAGAACACTCAAGGAATCCACAAAAACAGTTTGAACTAATAAGTTAGTCTGCAAGTTTATAAGATACATGATAAATACACAAATAATAAATTTTATTTCTATATACTAGCATCAAATGATTGGAAATTAAAATAAAAAGATACCATTTAAAATAGCATAAAAATGACCTATATAGGGAGAAATCTCACAAAATCTGTGTAAGATTTTCAAACTGAAAACTATATTACATTGCAGAGAAATTTTAAAATAGCTAAATAAATGGAGAGATACACCATGTTCAAATGTAGAAAGATTTGATAGTCTTAAGACATTAATTCTCCCCAATTTGGTCTATAGACGAAATCGCATCAGAATCCTAGCTCAAGTTTTGTGTAGATATTGCTAAGCTGATTATAAAATTTATAAGGAAATGCAAAAGATTCAGAATAGCCAAAACAAGTCTGAAAAAGAACTAATTTTGAGAGTTAAATACTTACTAGAATGTTAATCAAGATGGTGAGGCATTGGCATGAAGCTAGACAAGCAGATCAATGAAACATAATAGCGCAGACAGAAATAGACCCACGCATGTTTGTCCCTTCTGAGTGACACTGATCATTACAGTCCCACGGGACCAGCAACCCAAGCTCCCCTGGCCTCCAGACCCAGGCCATCAAGAGGCTTCCTCTAGGCAGCAGGCACAAAAATCAGGACACCAGACGCATGCAGAAGCTCCCCTCCGGGAGATATTGGTGCTCTGGAGCACGGCAAAGGGAGAGCGCAAAGATGGCGGCCACCAGTCTCATCCCCGAGAGTGTTCCATTAGGTTCCTAAACACGTGTGTTAAATTAGATGCCTACCCCTCAGGCTGAGGACACTTTAATATAAGCAGGTGAGTCTCTTTACCTTTAAATCTGGGCACGATCTGCTTCTCTGAGCTGGACCTTGGGGTAGGCAAGTCCAAGTGTGAGAGCCCTGTAAGAGCCATTTCTCAGGTCGCTAGTCTTGTGGGTCTCAGGACATGAGCCCCAGCGGTTTTCAAAGCCAGATGTTTGGAGGCTCATCTCTCAACTGTGTGTTCCAAAAGTTGGGATGCCCAATGTGGGTCCAAACCCCTTGCTCCTCAGGGAGAAGTTCCAGGTTTGGAGTTCCCTCCTGATTGTAAGACCCATGCCAGGGGTAGGGTTTATGGGGAGATTGTGTCCCAGCCTCTCCTACCTTCCTGGACTCAATGTGGTTTTCTTCTCCTTTGCTCAGGGTGTAATTGAAACTCAGCCAGCCATTAGGGATTTTTTACGAGGAAATTGTTCCATATGTAGCTGGAGACTCAGTGTGTCCATGGGAGGAGGTAAGTTCAAGATCTTCCTATATCACCACCTCGAACTGGAGCTCCAAAGCAGGTCTGAACAACTCACTTTTGACAATGGTGCAAAGGCATTTTGATGGAGAAAGAGTGATCTTTTCAATGAATGGTACTGGAACAATTGTAATCATAATTTAAAATCAATCAAAATTTAAAACTTCTGCCTTTTGAAAGGTATCATTAGGAGAATGAAAGTATAAACCAAAGATTGGGAAAGATATTTGCAAATCATATATCTGCCATAAGATTTATATCCAGAATATATAAAGACTTTTCAAAATAATAAGAAAACAATTCAATTTAAAAAATAGAACGTAACCAAAAGATTTTAACAGAAGCTTCACCAAAGTAGTACAAGCATGACAAATAAACACATGAAAATATGACCAAATAGTCATTAGAGAAATGCAAATTAAAACCACAATGAAAAAACACTACTCATTCAGAAGGGCTAAAATATTAAAAAGACTGACCATACCAAGTGTTGTTGAAGGCAGACATGAAGTAACCAGAAGTTTCATACATTGCTGGTGGGAATGTAGAGTGATGAAAACAATTTGGAAAACAGTTTGGAAATTCTTACAAAGTAAATCATTCATCTACTATGATTCAGCCATTCCATCACTGGGTCTGTACTCAAGAAAAAAGAAAATATATGTCTATATAAAGACTTGTTCATAGAAACTTTATTTGTCATAGGTCAAAATGGGAACAGCCCAAATGTCAATCAACCAGTTAATGGATGATTTTTTTAAATTGTACTAGATCTATAGAATGAAATACTAGCTAGCAATAAAACAGAATGAACAATTGATATGCACAACAATGTGAGTGAATTATAGTGAGTGAAAGAAGTCAGACAAAAAAGATATATATTCTAGCAAGTTATTTGGTGGATCTCAGCAGAGTGATTCTAAAGTTTACATCAAGAGGCAAAAGATGCAAATAAATCTACACAATATTGAAGGAGAAGAACACAGTTGGAGGCCTGACACTGCCTGACTTCAAGATTTACTATCCAGCTACAGTAATCAAGACAGTGTGGTATTGCTGAAAGAATAGATCAGTGGAATAGAATAAAGAGCTCAGAAATAGATCTGCGTAAATATAGTAAACTGATCTTTGACAAAGGAGCAAAGACAATATAATGGAGTACAGATGGTCTTTTCAACAAATGGTATTGGAATAATTGGAAATCTACATACAAAAAGATGAACAGACATTACCCCCTTCACAAAAATTAACTCAAAATGATCACAGACCTAAATATAAAACACAAAACTATAAAACTCCTGGAAGATAACGTAGGAGAAAACCTAGATGACCTTGGGTCTAGTGATGACTGCTTAGCTACAACACCAAAGGTATGATTCACGTAAAAATTATAGATAATCTGGACTTGATTAAAATTAAAATCTGTGATCTGTGAAAGATAATGTCAAAATAATTGGAAGACAAACCACACACTGGGAGAAATTATCTGCGAAAGGCATATTTAATAAAGGACTATTATTCAAGGCATTCAAAGAACTCTTAAACATCAACAGTAAGAAAACAAACAACCAAATTTTAAAATGTCCAAAGACATTAACAGACAGCTCACCAAAGAAGATGTATAGATGGCAAATAAGTGTGTGAGAAGATGCTCCATATCATTGGTCATCAGGGAAGTGCAAATTAAAACAACGAGATACCACTACACATCTATTAGATTGGCCCAAAATCTGGAGCCTGACAACACCAAATGCTGGCAAAGATGTGGAGCTGGTAGGAATGAAAAATGGTGCTGCTACTTTGGAAGACAATTTGGCAGTTTCTTATAAAAGTAAACCTACTCTTACTGTAAGATCCGACTATCACACTCCTTGGTATTAGCCCAAAGGAGTTGAAAACGTGCGTCCACACAAAACCTGCAGACAGATGTTTATAGCAGCTTTATCCATAATTGCCAAAATTTGGAAGCAATCAAGATGTCCTTCAGTAAGTGAATCGATAAACAAACCTTGGTGTATCCAGACAATGGAATATTATTTAACTCTAAAAAAAATGAAGATGAAGCAATGCAAAGAAATGGAGGAAACTTAAATGCATTTTACTAAGTGAAATAAGCCAGTCTGAAAAGGCTGCATACTGTATATGTGATTCCAACTATATGACACTCCGTGAAAGGCACAACTATGGAGGCATTAAAAAGATCAGTGGTTGCCAGGTGCTGTGGGAGGGCAATGAGTAGGCAGAGCACAGAGGATTTTTAGGGCACTGAGAATGCTCTGCTTGATACCATACATGTCACTACACATTTGTGTAAACCCATAGAATGTATAACACCAAGAGTGAACACACACACACACAAACACACATTAAATCTTAAAATGTATTTTAATTAAAATTACATATATAAAAATATATGTTTCATCAAGCAAATTTTTTCTGGGACAAACCTTAGGGAAATCTTAAGGGAATGAATTCAGGTCTATAAATTGTTTTTCTGATAGTCTGCAAAGTGTCTTGCAGCTGAATAATCCTGAGAATCATTCAGAAGATGGAAAATCTTAAATAAGGGCATGGATACTTATTATTTAAAATGAATGTTAGGAAATAAAAATGGGCAATAAAAATAATGTAGTGTTATGTAAAAATGGCAGGCAGCCTAACTTAGCCACCACGCCACCCTCCTTGCACAAGATTCATTAGTCTCCACATCAGTTTTGCTATTGAGTACCTTTATAGAAACACACGCAATGTAATGGAAATGTACCTGTACCTTATTATACAAGTCTTCCGAATATAAATAATGCAAGAAGCCTGTTCTTTGCAGAGAGATGTTGTGTTAGAAAAAGAAAACTGTAAACAGATATCTAGTGATAGGTGCTCTATACGCTGTAGACAGCATCAAGCTTTAGTGCATGTGTGAGTTTAAGTGCCGATGTGCTCACACACACACACACACACACTCCTTTAACAGCACTGGATTTGGATGTGGTTTGCTTTTGTTGTCTTTTTTTTCTTTTTTCTTTTCTATTCCTCAGTGAATCTCTACAGAATCTGTAATGCAAGTGTTCTTTGTTCATGATATTGTATACAAGGTTCCCCTGAAAATTAATAAGGCTGTCTCTAACTCACAGCCCTATTTGCATACTTCTCCCCTACCAGTTAGCTTTTGATTTGCTCTGTATCTCTTTATCTTCAGGCTGTAGCTGAATGGTTCCTCTGCCAAATCCCACATCAACCTTTCACATGGATCCCACATAATACTCTTTTTCAATCCTGGACCTCGTATTTTGGGTATTTGCTCCTATAAGGTTCATACGATTATTTTATAGTTCCTTTCATTTATGAGGTAAAATACATGAGTCAAATTAATTTGATAAGGCATTGGTAATGGATTAATAAAAACAGAATTTTATAATGATAATTAGGGATTATAACCAAGAGCTTTCCAGTAAAGCTAAAGTGCAACTAACACTTTAAGAGTATAACATTAAGCCAAATCTAATTTAGTAGAATGTTGAATTTCTAAATATTGGCCTCTTTTGAAGTTGCTGCTGGGGTTGGCTCTGAAAAGAACTCAATGAAAATGAAAAGAACTCACTTATCTCTCCTTCATGGCCTGGGATAACTGAAGTCTCCGATGCATAGACACATAGAATGAGACCTGCTGAGCGTGGGTTTCCAACATCCCCTCTCTCTTCTGGGAATAGCTCTTGTTTCCCAAGACAGCTCGACTGTATATCAGCAGTTAGTGGTGTTTACAGGACCATTATTTAGTAAGTCATGATTTTGAGGTTGAGATTGGCAGTCTGTTTTAACCAATAAAGACACATCATTTCCTCTGGAGAGCATATCTTCAGCTCTTAAGAATTTCATGGACTTGGCCTGTCCCAAGATTCTGAAAATTCCCTCCTCCCACAAAACTTTATCTTCCCTTTAAATTGCAAAGATATCCTGGGATGAGCAGTAGGCACACACTTTACTTCTAATCAAAAGAATGAGAATGCTCACATACTCTCAGATTAAATTAAATGCACCTTGGATGCCAACACAGAGGCAATGGAGAATCTTTAAGAAAGGCTTGATCAAAATTTTGAATCATCTCAAAAGGTAAATTGAAAAAAAAGTAAAATCTTTCCATTTTAAAGCTCCTACTGGGTATTTATTGTTGGAGAGGAGTGGTGAAGGGAATGAGGATGCTTTTGTGATGGGTCACATCTCATGTGCCAATAGGCACGGAAGTACCATGTGCAAGCAGCGTGAAAGAAACGAGAGCTGCCTTGCTCTGTGCAGATTACCCACGTGTAAAATACCACCTTTGCAGTGGGTTGGAGCAGCTGAACAGACTAGTTAAGAAAATGTTTGTCTTCCTCAAGGTGAATTTTGACTTTTCTGTCTCAGAAAATGCAACGTTTGCCTTTGGAAGTGGTATCCGTGTTTGACTCAGTAGTTAGCATTTGGCTGATCAAGAAGAGTGAGCAATCCTATCTGTACCGCACACTAATGGGGAGCTATCACAGGGTCCAGGCTGGTGCTGAATGCCAAGTTCATCCTAGCTTGTTCTCTAGTCATTTTCTCCTTCCCTATTTATTTTGTGGTATTATTGTGGTATAAATTACTTACCTTTGGAAAATGTGCTGAAGCAAATCAGTACATAGATTTTCTCAGTAAGGGGAGAATTGGATGGATTTTAAAGTCAGATAAGCCCACTCAGATAAGTGACTGGGGTTTCTTAAAAGGAGGAGGGATTCACATCATTAAAGTGTGTGCACAAGAGGTGTTCTCCAGGAAGGTAATAGACGGCAGCACAGTGGAGTGAGCCAGGAACTGGAGTATGTCCACAAGACAACTCACGTGAAAGGTGCCATTTTTTGTGCTTTTTGCCCTCTTTGGACAGGAAGGTTAGTTATCTGCAGTGTGCAATTTTTATTTTGAAATATTCCTTAATACATGCATTGCAAATTCCTTTTGTTAAACCGAACTCCTCAGTGAAATCGCTATTTCCATAGAAACTTGTCATCGTATTGTGGAGAATTAACTACCGGGCACTCAAAGACAGCCTAGCACGCTCCATACTCTTCCTCCCTGATTTTGAAGTGTGTGAGAAAGGAGTGACATCTTGTTGAAGAAGACTGTGGCATGGAAGTTCTAGGCAGTTGTCGATATTAGTAACCCCAAAAAGGCTGGGCTGAATTTAGAAGCTCACACCAGAGATGAGCCACAGCCCAGGGACACAACTCAGGGGCTGAGGGAAGATATCTCCCTCTTTCTCAAATACCTTACAGGAAATTTACTCTTACTGTAAGATTACACTTTCCCGGACACTAAAAAAGGAGTGACAGCAATGGTTAGCCTTTTATTAAATGCCTTTCGCAGATGTGATGAAATCTCATTACTGCCTTTGAGAAATATTGAAATATGCAAAATAATTTTTCCTCTCTAAAATGTCCCTAGACTGTGATGCTTTGGGGATCTGCTTTGATTTCCCCTGTTGGGTTTGTCTGTTGCTATCATCTCTCAGACTCTCTTCTTTCCAAACAGTAGGCATGAATTTTTCCATTCTATCTAATCTATTAGTTCTAATCAGGTATGAACTAGAAGACAAATAATAATGAACAAGAATAAGATAAAAAGATATTGTACGTTGTGACTGAACAGGTTGTTTGTGAGTAAAAAGCAGATCAGGTATTAGTTTAGATGTCTGCTTCTCTGGCAGGTCCCTCTGATTCCCTGGAGCTCCCATGCCACTTCCTACTTGATCTCCTTGAATCTCTTAAAACAGTGCACCATGTCCATATATTTCCTTGATGATCTCTATCCCTAGACCCTATGTTCCTTGAATCCCAGGATTGGTCCTGTTTTGGTCCTTATTTATCCCTATCACTTATCAAAAGCCTGATAGAGTTAGGTTTTCAATGATGTTTCTAGATTAAACAAGTGAATGAAACGTTAACTATCATCTCCTATTCCCACGAGATGAGAAATATAGCATTTTAAAAATTGTGTCCTCCAGTTTCTTCTATGTCCATCTCCCATGTCCACAAGCCACCAAAAAAAAATTACTTGAACTGGAGTTCCCAACTCTGCACGTTGGAATCACCAAGAGCACCCTACGAAGCTGCCATTTCCCTGCTCCAACGGAAGAGAGTTCAATAACCCCGCTGTGAATATGGCCTATGAAATACCTTTATTTATTTATTCATTTATTTATTGTTTTAATTTATCAAGTAATTATAATGTGCAGCCAGAATTGAGAACCACTGATTTAGTCTACTCTGTTTTACAGGTTTCTTTGCTAATTGCCATGTATTTTGTATGTACCATTTTCATCATTTTGTTCTTTTTCTCAGTTTATTTGAATAGTTTTTACTGTTTCTTTTTTTGAGAAGTGACTGTAAATGGTATACTTTACAACTTTTTCATGTCTGATAAATATTTTTGGTTGCCATTAAGTACAAATGGAAATCTGGCTAAATATATAATTATTGGGTACAAACAGTTTTCCCCTCGAGCAATCTATGGAAGTCCCACTAACTTCTAGAATTTACTGACACTAATGAGAAATATGATATATCAAGTCAGTTGCTAGATTTTCATGAGTAACTCCTTTAGCTTTATAAATATAACATCCCCTCCAATGTCTTTGTGAATAGGAATTAGATAATTTCTAAACTTTCTTTGATAAAGTAACTTTGCTTCTATTTTAGTTTAACTCTTTGCAGAGGGTGGCCTTTGACTCTTTCTTCATATTGGTTGCCTTCTTTTAAACTATGAAATGTTTTCATGTGTCTGGCAATTTGTCTCAGTGGGGACTGTTTGTCCAGTATTGGGTTTGGTATGGGTTCTGTCAGAAGTGGTGTGAGTTCCTATCGAACCTTTTAAGCCCCAATAAAGGAGCAGATGTTTAAACCAACTATAGCCTTTCTTTATAAATATGAGTTCCAGGTGCTCATTGAGAGGAGAAAATAAGCTACAGCTGGAGGCTGCCTGACCAGAGAATCACTGCTGGGCCAAAGAGATTGTTTCCTCGTGCACCAGGGAGACAAAATCGCTATTTTAGAAGCTACCTACAGTTTGCACCTGTGGCCTCAGGAGAAGTCGAGATTCATAGGAGCACACTGCTCTTTTGTTTGGAAAACACCTTAACGGGCGTTTTGCTTGGTGGTTCGGTTGCTCTTGGTGGGAGAGACTATGACAAAGGAAGGTGAGTAGCCCTCTGTAGCAGAGTAACAGGAATTAGAGTTGTTCCCTGGAGGATCTAAGGGAGGCAAGGACCCTGGGAAAAAGAATGGACTTGGGAAGTAGAAGGAGCCCTCAGTCTGTCTGGATAGCCTAGCCCATTCGGTAGTTATGCCTAACATTTAATTTTAAGTTGTTCACTGTTTCTTGCTGTGCTTTAGAACTCTTTAGTTATGCCTGAATCTTCAGAAGTGGGATGTCACAACAACGGGGTTGTATTAGTGGTGCTTTAGGGAATGGAGGAGGAAGGACTGTATCTGGGGTTCGGCTGGCCGTTCAGAGGGCCTGTGGAGTAAGAGCAGACCATGGAAACAAGGTCTCCCACCCTCGTGTATCTTCTCAGATATTGGGAAGGATGCTGGACTCTCCATAGTACAGTAAAAGGAGACTGGAGTCATTTTTGTTTCCATTTAAGAGAAAGTTCTAGAGGAATTGGAGACAAAAGATTATGCTTTCTTTTAGAAGTAGAAATGACAACTCTTTAACTTGTCTAAGCACGCTAATTAAACAACTATCATGATGGTCCTACTTCACCCAGGATGCTGTTAGGGCCAAGGGTAAGCTGGGGCCGAGTCTTCAGCTGTTGAACCCTAGGAACCAAGACTTGAGACTATCCTTCAACTGATAGTTCTCAAATCCTTTTGTTGCTGTCGGCCCCTGCTGTTCTCATTTAGGTGGTTAAGTATGCTTCCTCTGGGGTCTCTATCCACTCCCCCCAGATAGACTTTTGATTCAGATGTTTTAGGTTTTATAATGTTTATCATAAACTTCTATCTGATCTAAGCTGTAATATATTTTATAGGAATTTCTTATGCTTTCTGTGGATGGAACTCATCCATACCAATAATTTTATTTTATTTTATGCTTTATTTTATATTCCTGTGAATCTGAGAGGGCAGCTGGATAGCCCAATTTGCCTCTCATACATTTAGATTACTTCTTCATGTTTTCATGAGGCAAGTTTCAAAACTCTTTTTATTTGTCGAGTTATTTTAAAAAATATGACTTTCTCTTAAATGTGAACAGGAAATATTACAACTGTTGTGTTATTTAATTTTCATCTTCCCTAATGCCTTGGAGTAGAACTGTGGAATGTTCAGATCCTGATGAATTTATTGTGGTGAAATGTTGGTGAATGTACTTGTTTCCTATCGCTGCTGAAACAATGCCTACAAAGTTAATATATTATCTTACTGTTTTGAAGGTCAAAAGTCTCAAATGGATCAGGAGGGCTATGTTCCTTCAAGAGCCTCTGGATGAGAATCCATTGCCTTGCCTTTTTCTAGCTTTTAGAGGCCTCGTATTCCTTGGTTTGTAGCCCCTCCCTTCATCTTCAGAGACAGTAACGTAGCATCTTCAAATCTCTGTCTCTATTTTCTCCCTCTCTCTTTCCTTGGCCTCTACTTTTGTCATCCCATCTCCTCCTCTGACTTTGACCCTCATGCCTCCCTCTCATAAGGACCCTCACGATAACATTGTGCACACCTGGATAATACAAGATAACTTCCCGTCTCAGGATCCTTAACTGAATCAGATCTGCCAAGTCCCTTGTGCCATGTTGGGTAACATATTCACAGGTTCCAGGGATCAGGGTGTGAACATATTTGGGGGGCTATTATTCTGTCTACCAGAGAGAATAAAAACTTTACTCTCTGCATGCAGATGTTAGGACAATTGTCGAGGCTTACTTACATGGAGTGGAGAATCCTACCTCAATATGAAATAGATGGACCTAAAAACTGCTCCACAGAACAACTCTAGTCTCAGGAAGCCAGTTGACACCATGGAATAGGGATATGGTTGCCCGACATGAGATAACCTCGGAAGATGAGTGATTTCATCAAAAACACTTTGCTTTCTCTTACCTTCAGCTTTCAAAGATCCAGCCTTTTCTATATAAAATATTTTACTGTATTTCCATTTTTCTATCATCCTTCAGATCTGAAAGTTAATTAATGTTGAAGCATTGTCAGATGGAGTTTTGCAGGCCTGATGATTTTGGACAACACTTTGGATGTTAGTACCTCATATTCTCTGGGGTTGTTCACTGAGTAATTTTAGATGACTAATAACCTCATAATTAGATAAATAATTGATATGGCTCAATTATGTGCTACTTTACAACTTTATTAATATTCGTGTTTGAGCTGTAGATGCCTTTCTGCCCTTTACCTGCCTGGGAGAAAACATAATCCTCCGTGGATTTGGTGAAACGTGCTGGAGAAACCTTGCTAGAGTCCAGGGCATGTAAATTAGCCATCTTGTTCCAAGGCATTAGCAGCTGTTGTTTTTAATTATTAATGAGATGGTCAGTGTTTGCTGTAGGAGAGTGAAACCAAGTGAACGGGTTTGGTGTTCATGTCATTTAAAATCAATTTATTATTCAGAATTCTTAATCAAAGTAGTAGAGTTGCCTAGAAGGGGTCCGGAAGTCTGCTGGCTTTGGTGGTTTGCTTGTGTCTGTAGGCTATGTGTGGGGGTACATCTTCGCATTCTCCTCAGGGGGTGGCCTCTTGTGAGCTGGACTGTAGTTAAGACGGTATAATTAATAAGTCAATGAAATATTATCCATTGAAATAATAAATGAAAGTACTTCGCAAATGCAAATTATATTAGCCTTGTGATAGATAATAATAAAAATATGACAACAAGTGTACAATTTCTTCATTAACTGGAAAAGCACTGTAGAAATGTTAAGTGATAGAAACTTTTATATCCAGCTGGATTAAATAGTGGAAAACAGTAGAGGGAAATAGGTGAACGTGGTCAAAAGGTACAAGGTACTAGCTGTAAGATAAAAAGCCCTGGGGATGTAATGTACAACATGATGACTATAGTTGACAATACTGTATTATATATTTGAAAGTTGCTAAGAAAGTAAATCTTGAAAGTTCTTATCACAAGAAAAAAAGTAGGTGTGGTGATGGATGGTAACTGAATTTATTGTGGTAATCATTTCACTGTATATATATATATATATATAGATTTATCAAATCTTTATGGTGTGCATATCAAACTAATACAATGTTATATGTTAAATATACCTCAATAAAAGAAGTACTAGCACATATCACTGCTGGAAGTAAAAAAAGTAAAATATCTGCTAATTTTTCTTGAAGGAACTATCTTAGAACTCCATTTTATCAATCATTGTTTTTATATCTTCAAAATCTTCATCTATATAGTATATCACAGTCTTATTTTAGACGAGAAAGCATAATTTCTATTTTTTTCAAATTTACCTGTGAACAGAAATTTTCCTGGAAGGGTCTATGTATTTGATAACCATACTCAAATTATCTTTTCCTGTGAAATCAGATTATACATCTATATATATATGTATATACACATATACATATGCATATGTTTCACAGAATAAGATAATTTTAGTGTATATATATGTATATACACATATATATTTAATTTAAAAATTATAAAGTAACTATCACAAAAATAGTTATTATTTCCTCATTGCAGAAGATTAGAGAAAGTAATCAGCACTTGCTTTGAATATTTCATAGTGAATTAACTTCATGGCCCTAGCACAGAAGTATATAAGAAATAAAGTATCTATTCGCTCTTTTAACTCAAATTGTATTAGTCCAGAGAGATCTAATTAGATGATTACTGATTTAGATTATAGAGCTCTAGGTAATAGATAGACCCTCTGATATTTCTCCCGAATTTTAAGCTGTTCGTAGGCAGACGTTTTCAAGAGATCAAGATACACGCCATGGTTCCATTTACACCAATGTAAGTTCGCTTTATATTTTCAGTGACTTCTTTGTGTTTTATATGAATTAGTGGCTTTGTGAGCTTGAGCAAAGTTTGAAATTTAACAATAAAGTGAAGTGGTCACAAGCAGATATTAAGGCAATGTCTTAACAGGAAACTGGAAGGATTAACAGGGCAAAACTTTTCACCAATAGTTATTGTGAGCTCTTTTATTTACTGCTGAAATGATGTTCCTTGAATCTGACATTGAATTAAGATGATATAGCAAAATGGTAGATATTATTTTTGGTGTCTGAATGTTTGTTGTAGATGTCAGTTTAACGAACAAATATGTGTGGAGAAGATCAATACTCCCTGATTAGAAACAAGTTGGTCTGTCCAGGCAGACATGGGCATGCGAAAGGCAGGCTTGTTAACAAAGACCGCTCATCAGAGGGCTGTGATGCTTCATTGGTTGGAGACATTTAAGATCGTTTGGAGCAAAGATTCTCCCTGACTACTCATTTTAACTTTTAATCAATCAGATGATTCCTGATTAGTCAAAAACCTGAGAACTCTTTATGGCCATGGGAGTGAAGATAGATAATCAGTGGTCAGTGACCCTGTTAAATGAATGGCTTATTAATACCTTAGGCAAGGGGGTGAGGCAGAGACCATCTGAATCTAGCTGTAACAGATGGTTGCTCAGTGAAGACGTTTAACTATAAAGCTTATGCTCTTGCTGAAGGTAGGCAATGAGTAGAAGCTGACTATTCCAAGGATGTCTAAAATTTCACACATGTGAAGTCCTGCTTCTCCACTTCCTAGTCTTATGATATTTGGGAATTTTCCTGATTCTCACTTATAGGAAGACCTAACAATTTGAAAGTCTTCATCTTTTTAAGTAGATTAAGAATCAGGCCATCAGAACATGTAAATGTGACTCTAGGTCCATTGCCTCCTGGCATGGAGGGATGGTGGTAATGTTGAGTGTCAAGTTCCACACGGTTGGGTTTTATAGAAGTGGAATCAATAGCTGTCACCAGTAATCCAAAGCAGGAGGAAGGAGTAAGGACACGTGTGAGAGGTGTGGGGCTGGATACCAGATGGCCAGTCCACCTCATCCTCACTGCCTCCTGTCTTCTCCTCGGTACAGGCCTCATTCCAGTGACCTTTCATATAGGCTGTGAATTTAAGACTTGGAAAGGGCCTTAATCTCCCCAGTCCATCAATAAGTGGGAACAACAATCCCTCTTTCATTCTTAAAGGAGTTAGTTGTTGTGATGATTAAAGAAGGTGATGCTCTGGGGCCAGCCCCTTGGTCAAGTGGTTAAAGTTCTTCGTGCTCCGCTTCAGCCACCTGGGTGCATGGGTTCGGATCCCAGGCTCAAACCTCCTCGACTCATCAGCCATGCTGTGGAGACATCCCACATACAAAATAGAGGAGGACTGGCAGAGATGTTAGCACAAGGCTGATCTTCCTCAAGCAAAATAAGAGGAAGATGGCAACAAATTTTAGCTCAGGGTGAATCTTCCTCACCAAAAAAAAAAAAAGAAGAAGAAGAAGAAGGTAATGCTCTAAAACACTTTGTGGTCAGAATTGGTCAGTTGAGACATTACATGCTTTTCGAGTTGATTCAATGTAATACTATCATAATTGTAATAAGAGCCATAATGCTTCTTTTTCCTCAAGGAAGTAATTTTAAAACTGCCCAAATCCAGTACAGATTGTGTATTCAATGAGTGAAAATGATTAGAAATATAGGACTAATCCTGTAATAGAAATGTGTCACTGTTGCTATCAAAACTGGAAGTGTGAACCTCTCCCTCCCACAGGCAGAGACAGGGGAAGAGAATTGCATTCTGTGAAGTCATAAACTGTAATTTCAAAGTTTAAATTAAATCTTTCGGATTCAAAAAGGAGGCTTGACCTAAGATTGAGGTGGATGCTGTAAAGAGCGGAACTGAATAGCTCTGCTTAGGAAAATGAAACGATTATTGTTTGATTTTGCCTTTTCTTTGTTTGTTTTCCTTTTTTGGAGGGGATGGCGAAGAGAGAGCCAGTAGGGCAAAAAGGGAGAGGAGAGAGAGGAGAGACTAGGCAAGTAACTTAGCTGTGGGAAAAAAAAACAGGCAGATGTTTATTGTTTCGTATGAAGTCTTTGGAGTTGTTAAATAGAAGCCTGCTTTGTCTCCTTGAGGCTGAATAAGTTCCCTGCCCTATAGAATTAATGTTTATTGTGTGTGTGCATGCACAGGAGCGTGAGAGACGTGGCTAGGATAGACAATACGTGGGTAGGTAGCTGGATAGATAGATAGTTGGATGAATGGATGAATGGATAGATAGATAGATAGATAGATAAAATAGTTACTCATTGTGATAAGGGCTATAAGGATTTTCTCATGACGTTTTGGTAGATACTATCAGAGGGTCTCCTTCTCGTATTGGGTCGTCTGGATAGGCCTATCTGAGAAGGAAGGGGTCAAGTGTACAGAAAAATAAGGGAATGCAGATCTAGGATGAGCAAATAGCAAGCGCAAAGATCCCAAAGCAGATCAGAGAGACCCTGTATTTTAGGAACAGTAAGGGGCCAGTACGAAGGGAGGAAATTGATTCAAGGAAAGAGTATGACAAGATAAGATTGGCATGGCCCGCTTATGTGTTTAAAATAATAATAAAAAAAATCACTCTGGCTACTAAGAGGAAAATAGGTTGGAGGGGGCAGATCAACCCCAGTGACATAAGGATTAGTCTTGCATTAGAATATGATTCAAAGTCAACATTTAGACATCTAGGGGTATACATCTTTATTAATCACAGAGTAAACATTCAATCAATTTCTTGAATGAATGATCAAATGAAGAGATGAATGAAAAATAAACAATATATAAACAATTATTTACCTTGACAGTGGTTTCCAAACCAAACCAAATTTACAATCTGCTTTCTCATAAAAATCTAAACTGAGTTCACGGCAGGTGGAAATTATGACGAGATCTTATTAGCAGGAGCAGCCCTCATGAGGAACTGTCAGAATTAATGGGGAGAGTTAGTCATCCCTGATTTTAAGTAGGACAGTCTCTGTTAAGCAATATGGATTTTGCCCCTTGAATAAAATTGTAGTTTTACGAATACTTTAGTCTTAAGTTTTGGGGTTTCTCAATGCTGATCTCAAACGCAAAATATATCTGCATCACAGCCTCAGAGATGTTGAAGATTCCAATGTGGAAACACACTATTTTGTCACGGTGTCATTTGCAATTGTTTTGTGTATCTCAGTGCAAAGTAAAAATGTAAAGGGATCATCACTTTGGTGATAAACTGTAGACTTCCAGGCAAACATTTTAACTGATTTACATCTGTTTTTCCTCTAGGATAGCAATAGTTATTTGATATATCTGTTCTCCAACTGATCAGTGATAGCTGGGGGAACATTTCTTTAGCTGTATGCAAATTGGCCATGAAAGTGGAAAGCCAGGCTATATGCCCACAGAGTGAGATATGCTATGAATATCAGCCATAGAAATATGGAAATGTTCATCAAATGAGGAGCACACCAAAGACCTCAAGTGCACTTGATTGACCAAGTCACGTGGTAGTGTCAGGACATATACTAAAAGAACCCTGGTCAAAAGTAGCCTTATCAAAGACGAATCATAAATCAATCATCACTTCCTTGCTTGGATACATAGAGACAGCTCCAATTAAAGTAATTATCTTGCAAAATTTCTGAGAAAGGAAAAATATGGAATTTAAATGCTTTCTGCTAGTTGCTGACAAACTAAAATGAGTAAAAGTCAGGAAAAATTATTTCCCTATTTTCAAGGAAACAGAATTCAAATCGTCTTATTTTGGGTAATTATTGTATTTTTAGGCTTTCACCTCCTGACATCTAAGAAAAAGGGGAGTATAAGAATAGAGAAATCTAATTTTTCAATGATCCATGTAAAGATAAGAAAATACATAAGGTTGCTGAGGAATAGGGGATTTGTATCAAAAACTTTGACAAGTCTGAGAAAAACTTGAGTCTCCATCCTTACTTTTCCATCAAGGGGGTTAAGAATTTGCTTAGGAGCCAACAGAAGTGTTTAAATCTGACTTCTGGGTTCCATTACTATTCCTGTTTGATGTTGTATAAGATACTTAAATCTTTATGAGTTTGCTTATGTGTAAAGTATATTAATAATTACCTTCAGAATAATTGAAAGGATTAAGTGAGATGATATATTTATAGTTTTTATCCAATACCTGGATAAGTGTTCAAAGTGACAATTAAAATAATTATAATACTACTACTACTCGTAATAACAACATGTCATTTATTTCATAAACATAAGACTGAATAATTATAGAAAAATATGAACAGGAAAGTAGTATACAAAAGCATAAATGTGTCTGAATAATACCACTTGGAAAATCTTGTTTGGAGATGTTTGTGGATAAAATCAGAACTTCGGGGAATAATTTTGTCAGTAATAACTCAGGCATCCTTTGGCATCTATATTGCTAAAATGTCCTGGAGCTTGGCCAGGAATGGGGACTGTGGAATACAGGAAATGATTCTGTGGGGCTTGGAACATACTGCTGCTGCAGACCTAGCTGCTTCTTCAGTACCCTTGAGCCCCTAAGAGCCCAATACTGGAAAATTAACTGTTGCACCATGGGGAAGCAAGTGACGGTCCGGTTTAGACATCAAGCACTCAAAGACTACGCTTGGGTGAATTTCATGCCAGTGTAGAGAAAGACAGTACCTGTGGTGTCTCATTGAACCAATTAACATAGACCAGTAAATAGGAAAGCAGTTATTGAATTAACTGGACTGAATGATTCTGATTACTAAGGGAGAATAGACTGACTGCAACACAATGAGAGCCAGGAGAAGTATATCTGGACAAGAAACCCTGGTGGGGAGCAGTGTCTTATAAGGCTTCAGAAACTCAATACAAAGGCTCACACTCTTCAGGAATGAAAGTTGGAGTTGTGTAAGAAGTATAGAACCCTCAACAATCTGATGTGCTGGCCAAGGGTGAAAGATGCTTGGAATGTAAAGGGAAAGTTAGAAATTATAAATATGAACCATGGCCTCAGGATCAGTTGCAGAGACAAGAACAGCAGCTATGCACATTCCTTTTCTTCTTTGTTACATATGCATTTTTTTTAGAAATTAAAAAGTTTATTTTCTTCTCTCTCTTTTATATTGTATAAGATATGCTGTTGGTTTTGAACTTGATAATTTAATATTTAAGTTATCGTATCTCAGGCTGGGATTTTTGACTAGACGAAGAATGAGCTTGGAGGAGTAGAAACAGGGATTGATGGAACCATGGGTCTCCTCTTTAAGGGAGGGAATAAGTAGGTTATATTTGTACAAGAGACTATGGCACTGTATTAGAGAGGAGCAAGTAGATCTTACTATTATCAGTATTCAAAGTTATGACTGTATGTCTGTAAGGCTTTATATGTACGGGGAGAAGCTGAGTGTTTGGATTGGCCCTCTCAACCTCTGTTTCACTTTCCTTCTCTTCAAAAGGTTTGGAAAGGTAAAACTATATTTTCCAGACTCTTTTGCAGCTAGAGTTCTGGGTATTAATTGGTTTCGACCAATTAAGTGCACTCAGATGGGACTAGGATAACAGGCCTATCTCTCTGTGTCTATGTTAGCTGACAAGTAAGCAGTAGGAGACTTGAGTGTCTGCAGTGGATTCATTTGTTTGTCCTCGGCTTCATGGGTTTGAGGGAATTGTGGCAGTGACAGTGGTAGTAGTATAAAAGCAGATACTTCCTGCCCCTGGGTCAGCGTCATGAAGATGTCACCTTGAAAAGCAAATTTAGTGGTAGTGCCTTGACTTCAACTCTCTAGCCTTTTCATTGATTTCTATATTAAACCCCATTTTGCCTGAGAAACCTACAGCGGTTTTGTTTTCCTGCCCTGAACCTGTGTTGTATAGGAATTTCTTTGAAAGGGCTACAATGAAAGGTCTAGACACAACAACTCAAGACCAAGGTACTTTCCATGGCTCCAAGTGAATCAGATTTCCATCATTAGAAGCCTAGCATAGAAGGGAAATACGGAAGATTCAAAAATAAAATTGTTTGATGAATGGATGCATGAGAGTACTTTAAGGAAATAAAAGAGAAAAGTAATAGGACAAGGAAATTATTTGAGATTTAACCTGCTTCTAAAAATGCAAGTGACTTTAAGAAATAATTAACAATCAAATGAATCAAGGTTAATAGAGAATGAATTCCAGAGAGAAAATTAGAGCTGTTATTTCTCAAGTCCCTTACTGTGTACCAGCACTAAACTGATTTTCAAACATAATTTCATTTAAGCCTCATAACCAACTACATGAGGTAAGTGCTGTTATTATTATTACCATTTTACAGATGCTGAAACTAAAGTTCCCAGGTGTTAAGTTCCATGGTACTTAACACATGTGGTAGACCTTGGCTTTGAACCCCAAAAGTTAACTTTTAGATCTTTATTGTTAATGACTACCGTATACTGCCTCTCCATGATTTGTAGGACATTTTTTCTGAACAGAGTGCCAGCTAGAGGGGCACCCAAAAATCGGTTGATCCAGTGGTTCTCTACCAGTGGCAATTTTGCCCCTGAGGGGCATTTGGAAATATGTAGAGACATTTTTATTGTCATGATTGGGGTGAGAGGTGTGCTACTGGCATTTAGTAGGTAGAGGCCAGAGTTGCTGCTATAAACTGCAATGTGCAGAATGTCACCCACAACAAAGAATTATCTGATTGAAATGTCAGTAGTGCCACGATTGGGAAATGCTGTGTTAACCGACTATTTCCCAAACTCTCCCATGGAATTTGTATGTACCATGAAAAACAGATTTGTGGTTTACAAACAGAAACAAAAACTTCTGGATGTGCTGTATATTCTACTGCCTTTTTGAATAATCTCTATGAAGATTATATTTTAAATCTTATTTTAACAAATAATTAAAAATTCTGAGAAGTCTTGTAGCAAAGATACCTGCTTCCCTTTGTTTACCCTGTGGTTAGAGAGAGATGCATAGCCAGACTGCAGGTAGGGGTGCTCGTGCAGGTCAAAAGTGACTTACCCAAGACATTGGGAGAAAGAGCCAAAATTAAAATCCTGTTCTCTTGACACCAACTCTGGGAGCTGTGAGAGATTGTTCTGGAAAAGTATACGTTACCCTTATTTGACAGAGTTGAGTATCTAAATCAGAAGTGGTCCAATAAAAGGTTCTATCCATTAATATTCTCTCTTTTATTGCTGAGTGTGACAAATAAAGTTAGTCTTATAAGCATGAGGGAGGCTAATGGCAGGGGATGGGTTAACTTCTGTAAGGCTGTTCCAGCTTACTGGGCTCATCCTTGATTATAAAGCTGTAGGCCTACCTCAGCCTTTGTTCTCTTTGGAAAACTGACTATATATACCGTCTTAGCTCCTTCTTTGCATACTGTCAATGGTCCAACATTGTATGTTGGACATGCAGTGCACCCATGTTTCCTCCTGGGATCCTTAGAGGAGAAGAAAGTAACACAAATCTATTTAACAATGTTTTTCTTGAATCGAAAGATGCAGATGGACCAATTTTTAATGAAGTCTAAAAGGAATCCATCAGGAAAAACAAAAGCCTTGGAATTTCTCACCATGCTCCACATTGAATTGGAAGAGAAGTGTCTGCCATGCTATTTCTGACTGACTCCTTTTCTGCGCAGACTAATGGATGGCTTGGCACACCTCTGGGTTCCTTCAGACATGGGCACAGTGCTTATTCCTTTCTCATAATGAGATTTAATCAAGCAAAGCCAAAACCATTGCTACAAGTTAAACACTCCCCAGGGAGGGGGAGCCAATGACCGGGGGAGTAATGAACCTCTATTTAACTTTCAGATTTTGTTAATAACCGTTTGACTTGTACTGGTTGGAGCTAATTAGTTGCTGCAGCTTCTCCATTAGTGGCTTATAAAATGGGGCTTACCTTGTGCGTGTTAAGCAATTTTCTCAGTGTGGGTCATTTTAGAGAAAACAGAAGGAAACTAAGTGTCTTAAATGTGCACCATTATTGTATTTTGTCATGGTTTCCTTTTACATAGTGTCAAGAACGTCTACAGATCAAGTTCTGACCACTTCAGAAGCATGTACTAAGATAACATGATTTGGCTTTATTTTGGGATTAGCCCAGTTAGTTGTGGGGCATTGAAGAATGGAGTTCATATGCATCTCATGGAAGGCAACCAAGCATGGTAGGAGAACTCAGTTTTGGTAATAGTATGAAAAGTAGGGTGCTGCTGGTATGGAAATAAGTTGGGGTTCTCCTCAGAATGAAAGGTATTCACTATATCCTTAGGCTTGTAATGTTTAGCGTTGTTCCCAAAGCAGACTGCCTCCAATGCTCATATTCTCTCCCAGAACAGTATTCTCAAATAAAACCAGGGAAGGATCTTGATTATGACACAGCATTTTAAGAACACCAGGAAAGGGATTACACAATATCAGGGTAAGGAGCAAGGAAACAATGCTCATAACCCCAGGCTGGCCTTAGAAGGAGAAGTTTGTCAGAATTATGGAACATGCCTTGAGACAGGGATATTTTTTTTCCAGTAATTTTATTTTGGGATCAGCCCAAGTCACAATGGTTTATAACGCTGTTTAATTTTGGGTGTACATTATTGATTATAAGTTTCTGAATAGACTTCATTGTATTCACCACCAATAGTCTAATTTTTGTCCATCCCCATACATATGTGCCCCTTTACCACTTTTACCCACCCCCCAACCCCTTCCCCTCTGGTAAGCACTAATATGATCTCTTTATCCATGTATTTGTTATCTTTCACATATGAGTGAAATTATGCAGTATTTGTCTTTTTCTGTCTGGCTTATTTGGCTTAACATCATACCCTCCAGGTCCATCCATGTTGTTGCAAATGGGACAGCTTTGTCTTTTTTATGGCCAGGTAGTATTCCATTGTATATATACACCACATCTTCTTTATCCATTCATCCATGGAAGGGCACTTAGGATGCTTCCACATCTTGGCTATTGTGAATCATGCTGCAGTGAGCATAGGGGTACATAAATCTCTTTGGATCATTGATTTTGAGTTCTTGAAATCTGGATAGCTGGATCATATGGTATTTCTATTTTTAATTTTTGGGAAATCTCCATACCATTTTCCACAGGGGCTGCACCAGTTTGCACTCCCACCAGCAATGTATCAGGATTCCTTTTCTCCACATCCTCTCCAACATTTGTTTCTTTTTCTTTTTTTCTTGGTAATTATTCTGACAGGTGTAAGGCAATATCTCATGGTAGTTTTGATTTGCATTTCCCTAATAATTAGTAATGTTGGACATCATTTCATGTGTCTGTTGGCCATCTGTATATCTTCTTTGGAAAAATGTCTGTTCATATCCTCTGCCTATTTTCAGATTGGGTTATTTGTTTTGTTGTTGTTGTTGAGTTGTATGAGTTCTTTAGATATCCTGGAGGTCAACCCCTTGTCGGATAAATGATTTGCAAATATTTTCTCCCACTTGAGACCAGGATATTTTAAATCCCAATGTGATATTCTAAACCCCAATGTCAGTAGATTCCAAGCTGGATTTGGAAGTGGATGACATCCAAACTAGAAGTGGTGGACAAAACGACAGCTAGTGTGTGCTGTGAGTCATTGCACTATAGGCATATTGTCCCTCAATCCAATATCTCCTTTGAGCTCGGGCTGATCTTGGAAAAGTCCTCAGACCTCTGGGCTGATGTTTTGTGATATATATGGTCCTTGCCACATATATTTATTTTTCTGTATCTCATCTTCTCAATTTATAAAATGAGGATTTAGAATTTGGTCTTTATGGTATTTAGCATTGTATAGTGAATACAATTAAGATGCTGTTAGGATGTATTAACTAGATAGTTTGATTTCCTAGCAGGAAGAGTTCTAGGCTCTTTCAGGTCCTGGGCATCTGATGGGGCATGAATAATTGAGGAATGAAAGGTGAGAAGGGATTTGGGTTGATCCTGATTTAGAAAGAGCAAAATCAGGTTTACAATGCCATTTCCCAAAACTAGTAATATTTCTGCACTGGGTTTTAAACCACTCATGTAGCATAAGCAGGCAAAGTTGAATAATCTTGTTCCCAATGTTGAACACTTGCCTAATGTGTCCATTCCTGAAGTCTATAAAACCTTTATTTTACACATGTCACATTTTAAAATCCAAAATTTAATCTATTTAACTATATTACAAATTTGCAATTAAGCAAGGTATACCCGAGGGTTGTAACTTCTACATCTCTGGTGCCAGAATGGAGATGTTCTTAACAAACAGAATGAAAAATGAATTTGGTGACAGATACTTAATGAGATGCACTTTTATTTCTGGTTGTTCATTTAACATTAATGAAATGGGTTAATCCTTCAGATGACACTGAAATCCCTATGTGTGACTCTCAGTGTATCTGACAGTTGACAGTCCAGTGCTTACCCATCTAATGAGTGGTGTGCCCTAGAAAGTAGTCCTTTGGGGAGACTTATGCCTTGCAATAGGTGTAGTCTGAGAACCCCCTTTGGAGTCAAACAGACCCAGCACACACTGTTTTTAGGCACTGAGGATGTGAAAACTACGTTCTCAAGAAACATGTGAATACTTTGTGTTCATCTTGAAGGGTGAGTATTGCATATATGAATGCTCCAGCGACTTAATATTAATCATATTGAAGTCTGCTGTTCAACCAGAAAGTTTTGGAGCCCAGAGGCAAAGAAATGTGTCTTAATTTATGTTGTACCAACTACTGTTCTTTTCTCTGTACTGGTGCCAGAGATGGACCATTTCTTCTCTAAGGCTAAATGCTTCTCAGCTTTTACACAGGCTGACTTTTGTTCTGATTGGTTTATCTCTTATAGCCTTTTATTTGATTATATAAAATAGTTTAGCAAAGGGGAGTACAGAATGCGGTGACTTTGTGGAAGGTCAAAGGAAGAGATGGAGGCTTTGGGGAAGATAAATATCAAAAAGCCCCGCTTGTGAATCCATGGTTGCTTGAGTTTTCTTGAGGACAGTAGAAGGCCTGTTTGGGAGAAGACTGGAAATGGAAGGAGACATTGCAATATGGAAACCAACATTCTCCAGGAAGCTCTCTTTAGAGGCGGTTGAAAAGTGTGTACTCCATTTAGGTGCCACTAGCACTGTGATATCAATGAGTGCAAGATTTTGACACCTAACCTTACCTTGCCCTCAGGACCTAAAGAGGCCACTACTTGAAAGGTCCTGGTATTGATGAAGTGCTGAGCCCTTATCCTGTGAGGATGGATTGATTTATTAGAACCAGTCCTGATTCATTAAGGTCCAATTATGGTGAGTAAATGAAGACATTAGGTCAGGATACATACATTTTTAAATTATTTTATTAACCTGGTAGTTTATTAATTATAGAACTAACATATGCCTTTGGGTTAAAAATAATCCATGTAGAAAAGAAGAATAAAAATAATTAAAAGTTTCCTTCCTCTACTCAAGCTTTTTCTAACTCTCTAGAGACAGTATTAACAGCTTTTTGTTTTGCTTTTATGTGTTTTTCTCTCTTTAAACAGTGAAATCATAGATCTGTCCTGTAATATATTATCAATAGATAGAATGTTGAAATAACAATAAAAATTAGAGATGTGTTATATTTATACCATTAAATGCTTACCCTCCCCAACTATACTGCCTAAGTGAGCAAGTATTTCATTTCTCTTTTGATTGACATCGTTCATTTAAATAATGTTTAAATTATTATTTCCTAATGCACCAATTTTAGACAGAATCTGTTGCTCTTCCCTTAATGAAAGATGTGAAATTAGGCCACTTATGTTCATTTACTAACATTCAAATAAATCCTTTTTTATTTTTCTTAGTCATTTTGTTATTTTACATCAAGAGTTATAACATTGTGTTCCCTCCTGTATCTATCATTGAATTTTTTTATTGTGTCCATAGTTTGATTTTCAAACATGAAGACTAATGTCAATAGAAAACTTCAAGCACAATCCACTACAAAACTAAGTAGAATTAGTGGATCTTTAGAGAAGAAAATGTAACCTAATGTTACTAAAATTTTTTGCTTAAATAGGAATCTACCGAGTGTCAATAATTGATGAACTCTCCTGTTTCTGGATCAGGTTCAGGTACCAATCTTTCTTTTACCCAAGTAAACAGGTCTCCTTTACATTTGTTCCCACTACCTCATGCCTATTAATGGTTTGGTTGGATCTACAAATCTAGGGAAATTTTTTTCCACCAAAATTTTGAAGATCTAATTTTTCTACAGATCCAGTATTCCTGATAAGAAGTCTAATCGTCTGGGATAAGTAACTTCTTTTGCTTTTGAAAGATTCCATAATGTCTTTGGCCTTGGAGTTGTGAAAACCTCATGAATGAACGTCCAGGTTTAGTGAGGTTTTTTTTCATTATTCTGTTTCAGATAACATAGACATTTCAAATCTGTCAATGTTTTCCCGTAGGTCCATTGTTTCTCTGATTATTTCCTACCTTCCATTGTTTCTGCTTTTTTCATTCTGAAACTCTTACATAGATAAGCTGAAAACCTGTAGGTAATTTCTCGATATACTTTCACTACTCATCTACTGCTTTGTCCTTTGTTTCTCTATATTCTGGGCGTTTATTGTGACTACGTTTGCAGATAACCATCTTGGTTATCATGTCCATTTTGTAATTCAGATGATGTACTTTTTAAAAATTTATCAAGTATATATTTTATAGTTAATAAATAGCACGTTATATAATTATTTTTATATATGCATATGTATATAGATATATAAATGTTTATTCTCAGGTTGTTCTATTTTAAAAAGTCTGGTCTTGTTTTAAGAATACATTTTTTAAAGTTTGCTTCTGTTTACTGATATGTCTATTTTCCCCAGGGTTGTTGTTTATTCTTTCATTGTTGGCATTCTCTTTCAAATTTATTCTTTTTCTCTTCTCAAGTGCTTAATAATGTCTAGTTTTCTGTGAATATCTGTGAATGAAAAATTATGTTAGGAGGAGATTACAAAGAAAAGATGTAATCATGGTGGCTATTCATCCTCTATCTGAGCTAGGAGAGTTTCTATTTTTGGAGTAAAATCCAATATGAAAATGAAATAATGAGATTTTTTTTGTGTCTTGCAAATTTGCTTTGGTATTAACAAAAGTAGAAATTGCCAATTAGAGCATTATACCATCATTGGAAGCACATTATACAAAAATGACAACTCCTTCAAGGAAAAAAATCTTATTTGGATATAAAATCTGTCAATGTTATTTTTACTTTGGAAGAGTCACAATATATCAGATAAAAGTAAGAAGTTATACTTCTTCACTGATATTATTTCACTCTGTTTCATGTTCAAAAAATTTTTATCCGTATGTTTTGGTATCCAATCCCATTGATACTCAACACTCTGTGAAAAGGCACATCTCTCCAGGTCTGAGTGTACAGCAGTAGATCCATTCATTTCTTCATTCATTTAACTAATATTTGCTCCATATCTGCTACGTACCAGGCATGCTACTGAAAACTGGTTTTACAGTGGTGAACAAAACACAATGGATCTCTTTCTATGGTGGATGAGTAAGATATAAAGCGAATACAACAAATAAGGTACAGATGTAATATTTGGTGAAAAATCACAGGATTCTAAGAAGAATGAAATAATATGAATAGTTAAATCTTATCCTTTGAAGAAGTAATCTTTAAACTTAATAACATTAAGAGGAAGAGGAGAGGAGAAGAGTCTCTGACAAGATGAGTGTCATCACGTGAGCATTCTAGAAAGAGAAAATGGCAGATGTGAAAGCTGGATGTGGGAACAAGACAGATACATTATGGGATTAATCAAAGAGCAATGTCATTTGGAAGAAAGAGAATTTTGCAAGCAAGATTGAGGAACAAGACAGAGGTCACAGCATGTAGGGCTTTGCCCTAAGGGAAATTAGAAATTTACTGAATTATTTTAAATGTGTGAGTAGGGTGATTGGATTTGCAATTTAAAGATCAATTTGCTTTTTTTGGATAATTAATAAATCAATAGAATAGAATTGAGGGTCCAGAAATAAACCCATAAATCTGTGATCAATTATTTTTCAACAAGAGTACAAGATAATTCATTGAGGAAAATTCAGTTTTTTCAACGAATGATATGGGGCAACTTTATATCCATATTTAATCCCTATGTCACACCATATTCAAAAGTTAACTCAAAATGGGTCAAATAACTAAATGTAAGAGGTACAACTATAAAAATCTTAGAAGTAAACATAAGCCTGTGACATTGGGTTAGGCTATAGTTTCTTAGATATGATACAAAAAACGTAAGTTAAAACCATAGATAAATTGGATTTCATCAATGTTAAACACTTTGTTATGTCAAAAGACACTATCAAAGAAGGGAAAAGACAAATTACAAATTGCAATAAAATATTTGCAAATCGTATGACTGATTTAGGTCCAGCATTCAGAATATAAAGGAGCTCTTATAGCTCAACAATAAAAAGAACAAAGGATTTGAATAGATTTTTCTCCAAAGAAGACAAACAACCAGTAAGCACAGGAAAAGAACATCATTAGTCATTAGGGAAATTCAAATCAAAAACACAATAAGACATTACTTCATACCCTGTGGGATGGCTGTAATCAATAGATGAAAGATAGCAAGTATTGGCAAGGTTGTAGTGAGGTTGGAAGACTTATGCAATGTTGGTGGTAATATAAAATGGCCAGCCACATGGGAAAGTTTGGCAGTTCTTCAAAAATTTAAACATGGAATTACTGTATAACCCAGCAATTCCACTACTAAGTAGGTACTCAAAAGAGTGGAAGACGTATCTCCACATAAAATTTGTACACAAATGGTCATAAGCAGCTTCATTCATAGTAACCCAAATATGAAAATAATCCGAATGTTCATTAACTAATGAATGGAAAAACAAAATACAACGTATGCATACACACATGATTCCATTTATATGAAATGTCCAGACTAGGCAAATCCATGCAGACTAATCTACTAATGGATCATTATTTCCCAAGGGTTGGGGGAAGGGGAGAATGAGGAGTGACTGGTAATGGATATAAGGTTTCTTTTTCGAGTGATGAAAATATTTTGGAATTTATGCACTAACGTGCGAACATTCTAAGAACTTCTGAACTGTACACTTGAAAAGGGTGAATTTTTTGGTATGTGCATTTGTTTCTTGGGGATGCTCTAACCAATTACCACAACTTAAAACAACAGCAATTTAATTTCTCACAGTTCTGGAGGCCAGAAGTCCAAAGTCAAAGTGCTGGCAGGGCCATTCCTACGTCTGAAGTTCTAGGAGAGAATCCTTCTGTGCCTCTTCCAGCTTCTGAGGGCTTCTGGTGTTCCTCAGCCTGCGGCAGCGGAACTCCAGTCTCTGCTGCCTTCTTCCCTGTGTGTTTCACATCTCCTTCTCCTTTCTATTGTAAAGACATTAGTCATTGAATTTAGGGCTCACCCTAAATCCAGGATTATTTTATCTTGAGGTATTTATTTAAATCTGCAAATGCCCGATTTCCAAATAACATCACCTTCTGAGATTTGGATGGACATGAATGGAGGGGGACACTATTCAATCCACTACAGTGTGAGAATTATATCTCAATTTTTTTTTAAAAAAAGGATATTAATAACTGCACAATAGAGAAAAATCAAATGCCTATTTCAGTTCCTGCATTTTTGTCAAAACCTTCCCTAATAAGCCAAGGTTCGGAAGCAAATTTTTATTACATTTTATATTCTCAGTGCCTAAAACAAGCAAACAAAAAAATAACTGTATTTAGGCAATAATTGTCAAGTGATGGGACCAGTCTAGTGGCACAACAGTTAAGTGTGCACATTCTGCTTCAGTGGCCCGGGGTTTGCCGGTTTGGATCCCGGGTGCAGACACGGCATCACTTGGCAAAACCATGCTCTGGGAGGCGTCCCACATATACGGTAGAGGAAGATGGGCACGGATGTTAGCTCAGGGCCAGTCTTCCTCAGCGAAAAGAGGAGAATTGGCAGCAGTTAGCTCAGGGCTAATCTTCCTTAAAAGAAAATAATAATAATAATAATTATTAAGTGAGTAACTATAATGGCCAGAAACATGAACACAGTAGACTAAATCCCAACAATTACGGAACTAATAGTCTTGACCATGTCTTATACCAATACATTTACCCTGTTTGAGAGATTAATATGCTTTCCTTTCAGTGTAGTATTTTAAAAGAAGTTATGGTGTTTCTTCCCTGAGGCCAATTTGGCATATATATAAAACGTTTATTTGAGCACTGTTATGCCAGACACTGTGTCGAGCACGTGTTAGTTCACTTAATTCTTACAACAATCTTATAAAATACATACTCATCTTAATTTTATGAATTAAAAACTGCAGAGACTGAATAGCTAACCAACTCTCTCACGGTCACACAACTACTCAATGGATTTCAGAGTGTATTTACCACTGACATGGATTTCAACTCGATGCATCTTTATTGTTCGTCCACAACATGCGAGTCTCTGTCTGACTGAGAGTAATTAATTTTTCTAAAGGAAAACTGCTTTCTGCACTGATACATACTCCCGTTTTAACACGACAAATTTCAGGATCTGATAGTATTGAATTGCCATTTGGTTATGCTTTTCACATTTCAATTCACTTTTTAATGTGTTTTCATTTGATTCCCACAGCAACACTGAAACAGGATTTAATAAGAATTATTATCCCCATTCTACAAATAAAGAAAAGAAGGTTCATAGAAAGGTTATTCGGCTAGCCCATGGGCTTACATTTACTGTGAGGCTGGCTCAGTTGGCTTCTAGGCCAGTTGTATTATCCCCAGGATTATGTCTGTCTCCATTTCTAATGTTTCATTAAGGCTGTGAATAATTCATACAAGTAAACTTTATTAATAATGATTTCTCCACTCTATCAGATAGAGAAACACTATGAAGTTCTCTATTTTTGTCTCACATGAATTGCTCGACACTTGGCTGTCCGCGCAGA
The DNA here is from genome assembly GCF_041296265.1 of Equus caballus. Lineage (NCBI taxonomy): Eukaryota > Metazoa > Chordata > Mammalia > Perissodactyla > Equidae > Equus > Equus caballus. Next base: position 89,011,886 of record NC_091698.1, read on the forward strand.
TTTCATTGTCCATCATTACAATGCTGCCCTAGATCTCAGGGGAGAGAAACTTTCCATTCCTTCAACAACCCAAGGAAAAAAGACGCTAGAGTATACATTGCCCAAACAATTAGAAATGAAGACCTGAGGTACACGGATTGGACACACACTAAAAAGGGGTGACAGATTTAATGCGTTAGGAAAACTGAGACAAGAATTGAATTTATTTCATGCCATTCTGCTTCAGCTCTGAATAGAGTCAAAGCTAAGATGTCTGTGTTGGCAGTAAGAAAGAGGAGGTTGGTGAGCTGGCATGTAAAATTAGGGAAAGGAAGAGATTCTTGTAAGCATGAAATTTACAACTCTAAAGGGTTCAGTGGTGCTCCTGTGGGCAATTAATAAAGGTTCCACATAAGCGTGCCTTGGCAGACAGGTGGCTCTGAACCAAACCTTTCCTGAGACTGATCAATAATTGTAGAAACTTAGGCTGATCTGGGAGTAGAGGACCCTGGGAAAGACAGAGTGAAGAGAAAACAAGGATTTCTGAGACATAATTTCAGAGCAGATCCAGCAGTTTAAAATGCACGGTTCAAAAGAGTCTCAGGGAAAATGGCCTTTCACTAATGGGAGATGGTGAGAAACAAGTAAGTTGAGCTGAGGCTTTTGAAATATTTACCTTGAGGGTAAGACTGGAAAAGTCCCTCTGACTACAAAGGGTTTGCGGCTGAGCTTTAAAGCTTCCTGGGCAGCTTCTGCTTCCCCTAAGGCTGGGGCAGTCTCCCCAGTATACCATAAAATATCCTTTTGGTTTTACTAATAAAAAATAATGTTCCTAAATTTTCCTCTTCAGGCCTTAAGTATTTAATTGCCTGGAAGTGAGCTCTATCTCAGTGCTCCACCCACTGGGAGTAGGGTCTTAATTTCACCCAATCATTATAAAACACCTGTTTAATTTTCCTTTATGCTCATAGAATTTGTCAATAATTTTTAATTATCTTAATGGACTCTCTTTGAAGTATTGACATGATCTCAAAAATATATGAATTTGGCTTAGAAATGATCAAACTCATACATTTCTACAAGCTATACTCATCATTATAACTTTTACTAAAAGAGGAGCTTCAGGTTGGGTTTTTTGAGTTTGTCCAAAATTCTCTCCATACAGTTCTGAGATCCTTGCACTAATATATGGACTGGGAAGATTGATAATCTACTAAATTTAAGCTTGGTGAGCAATTATCCTTATATTAAGTAAATAAATGAATTAAGCAAGAGCCCATTTAGTCTACCAAGATTTTTGAAGATGTGGCTTTTTAGGACAGTTTTGAATTCCGCTAACACATTCAGGACACCGGACACTACACCATTGGGAGAAATTATTGTCTTTGATTTTCATAAGACACATTGTTAAGAAATTTGTGGTGCTTCAGGTCATAATTAGATACACACAGTAGATATTGAACAAATTTTACAACAATCCCCACAGTCAGAGGACATTAGCCACATGTTTCTGATAAGCAAACTTAAGCTCAGAGAGGGCAAGAGAATTCCCCACGTTCCCACAGCCAGAAGGTAGCTGCGCCTGTATCGATCCCCACTTCTCCACTCCATGCTGGTCCAAAGGCTGCCTCTTTCTAGCAGGTTGTGCTGTCTCTCTCTCAATTATCATTTTATGAGGCTTCCAGAAATATCTTGTTGTTTGAATTTCTATATTTTGGATTCAGATAAATCTTAGCCCGTATGAAGGCCAAGTTCCCACTGGTGTTACCATTCCCCGTGGCCTCTTGACAAAACAAAGAACTGGACATGCCATCCCAGGCCCTTTCTCTCACTTTCGTATTCCAGCAGCAGGACGAATTCCTGTTCAGGCTCCTTGTAAACATAAGAAAACTCTGCCCTTTCATTTGGACGGTGCCTCAGAACAAGTGATTTTTGTGACAGGGTTTATGATTTTTGGTCTGCTGAATGAGGAACGTTGAGGACTTAGAGGATTTGGCTGTGCTGAGGTCTTAAATGTAAAATGTTTCTAAAGCCAGTGTTCCTGCCTCACAAATGATAGTCGAAGTGTGCAGCACTGTGATACCAAAGCTTAATGTGGCCAGACCTTGAACTTTCTGTCTCCATCTGACTTTCTAACATTTAGCAGCTAGAATACAAAACGGTCTGCGCGGCTCTGCCTCCCAGGTGTCGGAAAGAGCAAATGCTGAAGGACTTTCAACTCAGTGGGCTTCACACAAACTATACCCCAGAGAGAAAATCTAAGCAGTGCTTCAGGCAGGTGCATGATGTGGTTCAGAAGCAGAAAACATTTGATTCATGAGCAGGAGGCACTAAAATAGAGCTTTGGGAAGAAAGGAGGGATCAAGCAGTGATGGAAACGATATTGCGTCTGTGTTCCAACGTTTGCGCTGCTTCACCTGCCATCTCTTCTCTGTGCTTTACGGTTCAGAAAAGATCAGAGAGAGCAGGGGCGCCAAGGGTGCGATACCAAGCAAGCCAATCCCAAAGCGTCCTGAAGAGGGAAGGGGGCGTTACTCCTCCCAAGAAGAAGACAAGGAGACTTGCCTCCCCCAAAAGAGATTTCCAGGATCTTGTGATTGGCTCAAAGGGCAAAAAGACAGTAAGTCCACATGGGATTTTCTGAGTTCCTTGCAGAGCAGTGAAATAAATTGATGTCAATGTTGCTGCTGCTCTCCTCCCACTCTTACGTCTTCTCCCCCCCCTCCTGCTCCTTCTTCCTCTCCCTTCTTTACTTAAAAAATCTTTTTTCTATTGTTCTGAAACAGGCTTGGCAGAATTTGTAGCAAAGTCTTTAGAACACAGCCATGTAAGTGGAACTTACTTTGTTTGCTGCTGTCTAACAGTCTGACTGGGTTTGTAGTGACTGCTAACACTGGGGCTGTTTTCAGGTTTGGGGGAGAATTTCACAGATTTAGGGACAGACTGGTGGTTTGTGTTTGCTCCTCAGACGGCCCTGAGCATCCTTTTTAGCACTAAATCCTCTTTTGTGACTACTCTGTAATCAGGAATTTTTTATTCTCTTCCCTTTTCATCATCTCCTAATAAAGACTATGGCTGGAATCTGGGGATGTGAAGAGCAGTCGGCACAGGACCCTTGACAATGAAAACAGATGCCATTCAGTCAACAAACATTTAAGCGTACATGTACTCTGCTTAGCTCTCAGGGAGCAGCTGGAAATACAAAAATGGGTTTACCATGGTGTTCGCCCTTGTAGGCTGTCTCTTCTATGTTTCATTTCCTTTTATTTGTTTATATTGGTGATATTAGTCTCAAAAATATAACTCCTTGAAGGAAAAGTTTGAGTTGACAGAATAAACTGTGAGGGCAATGTGAGCATTGTTGATCCTTGTTAAGGAAGATTCTCCCAAAGGTTAACCCATCAAACGGGTTAAGGTTGCTTGCAGTATTGATCCTTTAGCCCCTGTGGAGGCTGGGTCAAGCCTCGAGGCAGCCAGAGCTCCCGAGCTTGTCACCTCTGGCCTCAAGCAGCCTCATCAAATTACTACAGTCTACTTTACAAATATTATCATATTCTGTGTCTACTGATGCCCTTGAGGCCTATGCTACCTTGTAAACTCAGGTCATTTGATGTCAACAGACATGCAAATGAATAAACAAACAAAATAGTAGTAGCCCTTCTGTTCCCAGTAGATGGAGTCATACTGGCTCAAGAGGCTAATTTTATCAAAGTATCCTGAAGCTATCTGCAGTATTGTCAAGTGTTGCACTCATTAATAGTAGCCCTTTTGCAACTTGTTTTTTCCCCACAAAAGATTATCCGTTTGAGAATTATTCTTATTGATAATATGTAAATGTCTCATTCATTTTAATAGCAGCAAGTTAGACAACTGAGCATCTCTCGTTTCTTCCACTATTGACGGTCATTTAGGCTCTTAAATTTTTCACTCTAATTGACAGGCTACTACGAATATTTTGCTAGAAATACTTCAGGGAAATGGTTCACATGTGAGGGGCACACTGTCCTCCTCAGGTGTGTTTGGAAATGTGTGTGTGCAGCTTGTTTATCGTGATGTCTGGAGGACACGACTGGAAATGGATACTAGGGGGCCGTCTTACAATGACTCTCTGGCACAGTAAAGAATTAGCCATCCAAAACACCAGCATTTCCCCTGTGGATAAACAGTGCTCTAGGTTGTGTGTTTAGAAGTGAAATTGCTGGATGTGATGGATTTAGTAGATCTGTGCTCAACTTCCATTTTAAACCTCTCCGTGTTTGCCGGACCATGTTACAAAACCTGGAAAGTTAGAAACTCCTTCCTGTCTGCAGTTGCAGATTTCGTGTAGATTTCCCAGGAAGATATTCACATGAAGACTTGGAAGGAAAAAAGTGAGGTGAAGGCTGGCCTGCTCTGCTGACAAGTAGGCACAGAGGCTTTTCATTTATTTCTTTTTCCAGTGGCAGACAACGTCCCACTGTCCCACTGTCAAGTTCCAGGATACAGGGCACATTTTTTGCCCGTGAACTGAGATGTGTTGTGGCCCTGGAGCTGACAATTGTGGTGACAGCTTCCTGACCCTGGGATAACATTGCATCCTGATTCCCCAGTGTCCTCATTGTGGCGGGCATAGCAGCCCTAGGTTGGCCAGAAAGAGGGCTGGCTGCAGGAATCATTCTCAAAGGCTTGTTCCTTCAGCCCTTCTGAAAATATTGTACACCCCTATACTCCTGTTCTGAATTGCTTTCTGCTTCAGATATCTAGATTTGTTTTCATTATGTTCAACTCAACCGTGGCTGAAGCACTAGGTTTTAGGAATTAGCTATCTTTATCTTTACTAGATTTTGCCATGCTGCTCTTTCAAACACTTGGGTCCGTTTACAGCATCCGATATACCAGTTCCTGTTTCCTCAGACCCTCAACGGCTTTTAGGATTGTCATATTGCCACTGCTTCTCCGGCTCCCCTTCCTCGTTGTTTCATTATCTGTCAGTCTGATCACTGCAAATGGCAGACTATTGTCTCTATCTGAGTGTCCTGATTCTTTGCTAATTGAGTACTTTTTCATGTTTACTGTTTGCTTTGCTTTTCTGATAAATGCCTGATGATCTCTCTAATCTATTGTGTATTGATGTGTTTATAATTTTCTATGTCAATATGTAGAAGTTCTTCATATCCCCGCCATTGCCAGTCATTGGCTGGAAGCAGCCCGAGGGAGCGTTATCTCGGGACGGCTCAGCACTGCATTCCACAGCTCAGCAGTTGAAGTCGTGCTGTCTGTAGCAAGAGGTCAGGGAGGCGCAGTCTGTCTCCGCGTGCTGTTCAGATGTGCTTCTTTACACAGGCCTAGGAGCATCTCCTCTTTGTCTCCTGTGTCCTGTGTTTCTGAGGGGAAGCTCAGGAGAGTGAGGTGAGGGGATGAGCCAGAGGCCCAGTGCAGGTGATCCCAGGCTGTAACTGACCCTCCTCTACCCACTCAGAATTACCCTCACCCTCAGCGATCCCTTCAGCAGGTCTGGATGGCCCACCTGGTGGTTTGATCTGAACCTTCATTCCTGAAGGATCGGAAGCTCATAGTCATTCTCTTTTCAGTTCTGGATTGCTGCACATGTCCGGGCACAGTTTAATGGAGCAAGGGAGGACCAAGTGGTGCTCAAGTTCCACAGGTACTTCTCCTAGGTTCTACAGGTATTTCTCCTTGCCCTCATATTGCATAAAAGGAGCCTTGTCTCATCCTGCTCATCAAGGTCCCTTACTCCTGCTAATATTGTGACTCCTTTTTTGCCTGCCTTTCCCTGGAAACAAGAAGTCCAAAGTGCCCTGGGAACAGGTATAAATTTTAGTTCAGTAGAAATCCTATCTATCCTTTATCAAGTGTACCCCTTTGGGGCCCAGAACCTCCCACTCTGAAGAGCCTAGAGCTATGGGAACGGAAATCATAGGGTCCCCCAGTGAATCATTGGAATTGATGATAAGTGGGGCCACCCATACTTCCATCCCTTGATTTCTGTACACATGTATTCTTCCTACTGGGGACAGAGCATCATATAGGGAGACCTCTGTTGTAATAAATTCACCGTATTGTGAAGAGTGGTACCTATTCCTTTCAGAGTGTTTGCTCTTAGTTGGCATTTCAGTTGCACTTTTAGGAAGTCGTCACAGTTTTTTATGAGACCGGAAGCCACTTGATGGCATACTGTATGACACAACCAGTGAAACTCACAGGCATGGGCCACTCCAGGACATTCTTCATCTTCTTCACTTCCTTCACTTCACATCAGTCCCCTGATTTTATGATATGTGTGTAGATGTCCATGCCTGAGGATCAGGTGTTTTGTAAGCCCGCACATAGTGGGGCTGGCTGTGGCTATGTGGGCAGGAAAGGAAAACCCAGAATTAATTTATTATCCCCGTGAAGTTGAGCAGATAGCCTATTCAGGATAGATGGGGCTCCACGTAATCAACTTGCCACCAGTAGCCAGTTGGTCTCCTCGAGGAACATATTGAGTGTTTAGTGTTGGTCTCTGATACTGATAAATTAGACATGCAGAGGTGTCAATAGATCTGCCTCAGTGAGTGAGAGTCCAGGCCATCTGGCTCTGTCACCATGACTACTCCATTCCCTTACCCATCATGACAGTTGCAGGGTGGCTGATGACAAAGGTTGCCTAAAGATAACTGCCTCAGTCACATTCTCTACTTGGTTGTTCGGTATCTCTCCTGCAGTGCATGCTCTCTGATGGGGCTTAACATGTTGTACAAAAATAACATTTTATACCCACTTCCATATGACTTACACATGTCTCTATCTGGAAGATATCTCCAATCTTCTAGTTCTTTTCCTCCTAGGCCCTTGATCTGACAACTTGAGCCATTTCTCCTTTCAAAAAAAAAAAAAAAAAAATGGACAAGTAGATTAACTGCTTATTGCTTAGCCCGTTTGGAAAATCATCACTCACAACCATCTTTCAGGGTCACCCCTTAGTGTGGGTCTGTAGTCACTGCTCATTTTGCATTTAAACCCACAGATGGAGAGGCACTGGTACACCTCTACAGGTGACATAGGGTCTGACCTGTATGTTTATGGATGTGACTCGTGCCCTCTGGCCCTCTCAGGTTCATTCCCAGATGTACATTTCCATTATGTTATGGACAGGTGCTGCTGTACCTATCTGATCTCATGACTTGGTGGACCTGACAGAACACAGCTCATGATGGGAAATTCCAAAGGCACTGGCACTTTGTGTCCCATCTTCAAGTACTCCATCTCTAACAGGGCCCAGCAAGATGTCAAAAGATATTTACTTCTTAACGGGCTTATAAGTCTCTGTGGTAGATAACATGGGCCCAGAGTCCCAGGGGTCTGCTTTGTGATTCCCACTAGAGCTTGTCATAAGCTCAGTACTGCATCCTTTCCCACCACTGACACTTCCAGCACCACAATGTTTGCTAGATTGTGACCAAGTGGCAGCACTGATTGAACTATGACCTGGACCAGCTGCAGTGTCCTTTCCTACTCCAGGAAAGCTTACAGACTTTCATGTTCCCCAGCAATTATTCTTAGGCATTGAGATGTGTTTATTAGTTCTATTCTGATGTGTTGCCTGTAGACCCAAAGGGGTCTACCGGGCACTGCATTTCCTTCTTTGTCATAGAAGATGCAAGATACAGCAAGTTGTCCTTCACTTTGAAAGGAATTTCATGGCACTCTCCTGACACTAGATCCCCCCAAATTTCACTGAAGCGTCTAGGCCCTGAATCTTTGTAGGGTTTCTTTTCTCTTTTCTGGGATGCACATGTCTTACCAAGGCCTATAGCATACTAGCCACTTCTTTCTCATCTTGCCAATTCATTATGATGTCACCAGTGTAAAGGAGCGGTGTGATGTTCTCTGAGATGTCCAGTTAGTCCAGATCTCTTAGGACTATATTATGACAGAAGGCAGGAGAGTTAACATAGTCCTGAGGCATAATTGTATATAAGTATTGTTTACTGTCCCACATAAACACCAACTGTTTCTGATCTTGTTTTTTAATTTGAATGGAAAAGAACACATTGGCCAAATCAATGACTGCATATCCTACACCTGAAACCTTAGAAGTCTGTTCTAGCAACAATACCACACTGAGCACTATAGCTGAAACTGGGCGCACTGCTTGATTAAGTTGGTCATAGAATACAGCCATTTTCCAGGATGCATCCTGGGGCCAGATTGTTGAATTAAATAAAGATATGAGAGGGACCACTGCACTTGAATCTTTTAGGTATTTAAAGATCTAGATAATCTCTACCATCCGCTCCAGAAAACAACATTGTTTTTAAAACTAATTTATTGGGGCTGGCCCGGTGGCTCAGTGCTTCAGTGCACACGTTCCAATTCCATGGCCCAGGGTTCGCCGCTTCAGATTCTGGGTGCGGACGTGGCACCGCTTGGCAAGCCATGCTGTGGTAGGCATACCACATATAAAGTAGAGGAAGATGGGCATGGATGTTAGCTCAGGGCCAGTCTTCCTCAGCAAAAAGAGGAGGATTGGCAGCAGTTAGCTCAGAGCTAATCTTCCTCAAAAAAAAAAAAAAAAGAGAAGAAGAATTTATTGATGTAAAATTCACAAAATATAAAATTGTTTAAAAATGAGCAATGAAATGACATTTAGTACAATGTTGTACTAAATGTTACAGTGTTGTGCAATCATTGCCTTTATCTAGTTCCAAAATATTTCGCTTACTCCAAAGTAAAACCCTTACACATTAAGCAGTTTCTCCCCATTCCTTCCTCCCTCTAGCATCTGGTAAGCAACAATCTGTGGTCTGTCTGTATGGATTTATCTATAATGGATATTTCATGTAAATAGAATCATACAATATGTGACCTTCTGTGTTGGAGTTTCTTCCGTGTTGTAGCATGTATCCATACTTCATTTCTTTTCATGGCTGAATAATAATATGTTATATATATGTAGCACACTTTCTTTATCCCTTCCTCCATTGATGGATATTGGGGCTGTTTCTACCTTTTGACTATTCTGAATAGTGCTGCTATGAACATGCATGCACATATATTTGTTTGAGTGCCTATTTTCAATTCTTTTGGGTATGTACCTAGGAGTAGAGGTGGGGGGTCATATGGTAATTTTATCTATAATATTTTGAGGAACCAACAAACTCTTTTCCACAGAAGCTGAGCCATTTTGCATTCCTACCAGCTATGTTCAAGGGTTCCATTTTCTCCACTTCCTCTTCAATACTTGTTATTTTCCTTTTTTTGATACTAGCCATGCTAGTGGATATGAAATGGTGTCTCAATGTGGCTTTGATTTGCATTTTCCTAATGACTAGTGATGTTAAGCACCTTCTCGTGTGTTTACTGGGCCTTTGAATATCTTCTTTGGAGAAGTGTTAATTCTAGTCCTTAGCCCATTTTTAAATTTGGTTGTCTTTTTGTTCTTGAGTTGTGAGAGTTCTCTACATATTCTGGATATTAGGCCTTTATCAGATATATGGTTTGCCAATATTTTCTCTCATTCTGTAAGTTGTATTTTAACTCTCTTGAGGTTTTTTGGTGTACAAACATTTAAAAAATTTTAACGAGATCCAACTTATCTCTTTCTTTCTTTTGTTCATGCCTTTAGTGTCATAACTGACCAGGTCATTATTATTTTTGTATTCTACACTCGGCATAATGACTTTTGCATAACAGGCCTGCCGTGTGTTTCTCCAAACTTACTTAAAAACTAAATTTTGTTCTGTCGTAATATGGCGTGGACTGACTCTAATGATCATTACCAATTTCAAATGTCTTTTAAATCACCTTCTTTATTCTTTAATATTAAAAGTGATATGAGTACTTTGGCTCGTACAGATATATTCCTAAGTACAAGAGTCTTTCAAAAGGGTAACTGAAGTATCCAAGGTGTCTGATTTGCTAGAATTTTAAAATCTTGGGGCTAGAAATAGATCTAAGGTCTCACTTCCCAACTTCTATCAATGCATGATTCCCTTTGACTCTGTTCCTCATTGATGACCATTCTACTTGAATTCTCCCAGTGATAGCGAGGATGGTACTTCAAAAGGGTCACATTGTGTGCTTGGACAGCATTGTTACAAACCTTTCTTTAAAATGAGATAAACTCTAACATTGCAACTTTATCCCATTTGACCTAATTTTATTATCTAAAGCTACACAGTATGAGATTGTTCTTTTTTACTTTTTTGGTAGTGCCTCAGATGTATAAAACTGTAAAATGGCTTTTCTATGTATCTCAGCCAAATAGTTACCGATAGCTCTCCCTCATTTTGAATTCTAGATGTTTCATCCTCCAGACACCTTCCTCTAACGAAAGTTCAGTTTGTTAATATTCTTAAGATGTAAGAGTCAGAATAAGACAAAATGCTCAGCTATGATCAAAACCAAGAAAAGAAATTATTTGTACATCTTGATTTTATTAATGAAACTCTGGTTGCTAACTTCTTTATTAGCAAACCTTCTTTAAATCAGGTCCCTTTCATGAACCATCATTTATTTTTGAGGAAGTAATGATACTAAGCTGTAAGGAGAGCTCTAGGTCTCTACATGTGAATTAAGGTGATATTCTCCCATTTTGAAGTATGTTCTCGGGGCTTCCCAGATCATATAAGAAGACTCAAAATAGCTTACAAGGGAAATGTGTTATCTTAATGTCAGTGTGCATGAAGCTCATTGTACCTTGTCTTGTCCTTAAATGGATCCTATTCGTGAGTCAATTTCTAATTCATTCTTTTAAAATAGATTGGCTTATGCCCACTCGGCATCTAACCAAGAGAATATATTGTCACTATGTATATCCTTCTATTTTCCTCCATCCAGATGTTCTTTGTAGTACAGAGGATGTGTGTGTGTGTGTGAGAGAGAGAGAAAGACTGTGTTAATGTGTAGAGAAGAATATAATTTCTAGGTGTAGTTACAAATAGCTATAAAGTGAAAACTAAGTGGAGTTTCATCCAAATATGCATCAAAATTTCAAATTTTGGTTTCTATCTAATTGTATTTCTTTAAAAAATTGATTGTTTTTTTTCCTTTTTTTTTACTATAGCAAAACACACAAACATAAAATTTTTCTTCTTAACGATTTTTAAGTGTACTGTTCAGTGGTATTAAATACGTTCATAGGGTGTTATCACCATCACCATCCATCTCCTGAACTCTTTTCATCTTGTAAAACTGCAACTCTATACTCATTAAACAATAACTCTCCATTACACTCTTCCCCTCAGCCCCTAGAAAATACCGTTCTACTTTCTGTCTCTATGATTTTGACTACTCTAACTACCTCATATAAGTCAAATCATAGTGTATCTGTTTTTTTGTATGTGATTAGCTTATTTCACTTAGCATAATATCTTCAAAGTTCTCCATGTTGTAACATATGTCAGAATTTCCTTCCTTTTCAAAGCTAAATAATATTCTCTTGTCCACACACACACACACACACACGCATATATATATGCACCACATTTGCTTATTTATTCATCTGTCAATGGAAAGTTGGGTTGCTTTCACATTTTATCTGTTGTGAAAAATGCTGCTGTGAACATGGTTGTACAAATATCTCCTGGGGATTCTACTTTCAATTCTTTTGGGTACATACCTATAAATGGTATATTGAAATTCCTGAATCATATTGTAATTATATTTTTAATGTTTTAGGAACTGCCATACTGTTTTCCATAGCAGATGTACCATTTTACATTCCCACAAACAATATACAAGGGTTCTAATTTCTCCACATCTTTACTAACACTTGTAGTTTTTTTGTTTTTTGATAGTAGACATTCTAATGGGTATGAGGAGGTATCTCATTGTAATTTTGATTTGCTTTTCCTGAATGATTTGTGATGTGATTGTTTTTTATGTTTATTTTGGATGAGGCTTGAGGCTTAACAGGTGTGATGTCTGTCACAGACGTTAACTGATAGTGTTGTTAGAAAGTCAACTCCTATGTAGTAAAGGAAAAATTAGCAGCCACTGTAATGGTCTATTGGGCAGCTTTGGTGGATTAATTTCCCAGGACTTAGATGTAGGAACAATTGTTTCTGGTTGTCTGTCCTTATCTGCAAAAGACTTAAATGGACTTACTCCAATGTCTTGTGAGCATATTCAGAATGAATCAGCATTTGAGTAATGTATATCATCATCAGCATAAAATAATAAAGAATAGAGAGAAAATCAGCTTAGGACAGTGTAAAGCTAATTTTCTGCACGGGTGTGATAAGAAGCAGAAGGAGTTCTTCCTGTGTGATATATCAAGGTGATAATGTGCCCCATTAGGACAATTTGTTTTATATTTCTTAAAATAGGTATGACAGAGAAAATGACAGATGGAGGTCAGGAAAAAATTCATGAAGTCCTTCACCTTATATCATAAATCAATGACTTAGTCCCAGAGAGTTGGCTAAAAATACATTTCTCTTTCAGATGAAGGAGATTAGGTTGTGAAAAGAAGAATGTGTTGACTGAAATGACTGAGAACATCATCTCTGTCATTATCACTATATAAGAGCATTACGCGGAACACAAGCAAAGTGATTTTTTTTGTCTTTCCCTGTACTTTTCCAGAAACACTGAGATATTTCTCTCTCTCCCACATACACACACACACTCACACATACACATGTACACACATACAAATTTTCATTTTGTAGATGAAACCATGTGAATTTATTATGAGAAAAATAATTGGGGTCAGCTAAACGTTTGGCCCCTGAGAGGGGGAATAGTTAAGAAAGTAATAATTTAAATGAAAATGTACCAAGTATTTTCATGGGGGAAGAATTAAAAAAAAAATACCCAGAAAAGATTATGTTGAAACCATACTAATGTCTGAAAAAACAGATTTTAGATGTTTTCATTCTAAGAAGCCAATACCAGCATCAACTCCCAAAAGAGATAAGTGTGTGAAATGACAATCTTTGGTTGAGAATGCAGTCTTTAAAGTTCAATGTGAAATACTGATTTTTTAAAATAATTCCTTTTGAAATATAACTGTAACCTTTTAAACTTATAATCAGGTACAACCTAAACTATAATGAAGGTACTTAACGTGTCAGGAAACAAGGAGAGAGTTCAAATGGCAAGTTAGCATTGTGAATTTTTAGTGAGATTTGCACTCTGGCTTCTATTTTTCATTGCATTCCATAAGTGTCACAGAAAAAAAAATCCTGTAAAGAAATATATTTTATAGCTTATCAGTCATGTCGGAGAAAACTCATTTAATGCTTTTGTTGGCCATAATACTGAAAATAAGTCTTGATTGAAGCAAGCACAGTCGTATATTGAAGTACACAAATAGACACGTTTGCTTGGTTTATTCTCCAGCCTTGCTGCAAGAATGCAAATGAGCTTTTCCAGGCCCAGTTTCAAGCTATCAAGTGACAAAGTGGGGAGTGGGCAGGAAAAAAATCAATTGAGTTAGCCTAGCACAGAAGTACAGATTAATTATGTTTTAAGAAACTGAAAACAATGTGTGTTTTGTTGGCAGCTTGAAAGATCGGTGCCTGAAATACTCCTTAATATTATATGAACTAATGGAGCCTAATCAATTGCAGAAACCGCAGTCACCCCACCTGCAAAGTGTGTAGAGTGAGGCTGTTACTTGTCTCTCAAATAAGTGAATTGGGTGCAGAAGACAGGAATACTTTTGCAGCTGTGGATAGAGTTTTTATTTTGCTTACGGGATGGTGACAGGTAGGCATTGTGATTGCAGATGTCAAGTAGGTATCAGTATCCCTCTTCTTTCTATTGTGACCCCAAAATCCTAGGAATTCAAGGATAGTTAAGTAGGCAAGTTGTATCTTATTCTGTCCCTAGTATTTTGTGACAGAGACATGATCTCTGAGGCTTGTAAGGGTGTGGGGCATCCTCATTGTTGTTTTGGTTGATTTGGACAGATTAAGCCCAATTTAGTACCCAACTATTATACAGCCATTAATTTAGTAAATCAAAAATATTAACATGCATTATTTTAGGTCTTGACCCAACCCTAACTTAAATATTGGGAAATTTACTCATTTATTAGCTACTCAATGTTGATTGAGAGTCCAAGGATGGTTAACAATGTGTACTAGAAGAAAAAGGAAAGAAAACTTGAGTTATGAAGGATACAGTGGGGGAGACATAACTATATGGAACTTCAGAGAAGGGCAGATTAGCTTTAGGTAAAGTAACAAAGGCTGTCCTTTGGAAGACAGACAGCCCTGAAAATAACAGATGCCTTTGAAGTTTACCTAGGGTATACAGCCATGCATCCCTTAACAATGGGACATTCTAATAAATGTGTCGTTAGGCTATTTCATCATTGTGTGACCATCATAGAGTGTACTTACACAAACCTGGATGGTATAGCCTACTACACACCTAGGCTATATGGTACTAATCTTACAGGACCACCATTGTAAATGCAGTCTGTCATTGACTAAATCATCATTATGGGATGCATGACTGTACAAACACTCAAGACTTTTTTAGTAATTAGAAAAGAATACTTGAATATGAACAGAAGAGAGATCCAGGGGAAAGCAGGATGATTTGGTGTGGTTTGGAATGGCACATGTTTACCCATTTTCAGCAAGAAGCTAAGGCAACTGGAAGGAGATGAGAATAAGAAAGGATAGGTTAATTGCTTGACATGAAATGCAAGGAAGATAACTTTAGTTTTCACCATTTTGGATGAGATCAGTGATTTTGCAGAGATAAGATGCCAATTTTGGGGAAAAGGACTAAAGAGAAGATAAGTTTCTGAGATTATTTTTATTTTTATGAAATGGGAAATTAGAAGATAGGATTTGGCAATGCATTGGAAGTATAGGATATTTTGAAGACATTTTCCTGCTTTCAGATGCAAGTTAAATAGATATGGTTATATCACAGCTAAATAGAAAATGTTGGCTAAAATCTGCTACAGAAAATAGCAAAGAACCAATTTTTAATTAGGACTCTTGTTTTTGCCCAATGTTGTAAATAGTTTTCCAGTTATTTTAGCAAAACTATATCTATTATCTTAAGTCTATTACTGATCAGGAATAAGCGAAATTGTGTAGTTTGTTGCATGAACTCATAAGTACCTAGCACATCCATGCTATATAACCTCAGGTCTCACTGTCTTAGTGAACGTGGTTTGTAATTCTGTGGTCCACGTAGTTTCAATTCAAAGGTTTGCATATGCTTCCTCCTGCATTTACTCTTTTGGCTTTGGTTAATAGTCATATTGCATTTGTTGAAGAAGGGTCTTAATGCAGGTACTTTTTATTCTATTTTGTCAGACCCATTTTTCACCACTATTCTGTAATGAATAAACATATCACAAAGAAAATCACTGCAAAGCACATGCCCATTAAGTTGTATCAATGAATATACAAAATTCACTGAGTAGCTAAACAAGACACAGATGTGAAAAATCCCTCTATAGATATATACTATATGTCTACACACACACACACACACACACACATATATACATACATACATGCATTTAGATGTGAAAGTTGACATCCTAAAAATAATTTTCCTTCTCACAGTAAGCCAAATTACAGTACTTTGTTAAGCAAAAGCATTAAATTATTCTCATCTTATGCACTGCCATCTGGCATACTTGTACTTTTTTGTGAATCACAGAAAAAGCAATTCAAAACCAGACACTAAATAGACTCATAAGTAATTATCGACGTATTAAGTAGTTTCTGAAGACAGGTTTGAACACATCCATTCCAACAGGATTTTCTTAGGTTGATAGCTGTAAGCTTTTTCATTGAGAAAAATATTTTGTAATATTACTCTAAAATAATTTGGCAAACTGTTTCTATGTACATCTGCTTGAATAGTGTTATAACATGCTCCATTACAAAAGTAGTTCTGTTCTGTGATTCATGCTCATTCCCTTTTCGTTGATGTTTTCCCATGTTTTATTAACGAGGAAGAAATCTTCATAATGAAGAAAGCCTCTTCATCCTGAAAACACCCAGATTGTTTTGCCTTACAGATCTCAGGATTCTGCAGATTTGGAGCGATGGTGGGTGAAGCTGATCTTCTTTATTTGTGAACCGGGGTTCACGTCAAAGGAGCCGCTCAGATACTCTCCTGTTAGCTTTGTGAAAGCAAGGTAAGCATGTCACAGGGAAACTGGTTCCATTTTTGTGTATTTCTAATCTTGAGAAATATGCCTTTATATTTAACCAAAACAGATGCCCCTTCTAGCACTTCTACTCCGGAGGAGTTTGTAACTCCACATGGCATCCGTTCATAATGCTCATCACACTAGCTTGCAGGTCTTTGATCCTCTTTAAATGTGGTCCTCAGAACTGAACACAGTATTCTAAATATGGCCAGACCAAGCCAAAGTACAGAGGAGTACTCACTTTCAATTTTCCTGATAGAAATATTACAGTAATTTACAGACTGCATTCATCTTGTCAGGAGACATTGAAAACTGTTGCCTAAAATTGATCTTCACTCATTAAAATCATGAATATTTATTAAATTTTTTTGTCTTCTCAAATATTTATTTCTAAACATAGGCATTTATATTTAACCCTTTCAGATCCAATTATACTAGTTGTTTCTGATTTTAACTATTAGAAAATCTTCCTTTAACAACCATTTAATTTTTATGACCATAAAAATAAAATACGTTTTAGCACAGAAAAAGAGAAAAAGGTAGGACAAAATAAAAAATATACATAAAAAAATGCCTAAGGCATCACCATTGTGATTATGTGTTACAGTTTTATATGCTACTTTTTTCACTTAAAATTACCTTATGGGTATTTTGTGGCATTATTTAATATTGTTTTGAAATCTGATTTCCAGGTAGGACTGAATAATACGTGACAATATAGGTACATTATATTTAATTAAACAGGTGGTTATTAAGGGTGTATTTATTCATTTTTTCTATTGCAAACAATGCTACTATAAACATCCTCATACATAAATTTTTCCTGCATTTCTTAATAACTTTAAGATAAATTATTGGATATAGAAATCTTGGATCAAAATGCATGAATATTTGAGGGAGATCTTGATGCTTATTGCCAAATTGAAATTTATTCTCAAGATTATTTTTACATCTCTCATAATATTCTTTATATATATATATACACACATATATATTTATACACATATGTACATATATTTACATATATATGTACAAATATACATAATATATATAATTCATATTATACATCCATCTATTGTGTGTGTATGATATCTCAAGATGTATATAGAGAGAGCCAGACACATGAACAAGAGATATTTATCTATCTTGAGAGGGTGGAAAAAGGGAGAGAGGGAGAGAACCTAGGAAGGTTATACTGTATATTGTTATGACCTATCTTACATCTGACTCTTACCTGTGGGGTTGAAACTGGTATGTAAGTGTACGTGATACTTGGCAACATCAGACTAGTCCAAAAACCTATATGTTGGGGTGTGGGATATAAAGGTACTATGATGAACCAGACCTCTATTTTACCTTCCCTGTTTCCTTCATACATTTTTGCAACAAACAGAGCAATGAATGTCTAAAATTTTAGTAGGATATTATCATTACATGAAAAGATTCATGTGTGAAATTCATCCAGTGGTAACAATAAAGCTATACCTTTAAATGGGATATGGTCAAAATTGTTGCTGTTATTTCCTAAGAAGACAAATATTCCATTGAGCCTTTCTTGGTGGTTGCAAAAGTTTATTTAGTGTAATCTATAAGCATTGATTGACTTCTCTGGGCTAGGCACAGTACTGGACATTATAGTTTATTTGGTCTGATAAAAGAATGTCCCTTTTTTTGATGATCTTACTCCCTAAAGGGGATACTGAAAAGTATAAAGTAATAGTGCTCAAAGCAATAATTTAGATATGCACAGAGGTCTATCTGAGAGTCTCTAGACACTAAAACTTTGGGCCATAATCTGTACTTTCTTCTTCCACTTTTACTGACAGTCCCTTTCTTCCTCAGTTACCAATCTCTCTTCTGTAGTGACTAAAAGAGTACAATGGGAAATAAACGGATAACGGCTAGGCAAATAATGGACAGACAAGTCTAATTAAACAGAAGTACACTCTTACCTAGACCCTTTCTTCAAAGAAAACTAAATTACCTTTAGGCAAGACCAATCCAAGAACTTGGCAGGAAATTTTGCTAGTGGTGTGTCCCGGCACTTGGTTACCACAGTACATACCTGCTTTCTGCTTGCCACTAAACAGAGAGAGAGGCATGCTGGCTATGAAACCAGGTCTGCTCCCTAAGGAAACCGATGTGCTTCTGTGTGTTAACACCATTCCCTGCTGATTGACCAGTGAGAGTGCCTTTGTTGCACAGCCACTGATGGTTGCAGATCTAAATTGTAGAAGAGCCAGACACATGAAAAAGAGATCAGAGTTTCCAGCTCTGCAAGTTAGAGGACTCACAGACCTCAATCTTTAATCAGGAAACTCCTAAGATTGTTATTTTCAAGTTCCACTTTATAGTTTCTATAAAATGGGGAATTATCATTCCTACCCTTCGACCCACAAACTGGCAGAAATTTTTGAGAACTCAAGCTGTTAACCTGGACATCTGTAACTACTAAATGCAGAAAAAGACTGCAGATGATCATAGTTTCAGCTTTAGCACCAATAGCAGTGAGGGAGATGAAGAAGAGGTAAAATAAACAGGAATAAAGCATCTGTTTATCTGACTGCATCAGAAGTGGGTATAAAAGAGCCCAGCTACCCACTGAGGAGCCAAAGTGCTGGCACTCTTCACATTTATGGCTGTGGCAACAAAATACTCCCTCAGCTGCAGCAGCACTTGCTAGTTCAAAGGTTTGCGCTGCACATATGGGCTGTTAAGAGAGAAAACTCTAAAGCTATAGGTGCACAGGAGAGGGTGGAGGTGGTGGTGGCGAGTAAGAGTTCAAACAGACCTTCCTTGCACTTCTGGGAAGCATCAGCAGACAGATCCTCACTGAGGTGATCATAGCAGATGAGGTGGCCAACAACTGAACCCCACTGACAATCAATAATTGAGAACCCTTTAAGGAAACAGGAGTACATGAAGGAAACCAAGACAGAGCAGCCAGACAGGTAGAAGGAAAGCCAAAATGTGTGGTGCCATAGAACTCAGAGAAAGCACAATTTTTAAAACATCAAGTGATTAAAAGTATCAAATATCAAGTGAGACTCAGAAAGGAGAAGTGGTCTTGACAACGAGGAGCTCACAGACAATCACAGCAAAAGCGAGGTGTCAGGGGAACAGAATAGGGTAAAGCCACATTGTTGTGAGGTGATGAGTGAATGGGAGATGTGAAAATTAGAGGCAGTACCAATAGACAATTATTCCAAGATTATTTCATGGAATTTTATTTAGGATGAGAGAGACCTGAGGATGTTTGAATGATTATGTGATGCGCTCAGTATACAGCAGCAAATAATTCTTCTACCTGTGGCGTCACATGTTTCAATCTTGATTCTAGCTCTTCCATTTTCAAGCAGCAGGACTTTGAACCTTTCTCTAAGTCTCAGTTTCTTCATCTATAAATGTGTCAGTATACTCTCAACCAATGTTAGCTAATTGTTTTCTTTGAAGACTTGCAGAAAGAGAGAAAAATCAATGAGCAAGTTCTCTTAGGAGGTAGAAGGCTATAGATTCCAGAACTCAGGGGAATGAATGCATCTTTCAAAGGAGGAAGGTCTCTTTTACACTGTAGTGAGTGTAAAAGACACAAATAAGGGTACAGGTACGTTTACCTTGATGGATTTGGTGCTGACAGATTTCCAATTTTAATGCCGTTTATTTGCTATGAAGTAAGAGGTAGAATTCTCAGCTCCAAGAGGGTTAGAGAGTTGGTGAGTAGAAGGCTTGAGGAAGATGGCCAAGATTTAACATAGCTAGGGTAGTGACGGTCAAAGAACATTTACTGAGCAAACGGGATTGTCAGTCAGTCTTGAGTGCCCATTTGATGCATGAGAAAATATACTTAAAGGAACAGTACCTTATGAGGTTCTGGTTTTTCTCTGAACAGTGTACCTAGCCTGGCACTTGGTTAGGGAAGTGCCATTGAAATCCATTCAAAATTGAGAAGGAAGTGGTGAGAGTGGAATACAGTAGAGATAGAAAATGAAAAGGTAGAAAGGATAGAAGTATGGAGATCTTGGTCGGATGAAAGGCAAGTTGGGATAAAACTAACTGGAGAGCTAGGAGGGTAGAAAGTTGTAGTAAAATAACTAAGATGTTTGTGTTTATCAGTGGAGTTTCCTAGATTTTAAGGCCCAGGGGTGAACCAGTGGGAGCGGATATAAATATCAGAAGGTTGGAGTTAAAGGTAAAAGGACTCAATCTATGCTCGTTATCTTTACATAATCACTAAAACCTCCCTTCTCATTTGTTTATTAATCAACATTTAATAAATTGTTTATTTATAAATCAATAACTAATATATGTGCACTGAACCTACAAATGTAAACAGTCAAGACTGTCTGAGTAATCCATAGGCATGTAGAATGAAACTCCATTTGCACGTATATTTGAATGTTTTATAAATAGCATAATCATTGCATACATATAACCTAGATACACATTGCTTATAATCTCATTTTTACCACCAATTCTCCTCTGAAAGGATGAATTCTACTTAGTTCTAGTTGATGTATTATAAATTCCAAACTAATAAAGCTCTACTGTATTTGATGATCACTCTTTGGCTGAAGTACTGATCCCTTCATCTATTTGCTTCCTACTTACATATGCATTCATGGATAAGTCATGTGTGTGTGTGTGTGTGTGTGCGTGTGCGGTTTCTGTCATTGAAGCTTTTAACAACGATGTACTGTTGGTAACTGACACACAAACCTGCTGTGCAAAATGACTCCTCAGTTCTATTCTAAACTTATAGTTCAGTCGGTTTCATTGTCTTTACCCGAGTATGTACAAGTGTCACACACAGGAGAAAAACACTGGGACCTTAACTAAATCAAAGTGGTTGTTTATACTGTTTTGCTTTAAATAAGATTCATGTTTAAATATGAAGTTCATCTACACAGTTTGTGAGATATTTTAGAATCCTATGTTCTGACTCATTTTCTTGAAGAAAAGTGATGCAAAATTTTTAGATAATTTAGAAAAAAGTTACAACCTTTCAGGATAGTTGGAAAATGAACTTTATTTTCTGTCATCAAATTCTGAATTCTACTTTCTGAATTCAATGGTTTCTAGAACTTACCTTAAACAAAGGTCTGAAACCTAGCAAACTGCCAGAAACCATGGAACCCAGCCCAAGAATGTACTTCAACGTGTCTTGGATTTGTTTTTCAACTTAGGGGAAACAATAGATTCCACTAAATCCTGAAATTAAGTGTGGAAATGGACCTGATATACCAGGTCGGACCCCTTGGGACATCTCCATATTCCATTGCAGAGCCTTTTAAAAAATTTTGTCTTACCCAGTAGTGGGATAGCGGGGTCATATGGTATTTCTATTTTTAATTTTTTGAGAAATCTCCATAATGTTTTACATTGTGGCTGGACCAGTTTGCATTCCCACCAGCAGTATATGAGTATCCCGTTTTCTCCACATCCTCTCCAACGTTTGTTGGTTTTTGTCTTGGTAATTATAGCCACTCTGATGGGTGTAAGGTGACATCTCATTGTAGTTTGGGTTTACATTTCCTTAATAATTAGTGATGTAGGGCATCTTCTCATGTGTCTATTGGCCATCTGTATATCTTCCTTGGAAAAATGTGTGTTCATTTCCTCTGCCCATTTTTTGATCAGGTTGTTTGTTTTCTGTTGTTGTTGAGTTGTATAAGTTCTATATATATTTTGGAGATCAACCCCCTGTCTGATAAATGATTTGCAAATATTTTCTCCCAGTTGGTGGGTTCTCTTTCGATTTTGTTCATGGTTTCCTTTGCTTTGCATAAGCTTTTTAGTCTGATGTAGTCCCACTTGCTAACTTTTTCTTTTGTTTCCCTTGCCCAAGTAGGCATGGTGTTCAAAACCAAATAACTTGAATCAATGATCCAAAGAGATTTATGCACCCCTATGTTCCTTGCAGCATAATTCACAATAGCCAGGATGTGGAAACAACCCAAGTGCCCTTCTACAGATGAAAGGATAAAGAAGATGTGGCATATATATATACAATGGAATACTACTCAGCCATAAAAATGACAAAATGGTCCCATTTGCAACAACATGCATGGACCTGGAGGGTGTGGTGTTAAGCGAAATAAGCCAGACAGAGAAAGGCAAATACTGCCTGATTTCACTCATATGCGGATGATAACAAATACAAGGATAAAGAGAACAGATTAGTTGTTACCAGAGGGGAAGGGGGTTGGAGGGTGGGCGAAAGGGACAAAGGGGCACATATGTATGGTGATGGATAAAAATTAGACTACTGAGTGTCTAATGATGAAGTGTATTCAGGAATTGGTAAACAATAATGTACATCCAAAATTACACAATGTTATGAACCATTATAATCCCAATAAAATTATTTAAAAATTTTTTGTCTTGTGGACACATGAAGTCTCACAGACTTCTCAACTGACATAAACCGATGTGGCTGGAGAAGAAGTACAATTTAATTACATGGCACCAAATATAACTACCATTCATTTTTTGTCTGGAAAGCGTATTTTAAGAGGCTCTGAAAGGGCAGAAAAACTAAGAATCACAAGATTAAAGGGTATCTAAAATTTTAATATTAAATCTTTCACACAAAATTTTTCTCATTACATGAAAAGCACTAAATAAGTTACATTTAAATGCTGCACTTCTATATATTTAAGAAATCAGATACTTCTCATTTAAGAGAAAGTGGATAAGATTTAAAATATGAGAAGTAGGGGTACAGGATGAGTTGTATATCCAGTTCAAGTTACACTAAAATCCAAATATAAAATATAAACAGAAGTTACATTTTCCTCAAGGGAAGTAACTATTCACTATCCTGCCCACCCTCTGCCACGTAGGTAAATTACACCAAAGTAGAAATATACATGGACTGAGATACATTTTTGCTTTGACATATGGAAAAAAATTGAGTACGTTTCATGTTTTCTAAATGTTTAGGATTATATAGTTAGAAATGTATAATTCTACTTTTATGAACAGATCAACCAAGAGAAATAAGTTAGCACAATCATTTGAATTGGTTGTCTTCGTACTGGGCAGGGCTGACTTCTCTCTTTTTTTTAAGCTTTATTGAGGTATAACTGACATACCAAAAATTGTGCATGTTTAATGTATACATTTTGATGAGTTTGGACATTAGCATAGACGTGATAACTATCACCACGATCAAGGTACTAAACATATCCATCATGTCCAACAATTTCCTTGTGTTCTTTTGCATGTGTGTGTGTGTGTGTGTGTGCTCACACCTGTGTGGGTGTTAAGACTACTTAACGTGAAATCTATCTTTAACATATTTTTAAGTGCACAATGCCATGTTGTTAACTATATACACTGTGTTGTACCACAGACCTCTAGAACTTATTCATCTTGCATACTTTTTTAAAGCTACTTTGCAAATGTAAAACATGCCATAAAATGTCCTGTATTGCCATGGAAGATGCTACTATTTTTAGGTCGACCTTGGCAAATCACACAAGGATCAATATCATTAAAGGGAAAACTCGACTCCATACTTTCTTCTGTCTTGTGTTGCTTCCCACTCAAACTTGTTGACATCTTCTTGGCTGCTATAAATGATACAATTAGAAGTTGATGGCTGAGAATAGTGCTCACTTTCTTGGGATGGGAACGCATCTGTCATTCTTATCATCATTTTCTTCAAAATATGACTCTGGAATCATTTACTGTAGTTTTTGGTTTTGTGGAGTATTTTTACAATCAGGAAAATCAAAGCCCTCTTCTACTTGTGTTGAGTTTTCTAGATTGGCTTTCTCAGATATCTTCCTTTTATCTTCAGAAAGCCCATTCTCACCAGCACCCAACATCTGTTGCAAAGAGGTGGAAGGGAAGGATTCATTTTATTTCATAAAGTGCACCTCCACTAGTTAGCTAAGGAAATTTCAGTATCTTCTTCAAATGACCCTGTATCACTCTCCCCTTCCTGATGCAGTAACTCCATACACCTCATCGTCTTTCTCTGAGAGTTTTTGTTCTTCCGCACTAAGGCTTTTCTGAATCTAGACTAAACTTCAAATTCTACGGTGAATTAATCTGAAACCAAATCCTGATTCTGCCACCTGAGTGTTCACTTACACCGGCATCAAGATTGGGATTTGATGGAGTCTCTGTGGATTTCTTGCTACAGCTTCTTTCACGATGTATCTCCCTTATTACACACAAAATGAGGCTTTTATCGAAGAAAGGGAAGTACTATAAGACTTCTGTTGCTTTCTTTGTCATTCACCAGGTAATTCATCTGAATTTTCTTTGAGTCAAAAGTCATCTCTTCTTCCTCTGAATTCCCAAAACACTCTTAATCCAAGGCTTCTGGGGCACTCAAGAACACTGGGTCCTGAGAAGGAGACTCCTGGCAGCAAAAGGGGCAGACCCTTGGTCAGAGGCATTAGGGCTGCCCCTTGGGCACAGCTTCTCCCTCCATCCTCCTTCCAGTCACGCAGGCTGCATGGGCCCCAAGAGGAGCCCAGCTTGCTGAGGTCCCCTAGCTGCCTCACTGAGTGTTTGCATGTGCGTGCCCAGACCCCACCACCCCACCAATCCCCCGCCTTTCATTTTCAAAATTGTCCAGATTTGGACACAAATTCTCTTTTCATACCATGTAAAGGTCATCAAAAATTACAAAGCTGAGGAATGGCCCGGGCAGGGTGCTCAAAGGATTATCCAAGTGGATACAGAATTCATGGCTCAACAATGAGGGAAAAATAGAGGGCTTGAGTAGGAATATTCATAAATGAGTACATATTAGTAAAACATAACATAATTAGATAAAAGCTAAAAACTCAAGTTTAAGTCTTCACACGCTATAGACAGCAAGCCAGTGGAATATCTGGAGACCTAACATGCCACAAGCATCTACTATTCACAATGGTGAATGATTCTATGTGATGCTACTCAGATTTAATTACCTTCAAAGGTCCAAGTTTGATTTCTTCCAAAATTTAGCATCTATTGCAAGCGTAATACGTTAAAAGTTTGAGCTGGAGAATAGAGCCATTACAAAATAAAAGTAATCAGCAAGCTCTTATAGATCTCCTAATGCAATGATTCACACAGAATTTCACACAAAACTCTCATTAATGCTAATGAAATTGGATAAGTTATAGGCTGAAACTCTCCCATACATTGGTACAGGGAACTTGATTTTCTCTCCACTAATCTTCTCTGGATGAAAAATAAGAAAGCAGGCTTCACAATTTAGATTTCGTTTTTAAAGTAGATGGCACAAATTCAGAGTCATTGCAGTGGGGTAATCAAAAGCCACATTAGAACATTAACTAGCTTATTTTGACCATTCAAACCATCTTTCACTCGGATGGATACCAGTTGGCCAGAGTCTCGAGAAGTCAGTCTTGTTTGCAGGTCTAAAAGTAACCCATTAAGTCCATTCAATCTTGCTTCTCTGAGATTCTAGAAAATGGAATGGTGTAATATGCAAGGAAACTAGCTGGGAAGAGAGATTCCTGATTGCCTTAGTATGAATTGGACAGTTCAATCACTGATTTAATTAGCCACCTAGGGAAGGAAAGATCATGAAACGTTGATTTAGAAAGAACATAAGATCATTCAAAGAATTATACAAGTGATAGTACAGGTATAATTATGTTTCTGGGGCAGAAGTGTTTTTTTTGTATGTGATTCAGAGAAAAGTAGCAACTTTCACTAGCATGTCAGTGTTTTTGCTTGATAATAATCATTATAATAATATCAACTTGGTTGTTACAATTCCTGACCAGTGCCAAATAAATTGTCTATTCATCTTCTCATTTACTTCCTAGAATACAGGTAGGGCTGTGATTACTGTCTTATTTTGCAATTGACAAAGTAAGGCTCGATTTAGTAAGTTACTTCATAGATGAAAAGTGATAGGCCCTCAAAACCGTATTATATCAAACAAATTGTAAATAAAAATAACTATGCTGATTTTGATAATGAGAATGATGTCACAGAAAGGAAGAATTGTTAAAATCTCATTTAGGCTGACCTTCTCCCTTTCTACGGCTGATGCCATTGAGCCTTAAAATGGGAATTTTCTAAAAATCATCACCCAGGATCTAAATGTCAGAAGAGTTCTAGTGTCTTGTCTTTCACTTACTGGTATTTAGAAAGTGTCTTAGATAGGAATAGATCCCCAAATATCAAAATATGTCTTTGATTAAATTATGCATGAACACATACACAGTTGTTGTTATGTGCTCGATGAAAAGTATCTGCTGCTTCTTATTTTGACTAACGCCCAAATTACATTGACTTTAAGCATCAGCAGACACATTTGGCTAATTATATGGCTTTAAACAAATAAAATTTGTTAATTTGTTAGACATTATGAGTCTGTGCCACTACACATGGCATTTTAAAAATAACTAACCTAAAATCCACAATTACAGTTGGAGATGTCTCAGTAATTGTAGAACAATAAAGTGAAAATCAATAAGCAAATATTAGACCTGAACAACACTATCAACAAGCTTGACCTAACTGGCATCTGAAAGACACATGACAGAAACCCCAAAGCAGCAGACCGCACATTTTTTTTTTCAAGTGCACACACACTATTCACCAAGATAGGCCATATTCTGTAACACCAAAGTTCTCGAATTAAATTGCCTAACATATATCCTCAGACCACAAGGCAATGAAACTGGAAATTAATAAGAAATAGTTGGAAAACTCCAAAATATTTGGAAATTTAAAAACACACTTCTCAATAAACCCTGTGTCAAAGAAGAAAATAAAAGGGAAGTTAGGAAATATTTTGAATTAAATGAAAGTGAAAACACAACATATCAACATTTACGTGATACAGCCTTAGTAGTGCTTAGAAAAAAATTATAGCATTAGGAAAAAAATGAAATATTTCAAATCAGTCTTTGGCGATTCAACCTAAGAAACTAGAAAAAGAAGAGCAAATTAAATTCAAAACAGAAAGAAAGAAAATAATAGAGATAAGAGCAGAAATCAGTGAAACTGAAAATATGAAAGAAATAGAAAAAATTAATAAAAGCAAAACTAGTCATTTGAAAATGATCAATAATAAAATTGGTAAAACTCTAGCCAGACTGATTAAGAGAAAAAGAGAGAAGACACAAATTACCAAAATCAAAACCGGACGAGGGAACATCAGCTCAGATCCCATAGACATTAAAAGTATAAAGGAGCTTTAGGAACAACATTATGACTATAAATTTGATAACAGGTTAAATGAACAAATTCTTCAAGAGAAATAGCTAAAAGGGTGAATTTTACTGTATATATTATATTTCAATAATCCTTACTAAAAAAAGAGAGAGACATTTATGTACTCAGGAAAGGAAACAAAATGTACCACCACTATAACTAAGACCAATGAGTTTTTAAATAATATTGCTGTTGCTCAATTTTTCTTTTTGTTTTTATACCTCAGCCTATCATTTGGACAACATGTAGATTATACAGTGGTACTTAGAGTTTAGTCTCCTAATATCTGAAAAGTACACATTTATTTCCATGCTTTCCCCCCATTCTTCTTCTGGAACAGATCTTGTATTTAAGACATTTCTCTTCCACTTTTAGATAGTTTCAAGAACAAGAGAAGCGTTTGGATACAAGAAATAGAGCTAAGAGTCATTTTCCCTTCCTAGGATGTGGTGAGCACACTTACATTTTTTTTTCCTCCTTAATTTGAACCTTAGGAATTTGATTAAATTGCATTGAAGCTATCATCTACATGGACTGATGTTTTTTTGGGGGTTGGAATTATCTCATTACTTTTTTGCAGCTCGTCATAGTTGTGGGCTTTGTATGCTGACAGTCAATCACTAGTATAAAATAAAAGTGCTTTCTAACATGAGCATTAAGTATTCATTTAGTTATCAATACTCCAATAGATCCAGGAAGAGAAAAAAATAGATCAAGATAGTCTTTACTAGTAGGAAAGATAATAATAACATGATAGTCATAATTTATCAAACACTTATATGTGGCAGTGTGTTAAGCAATTTCATTCGTTACTTAAATTAATTCTCATAACATCATTAAGACATGGGAATAATTCTCATTGTACCACACAGATCTGATACTAAAGACTAAGAAATATTCTGCCAAATAAATTAGCAAAACTTAAGGGGGAAAAAATCACCAGTATTGGCAGTGGGTGTTGAGAAATGTAAGCATTTAAACTTGTATTGTAGGTGGGAGATTAAATTGCTGAAAACTATTTTATTAAGTAATGTATACTATGTATCGAGTCATAAAGATGTCATATTTTGTTAGAGTGTATGTGAGCCTAGGAACATACTCTAAAGAAATAATCCAGGCAACAGGTAAAAACAGAAACAAAAACCTGGATTAATGATATTAATTTGAGCAGTAGCCATAATATTATTTTATTTAATGATATTTAATAATATTTCATATTTAACAATATTTATTTACCAATTTACAATCTTTAACAATGGGTAATATTTAACAATAATTGTTAAAGTGTAGCTATATGACTTTATATTAAATGATACATGCTATAAACATATATGTATATATACACACACGTGATTGCATAATAAAATAAATTCAGCTCTATTTCTACATGTCCTTTGATTAAAACTATGTTCAGAGCATGATGCATAGACTAGATTGCGGTTGGCCAAAAATTTCATTTCTAGCATTTCCCACTGCTTAGGTTATGTTCCTGTAACGCTGAATTGCTTATACTCCCCCAGATGAAGCTGTGGCATGTACCTTGATTAATGCATTTCTTTTTCCTAGAATGACTTTCCTATCCTTCCTGTCTTGAGTTAGCCCAACTTATCCTTTAAGATCAAACTCAGGAATTAGCTTTCCTGAGAATCTTTCTCTGCCCCCTTTTCATGAACATGTAAGGTTCCCCCTAATCATTCTATCCTAGAGTCTGACACATTATTCTAAAATGGTCTCTTTGTAGGAGGCTGCCACCTCCCCTGGGACTCCTTGCAAGCTCCAAGGCTGTTCCATTTCTTCTTTATATTTCCAGGATCTGGCAAGTTCTGGGGGTGAAGGAGCATCATAAGCTTCTCAAAAACTGAACCTATATGATCTGAAGAGTAAGCAGTGTTGATGCTAAGAAAGTATAATTACATTGAGTTTGTATGGTTCCCTTTTCTTCAATTTCTCATAGTTTTATGCTGTGGTTATATTCTTTTTATAATGATCAAAATATATGCATTCAAACAGAATAAAATATGAAGCCAATACATATTAACTATCTATAATTGTATCAATAACACCCTTCAACCAGTAAATTTTAGAAATATCCAGAGAAATAATTATTATATATTTCATGACAAACTTTAAATGCTTATTTGAAATCTGGGGTCAAAATCAAAGAAAATTTATGTAAAAAAGCAATGGCGCACGTCCATAGAAGTCAACTCTATACGCCATTGAAAAGTGGATTAAAACATGAAAACTGCAAATAATGTCTCTAAAACCTAAACTATAAGTATCGTTACAAAACCTAGTCTATAGAGCTGAGAAGAAACTCCCTCAGCTGCTAAGGAAAGATAGGTATCCTAAGAAAATTATAACAAAAGGAGGAAATAATACAGGATGACATTATACTGTACATAGATATTTCAAATATTTAGCTAGGAAGATGTCCTTTCATGATCACGTAATTTGTGCGAATCCTGCCCACACCATAGACGTACAACACTATTTTGAATCCCCGTGGTTGTTGTGATTTCTGGAAAGTAGGGGAGCAATGACAGTTAGGAAGTTATTTTAAATTTCTTGAAGAAACTTACTTGATCAAGCTTCTGAGATTTACTGCACATTAACAGAGACAGGTGAGTAGCTATTTGCTGGCATGAGTGCAGACCTGATTCAGTGAGTATATACCAACAAGTTGATTGTTGGGTATTGAAACACGGATAAAACGGATTCTGTTGAACTCATGCAGGAATACTGAGCTTCTCTTATGTGGTATTTCTCTTTCAAAATACCAACAATAGGTTACCATCTGACACATTAAAAGTTCTGGAGACCAAAAAGTTTGTTTAAAAAGCACTGCTGTGACACGCTACGTAAAGGAATCTCTAAGAAGAGAGAACTGAAAAATAAGCCGGAAAAAAAAATCACAGAACAAAAGGAAATAACCAAGTTAAAGCACAGACATGATAAGTAAGCATAGGAGAGAACATCTTTGATCCTAAACACATATCCAGAAACCATCAAAGGCAAATGTTACAGGTAAAAGCAATAAAAAGGATTACCTCAAGAGAGAGAAGGAAAAGGCACGTATTTAGATGCACTGTTAGAAAAGAAAACAAAACCAGGCAAGCAGTGAAAGATCTGAAAATTGAAAGGGAAAATCAAATCAGTGGCTTTTCTGCCTCATCCATCTGCCGACACCCAGACAGCACACTTTGGAGTCCAATAAAGTGAAAACAAGATTGGGCAACTTCAGCAGAAACACATCCTCTCCATTTTTAAAATAATGAAAACAGTAACAGAGGCATGACTAGGAACCAAATGGAAGAAACACCCGAGAAATTGCACAAGGGACAGTCCGAGAGGCAGTGAAAGGAAGTTTATTCATTGGAATGAAATTCAGCATGGATGGGCCAGGCTACGTGGATCAATGGCCTGGAAGAAATGGATTGAGAAAAATGTGAATTGGGGAATGATCACATTTGGTCAAGCAAGAAAAAGGGTTCTGGGCTGCTTGGGAAGAGCTGGATCTAGTTTTTGAAGTGACATAAAGAGACTGTTTAAATCCCCAATCATGGTACTCAGAGTCTGCACCATCTGCCCAAAGGATTCCTCCCACAGCACCTCCTCCTCTTCTTCTTGGCATGGCCCCTCTGTTCTTGTCACAACTGCCCCTGAGAATAAACCCAGACCTGCGTCATCTGGACCATGCCTTCTTGCCAGCCTCTCTCCTTTCATTCTCCCTGGTGTTTACTAAGCTCTGGCCAACCATTAGTTCCACCAAAACTTGAAGCTCATCCATCACATCCATGTTTTTATACATGTTATTCCAAATGGAAAAAGTTGTCTCCAGTTCCTCTCATTCAGATAACACCTTATCAGAGAGATTTTCCCTGACTGCCTTCCCTCCCCTTCACTATTGCATCACACTTTTCATTAGCTCATAAAATTTATCAACATTTGAAATAAGCATGTATAATTATTTGGTTACTTGTTTGTTTTTTATGAATGCTCACAAGAATATGAACTCCAAGAAAGCAGAAATCTGATGTATTCACCACTCAATCCTAAGCAAGTGGAAGAGTGACTGCTATATGGTGAGAGTTCAATAAATGTTTCTTTAACTATGGAATTGGTTGGCAGTAGAAGATTGATCATCCTAGCTTTGATGCAAAATAATAATAATAATAACGTGTTACTGACTGATGCGATGAAGAGCCCCAAGGCATTCTCCAGTCTCTTATTCCTCTGTCACAGCTAAAGCAGACAAAGCCTTGTGCTCATATAGCAAAACCAAAGGACCAAAGCAGCATGGGTTATTGAGCTGTTGCGTGGTGATCAAGTGCCTTGGAGAGTCCTCCAGATTTTCAGTAAACTTTACATAAGTGGGGTGGGAGTGGTGGTAAAATATTTTCGTTGTATTAAATCAATGAAATTAGGGATTTTTTTGTTGTTTTTATCTCAGTGTATTCTAACATCTATGTGCAGGAAAGAATGAATTCATCAGGTCTGAGTTGCTTAAAACTTGCACATTCCCAAAAGAACATATTTTCTTGACTGGGCCCTTGGTGGGCTATTGGGAGTTGAGTGCTTGGAATGTTCCAACTGATAAGAGTGTTTTGCATGGCTGGAGCTTTGAAGGAAACTATACCAGTTTGTTCAAATAGCTTATGCAAACAAAGGTGGACATCTGCTTATTTTTTGGCAGTCTGTAGTTTTGGTAACTGCAGTCAGTCATGAAGGCATTGTGTACTTGGCTGATCAACCCTCAATAAAAACCCCAGATTCTTAGGCTCAAGCAAACTTCCTTGGTAGACAACATTTCACACATGTTGCCACAGTTTATAGCGGGAAGAATTGAGTGTGTCTTGGGTGTCTCCACTGGGAGACAACTTTTGGAAACTTGCTCCTAGTTTCCGTTAAACTTCCTGATGCACCATTTGCTGATTTTGCTTTGTATCTTTTCGCTGTGATAAGCCATAACCATGAATATAATGCCTTTCAAGTTCGATGAATCCTTTTAGTGAATCACTAAACCTCGGAATGACCTTGAGGACCACCAAGACACTCCCCTAACGAATAGAGAAAATTAGTACCCGAAGTGGGGTGCTATCATAACAAAAACCTAAGATATGTGACGTTGCTGTTATAGGTGCCTGGAAATATGGTGATTTATATTACAAAATGGCAGAAGATTTGTCATATATCATAGAGTGGTAAAACTCTTGCCTGAAGTAATTTGAGAGTTAGATCATATAAATGATGAACTTGTCCTGTCGACCTGAGAGTCTAGAGAAAAAGGTTGGAAAATAGAATTTTATTAGTGTGTTTTGAATGAAATTGACCATATTTTATAGGACATTTCAAGAAAATGATGAGCTCAGGACAGAATTGGCTATGGAATGGAATGGTGTGATTACAAACATTTCAGGTTTTACAATATTAGTAAAGCTGACTGCTTTTGATCCCAAACTATAAAAGATGACTATAATAAAGACTTTGAAAGTCAAAAGCCTATAAAAACTCAGTTGAGCAACAATGATTAAATTAAAGACCTTCTCACCTTTTGCTGATACTTTTCAACAGACTTAAGTGCCTTAAAACAAAAATCGGATTAAGGGTCAATGCCCAACAAGTTAATATCAACATTTAAAATATCTTGAAAAAAAGATCAGATTATGGTGTAGCCTTTTCATCTACTATTCAAAGTAGACTCTGTAAGTTGATAAAGAAAAGTAAGGAGGAAAAAAATAAATAAAATCAGAGATTGCGTTGCTAAAGAAACTTGGAGCCAAGACTGGAAAAGCTTGTGATTCTTTGAGACTTAAAAATGACCTTTATGTTTGTTGAAAGTATTATGTTCAGCTACTCCAAGAATCATTTCTAACAATTCCTGAAACAACCCCTTTAATTCGAGAGTTTAAAGACAATAGAAATAAAGGAAACATTACAGATTGGTTTCAGACAGAGCAGCGTTTGAGTCCAAGTTCCATTATGGACTAGCTGTGGAACACTGGGCAATTTAAAGAGGAATAATTATAATGCCATTTCAAAAGGCCATTGTGAGGATTGAATGGGTGCGATTGCTTAGTATAATTTGTATCAAATAGAAAGCATCCAATAAATGTTAACATTCACTGTCAGAATGATCCTTGGGCCCCCATGCTTCTACAGGCAGGTAGTGGGGAGTCCAAGAGGAGCCACATCCAGATCTGATGGAGAAACTATTACTGCACAACACCTAAACATTAGAGCTATTGTTGGATGAGATTGGGGTGGTTTTCCTTGGCAAAAGATTGTACATTTTGCAAGAGGATTAAATTTAATATATTAGAACTGGCAGAACAAATTGTAGCAGAATTTACCAATGCTCATCAGTATCCAGTTCTCCTTTCCTGCCTCGACTTACAGACACTGCACTTCCCAACCTACTTGCAGTTAGATGAGGCTGTGTGACTGGTTCTCGCTAATAAAATGCATCACTTTCAAGCAGAGGTAGTGAAATATACCCTGAGAAGTTTCCAATTTCATTATCTTACTACTGCAGCTATTATGAAGGAGTCCTAGTGTTGTGATGGCTAAGTCCAAAAAGTGCAGTTGGATGGAAGAGAGCTCCACCGAGAGGTTCCTAGACCGAGGGAGAACTTTTTATAAACAAAACATTAGCACTGGCATGTGAAGCCCGAAAGATTTGTGGTTATATGTTAAAGCAGCATAACTTAGCTCATGCTGACTAAAACAGTGAGCACTGCTAAACATTGGTGACATGAAATTCTTTTCAGTATTTCTAAGGATGAATTGGAATCTTTTCCTCAGCGAGGCTATATGCTGATTGTTGTCAATTTATGCCCTCAAGGGCCAGTGTGGCTGCAGCACGTTAAACATAGAAAGGGTAATGCAAGAGAAGTACTAAATTTAGGAAGGCTAGATGATAAACGACTTATTAAGTCGTGACAATGAGTGTGGATATTTTCTTTAAAGCAATAGAAAGACATTGGAAAATATTAAGCAGAAAAGCGACATGTGATACAGATTTTATAAATATTCTGGGCTATGCAAAGTTCAAAATGGAAACAGGGATAACAGTTTTAGTGGCTATGTGGTTCTTCAAGAAAAAAATGATATGGTTTAAACTAGAGTGGTCATCGTGCAGTTGGAAAGGTGAGGATGGATTCCACATATATTTTTGCAGTTAGAGGCAACAATACTTGCTCATCGTGTAAGGGAATGCACCAGAAACTTATTTCTCTAGAAGGAAATACAATTTTTGAGAAAGTCAAGAGATTATACAAGCTTCTCTGTATTTGCAAAGCTAGAAATTTGCAAAGATCTTGGGATTTATCCCTTGTAAATGTCAAGGGTTTTATGATATCTGCGTATTGTAGAAAGCTTGAAAAATACAGATGTACCCAAATGTCACTGAGAAGTGGGTATGAATTGCTTCTATGCTGCAATTACATTTCTTCTAAGCACTTCCAATTCCATCTCCTACAACATTCTCCTCCCCAACACGAGCAGGAACACAGACCTCCAAGACCTACCATCCAACACACCCGTTATCTCTAGGAAAACCCAGGGGGCTGCTTCTCACATCTCTCCAAAGCTTTCTCTAGTTCTTCATCCTCTCTTGTTTTGCCCCCAAATTCTCAAATTACAGCCCTTCCCCACATACACACACACAACAGCTACTTCAGAGAGTCTCAGGGCTGGTGCTTCTATAAATTTCATCAGGTGAGTACTATTATCCAGGACAAGATATTTCAAAATGGAAGTTTAAAATTTTCATATGAGAAATCTGTTTTTTCACCTTTTGCCACTTATATCTTGTCCAAACCCTCTTAAAAAAAATCCAGTCGTAATTGGGCCCTTACCACTCTATTCATATCTTAGCATCTGAAGTCTGGATTATAATTTTTCCTTCATTTCTATTTTTACTACAATAATCAGGCTCACCATCATCTCTTCTGGAACTTCTGAAACAGCCTCCTAACAGATTTCCTCCCATCCAATCTTGTTTACAGCTAATTAGCACTCTACAATGCAGCCGGAATAAACCCACTAATGTGCTGACGTGACCACCTCTACCCCCAACTACCTCCAGTAAAATCTTGAAATCTTTCAATGTCTTCTCACTGCCCTGCAGATAGATCCCAAGTTTCTTCATATGCTTCTAGAATGTTTAGGACTTGCCACTGCCTCCTTCTAAAGCCTCATCTTTTTATTCTTTCGCCATAAAGCGTGCACTACGTAGTCCAATCAATCTGAATACTGTTCAGTTCTTCAAACATGTCAGGGGTCTCTCATTTCAGGGCCTTCACATGTCCTGATATTTCTTTCCGGAAGTGTATTCCTTACACCTCTTTAAGATGTGAGCCTCAACAGCTCTTCCTCTATAAGTCTGGATTTCTTCCTAAACCAGATTCTGTGTTCTTGATATGTAGTCTCCAAACACCTTGCACTGCCCCATTATGCCATTCATCACATTTGCTCTATTATTGATGTTTTATCATCTATAGATGCCACTTGACTGCATGAGGACTGGGCATCTCCCTTGCCCAGCACATAGTAGGCCCTTGGAAAAGGCTTGTTGACCTATTATTGTGTTGCTAGCTTCTTGTGCCCAGATTCCTCACTTGCTATTCAAATACAAGCCAATAAGTAACTAACTGTATGTCTTTTATGGGGTGGGCAAAATTATCTGCCTCAGAGACTAGTGGAGTGTGAGTTCCCTCACCAAATTTCTCTACCACACTGGAAAGTATATGGAGAAAATCAAATCATTAAAAATGGAAAAAAAACCCTAATATCTAATTAATGTATTTCTTCCTAGTCTCCTATACATGCCTGGTAGATAACAGATTGAAAGTGTAGTTAATTGGAGAGATCAAAAGATGCAGAGCTAGACGAATGGATAAATGATAGTTAGATTTGAAACCATACTGAGTGTGACTGTGCATATAGTGTGTTTGTTGATTTTTGTTTTTTGGAGTTATTTTACATGTTTTGATTTTCTTAACATTATCTGCTGAACTTTTTTCCATTTAATTAAAAATTGTTCCTAATGCTCACATGATATTCAAATATACGATGCACATTATTTACTTAGCCTTCACATTCAATAACACATACATTATTTCCATTTTTTTTCTCATTATAAATAATCCCCTAGCAAACATTTCTGTCAAAATCTTTCTCTGAATCTGGTTGTAATATTAATCTTTCACACTTCTATGCTTCTTTGCTCCGGTGCCTGGCCTTCCTCTGGGAACTTAGAAATCTTTTGGTGCGACTACACTGAGACCCATTTTCATAAGCCAACCCTCCTCTTTGCCAATTCTTCTGAACAACCTTTTCCAGATTGGTGTGGCAGCAACGAGTTATTGAGTTTGAAGACATCAACACAGTGGAATTGGATGAACTTGAAGATTCACTTAGATGTTTTGAGTCTCGAGTTCTTCATTCTGATAATAATCACCCTACTGTCTGTCCTACTGCTGCATAGGTTTTTGTTTATTATTATTATTATTATTTGCCTCTGTGTTCTATGGACCATTAAGGGAGTAAGTAAGTGCATTTTAACTAATAGTATTGTGTGTGTGTGTATGAAAGTGTTGATGTTTTATTTTATTTGAAATGGTTTTCATGCCCTTTGTAGCACTTGGATTAAGTTCAGATGCTTGATTTATACACTGTGTGTTTGGATCACATCCAGAGCCTGAGGCTTGGCATGTAAGGTTCTTCTCAATTTCCAAGTTACAGCTACAAACTCACTTTGTGTGTGTGTGTGTGTTTTTTTTTTCTCCTGTACCAGATGTACCTACCTTCCCAGGTTTTGCAAAATTTCAAGGTCTTTTCAGAATTTCAAGGTCCTTTCAGCACAAGGGGTCTCTCTACAAGCTCCTTCCTCTACTTGGAATGTCATCTACCATTCCTTCTCTCCCACTGGCAAATTGATGCAAATCAAGGATTGAAAGGTATTGGCAAGTCATTTCCCAACAAGGTTTTAAAAGACACTGTGTGTGTATACATGTGTGTCTGTATGCGGAGGGTGTAATATAATATTATAACACGTGATTTTTCAGAGTGTGTAGGTGAGTGAGCATGCATACAAATGTGTATCTACATGTGTGTGTTTGTATGTGAGTGTGCAGGGAAATATATTGAAGATTAAAAATAGAATGTGCTTTTTCCCAGAGTTTCTCTATGACAAAGTTTTTGGGTAGTGAATTTCTAGTTAATGGAAAAGTAAGGACAGGACTGTCGTCCTCCTTAGGCTTTTACTCAGAAGGCAAACAGGTGATGAGTTAGCTGATGGCTACCACACCTGCACTGCCTGGTGCTGTGTGAAGCTGGCAGCTTCCTATCAGGAGATGACCTCACACAGCAAGGTGCAGATGCTTCACTCTCTTAGTTATAACAGGACGTTGGAGAGGGAGAACAGACACGCATTGTTGTAAGGAAAATTAACAACCAGCGTCTGGAAGAGAAAGAATTGAAAATGACAGGCCAGTTTTAAGAGGCCTTTTGTGAGGGCTTACATTTTTCACCTAGAAATGGACACAATTACTGAAAATTAGAAATGAAGCTGGGCTTTATACAATGAAATGAGATAATTTCACGGCCAAAACAAGTGGGCTTACATTGAAAGGAAAGCCATTAAAATATACCTAAGCAGTAAGTTAATGGGGGAGAAATTCAATTTGCAAATGAGAGAACGTTTTCAGATAGAAAGGGCAGGCAGTGGAACAGTGTGCTTAATGAGGTACAGTAGATATATATTCAAGTTTAATCTAGATAATTTTAGATAATTACAGAAAAAGCTTAGGCTAGGATTTTTTTCTACTTTCCCCCCACTCTTTGATGCCAAGTATGTGACTGGACCAGAAAAAAAAAAAAAAGCACTATCATTGTATTATCTATTGTTTTGTAGAAAGTCTATTTGCAAAAAACAAAAGTTCGTGGAGTTTTTCTCTGGGTGGCTAGATGTCAGCCCCATGAAAGAGCTGCATTGTTGTCAAATGATGCTCAGACAAAGGGCATTCAGCATTTTCATTGCTCCTGACCCCTCCACTTCCGTTCAAAGAATAAGCTCACCTTGGTGGTGGTTATTCCTTCTCTCTCTTCACCTCACAGATTGTAAGTCTGTACTAGGAAGTAATGTGCTGGCGAATGGCCACTCTGCTCGTCAAAGGCTGCTTCCAAGGTTGTGATGGGATTTCACAGGGATAAAACCTTCCCAAATTTATGTTACTACGTTTGTAGTGGTGTTTGCACTCATTGGTGCATCCTTCTCATTATTTTCCTCAAGTCCTTATCGAGGTTTTGCATTTTGCTGCAGATATTTGGTGAATATTCATTACTTCTCTAACAGCTTCTAAGATTTTATTTCCCTTCACGGCTAGGACCATACTGATTAATCGGGGCTTTGGGACATGCAGGACACAGCTATAGTGTGTAGAAAAACAGAAAGGAGTGTTGCACGGGAGGGAGGTGGTCTTGACATCCTGGGATGCACTGTCATCAGGCAGGCTCAGGTGGGCATCTCGTAGCTTCCATGGCTCAGACTTACTGTTTTGCTCATGACTACTAATATTTCTATCAAGGGCTCCATGCGCTAGCTTACCTGGGTCCTACTAGGAAGAGCCTTATCAGCTTGTGTGCCAGACTATTCTAATCCGTAGAGAAAGTTTAGTGAAATGTTTAAGGATGCAGATTTAGGAGATATATAAACCTGGCTTCAAGTTCCTATTTAGCCACTTATTTACTGAGTGTTCATGGACTAGTTGCCTTATTTCTCCCTAGGACTTAGTTTCCTTATCTTTTAAAACAGATATAATAACCTTATCCAATTCTCAAGTTGTTAGGAGGAATAAATGAAAGAAGATATGGGTTGCTTTTAAGTCCAGACCACAAACCACTTTAATTTTAAGTGATAATTAATATGTAGATAAATTTTAACTGTGACTGTGGTAATAAATACAGTGGTAGCTCTTACTACTACCATTATAATTATTATCGTTTCAGGTCAGAAATATTTAGGGAAGTTACTGTCATACATTTAAGTTTAATATAGCTCTAAAATGTGTATGTGGTATGTAATCAACTTATCTAGGAAGATAATTCAACAGCTCAAGGCTACTATCTCAGAGAGCATAAATTTTACCTTTCTAAAGGTGGTATAGACTCAATCCCCGGATGTGGCTACTGAAATGATAAACCCCACATCTGATAAGCCCACTGATGTTAAGGCACACATTCGAGAAAACAGCAGAGATGAAAACCAACTGGAAGTGACTCTCGAGGCCCTGAAACTAACCTATGTACCCAGTGAAGACCCCCGGGCAGAACATGTGAATGTCTTGATCCCCTCAATAATTTCTCAGATGAAAACGAAGCCAGCATTTTTAATATAACATGGAAGAGTGATTAATAGTACCAAACCAGTTCTTATATCTATATTAACAGTTGAGGCTACGCTCTTCCTTCAGTGTGATAAGTTCTTATTCTAGTTCTTCACCGTTACAGATATAGTGTCTCTGTAATGATTTTTCTTTCAGTGCCTGCCTTTTATTTCTGGAAACACACTAAAAGCTGCTTGAATCTCAGCAATTACATAACATACCTGCTAGTCAAAATAAAGAAAGTAGCTACAAAGTTCAGTTTATATAAATCCCATACCATACCTTTTATCCAGAAAAAAAAAAGCAATGTCCATATGCTCAGTATAGTTAATCTCTTGATTGCTTATTTGCTTGCAAAGAGAGATCTTACTCAACAATGGGCAGCATAAAGTAGATTAAAGTTGCCTTTGTCTATGTTCACCCCACGGGCAGCTTCAGGAGCAGCAGATGTCTGCAGTTGGTTCCAGCAGGTAAAAGAATGAGTTTATCTCTTAATGGACCAAGAAAATTCAGAAGAGAATCCAAGAGAAGCAAGAAGACTTTGCTCTGGGCAAAGCTACCAGGACAGCAGGATTGGATGGCCATGAACCCTCCTGTTACATTTGGACTTTCTTGTCTTATATTTTTATGAAGTAAGGCCCAAATGCATTTTCTTTGACACAAGGACGACACAGACAACTTAATGTGAAAATGCCTTCCATTGGTCAAAAACCTTTCCTTGAAGAGCATGTCTAAGTGTGCTTGCAAGTTTTAAAAGTGAAGCAGTTCCCCTACCCCCACCCCAGCTCCAGCCTCATATTTTCATCTACGTAGCAGAATCCCCACTAGTATGAAACTCTGGGCCATTCTCTGGCCCCTCCGTAACTCATCCCCCATGAGGAGAAGGGGAGCTTTCCTTTTCAGTGAGTTTGGGAAGAGGAGATTGAACATGTATGGTCCACCTGTTTTTGTTTTTCTATCTGTTGGAAGTTGGCAATTGCTCTAGTCTGTCATAGGGTTTACTTCGTGGATCCTGCTCCCTTCAGTGGCGAGGCCTGCGGGTAGAGTAGTGTCCCCTCACATCCCGACATCTGATTCATTGAGCGGTGAGCCTTAAGAATTGTGAAGTCTAAGGTCACCGGTGGAGAAATTATGAAGAAGCTGTCACACGGTGTCTTATCTTCATGGTTTTCTTTAAAACTTGTTAATACCTTGTTTAGAATAACTTCTGTGCACTTAGTAACTTCTGTTTTGTTTCTCAGCTAGGTCTGTAGGTCATGAAGTGATTTCTTATAAAGCTTTGAGGTTATTACTACTATCTTTCACCAGGGCCGAAGCAAGAGCAAGTAGAAAATGGCATGTCTTATTTTATTTTTTCTACTAACGTACCCTTAAAATTACACTTTTCATCAGTCAATAATTATGCATGTGAATACTGGAAATTCAAATAGCAGTCCTATCTCCTGAAATAGGATAGATTTTAGTAATGAACAGACAAATAGAAATGGAGGCCCCTGCCAGATTTGAATATATCACATTCACACAGATAGAGTTAGAGGAGAGCTGATCACAAATACTTGAACCACCTCTTCAATTATTATTATTCAAGAAAGCTTATACCTGGAGTGACTTAATCTTGAGAATTAGCCTGGTATGCAAGCAGTATCTGGGTATAGGAAGTGGCAGGGAAATTGAAGAATGATTCAAATGAATA
The DNA here is from genome assembly GCF_041296265.1 of Equus caballus. NCBI lineage: Eukaryota > Metazoa > Chordata > Mammalia > Perissodactyla > Equidae > Equus > Equus caballus. Next base: position 89,053,269 of record NC_091698.1, read on the forward strand.
TGAGATGGTATTTTAAGAAAAGTCTATCTTTGAAAATGACTGAGGAAGATCTGGGGGAATCAAGCTGAAGGAGAAAAGGTATACACTTCAAAGAAATTCAAGGTTTCAGAGGCCGTGATTCAAAAGAAATGGCTAAAAAATGTACGTAGGACCCAATATACCAAGATTTAAGTACTTTTAAGTTTTTGGCTGGACCAGGGAGAGAGATCTTTTGATAATCAGGCCAGAAAAAGTGATCAGTGCCTGAGAAACCTTGAGAAACAGAAGAATATAGGGAAGAGCACAGAGATAAGATTGAAATAATTCCCCTGGATCGAGTTAGGACTCAGGAAACTATTGAGAAATGCCGTCTCACAGCTACAGATAGAGTATATCCTGAGAGCTAATACAAAATTGCTTCCTTGAAGATTGTGATAATTATAATAACAGCTTATATACTCTTTGAACAAATGTAATAGGGGAAGGCTAGGCGTCCCGGCGTAAAATGCTCGAATTACTGCTGAGTGAGTTTCAAGGTAAATTGATTATTATAAGCAGAGACACAGCTATTAACTGTTCTCTAAAGGATATGTTGTGGAAATTTTATAAAATAAGAAATCTAAGGCAAGATAAAGGATAAATGACATGAACAAGGGGGAAATAGCCAGATCTCAATAGGTAGAATCCAGACCTGGGCTAGATTTGGGACTGGATGAAGAAAAGCTCCTCGATAGGATTACCTGACTCAGGAGAACACGTTTTGACAGAACCAGAAATGAACGGCTACACATTTCTGAATATAGAGGATCCCAGTAGGGTCTGAGGCATATATTATAAAGAAAAATGTAAAAGACCATTCAACAGAGAAAATTAAGCACAGCTGTTTCCCCAACAATCTAAAGAATGAACACAAGAGGGACTCCAAGGAATATTGTGGGGGCAACATTGAAGTTGGAAGAACAGACAGAATTAGGTTGATAGATGGTTAGGGATATCAGGAAATTGAAAACACCCAAATATGACTGAATGAGGTCAAGCACTATTTGGAGAGCAAATAACTGGAGTTGTCCAAATTATAAATCAATGTATTTTGCCAGTAGGATTGCCTGTCATCAATACAAACACCCCACTGTCAGGAGAAAGCAGCATTGGTAGAAATGTTTTAGACTCAGAGTGTAGAAAGAATGCTTGATAATGGAAAAAGCAGGCACTTAGATGCTCTGAAGATTAGCAGGACCAATGATAGGGAGGCCCATGACTCTCCATTCTGGTACTTTGCTAGGGCCAGAGTATGGGCAACAAAAAGAACCCTTAGAAGTTAACTTCTGACTCTGTCTTCAATTAGTGGGATCACATCTACCTTCCTGGGGAATGAGAACGTGGAACATGCTTTTCTTCCTTTCCTTTCTCTTTTTTATTCTCTTCCTCCTCCTTTCCTCATTCCTTTTCCCTCCTTTGCATATCTCTTTCTAAAGAAACATAGAAATATGTGACTTCTTGTTTTGGGGAAGAAATATAGTAATATAAGATGGGATAACAGGAGATTTTAGTTTATTTTAACATTTTATTCTTCAGCTTGACTAGAAAATTGAAGATTTTAATTTATTTTCTTTGGCTTTGTATATAATTTTATTCTGAAAAACCTGACAATGGAAAGTGATTTGTATTCAAATTGGACTATAACTTTATTGGAATTTACATCAATCTTGATTTATCCATTTGATCACATTTCAGAATCTCTGATAGACTGTTTTAGACAAAGCGGCTTGAAATCATTTGGGATAGAATGTTGTAAAATCCTAGCCTTAGATATAGTATGGATCTAGAATAGACTTGATAAATGTGCTGTTGTAATCTATTTTAGACTTTCTATTTATTTATTTGTTGGTGAGGAAGATTGGCCCTGAGCTAACATCTGTTGTCAATCCTCCTCTTTTTGCTTGAGGAAGATTGGCCCTGAGCTAACATCTGTTGTCAATCCTCCTCTTTTTGCTTGAGGAAGATTGGCCCTGAGCTAACAGCTGTGCCAATCTTCTTCTATTTTGTATGTGGGATGCCACCACAGCATGACTTGATGAGCAGTGTGTAGGTCTGTGCCCAGGATCCAAACCCGTGAACCCTGGGCCGCCCAAGCAGAGTGCGTGAACTTAACCACTATGCCACCAAGCCAGCCCCTATTTTAGAATTTTTGGTAGCAAAATCTATATTATTTAGTGGTATTCCCAGGAAGACAATCAAGGAAAGTAATTCTTATTGAGGAAGTGGCCTTGCGAGGGTGGAGCAGTAATGTTGATCTCCTTCATGATGGAAGAATAGCCACACTCTTGGTTGACCATAAACTTAGTGGCTAAGCCCCGTGAAATAAGAGCCAGAAAGGCATGGAGTATTTAGGGGAGGATACCTCCTCCCAAATGATATTTTCTTATATGGAGTTAAAGCCCCATTATTGTAGCAATTCTTGCCCCCTCCCCTTTACTATTCCCATGCAGAAGTAGAGTAAGTCATATTATGGGAAGTCTGAGAGAACTGGATACAGGTAGGCAGCCCCCATTATCCTCTTACTGCCGGACATGTTGACCAGAGAAGACACATGTGTTTTATTTCTTTTGGCTATACACAGAGCACAGGGAAAGCTGAGACCTTTTCATGAAGGTGGACATGCTGATGCAGTTCTTGGGAAAAGTTCAATTTAGGGAATTGTCAATACCAAGAAGTTATAGAAAGGTCAAGTTCTCCTTGAAGAGCATCTCTGCCCATGTTGGTGCCATATGATGAACTCTGCCTAATCAACAAAGAGATGTCTAGTGAGAAAGCAGTGGGGACTGTACGATGTAGGTGCAAAACTGTGCCGCTAATTTCATAGCTTCAAAGGCAAGACTAAAGGCAGGAACTGATTCAAACAGAAACACAGATGGCTTCTCAATGCCAGGTCAGGCATTTAAAAATCTTTGAAATGATGACCGAGGCTATATCCATTTAAAGTGCTGAGTGTAATGGTGGGCATGTTAAATATATAGTTGAGTAATTTCAAGTATTCTATCTAAAAAGAATTCTGGAGATCCTAGAAACATAGTCCATCCTTAAGGAGTCCCACATATAGAAAATAGACCCAGAGAGAAGACCAGGGTCCCTTAACTTGCATATTCGGGCAATGTGAAACTGCCACCAGAAGTTTCATTCTGGAAACTTATGAGGTTCTAGTCATAGAAAATGAGTAGAAATAATTTGTGGGAACCACCACTGTTTTCAGAGGAAAATGATTTTAATGTACTTACAAGTTGTCATTTCACCATGTCAAGAAGAGGTACAATCTACAGAAAACCGTTTCCTTATTCCAAGTATTGTCTGGATTAGCACCAAGACAAAGTAAATTATATTTGCATGATTTGAAGTTACTAACTAATCAATAAAATAGAATTAGTCATGTTTACAAATTTTAAAAAGCCGTTAAACAACCCAATGCAGTTATATAGAAGTTTGACTTTTAATATACAAAGTATATTTATTTTAATTGTTTAATTCAGTAACAACCATACATATTTTACAAATGTTTCCATAATTTAAAAATAATACGTCAGCTTATATTTAATAGATAAATAAATGACCACAACAGCTTGTACTTAATAAATAAGTAAACTTCCACATTGAAGTCAACATGAGAAAATTGAAATATTTGATTCCATAACTAATAAGTTCACCAATTTTCTTTAGTAACTTATTCAAAAACTGACAACAAAAGATTAACTTGCAAGTTGTTTTTTTCAATCCCTAAAGGAATCCAAAGTTTATAATTAATGAGTCTAAAGAAATAAAGCTTGTTTTTTTTTGTATCAGTAGATGTGTAGATTAAAACATGAACAATCAATCATTTAATTTATCATGTTTCTCACATTATGTTTCCTGGATCACGGGTATGAGATCTTTTAACTCAATTTTTAACAAATGTGTTTTGAGTGATGCACAGAATAAATCTCAGTATTTATAGAGGAATATGTGTCAATGTCATAACTTCCTCATCCGTGTCCGATTATTCTCCATTTTTAACAATATTCAATTCATTTTTCTAAAAAGAAATCATTTCCAGGAGGGGTAAGAACTGTGTTCAGCAAACTTGATGGTTGGGTGTGTTATCTTTCATATTCGCATTTTGTTATTAACAACCAATTCATCCCTACACATACAATTCACAGATTAATAAGTGAAAAAGCTTTCATTAATAATTAATGACATTTTCTTTATTTGCTGAAGACTGAAATTCAATGAGCTGAGAACTTTTCTTAATCTTTTTAAATAATATTTATCAAAATTCTGAGTTTCATTATACTGTACTCCTATGATATTTTATGGCTATGTATGTCTTATAGTCAAAATATTTTGAATAAGTTAATCAAATTTATCCAACTTTTATTGTCTCCACTTTGACAAAACAGTGTAGGATATAGAAAAGGAAAATATGTGGGATTCTTTTTCTCCTTAGGGATTTCTTCAAGTAGTATGTCCTGATTTATTACATTCCTTCTATTAATTTGTATGTTCAACAACTATTATTGAGCTCTGACCGTGTGCCAGCATCATTCCAGAACCTGAAGATTGAGTGGTGTTGAAAACATTGCTTTTGCCCAGTTTGCCCTTAAAATGCAGAAGATTGATAGGAAATAAGCAGTAGATAGATGATTTAGTTTGAAATAACATCAGAATAATGTTCTTTAAAATGAAATATATCTGAAATTAAATTTCTTTGTATAGTTTTCGTGTTTGTATATTCTGAATGCAGACCTGAAGAATGAATCTAAACCTGTTCTTCTCAGTAGTAAAGCAATGGAAATAATTATTTCACTTCCCAAAAGAACCTCAGAGGAGGAAAAGTTTTGTAAGCTCCCTGAAGACAAAGGCCACATTTATCTGGTTCATCAAGTATTTTGCAAACACAATAAATAATTTTAGTATACAAAGGAAAAAATAAATACTGTTTTGTGGTGTAAAACGTCACGTTGTTGCATATTTACATAAAAATCTGTGCAAATGGATATTTTAATGCCTCCTGGCATTCCTAATACAATTCCCTTGCCCGTTCACTTCCCTACTCTGCTGGAAAATACCATTTCATTTTCTCTCTCCTAAAACCTCATAACCCTTTTCCCCTTTCTCCATGTATAACAGATGTCTCACTGAGAAAAGAAAAGGGATTAGGAATGACATTTCAGTAGCTTCTATTATTACACCTGACTACCTATCTACAGCTGTGCTCCAATGACAGCTCTTCTCTGGTGTTATCATAAATGAATGACTTCTGGTCCTAACAGAAGTTCCTCAACTCGCACATGAGATTCCGTGACTTTTGCCCATTGTAGGATATTGCTTCAATGTCTGCTTTCTTTTGTACGTTAAAGTTTCTCTCTCTGCCTTATCTCTCCCATCGGCATGCACATATCCTATTTCTCTGCACTGCTTCCCTCTCTTGCTATTGCCTTTTCTTTCCTTTCTCTTAGAGCAAACCCTTCAAAAGTGTTATCTGTATCCACTATTACTGATTTCTTCCTTCTCTATGTTGAACCCACTTCATTGAGTATTTCACCTCCACCCGACTCCTGAAATTTTTTTTTTCTAGGTCACTAATGATCTCCACATTTCTAAATCAATAGTCAATTATCCATCCTTACCTGGCTGGATACTCTGTCTTACTTGGCCTATCAACAGCATTTAACAGTTGATTACTGTCTCTTCCTAGAAACATTGTTTCTCTAGTGGATTTTCAGGTTACCACAATCTTCTGCTTTCCCTTGTACCTCACTACCACTCCTCTGTCTCCTTGGTTGGTTCTTCCTCAACTCCATAAACTTTTAAACTCCAGCGGTCAGTCTTACTGACTCTCTTCATTCTCTATATTCACTGCCTTGATAATTACTTCCAGTTACATAATTTTGAATACCTTTACTTTGATGACTCTCAAGGATATTTGCCCAGCCTGGACCTTATCCCTGAACTCCGGACTTGTATACACAACTGCCTACTTTACATTGCCACTTGGATTCATGACCGACATTACAAATTAACGTGGTAAGAAACTGAATTTCTGAACCATCTCCACCTCCATGAAAAATAAAGGCTCTTCTACAGCTTTCCTACACTAAGTGATGACAACCTCATCCATCCATTTGTTCAGACCAGACCTTGGAATTATTCTTCACTCTACCATTCTCTTCCTCACCACATATACTCCAACAGCAAATTTATTATCTTTCCGCAAAACACATCCAGAATTTGACTACCATTCATCACCCCAACTGCCCACCCTGGCCAAGCTACCATCATCTTTCACTTGATAATGCCAAACCATTTGCCACTGTAGTACATTTATACCAGCAATGTGTTCTACATTCTCATCACATTTGGTATTGTCACTCTTTTGTAGTAGATACGCAGTGACATTTTATTTTGATTTAATTTGCATCTGCCTGATTACTAATAATTCTTCACACGTTTTCATATTAGCCATTTGGATATCTTCTTTTGTAGAGTTCCTGTTTAAACTTCTTGCCTACATTTCAATGGCATACTTTTTCTTATTGATTTGAAGACATTTTTATATATTCTGGATATAAAACCTTTGTTGATTACATGAGTTGTAAATATCTCCTACTCAGCAGCTTGATTTTTTGGCCTCCTAATTGAAACTTTTAATAAAGGTTAAGTTTTTACTTTTGGTAGTCAAATTTATCAGTCTTTCCTTTACAGGTAGTGGTTTTAAATTTCTTTCATTTTATTTTTCTACCTCAAGGTCATGAAGATCTTTTCCTATATTATCTTCTGAAAGTTGTGACTTTCACATACAGATATACAGTCTCCCAGAATTTGATTTTGTGTGTACTATGCCAAAAGAGCCAAATGACTTCTTTTGTTTTCCATGTGGATATCCAATCTCCCTTTGGAAAAATAGTTCTTTTTCCCACTAATCTTCAGAATCATCTCTAAAACAAATTGAAGGTCCTAATAGGGTGATTTTCTCATTGGGTTATTGGTTCCATTCTACTAAATGATGATGAAAGGTCTTCTAAAGCAGATGAAAACCTCAGAAGTCATAAAGAAAATGTTGGTAAATCTGACTTGATATTAGTAAAATAGGTAAATTTTTAAAGTCTTGGCCTGATATAAAATCAGAGTCAACAGATAAGCAACAAACTGAGGAGATATGCATACAATATTTAAGCTATAGCATATTCTATGAATCAGTATGAAAATAATGAGCCACGCAATTGTAAAATAGAGAGAGGAAAACAGGGTTAGAGAGTTCACCAGGAAATCCATGAAAATGGCTCATGAACATATGAATACTTTTATTTTTCCCATAGTTAAAATATAAAATTTAAGACAACAATGAAATGCAATTTTTTTCCCTATCAGAATGGCAAAGGTTATTTATATATTAGAATATTCTGTTGTTGAGGATGAATGAAAACTGGCTCTTTCATGTTCTGTTCCTGGGACTAGACATACGTAATACCTTTTAAAGTGCACATCTCTGCTGACCTAGTTATTGCACTTGTGCCTGTGCTCATCAACTCATTTTATCCTCACAAAGCCCTGTGAAGCCAACACTATTATCATTCCATTATTATTATTCCACTTTACATACTTACTTATGAGGAAACCAAAACAAATATAGGTAAAGTGGCTTCCTCCAGATCAAAACCAGTAAAAAAAAAAAAAAAAAAAAAAAAAGAGCTAAAATTTTATTCGAGGTAGTCTGACTCCAGGATCTTAACCAAATTTTTTTTTTTTAAGATTTTTATTTTTTCCTTTTTCTCCCCAAAGCCCCCCAGTACATAGTTGTATATTCTTCGTTGTGGGTCCTTCTAGTTGTGGCATGTAGGACGCTGCCTCAGTGTGGTTTGATAAGCAGCACCATGTCCGCACCCAGGATTCGAACCAACGAAACACTGGGCTGCCTGCAGCGGAGTGCGCAAACTTAACCACTCGGCCACGGGGCCAGCCCCTTAACCCAATTTTACTGCCTCTCTGTGAATATGTGAGGGTGTTCATTGCAATGGCTTTATCAATACAGTATTAGATGTGACATAAATACCACACAGTATAGAATATTTTTGAAAGTACCTTCAAGCCATGGAATACAAAACAGCCATTATGAAAAAAATGCTGCAAATCTATAAGTACTGATTAAAAGACACATAAGAACCTGGTGATGCTGATTAACTCTGTGGTCCATCCTGGAAATCTGGAGTCAAAGGCAGATTTATTTTTCATTGTACACTCTTGCATGTTTTGAGGTTTTTAACATTAGGTATTTGATGCCATTTTTTTTTTTTTCAAGAAATAAGCAGTATAGTAATCCCAAACCTGTCCTAATAATGAGAAAATGTGATAAAAACAGATGATCAACTCTGTCTGGACCATGTCCACCCTAAGGCCTGCACTAGACATGCATGCTTTGTAAAGAAAGCTTTCCATTCATCTTTGCCCGCCATCAATGTAGAATCCTAGGAACGGTGCCTAGAGCAAATCTGGTATCAGAAGCAGGCTGTGGCTTAGCTCTTCACTTAGTTATTAAGAGGAAAATAGAAATGTGATTGTATCCATGACGTTGGGAGGCAATTTGCGGAAGGTGGCCCAAAGCTGTGGCGCTTCCTGCCGGGCTCTATCATGCCTTCCAAGAACCCTAATAGTTCATTCCTCAGAAGAAATGTCAAGCTGCTCATGCTGTCAACAGAGCAGATGCTCTGCTGACGTCTTTGGGGAACAGTGTCAAGTGACTAGAAAATGGATGCCAAAGATAAAATAAAATCCTTACCCGCATCACGACATTCCACGCTCCCCTTGACCCGGTGTTCGGCTGTCTACCCCAGGCCGCAGTGGTGGCGGCAGCCCCAGCTGGCGGAGACTCAACCAGACGCTCACTGGGACACCAGAAGACTGAGCTTTCTCTCTGCATCTTTCACAAGATGTTCTTTGGAATCATGAAGAAGAATGTGTCTATTTAATTTGCTTTACTTGGTGAAAGTTTCCCCTCTTACAAGACAACTTTTACTTGGGAGGTATCCTCTTTCTAGCGACATACGCCTTAAAAATATTGTCTTTTTTCTCGGTTTCTTCTAATATTTACATATTTTGTTCATAAAAAGCTTTTACTAAGACACACCATAAGCAATAAAGATACAGAAATGTAATTCTTTTCCCTGTGCTTTCTTAGGCATTGCTTTATTTGAAATTAAAACACACACAGATACACACACACACACCCACACACACCCCCCAGGCTTTTCAGCTCTGTTTTATAGAGGAGGAAAGTGAAATGAGTCCAAATAACTTGTCCAAAGTGACACAGCTAATTGGAGATGGAGGTGGGTCGAGCACTCTGGGCTGTGTGTTTTCCCTCATATTAAGAGCGGTGCTGTGTTCTCTGTGATTGTTGTCTTCATCCTCAGTAGACAGTATAGCTTAGGTTTAAAAATTCTAAAAACTAAAGTTGTTAATGTAGTGCTATCTTACTGCAGAGGATTTGGAGAATTCTGGACAAGAGGAGGATAACGAGGAGGAAGTAGGAAGGGAAAAGAAAATAAAAGTAGAAAAATAAAGAATTTTGACATTTGTTTGCTAAATATTCTTATTTTTTTGGATTATGAATTATATTTTTATTTCATTTCCACATTAGAAGTGTGCTTAATTTTACGAGTTCTTTCTCATTCTGTTCTATTGTGGCCTGCAGCTATTATACAATTTTGACAAACACTTCTTTAGGGAAAAGAATATAAAATTGGTAAACATATTCATAATGAGCAAAGAAATTACAATAAATAACACAATCATGATAAAATCCAGGAAAACAATATAATGTTTTATTTATCAAATTTCCAGCATAATTCTTTATTTTTCCTACTTTTTATTTTCGTTGCATTTTCTTTAATTGTCCCTATCCTTGAGAATGATTTTGTAATTATAATTTCTGAGAAGAAAATCAAAGTCAGTTCAATCTTCCTCTAGTGATGTAAATTAATTTCATTTAATAATTGATATTTTAGGAAAGATTGCTTGAGTTTCATAATGTTTTATTGGAAATATTTACAATTTTGATTTGTAGACAAATTTGGGAAAACTAAATTTTCTTTACATAGAGCTATAAGATTCAGAATATTATTGAGTATATATAAATGATAAACAAGAATAAACAAATAAATAAAACAATGAAATAGACTTTGTGTTGTTTGTCTAATAAATACTTTGTTTAACAAAAAATAAAATATATTCTCATGTGTATATATATGTATATATGTGCATATTTTTTAATGTAGAAAATCACTTTTCACTAGGCATCTCTGAAAAGTGAGTTCTCTTCTTATAATTTTACATGTCTGATGATTTGAATAACTTAAATAGAATAGTTTCTAGCACTGTACAATTCCAATATTGTCTTTCCTTCATTACCTCTATATTTCTAGTTCCAGGATTGTGACACAACTTTTGGCTATGCTCTTTCATGTCACAGCATCAGGAATCACCTCAGTAGTCATTTCCTGGTGGTCATTTCTACATTAGACCAGCTAATAATAATTTGATTAAATATGAGGTGAACTACACAATCATGTATAAATCAATAAGTTGTGATTTTAGTCAATAGTATCAAATCAAAAATACTATTTCTTTGTAATAGCAATTTTATGTTTTTGTTTAATAGTTGCCAGTGTGAATTCAACACATTTTTCTACCACATTTTCTTAATAGTTATTATTGATCACTCCATATTTTGAAAAATTCTTTGACATAATGAGGTAACAAATATAGAATCTCAATAAAGAAGTCGAAGTGACAAAATGGAACCAACTGGAAATCCTACAATTGAAAATACAAACTTTTAAGTGAAAGAAAAAAATTATTGGATAGGCTTAACGGCAGATTGGACACCAGGAAAAAATCAGTTCATTTGAAGAAAGAGCAGTAGAAACTATCAAACCTAAGTCACAAAGAAAAAACTAATAAAAAATGAATAATACCTCAGTGACCTGTGGGACAATATAAAGAGGTTTAACATATGTGTCAAAAGAGAAAAAATGAGAGGAAAAAGATTTAGACAGAAAATATATTTGATTAAATAATGGTGGATCATTTTTCAAACTTGATGGGATGAAACCAGAAAGACCTAAGTAGTTCAAAGTACCCCAAAAAGGATAAATAGAAGAGAACCAAAGCAAGCACATCCAAATCAAATTGTTGAGAGCCAATGATAAGGAAATACTCTTAAAAGTCACCAGAAAATTAAGACACATTTCTTCTCATAAGCAATACGAAAGACATAAGACAAAAGACATAGACATAAGACGTGATAAAAAAGAATAGACTCCATACGAACTTAAACTTCCTGAGCCAAATGAGCAGTCATTAGAAGGTTATGAGCAGAGAAGTGATATAAACTAATTTATATTTTCAAAGGATCGCCTTGGCTTTTAGGGTGAAAGTAGATTATGGGACAGAAAATGAGCAGAAGCAGAGAGACATTTTAGGAAGGTATCAGTAAGCCAGAGGTGAGTTGATGGTGACTTGGATCAGAGAGGAAGCAATCAATATGGTGAGAACTGGGGAAGTTTTGGACATATTTTAAAGGTAGAACCAACATCATTTCCTAACAGATTATATATGGGACATGAGAGAAAGAAAAGCATCAAACATGACTCTTAATGATTTGTCCTGAGAAAACAGAGTGATGAGGTAGCCATAAACTGACTCGGAGAGAAGTGTGGTTGATACAGAGGGATTTTTTGGGGGGGACGGGAGGGGAGAAATCAGGAGTTTAGTTTTGAACATGTTAAGCCTGAGTTTTCTGTTAAACATTCTGATGGATTGTTGAGTATGCAGTTACAGATATCATCTTGGAGTTTAGAAAAGAGAGCTAGTGTAGGGGTATAAGTTTGCAGGGCATTGGTATGTAGATGACATTTAAAACCCTGCAAATATATATGATCACTGATAGAGTGAATGCAGATGAGCTGATGAGTGGACAGAAGACTGAGGTCTGAAGCATTCAAATGTAGGAAAGTCAGGAAGAAGGAGAGGAGCCAGCGTAAGATACTTAGAAGGATTGGCCAGTGATAGAGGAGGAAAACCAAGAATCTGACTCCTCAAAGCCAAGTGAAGAAAGTGTCAAGAAGGGAGTAATTAACTGCAAAAACTGCTGGCAGATCAAGTGAGATGACGACATTGCTTATCTTGCAACTGGAAGAACTGGTCTTCATCGTGAGCGCAAATCACAACCGCGTCTCCCTGATATTTGTGGGAGGAAAGGACACAGACAAAATCATAGTCACCATCACACAAAGAAATTACATCTTTCTAATATCAGAAAATATGCCTAGTGTGTACGTTTCATATCAAAAGTTCACAATTCCCAAAACATTTATTTCACAGAATTTTTGATCGAGGTACAGGGAGAAAAAAAAAAGACAGAATTGAAAATCATTTGCACTTCTGTTTGAATGGCGTGATTTGTATGCGTCTTTATACAACATTCCTTCATTGACATGTAATTTGATATGATTCTTCAGACTTTTTTTAAATTGAAATATAATTCAAATACCATAAAATGCACTGACTAATCCCAGAACATTTTCATTATCCCTCAAAGAAAGGCTGTATCTGTTAGCAATCACTCTCTATTCTTATTTCCCCTACTTTCCCCCAACCCCACCACTCTTGGCAACTGCTAATTCTTTTTCTATCTCTATGAATTTACCTATTCTGAATATGTCATATAAATAAAATCATACAATATGTGGCTTTTTGTGTCTGACTTTGTTGAATTAGCATAATGTTTTCAAGGTTCATCCGTGTTGTAGCATGTATCAATATTCATTCATTTTACTGGCTAAATAATATTCCGTTTTGTTTATCTATTACTCAGTTGATGGACTTAGAGTTGTTTCTACTTTTTTTGCTATTATGAATATTGTTGTAATAAATATATTGTAAATCTTTTGTGTGAACATATATTTTTATTCATCTTGAGTATATAACTAGGATTGGAAATGCTGGATCATTTGGCAACTCCACATTGAACTTCTACAGGAACTGACAAACTGTTTTCCAAAGTGGCTGCCTCATTTCACATTTCCACCAGACTTGTATGAAGATTTAAATTTCTCTATACCCCAAATACTTGTTATTGATTGTTTTTTGTTTTTTGGTTTTTTTTAAGTTTTAGCCATCCTGATGGTGTGAAGTGGTTTTGACTTGCATTTTCTTAATGACTAATGACGTTGAACAGATTTTCTCATAATTAATGACCATCTTCTTTGGAGAAATCTTATTTCAAATTATTTCCCCCTTTAAAAAATTGAGTTATTTGTCTTTTTATTGTTGAATAATATTAATTTTTAGTGTGTTTTTTAAATTAGATTCATGATTTGCAAATACCTTCTCTCATTCTGTAGGTTAACCTGTTTTCTTGATAGTGTACTTTGAAATGCAAAGACAGAGACTTTTAATTTTGATGGTGTCTAATTTATCTATTTTTTCTTTGGTTGCTCTTACTTCAGATATTATAACTAAAAATAATTGCCAAATCCACGGTCATCAAATTTTTTTTGCCTGTTTTCCTCTAAAAATTGTTCAGTTTTAGTCCTTAAATGTTTTTCTTCAGGTCATTTCAAGTTCATTTTTGTATATTTTATGAAGTAAGATTCCAGCTTTTGCATGTAAGTATCCAGCTATCCCAGCACCAGTTGTTAAAAAGAGTAATTTTTCCCCATTGAATTGCCTTGTTGTTTTTGTCAAAAATCAATTGACCACAAATGTATAGGTGTATTTCCAGACTCTCAATTCTATTTAATTGATCTATATGTCTGTCCTTAAGCCAGTACCATGGTGTCTTGATTACTATAGCTTTGTAGTAAGTTTTGAAGTCAGGAAGTGTGAGTCTTCCAACTTTGTTTTATTTCAAGTTTGTTTTGACTGGTCTGGGTCCCTTGAATTTCCATATGCATTTTAGGATCAACTTGTCAATTTCTGGGAAAAAAAATTCAGGTAGCATTTTGATAAGAATTGCATCGAATCTGTGGACCAATATGGGCAGTATTGCCATCTTAATAATCTTCTCTTCTAATCCATAAACACAAGGTGTCTTTCCATTTATTTAGGTCTTTGATTTCTTCCAAGTGTTTTATAGTTTTCAGTATATCGGTCTTACACATCTTTTGTTAAATTTATTCCTATGTATGGTAGGTTTTTTATGCTGTTATAAATGGACTTGTTTTCTTCACTTTACTTTGCATTTTTCATTACTGCTGTATAGAAATGCAATTGACTTTTGCTTGAGTGTCATTTACATCAATGGTTAATTATAAGAAACTAAGCAGAAAGTTCCTCTTTCCCCTCAATTTTTAAATAAAAGTTGCATTTAATTAAAGATATATATCTCTTTGTTTAATTTCCTTTTAATGTGAAGAGGATGTCCTTACCTAATATTATAGCATACCTGGCTCAATTCTTCACTAGAAAGATGTTTTTTCTCACCACTGTCTCCTGAATTCTTGGAAGAAGATTACTCCTGTGCTCTGGAAGAAAACGTTCATTTCAAATAGAGCTTTCCTGTTTTCTCCTGGCCTGCTTATCTCGCCTCTGAGGCAGATCCAAACCCTAATTCCTACAGCTGATGGTAATACCAATGGAGATGGAGATGCAGATGGTGGTGGTTTGGAGTGGGGGTGTGTATGTGTGTGCGCGCGCATGCACGCATGTTTGGGAGAACCTTTGATGATTTTCTGTTTGAATATCAGTAACACTTGCCAATCCAAAATCCTGACAGAATTTGTGCAGTAGCTACTAGGGATCCGGGCTGACTTTGAGAAAAGAGACATTTCCTCTATCAGTTTTGTTGAGAAACAAAGTTTATTTAAGCAGCGTCAAGGTGGATAAATGAAGAATGCATTTGCTTTAACTGTAATATATAGGGAATAACTCATTAATTTTGGTGGATTATATATGAGGTTAAAAGGAAAATAAAACTCGTTTTCTTATTCCAAGAAGCTACTGTGATTTTTCTCTCTCAGTCTGCTTTTTCTTATTTGTGTGTGTGGATTCTGATAGAATGTTGAATCCTGACAACCTGTTGGATGAGATCCAACAATAACCAGTCATATCAGTGCAACCCAGGCTGCCCTCGTGGGACATGACAAGAAATTCTGCTGTCCTTTAGGATGCAATTACCCTGCTGGATGCTGTAGAGAGTGACCTTCTTTACTCTGGTATTTATTGAATCCAGACCTAATGTCTGGTCTCATTTCAAAGCCCTGTCTGCAATGCTTATCCCAAGGCCAAGTACAGTAGACAGTGAACCACCATAGCTGCCAAGAATCAGTACTTTGAAAAGCATCTTTGCCAGGAGATTATAATGCCTGTTCCCGTTAGAATCAACATTGCTTTTTCTGGCTCGTTTAATGTAAAATGCAATTCAGTTTCAAAGATAAGTACTTTAATTCACAAATGGTTGACAGCCGTAGGAATATGGTGTAGGCTCTGAACTTAAAAATAGTTTGGGTCTGATCACAAGGATGTCTGCTCTGAGAAATATTTAACAGGATAGGAACTGAATAGAGGATATTAGTATTTGGCTTTATCAGTTCAGAAATAAAGACGCACTGAAGGTATGACAATTGAGTAATGGGATTTGGAACTAAAGTCATGATCTTCTATTTCATATTAAGAAACATTTTGAAGAAGTAATGTATAGGTTTCATTAAAATTTATGCTGTGATTTATTTTATTAAACTTCTACAGTGATTTATTAGACATATTGCAAAGAAGAGGTAGTTCCGTTTTTCCCTATTTGGCTAGAAGTTAAGTACCCTTGAGTCTAAACTTGGGGGACATGTCCTTATTAAAATGGAACTCATAATTAACATTTCTGTGCATTTCCTATCATCCAAACATGCAAGAGGGACCATTTAAATGCCTAGCAATTAAAATGAAAACATTTTACTTTTACTGGCAGCCTTTTAACTTTTCAGTTCATCATATTTATAGTTATCATTATTAGACATCTGGAAAAATATAGTTATGCTTGCTATTTATATTACCAACTAAAGACTTTGAATCACTTTGTAGACATGATCTCATTAACGCTCTCTACATCTCTGTGAGGTAAGTGCAATTATCTTCATTTTATTGAGTTTAAATTACTTTTTAAGGTGTCAAAGAAAATTGCGGCAGGATATGGAAAAAATCAAGATCTCTCAGTGTCCACTCTAATGGTAAATCCTGTTCAATAGAATCAGGAAGAAATGAATCCAGTTTTAAGTGCACGGGGCTTAATTTTCTACAAATAGTCATTTGATGTAGCTATATGAGACATAACGTTTTGTAGTTATGCCATTTCCAGTATAATTCATCAGCCTGACCCATATTCTAATGTATTTGTCAAACCAATATTTTATGCAATGATATTTTCCCAAGTTTTCCAAGGGAAAGTTCTACCAAGAGATGGAAATAAAACTCACTTTTTGTGTGAATATTTTTACTTAACAAAGTTGTCATTGCCTTTCTAATTGTTTGTACTTTTTCAATCTCTACCATCCACAGCCAAGTGTATAATCTAGCCTTGGTTTTCAGGTGGTTGTTTAACATGTATACCTCTTTACATTTTACAGAAAGGGTGGAGGACTTTCCAGTGTTCATCTTATGGGTTTCCTGACTTATTATGGAATTGATTGTCCTTACTCTAAATGCCCTCTGCTCCTGAACTTTTATCGATGCTGAATACTTAGGCTAGGATTTTTCCCTCCTGCTCTGCTCCCGGATTCTCAGATATAATATAACAGATATTATAACTTATTGTGTTATTCTTTTTCTTACTATAAACATTAGCCCTCATATGTATGGTCAATTGATTTTCAACAAGGGTGCTGAGACCGTTCAATGGGACAAGAATAGTCTCAACAAGTGGTGCTGGAAAAACTGGATATTCACATGCAAAAGAATGAATTTGGATCCTCACCTTACATTACATAGAAAAAGTAACTCAAAATGGATCAGAAGCCTAATCTTAATGGCTTAATTATAAAACTTTTGGAAGAAAACATAGAAGGAAATCTTCATGACCTTAGACTTGGCAATGGTTTCTTGTTATGACATCAAAAGTATAGACAACAAAAGAAACAAGGTCATCATCAAAATTAAAAAATGTCTGTGCGTCAAAGAACACTATCAATAAAGTGAAAAGACAAACCACAGAATGATAGAAAATAAATCATATATTTGATAAAGGTTTAATATCCAGATTATATAAACAACTCCTATAGCTAAAAAAAAACTATTAAAAAATTGGCAAAGGACTTGAATAGATATTTCTCCAAAGAAGGTATACACAAATGGCCAATGAGCACTTAAAAAAGATACTCAGCATCATTAGTCATTAGAGAAATGCAAGTCAAAACCACAGTGAGGTACCACTTCACCCTAACTAGGATGGCAACAACAATAACAATAATAATGAAAATAACAAGTGTTGAAGAGAATGTGGAGAAATTGGAATTCTTGTACATTATCGGTGGGAAAGTAAACTGGTATAGCCGCTGTGAAAAAATGTCAGTTCCTCAGAAAGCTCAACATAGAGTTACCATATTACCTAGTAATTCCACTTGTAGGTATATTCCCCAAATAACTGAAAAAGAGGACTTAAACTAGAACTTGCATGCTAGCGTTTGTAGAAACATTATTCACGATAGCCAAAAGGTATAAATAATCTAGGAGTTTATCAACAGATAAAAGGATTAACAAATGTGGTATATAATATAATAGACTATTATTCAGTCATAAACATGAAGTACCGACGCATGCCACAACTTGGATGAACCTTGAAAACATTCTGCAGACATAAAAGGACAAATATTTTATGATTCCACTTATATAAAATATCTAAAATAAGCAAATTCAGGAGACGGAAAGTAGATTACAGGTCATCCGGCGGTAAGGGGAGGGAAAAATAGGGAGTTTTGATTAATGAGTAGGAAGTGTCTGTTTCAAGTGATTTTGGAAATAGATAGTGATATTATGGTTTCACAACATTGTGAATGTAATTAATGCTACTGAATTATACACTTAAAACATTTAAAATGGGAAACTTTATGTTATATATATTCTGCTACACACACAAAAATCTTACCCTTTACATTTCAGCCTAAACTACACAAGGTCCAAGTGAAACAGACATATTTAGTTTTCTATTTTCCAAAATGGGCAGCTGTTTATTGGCTTTTATAGTTAAAATAATACAGAAAGTGTTGAACACTTATCTCGTATTTCAACCCCCTCCAGTAAACATTTAAGCATTGAAAAAAACCCATTCTATTAGACAATATGTTTGGAATCTCTTTAGCCAAATACATGTTATATATAATAGGAATGGCCACATTTCTGTATATGTGAGAACGTAAAGTTCTTCTAGGAATAATGTACATAGATTTTAGTGCATGCATTGGTGATAACTATTTTGGCTGCTCCGAGAAGCTATTAAATTCTTTTTTTAGTCTATTCAGAATAGGCAAAGTTGCATTATGGCTATGTTACTGTATTATTATATAATATACGTCCTCAAGAGGCATGCTTTCCAGTTGGGAGGCAGAAAACAACTACACAAATACAAATTTAAGAAGAGCTTCTGCTATAAAAATATGAAGCCTAGAGTAAAACATCTTTACAATGGAAATCAAAATAATTATGTTTGTATATTCTCAATTTGATTTTAATAGCACACATTAGCTATTGATAAGGGAAAACCTTACCTTTTTTTCAAACAATTAATTAGCAAACACCAAATGTAGTTCACTTTGGACATTTTTATTGCTAATTGGAATAGCAAATTACATTCTGTAATCCAAAACTCCTATATGTAAATGTATGTATATATATACATACATATATATATCACCAAGATAAAGTTTTCAGAAAACAGTTATTAATATTTCTGTAGTGAGATACTCACACTGAAATTATCTCTTCTAGTATATTCCTCTCTGCTTCATTTTTTGAAAATGATTTCACAGCCTTGAGCCGCTAATGAGTCGTGACTGGCAGTTAGAAAACACTGAAAAAGTGAATTTCTGAAAAAGATTCATGGTATGAAGGTGAACAGGGAGTGTATTTAATAAGTAGCTGTACTTTTTTTTTCCATCATGATGCTAAATGGCAGTTAACCCAAACCTTATAATGATCAACTGGGCTGCTTCTTGCATCTATATAGCCTTGTGCAAAGGAGAGATTAACCTGGATTCCTAAATACATTTCCGTTATCTGTGAATAGCAAAAATATTGTTCTACCTGGCATTTTAATTAATCAAATATAGGTAAATGTCTTTTGAAAAACTACTTGAAAAATGCTATAGTTAGGACTGGGTGTTTGTAGCTGGCACTTGAGCTTCAGAGAAATGATAAAATCTCCCTTTCTCTCCCTCTCTCTCTCTCTCTTTCTCTGCCTATGTCTCCTTGTTTCTTCCATGGAGATGAAAGAGAAAAGAAAGCAAAGGAGATAAACTATTAGAGCTGTTATTCTTTTTCTTGCCTTGCTACAGTGTCTAGGACTTTCAGTGAATATTGGATAGAAGATGATGGAAGCAGACATCTTTCCTTGTTTCTAACATTAAGAGGAAAATTATAACTTTTCATCCATAAGGATCCACAAGTAGGTCCTTTATCAAGTTGAGGAAGTTCCCTTCTTCTAATTAATGAGAGTTTTTATTATGAATGGGTGTTGGGATCTAGCAAATGCTTTTCCTCTATAAATATCATTATATGTTTTTTTTTAATTTCTGTTGGTATGGTGGATTACGTATACTTATTTTTTTGAATGTCAAACCACATCTGCAGGCATGATATGAATACAACCTGGCTATTATATGTTTTTTATATGTATGTTGCTATATTATTTGCTAAAATTTGTTAAGAACTTCTACATCTATGTTCATGAGAGATATTGGTCTATAGTTTTCTGTTCTTTTAATACCTTTGTCTGATTTTGATATCACAGTAATGCTGGCCTTGTAAAATGAATTGCAAACTATTTCCTCCTTTTCTATTTTCTGAAAGATATTCTTTTTAGCATAAGTTATATTTTCCCTTATATGTCTGGTAGAATTCTCCAGTAAGTCAACTGGACCCAAATCTTTCTTTTAAAGTTTTAAATTATAAATTCAATTTATTTAACAGATATCATTCTATTAGTTTATGTATCTCATCCTAAGTGAGCTTTGGTAGTTTGTGTCTTTCAAGGAATTAGTCCATTTTAACCAAGTCGATCCGTTTATTGGAAAATTGTTTGTTTATAATATTCGCTTATTATCTTTTTAAAATTTAAATAAACTTTTCAATAAGTTTTATATTTAGCGAAAAGTTACAAAGATAGAACAGTGTGTACTACATACCATTTCTCCTACTAATGTCTTACATTACTATAGTAATGTCACAACTAATGAACCAATTATGACACATTATTATTACCCAAAATTCATTCTTTATTTGAGTTTCACTAGTTTTCCCCTGATGTCCCTTTTCTATTCCAGAATCCCATCTAGGATACTACATTACATTTAGTTATCGTGTCTCCTTATGTTTCTCTGGTTATCAGACTTTCTTGGTTGTTGATGACCTTGACAGTTTGAGGGGTACTGGTCAGGTGTTTTGTAGAATGTTCCTCAATTTGGGTTCGTCTGGTGTTTTTCTCATGGTAAGACTGTGTTATGGATTTTTGGGAAGACAACAGAGATAAAGTATCATTCTCAACATATTATATCAAAGTACATGCTATCAACATGATTTATCACAGGAAACAGAAAGCACATTCATATTTATTTATATATCAGATAGGTTTAGTCTCAATTAAATCGTATTCTTCTATGTTATTTTTCTGTGTGTATTTTATTTACTGTGGTTTTCTTTGCAGTCTTGCTTCCTCTCTGTCTGTCTTTCTCTCTTTCTCTATTGATCTTGTTCTCATTTTGAATCTTGTTCTCAATCTCACTCTTGTGTGCTCATTCTCTTGATTTCTCGCTCTTTCTTTAAAAAAATCTCATGTTGAGGACTTTTTGTTTATATATATCAGTACCTTTATTTTAAAATACTGTTTGGAATGGCCTTAGTCCCCCTCTTTCCTTACATAGGTTTTTCCTATTTGATTTGTCGGCTTCACTTTTAACATTTGGTTTCCATCTATTATCCATGCAGCAATCCATGAGCTTATTTCCCCTGTCTTGCTTAATTCTCCTCCCCTTCTTAAAATTCTCTTATTTATACTGTGCAAGAACTTATAACAGCCTTTACTCTTTATCCACTCTTGTCCCCATTTTTGTTTTAATCTTATATCCACAATTAATACATTTCTTTGCTTACCATCAGTTCCTTTGCTATTGGTTGTCATCTCTTGATTGAATGTAGCGGATTCCTAGAGAAGACTTGTGAGTTCACGGCATTTCTATTGCTTTGATATTTGTTGACAGCTGGGCTGGTTTGAAAATCCTGGGTTAGCACTTTGTGTTCTTAAAGTTTTGTTTGTTTGTTTTTGTTATTTTGATTTTGCTCCATTCTCTTCTTGCTTCATATGCTGCTGTCTAGAAGTTTGACGTCAACTTGGTTTTCTTTTCTTTAAGTGACTTGGTCTTTTTGTCCGGATGCTCAAAGAACTTTTTTCCCTCCTATCCTTAGAGTCCAGAAATTTTACTAGGATATATTTTGGGATTGAACATTCTATGTCAATTTTTTTCAGTAATGGGCTCTTTTCCTACGTAGATTCAGACCTTCTTGGGTTACAATTTTAAATAATAAGTTTCATTGTTTTGTTTTTCTTCTACAAAAAATCCTGTTCCGTGTACGTGAATTTTCTTTGCCTTTTTTTCTGTATCTATCCCTTTCTATCTGATGCATTTTACCTTTTTTATGAATTTATTTTTATTCTCTTGGCTCTTTTCATGCTACTTCTCAACCTCCCTTAGTGTATTTTCCAGAAACCTACTTTCCCTTAGTCACCTTGTAATTTGTGCCTTATTACTAAGCTGATTTTTCCCTTTCTTTCTGAGTGTTCAAAATTTTCATATCACATCTCCCTGGGTTTTTCCCATTTCTTCTCTCATGAATTAATTAGTTATTTTTAAAATATCAGATTCCGAGAGCTCTTTCACGTCTTCAAATGCTTGTTTTAAGTTACTTAATTCTCCTCGGGTATTGCTGCAAGTTTTCGCTGTTGCTATTTTGTTTTCTTCTGCATTGTTGTTGCTTGGGAGTATATTTTCTTCAGCTGAAATGTTTTAATTCTTATTTTCTGTTTTATTCTTATAGTAGATTTGTAAGGATGCCACTTTCAAGTTCTGTTCATTTTGAAAAGTCTTCTATTTTTTGAAAGTATCAATAGAGAATGTCTCTATGGCAACTGGCGTGAGGGACTTGGTTGTGTTCCTGTTTCTTACATTGAGAGTGTCCTTATTTGTTAGTAAAGTGAAACGGACATCCCTCACTGGTTGGCACTTTTCACTGGGATGGAAGATGATGTGCCTTTCGATTTTTCTCTTTTTTTCCTTAATTTCCACCATTTCCTCCCTTTTTTTTCTATTATACCCTGCTTCCAACTGGTATCTTCTGTTTCCAAGTTGCTTCATTCTTTCCCAGCAGCAGTGCTTTCCAAAGACTGCCAGCTTTTGATTCCTCAGTAATTAACATTCTGGTCAATGGAGTAGTAAACATTAGTATTATAACATTTAACGAATTTCCACAAACTGTATGCTTCGTTCATATAAGTGCATACACTACATGTGCTAAAAATAGTGTATTTTCTGTTTGTTACACTAGTCAAATTTCAAGAAGATTCATTTATTTACTTAAGCAATATACTGGGACAAACTACCAGCACTAATAAAAGATAATGAGTAAAATGAATCCCCAGACTTACATTCTAAGAGATCCAAATAATAACCCAATGGTTGAAGTGTCATAATATTTGTTTTGGAAGCTAGACTTGTAGTTATTTGCCTTAGTTCACAAATCAATTCTGGAGAAACAAAAATAAGTATTTTGCTATTAAACTAGGAAGTAAGAGACAGAATGCCATAGCCAAGAAAAAACAATTGGTTTTTGCACTCAAGAAAATTCAGAATGAGTGTTAGTTTTCTATGTTATTTGGATTAGATTCTGTATTTGTGCTATAATTAAAATATTTTGAAGAAAAAATTATCTTTCCCTAGTTGGTTTCAGAAAGAGGGGCACATTTTCAAATGGGTCTAGATATTAGTTTGAAGAAAGTTTTCTCAGGGCTGGCCTGGTGCCATAGTGGCTAAGTTCTCATGCTGCCCTTCGGCAGCCCAGGGTTCACAGTTTTGGATCCTGTGCGCAGACCTACACACCACTTATCAAGCTGTGCTGCAGCTTCATCCTACATACAAATTAGAGGGAGATGGGCACAGTTGTTAGCTCAGGACCAATCTTCCTCACCAAAAAAAAAAAAAAAGGGGGGTTTCTCCATAAAATCCAATTGATGCATCAATTATTCCAGGTATTGTATTCACAAACATTTTTAAGTGCTTGTGCTTCTAACATTCTTCTCTTTCTCTAATAAATGTGTTATTTTTTTAGCATCTTCTTAGAGTGCCCTACAGATAGATGCATGTTGGGTATATTTAACTTTGTATTTTCTTTCTGTTTTTGTAAGAAATGTATAAATTTAGCTCTTTCCTAAACTTAGTTCAAATCTGAGGGAAGCAGAAGAATGATAAAAGCACCAAGTCAATTATTAAATTAATATCCATAGTCTACTATGTGATAGTGCAACCAGAGATGTAACATAACATTTTTTTCATCTAGATGAGTCATTTATCATATATTAAAATATTTTTTAAAGTATGTTAAAGATAATGATGAAACAAGCAAAGATTCTGACAACTCGCTGTTTGTAGCTATCTGTGAATTTCTCGTGACTGAACAAATTTCAGTATGACATTATTTTTGTCTCTACCAAGACAGTATTAATCTTAAACTAGTTCCAAAAGTATGTGCATATTCATGCCCTTTCCACTTGTAGTAATGATGTTTCTGTTTCCTTCATCTTATCCTATTTTCGTAGTAAACTCTCATTCAGATCCAGCTTAAATTTGCCCTTGATGCAAAATGATGGCTCCATGCTCTGTGGTTCAGCAGCTAACACATTGCTTGGCAAATAATAATGATTTAATAACTGTTGAACTAAACCTGTAACACTTTTATTTTCTTCTTAATACAAACAAAAATAAGTTAATAAAATGGTATAACACCCATGTATCCTCATTCAGACTAAACAAATATTAGTACTGCCATATTTGCTTCAGAATTTTTCTTTCTTCTCCAAAAAAGAGAGAAGAATAGAGCACAATGGGGCTAAAGTCTCACGTGTTCCCATCCACAGAGATAACCGTCCATCTTTCTCAGGTGCAGCCATTATCATCAGTCTGATGAGTATTCTCTCTTCTATATATTTTTTGCTGAGGAAGACTGGCCCTGAGCTAACATCCGTGCCCATCTTCCTCTGCTTTATACGTGGAACACCTACTACAGCATGGCTTTTGCCAAGTGCTGTCATGCCTGCAGCCAGGATCCGAACCGGTTAACCCTGTGCCTCCAAGAAGTGGAATGTGCGAACTTAACCACTGTGCCACCGGGCTGGTCCCTCTCTTCTGTATTCTTATGTTTTACTGTATTTGTGTATTTTTATAAACACTATAGTATTGTTTAGTGTTTTTTAGCTTAGATAAAAAATATTAAATGACATATAATCACAAATTTATTTTTCAATAACTTATTTACATGACTTTATATTATTTTAAGATTGATTTATCCTGATATCTCTATATAAAATTTACTAACTTTTGGTGCTATTTAATAGTCTAAATTTTATGCACTCTCATGTTGATTGAATTGTGGTAAATTTTCTGAATATCTCTTTATTCCTAAAAATTAAGTAATGGTTCTCATTAAATACATCTCCATTTACAAATGTGCAACATTTTCTCTAGGGAATTTACCTAGAAATTAAATTAGTTAAATCTCCTTTAAATTGTTACATGATAGAGTATGTGCATTTTCAACTACAATACTTTTTCCATTTTGCATTCCAAACATTTTATAACATCCAACACCGCTAGTAGCTGTGTATAAGAGTCTTCCTTTACTTTCATCATTCCCTACAAAAATTATTTTGGAATTTTTTGCCACACTTATAGATTTGAGTACAATATACTTCTTTAAGAGTTATTTCTCTGATTATTGTACATATAATTTATCTATTATTTGCCTCTTTTAAAAAATTTAACCAATTTTATTATTGATTTGTAGGAATTTACTTATTCTTTCAAAAAATTTATTCAAGAAACCCATTGAGTGCCTTCTATGCATAAGGCACTATTTCAGGTTATCAGGTTACAGAAGCAAACAAGAGGAAGCCGCTTCCTCACAGAGTTCATGTTCCAGTGGAGAGACAGAAAATAATAGGATGAAGAGGTGAAACTTGAAGTGAAGATACAAGTCCTGTGAATTTCTCGGGAAAGAACATTCCAGAGAAAGGAAACATCAAGTGTAAGGACTTGAAGTGGGCACGTACTCGGCCTCTCCCAGGAACAGCAAGAGCTAAGATGGCTGCTGGGCAGTGATAACAGAGCTGAGTCACTGAAGGCGAGGTTGGAAAGAGCTGGGGGTCAGATTGTGTAGGGTCACGTGGGACGTGGTAATGACACTGCACTTTATTTTAAGTGTGTTGAGAAGTCACTGATGAATTTTAAGGAGTGAGATTTGATCTGTTAGTATTTTAACAAATGAGCTAGATTCGTTTTCAACGGGCAGTTATTCTTACCATCCAGGAGACAGTTGGCAATGTCTGGAGACATTTTTTTATTTTTACGACTAGATGGGTGCTAGTGTCATCTAATTGGTAGAGGTGAGGGATGCTGCTAAATATCCTACAATGCACAGGGAGGCCACCCCCCCAATCAATAGGTATCTGGCCCAAAATGTTAATAATACGCAAATTGAGAGCCCTGGTGTAATCATTTATCAATATGAAAGCAGCATATTTAAAGTATTCTCTATTAGGATAAGGCAATTACTCATTTGCTGTTCTTTTCTTTTTGAACTTTTCACTGTCTGACCACTAGATTTGGTTTTCAATATGAAGTTAAAATTCAACCTATTTTGAAAAAGAATTACATGACAATTTTATAGTGATTGACAGTTTTATGACATGATGTCATGCTATGCAAAATGTGCAGTGCAGGTGCCGCATTTTTATTTGTTTTATTTGTCATATATATTTGTGTTTGCTTATAGATGTATGTATATATATTTATTTGTGTGTGTGTGTAATTTTTACCCAAATTCTTGAGAATAACACATTCTTTTAAAGTACCTCTATTATAACACTTGACATATTTTGTTATACTTCTTTAGTTATTCATTTGGTTCCCTCTCCAGACTGCAGGCATAATGAAGTCAGGAGCCATATCATATTAATCTTAATGCTGGGTATCCAGGATATGCTTATTAAATGTTTGGTATAGTCAAGTGTTTTGAGATCTGCAAATAACAACAACATATGGGGTGTTTTCCAACTACTTTTTCTCCATAGCAATTATGATTCTGTTCCAGAGAAGATAATGTTAGATAAATGAAAGAGAACCAGAATAACAAGGTGGGATGTCATGGAGGATAAACTGACTCAGATGAAGTATATTAATGGTCAATTTAAGAAGTGGGGAAGATGACCCATTGCCATGTTTCTGACACAAAGCATTTGGAATTTACTCCCTGGCTCTACAGGCAGTAAGTATTTTAATGTCAATATGTAGTATTAACTTTGACAACAGGCCTTAGTGTCTATTTTGAGGTAATGCTCACAATACCTAAAATGTTCAGAGTCCTACCTGCTGTTGCCTGGCTTCCTGAATAAGCAGTGTTTGGAGTAAACAGGGACACAGCTGTTCCATAACTACAGAATTAATGATTCATGATCCTCCTTGTCAAGTTCTCTTTGGCTATGTGCGTAAAAAACAGGTGTGTGGTCTTAGGAATCCCTCCATGGCAACTCCTTCACATTGTCCATCTCCATTTTACCACCTCTCCACTTCCTGAATAGTCATTTTCTTTCTGTACAATCAATAGGTCATGAAAAATGCTGTTGACAAAACATGCTTATGTAAAGTCATTGTGGCAAGTGAGGCCAATAAGGCAGAATGTATCTATTAGAAACAAATTAAAAGAGAGGTAATCCAAGTTTGTCAGAGCCCTGTAACTCAAAAAAATGTTTACACTGCTGTACAGGGAAAACAACATCCTGGAAGCAGTGCACTTTCCTTGTTGACACATTAGGTGGGGGGCAAGATGATTACATATGAGAAATTGTTAGAAGACATTTTCTGCCAGAAGAGTCCACAAAATTGAAACAGTTAATTGGTGATTTAATCATGATTTGATTTTTCTTTATGTTAGTCCCAATAAAAACAATTTAAATATAAAATTGTTTGAAATTTAGACTTGTAACAATTAACTTGAAGGGTTTTTATATTTTATCTATCTATCATTCACTGAGTTACATGGTATGAGGTGGAAGATTAAGGCATTCAGTATCTAACTAAACATTGTTGACTGTGTTAAAATGGGTGAATTTAGGTTGGAGAAATAAAATTAAATGGCCACCTTCACGTAATATGAAAATTCAAATAAATATAGCCATCACGAGGTGGGCAGCGTGTTTCCTAGTTGAAGAGAGAAAACAATGCTTTATTTCTCAATCTGAAGCTTTCCCTATGTTTAATCTAAGCACTGTGTATCTGTTGTTTCTAAAATAGTGTCAGAAGGTCTGAGTTCTAGCCCCAGATCTGACTCTTAGCAACCTGATATTGATCAAATTATGTTCTCTTCGGTCTGTTTATTTATAACATCTTGATGATGTAGTTTGGGTATCACTGCAGTGGACGGCATTTAGTTCAAAAGACTCGTTTCCAACTGACCTGCTGTTTTACGTATTGGTCACATATTTTTTAACTAACGTAAAAAACATAGTAGTTGTTTTACAAAATGCTAAATGAATATTTTAAAGTATGTAATAAACACTCACGTTCACCAGCTGTAAAGATATTTTAATAAGCTCAAAGCAACACAGAGCCACATTCTTATGAGATAAGCAAGGACAAATTATATGTCTGCATTTGAAGTTGATAACCAATTATGTAAGTATTAAGTATTCTTAGAATGACAGTATCTAAACAATAATAATGAGGAGGATATTATTTCTAAGAAATTTACCTTACTGACAATGAAAAGTTAAGTATTAAAATGAACCCAAAAGGAATCATAAGAAAATAGAAGCGGAAAGTAGTGATGAGACTAAAACCTTTGAGAATCATTCTCCTTTGTCACAGAGGATAACTTAGTTCAGAGAGACCAGGATGCACTCAGACAGTAAGAGCTCCTGGAGATGGAGAAGCGCCATCTGTTGCCCAGCTTTGCAGATTCATTCATGAAAGTTAGACCAAGCTTTTCTCTCACTGAAACTTTGCGTTTGCTTTTTATCTACTTATAAAAGAGAAGGCTAGAGACCTATAAACTGTTAAGACAAGTATATTTTGGCAATATACTCACAACATACAATGGCAGGACATGGAGAGTATAACCTCAATAAACATTTATATTGGAAAGGGTAGTGATGGGAAGCTTATAGACGTCACCAGTCCATAGAAATTCCAAAATCCCAGTGGGCACATTTGCCGAGAACCATTACCTTGAGAGTCGGAAAGGTTCTTTCATTCAGCAGCAGTTCTGCTTCTTGAAAGCGATTCCTCCATTTCTTTTTTTCTATGCCTCTTGCCTCTGCTGCTCTGAAATATTCTTGCTCTGCCATCATTTTACTGGGCTACTGCAGAAGAGTCAATAGAGAATATTCCCTTGATGGTTGAGCAGATTTCTGATCCTATTTCCTGTCCATTGAAAGTTGAGGGACCAAGAGATATTTTCATGACTTGAATGGTCTAGGATGCCTTAGATCAGTTGTTAGTGCATTTGCAAATACAACTTTCTCAAAAATTTGTAAGTTTTCTATGAATTGATACTAATCCACTCCACATACTAAAGCTGCACCTACAGTTCTTTTTGAGATATGCTTCTCTTTTGTATTTCAGTATATATATATTTAGTATATATGAGCTATTTGTATATGCACAGTCATGTGCCACATAACCACGTTTTGGTCAATGATAGACCACTTATACAATGGTGATCCCATAAGATTAGTACCATATAGCCTAGGTGTGCAGTAGGCCATACCGTTTAGGTTTGCGTAAGTACACTCTATGATGTTCGCACAATGAAATTGCCTAATCATGTATTTCTCAGAACGTATCCCCATTGTTAAGTGATGCATGACTATATAACCTATTTGAGTATATATAGCCTGAGTTCATTAGGTGGGCTACTTATGCCATATTCTTGTCTTGGACATAGCACAAGCCCAAGAAAAGAAGCACATTTGTGCAAGACCATTTCAAGCTTCTGTTTAAATCATATTCACTAACATAATATTTACCAAAGCCAGTTACATGCCTATGCACAATATCTGACAAGCACAGAAATATATTCTTCCCATGTAGGTCAAAGGGAGGTAGCAAATATTTGCTGAGCAATAATTTAATATACTACACCTATCGTACGAGTGGTAAGCAGAATATCTTCATGGCTCCAGGGCTGAAAGGAAGAGAAAATATCTACTCACTATAGAGATTCATTGAATTAAAGGGTGAACAAATCCCACATTCAGTGATATCACAGTTAGTGACAGAGGTTAATTGCTCTATGACCTTCGGGAATTAGTCATTCCTATTGGCAGTACAATAGGTTTAATGGAAGGAAAGGAGTAAGAACAAATTTTGATCAAATAGGCTCGGTGGCTTTGTACAAGGTATGAACCAATCTACCTAGATCCTGTTCAGTTACATAGGCATAATTATTGCCTAGTTTGTTTGACACTATACAGAGAGACCTACATTTTTGTCATTATTGAAATGTTATATCCTTCTGATTCCTACTTTCAGCACAAAACACACCTGCATTGTTTTTCTCTTCTTTTTAGCTGACAGAAAGGATTAGATTTCAAAGAGAATTTTTGTTAACCCCAGTGGATGTAGTGAAGTGTACAGTTGCAGTGATAAGAGATAGGAAATAATGTTATAAGTTAAAGTCTCGTGCTGTCTAATTAGAAACAATTATTTAATGTGATGGTAGATAAAACTGAGCACGTTCTGTGCTGCGATTGGGGAAATACCTCAAGCACCACTGTGCGTGTTCAATCTACAGCTACAGTGCATATTTATACCAACTGTAATTATCACACTGGAGATTTATAAAATAGATTTCCGATTATATTCTTTCTCTAAGGTGAAAAGACAAATTTGTTACTCTGTGATGAAGACAAAACTAGAGTAGTTCTCCCTTATTTATGGGGGATACGTTCCAAGACCCCCACATGTATGGTGTTCGGTACTATGTTTTTTTCCTATACGATGCACTTATCATTCACTGTGGCTGCAAATTCTGCAGTTTGAGGTGTGACAGCAAAGCTAGCATAATTTTTTTTCCTTCTTCACAATCTTGGATAGAAGATTTGTTCTTACCATAGATCTTAGCAACCTCAGCTTACAGTTTTTTTCTTTCCTTATTAAATCAAGAACTTTCACCTTTTCACTTAAAGGAACACTTTACGGCTTCTCTTTGGCATATCTGAAGTGCCAACAGCACTACTCTCCCACTTTGGGGCGATTATTAAGTAAAATAAGGGTGACTTGAACACAAGCACTGCAATACAGTGATGGACGGTGCAAGATTTCATCATGCTACTCAGAACAGCGGCAATTTAAAACTTATGAATTGTTTATTACTGGAATTTTTCATTTAATATTTTTGGACTGCAGTTGACCATGAGTGACTGAAACCGTGGAAAGCGAAACCATGGATAAGAGGGGAATACTGTATAGACCAATTTTCATGCAAAAGACGTAAAATTCTGGTAGATCAATATGCACAATCCATTTTAAAAATGATCCACTAAGCTTCTCTGTTAAAATGGCAATTTAGGCATGGGCCTAAATCTCCCCTCCTTCTTCTGAATGCATAGTAATGCTGTAAACACACACATACACATTAAAATAGATATATTTGCATTTAATAAAAGAAAGAAAACTGGAAAGGAAGCACTTAGTGGTGAGTAGGGGATGAGATTGCATCGTCCTAGGGATTCTGATATCACCATTAGGGGCTGGAGATTAAACGCCAAGAGAGCATGAGTGTCACATCCATGTGCAGGAGGAAGCTGGGACTCTGGATCCCTGGTCACTTCCTGTCATGAAGCTGAAGGTGACTTTGGGGCCCCAAGCCACAGGCAGTATCAGCTACCCCCCAGAAAAACAGTCCTTGATGCTGCAATTGCAAATAATTATTCTGAGACCTGATAGAATCTCTGGTAACTGAAGACTTTTTACAGCTGGGTAAGTGTTCCTGAGAAGGGTCTCATAACAGCAATCATGAAATTACTCACAGGGTAATCTTTTATAAGTAGGATATATTTGCAACAAATTCCATCGAATTAAGATTATAGAGAAGATATCTCTGACTAGAATGTGAGAGAGCATTGATCAACAACAAAATGAAAGCAAAATAATCAATCAACCAAATAAACAAATAAAACGAATGTGCAAATACAACAAAACAGATTTCCAAGTAGTCCATGGGTTAAAATAAAAATGAAAGTGAAAATTGTGAAATGCTTGTATTGTTTTTGTTTTTAAAAAATGCTTAGCTTATTCAGATTCAGTTGAGTGGTAATTAGAAGCAAACTCATAGCCTTACTTGTATTTTTAATACTTGAAATTGAATATGAATATTTAAAAAACTAGAAAAAGTCAACAGAGTAAATTTTAAGAAAGGAAATGAAATTAGTTAAAAATTACTGAGATGGAACAGAAATAGACATATAGGTCAATGAAATACAATTGAAGAGTTCAGAAATAAACCCACACATACAGAATCATTTGATTTTTCAACAAGGGTGCCAAGATAATTAAGCAGAGGAAAGAACAGACTTTTCAACTAAATGGTGTTTAGACCACCTGATATCCACATGCAAGAAATTAGGTTTGGACCCCTGTATTACACCATATACAAAGATTAACTTAAAAAGGATCAAGAACCTAAGTGTAAATCTAAAACACTTCGAGGAAAACAAGTGTAATCTTCATGACCTTGGGTTAGGCAGTTTATTTAGATATGACACTAAAATAACAAATATAATAAGAAAAAACTGATGAATTGACGTGCATCAAAACTAGAAAATTTTATGCTGCAGAGGACACAATCAAGAAAGTAAAAAAACGACCAAAAAATGTGAGAAAATATATCTGAAAACCAGATATCTGTTAAGGGACTTGTATCTAGACTATACAAAGAACTCTTAAAGCTCCACAATTTAAAAACTGAAAATTAAAAATGAACAAAGGATTTGAATAGACGTTTCTCCAAAGAATATATGCAAATAGTTAATAAGTACATGATAAGATTCTCAACAGCATTGGTCAACAGGGAAATGGAGCTCAAAATCACAATACGATAGAACTTCACATTGACAAGGATGACTACAATCCAAAGGGATAGGCCAATAACAAATGTTGGCAAAGATACTGAGAAATTGGAATCTTCAAACGTTGCTAACGGGAATGTAAAATGGCACATTCCCTTTGGTAAACAGCTTGCAGTTCCTCAAAAAGTTAAGCATGAAGTTGTCATATGACCCAGCAATTTTACTCCTAGGTGTATAGCCAAGGGAACAGAAAATCTAGGTTCACACAAAAACTTGTACATGAATATTCATTGCTGCATTACTCATAATAGCCAAAGAGTGGAAAAAACCCAGATAGATATCAACTAATGATACATAGATAAGATGTGACATATCTGTAGAATGGAATATTATTACCCATAGAAAGGAATGAAGCACTAATACATGCTATGACTTGGCTGAGCCTTGAAAACACCATGCTAAATGAAAGAAGCCAGTCACAAAAGACTACAGGTTGTATGAATTTATTTATATGAAATGTCAAGTGTAGGAAAATATGTAAAGACTTAAAGTAGGTTAGTGGCTGCTTAGGCCAAGGAGGGAGTGGGAGAGGATGGGGAATGACTAAGAATGGGTACGGGCTGTTTCAGGATGATGAAATGTTCTCAGCTTAGATCATGGTGATGGTAGCACACCTCTGTCAATATAATAAAAATCACTGAATTGTAGACTACAAAAGGGTGAATTTTATATATGAATTTCTCAGTAAAGATATTTTTAAGTTAATCAAATAATATACAAGCAAACACAATAGAGTTAACTTATAAAACCAGATTGATTATTTGAAAAGACTAATAAAACTATGAAATTCTGGCAAGATTGTTTGAAAGTAAAGGAGAGATGATAAATTTCCTTTCTTAGGTATCACAAAAGTAACTTATTTACCAACAATTTGTATTAAAAAGAGAGAGAAAAAAACCTGTGATATTATTTTAAAGCTTTATTGAACTATAATTTGTGTAACATTAATTTGACCCACCTCCTTTAAGAATACAATTCAATGATTTTTTAGTAAATTTATAGTCTTAATACCATCAACACCATCCAGTTTTAAAACATTTCCATCACTCCCCAAAATTCCCATGAGCCCATTCTCTGACAAACCACACTCCCCCCACCTCAGGCCCAGGCTAGCAAGAATCTGTTTTCTGCAAAAGTAAATTTGCCTTTCCTGGATATTTCATATAAATGGTATCATCCATTACATAGTTTGGGATGGTGTGTGTGAGAAAGAAAGATATTTATTTTACTTAGGATAATGTTTCTGAGGTACACCCATATTAGAGCTTGTATCAGCATTTCACTCCTTTTTTACTGATGAATATTATTCCATTGTATGGATATGTCACATTTTCTTTATCCACTCGCTGTCTGATGGATATCTGGATTGTTTTCAATTTTGGCTACAATAACAAAGCTGCTATAAGCATTCACATCCAAGTCTTTGTGTAGATAACATGTTTTTGTTTTTCTGTTAGATTCTTAGGAATGAAATTGCTGGGTTTTATGAGAACTTATGTGTAGTATAACTTTGTAAGAAACTGAAAAACTGTGTTCAAAATTATGGTGGTTGTAGTTTATCCACATCCTCACAAACTCTTGGTATTACATATCCTTTTATTACAGCCAGTGGGTATATCTTGTTGTGGTTTTAAGTTACATTTCTCTGAGGACTAATGATTGTAAGCACATACTTATTAGCCATTTATATCCTTATTTTGTAAAATATCTATTCAAATATTGTATCCAATTTTAAATGGATAGTTTGTCTTCTTCTTATTGAGTTGTATGTATTCTTAATGTGTTCTAAATACCAGTCTTTTATCAGACATGTGACTTGTAACCATTTTCTCCCAGTCTATTAAATTTTTATTTTTAATAAAATAATTTTAAGTCTAACTTTGATCGTAATTTAATGAAGTACAATTTATTAATTTTATTTTACAGTTCCTGCCTTTGGTGTTGTATTTAAAAGTTCTCTGCCTAATTCAAGGTCGAAAAGATTTTCTCCTATGTTTTCTTTCAAAGATTTTGTATTTTTAATTCTTAGGTTTAGAACTATGATTTACTCTGGGTGACTGTTTGTGATGGTATGAGGTAAGGAATTTAGAATTTTGTTTGCTTGTGTGTTTGTTTGTTTTTACATGTGAATATCCAATTGTTCCAGCATCATTTGTTGAAAATGTTATTCTTTCTCATTGAATTGTCTTGGCACCTTTGTTAAAAATTGATTAGCCATGAATTTAAGAGTATATTTGTGGACCATCAATTCAGCTTCATTAACCTATATGCCCATCCTTATGCCAATACCACACTATCTTAATTACTCTGGCTTCATAGTACATTTTGTAATCAGGTAGCATAAGTTTTCCACCATTTTTCTTTTCAAGGTTTATGGGCTACTCTAGGTCCTTTGCATTTCCATATAAAGTTTAAGATCAGCTTGTCAATTACTGCAGAAAATCTTGTTAAGATTTATATAGGGATTTCATGAAATCTATATATCAATTTGGAAAGAATTGCTATTTTAGGGATGTTAAGTTCCACAATTCATGAACATGGAAAATATCTCCATTTATTTAGATCTTCAATAATTTCTCTTACCAATGTTTCGTAGTTTTCATAAACATATTTTGTACTTCCCTTGTTAAATTTATTCCTAAATTTTTTATTTTTATGACATTATTAAAATAATTGTCTTCTTCATTTCATTTTCTGATTGTGACTAGTATATCAATTATTTTGAAACATAAGTGAAACTGTTAGTTTTCTAGAACAACAGATTTAATGCAGTTGATTCAAATATAATATATAATTACTTTTATTTTATGAATGTATTATTGTTATTTTAAGGCCTATATGCAGATAGGTCTTCATCAAATGTAGTTAAATCTATTGATTTGGATGTGCACTATGATGTCAATACTTTTGCAATGAATGTGTTTATTTACTCTGCTTTCTTTACTTTCACATAATTTTTGTTTTGATGCTGCATGTTTTTCCTGCCTTTGTTTATTCAAAATTATAAAAGAGTATTCTATAAAGGAAAGATGGTTAGAGAGTTTAGATGAAGTTCCAGCTAGATAGCTTTCTTATTTCCCATGGATGTCACCATATCTACCATTAATCCCACTAACAAAGAACATCATATCCCTTTGATTATTAAATCCACTCAGATAGGAATAATTCTAACTCTCCTAGGCACTTTTCCATGTCTCAGCCTGAAACTTACTTTAGAACTATTACAGTACAACAGTTCTTCTGTTTGAGAAGAAACCTGCAAATTTAATAGGTAGAGAACTATTTGCAAATGGAACTAACAGATAAACTGTACTGCAGAGGAACTATTTTTAGAAGTCTCAAAAAATTCTCCAGCAGACAATCAAATTATAGCTGATCTGGAAGTCAGTAGACTTACACTATGTATAATTCAAAAAATAACCCAAGAATTAGCTATGGTCTCAGAATCGCCACAAGCAAAAAACTCCAAGACCAAGGCAGAATAATTGGAGCCAAGCCCATAAGAGTCCAATTTAATACTTGTAAGCTGCTAGCTAAACTTTCCCAATATTTTCTTAAAACTAAAGCCAAAGAAATCTTTGGCCAATAGTAACCAGAAAAAAAAATAGAATTTATTAGAAAAATATTGATATACCTTTTGAACAAGTCCTTGTAATATGCTAAGCTAATGAAAAAAGAAAAATAAACTCCCAATGTTCAAGGATCTAGATTTTATATGCAGAGCAATTAATAAATAGTTACACCTTGATTCTCAGTATGCTTAACCTAAGCATAACACTTTGGATCAATCTGTAGCCGAATTCTTTATAATAGATTTATGCTCTGCTTTCTTAAAGGTCCCCACTGATAAGTGCATCCAATACTTACTTATTTTCACTTGGAAAAAAGAAGTCAAGAGTTTACTTGGAAAATTATGCTGCAGGGACTTATGAAGTTCTATCCTATTTGTCTCGTCTTGTACCAAACTATTAAATGCTCCGACTCAAAATATTGATGAGCTCATCTTATGTTCCATTGATCTGGGCAATTTAGCACTAATTCTATCCATCTACTTACTGATAGTGGGCGTGGAGCTTCTCAGAAAATAGAAAAGCTCCAATGTTGTTATGCAACAATTTATTATCTTAGTCTTCATCGAACATTGAAGGAAGGACATTATCTACAAAGATATCATGTATTATACAAAATTATTCAAGATGAGCCAATTATGTGTTGTAAAAGTGGGTACCAAACATGTCTAAACCAGCAAGGCCTCTTTTTTATTTTACTAAGTCAAATATCTGGAAACCAGTTCTATGGAACCCAGAAAGCTAAAAGGCCATCACTGGTCTCAAAATATCTCTTCGTTATCAACCTATAGTGACTTTCTCTGATTTTTTAAACCTTATTGTTGCTATGCTATATATCCTTGTAAAATTATTAGCCTTCAATGTTAAAGGAAAAATCTTCAGTTCCTACAAGCAAGAAAATGACATGACATATAATTTTTAAAAAATTTGATGGCCTCATATTCTCAAATATTGAAGCAGCCCCGGAATACCCAAAATAAACTCCACGTGGTCATGGTAGGTAATTCTCTTTATACCTTTTTGGATAGGATTTGCTAATATTATGTTGAGAATGTTTGCATGTATGTTCATGAGAGAAATTTTTCTATAGTTTTCCTTTCTTGCACGGTCTTTATCTAGTTTTGGTATTAGGGTAATACTGACCTCATAGAATGAATTTTGATGTTCTTTCTGCTTCTATATTCTGGAAAAGATTGTGAAGAATTGGTATCATAGCTTCATTAAATGCTTGTAGAATTCACCAATGAAACCATCTGGGCCAGGTGCTTTCGTGGAAAAAAAGGTTCTTTGTATTTTATTTATTTCGTGTAGTAGCTATATGCCTGTTTAGATTATCTATCTCTGCTTGTGTGAGTTTTGATAGTTTACGTCTTTCAAGGAATTGGCCCATTTCATCCAGGTTATCAAGTTTGTAGGCATAGAGTTGTGCAAAGGATTCCTCTATTATCTTTTGATAAAGTCCATGGTATGAATATTAGTGTCCCCTGTTTCATTTCTGATATTGGTAATTTATGTCTTCTCTTGTTTTTTCTTATTTAGCCTGGCTAAAGTTTTATCGTTTTATTGATTATCTTAAAAGACAGCATTTGATATTGTTGAAAGTCAATCAATGTAATCTACCACATCAACAGGCTAGAGAAGAAAAAAATCACGTGATCATATCAATGTGCAGACAAAACACCTGTCAAAACCCAACATCCAGTCATGACAAAAACTCCCAGCAGCTAGGGAAAAAAAAAAGTGCCTAGGGATAAATATAACAAAGTATATATGGGATTATATGCTGAAAACTGCAATACTCGGATGAAAGAAATTAAGATTTAAATAAATGAAGAGAAATTCCATGTTCATGGATTGAAAGACTTAATATTGTTAGAAGTCTATTTTTCCCAAAAATTTCCCCCCAAAGAAAGCAGTGTTGCAAGATTCACATTACCAGATTTTAAGACTTACTATAAAGAAATAGTAACCAAATCAATGTGGTTTTGGGGAAAGAGAGAGACATAGATCAATGGGACAGAACAGTGAGCCCAGAAATAGACTTAAACAAATGTGGTTAATTGATCTTTGAAATTGGGTCAAAGGCAATTCCATAAAGAAAGATAGTCTTTTTAACAAATAATGCTGGAACGATTAGATATCCGTGTGCAAAAACAGCAAAACAAAGCAAAGAAACCTTGCTTCAGACCTCTCAAATTTTTCAAAATTAACTCAAAATGGATCATAGACTTAAATGTAAAATGCAAAACTACAAGATGCGTAGAAGTAAACATATAATAAGATGTACATAAAATTTGGTTTTAATAATTATTTTTTGGTACAACACCAAAATCATGATTCATTGAAACGATGTTTGACTATATTTACATCTTCTTTTGTTCTGCAATGAACATTGTTAAGAAAATGAAAGACAAGCCACAAACTGGGAGAAAATATTTCCAAAATACATATCTGGCAAATGACTTGTATCCAAAATACACAAAGAACTCCTAAAACAACAAGAAAACAAACAAGTCAATTAAACAGTGGGTGAAATATCTGGACAGATAGCTTATCAAAAAAGATATATAAATGGCATATAAGCGTATGAAAATATGCTCAATATAATTTCTTATTCTGGAATTCGAATTGAAATAAATGTGAGATCCCACTAGATAGCTATTACAATGACTAAAAACAAAACAAAACCCAAATCCAACCAAACAAATGCAACTAAATAAACCCTTGGCTACAGCAATTGTTGGCAACGATGCAAAGCAATAGGGACACATGGATTGCTGGTGGGAATATAAAATAGAAAAGCCTCTTTGGAAGACAGTTTGGCAGTTTCTGATAAAGGTAATCAGAGGCTCACTGTATGATCCAACAATCCTGATTTTAGACATTTACCTATAATAGTTGAAGACTTATGTCCACACAAAAACCTACTCAAAAATGTTTATTGCAGTTTGTACAAAAACTCCCCAAAGTGAGAGCAATCAAGATACCCTTCAATAGGTGAATGGATAAACCAACTGAGGTATATCTACTCAGTGAAGTGTTATTCTCTATTAGAAAAAGAAATGAGCTATCAATTCATGCAAAGACATGGATGAATTTTAAATGCACATTGTTAAATGAAGTAGCCAGTCTTGAAAGGCACCATATTGTATAGTTCCATTTATATACCATTTTGGAAATGGCAAAACTATCATGCAGGTAAAAGTGAGTGATTTCAGGGCTTTTATGGGTTGGGAGAGAAGGTTGAATTGATAAAGCACAGGGAAATTTTTAGGGCAATGACACTATTCTGTACGATACTGTAGTGTTAGTTATATGTCACTGTGTATTTCACAGCCCAGAGAACTTTACAGTAGAAAAAGTGAAACTTAATGCAGGTAAATTGAAAAGAAAATATATTTGTGCAGTCAGAGGATCCTAGGATAGAAAGTTGACTATGTAAAAACTATCGATCTGTACTACAAACTTATTAAAGAACCTCACTGGGGAAGGTAGAGGAAATAAGTACTGACCTAAGTAACATCATAAATGACTAGATAAAACTAAAGGCGAAAGGAACTGCAAATAAACACTGTATTCTAGTTAAAAGTTGTTTCCCATAGAGGTACAGTTTAGCAATTCCAATACTACTGTATATGTATACTAGATTTGGACAATTAAGTAAATAGAGAAGGATCTTCACTGTTGGATTTGGAGATTACAGATAATCAAGGAATAGAGGCTGGAATAATCTACGTGGAAATGGATTAGGGTTGGAGACATGAGTAGGAACTCAAGTTTAGCAGATAACTACATAAAGGAGTACTTACAGATCTGTATATTTACAAAGATTAGTATATAGACATACATGTTTTTGTTCTCTCAGCCAATGGTGCCTAGAGGTGACCATACCCCAGTAGCCACCCCAGTGGCCGTGAGCATCAAGTGCCCAGACCTTGGTTTCTAATACCATTCTCCAATAAAAGGAACAAGGGCTTCTTGGAGAAATGGGTGAATCTAGGACTGAGACACGTAATATGGTATCTAGATAGGATTCTGGAACAAAAAGCGACTGGGTAAAAACTGAGGAAAAAAGTGTGGACTTTAGTTAATAATAACATCAATATTCATTCATTTCTTGTGACGTACTGTATTAATTTAAGATGTTACAATAGGAGAAACTGGACGCAGGATATATGGAAACTCTGCACTATTTTCACAATTTTTCTGTTACTCTAAAAGTGTTTAAAATTAAAAGCTCACGTTTAAAAAATCAACAGCTTTCTGGTAGCTCCAATAGTCAATTAGAAGGTGAAATGCCATTCATCAAGCATAGGCAAAATATTAAAACTCTTAGAAATAACCATACCTGGAAAGGTTTGTGTCCTAAATGAAGAAAACTATGAAGAAACAGAAAAGGGGGTGGTGAATAAATAGACAAGTATTTCACTTTTTTTGAAAAAGAGCAGTGAATATTGTAACTGTGTTTTCTCCTGGTTTTGTTGTTATTGCTTGACAGTTAAATTCTGAAGTTCCTCTGAAAGGATAAGCAGTTGAGGAATTCTGGGTCAACATGGTATATTTTACACACATTTTCACTGTGTCAGCCCTATGGACTAAGAATGAGAAAGGTACAGCATAACGGGATGTTGACAAAATTCTGGAGCCATAGACATACTTATTGCTGAGCATAGTTTTATAAGTACTCCACAACACTGGGGCACACTTGTTCTGAAGAGGATGGGGGTGAGGAGTGGAAATAGTCTCTGGAAACCTCAGGAAGTATTGGCAGTGCACTGGTCCGCTTGGAGACAGAATGTCTATATAACCTTTAGTTAGAAACGTGTTTGTTTCTAAGTTGCATAAAATCAGTTTCCGTTCTTCCTTAATATGAAAAGGAGGTCATTTCATAAAAAATTAGTTTGTATAGGATCCAAAGCAGGGTTATGCAAACAACATAAACAGGTAATTTCAACGAGATTGATTTTTTTCCCTTAGTATAAATCACAGGCACGAGAATCCCGTCATTCTAAGGCCTGTTTTGCAACGGTTAGACTCTATTTTTGAGTGAGGGTTTCTTCCTTTGATATATTACAGTCTTATATTTTAAAAGTTAAAATAGGTTTTCAAGATTGATTGGAGGGGAATGAAAAGTAAAATACAGCCTGAAACCAAACATTTAGACTTTTAAGTTATTCTTGTTTTCTTCATTTTTTTCCTTTAAAGGTGAATGGAATTGTCACTACAGAACTGTGTTTTTTATTTGTCTCTGGAATGAACCTCGGTAATTCCACAAAGGCTACTGAGAGCTTTTAAAGTCCTCCAGGGACTTGTCAGCGCTTAGTCTTGCTTGTTTTCTGTTCTCTTTGTTTTCAATAAGAAACAAACTTTAGAATTTAAACAAGAAATGCAGTCCTCATTAAATAGGAGCCTGTGTGGGAAATAAAGGAAGCTAGAGACTTCCACGGGGCTTTTCACCAGTGGAGAACAATGCTGGGGGTTATACACCCAAGAA
Organism: Equus caballus; assembly: GCF_041296265.1. Classification (NCBI taxonomy): domain Eukaryota; kingdom Metazoa; phylum Chordata; class Mammalia; order Perissodactyla; family Equidae; genus Equus; species Equus caballus. The sequence continues at coordinate 89,094,988 of NC_091698.1, forward strand.
CTTGGTGTTCTGGCCCTTGAAAGGCTTATATACTCCTGGAAAGGTTTATAGAGGTATTAGAGATTAAGGTAAATCTGGAAAATTAGAGCTCTATTTATTTTTCCATACCTTGTTCATCACCCTAAAAGACATACACGAAGTGAAGTAGAAGACATGTTTTTTGGAGTCTTTTGACAAATTACTCTCAGCAGAGGGGGAATGGGCTAAAGTAAGGTTATGCTAATCCTAAGAATGTACTATTTCCCAGTCCACATATTTGTGTAGTGTGTTTATAATTTATAGCAAACCTTCTCATACATGAGTTTCTTTCTTTATTCTAAACAAAACACCCCTCTTTTTCCTTGCATTATCCAAATCTTGAATTTAAATTTCTTGTCTTCATTTTTTAACCTCCAATTTATACCTCAACTCCGCCACCCATTAACCCAGTGAAACTGACATCTTGAATGTTAAATCTATTGTTTCTTTTCAAACTTTCTTGCTTGACCTCTCCAGAGAATGCAATACCCCAGCAAGGCCCTGTCTGACTCTAAATGCCTCTTTCAGCTCGTGAGTCACCAGTCTCTCTTCTCTCTCTGGCCACTCCATTTCAATCTTCTTATCCTCTATTTGGATCTCATTTTTACATCTTAAATTTTACATTTCATAAGCCCCTGTTCTTTTTCCTTACTTTTCTATTTTCATCCCACTTATATGCCTATGTTCTGAATCTCTACCTTGAGCCCAATATTCTCACAGTGTTCCAGAATCTTATTTCCACAACCCATGAATATCTCCTCTTGGATGTCCCATACACTGTGGTCAAAATCAAAATCATCATCTTTTCTCATAAACCTGCTACTTTTATCTCTAAAGACATAATCCAATCAATCATTCTGATGCAGGGTCGGTGAGCCCAGGAGTCCATAGAAAGATTTCTTGGACTCTCAAGATCTGGCAGTAGTGCTCTTTTATTTAGAGAATAGCGTGGAATAGCATGGAGACAGGACCCATGGACAGTCAGAGCTGCTGCTGCTGGCATGGGGATAGGACCCATGGGCAGTCAGAACTGCTGCTGCTGCCACCGCCTGCTGCTGCAAACATGGGTGGAGAATAAGGCTAAATTTAATGCATAGGTATGTGAGCTATCTCTTTACAAGACAAAGGAAAGAATATGTAAAATGAGTTGTTAAAATGGTATCAGTGCCAGTAGGGTTCTGGTTATTGGGTGGTCCTATAACTTTTAGATAAGAATCAAACTGGATTGAGTAAATGGCAGAAGTTATCGCTTAAATATTATCTTCAGCTAAAGACAAAGGAGGATGTTGGGGGGGGGGGGGTCAGTTACATGAGGTTACCAGACAGTAAACAACTTAAGATCTTGCCTTTGGCATTGATTAAGAGTTTCTAGAGATAAGGTCATCCCCCTTCTTCCTGGCACAGAGAGGAGGCATCTTTACAGATGGAGGTTTCCCTTACAAAGGTAAATGTTTCCCAACAAAGGACAAACAAACTCCGGTCCTCAGAGTTGCTTTTATTAAAAGTAACCAGCCCCCTTCTCATCTGCAGTTTTAAAAGTAACCAGCCTAAAATAATCCTCATCAATTCCGCTAGAACTCATGAGATCATCTTAGTTTTTTCCTCATATTACGTTTTTCCATTGACTTGGCCAATGAGTCCCCCTGATTTTTCCCATTTATAGATCTCTCCCATCAGTTCCCCCTTTTGCTATTCCTGCTGACACGGCTCTAGTTTAGATTCTCTTCTTAAGAGTTTCCTGACTGATCTCCTTGCTTCCTCTCAAGTAGTTTTTCCAAAAGAAAAGTGTATTATGATTCTGATTCTTGATAATATTTGTCTCCTTAGTGATTACAGGACAAAGTACAACTCTCTCACTTTCATGGACTTCTTTTAATTTGCAACCAGGCCCAAACTGACCCCCTAGAGACCCTTCAGCCTGGTCTCCACTGAACTCCAGCCCTCACTCTCCAAACGTCCCTCATATGGCTTCATGGCTTTTGATGCGGCTGAGTGATGTATTTTAGAAAATTATTGTCCTCAGTCTGGAAAACCAGTTCTCATTTCAAAGAACAATTTAAAATAGCAATCAATTGGCGAAATCTTTTATAAATACACTCCTCTGCCCTCATTACCCCCCTACAATAAATTTAATCATTCACTTCATGTGCTTTAAAAGCATTTTGTGCAAAGCTTTGTCCCTCCATCAATTCTCTCCCATGGCACTGCTTTTGGAACTGTATTTTCACGCATCCCACCTCCATAACTACTTCTGTGACCTTTCTCCCAGTAATTGGAAAAAAAATTAAGGTCAAAGACACCACATTTTGTTCATCTTTGTATTCCCATCATCTGGCAGCTTTCTGGTAACTTATAGGCACTCAAATACATCTGAAAAACAAGTAGACATACATCACAAGAACTCCACAGAGGAGACAAGCTGAATCACATCCAGCCGTATCACTAGCTTCTATGGTCAAATTCTTGAAAACGTGATATTTCACAAAGTCCTAAAGGATGTGAGTCAGGCTGCAGTGAAGATCTCCCTAACTCATTGCAACTGGACACTTTTCCTTACAGCTTGGAAAATTGGCTTTTCCCATTTTTCCTCAAAATTTTTTTGGCATGCCTGCCAAGCCATCAGCGAAAAAGGATAATTTGTCTCCATTAGCAATAGAAATTCAGAATTTGAAATAGAAAATATCCAAGTTTGCAAGGCTATGTTTTACTTGAGTTTGAAGAAAATAACATTAAGCAGTAGTACTATAATATTACATTATATTATATAAATTCTATTGTTTATTATGTTATAGTTTCTACCCTTGCTCTTTTATTTTTGTATTGTCTGTTTTACTTTCCCCCCTACTACCTAATTACCTTCTTAGTATTGAGTAAATAGGAATGACAAGACAACAAGCAAGCGATGTTGCTCAATGTAAAAGAGAAGAACAGAACGATTGAAATTGTAATAGTTAGATTATAAGTCAGTGCTTATCCTGTACCAGACTCTGTTCTAAGAATTTCACAACATATTTTCCTTATATAACACTTAATAAATATATTAGCTGATTTAATATTTAGACTAACTCTAATGGATAAGTACTATTATTATTTCCTGGTTACAAATTAGCAAAGAACTCACAGAGAGATTAACAATTTGCCCAAGGTCAAAGATCTAGTTACAGAGCTGGGATTCCAACCCAGGGTTTGCTCCACTGGCTGTGTCTTAACCACTATGCTATTGCTCTCTTATTGGAAAAACGTGACTTTGGGTTTTGAATTAAATATTGAAGTCAGAACCCTCAGGTATCCATACACAGATATGTGATCACATGGAACATTTCAAAGCTGAGCCTATAAATAACTTGAAACTATTTAAAGACATTTCCTGTTTATATAAATCACTTACAGGAAACTATAATTATCCTAGAGATAACCACTTATTATTATAGACATCTTAATCATAGTTGTTGACCCATGTGTTGTTTTTGAAAAGGACATCAGGTTTAATTTATTAAAATTCACTGTGTAATGACCCAGAACCACATTCTAACAACAGGTGATTTAACCTGTATAAAAATAAACCCATTGGTATTAATGAATGAAGAAGTCTCAAGACTTTGGTGTGAGGTGGAGCTCAAAACAAAAGGTTAACAGTCCTACTTTATACACTGTGATTTTTCAGTCCAGTTTTATCTGATATAAAGGATTTGTTAAAGAACCAAATTCATCCTTTGTGTATTTTGTGAATCTTATTAATTACATGTTACTTCCTTTGTCTTGATGGGCAGTTTTGTTTTGTTTTGTTTCTTACATTTACTTCCGTCCCCAAACAAATTCATCCTAGTAAGATGCTTCTATATTTCTGTAGTCTAAATAATACACTAAACTTCGATGTCCTTGATTTTGCTTCTCATATTTTGTCATCCTTATTAACTGTAGGCAGATAGCTCTCCTTATGGATTAGCTGTAGCTTTACGAATGTGAGCTCAATTAAAATTTCTTTGCCTTATACCCCTTCTCCATTTTTCTCTATGGCTTTCTTATTACTCTGACATCTCATGTGCACCTGAAAATTGATTGTCCTGCTTTTTCACGGCCTTAGTCACATATAAAGCGATCTTGGGATTGTTCCCCAGGGCTCTGTCCAAAGCCCCCTTTCCGTTCTGTGCTGCACTAGGTGACTGTCTCCACACCCATGGTCCAACATGCATAAATATGCCTATAGTTTATAGCGACAGATTTTTAGACTCACCCGTTCTAAAAAACTTCTATGACTTCATCTCCAATTACCCATTGGACACTCCTACCTTCGGAAAACTCACATTTCAGTGGGAAAGAAACAAAGAAAGAGAAAACTATAGTTGAGAGTAATATGAAAGCACAGAAGAGGGGCATCCAATACAGTGTGGGGTGTCAGAAAGATTCCAGGAGGCTGATTTACTGAGGATGAGTAATAGGAGCCAGCCAAAGAGATAGAAAGACAAATGGTCCAAATCACTAAAATCAACAGAGTGGAACTGCATGAAGCTTAGTCTGACAGTAGCATAGTGTGTGAGAGATAATGCAGAGAAATGTGGCTTAAGAGGTAAGCAGGGCCAGATCATAAAAGGCTTACCCTTTGAATGCTATTGGATAAGTGCTTTGGAAATATAATTCTTAGTGTGGCAAGGAGATTAGATTTTAAAGTAGCAAGACAGCAGTCAAGAAGACCAGCCATAAGTCTATTGCACTAGTTCTCATGAGAGATGGATTGAATTTGAAGAGTTATCTATTAGGTTGGAGATAAGTAAATGGATTCGAGAAATAGTTTAAAAGGTAAAATTAGCATAACTTTGCAATTGGATACCAGGTATATGGAAAAGGAGATCTCAAGGATGACATAAAGGTGCATGACTTGACAGATTCACTACGTGAACACAGGAGTTTTGATTGGAGATGGAAATTAATACGCCATTTGGAATATGCTAAATAGGCGTTTTCTATGCAATATCCAGGTGGAGAGGCCCAATAGATATTTAGCTATTTGAGTTGACAGCTCAGAATGAACATATGGGCTCAGAATTTGTTTTTGGATTTGGAGAAGGGGTGATATACCCAGCATATGTAAGCTCTTTGGTTGATCCTGAATAAGTGTCCTCTGAGACTGGAAAGAAAAAGGCAAGGATGCAAAGGATATGAATATATTTGTTGTTAATGGATACACAACAAGTTGGGACAGGTTGTGTCTGATCTCCTAAGATTTTTCATGATGTAGGAACTAATAGTATCTACTAAAAGTACAATGGATGGGACTCGATGGCAGCCTGAGGACTGTTAAATTTTGGAAGGATACTGATGATGGTGAAAAACCGCCCTGGTTAAAGGCAAGTAAAAAAGTTGCTGGGTGGTACAGAGGGCTGGAGTGAGTGTGGAGAGTAGAATTCATTGTGGTGCTTTGGGGTGACAGTGATGTGTCCCAGTCTGTAGCCATGGCCCTGAAATAGGGACGAATGTTACCAGCATAAGCACAACTATAAGACGAACCCGAGCAGTTGGTGATAACTTTGCAGCATGTGTTATCATTGAAATCCCTAAAACAATCCCATGGGGTAAGGCTACTATCAATTCCATTTTAGAGATTAAAAAAAAAATGATGTTTAGAGAGAACAAGAAATTTGCTCAGGGAAACCCAGAAAGTCAGTGGTGAAACCACATTTTATGTGGATGGATAATCTGTCTCTTAATTTGGTAAGCTTGCTTTCCTCCTAAAGTGACTTCCATCTGGTGAGCGGCACTGGCCACCAATCTCCTGGCAGAGCCGGTATCTGATCAGAAACTCATGACACCCACCCGGAGGCACTGGCAGGGATTCCTGCCCAGGGCACGGTTGGATGTGATGGCCTCGAAAGCACCTTCTAAAGGTGAAATTCTGAATATTCCTCCTTTAAATGACAATGACAATGTTTTTTATTGCATTCCATGATGTAAAATTCCAGAAGTGTCTGAAATTTTAAGTAACTTAATTGTCTTCTTCACTTGCTGCTAAGATGAAATATGAGTTTGTTTAGTGTGGTTGTGTGTATGCACAGAGCCAGACACTTGACTTTTGCTCTTTACTGCATTTCTTAAACTAGCTACACTTGGCAATTCATTTACATCAATAATTGAAAAGCCATCAGTCTCCTCTTGTCTTAAACTCCTTGCTATGCACACTAATGATATGCATGATTGGCTACTGCCATAAAAATGCGCCATAAATTTTTTAAAGATAATTCAACTACAGAGAATGAATCAATATGAACTACAGTGATAACATATGAGAGACAGTGTCTCTAATGCCACTTCAAAGCAGTTAGTGCTCGTCTTGATGAGACCCCTCATTGCCTCCAGTTGGAGTTTTTAGGCAGTGGCTTTGCATTTTCCTCTTTCAAAAACTGACTAAGGTATTCTGTTCTCATCCACCCCATTTTGTAGACTGCTTACGCCTTCTGGTGCTGCTTTTCTTCTATGCTTTCTGATTTCTACAGTCTGGGGATGTCCTGGAAGGCGAAAGGACCTATTGTGTCTTATGCGTGTCATCAAACTGTGCATGCAATATTGTGTTTGCTCATTCTTTTGTTCATTCATTCCATTCATGTCTTCATTCAACAGACTGTCATTTGTCCTTAAATTACTAGTAGTCTCAGAGTGAGAGGGCCATCCATTAGAAGATACAAAGCACAATAGAAATCTGAAATAAAACCAACCCTGAGGCAGTCAGTGCTCAGACAGAGGTGCAATGTCTAAACTAAAGGAGGTATGCTGGGCCCTAAGCACGGGATGATTTTGCTTATTTTGTTGTAGAAGGTGGGGACAATGCTATTTGCAGGTAATTCATCAGCCTGGTGAGCCACCCAGGGAAAAGTGTTAGAGGGCAGAAACGGCTCCTTCTCCTAGCATTGTCTGTCTTAGGCCAGTGACAACAGGGTCACTTGTAGAAACTGAGTTTCACACTTCAACATTTTCAGGAAGGAAGAGAGCATGAACCACGCTTAACCCCTTCTCTATGTGGGTGTTTCCATAGAGCATCACTGGATCTCCTTCAGCAAAGTGTAATCTAAATCAAATCTCTTTGTCTGCAGAGATGTGGACACCTTGATACTAAGGATCCCCGGGCACTGGATGGAACTGTGGTTCTGGTTGGGCAGCAAAGATTGTCAAGTTCCTCTCTCCTTTGCCTCCTAGGATAGCTTTCTCTATAAATGCACATCTGTGGCACGCTCACGTATGCACGCACACACATACACATGCACTTTGGAACTCACTGTTTTGAGGTACGGAGTTCACTCTCTAGAGCTGCCCTACTTGTGTTTGCTCAGAAATGGATCCAAAAATTGTTTGCAACAGTGGGATCAATAACTTTTCATAAACCTCAAAGTGATTTATTTTTGAATCTTAGGAGCTGAAATTCACTTTATCATATTTTTCTTACCAAGCACTATCGTCACTGATTAAAGAAAGGACCTGCTTGTTATTTTTTAAATTTCCCTTTTGTTCCTGATCTCTGTTTATATTCCTCTTCCTCATCAGTAGATCTCCACTCTAAAGTATGTCATTATGTCCACACACATGCATACTGGATACTGTTTGGCATATATCGTTTTAACTCGCATACATGTTATTATGCTTTAATCTCATTCTATTTCTTATTTTATTCATTAAAAGTATATTTTTGAATCTATTTATATTGCAGTATATCTAGTCCGTTGCTTCATAATATATTTCATTGGATCCATAATATATTACTTATTAGTTACCCTGTTGAGCATTCCTCAACTTTCACACACACACACCACTGCCATCAACTACCTTGTACAGATCTCCTCGTAGAACTTCTCTGAGTTGCATGCTCAGGAATGGAAGTGATTAATCATAAGGCATATGCTTACTTAATTACATGAACTCCCTTCGGAATAATTTCGAGAATGGCCTGATGACATTGGCATAATCAATGTGCCGGAGCTCTTGTCTGGCCGCCTCTTCACCAATAGCTGGCATCAATGCACCTTTCCAAGTTTTGCGATTCTTATGAGTGTGGCCTGGTATCTCTTGCTGAACTTGTATTTTTCTCACTTCTACTTAGTTTGAATGATTCTTGAGAGAAATTTTCGGTATTTTAGCCTGCATTCCTGTGGTTTGTCTTTGCCCATTTTTCTGCTGGATTTCAAACCTATTATTCCAGTGTTAGGAACCAGGCACTTAGGGGAGGCTGCCCAGACTAGTGATAAAAGATAGGGACTCTGGAGTCAGACAGAGGTTCAATTCCCGGATTCATTGTTTACCATCTACGTGACATTAGGCAAGTTGTTTAAGCTTGTCCTCCTTTCTTCTGTGTGAAGTGGATGAGGTCTTAGTGAATGCTCAGGGTAGTAACCCATCTGCTGTCACTACTCTACGGCCGCAGTAATCATTTGCATTGGCAACTGACATTATTTCTGTTAAAGGACTTGTATTCTCCATTCTCTTCCCTCTCTACCTTATGGGAAACTTTTGCCAGAAGGGTCAAAGTAAGTGGTGACAGACTACCGTCTTTATATTTATTGTTGCTGTGACTGTCGTTTCCTTTTTTGATAAAGTAATATTGTACTGAGGTATAATTTATGTATAATCAAATGACAGATCTTAAATGTTCATGTCTATTATTTTTGACAGTTTTATGCAGGCATGCAACCACTCATCAAAACGTTTCAAACATTTCCATCATATCAGATAGTTCCTTTGTGCTCCCTTCTGGTCAACCCTCTTCATGCCCATACCCCGAGAAACATTTTATTTTGATTACCACATAGCAATCTTGCCTGTTCCTGGGCTTCATATCAATCGGATCATGCTGTAGGTGTTTTGTTATTTCTGGCTTCTTTGGCTCAGCACAATGTTTTCTAATTCACTCACGTCATTGCAATAATCAGCAGTTCATTCCTTTTCATTGCTGACTAGTACTCTATCATATGAATATACCGAAAGTGGTTTACGCGCTCTCCCATTGATAGACATGGGGTTATGTCCAGCTTGGGGCCATTATGAATAAGGCTGCTAATGAAGAGTTTTTATTAGAAGTGTGTGTGTGTGTGTGCACGTGTGTGTGTACATATGCTTTAGCACATTTTGCTTTAGTATATTTTGGGAAAACACCAAGGAGTGGACTAACTAGGGCGTAGGGTTAGGGTGGATGAATGTTTCACTTTATAAGAAACTGCTAAATAGTCCTTCAAAATGGTTGTATCATTTCATACTCTGAGCAGTGGGGAAATAGAGCTCCAGCTGCTCCACGTGTTTGTAAACATTTGATATTGCCCATCGTTGTTGTTTTAGTTATGCTATTGGGTCTGAAAAGGCATCTTATTGTGGTTGTAATTTCATTCCCTGATGATAATTCACAATTTCCTATTTGTGTGCTTATTGGCCTTTTGTACATCCTCATTTGTGGAGTAGCTATTCAAATCTTTTGTGCATTTTTGCTTGCATTGAGTTGTCTTTTTTTGTTGTTGGTTTGTAGGAGTTCTTTATATATTCTTTACACAAGGTCTATATATATATATATGTATATAAAATATTTTGTGAATATTTGTTCCAGTCTATGGCTTGCTATTTTACTATTTTTCTTCTTCTTTCTTTTATTTGTGGTGAGGACAATCTGCCCTGACCTAATATCTGTGCCAGTCTTACTCTATTTTGTATGTGGGATGCCACCACAGCATGGCGTGATGAGTGGTGTGCACGTTTGCACATGGGTTCTAAACCCATGAGCTCTGGCTGCCAAATGGAGTGCGTGAACCCAACTACTATGCCACTGGGCCAGCCCCACTTTTTCTCTTTTTTTAATATTGTCTTTTGATGAGTAGAAATTTTAATCTGAATAAAATTCTATTTCTCTTTTTTGTATTTTATGCTTTGTGTTTTTTGAGTTTATTTTCTACTTGAGAAATCTTTCTTATTCCAATGTCATGAAGACGTTCTTTGGAATTTTTCTTTTGTAAGCTTTATTATTCTAGCATTTATGTTTAATATGTTTCAATCTATGATTCATCTTCTTTGTGTTTGGAGTGAAGTAGAGGTCAAATTTTATTCTTTACAGATGGAAGTCTAGTTGTTTCAACACTCCTTTTTATTTTAAGTCTTTTCCTATTTAATTGACTTGGCATTGGTCAAAAATCAATTGACTGAATATTTATGAGTGATTGTGAACTCTCTACTCTGTTTCATTGATCTTAGAGCAGTGCCACATTTTATTACCGGGGATTTATATTAACCTTGAAATTAGGTAGTATAAATCTTTCAATTTTTTTCAAAGATAATTTTGGCTATTTTCAATAATACATATTTCTATGTAAATTTTACAATTAGCTTGTCGATGCTTTAACAGCTACAAAAGCCTGCCGGGCTTTCATTGAAATTGGGTTGTATCTATTTAATGAGAATTGACATCTTAACTATATTCAATCTTCCAATCCATAAACATAGCATATCTCCCCATTTATTTAAGTCTTTAAATTCTCTCACTAGTGTTTGGTAGTTTTCAATTTAAAGGTCTTGCACATCATTTATTAGGTTTATTCCTTGAGTTTTGATGTTTTTTGGTAATTTTGCAAATAGACCTAAATATAATTTTTCAGTTGTTTTTGATATATATTATCAAAAGTATATAGAAGCATAACTAATTTTTTTGCATTGACCTTTAAGCTGTGTTTACTCATAAAAAATCTGACACCAAGGGGCTGGCCCCGTGGCCCAGTGGTTGAGTTCGTGCGCTCCGCTGCAGGCGGCCCAGTGTTTCGTTGGTTCGAGTCCTGGGTGCGGACATGGCACTGCTCATCGAACCAGGCTGAGGCAGCGTCCCACATGCCACAACTAGAAGGACCCACAACGAAGAATATACAACTATGTACCGGGGGGCTTTGGGGAGAAAAAGGAAAAAAAAAAAATCTAAAAAAAAAAAAAAAAATTCTGACACCAAGTATGGGGGGTTCTTTTCTTACACCAACCAATTCATCAACGCTCTGCACAGTAAGTGGGTCTCCTACAATTCAATTCAATTCAATTCTGACACTAAGTACCTGAGTTAGCATCACACTCCAAGGCTTTAAGGCCTCAGTCCCATAAGACTGTCCTCACTTCAGATAACAATTGCAAGTATCAGGTGCCTAGGTTACCCACACTCCTGCCCAACTTGGGTACAAATTCAGGGAGCTCCCACAAGCCCCTTCCTCTTTCAGATTCAGTAATTTGTTAGAACAGCTCACAAAATTCTAGAAAACACCTTATTTACTATTACTGGTTTATTATAGAAGATACAAATGAACATCCAGATGAAGAGGAACATAGGGTGAAGTCCGAAAGGGTACCAAGCACAGGAAATTCTGTCCCCATAGAGTTAGGGTGTGCCACCCCCCGAGCACATAGATGTGTTCACCAACTCTAAAGCTCTCCCAATCCCATCATTTAGAGTTTGTTTATTGGGGTTTCCTCATGTACGCATGATTGGTTATTAACTCAATCTCCTCCCCCTTACTCTTCCGTGAAGGTTTGAGAGGTGGGGCTGAAAGTTCCAGGCTGCTAATCAAGGCTTGATTTTTCTGGTGACCAGCCCCCATCCTGAAGCTATCTAGGGGCTTGCCAAGAGTCACCATATTAAAACACAAGATGCTGCTATCACTCAGGACATTCCAAGGGATTTAAGAGCTCTGTGTCAGGAACCAGGGACAAAGATCAAATACCTTTCTACGATACCATAACGTGTATTCTGTGACCTTCCTAAATTTGCTTAGTCATTCTGGTATCTTTTCTGTAGATTTCATGTTTTCTACATTCAAAATTATGCCATCCTTGAATAATAATAGTTTTAATTTTTCTTCATTACATTTGTACCTTTTATTTCTTTCTCTTTCTTTAATGCATGAAACATAAATTATTTTTTAATAGAAGTTATGACAGTGAATAACGTTCCTCATTCTTCGCCTTAAAAGTGTCCAATAATTTGATATCATTAAATATGATGTCTATTTTTTATAGATGCACTGTATCAATACTGAGGAAGTTTTCCATTTTTCCTAGATTCCTAATTTACTGAGAGTTTCTGAAAAATTATGAATAGGTTTGAATTTTGTAAAATGCTTTTGTTTACATCTATTAGAATGATCATATGATTTTTTTCATTTATTCTGTAAATATAGTGAATCACATTGCTTAACTTTTTATGTTGTCTGTTTGCCTTCCTGACATAATTCATACTTGGTAATATTATCCTTATTATATATTCCAAGATTTACTTTGCTAATATTTGGTTAAGAAATGTTGCATCTGTGTTATGTGAGGTATTGATCAGTAATTACTTTTTAGATTTTCTTTTCAGTACTAGAATTATCCTGGCCCCATAAGACTGAGTGGGAATTGTTCCTTCCCCATCTATTTCCTGAAAGAACTTGTGTAGAATTGGTATAATACCTCCTTAAATGTTTAATAAAATTCATGAGTGAAACCATCCAGGTCTGGAGATTTCTACATGAGAATGTTTCTGATTATGATTCAATTACTTTAATACTATAGGTCTATTTGGGTTTTCAATTTCTACTTGTATCACTTGGTTTTGAACAGATTCATTAATTTCATATAAAGTGTAAAAATTATTGCCATAAAGTCGTCGATAATATCTCCTTATTATCATCTTAGTATTTGTAGGTCTATAGTGGTGTTTCGTTTGTGCGTTCCCAATATTGATCGTTTGAATTTTATCTTGTGTCCCTTGATTAGTCATCTTGGGTTTTCATCAATGTTATTGATTTTTTCAAAGAAACACCTTTAGATTTGCTGATTTCTATATTGTTTGCCCATTTCTATTCAATTCACTTTTACTTTTATTCTTATGACTTCATTTTTCTTCTTACTTTAAATTTAATTTATTCTTTTACTACCTTTTACACACTGGAATATTAGATTATTAATTTTACACTTTTCTTCATTTTCTAATATAGGCATTTAAAGCTATAGAACTCATTATCATTATGCTTAGCCACATTTCATATATTTTGATAGTCTGTTTTCATTATCATTTAGTTTGAAATATTCTCTCATTTCCCCTGTGATGTATGTTTTACCCATGAATTATTTGAAATCATGTTGTTTAGTTTCCTAATATTTAGAGATTTTTTTCATGATCTTGTTATTAATTTTTAACTGAATACCATTGTGATTGGAAACTATGTTCTGCTTATTTCAATTATATGATATTTATTAAGCTTGTTCTATGGCTCAGAATATGGTTTATCTCAATTAACATTACATGTTCCTTTGAAATTAATGTGTATTCTTCACTATGAGAATCTAACATTCTCTAAATACAATTCGGTCAAGCTGGTTTGTGGATCATTTGTTATTGTTGTTGTTTATTCCCACATCCTCTATCCTTAACAATTTTTTATATAAATGTTCTATGATTTATTAAAACTGTGGATTTATATTTCCAGTATAGAAATTCTTTATATTTCTCTATAGTTCTGTTTTTGATTTATGTATTTTTAATAAATACTGAAGTGAAATTCATATAACATAAAATTGACCATTTTAAAGTGAACAATTCAGAGGCGTTTGGTACATGCACAATGTTGTTCAGCTCCTTCTATTCTAGTTCCAAAACGTTTCTATCACACCAAAGTAAAATCTCTTACCCCATTAAGCAGTTTCTCTCCATCCTTTCCTCACTCAGCCCCTGACAATCACCAATCTGTGTTCTGTCTCTGTGAGTTTATCTGTTCTGGATAGTTCATATAAATGGAATCATAATATTTGTCTTTCTTTTTCTGTCTGGTTTATTTTACTTAGCATAATGATTTTCAGGTCCCTCCTTGTTGTAGCATGCATCAGTACTTCATTTTTATGTATAGTTGAGTAATATTCCATTGTATGTATATAGCGTAATTTAGTCATCCACTAATCCATTGATCTATGTTTGGGCTGTTTCCACCTTTTGGCTATTGTGAATAGTGCTTCCGCAAACATGTATGTACATAAAATTGTTTAAGGACCTGTTTTTAATTTTGGGGGGTATATACCTAGGAAAGAGTTGGGGGATAATATGATAATTATATATTTAACTTTGTGAGAAATTATCAAACTCTTTTCTGCAGAGTTGACCCTTTTTGCATTCCCACTGGCAATGTACCAGGGTTCCAATTTTTCCACATCCTTGCCAACACTTGCTATTTTCCATTTTTTTCTTATGGCCATCTTTGTGAAGGGGTACCTCACTGTGGTTTTGATTTGAATTTCTCTAATGACTAACAATGTTGAGCATCTTTTCATGTGTTTCCTGGACCTTTGAATATATTCTATGGAGAAAAGTCAATTGAAGTCCTTTGGTGATTTTTTAATTAGTACTTTTGTCTTTTTGTTGTTGAGTTGTAAGATTTTTTTATATATTCTGGACAAATACTTTTTGTAGGTTCTGTGTTCTGTAAATTGCCTTTTCATTTTTTTGATAATGTCTTTTAATTGCAAATTTTTTTAATTTTTATGGTCTTTCTCTTTTACATGCTTTTTGTTTCATATGCAAGAACTTTTTGCCAAATCTAAGTTCACGAAGATTTACCTGTATATCATTGTCCATTGGTTTCATGGTTTTAGTTCTTATATTTAGGTTATGATCCGTTTAAACTAATTTGTGTATATGGTTTGAGATTGAGGTCCAACTTCATTCTTTTATATATGGATATTCAATTGTCCCAAGCACCATCCACTGAAGAGAGTATTCCTTCCTGATTGAATTGTCTCGGCACCTTTGTTGAAAATCAATTGGTAATAAATATATAGGCAAACTTACGGATTCTCAATTCTGTTTCATTGATCTCTATTTCTATTCTTATGCCTGAACCACATTGTTTTTATTATTAGTTATTATCATCATTATTATTATTATCATTACAGCTTTCTAGTAAGTTTTAAAATCAGGACTTGTAAGTTAGCCAACTTTGTTCTTTTTCAATATTGAGTTGGCTATTCAAGGCTCTTTTTAATTCCATATGAATTTGAGGATCAGCTTTTCCCTTCTGTGAAAAAAAGAAAAAGAGAAGAAAAAGATCCTTGGAATTTTATATTGTTTATACTGAATCTGTTGATCGCCTTGGGTAGTACTGAAATCTTAACAATACTGAATCCTCCAATTCATGAACATGTATTGTCTTTCCATTTTTTAAAGTTGTCTTTAATTTCTTTCTTTAATCTTTCATAATTTTCGGCATGCAAGTCTTTCAGCTCCTTGGTTAAATTTACTCCTAGGTATTTTATTCTTTTGGATGTTATTGTAAGTGGGATTAATGTCTTAATTTCTTTTTTTGGATTGTTTATTGTCGATATGTAGAAACATGACTGCAGAATACGTTTTCTTGTTTCAGCAGGCAGTGCCATGAAAGGTTGATTACCTTAAACATGTAAGCTTGTTTTTGACTTGTGGATGTAGATCTGTGGAATGCTCAGTGTTTCCCAAGCCTCTCAAACCTGGTGAGACACAACCTTCAAACTCTACCTCCCCTGGAGGTCTTGTTAAGGCTTCGTTTTAGTCCTCCTCAAGGTGGGTGTAAGGTAGGTCTTACTCTAAGGTGTGATCTTACACAGAAGGAGTGGCCTTTCTGTGATTTTACTGGCTGTTAGAGCTGTTAAGAAATTACTAATAAGATCTCTCTACTCTGGCACAGTCAGTATTCCAACATCCTCAGCATCACTTTTCCCTCAAGGTGATCTACCCCTAGTATCTCTGTTTCACTCTCATCCTTATAGCAGCTGCTCTCCGGTCTCTTAGTTGATTTCTTCCTAAATACATATAGCCCATCCCTCAACCACAGACTTATAGGGGACCGCCATAGTGAATTCTGAGCCCCCTTGTCCTCACAGCTTCCACTCCTCCAATATTCCATTCCACAGATTTGGCCCATTTCAGAAGCCTCAAATTCTGATTTCTTCTTAATTTCAATAGGACAATCATGCTCTACTAGAGTTGCATCAATTTTTGTGCAAATAGGGAAAATTCCCCCAAACAGTGATTGAGGAGCTCAACTCATGAGATCCCCTTCTCTTATGTTCAAAGTCTCATTCTATCTGTGTTCTTCTGCCTAAAAAAACAGCTAACTACTATATTTTATCCAGTTTTACAATTGTTTTGGCATGAAGGATATTCTGGTAAAAGTCACTCCGGTACAGCCAGAAGGGAAAACTCCATCATAATGATTTTAATGTCTCTGTTAATTTTATCTGGGCCCTCTCTTGAGTATTTTCTTTCTTGGTCATGAGATGCATTGCCTTACTTGATCATTTGCCTTGAAATTTTTGATTGAATGCCAGCCATTTTGTGTAAAATAACAGTAGGGACTGAGATAAACAATATTTAATTCCAAAAAAGGGCACATGACTTCTTCTGTTAAGATAATATTGGGGGAGGGAGTGTGAGAGCACTTAATTTTTTTGATGACCTGGGTCTGGGTATTATTTTAGGTTAATTAATGTGCTTAACCTCTAATTTCACAATTTTGAGGGCCATATCAGGATTTTGCCTTTATAAACACTTGGGACATGAATACTAGAGATAGTCCAGAACTCTCTTTATGCTTTACAGAAAAGCTTCCAACTTTGTGAATGCTGGGAGATCTCTCTCCATTTTATAGACTAGCTCTAAGCTTTTGGGTTGCTGGAGAATTTTCGTTGTTATCTAATTCCCACCTACCTGCTGCTTTCTGTGCCTCCAGAGATCTCTCTTCTCTTTGTTGACCCATTCCAACTTTCAGAAGATAGCTGCAGTGTTCTGTGAAAAGGGGATTTCTCTCAGCTTTCCTGCATACAGTCTTCAGCATATCACCCCTTTGCATTTGGTATAGGAATGAGTTTTTGTGGGGGTATAGGTTCTGTATGTGGCTAGGACTCTTTAGAATCCTTTTTGCTAGCATCTACATGCATTTCATAAATTAGTAGGAAGTTGGCTTTTTCTTCAATATTGCAAGCTATGGTGTGTTTGTTTTCTTTCTGCTTCTCTGCTAAGGATTGTAGCAGTCATGGTCTTTTTTATCCTAGCAACTACTCATGACTATTTGAAATTGAGTTTGTTTAGGCTGTCCAGTAGCTTTCTCTAGAGTTAGCTGGTTTTCATCATTAGAAGAAGCAATGTTCTCTTGAAAATGTCTCCTCTGTGCTTTTGCTTCTGCACATATGTATATTTATTTCTAAAATCAAGTTATTCTAAAAAGCCCAGACAGAGATCCACTATGCTCTGAGTTTTCAGATAATCACTGTTAGAGTTCACAGATGCAATGCTCAGAACACAAAGTTCTGAGCATGAAATCTAGTTAATATTTAGGGGTTTGGGCTATTTAAACTCTTATGTGACTATACCTTAGAAGTCTAGAAACCATGTATAACTGTTCTCCTCCTGGGCTGTGGGCCCTTGGAGATCTCCCTTCTGGCTAATCTGCTGACTGCTGAATCTACCATATGTAATTGCTCCTATATGGAAACTTTCTAGGATAGCCCCTTGCCTCTCCTAAATGAAGCGGGAAGGATGAGGGAATGAGGAAGACCCCAAAATGGGAGAAGCCTAGAGGGGAAGATGAAGGGGGAGGGGCAGAGGCAGAAATGGAAAGAGGCAGAGAGGGTGGCTGGAACATTGGGGACAGAAGAAGAGGCAAGGAAGTTCTGGGGAGAACTCAGGCAGGCTTCCTGGCAGAGCAGGAAGCGGGTGGCTAGAACTGAGGAACTCAGCTCCCGTGCATCCTCAGTATCATCTGTGGAGAAAGTCAACTAGCAAGGGAGATGAGGAGGCTGGCCCTGTTCCTGTAAGTTATTTCTGGATACATTATTCATATTTGATAAATCATTTAGAGGCAGCTACTTTATTAGCTTATAAAGCACATTATATAGTTTTAAATTGTTAATACAGGCTGTTGTGATGCATATTGTACCTCAGAAAAGCAATGCATCACTTTAATTCATAGCCTCATTATAAAGCTTGTTTCAAAGTGCTGCATTATTGCATGAAGGATAGTGGAGTAACGTTTCTGCAAGAAATCTGAATGTTTTATTTACATCATTGGTGGCTTGGTATAGCCCATAAGAAATGCATTGAAAGAAAGAACCAGATCAGATTTTGAGCTTTTTTGAGGACAGAGACCTAACATCTGCCTCTTTCAGACTTATCTTAATCTAGACTTAGCACCTGGTTCTAGTCTGCATACATAAGTATCCGGAAAAGTCTTGCTTGAATGATCACTTGCTGGGCACCCTTGGCTGAGTTGGCTTGACCACTTCTCTAGGACCTCCAGAAATATTTATACAAAACTGATCTTAGGACCTGCTTCTCATTTATTCATTTAAGAGACATTGATCACCATCTGTGTGCCAAGCACTGTGCTAGACGTTGGAGAAAAGATGGTTAGCAGCATAATCTTATTCCTCGACCCCATGAAGTTTATCAATGCTTCTAGTAAGAAGGAGAGATGGGGTGCATATGTGCTTGAGAACTGAAATTACCTGGGTTTTATACAATTTTTAGATGACAAGGGTAGCATACTAATAAATTAGCCAAACATTCAGAATTCTGAGTGATCAATAGACCGTCATTCAAACTGAAGTTCCTCCAGGAAGCCCACCTTGACAAAGAAGTCAAACGAAGCCAAGTGTGAATCCTGGTTCAGTTACTGGCTGTTTATCCTTGGGTAGGTCATGTAGCCTCATTGATACTCAGTTTTCTCATCTGTAAAATTAGAATAACTGTAGCCATGTCTCACTGACTCACTATGAGTATTAAATCCATAAACAAATACTTAGCTGAGAGTCTGCGACATTACAGATGCTCAGTAAATTGTTATGCTTCAATCATTCAGCAATTGTAAGCAGAAGGATATAAAGCTCCTCAAACTTACCGGAAACATGCATAGGTGCACACCATGGCATTCACAATTGTAAAATATCGAGGATGACATTACATTTTAGGTCAGTGTTAAAGCCTCTAAAAACTAAAGGCTCTCTTTAGATCATGTATAATCTAATTCAGTATCTGTGCCTTAGAATCTTTTTCCCCTCGTGAACTGCTACTCTGCACACAGCTTTCTGGAAGCTAAAGTAGGGCAATGTCTTTCATTTGAAATCAGTGTAAACTCTAGTTAGCTCATAGTAAGGGTTCGTGTTGCAGGATAATTGAGAATGACGTAAGTTGGAAGAGGAGAAGTCATGAAGAGCACTGAACATTAGTCCCAAGAAGGCAGGCTTGATGAGCAGACAATAGAGAGCCAATGCTGGTTCCTAAAGATTGAGAGAAAGTGCTACATCATCAGAACTTGACTTTTGGGAGTCATATGGATCAGTGTGTGTGTTGGGGGTTGGGGGTTTGGGGTGGGAGGGGGGGGCTAAACTAAAGAAGACCAAGTATTGACCAGTTTGGACAGTAGATCAGTCGTAGCATATTTTGGATTCCACAGTTACTACTTCCTCCAATTTTCCTGACATCTGTACCACCCCAACTCTTGAGAGGCACCCAAGTCCTGTGTTGCCACAGTCTTCCCTCTGTTATACAGGAAAATAATGCCACTTGTGACTATTATTAAGAAATAAGTGCCCCTGTAAGTTTATTGAGGATGTCTAGGAAAAGTAGAGCTAAAACTTTGAAAAGGAAAGAAAAGTAATACCTGAATGATATTATTATACTAAACTTTGGAATTGGAAAATGCCTCCATATATATATGGAAAATGTGCAGTAAAATTTGCCTTTCTGTTTATTGTTAATGATGAAATGATTAATTATTGTTAATACCGGAATAATGGAATGTGGAGGTCTGTACCCCAAATCATGGGCATGCTGTGACTTTAGTCTTCTCAGAGATACTTTTTCATAATTTTTGAAACACTTTTTTGAATGTTGCAAACAGAAAAAAAGACAAGGCTCACATGTTTTTGAGTTAATGAAGTTCAATGTTAGCAAGTCATTTACATCAAAAATAAGCATAGCGAGAAGAGGAAGAATCTGTGCAAATACTTTTTTTAGATGAGATCTGTGCTAACAGGTGAACATCCAGACCAAAGAAACTTTTTCATCTGGTACCTTTTGATTTCTGAGTCCATGAAATAAAGTAAGGGAGAGAAGTACCAATGTCCCAATGATCCCCCAGGAAATGAGTTGCTAACATTCACTGACTTTCTTCTAACTTTTTATTTACAAAACTAGCACCTGTAAGCACTTTCACTCTAATTTCAAAACTCTGGCATTTTTATTGAAGTAAGAGGCAGATAAGTGATGAATTCTTCTATTCACCTTTACTTGGTGTTAGATATGACAAGTTAGTAGAAAAACCTATGGTCTTAATTAAAAAGCAGGAACTCTTGGGTCCATATAAAAATCATGACACAATCAACAGAGTCTCAATCTGTCCAAATAATGTGCTCAGAAATGATTCTCCTCTCTCTCTTGGTTAAAACCAAAATCCTTAGCTAGGGAATGTCCTCCATCAGCAACAAGGCTGTATTTACCCAGTTCAAGGAGAGCTTCCCAGGAGTCACCAGGAAAGGGCTCCCTTGGGCCAGGTGGATGCTGTTGGAGGAATGTGATCTCCTTAAGGTTTTGAACTGTGGACCATTTCTCAGCCGCCTTTATCTTTGGCTGCTCCAGCCTCGAAGAACTCAAACACTTGGCTGCTGCTTTCTGCTCTCTTGCCAGGGTTCCTCTTCCTCCTCCAAAGAGGAACAAAGCAGAATGATTTCTCAGGTACCCTTTTGTTTCAAAACAAAGCAGTCAAGCTCCTTTTACATTTTTCTGAGGTGTTGACAGCGAGTGAAAACAAAGAAAAAGGAGGGTTAAGAAACATAAGACACACACATGTGCATGCAAACACACACACACACACACAACACAGAATATCCTTTGCATTTATGTGGATCTTCACGATGTGGAGAGTCACTCTATAGACAGGATCTCATTGGGTAGGGAAAGTATTACACTTATTCCTACTTTGCATGTGAGGAAATGGAGGTCCAGAGAGTCTGAGAGATTTCCTCTGTAGCTAGTAATGGTGGAAGTGGACCTGTTATCAAAACCGAGAGAGTCTTAGTTGCCTGGCTCCCTCTAACACAGCGTGAAGAATATTTAAAGGGCCAGCCGGTAGCACAGCAGTTAAGTTTGCACATTCCGCTTCAGTGGCCTGGGGTTCACCGGTTCGGATCCTGGGTACAGACGTGGCACCGCTTGGCAAGCCATGCTGTGGTAGGTGTCCCATATATAAAGTAGAGGAAGATGGGCACAAATGTTAGCTCAGGGCCAGTCTTCCTCAGCAAAAAGAAGAGGATTGGTGGCAGATATTAGCTCAGGGCTAATCTTTCTCAAAAAAAAAAAAAATTAAAAGAGTTTCTCTAGAATTTGCTAACATGCTGGTGGGTTGAAGCTGGGTTTTTTCATATAATTGTTATCATTTTAAGCATTTACCACTTGCCAAGTAATATATGTATATGCATGGACAAACGAATGGAAATTTGCTCCTAACAACAAACTCTCAAGAGAGGAATTTTCTTCCTAATTTTATAGACTGGAGTGTTGTTTCATCCTAAATGCACATTTCCAAACCATGTAGAGTCCTCCTGTTTCCCTCATGCCCCATCACACCTTCTCTCACCGCAGACCTCTCCACAGGACAGTCAGGCATGACCAGACTCCTGATCTTCTGGGCATGGATTCCCCTGCATCACCAAGAGGATCAGGGAAGTGTGGGTTGGGGAGGTGGGGCCATAGCTTCTCCCCTGCTTATCCCTCACTGCCTGCCTCCACCAGCCTTTTCTCTACTCATCCTCTAAGTGCTCTCTGATCTTCCTAGTCACTATCATCCTGTAACAAGGCTCAAGTCTGCCAAGTAACGTTAAGCTGGTTGTGCACTACCACTCCAGGGGGCGCCATTTACTTTTATAGTTATAGCCAAAGGATATTTTCTAACAGATGGCAGTAAAGAGTCTAGAAGAACAGGTGTTTTTTTCTCCCTTATACAAATGTGCCACTTGAGCTGTGGGGTTAGTGGTGACCCCAGTTCAGCCGCACAGTCTGTGGCCGGGGCCATGATTCAGTCATCTGTGTGTGCCTCCTGCATATCCAACTTCTCTTTTCCAATTATCTGAATGGTACATAGTCCTTGTTCCAAATAGCAGGTTCACAATCTAATTACTACAGACTACAGGTGTATGTTAATGCCTACGGATAACTAGATTCAACATTTTAGACAAGTCTAAACAAGCATCTTGTTCTCAACAGAACAGATTTCTCTACATTTGTCAAGTCTGTACATTTGCTGTATTTCCTTTGCATTAAAAAAGTTTGTAACATGATAACTAAATTTGCCAAAGTACATTTATTAGCTCCTTAAAAAGAAATAGAAAAAGAAAAAAGAAATCCCCAAATTTCCTTCTTTCCTTGACCGCAAATAACTGGTAACATGTTTTTTAATCTTTTCCTGCTTTTTGATAACCGACTATTTAAACATGACCATTTTTTCTCATCTTGATGTTATTCTTTCGGAACACAAGCTGCTACATTATTTCATATGAATATTCCGAAATAGAATGACCATACCTCTTAATTTGGCATGCAGAGTGTTTCCATTTTGTTTTTTGCTATTATAAATATTGTGAGCATCTTTTTGTACATTAAGATAGGGTGTTTTTTTAAGTTGAATTCTGAGAAATGGAATCATTTGGTAAAACAGCAGAAATATGTTTAACGATCTTGAAACACAGAACCAAATTGACTTACAAGGAACACTGTGTTGTTTTATTCTCCTAATAGAAGCATTTGAAAAAGCCTGCCTCACTGCACCATCACCAACCTTGAAACAATTTGATAGCAAATAGAATATTCATTTTTTAAATATGCGTTTCTTTTTTATTTTCTAGAGACATTAAACATTCTCTCACGTGTTTATTAGCCATATTATATTTATAGTTCTTTTGAAAACATTTGTTCATCTTCATAGTCCATTTGTCTGTTATTGCGTTAGTGCTTTCCTTATTTATTCTCAAGGGCACATTACTTATTAATGACATTATTTATTTCTTTATTCTTAATTTAAAATATATTCCTGAGTTGAGGTTTTTAATTCTCTCTCTCTTGTTTTTTAAGCTAAGAGAGTTCACCTCCCTCAAGTAACCACAGAGGTCAGTGAAATGTTTAATAATGTATTATTTTAGAATTTTATATTTTTATTGTTTAAAATAATGCCTTAAACTATCTCTAATTTACGTGTCAATGTGACATGCCTCTCTGTGGTGTGGTATAACTTGATTATCCAACCAGTCAATTTTGCCAACCAATTTTACTAAATATCCAACTTTTTTCCCATTCATTTGTGGCTATTTCTCAGTTCCCGTGGCATCAGCTCGCGTGTGCCCATCGGCGGACTCAGCTCACTACGTTCCTGCTCATCGTCAAGAGATCCGGCCCTTCTTCCCTTTGATTTGACTTGACCGTCTTAATAATTGTCTGAGTTAAAAAAACAAACAAAAAATAAAAACAAAAAACAAGAAGTTTTAAATATGCTGTGTACCTGATGTAGAAATATTAAAGCTTTCTCAGATGTTTAATTTTTTAAAAATTTCATTCGGCAACTCTGAATATCTTAGCTTTATTTTCTTAAAAAAAAAACAACAGAAAATGCCAGGTAAGACTGATAAATCAGTAGTAATGTCTGGGAAGATTAGGAAAATATGATATGGAAATGGCTATCCATACCTCTATCAGAAGGATACACAAAGGGAAGAGTGTTAGGTAATTGGAGAAATTCGAGGGGCCGGCAGCGATTAAGTTCCCACGTTCCGCTTCTCGGTGTCCAGAGTTCGCCGGCCCGGATCCCGGGTGCGGACATGGCACCACTTGGCACGCCATGCTGTGGTAGGTGTCCCACATATAAAGTAGAGGAAGATGGGCACGATGTTAGCTCAGGGCCAGGCTTCCTCAGCAAAAAGAGGAGGAACGGCAGTAGTTAGCTCAGGGCTAATCTTTCTCAAAAAAAAAAAGAAAAAGAAAAAGAAAAAAGAAATTCGAGGGTGTTTTCATGCTACCTGAAAGCAGTGAGTTCTCAGGGTTGTCTGATATTCCCTAGGGAGGTAAATTCCAGAACCATAGATATGAAAAAGGGCTAGGTTTTGGATGTCGTGGAGGCTGGATGAGCATAAAGGGAATAGGAGTCTTTAGAATTGACTAAAGGGAAAGAAAGCTGGAGTCAGGGTACCTGTAAATCAGGTGAGTATTTATCAGATATTGTGTTTTATTTCCCCTATTGGCTCAAAAGTGAATCTTAGCTGTTGCTTTGGCATGTGGTTATCTACATTTTAGCTGTTATAATAAGTTTATATATTTATGCATGTATCAGTCTTTTTTATTTTTATCCAAAGAGTCTGGAATTCTCCTATTCTTTCAGGTATCAGGTCACATTTTACACGATCAAATAGTGGCCCCTGCTACAGAGTTAGAGATCCTCAGATAAAGAAACTTTAGTCAATAAACAGAGGCTTAACTTATAGTGAGAGGGTGCATTGTGTGGACATAAGAAACTCAGACCCTAGAGTCAGAAAATAAGGGTTCAGTGTATTCCTCTCCCAGCTACAGGCCAGGCAGTCAAACTTTCCATGCCTTGGGTGCACTTTTTGTAAAATGGGGGTGGTAATCATTGTACCTGTTGCAAGTTTTGTGGGGGTTTTGGGGGCACGGGGTTAGGGGGAGGATTCAGTGATATCGCTTGTGCGGCCCCTATTCCCATTCTGGCCACAGAGCGAACACTCAGTGTACATTAGGGGTTATAACATGAATGCCGCCCTCTGGGGAAGGTTAGATGTTGTCTTATTGAGATGTGGAAGCAAAGAAAGATTATATGACCTCACAGGGATGGCATTTTATCACGGCAAGAAGAAAAGTTGATATATAAGTTCTTTGAGAGCAGAGATTGTTCAGAGCTCCCCGTGTCCAGAACACAGTCCCTCGTCCCTAGTAGATGATTAATAAATAGTTGTTAAACTGGGATTCAAATCCAGCATGTTTTTACCTTGGTAAATAATCATCTCTAGGGGCTCTGCTGGCTCTGCTGTGCAGTGTTGAGGGTGGTCGTGACTGTTTTTGAGGTCAGCTCTTGTGGCTCTCATTTGCTTTGTGTGTAATATGGTAGAGAGGGAGAAGATACCCTTTCTTTAAGCTCCATATCAGTTCTATGATGCTAAAATTCTCAGACTTTCTATTCCTGGTCTACTGTGACAAACTTTTGCTCTCTGGGAATACAAAGGACAGCACCAAAGCTGGGCTGGGCTCCCGACAGAATGAGTGTGGAGGTGCTGCACTGTGCTTCCTTGCCCCCGGCCTGGCAGCCAAAAGCACAGCATGCTTGCCTCCTTTCCCTTCCACTTAAGTGGCGTTCCGCTGCATTCCAGCTGCAACATAAACAAAGCATTTATCCCAGTCAATTTTAACAGCCTTCTCTTTGCACATTTGCATACAGCTTAACTTTCATACAACCCTGGGAAGCTCATAAAATCTCAGCCTGTGCTGACCATAAAAAAAAGAAAGTATTTTTGCATATTGCCGGGTGTGTGTACTTCCTTGAAGCGCTAGAGGAACGGCAGGAGCCTTTAAAACTAATTAACAGCCCCCTGTTGGGGACGTGGAGCTTTGCCATGATTTATCCTGGGTGGGAGTCCAGACCTGAGCAGCAAGTACCTTCTAAAGCTATAGGCAGATCTGAGGGGATTTGTGAAGTGGTGTTATTTACGACACACACCTCCCACTACCCACTTTTTGGCGGGGAGTGGAATGGAAATATTTAATGCCTCTCTTTCTTAACAGGAGAGGTAACAACAGGTAATGCTTTACTAACATGCCGCCACTACAGCTACAGCCTCCTAGAACTTAAGGTGAATTTCTCCCCTACCCGCCTTCGCTCAAGACTTACTGTGGGTTCTAGAAAGTCAGGGAAGAGTGCCATTGCTGCTGCAGCCTGCAGTGCTCCTGACATGTTTTAAAACGTGTGACGCTAGGACCTAGCGCTGTTATTGCTGCCATAATGATCTGGGGTGCCAACGGTTTCCCTTTTTCTAGGACAGAATGATCTGATGCCAGGAAATACTAGATTTTAAAAGGACCTTTTCCCTTAGGTAATTTTCTAGCTGCAGAAGCAGAATGATTTTCAGTGGCAAATTTCCCCCCAGAAGTCCCTGAAATGGAGTTATTACGGCTTGGAGGGGAAACAATTGTTTCCATTCCCACCGACTCCCTCCCCAATGTTCCCTTCCCAGGTAAGGGAGTTTATTACTGGCCAGCAGTGGGCAGATGGACTTGAGATCAAGCAAGAAAAATGCAAACTAAAAATAAATTTAGTATAGAAGGAAAACACGGAAGCGTTCCTGGGAAGGAACTGAAGAAGACCAGAATGACTGAAGGAAACATGGGGGCGGCCTGCATCTCCGGCTAGCTGAGTAGCTGCTAGGAGTTACTACAGCTTTCCCATCCTCAGTTTCTTCATCAATAAAAAAGAATTAAAATGAGAAAATCTTTTCATGAATCTTAGGCACAGTGAGCATCCCACAAAAGAGGTTGAAAATGAATTTATAAATGGGAGAAATTTCGATTGCAGAATTTCTGGCGTCAGAGAATCACAGTGCATTTGAACCAGCCTTAGCTGCTTCGGCTGTCCCACTGGAGGCACAACTTCCAAGTGGAAATCAATGCAGGGTGGAGGAGAAGCAAATGCACAGCCTCCTACAGGCTTGAAGCATCATGCATTTATTAGATCTCGCAGTTTAACAAACTCCTGTAAAAGGCAACACTGTGAGGACTCAGGGCACTCTTCATACCCTTACAGGCTCCAGCTGTGTCCCTCATCTCTGATGCCCTGTCACCTGTTCTTCCACTTCTTCCCACCTGTGCTCACAGGGAGGCTCCAGCCCTGGCTCCCGGTCTATGTTTGGCTTCTGAGAGGCCATAGGAGGCCACCCCCCAGCCTTTTTGACTCATTCCTAAATGTTTCCATGATTATCATAGTCTTGAGTCTTGGATTGTGAACCCTCGTAACTGACACAGAGTGACAGGATCCCATGTGGAATGTCCTATGGCCAGTCAAACATCCGGATACCTCAGCTGGAGGTACGTGCTGAACTGTAAGAGGATAGAGACAGATTTATCCCTATCTGTAGGAGAACGTTAATTGAAAATCTTTTTCCTTTTTTCACTTTGGCCTCTTTTTAGTATTTCCATCCTTTTCTTTGTTAAGTCCAAAGGATATGGAGTAGAAGGAAGACAGGGAGCAGGTACCCAGCATAAGCACAAATGGATAGGATATGGATACATTCTACTAAACAATCAAACAAAAACCAAGATTTAATTAATTGTTATATTTGGATCTGCTACTATTTTACTGAAACAAAATCATTGAAAAACATGACATGATAACATTTAGTAAATCTCCTGAACACATGAGAAGCACTTAAGTTAAACCAGATTAACAATGGATAATACTACCTTATATTTATACAGCACTGCATATTTTAAAGATTTTTTTATGACCAATGAAAGACTAAATCTCACATTACTTGCAAAAAGAAATCAGGGAGATTATTTTTATCCCAATTTGTGGTTAAAGAATCAGTTTCAGGGTCCAAGTTCATATAATAAATAAGGAGATCCTCTCAATGGCAACTAGGGTTATAAATGGTCAACAGAGTCTAGAGGGTCATTGTCTTTTCAGACTGGTCTATCTGAAATTCAATCCAGAAAAAGAAATGAGGGTAAAGTGGGACCATGGAAGAAGAGAAAAAGGACATCTCTTTTTCCCTTAAAGTTGATGTAATTACCAGAATCTGAACATGCAAAATATGAAATTAGCCAATACTAGGAAATCACAGTGCCGATTTCAATTCATAAGACTTAAATAGTGAAGTATTTTTGTAGTTTTGGATTAATATACCAATTTCATTTTTATAAGTTTAAGATAATTTGATAGATATGTGTTTATTAACATAGAATCATAGAATGATGTTCATTATATATTTTTAGGGATAAGATTATGAAATAGAATGTGATTCTGGTTCTGTTTAAAATATAAATATTTACTTACATGTAACTTTTAACAATAGAAAAAAGTCTGAAATAGAAGCATAAAATTTTCTTTTAGCTTTATTCAGGTATAATTGACAGATAAATTAAGATACTGAAAGTGTAAAACCTGATGATTTGATACATGAATATATTGTGAAAACAGCACAAATATTTAGTAGCCGTTATCTTGGAGTGGTAGGGCAATGGATGTTTCTTTGTTCTCCTATCTTTACCCTTTTTGTGTGTGTGTAAGAATATTTAAATTCTGTTCTCTTAACAAACTTCAATTATACAATGTAGTGTCATCAATGATGTCACCATGTTATATATTAGATCCTCAGACTTTGTTCATCTTATAACTGAAAGTTTGTATCCTTTTACCAACCTCTTCCTATTTCCCCCACCCACTAGTCATTGGCAGCCACTTTTCTACTCTCTGTTTTTATGACTTTATTTTATATTCCACATATAAACGATATCATAAAGTATTTGTCTGTCTTTGTCTGGCTTATTTCACCTAAATAATGTCCTCCAGTTTCATCTATATAGTTTCTAATAACAGGATCTCCTTTTTCAAGTCTGAATAATATTCCATAATATATATACATATATATGTATACACACATATCGCATTTTCTTGATCCATTCATTAAAAATAATTTTTTAACCTTATATATTTCATCAATCCAAAAAGAAGACTGCCTTTGCCTGATCCTTTCATTCATGAGGTGATAATGTAGAGCTAGCAATATGATTTTAGGGTGCCATCTCAACAACTTCCGTATCACGCAGAATTCCAGCAGAGGAAAAGCATTGTGCACTTCATTGGTTATTGGAATCCCTCTTGTAGGTATTTATCTACACAGACTTTTCTTTCCTTTGTGACAGATTGCTGAGAGCTGATCCTGAAAAAGTGAGCTATTGATGGAACTGAGGAGGGAAAGGAGGAATAACTTTGGAGCCAGAGCTCTGAATGCTTCCTCAAATTCAAAACTCAGCCTCCCCACTTACTGGTTTTGTGGCTTCAGGCAAGTTTTTGAACATTTCTGTGCTTTGAGTTACGGAATAGGGATTGGTGAAGAGTACATGAGATAATGCAGAGCCCCTTACAGCTGATGCAGAGTGAGCGTGAATAAATGCTCCATTTTGTTGTCAACCTGCAGGTCTGATGACTTGATTCTGAGCCTAAGACAATGACAGTTCTGAGGTAGACAGAGAAAGATTTGCATTAATATTTAATAAGATGAACTTGATGACAAGTAAACTAATAGTGGCTTGAACAAGGTTGGTATTTAATATCTCATTTATTAAGTAGTTCAGGGACAGCATTTCCTAGGTTGGTTCAGCAGCTCGGTGATGACACCAAGGACTCAGGGACTTCTCATCTTTTTGCTCAATTATCCCCAAACATCTTTTTTTCTCCAGGCATGATTTATGTTGCAGCTTTAGGCAGAAAGCAGATAGTGGAAGCAAAATTATCTATAAAAAGTTTTTGTCCTAAGAACAGACTCCCATCCTCACCCCAAAGATTTTACTTCCTGTCTCATTGCCCAGAACTGGTTTATGCGGCCATAACTGTGGGAGAATCTGGAAAGCAAAAATCTGGTAAAAGAGAGCTGGATTGCACAGTTCGTTCTCTAGAGCTGAGCACATTGTTGTCTAAACAAAGTTAAGGTATCTAGAGCATGGACAGAAGAGGATGGGCAGGGCATTTAGGGTATGCAGTGTCTGTCACAGAAAGATTTAATTGGACCTGGAATCTCAGTGCCACCATGGCAGGCATTTCGGGTACCATTGACCCTGGGAGCTTGGTATTCAATGGTGAGCATGGCCGGTGAATGGCGCATGATCAACACTGGCAGATTTTGCCCTGCCTTTTTGGAAAAGATATTGCCAGGGTCATTCTTTACAACATAGTTCAGCATGTGTAACCAGTCATAAATTCTGGCCAAGATAGACTTCTAGATGGCATTGAGAGATACCTGCAATGAAATAAGTGTTTTTAGTAGTGATGCAAATGCGATGCTCAGCTCAGCTCCAAGGGTTTCACAAAGAGCTTTGGTTTTTATTTGCTTAGCTAGGTTTTACAGTGGAGACTAAACTTTCTTAATTGATTTTATTACTTGTTTCACAAAAATCTCATTTTGCAATGCTTTGCACATTACCACATAGCTGCAGAGCCAGAAATCATCCCTGATTTAGAATTATGGGAAGAGTTTGCATATTTTTGCAAACATGGATTTTCTTCTAGTTCTAACAAAGTGCATTTATTTTGTGTACAAACAAATAATGTATCTATTTTGGAAGGCTTTTATTTAAATTCTAATGATTTATGGGCACTGTAGTTTGGCTGCCTGTGTAGCATTTTATCCGGCCCTCTCTAAAACCCTAAGTCTTTAATTGAGCAAGGCCACACTGTGGAAGCTCCTTGATCAGTAGCTTTTGGCTTTGGCATTATTTCTATTGGGGGAAGGGTGGACAGGGTTCTATTTAATTTTTGTTTGCTTTTATTATTTCCTTCAACTCTCTGGCTGGTTATTGCATTCCTGTATCATTTTGAAATTTATAGTCTATTTAATGGCATTTTTATTTTTTATGATTATGTCAGTCTTATGCATAAGAGGGTCTTAGGGAATATGTTTTGAGTTTCTTTCAATAGCAGCCACGTCTAGAAACTACCTAACTGAATTATGAGTTTTATTTTTTTACCAGAGGGAGCTATGAAACAGAAATGATTTTAGATGTAGATTATAATAATAATTTGGAGGCATCTTTATGATCTGTGAGTTTCATATCACTCTCATGCCGGGCACTCCCTTTGATTATTACTGTTCTAATAGAGCACTGCAGAACTTCTATACGAATCCAATAACAATGCTACATCAGGAGTGGGTGCGAGGGAGCCAGTATGCTAAATACCGAATCGTTCACCAAAATGTCAAGAATGGTTTGTTCAAACTATCCCAAAGGGCAGTGCAAATTGGTGTTTCTTCCTCAGAGATTATGTGTTTACAAGGGCTAAAACATTAAGCTATCATTAATGGGGGAAAAAAAGGTAATTTGTTGGAAAGATATAGGGATGTTTCAGGGAATCCAGTAGCACGAAGTCCTCATATACAGGAGCGGATCAAGAGACTAGACAGTTATCAGGGAGCAAGGTGCCCTCCTGTCTGTCCCTCTCACTTGCAGATGCGTGATAATGGATCACACTCACAGATGGATACAGACATGCGATGGTGGATTAGGAAGAGGTCATAAGTAGAGGGAACATTATAGAGTGTATACCATGCCCCAGGCCCCCTTCCAAGTGCCTTACGTATATTGACTCATTGGATCATCACAGTGACCCCGTGAAAGAGGAAGCTGAGTAGGGAGAAATTAAGTAACTTGCTTCAGGTCACATAAACTGGTAAATAATAAAAAGTGGAGTCCTGATTTGATCCCAGCTACCCAGCTTCAGACATGAGTTCTGACTGTTTTTCTTCTCTCACTGCTGACCTTTCTTTTCTGTTTTTCTGCTTTAACCTGTACCAGACTGCCCAACCCAATATAGCACATTTTCCTAGTTCAAATGTCTGACAGAGATTGACTAGATTCTCTGGTTCTAATACCAAATTCCTGGGAGACACAATCTGTTTGGTCAAAGTGAGTGAATAGTTCATTTGGCTGTGGCAAGGGAGTTGGGGTCATTCGGTTCCGACCTAGCTGTCTGATTTCAGTGTGAGTGGTTAGGAAGAGTTCTCATAGAGGGGATGTGTTCGGGGCAGTCACTCACAAAAGCTGTCTATTATAATTTATAACTTGTAATATAAATATCCATATGTTGGAAGCTCATTCACATGATCTCCTGCATATACATATATGTGTATATACATATATACACACACATATAGATCTTCAATTATTAATTTTAAATCAGTTTAATTTATATTTCTTAAAGAACAATTGTTGAAAGACGAATTTAATGGTAATGTATATACTTTCTACAGGTCATTTTATTTTTTGTCTTTTTTGCATCCATCGTCCTCCAAATTAGAATAAGTTTAGACACTAAATAAACACAGTGAAGATCTAGCAATCTAAAGTTTCTCTAAAAGATAATAGCTAAAAATAATTTTAGATAATTAGATAGTAGATAATCTAAATATCGTCTTATTTAATCCTCATAACAAATCTATGAGACAGAATTGATATTATTCTCATTTAACAAGGAAGCAACTTAAGCAAAACTATTTTAAATTGATGTCCTAGGCCACACAGTTAACAGGTAACAGAATCTGCATCCAAACCCACTCTGAATGCAGGACCTGAACTCTAAACGTTTGCACTACACTAACGCATATGCTGTTTTTTACTCGTTTCAGCCAGACTTGGTGGGGTGCTCTCATCGGAAAATACCATGGCAATCTTAGATGTGAAAGTTGTTCATAGAGCAAGGGCTCCCCATTTGTATGTGCATCTGCTAACTCTTAGAAGAAGTACTCTCCATGAATCTTCACAACTTCGTGGACATCTGGCAGCAGTTGACCCATCTCTGTGAGGCTATGGGACCTGGAAGTCAGTGTATCTTAGTGGCTGAGATGGTGGTCTGAGTTCAGGCCACCGAGATTAGAATTCTAAGCACATTTCTTAAAAGCTGTGTGAAATTGGGCAAAGAACCAACCATTCTAAACTTCATTTATAAAACTTAGGTGATGATGCCTACCCCTCAGTTTTTTTGAAAATTAAATGAGGCGTGATACACGTTTAGTTAATTAGGTTGCTGATATTAGAACATGCTCAGGGCTCACTCAGTCTCTGCTGTCTCCGTTCTATCCTTTTTCTCCCTCCACCAGTATTTAACACCATTGTCCTCAGTGGCCCTTGCACATTTTAGCCTTAGCATCCACCTTAGAACTTCTGCTTCCATTGCGTGGCTATTCAGTCTGCTGTCTTATACATCTACTGTTGCCAAATTGTAGCTTCTGTGACAACTGAGTGTAACGCTAGAGCTCGCAAATCTTGAATTGTCTGACTAGGAAGGCTAAAGAGGCAATACTGTGATATTTTAACTGATCCTTCAATTTGCAAAAAGCCAAAGAAAACATCTTCCATTAGAAATAGCTTCTAAGGAAAATCCAACAGAATAGCGAGATGTTAGGTTACCTCTGGCTTTTTTGAGAGTACCATGAAATATATTCAGCCATTTCTGATTTTCCCTGGGGGGAATATTTAGGAAAAGTGCCACTTAAAGTTCTAAAATCATATTTTATGATCAGCTGAATGTGTGACATTTTAAATCTGCATTTATAATAATATAGACCTAATTTCTATTGCCCGTTTTATGGAATACTTTTATACAAACTTTTCTGTTGGGTCTTACAAAAATGAATGAAGTATTTGTTATAATCCCTATTTTATAGATGGGAGAATTGGTTTCCAGGAAGATTAATGGATTCTCACTTCATTGTTCAAACCAAGGACTCTCATGCCTTGCAGCATAGGGCTTAACAGCACAGAGTCTGGAATCAAAGGGACTGGTTTTCATCATAGATTGCTGGGTAGTAAAAATAAAGATAATGATATTTCCTTCGTAAACTGGAAATATGTTTGGCTGCAAGTATCAGAAAGCCGACGTATAGAGATGTAACCAAATTGAGGATTATAGCTCTCACACAAAAAGAGACGTGGACTTTGTCAACTGCCTGTATTGATTTTCTCCTTTGATAATGTCGCTGACATCCAGTCTGCAATTCCCTTGGTTTTTCCCTATCCGATCACCTCTTCTGGAGCTTCAGGCATGGTATCTGTGTCTAGGGTAGAATTAAGAAGAATGAGAGTTTCAGCATCTCCGTTTCCTTTCATAGACAAAGCAAAGGCTTTGCTTCCTATAAACCTCCATGAACTTTGGTGTTCTGTCAAGAGGTGAACTGTTGCATGGCCACCATTTGCTGCGGGGGACTCTGGGAAAGAGAATGTTGAGGCTGGGGCTGTGAATTTTGCTGCCCAAATAAAATTGAGTCATTCTTAGCAATAAAAGGGCATAGATTTCAGGAGGGACAGCAAGAGTGTCTATCTCACATTGCTCTTGGAGATATTTTATTCAATATACATTTTTTGTTATAGAATACATATGCAATAAATAGTATTATGTGTAGTATTATTAATATTAATAATTAATGATATGATGATAACATTGCTTTCCTTTTCCACAAACACACCTTTGAAAGAAAAATCATAATAATCATCAAATTTGAAAATGTTACTTTATATTTTTATCATGCTCAGTTCTTAATATATTTTGACTTGTTTTAGCATCATAATATTCCTCTAAATAAAGATCGAGAGTATCAGTGTTATGTTTTAAAAACAGGAAAACTGATCTTCATAGAAGTGAAAAGATGTGCTTATATTTACAGCAGAGCAGGTGTTTTACTTCAAATGTTGCAGTATGATTTGAATATCATGTATTAGTACTTAAAAGCCATCCGTTCCTCCAGAAGGATAGAGGGAGTAACATAAATGATAAGCAAGGGTCATTTTTGTCGACGAATCTGCTGAAAAGTTAGCAGATAATATCCTCTTGTATTAGGACATTTTACAATGTAAAAAGTATGTTCACTATTTGATATTCAGAAAACATGAAGTGGACATGGCGAGTGAGACCCCAGTGTACACAGGAGGAAACTGAGGCTGTTGTGTACATGATTTGCCTACAGTCACTCAGCTTATAAACAAAACAGCTGGGCAGAGCACTAGTCTTCCCAATTTTAGCCCAGTGATCACTTCACTGATGCTTGCCGCCCCAGAAAAAGGCTTTTTCATCTTTACCCCTCATAAGAAAACAATGTTCTGTAAAATTTAGTAATTCTGAACTCCTTTAATTCAAAGCTGGCAAAATTGGAGCTGTATTCGTAATGTACACGTGTTCTGTTTGGCCTCCAAACCACGGACCCATGCAGTGTTGGCAAAATATAATTAATTTCGAATATTTAAAAACTAGATGTTATGTTAAATCCTGCCTTTCTAGCTAAGAAAGAAAGAAAGGACAGGAAAGGAAGGGGAAAAACAGAAAGAATAAAGCTATTCCTGGATCTCACTCCTGAGTAGAATTAAAGGGCTGAACTGAAGACAAGGCAGGAATTCTTCAGTTTTCCACTGTGCCCGCAACTCCCTGTGGGGCCTCGAACAAGAGAGCTAAGGCTGGCCCCTTCACTCACTGGATTCTCACAGCTGCTCTCCATAGGCAGGTCAGTTTGTGATCCCTGACTAATGTAGTAAAAGTCATTTCCTGATTCTAGATGCTAAAGCAGATGATAGAGTATTTTTCTTTTTCGTTTCTGAGATTTCTTTTTAGATCTCTGTAGATCAAAGTAGAGAAAAGAAACTTTGTTTTCAAGGAAGATGGAAAAAATGTGCTTATCTTCACTGCGTTTGGCAGTGATTGGTGTATGCTAACTGCGTTCAGTCACTACTGGGTATAGAGTTGACATTGGCAGGCTAGTCTGGTCAAGAACAGTGAAGTTGAATGAGGGAGCTCTAAAAATAAGGGGAAGGATGAAGATTGTTGTATGAAACACGGGCAGATTCAGCATAGGCTCATCTGCCACCAGAGCTTAGATTTAGGCTATTTGGGAACTGCTGTTTGACCGACCGGGAACTCCATACCCACCCAATCATTAAGCTAATAGTAAAGTAGGCTTTCTTAAAGGAGTTGACTTATCACTTATTTTCCCCCACATAAATGTAATTAAACATGAAAGGTGGTGACGGCAGTTGAACATCTGTCTTTGGCTTTCAGATTTTTCACAGTCTGTTGATTATGCTATGTTTTGTATTATTCCAATGTCCACAGCTGTCAAGTGAAATGGGAGCAGGCCTGCCCAAATCAGGGAGCCGAGGTCTGCAGCAGCTCTTCATGTTCCACGTGGTAATAGCCAGTGACAGCTCCTACTCTGAACAAATTGTTTTCCGTTGGTTGATGGGTCTCAGCTGTTCTAACCTGGGAAGTGATGAGT
The DNA here is from genome assembly GCF_041296265.1 of Equus caballus. Lineage (NCBI taxonomy): Eukaryota > Metazoa > Chordata > Mammalia > Perissodactyla > Equidae > Equus > Equus caballus. The sequence continues at coordinate 89,131,078 of NC_091698.1, forward strand.
TTTGCTTTCATTTGAAAAGTAGGATCTGTTCAAATAGAGTTGCTGGCTTCTCTGGGTGTTATTGTTGATTTGGATTTTTTTTTTTTTTTTGTAGCTATGTGTGTACGTACATGCAGTGGTACTTTGGTCCACTTTTGACAGCAAGTTCTACTTACCAAATTATAATATCTGGAGGCTTCCAGAGTCTGTGCTGATAGATGGGAGGGAGAGATTAACACAAGGGCGGAAGAGCATTTCAGACTCTCTCACTCCTACCCAGCTCTCTCAGATTGATGTCCCACCTTGATTCTAGAGCATTTGTTCTCAGGCTAATATTGTTTCCTTGAGTGAGGCTAGCTCAGGCCAAATGCTTGGGTAACACCAAACAGTGGAGTGCTAATTAAAATGGTAGTTTGGGGAAACGTGGAGTGTCTTCTTTCAGATATGTCCGATCTACAGACTTAATTTTTTGTGCTGTAAGTGTGCACACATAGCACGGAAGTTGAATATGCTTAAAAGGGAAAAGTCCAGAAGATTTTCAGTGCCTTCATGTTCCCTTCCCCTTTCACCGTCTCAAAACATGATCTTAGTAAAGGGTCTAAACATACTTTGACCCAAAGGTATAAATAATGAATGATTGCTTGGTTACTTGCACTTTAATAAGAAGCAATTGTAGGTGTCTATTTGCTGTTCGATACAACTCTCTGTGATGATGGAGATGTTCCATGTGAAACAGGGCTGGTACGACCGAGGGACTCAGTTTTTATTTTTATTTCATTTCGATTAACTTAACTTTAAAAAGCCACATATGGTGAATGGCTACCATAATGAAAGTGCAGAAATAGACCATTAATGATGAGATTTAAAGCTTTCAGCTATTTCAAATGAAGTTCATATTTTTGAAGAGGGCTAATTATCATGGTATTACTGAAATGGTACCATTGCCACCTGAAAGAGTAGCACTGACCATTTTTAGTGTCTAGCACAGGAGTATTAAATCATAAGCAACAATAAGAAATTTAAAGAATGAACATATTAGTGAACGCATAATAATGATAACAAATAATACAGTTAATGGCATCAGCTCACATTTGTCTGAGGCAGCCACAGTGAGCATCATGATTCGTGCATCAACTATGCAACAACTCTTTGAGGTAAATATTGTTGTCATCCTTATTTGGCAGATGAGGAAACTGAAGTGTGGAAAAGTTAAGCCTTCACCCCAGGCTAAAAAACTAGTAAATAATGGAGTCTTGATTTCAACTCAGTTCCATTTGTCTCCAAAGCCCACATTCACAATTGCAGATACTATTATGACTATAAGCTTTAAGGTACAGCTTACTTCAGGGGCAGTTAATCAAGCTCATAGATGAATGTAGTGCCTTATATCTCCAGGGTCCCTTTCTTCTCTTAACTTGATGATTATGTTTAAAATAAAATAATGTCTAGATACAACTAGCAAAGAGTAAATACTCCAAAAAAGGTAGCTGTGTTCTTTTCTACTATCATCATAATTACATGACATTTTCATAAACTCTAATTGCATTTATGATATCAGGCAGAAGGGTCACTGAGTCATAGGTGAATCTCGTAAGTGATTCTGCCCTTCATGTCACCAATGACAAAAGTGTCACAAAAATATAGTTCTGAAGATTTAAGGGGCCCAAAGAGAGTAGCTAAAAACATTTTGTCCTACACAGAAGAGTTATTGCTATATGTGATTCTATTTTCCTCTCAAAATCACCAATGCTATTTATGAGTATGGTTACCAATATCACAGAATTTTGGACTCTTAAAAAATCCTGTACCTGATTGTCTACATAACTATTGCATTGTGAAGTGAGGGGATGTCTGTAAACAATATTGAATTACTAATTGAAGAATGGATTGAATCTCCCATCAATTTTCTGCCATTTATTCTCCCTGAAATGTATTTCCTGGTGTTTCCACCCGTAGGACTTGTCAGCCACTGTGCCAGGCAATAAGATTGGTGGAAACTTATCCACTGGCTATATTAACAGGGGAAAAATGTCCTACCACAAGGCACTTAGCTGTTAGCCATATGATTTGAAATAAATTCAATGGAATTGATTTGTTTTAATTCTTCAGTATTTCTAATTGGTCCCAAGCTGATTGCCAATCAGTGTTTTTAACATTAAATTCGGGTTAACCATTTGATTGCTAACCTTTGCATTACCAATAGACTGCAATTTCAGGGCTCCTAAATTTGACTGTAACTTCTAAGTGGCCACATTAGATTTTTTTTCTGATCCTTTGCGACACGTAGAATGGTTCTTATGTCACAAAATATATTCAGTGGGTCTGTAGTAGATCAAAGCAACTGAATGCCTGGGTGGATCAAGGTGGTGATCTCTTTTCGTCCTGTAGCAAAGTAGACTTGTGGGTGTGGTCTGCCTTCACTGAGATGGAAATAAGAAATTACAACTAGAGACCATCAGATCTGTAAGGCCTGGAGAGCCACGCAGAAGGATGCAGACTGGTCATCGGGCAGGAGTATTGGTGCACAGATGGCCAGTATTGGAGGCTGAGACTTGAGAGATGTCAAACATCTGAGTGGGGTGAGGAAAACATTCCACACTCGTAAATCTGTTTGAGATGAAAAATAGAGATGAGGCAGTGGGAAAGGATAAGTTTAACTCCTCCTCTCATAGAGAGCTGGGCTTTTTCTTTTTAAATAGTCACAGCATCTGAGACTGGATAAGTAGGACACCGGATTCAGTTTATTTGGTACAATTTTTTTCTTTGGTAAAAATATAAATCTCTATTCACTCATTTCCTTCATTTACATTCATATTGATTGGTTAAGACAAGCAGTTGAGATGGGGATAATTTTCTAGTCGAGCATGTGTCAGCATCATGCTAAAAGATGTAGTGGCTGCACTATACTCACTCCCAAAAGATTGGGTATATTTCCCTTTAAATAAACAGAGGCCATAAGAGAGAAGATGCTAATAAGTAATAAGGAAGGAAGGAACAATAAGCATTTAAAACAAGCTAAAGCACAGACTGAGTTAGCAGCATTTCATTGAGCAGGATGATGGTCCTTCCTCCTTCTCCTGTTGCAGGTTATAAGAGAGGTAAATCACATCGACTTGTTTCTGAAATCCTTTAAAGGGAAACCTGTTCATCTGAGGCCATACCTTTGCCTGTAATGAGTTTTTAGAAACAAATGAATTGCAATCAGAAATTAAATGAGGGCAGATCAGGGATGGTTATTAAATAAATTGCAATCAGAAATTAAATGAGTGCAAGACAGAGATCAAGGTTTGAATAAAGTGACCTTGAGGAGCCAGAAGCTGCCAAATGTTATAATCACAATTTCATGCTTTGAAGGGCCAATTGAGTTGACGGAGAAATCAGGCAGCAAAGGCTGCTGCCTAAAACATCCTGTGATGAACATTCTCTGTCACAGGTCTTCCCTGTGTTCAGGAAGCAGAATCTTAGGCAAGCTTTCAGAGAAAGCATAAAAGTTTTAAAGAAAGACCGTTAACAGTCACATCAGCACTTTCTTTTCCTTTTTTTTTTTTTTTTTTGAGGAAGATTAGCCCTGAGCTAACTGCTGCCCATCCTCGTCTTTTTGCTGAGGAAGTCTGGCCCTGAGCTAACATCCGTGCCTATCTTCCTCTACTTTATATATGGGACGCCTGCCACAGCATGGCTTGCCAATAGGTGCCATGTCCATAACCAGTGAACCCTGGGCCACCGAAGCAGAACATGCACACTTAACCGCTGTGCCACCAGGCAGGCCCCAGCTCTTTCTTTTATACACATATGTATATGTGTGTGTTCCCCAAAATGATATTTTTTTTCCTGTACTGTTTTATAATATGCTTTTCTCGCTTACTAGTGTATTTTCCATATAAAGAATGAAATCCAAATTCATTTTCATGGTTCTATATGTTTTTTGTCTAACAAGAAAAAAATGCTATTTGGTTTGTAGACCATTAGTTAATTTCGTTGATCTCATGACATCTGATAGATCATCACTGGAACAAATCATTTAGTGGCCCAAGATTACAGTTTTATAGGCATCAATATTACAGCTTTTCCTCCATTCTGCTTCCAATTCTGCCCATATGCTTTACTGTGACACTCAAAGTCTGTAATGAACAAGGATAAACATCAACAGTGTAGGTTGGAGGAAAGAAGGGTCTAGTGTTTGTTGGGTCTGGAGCCTCAACTTTTTCTGTGCTACTGCATGTTTATGGGGTCAGTTTCAGACTTCATAGGTTTTAATTTGTATTGAGATAATTGTAGGTTTGTATTCAGGCGTAAGAAACTATACAGAGAATCCTTTGCATACTTTGCCCTTTTTCCCCCAAAGGCAACATTTTATAAAACTATTGTTTAATATCACAACAAGAATTTGACATTAATACAATTCACTGATCTTAATCGAATTTCTCCAGTTTTTCTTGTGTTGTAAGAATACCTAATCATACTTTTTACTAATATTTAGTAAACAATTTTTACTATTTAATCATATCTTCTAAATTTGAAATTGAATGCATTTTACCCTTTTTGGCATCAGATATGGTTTAAGAATCTTATTTAATTCTTTTTTCCTAGGTGTTTAGTCTTATTTTAAAATACCCTTTTTGCTTGGATTTGAAAGACTTACTTGATCATATACTGTGATTTTATATAAATTCTTTCCTCTGAATGGCACTAATATATATATTCTTTCCAACTTATGACACTAATGCAGCTGCCTTTCTTGGCCTGACGCAACATCCTTTTGTTACCATAGCTTTAAAGTATATTTTACTCTCTTGGAGAGAAAATCTATTCCCATCACCTATTTAAAATGAAAACTTATTTGTGATCCTCAGACATTTATTCTTTCATATGAATCTTTTATATAGTTACATATTTGTTTTCATTTCTTAAGAAAATCATGTCAGGATAAAATTGACATACGTTATATTTGTAAATTAATACTTTGAGATTTTTTTGGACAAAATTTACAATATCAATTCTTACCATGTAAGTTAATATTATATCTTTATTCTTTATTCAAATCTTTTCATGGACCTCAGTAAAGTTGCTCAGTTTTCTTCATCCAGCTTCTGCACATTTCCTGAGAGCCTTGGAGAAATTCCCCCAGCTCTTAGATTGAATTATTAAAAATGAGTCTTCTCCCCAGGCTTCAGTATGTTTCTCCTCTTCTGACTTCATTGTGGCAGGGGGAAACGATGGTTAGACTATTACTAGTGAGCAAAGAAATGACTAACAACATAACTGGTTCTCTCAGATGGAATCTCAGGGTCTTAGTTGGACTGAGGTATTACTCTACCGGAATAGGATCAATTCCTGAGTAGGCTAAAAGATCTCAGAAGGGATTGCAGAGTGCACAGCTTCCAAGATAGGTTGCGTTCTCTCTGCTGCCCCACTTCGCCCAACTCTATCTATGCCTTTCAAGATACAGAAAAGATAGCTAAGTGTACTATCTTGCCCTTATATGACCGCTCAAAGAAGTAGCCAAATGACTCTCACATGAGGTGAGAAAGAGTCAAAGATAATTCAAGTAAACCGTATCAAAGGAAAGCCAGGATTTGGGAAAAGGTCACTTGGAATAAAAACAGCATTTCCCCCATTGTCTTCGCCCCTGAGGTGTGACCATATGACTAAATTTTGGCCAATGGTATGTAAACGAGAAGACTATGTACAAATTCTAGGAAGTATTGTCAAGGGAACACAGTTTGCTCATTTTCCTTCATTTCTCCTTTTGGTGCCTGGAATATTGACACTGTGGCTTCCTCCAGATTTCTTGAACATGAAAGGAACATAAGCTATTATCTTGTTAACTCACTGTTCTTTTGGGTTTTGCTGATAATTGCAGCTGAACTTGATTTTAACAAATATAAGTTGTGTCTTTTTGCAGACGAATTCATACATAACAGCTACCACCACCACATGTTCTCATTAAATCATTGAACTTCATGAATGGAGAAAGAAATTTTCAGTCATCCAAGCAGAAAAAGCAACTCTCTCTCAAAGAGAAAAAAAAATTATGTTCACTTTCTGATTCTCAACAACAATATTGAATTTTTACAAAAAGGCCTGGGTCTACAAGTTCAGTGGGAAATAGTACATGACCAAAATATCGTAACAAGCTAAGTTATCTTTCATGTCCAAACATTACAAGAAGACTTTCTCAAACAGGGATAAACTCAGGGAATCATTCTACCTGTGAGAGAATCTTGGGGAAAAAATATTAGAAAAAGAGCAAAAGTGAAATAAAAAACAAGAGACACCTGGCCATGGAATCTAGCCAGAGTCATGAATGGGAAGACCATGGTAAAAAGGACTGGTGAGCATTGATGTGATCTAAATTTGACACTACAAAGAAATGATATTGGAAGAAATGGCATTTTCAATCCTATGCATAATAAATAAGTAACAAAAACCCCACAGTGAGAAAGGGGAAAGTGGGAGAAATCATTAGCACTACTTGTCCTTCCAGACTCATACATCCAAGAGCCTTCTTGATGTACCCTCTTGGACACCTTAAAGTCAATATGTATGAACCAGACTTATTGTCTTTTTGCCCAAATTTCGTCCCTTTCCAGAGTTCCCTATCAGTGAATAATCATGTCCTGCACTCACAAACTTGTTTAAAAGACTCCAGCAGTCACTTTTCATAAGGGGCCAAGTATTCTTGGTGCTCAGTCACAGGCACATGCATGCTTTTTCCATCCTTCTGTGTCTTTCTGTCTCTCCCCTTACCCATTTTCTCCTGCCTCCCTCATATGTGGACCTGCGGTAAAGCAAACTTTCAGCTCTACTTCCTACGACAGGTTGACAGGTTCGCAGGGCCGGGACTCCTACCTATGCCTGCTTCGAGGGGATGTATTCAGTTCAGGGATTAAAGAATCAACCTTGAGCCCAAGCCATGGCCCCAAGATAATTTCACCAAAATAGGCACTGTATTTTACCTCATCTTCATTCTTGAATATGTTCTCAATGTGGTTCAGACCAAGAGAGAGAGGCTTACGATTAATCTTTGCTCCATCAAATCACATCATTATCTATTGTTTCTGCCTTTGTGGGTGAAGGTCATTTTACCAACCCACCGTAATTTAAAGCTTTGATAACCTTTCTGAGTCACTTGTTGTAAGTGTGTCTTTTGAAAAGAGTATATGGGGTTTTAATTCATGGTCCAATTGATATCTTTTCTTTCCGGTGGTGGTTTTAACCAATCTATAAATGCACATTTATGACAGATATGTTTGGCTTTAGATTTTTTGCGATGTTTTTCTGTTTTTTTAATCTTACTCTGTATAGTGATTTTCTTTGCTATGTTTTGTATATGTGTTGTAAGAATTTTGATGGTTGGTACATTTTATTCTAGTGGTTTCCTAAAGGTAACTATAAATTGATATAATACTTTATATAATTAACCATTCAATTTTTTAAGTAATATCTATTTAGCAAATGATAGCATTTAAACTTTTTACTTTCTCTCTAGTTTTCTTTTCTCTCGACCACTATGTTTCATTGACTTTTGATTACAAAGAATTGAAGAAATGAGTATCTTTACTCTACTTCTCACCATTTGTTTAGTTACAGCATTCCTATACTCTCAGTATTTACTACTAATAGTCTCTTCTTAAACCATAATCCCAACATCTATTCTACCTCAGTTGTTCAATGAAATGAATTCAATGCCATTTGACTAAAGACTTAGTTTTAATCCTCAATAGGTTAATAGTTAAAAAACTAAAATGAAGGACCATGGGAGAATCGTTTATTAGTTAGTTTTAGGGAAATTGTGCTCAGTTCCCTAACAAGGAAAAGTATTAAAGCAGCTATTTGAATGCCACCATGATAGAACAATGTATTTGTAAATTCCTACCCTACTCTTGTGTCTAGTTTGTGAATCGGTCAGTGTCCGTAGAGGAGGGGAGTTCTTCATGACTGACATGCAGAATCCCAGGAGATAAGCAGCATAAAATGGTAGTAAAAATAATGGGTTTGGGGATCAGACTTCCTGTTTTGAAGCCTAACTTTACCACTTACTATATGAGAAAAATACTAATATTTTCTGCAAAAAGGAGATTAAAAGTGAGACCACAAGTTAAATGAAGATTGTAAGAAAAAGGTAATGGCTATAGAGGAGTGTTGTCACAAAATATATACTCAATAAAGGCTGACCGTGATGGTTTCACCACCATTTTAATGTTTGCTAGTCTGCTAGAGGAAAAATGGTAGCTAATTATTGTTTAAATTTGCAGCTTCCAGATCAATAGTGAATTAAAAATATTTTTGAAACATCTTTATTAGCCATTCAGACGCCTTCTATGAGTTGCATATTACAGTTCTTTGTCCATTTTTCTCCAGGGTTATTTGTCTTTCTTGGATGAATTTGCTGGAGTTCTTTTTCCATTAGACACAGTAACCTTTCTGTGTATTATATGTATTTTTTCACACTTTACTTTCAGCCTTGCATTTATAATTTTCAAACATTTTTATTAAAGTGATATACATTAGGAAAAAGTACAACTCGATGAACTTTCCCAATCTGAACACATTTATGTAGCTAGGACCTAAATCAAGGAAAAAATAAAACAATCCACCAGCCCAGAAACTTCCTTCTTGGTCTATCCTACTCTCTACCACATGCAAGTGTGCTGGTATCTGACTTCTGACAACATGGATTCTATGTTTTCGTACTTTGAATAAATGCAATCATTTGGAATTATATTCTTATGTGTCTGGCTTCTGTCATTTGTAATTTAATTTTGAGTTTGGCACCTATCGTTTTAGAATAGTTTTGTTTTTTGATGTTTTAAATAATTTAATTCATTAAGAACTCAGTTAAGTGAATAAGGAAAATACTTGTACATATGATGTAATAAAGGATGGACTGGTAAATATCTTAGTATAATGTGATTTTTTTTGAGTAATTTCATCTCCTTGACCAATATTTTTTAGACAAGGGAATGAAAGGCCTTTTAATCATTGGTAATCTAAGTTTCAACAATATCTCATCTAATCTCCATTTTGTAGTTTTTAAAGTTTTCTATAGTCTAGTTCATCTGATCTTTGCATCCATTTATGTCCTACTCTTTGAAGCTGTCTATAAGGGCAGGTCTGTCATTAACTTCCAGTCTCTTCTTTGTGTCTCTCTTTCTCTCAGAATTGCCTCCTTGGTGCCCCTTCCTTATTCAAACCACGTTATTCCTGATGTCTAACTCTACAGCCACTATGTCTTTAGGCCAATGCATATTTATTGAATAACTCCTGTGTTTCACATAATACCTAGGTCCTGATGGGGAACAGAAAGTACACGTGCCAAGAAGTCGTTATTATTAATGTGAACACAATCTAGTAGGAGAAATATTATTTAAATGCATCATTGCAATAAAGTAAGTTTGGAAATATGGGCAAGCTATAAAACTTGTATAAAGAATAGAGTGATTCACTTTGCATAAATCAAAATTCTTTCTAATTATGAAGTGAAAGCTTGACAGTCAGAGTGATAGGTACTGACTGTTGGGAAGGATGGTTATGAATCCCCAGGTAGGAGGAAGGCAGTTTTGAGAGGGAACAGATTGTGCAAAATCGTAGAGGATGGAAACATTCCAGCAGTTATGTGTAGGTGTCACTATATTGTAACATACTCGGCAGAAATTGGTCCTCATTCGAAAAAGAGTGAAATTGGTCCTCATTCGAAAAAGAGTCCACAAAGCATTGAGCCAGATTAGGTGAAGGGGCATTGATTAGGAGGTGAGATCAAGGAGGTGAGTTTGGGCTGTATCTGAAAAGGGGTTAGATTTTCTCCTGTTGCTGGTGAGGTACCTAAAGAATTGGAGGGGTTAGTCTGCTTCAGGTAGATCACTCTGCACCCCTAAGGACAGGTGTCAAGTGACGGGGCCAGGGGAATAATTGAGCCACCGACTGAGTGAGGTGAAACATCTGAACTCCTGTCTGGCCAGAACTGTCAGTTGCCTTGCTCTCTGCCACATCTCTCCCGACAGACCAGGACAGGGTGGATGCCTCGACCTGACTCTCTATTTACGTGGCTGGGTGATTGGGCGCTTGTGAAGAAAACACCGGCATATGTTGGTGACACAGTAAATCCACATCTACCTGCTAGTGTAAGAGTCTCAGCATCACACAGCAATCATTTTGGGTTTTCTTCCAAGGTAGGACTGCTCTGCTTCTTCTCAATGACTATTTTAAAACTTAAAGATTCTCTTAAACCTAGTATCGAAGTATATACTTTTATTCTCAGCAGACAAATTTGCCTTATATTTCTTGAAGAATTTTGGAGATTTCACGAATAGTTTCTCTAAATACTTCCTATCCACCAAGATAAAAATTGTTGTTTGTTTCTAACTATCTTTACCCCTTTCCCCAGGGGTCAGAGACAAGATGTCCTTTCTCCTTACGGAGAAAATCCTATCCACTTATACACAAGACCCCATGTCCCCATACTTCCTCTAGGATTCCTTCCTCATTCTCACTCATCTTCTCTCCGATAGCTGCAATTTCTCGTCTCCACTTTCTTCACCTTAGCTTATATTATTTGAGACCTCATCCTAAAATTAAGCCTAGCAGTTTAAGCCTAAAAGTTACGCCTTAAAATTAAGCCTAGGCTTTCGCGCCGCTTTGCTAGATTAGCATGCCAGCCTTATGTAGGGAGGAAGCAGGGAGCTACTTTCCTCAGCTGAAGAGATTTTCTTCCCTTTTTCCTTTGCTCCCAGTATTGTGGGAACTGCCATAGAAGTGCATTACTTTTCAACTCACCTTCCACACATATGAGCATATAACAATATACTCAAAAGTTACACGTGACTGAGGACCATCACCTGCTGCTCCATTTATAAGCATCTGATTAATTTCCATAGGTTATCAGTTAAACATTTTCCCATCACCGTGTCACAGCTAGATCTTGACTTCTAACCCTGCCACTTGGAGCCCGAGAGTACAGGTGGGATGACATTAAGTGACAGCTATTCATTTACCCCTGTGGACACTCTGTCTTTACTGTGGGGACTCTTGGGTCAATGGACCCTTTTCTTTCTCAAGCTGAACCTACTTATACTTTATTTTTCCCTGATTTCAAATGTGAATGGATATTTGCTCAGTTTTTGTATGTTTCTGGTCAATTAATCCAAATATGTTTCCTGGAAACCTACTTTATCCTGTGTACTGGTCTAGATTCTGAAAGTACAAATGTGAGTAAGAGAGACAATTTTCCTGAGCTTGTGGGGCTTACCTTGGGGAAAGTAGGGTGGGAGTGAAGAGCATGGAAACACACAATACACATTTTTAAAAAATAAATAAATACAGAAATGCGTTTTTTAAAAGGAGCTGGGACTAGGTAGAGATGGTTAAAATCATTTTGTTTTCTTCATTTCATCCTGCTTGAGCTGTTTTCATACCTCTATACGTCCAGTCTTTTCATCTTATAGGTATGTTCTGCAGACCTCAGCACAGCTCACTTCTACAGCCAAGGTTTTGCAGAACAATATGATCATCTTTAACTTTGAGAAAGCTGCTGTCTAAGATCGTCTGGATCCTGTGCTACTTCAAAAGGTTTTGTTTTGTTTTCACATCGATTTGTCAATCTAGATTTCAAAATAGTGAAACTCCATTTCATCCCATTAAGCTAAGTTAGGATGAAAGACCTTTCACATAAGGGAACCTCCCCACTCAGTTCTTGGCATGAACATTTGGTGTCCAACTTGTGCCCCAGCATTAGTGGGAGGGACAGTACTATGCTGTCCTGGCATTGCATCACACTGTTGAACAAGGTCCAGTGATAGATGGGGCAAGGGAGTATCTTTTTCAAAAAGACACATTTTAAAGAGAAAGGACTTCACCCTGGAAGAATGCAGCATCCATAACACTCACATGGCTAATTTGGCAAATTCAGAAATCAGTCAAATCAATTATGCAGCAATATGAGGACCAAATCTCTAGCTTGTTCCACCACATCTTGTCTTCCTACCATCTTTGTTAACTTCCTGTGCTTCTGTCAATGGGGAAGATTTGCGTGGCTTCAGGAAGCTATATTTTCATCTTTTATTTTGCTAATAGCGATTGAAAGAGCTTTGGCAAAGAAGTCAGGATGATAACAATATGCTCAGACCTAGATTTACAGCCTTCTTTCATCATCTCACTGGCTTCCACATGAGCCAAGTCTACACAGTGGAAGAAGAAAACCTTTAAGCAGAGATAACATGTGGAGCCTGATAGATGACAACCCAAATACTAAACATTACAATAACACTTTCTGGACATTTCTCTCTGGCCTTTAATGAGCCACTGCTGAGGCAGGTTTTGTCATGTCCGCCTGAGGCTCACAATAGGCACTGAGTGGTCAGCAAAAGATTAATAAGACCCAAGATGAGAAAATTGAGCATTTAACTAAAGTCTCTTATCCAGGCTTATGTTCAGGAATAGATGGAAATAAAACGTAAATTGTAGGGAAGACGTATTTCACAAATATCAATTCTTCACTGGGCTTCTCTTTCAGTGTACATGGTGAGCCAAGGCAAACATCTCTTGAGGTATTGGCACAAAGCATGCTCTGAAGAAGTGAATTTCCTCCTCCCCGACTATCAGAGCATGTACGCCACCCCCTACTGATCGCCTGATGTCCATACCTGTTTATACTTGTGGTTAATTTTTTGTGTCAATCTGACTGGACCATGCGATGCCCAGACATTTGGTTAAGCATTACTCTGTGTGTGTCGGTGAGGGTGAAGGCCTGACCCTCCGCCAGTAGGAGGATACTTCTCCTGATTTCCTGCCTTGAGGTGGGATGTCAGTTCTTTGCTACCTTTGGATTCTAACTGAAACATTGGCTCTTTCTGGGTCTCCAGCATGCTGATGGCAGATCTTGGCACTTGTCAGCCTCCATGTGACCAATTCCTTACAATCTCTCTCTCTCTCCTATTGGTTCCATTTCTCTGAAGGGCCCTAACTAGTACAATATCTAAGAAGCTCATGCCGGGGCTTGTCTGTGTATTTTGAGGGGAGGGCAATGGGCCTGAGGAGACTGAGGCAGGCATGTTTTTCAGCTTCCAGAAAGTTCTTCCTTTCCTCTGCTTTTTCTTTAGTTCTCCTCTCCCCTGACAAAGGGCCTTTGTTAATCTGCATAATTACCTCAGGGATATCTCCGTTTTCATCCACTTCCTCCAATTTACTCATCATAAAGCTAGAATTTTTTATGTAGGCATCACAGCACTATACCTGGATTCTCGCTTTTGCCCCAAATAGCTAACATTACATGCAGAATAGTGGCAGGAGTATCCAGAAATAATCCTGGAGCAGATTTCTGTACGGTCCCAGAAGCCCTCATTCTTTTTATCCAGAGGGACAGTATAATACATCTAAACAACTCAACAAACCAGTGATATGGTGGAGTATGATTCAGCAAATATTGAAAGGGGAGGAAGGAAGGTGGAAAGGCAGGAAGGCAAGAAGGCAGAAAGCAAGGAAGGGAGAGAGAGTGTGCTTGCCTATACAAGCCATTATTTCAGTGACATAATGTCACTAAGATAAGTAAGAAATAAGATCTTACCTTCAAGAGTCAATAAGCTGGTGAAGGATGGGGACTTGTGCACAAGTAACTTCAGCATGAAGTAATACTGTTAAGGAACTCTCACAGCCAATGTGTTTGCCAGTGAATCTAGACCATTCCTAGTTTCCATTAAATGAAAGATTCCAAGCTTCTCAGCAAAGCTCTTCTTCCCTAATGCAAGTAGACGTCTGACTCTGACGCTGCCTCAGATGACTTTCAAGCTGCATATCATTTCCAATGATAAAGACAAGAATTCTGGAAAACAGCACTGCATCCCAGGTTTGCTAAAAAGAAGTGCAGGAAGAAGGGAGAACACTCAAGAAAGGTGTTTAGATAGCACCCTTTGCTCCGTGTGTTTAGATCTGATGACTAAAACCCTAACACAAGCACTGATGTCTCAGGAGCTTAGGGAGAATTTAGAATCTGTCTTCCTGCATATCCCAGTGAAGACCACTGAAATCCACTGTCAATTATTCCTATAACAAAGATCTATATAATTCAAAATAATTTACATTTATAAATAAAACTCACTTGTGGATAGAATTTTTTCCTAGCAGAGTTGTCTTTCCTGATACGTCTATGTTTCATGTCAAATTATAACATCTCAAGCACTGGGGTAAGTACTGTACCGATTCTTCTTATTCAGTCTTCATAATAAAATGGTAAGATGAATGATATTGTATCTGTGTTACAGATGGGAAAAAATGAAGCTGAGAGTGTTGCAATGAACTTCCCAAGGTCATTCATCTGGTAAGCAGAATAACTGGAATTTGATTTCCACTCTGCTGGACTCTGGAACATAGTTCTTGATATCAAATCATGGATCCTGAAGTCATGCTCCTGTAGCAATGGATATCTAAGGAAAAGACGAAGTGGTAGACAAATCAAAATGAAAAAAAGTCCAGCTCTCTTTTCAGTCACTCATGCATTCATCCTTTTGTCCATTCATCATGTATAGTTAGCTTCACTTTGTACAGTTGTTGAGCAGGCTGTGATATGTAATCACAGTTCATGACTTTGAATAATTCAGAAATGGATCCTTTAAATGGGTGACATTTTACTTTTACAGTTCTCTCTCCTTCCCCTCCTCAATTTCTTTTCTGCCATTCCCATCCTTTGCCCACTCTTCTGGACCACTCGCCTCCCTTCTCCCCAAATGCTTAATCTCCATGTGGAGTTCAAGTCTTATCTCCTCAAGAAAACCTGCCCTGAGCACACTCGTCCTCCTTAGATACTTAACATGAGTTGCAGCCCAGTGGTTAACCGTTCCCTAAATATTCTATTTCTTTGATTTTTCCAAATGGATTGTAAGCTTATGGACAGCAAGAGTTGTAGACAAGACATTTTCCCTTTTTATTAAAATCACAATACTGGACCCATAATAGCTGCCAAGTAAATTCAGAATAATTTTCAGCTGGGTGTATTTCTTGAAAATTGTCCATACATGACTGGGGCATCACTTAATTTGCCCCCTCTCAAGAACAATCTTTTGTTTGAGACGTGGAAATAGCTGGTATCTTCTCAGCTATTATGGGTCCACACTTACCTCCTGGTAAATATCCAGTCTCCAATCTTGTCCAACATCTCCCAGTACCAGGGAGAAGGATTCCATTAATTTTCAACCATATTTGTTCCCCATAATAACGACAATAAACCATGAAACTCTACTGGAAGAAAATAGGTAGCTGATTATCTGAGGGTTTTCATGCATGACAACATAAGTTTTCATTTGGATTTTAAAAAACCTTAGAAAACGTGATACTCCACATACAAAACTGTCAATGTACATTTTTGTTTAATTTTTCCAAATGTACTGGGCTCAAGGTTGAAAGAGAATTCCCTTTTTTCCATCAGCCAAGATTTGTTTTTCATTGCTAGCCCCTGGAACCTTGTATCTTGTTGAGATTTGGTGACCTCACAGGTACCTTATTAATAATAAACCGGAAAGGCTCAGCAGAGTTTGGATTTGGTGTAATAAATCATACTGTAAGTGCCGTGTTTGCAGTTTTGGAATCTAGAGGAATATAATAACCAAGATTGAGGGTCTGGCAGGTGGTGAGAGTGACTAGAGGTGGGGACTGGCCTTTCATGGCTCTGACATATGCTTATGGTTATTAATTACTTTTACATTTTACATTGCTAATTGCCATTCTTTCAAGTTACAATGTAATTGAATTTAAAAAAAAATCAAGCCTCAAATGTCAGGTGCAGATATTACATTGTGCCTCTGTCCAAGGAAGTATATAAACACAGTTTAGCTTATTTGAAATGATGGATAATAAGGCAAACTTCAAGGTAACTAATGATACCAAGGCAGCAAATTTGTAGCATGGGAGATTCCAGGGGGTTACAAAGGAGAAATAAGCTCATGGAAATTTAATATGTGGATTTTTGCTAGTTAACTAACCAGCATGCAATTCGGCTGTCTTGTTTATCAGAAAACTTCATTAAGTCACCAAGGAAGATAACTGTCAGTGTAGTTCCAATTCCATATGTTTTTAAAACACAGTTTCTTTTCCATACATTTTGTGCCTAGCTCTGTGCTAGCTGATGAAGATGATGGCATCTATTTAATGCATATTTTCAGTTGCATAAACATCGCTATCCAGGCCATTTAGCATAGTTCAGTGTTTCCCAACAACTTGGACATGAACCTCTTGGAGAGTCTAAGGAAAATGTTGAAGCCTTCTTCTTGCACATGCATATAAGCATATATGCACTAGAAGTTGTGAACAAATTGGGGAGTGGAAGTAGGAGATCCTTGGATCTCTGCTTTGCTGGATCCCAGAATAGGATGCCTGGTACAGGGGCATGCTGACTGGTAACCCAGCTGCATTACCACCCCCCACGCTGGTGGATATTCATAACAATGATCCCTGGTCAGTAGGGAAGATTGAGCTATGTCTTTTGTCCTTTTTTAAGAAGACAGGTAGATGGGCAATTCATTTTTTGCTTAAATTTTTCAACCAAGATAACTATTCTTTAATTAAACTTTACAGAGCAATATTTAATAGTGAACATGCTATTTTTAGAATGATAGTTTATTCCTTGATAGTCAGCGTTGAATAAGAAATTTCTGTAATGGAAAGACCACTTGCCCAAGGGTCCCTTCCACACTTCGGAGGCCTAGAGCAATGAGCTATTTTGCAATCCTAGCACTTCTTTCATGAAGTTAGAAAGCTCTGCACAGTCAGTGCTGTGCAAATTTTTAGAAAAGGCCGAATTCCCCCACACTCTACCATTAACGCCTGAAACATAATACTTTTCCAGCACCCCCATCTTCATCACACACACTACCTGAGAGCTCACAATTACCAGAGAGGAATTTAATTGGGAGTCCAACTTTCACATAAATCCTAAATTTCTCTTTTTATAGCTGAGACAACAGGGGCCCTGAGAAGGATAGCGATGCTTCTAAGTCTCCAGTCAGCATTAGAATTGGAAATGAAAGCTAGTCAGTGCTCTCAGACTTGGGCTCCGTGTAACCGTTGGGAATACAGCTTCCTGGGATTTAGCAAACCTGTTGTAACTGCTTTCAGGCAGAAAGCAGCCTGAAAACAACATTATTGACCTCTGTTAGAGAGAAGCCTGCTCATAGATCTAAGGAAAGTTCATGTCTAATGGATGTGTTCTTCAATGCCTCTCTGTAAGGCAAGATGCCTTTAACAGCGTCTTTGAAATTATAGTACTTTGTTCTAGTTTCACAGTAAATGCTCCAATGGCTGTGTGGGCTCTCTTGGGTTTCTCCTTTCTTTGCTGTGCTGTGAAAACACACACTGAATGTACATTGTTATTATCATTGTTGCTAAGAAGTAAGAGAGCATGAGTTTCTACCCCATCATCTGTGCAGAGCAGAGGCAGTGAATCCTGCTGGAGTGTAATAACAATCTATAAGTAAACCAGTCATGGTAAAATCTATCAAAAAATGTGGCAATTTACGAAAATATGTCCCTCAAGCACACCAAAGTTGTCATCAAAGTGAGTTAGCTGCCAATTAACTTCTACATCTTGCACAAAGGGCACAGAATTCTAGCGTAAAAATAAAACCAGTTAATACGTAACTACTGTCTATGAACAATAAATCAGAAACAAAAATGAACACACCATGTGGTACTTTTCAGCACATGTTACCATCTTAAGGAATGCTGCTGTTCAGGCTTCTGATAGAGGAAGATTACTTTTAAAGGAGACAATAATGAAAATATTTTTGCCTAGAAATTTGAACTTCAAATTTCAGCCAATGAGCACTTATTGGATGTCAACTATATTCGAGGCACTGGGGTCACAAAAAGCAGGACAATTTGTTAAAAACTGTTAGCACTGCTATATATTACTGTTACACATTACAATAAGTATATTTATATGTTAAACAAATCGTGTTTCACATTAAGCATTCAATTAATTAACTTTTGGCAGATTCAGCTATACCCCGAATAGAAGTGTGTAGAAGATGCTACATGTGCCTCAGAGAGGCAGACAGTGAAATGGTCAGGAAAGGAGGTAATATTTGTATTTGCCCTTGAAAGATACTTCGATTTTTATCATTTCCAGCCAACCTATTTGTGTGTTGTTGTTCCACTTCACTTACTCAGCTGAGTTCTCTCAAAAACAAAGAAATAAACAAAATGACAACCACCACCTTCCTAACCTCTCCTAGCCATGAGCTTACTCTGCTGAGTTTCTGCAGCACTTGCTCTCTGCAGCACGGAAAGTTGCACGTTGTTCCAGCATCCCCACTACGCTGGGATCTTGGAGAGTTCCTCGAAGCCTCAGTACTGACTCTAATACAAGAATTTCATGTCAGGCTCTAGAGCTTGTGAGTAAAGTCTGCAGTCGTGGAGGGTACAGAGTAACTTTCTCCTGCCCATATTCATCCACCCAGATCTCAGCCCAACTCCTTGGTCACTCAGCTAGTGAGAACACAGATTTACTTGTGGATTACTAAATTAATCACTCCTTCAGTTTTCACTGGTCTAGACACTGAAGACCAAACTATCAGGAGGCATAATAAGCATTTGCAAACAAAGTAAACTAACTCTGGATGATTTAAGCAGAAAAGACAGGTGAATGGAGAGCTTGTCAGGGATATATAGCCAAGAAAATGCTCATATCACTGCAGACATGGTAGTTGAGGGCACCAACACCAGATAACACACTGGGCACTGAGTGCTACATTTTACACCACCAATACTGCTAGCCCTGGGCACTGGAAGCCACTGTCAGTATCACTGCCACTGCTGCCCAGGAGGCTCTTCTCTCTGTAACTGCTTCTTCTCAAAGCCTGTTTAACCTGCCTTGTGTGCTCTTTACATCCAATCTTCTAAGAGCTGTATATTTCATTTACTGGATTCATTTATTCATCTCGCCTTCACTTTGAACCCAAAACAAGTGGCTTCACTTTTCACCACTCCACTGATGCCACTCTTTGGCTAAGATCTCGGTGACTTTCTATTTGGTAAATGCAATGAACACTTTATCCAACTAAAGTCTGATAGATTTAATACTCTTGATCACTACTTTTGTCATCAGCACACATTTTCCTGCATATGCCTTAAATGCTAGTACCCCAAGGTTTTAATCCACAACTCACAGGTCCATTCACTCAACGATGCCCAGGAATCTAATCCACTCTTGTGATTTTAACTACCACCTGCATGGTAACAACACCTATATCGATATTTCTCTCCTTAACCTGTCTTCTGAGCTTCAGACTTGCATACGCAAATTTCTGGTAAGCATCTCTAATTGGATATAACACAGGAACTTTAAAATTAACATATTGTAAATTCAACTTACCTTGCACCCCCAGATGTGATTTTCTTTTCGTGTTCCTTGACTTGATGAATGATACCATTATTCATCTAGGTTCCCAACCAGAAATCTGGTAGTCATCCTTTAATTTTTCATCTTGCTCACGCCCCAAAATAAGTCAAAAAATTCTCATGTATTGTAATTTTGTACTTTCTCTTGAGTCTGTTCAGTGATAACTAACAACCTCTTTGTTGAAGCTTTCACCATAATTTTTAATTGCTTGTGACATAGTCTCTAGTCTAAACAATCATCTCTGGCTCTTTTCTTGAGCATCTTGCTTCCCATCTCCCCTTGCTCCAATTCCTGATGCATTTCCTTCATATACTTGCCAAGATGATATCATTAAAAATGAAGTCACATAATGTTTCTCTCTCACATTGATGGCCATTCAAGGATTCTTATCTCTTTAGACACAGAGTAGCCCCATTTTCTCCTGCTGCACTCCAATAATATGGAACCAGTATAGATGCTTACACACTTCTCATGTGTCTCAACACTATGGCCATGCTCTTCTGATGCCTTTAATATCTTTCTCTTTGATGAAAGCTTTTTCTAACCTTGCTATTCATTCAAGACATAGCTCACATATTACTTCCTCCAAGAAGCCTTCTTGGAACTCTCCAAAGTGGATAGATTTTTTTCTTCTTTATTTGTATTATCCTGTGTATAACACTTAACATTTACTCACCAGTGTCCACCACCTGACTATTAATTCACTGAGGACAAAGAAGTTGTTCAAAGACAGTACAAACCATACTCTAGTGAAAATCGTCTTCCATTTTATTTTTTCAGAAGATCTGTTCTGGCACTTCTTATGTACTATGTATGACCTATGAACATTGTAACCAGTGACTAAGAGAAGTCAAGGAGCCTGCTTCAGGCAGCCCTTGAGCTTTGGCCTGTTTGTATATTTCCCTGAATCAGTAACCTAATACAAATGACGATTGTTTGTTAGAATTCCCAAGTTTCCTATAAATGATTATAAGAAAAAAAACCATGCAAATTAACAAATAAAATTTGAGAACAGGATACCAGACTTGTGAGCAACTGGGGGCCCAGTTGATGTGGATATCCTAGCATGTTCCATCGCCATGTCCATTTTCACACCTCCTAACTCATCTTACACACTTAATTCTTTTGTCTTGCTGTCAGCTCTTTTTTTCTGCTTCTTGGTCCACATGGAAGAACTTATTGTCATAAGATCCTGTGTTAGTCCTCTGGGACTGCCGTCACAGAATACCATAGACTGGCTGGCTTACAAACAACAGAAATTTATTTCTCACAGTTCTGGAGGCTGGACATCCAAGATCGAGGTGCTGGCAGAATTGGTGTCTGCTGAGGGCCCACATCCTGGTTCATACACAGGTGTCTTCTGTGTCCTCACATGGCAGAAGGGGCAATGGAGCTCTCTAGGGTTTCTTTTATATGGGCACTAATCCCATTCATGAAGGCTCCCTTCACATGACCTAATCCCCTCCCAAAGGCCCCACATCCAAATACTATCACATTGCAGATTAGGTTTCAACATATGAATTTGGGGGCCACAAACTTTCGGTCTGACAGATCTCAAGTGTAAATGATCTGAATTTCAGCTACTGAGCATAAAACACAATTTTCTTTAATTTTGTTTCCAAAATCCTAGGGAAGAAATTTAATTGGTATATTGTGAGTCAGATATATCAGTAGGCCAAAACAACGTTCAGGAGACAGAGGTAAGTTGTCCTTTCTTGACAAGTCAGAGGCAGCATTGGGTGTTGCATGGGGAAATTTATTTACCAGATTAAAGGGGAGGAAGTTGTGCTAGCAGAAGGTTAATAGCTTTCCACTACAGTGATAATTCTGCACATACATGGAGTATCCTTCATAGCTGGCAAAGTCATTTTTATAAAAGGAATTCACAGCTATTTTCTCATTTATTTCATACACAACCCCTGTGATTTAAGGAATAGTATCCTCATATTGCTGATGAGGAAACTAAGACTCAAAGAGAGAAAGAAATTTAATCTGATTCAAACATCTGGCAAAGACTAAGAGCTAAGGCATGAACGATTGCCTTCATTCTTTAATACAAATGCCTTGAAAGGTTGATTAACTCATTATGGACATCTGGGAATCTCTGAAATTCAGTGGTGACTCTCAACAACAGGGCTGAGTACTCTGCTATGCGGGACATGTGTTGCTGAGTGGAATGTCACTTTCTCTTCTAAAAGCAAAATCTTGTTTACAGAGGCAATATTGTTGAGACCCTTGCCTCTGTGAAACTGATTTCTGTGTATGTAACTGTGGGTTTGGTCTTGCAGTTGGGCACTCCCCATGCTTATTAACTTTCACTGGGACAAGTTATACCTCTGGGATCATTTATTTATTTGGCAGATGTTTTTTGAGCACATACAATGACAAGACTGTATGCTTGTCAGGGGGAAACATTAAGACAGTCCCTGCCAATAAACAATTCATTATCAGTTGGGCCAGGGATGGATACTTGTAACTATTTACATGTGATACAGGTCATAAAAGGGGTACAAACAAAGCACCACGGGAATTCTGAGAAAGGAAATTCACTGCTGCATTACGATCAGGGAAAGCACTGCTGTGACAGTGTCGCTTTAGTGCAGCCTAGGAAGATAGCACTCAGTGTCTTAATGGAAACAGGCAAACTTGCATGGAACGGGCTTAGCAAAGCTTGATTCAAACCTCAGCCCTTCCTGGGTCCATCACCTTAGAGTTGTAAGGTCCATTCCCACCAAGGCTGTGTATTCACAATCACATTGATCATTCCTCCCCCAATCTCAGATCCATCTGCCTTTCCAGAAATGCCCACAAATCCTATTTACACTCTATACAAGTCTACAATCCTATCTCACTCACTAAGTACAATGGCACACATACAGCAAGGTTTGGCATTTGTTATTATAAATGCTAGAATATTATAACTGACTGCTCTATGCCCCAGTAAAAGTGTGTCTTTGTAAATAAGAAAATGATTTGATTTTCAGTCCAATAGGATGTTATTATGGAGTTGTGTAGAAAAGTTAAAAAGAGAGATGCATTGTTTCTCAAAATGCTCTGGTTTTTCACACTGTTTTTCCAGCCATTCATGCCTCCTTAGAACAAAGGTGGAGATATGGGAAAGGCTGTCCAAAGTGTCTTGTGAATATATTTGAATATGTGTGCATGTGTGTGTGTATATATATACATATAAATTTTTAAAGATGAAAAATTATTTCAGTCAGTCAAAATATATTTAGAGCAGCTACACTTTACTGACTTATATGGATCAGCACAAAACAATAGAAGAATGTCCTTGACTGAGCTTGCATTATAATTGGGAAATAGGTATTAAATATATAATATGATATAATTTGATGTAATACAATTTCAAATAGTAATGCATTCTATCAAAAAAACAATGCAGGAAGAGAGGTTATTTTAGATAAAGGAAGTTAGGTGAGCCCAGAGGTAACATTTGAGAGGAGACGTGAATGAAGCGGGGGCTTGAACAATATGGAATCTGAGGACAAAGAGCAGTCGGCAGAAGACACGCTAAAAATGCTGTGAAACTGGAATAACCTTGGAGTGTTCTAGAGAAACAACAAGAAGGCCACTGGGGTGGAAGCAGAATAAGTGAAGGGAAAAGTAAAGAAGATGAGATCTAAGAGGTAGGAAAGGGACAGGTCACAGGGTCCTTGTGGCGCAGGACCAGGAGCTTATAATTTATTCTGAGTATGATAGGGAGCCAAGAGGGTCTTTTAAAGATTTTATTTTTTTCCTTTTTCTCCCCAAAGCCCCCCGGTACATAGTTGTGTATTCTTCGTTGTGGGTCCTTCTAGTTGTGGCATGTGGGACGCTGCCTCAGCGTGGTCTGATGAGCGGTGCCATGTCCGCGCCCAGGATTCGAACTAACGAAACACTGGACGGCCTGCAGTGGAGCGCGCAAACTTAACCACTCGGCCACGGGGCCAGCCCCGCCAAGAGGGTTTTTTAAAAGACAATAGTTACTGCTCTGTGAAGAAATAACTGTCCTGGCTGTGGGAGGGAACAAAAGTGGAGCAGAGAGAGAAGTTTGGTGGTATTTGCCAGGATTTAATCTTGAACTAAGTAGTTGCATGGGGGGAAGCTGTAGATAAATCTAGGGTATATTTTGAATGTCATCTTGCAAATGAAATGGAAAAGAAGAGTGAGAGAAGGAAAGAATTTAAAGATGACTCACTGATTTTTGACATAAGCAACTGGAGGAATGATGATATCACTTACTGCCGTGAGGAACATGGAAGGACGAACCAGATTTTGATGGAAGCAGGGGTGATGTATAGATTAGATTCTTGTAATGGGTAAGTGACATTTGAGACATCCTCATGGAGATGTCAAGTTCACAGTTGGAACTCAGGAAAAGGTCAAGGAAAATTTGAGAGTCATCAGTATATAGGTGGTATTTAAAGCCATGGCTTGGATGAAATCATCGAGGGAGGGAGCATAGAAAAAGAAGTTCAAGGATTGAGATTTGAGGCACTCAACCACAGAAGATATATGAACATTTCTGAAGTTGTCCCAGTTTAATCAAGCCTTCTAAACACATTAAGGATATGTGTGCTGTGCATTAGCAATTTGCCATGCTTTACTCATTTCTGTCCTTCTCTGAACTCCAGAAGGCTGATGCCTAAAGAATGCTTCAGCCAGCCTTGAATTGAACCATTAGGTGGAATCAGCAGGAGTTTGGAGAGTAAGAGGAGAAAAAGGTTGGGAATTTATTTCTCTTGCTTCCTCAGTGGAGGATTCTTGGCTGTGATAAATGGCTATTCAGAGTTGGAGTTAACTTTATAATTCCCATATGTTTGCTATGATATTAACTAATCCCGTTTAGCTCCAAAGTCACGTGTAAAAACACCTTCCAAAATCAAAGCATTTGGCCCTGCTTAGAAGCTGAAGGGAAAAAAACATCACTTTATGACTATCTTCCTCACCAGCCTAAAAATTCTATGTTAGCTAATGCTCAGGATATTTGATGAATGAATGAATCTGTGTCTTCAGAATTTTCCAGAGACCCAGCAGTAAGATTGCATGGATGAAAAAACAAGTGGGAAAGAGGAACTAGAGTTAGGTGGGGCAATTTCTGGGAACTTGGAAAGAGAACATGGAGAAATAATATCTTCCTGAAAACATCTCATTGACAGAATCAGCCTGGGAAGAAATGACTCAGGGCTACAGCAGGGCCTATAGATCTTGACTTAGGCTTCCACCTACCTCCAGGCTCTGCAGTGTCTTATGGGAAAAGAGCACTGGAATTTGTGTTTGTTTTATTTGGAATCTGGTTATCTAAAAGCAAAAGCAATCTAAAATCACAGACTTGTATATTTTCTGCTGCCTATTCTGCTCACACAATCCCCCTGGGCCATGTGGGTCATGTTCCCATGGCAAGTCAGAAGTGTCAGCTGAACTGACAAAACCAGTTACAGCAAGAGAACGTCCAAAATGGAGAGATGGGCAAACAGTCTCCCTCCTGTCCAGTCTCATGGACATGTCCTTGTGACAGGGTGATGCAAACTTGACCAAGTGGGAAAGGTTGATAGACATTTCCGGGTGTGTTTTACACTGATCTTGTGTTGGCATAGCCTTGTAAACTTCTGATGTCCAGGGATAGTGATCAAGACCTTCTCTAGGAGTGCTGGAGTGACTTGGGATCAAACGGCTCAGCCATGGGTTTGCCCTCACAGACTCATGCTGATGAGCCCTGGCCTCCAGGTCAGAAGCTCTCCAAAGCAACACTGACTCCATTCCATTTCCTGACAGCTCTGAGGAGTCCCCGCTGTGCCTGTGATTGATTTCGCACAACACAGCTCTCCAGCCACATTCATTTCTGCCAGAAGCCGATGTTCTTGCTCACCATGGCTGTGTTAAATCCTCAGCACCATAGAAGATACTCTCTGTCTGAATGCTGGAAATAAGTTGAATCTTTGAATTAAAGTCATTTTGCAAAATGGATGCTAGGAGGACCATCTCTGAAATCATAAAAACTAGACATCTTGTCACTGAAGAGTTTGCCTCAGGCCATTTCTCTGAGATGTTACTATCTAGCAAACAAACCAGTTCTGGGGAAAGTGAGTGAGATGGCATTGATCTATGTGTAAAATTGCCTCTTTTTCCCTCTTAGAGAAGCTATAACATAGACAGCATCTGCAGCAATCGGGTAGATTTTTGTTTGTGTGTAATATACTGTGTTGAATATTCATTTTTGCTGAACAGTGGGTACTATTATTTTATTTTTTTTATGGTAAGCATGCAACAGTATTTTTATTATGACTTTGTTGGGGTATAATTAACATATAAAATTGAAAGATACTTAAAATGTACATCATGATGACTTGATATACATATACATTGTAAAAAGATTCCTCCCCTCTAGTTAATTAACACATCCATCACTTTATTTATTTATTTATTTATTTATTTATTTGGTGAGAACGCTTAAGTTCTACTCTCTTAAAATTTCAATTATACAATGAAGTGTTATCAACCATCATCACCATATTTCATATTGGGTCCTCAGAACTTATTCATCTTACAGCTGAAGGTTTGTTCCCTTTTACCAGCCTCTCCCTGTTTCTCCTACCCCTCAGCCTCTAGCAACCACTTTTCTACTCTCTATTTCTATGAGTTTGACTTTTTTTGTTGTTAAGATTCTATGCAGTATTTGTTTATCTCTGACTGCCTTATTTTACTCAACATAATGCCCTCAAATTCCATCCATGTTGTCACAAATGAGAGGATTTCCTTCTTTCTCCAGGATAAATAATATTCGTGTGTGTGTGTGTGTGTGTGTGTGTGTGTATACCACAACTTCTTTATCCATTCATCCATTGATGGACACTTAGGTTGTATTCATATCTTGGCTATTGTGAATAACGCTGCAATGAACACGGAAGTGCAGATACCTCTTCAATATCCTATTTTCATTTCCTTCAGATATATATCCAGAAATGGAATTGCTGGATCATATGGTAGTTATTTTATTTTACTTTATTTTTTGAGGAATCTCCATACTGTTCTCCATAGTGACTACGCCAAGAATATTACTTATTTTTAGCTTAAGTTTCTATTTGATTATTTGAAGGAATTAATCAGAACAGCTGCTAATGCATTAGAGAAGTGGATGGAGGGGCTGAGAGCTGGGTTTGTGTCCTGCCTCCACTATTGACTGGCAGTGAGAGCTTAGTCAAATTACTCACTGTCTTCATACATCAAAATAATTATAATAATAGTATGTATTATTTATAGTGATTTGTACTATAGTGTGTATGAAATGAGATATTTATGGGAAAGTACTTTTAAGTACTTTTGGCAAATATGAAACCCTTATTTATATTTTTAAAAACCATTATGACAGTGGCATTTTTAGCTAGAACATCAGGCTACAAAATACCAGAAGGCTTTCTTTGTTCAATATTCCGAATAGAGCCTCTGTGTAAACAGAGGCAAGTTAAAGGAATGTGATGTTGATGGGCTAGGGAGAAAAATCATTTAAGCATTTTTTGGGTGATTGCATAAAAGGAATTCAAATTGTTCTGAGATTCTAAGGTTCTCTAAGAGTTGGGTGGGAGAAGGGGAGCTCTTACCCCGGCCCCAGCACATTGATAAAGAGCTTTTGAGGTTGACAAAGAGAGAATCCAAGATTTTTTTTTTAAGCTCTGCTTTGACAGAAATGTTACGATACTGATGACTCTCACATGGCCACTGCAATCCACCTAGTTGGCCGTCGTATTATGGGCAGGGCCATTTCCTCTCCTGAAGCAGATGGAACAGTAGAGGGCACAGTAGAGGTGTTTGAGAACAGCCTGTTGATTGACTCACTTGCTTCGTTTCAGTTCCACCTTTAAATAGACTGCAAAATGCCATTTGATGCCTGAAACATAGCAACACTAAATATTTTTATGGTTTCAGTACCATGTATCTCGTGAAATGAGGGCCAAGTAAATTGCTCTGAGGGCACGCTCCCACGCGGGGCAGTGCTTTACTGTGCTCACATTAGCAGACCCCATTCTCCAGCACCTGCATTTATTAAAGATGGAAGAGATAACTCTTAGTGCTTCCACCCAAAACCAAAATTGCTGCTGCACTACACAATAACTGTCTGATGTTCCTTATCCCTTTTCTTTTATTAATAATGCATTAAACCTCAGTTATAAAAAACTCAGAGAAAAAAAAGAAAAGATAATGATTTCTTGACAGATCTTGAATGAAAGACTTTAGCACAGCTTTAACTGAGCTTGACACATCATTTTTAATGTGCAAGTCCCTTCTATTTCTCAATCTCTTCATACTTAATTGAGAAGTCCCATTTAGAGATGAAGCAAAGAATTTAATGAACCTCCCCCTTAAAATCATTAATTCAAAATATCTGATGTTGATTATGCATTTTTTGGGTTATAAGTACTCTCCCTGGTGATGTCTGCATAGAAATGGGCTGAATAACCATGTTTTGTGAATAGAAACCACACTGTTCAAATTGGAATGTTTTATTAATCACAGTTCTTAAAAGATATTGAACGTTGGAGGGGGTAGATCAGGAAATAAATAATACATACTCTTGAAATGGC
The DNA here is from genome assembly GCF_041296265.1 of Equus caballus. NCBI lineage: Eukaryota > Metazoa > Chordata > Mammalia > Perissodactyla > Equidae > Equus > Equus caballus. The sequence continues at coordinate 89,159,020 of NC_091698.1, forward strand.
CCTGAGATGAGTAGCTGTTCTCTTTATAAATATTACAAACCCCACATAATCCCTTAGGTAAAGACACAATATTCAACACACATAATGATGAACAACAACAAAACAGCATTTTAATTTGAATCAGAGTAGCCCTGGTTATGGTTTGCTCATCCTGTTAATACAATATCCCCTTGGGTCTGATGAACTAGGCTATTAGTAGTCCCAAATAATAGATGATTATCCTGAGATGCAACAATCAAGCCACAATGGTAATACATTTGGTCACTATCAGTGAGTCAATGATGTGAAATAGAAGAGAGAATCCATATGCAGGGAGGGTGAAGGTTTCGTTTTAGTATCATGTCTAGTACCAAATTTATTTTGGGTATGCATGTGTTTATAGCTTCTTTAATCATTTACCTATAAAAGTAATCTGAGTGTTGCTGAATTTGGAAAATATTCTTGATTGCATTGTTCTTTAGTAAGGATTATCATGGCATCCATTAGCACTTTAAAAGTAATTGCTCTAATTAGCAAGTGTTACCAGTGACAAGGTAATACAGAGCATTTTATTTTCCACAACTGTCATTAGCAATTTGTGTTTTAAAAGAAAGAAAAGGAAAAGGAGTTTTCGAGTAGCCTTGTGTGTGTTCATCCGGACCAGAATGGCTCACGTTCCGTTTTCCCTGACTTTTGGCTCCAGCTACTGAGATCAGGGGTTCATACTGCGGTAACTCCGTCCCTGGCGCCCCCTTTCCCTAGCAGCTCTTACATCTTGGGCTGTCATTTTCACACTGATCTCCCACTCTCTTTATAGCTAATTATCTGCTGACATTTTCCAACCCTTTCTTTTCAAGTAGAATGAGTCTGCAAACCACGTCTAATTCATCCCTGTATGACCAGTATCTAAGCCAGGCATAGCGACTTTTTACAATGACTTTATACAATAGCAGGTTCACAAAAGAGACAAGTTGATTGATTGATTGGTATTTGAATGACAAATCAATTTAGGGACAGGCAAGTTCTCTTTATCTTTTCCCAGAAAGCAAGTTCTCTTTATCTTTATCAGAAAAAAAGGACATTGGCTTACATTATGTTTAAGTAGAAGTGATATATTGTGTATTTCCAATTCCTGATTTTGTCCGATTGGAATACTAGCAGATAGCTCTGTAAGTTTCTCTCATAGGGAATCATACTTATGAGAAGATAGAGTTCGTTTCATTTTACCAAACATTTTTGAGGACCTACTATGCTCAAGTCACTAAGGATGCAAAAATATGTACAATAAGGCAGTATCCTCCAGGTACATTTTTGGAGAAAACAGATACAGATATATGATAGAATGAAAAATAGATAGAAGAGAGAATGAAAAGAGTTTTAAATGAACTTCCAATAGACTTGCTGTTGTCTGAAAGTTAAGGTTGTTACCCACCTTGTTGAGCTCACAAGCTCACAAGTACAAGATCTATGTTTTTACTTCCTCCTTTGTCTCAATTCCCAGCAAATCCTACAAAGAAAATCGTATTATCCAAAAAGGATACTCTCTAGAAATTTCTCTTCTTTTCTGATATTATTTGTTGTAGTTCTACAGGGTGGTAAGTGGCTCGTATAGCACACTTCTATCGTAGGATTAACAGATTTATATCCGTGTTTTTCTTCTCATTGTGTGACTGGTACCTCAGTGGGAATAGCACATGGAGGTCAAGAGGGAGATGTTTTCTTATAAAGTGTTGAGCTTATTCAAAAGGAACAAGGTGTTTGGCAAGTGAAGAAGTAAACTCAGCAATTTAATAATACTTTGAATATTTTATATCTTCAAATGCTTTATTTTCAGATAAATTGAGAGTTCCACAAAAGTGAAAATATGGTCATGTTTGGAATGAGTGATTGAATGGATGAACACTCTCTGTGTTGTACCTTAGAGCCAACAACAGCAATAGGCATGGAATAATTACACAAATGAAGTGGACTTCATTGAATTTGCCGCTAAATTTGCATATCCACCTTGCTCTTTTATTAGGGCAGGGGTGAGAGGCCTGTATGTTGGAAAGGTAGAGCTGGGAATAGAATGGTAATTGTGGGGCAGTTACAGTAGATTTGCAAACATCACCAACCAATGTGCTTTTTCTGAACCCAGTCACGATTCCATGTTTAGTAAGGTTAGTCCTATATTATCATTTCCAAGTGCTTCATGTTGGTACTGCGTGTGAGTTGGTTGAAATCCTTCTCCCACCTCATTTGTGTGTGTGTGTGCATGTGAGTGTGTGTGATTTAGAGTGAGGAAACCCTTCCCAGGAATTAATCCAGAGAACTGCACAGAAAAGCATCGCCCAGAGAGTGGCATCAGGCCTCTGGAAGTTGCTGTGTTGAAATGCACGTGGTAACTGACAACTTAACAAATCCCCATGTGATTCGCTCTTTTATAAAGTAAGTGCTGTCTGGGAATCGGAAAATTTATCCCCAAATCTTTTGTTAAACTCTTCTTGGCTTGTGCTTAAAGAGCACGATCTGGTGTACAGTCTTGATTTTTCCTGGTGTGCACATTGTGCTGAGAACATGGGAGGTCTGGGCAAGGCCCTCCCCTCCCGCTGCATTAGAACGCATTGCTTTCTGCAGCCTCAGATAACATGCACACCCTCTCCTGCTGCCTCACAAGGCCCTTTTTGTTCTTCATGAAAAGTTTTCATCGGAGCCCCCACAGTGAGGAAGTCAGGGAATGGAACCCTGAGTTTGTTTGGATTCATGAATCCAAATGTTCAGAGAACTTCAAATAAACCAGAGGCTTTGCCGACTACTGCTGTGCAGTTAACACAGTGATCTTGGGCGAGTTACAAAACTTCCCTGAGACTCAGTTTGGTCATCTGTAAAATGGTGCTGATGGTGTACCAACCTTAGAGGATTGCTGTGAAAATTAAATGTGTAAGCCTATGCTAAGGGCCTGGAACACCCTTTGACAAATATGCCACATCCACTATATCTCAGTCGTGCTGCTGATCCTGCTTCCTGGGTCCTGCTATGGAGTTGTTTGGAGACCCACTATATCATTGTGAGACTGGTGCCTGAGAAACCCTGAATCCTTGGAGAGCAGGAGCTTGACAAGCACTTTCCTAATTGCTCCTCCAGTGAGTAGTGTCGCTCTCTGCTCCAGAGTGACTCACTCAGTAGGGAACAGTGAGCCCGTCTTCCCCCTGAAGCTTTCCTGCCCATGCCAAGCTGCGCTGCTCTCTCTCCACTCCCCAGTGCAGGTAATCTGCACGGTAGAGTTCACCACATCATCTCTCAGTTGTTCCGTGTGCTTTTGCCGTGCTGTCCACCTAGACTGTGAGCTTCCACCAGTCCTTGGCGTTTTATATAACTTGAAATTCTTTAACACTGCAGCTCGCGCACACACAGTAGATTAAGGCTTGTTAAGGTGGTATCTGATGGTAGGCACATGTGTGTGTGTGAGGGGGTGATAATTTGGGGGCACATATTACCTCTCCTTACCAGTCTGGGCACCAAAATTCAATAATAATTGCACGTTGTATCCTCCTTGCCCTAAAACCTATGTTTAGCAATCCCTGAAAGGGTTCTCAGAACTGTATATAAAGGCAATAAAGATTAAGTAACAATGGCTAAACCCAGTTTATAGAAATAACTGTGTAGTTTTCTAACTTAAGCATAATTATGTATTTAACAAACTATAAATTGATGTTGGAAGCGTGCAGAGATATTTCTTTCATTGTTAAAGCACTACAGAGGCTTTCAAATTACTATATTCTATTCTGTTTTTAATATATTATTTGTTTTTTTACCAACATACTCCTTTCTTCTAACAAAATCTTATGCTGGGAACCAAGTGTATAAACCAAAGAGAGAGAGAGAAAAAAAAGTTTTGTGAAAGAGAGTCATTAAAAGATGCTCTGTCTGAGAGGGAGCGTTGGGTGGCCATATTGAAGTTTACTCCGTCATCTCCTCTCTGCCCCCTGGGCACAACCCATGGATATTTATGGATCAATGGGACCTATTGACTTTAAAGGGAATGGTTTTGGTTCTGTCACTTCCATGCAAGAAAATTATGGGCAAGTCTTTTGACATCTATGAACTACAAGATAAAGATAATAATAATTAATGCATTACCTCCAAAAGTTGTAAGAATTGACAAATATGTGTACAGGATATAGCATGTCCTCCTGCAAACTAGATCCTATTATTCTTTTCTATGTTCCACATCACTGGGTGCCTTGTGCCAGCCTGTGTTGAGATAGCTGCTCCCTTATGTAACATGATTGTCCCAGACCCTAATGGAGAAGACAGAAATAGATCCATCACCATTTATACCTGATGCTCACTGTTCCCAAGGACCCCCCTGATGTACTATAGGAAGTCCAGAAAGCCAAGGCTCAGAGATTCTCTGCAGCAGAGAAGTGCCCTCTGGTTGTTTTCGTGCCCCGACTTAAGCCTCATGTCCTGAGGGTGCCGCCCACCTAGCACTGCCCGTCTACACCTCTGCTCAGTCAGCTTTTTTTTTCACTCTCATATTTCCCTGAAAATACTCCTAAATTAATGATGGAAGCACACTACAAATGGACCTCAGTATAAGAACTTTCACTACCCAGGCAAGGGAGGCAATGATTTACGTTATCACTTGTAGCTGGGATTGCTCAGAAGCATTGCCTAAATTGAGAAAGTTAGAGTGGTTATTCAGATAGTGTTTACACCGGCTGATCCCAGGTAGACCAGAGACTCTGGACGCCCAGGCAGGTCAGAATTCTGCGTTCATCATCATTGCTGCCTCTAGACATCCACGTGTCCTACCGATTTCAGGAAGTGAATGTGCGTTGGTTGTGCTCAGATGGGAATCAGAACAAGGTTCCTTGTACTCCAAAGTGTCATAACATTGAATGACATAGCTCTTTCACCAGCCACACCAAGCTGCCTCCTGGGTGCACAGCTGGGGGTCTCAATGAGTTCTGGCAGGGGGTGATGTACTGAATACTAACTGGAAAGCAGTCACTTTTATGATATGGACTATTCACAAACAGAGAACATGAATAGTTTTTATGCTTATTATTGTAGAGTACATGGGCCTGAGCAGGGCACACAGAAAAACTCATTTAGGACTTGTGAATGGATGAACCACTTTATACATGGCTCTCAAGTGTGCATTGCCTGGAATTAGAAATGCTTCAGGTGAGCATCCCTTCCCACTTTTACAGGTGGTTAGCTGGGAGGGAATTTGTGGTGACCTACAAATGTGTATGCCCTCTCCCCTATTTCCTTTTAAACTCCTAAATGGAGGTTTTCCACCTCTGGAACTGTTTGCCACCCTGGGGCTCTGCCAGGGTGAAAAGAGACGGAGATTAGTTCAGAGTCCTCCCCCAGCAACCGGGAACGGCTTGCAGAGGTGGAAGGGTGGGCAGAAAGTCATCCTGTGCCCAGGAGTCCATCCTATTTCCCTCAGACCTGTCTCTTCTGACTGCAATTTTCACCTCACCCGGGTGTGAAAACCTTTCCTGGGGAGAGGAAGAGGCAAGCCCCTCTACCAGCAGCAGGTTGAAGTCGCGATACTCCTTGTTACTGAATAAGTGGGTCTGTGGCTCGGGCTGGGATTTTGCTCAGACACTTGAACTATTCATACTCTATTAGACACATATGAGGGAAGGAAATTGGACTTTCTCAGGTTGCAGATGTATCAGCAGGGATGTACGGCTGAAAATTAATTCCCTGACACAGACTGATGAAGCCAGCAGTTTCCTGAAATACAGAGATGTATTTTATATTTTTATAACACATGATCTCAATATTGCATATTTTCCCTGGTTCAAAATACTATGGATGTTTTAACCACGGGACCTGGAATCTTCTGTTTTTGTAAACAACTTTCGTGATAATTAGACAAAATGTCAAGAAATCGGTGAGTATGTCTAGTAATGAAAATACCCTAATGGAATCTACATATCTTGTAATGAATATAGAATGTCTTTTAAGTGTAAAGTGCTAGATGAACTAACATACTATTAGACCTAGAGTTTAGCTACATAAAAACCAAAGGCCCCTTCTCTTAGTGTTTTTGTTTATCTCTGAAGTATACTTTTTTTACATGTGATCTTTCTTTTTCTTCCTTCCTTACACAAGTAATAGCTTAAGCATTGCTAATCACTCAAGATTCATTGATGGTGCATTGGTGGATGTCATTCTTAAGCCAATCTTGATTATTTTTAAATCTGATCTTATATTGTTAATTTCTTTTCATTTTTTACTTTAATTTACTATAGCAAAGTCTCATACGAAATCTCTGAACATTAAATCTTAAATGCCACTTATTATCCACAGCTCCTAGAGGAAGTCACTTTATTTTTCTGACCCCTTGTCCATTTACTCGAAAGAAAGTAGCAGCTGCCTTTTCTAGCATGGTTCTTTTGATGAACAAACAGCTGATGTACGTTAAAGAACTTCCAAACCTATGAAATATTACACAGTTAGTAAGACTGTTGCACTACTGTGTGATAATAATAACCCACACTGTTTTTTGTAGCAAAACAATAATCTAATCAAGATGATTAAAATCTGTAACAGGAGTCACATCCAGAGGATGCTCAATATATTGACTGAAAGATAAGACTGAAGGATTTAATGGGAGTTGGCAGCACTCTCTTAACTGCTCGTCGAAGACAAATAATTGGGATCTTTCTATGCTACAAACGCTTGACATCAGAGAACACTTTCAGAAACCAAGACCCATGCTGGATAAAAAAGGCAGAAACAAAGAATCAACAAGACACAAAGGTTACAGACATCCCCCAAATGCATCCAAGAACAGCTTCTCTTCAGCTCCAGTAACAGCCATGCCAGGGCTGAGTTCAGAGATGAAAAGCAGTAGTCCTTTTTGACGTTCAAATACAGAGTAATATTGGAGATACGAGGCTTGTGGTCACCTATCAGCCAAATCTCCGCGTCTCTCTGAGTTTTAAACAAATCACTTTGAAGAGTGAGTCTTGAAAGGAATTGAGTAGAGCAGCCAATCTCACTACAAACATATGAGCAGTTCATTATACCCCAGTGAATGGCTTTTTAGTACTGAGTTTGGTGTGTATGTATGTGTGCATATGTGTTTTCTTCTGGAAAACCAGAGACAGTGTAACCAGAGGCTAGTGTTTCTGGAAGCAGTTCTCTCTGCAACTTTATTCCTTTTGTTTAAATAAAATCTGGTATAGCAATTAAACAAAGCTGCCTGTAGTTTTTGGACTGATGACAGATTTACGTGGGGCTTATGGATGGATGGGATCGGGAGAGAAAATGTGGATAAGAGAAGCACCAATGATAAAGGAGGGAGGAAGCACCTGGCGCCATTCTGACTTTAGTGTGTTATTTCTGGTTTGGAAGGATCACTGGGAGAACCAATAGGAAAGGAGGTGGATGGTTGCAGTGGAATCCTAAGAAAAAGGTCATCCTTTGAAATATGTTCAGATAGCAGGGTATTTACTCATTTGTTAGAATATGGAGACTTGCAGTGCAACAGCCACTGAGACTTTCAGAGTCTATGGCCCCTTCTAGCTTCAAAATGCATTTACCTTCATTTGAGTGTGCCGGGGGGAGGTAGGGCGTTCAATCTGCCTGGCTGTCCTGTAGGACGGTGACATTTGGAACGTCTCAAAGAGATCTCTTACATACAGGCAATCTTTATTTGTTGTTGTCCTTCTCTGTTTGGCTTGTTAATATGAAAATGGATATAAATATAATAATTTAATACTATATTCAAACATTAAGTAAGCTTTCTTGAATCTTTCCATCTTTGTGTTGTGCTGGGCATATGGCACTGTCGTACCTGGAGATGTATGCTACAATAACAGTATGAGAATAAATTCCACGTCTTGAGCTTGAGGAATTAATGTTATGTTGAGATGTGTGCATATATTGTAAAAATAAAAGGAAATGCTACAGTATTTATTATAGATGTAGTGCACTTCAAATTACCTAAGGGTTCAAGGGCTAAGTGTCAGATACGTGAGGGGAGGCCTGACAGTGAAGACTTCAATTCAGTAAACATTTGTCAAATATCTCTTCTTGTCTCTTCCTGAACACTTGGGACATAGAGATGAGTCCATCGCCACCCTTGTTCTCTGCTTGCTTATAAATCTTTAAAGAAGGATTGGACAAAGACAAAAATAGAAATAAGAGTACAGATTAATAGGTGAACTGTTATTTTTATATACAGAAATTAGAAATGTGTTAAAGTTAACTCCAGTGCAGAAATAGCCTGCATGCAACATTTTAACCCTCGTGCCGTTGCTTTCCTAAACGAAAGGTCTAAATTGTGTTTCTATATGAATCCATATTGAAAGCTACGATAGAGATGGGCTGGCTCAGCTTTATCTGATAACTGACTTGGTTTTCTCTCCAGTGCTCACAAGTCTTTTCAAAATCTCTTTCCTACGGGTTGAGACATTCTGAAATGCTACTTTTTCTGTCCTTTATTACTCAAAAGGCCTTTTGTTCAAAAGGGTGAGAATTGGAAAGAGTTTGGATATGTCACTGGGGTGGAATCCAAGACCTACTATTCCCCTTTGTCTTTCTCTACTTGACATGCCAACAAAGTGTTATTAAGTACTATTTCTCAGAGAAGTGGGAAACCATGCTTGGTTTGTGTATCAGGAAAGACTTCAAAGAGTAGTTGGAATTTGAAAAGAAATCCAAATACAGATTACAATTTTTGTGGGGGAGATAGTTGAGAGTACATTCCATTGCAGAGAATGACTGAAGGCACACTGATAAAACAGTGTGTGGCGTGACAGGGCAGTGTGTAGTTATATTTTGTGGGAGCTTAGCATGTATTGATGAAAAAGTACAAGTAAATCCTGGAATGTAGGTGTAAACCATATTTTGGAAAGCTTTAAATGCTAAGATGTGTGTAAAATCCAGTAGACAATGGGAGAGTCATAGAGGTTTTGTTGTAGATAGTAATGTGGTTGAAGATTATCTTAGTAAAATTAGTATGGCTATCATACGTGAGTTATCAGAAATAACACAAGGAGGCATTAGAAAAACCAATTGATGAACTATTAAAAGAGCCAAGGTAAAATATCATAAAAGTCTGAATTAATTAGATGGCAATAGGCAGGGAGAGGAGTGGGCAAATGAGATCTGTATCATGCGGGTAGAATTCTACATGACTTGGCGTATATGACGGAGAGTATAGTGAGTGGCTCTGATGAATGTAAAGGGAAATGGAGGGGTGAATGAGTATAACTTCAAGGATATGTGTCTGATTGATTAGGAATGTGAGAGTACCATTATTGGAAACTAGAAAATCAGGAGGAGAAGCTGGTTGTTGCAGATGATGGATGCGTAGCGACCCGGAGGAAGTGTAGATGTTTTAGGAGCAGGAGTGTATGACTTGCAAAGCCATATTTTAGAATGATGAATTTGGTGGGAGTAAGAGGATTGACTGAAGGGAGTAAGTGCTTTGACTAGCAGTTGGTTGATCATTATTAGAAGTTTCAAAAGGACCGTCACAAAACGGCAGGATACATAGTGAGGAAATCCTGGGGCATCACAGTAAACGATGATGGTTTGTGATTGCATAACTAAATGGACTTTATGTCTAGCAAGTGGTCATGCACATTGATTTTTAAGAAATGTTTTCAGGGGTATAGAGCCTACATAATTTAAATATGGAATTCAGTTTTCACCAAAAAGAGCAGCCCTCCCTAATCCTCTGGGAGACAAGCGCACATCCACAGGAAAGGGGGAAAGAATTGCATGTATTTTCACTGAGGGCCCCCCATAGTCAAAGGATAAAGACGAGAAAGACACATATTGATAAAGAAATTTTAATAACTGGGAGGAAAGGATAACACTTTTCAGCTTACAGAACTTGAGTACAATTACCTGACATCTATTTTTTAAGAAAGAGAAGGAAATTTAATTGAATGCACAGTTAGACATCTATCAAAATGAATTTTCTTTAAAAACCTCATATAACAATATCCCATTTCTCTCTCAGCATAATGATTTCTTACCAACAAAGCCTGTCAGTGTTTCCTAGAAGCAATATTGAAGTGACTTCTTGCTGGAAATTCAGCAAATGAACTTTTTCTGCTCCCAGAATCTCTCTCCTCATTAGGCTAGTTAGAAATGCGCCCGGGGCTCCAAGCCCTTCTTCTCTCTGACGGATGCTAAGTGTAGAGGAGCTAATGGACACTTTAACTGCTAGGGGGCTTTCCATTCAATCCCTTGCAGCCTGGCAGCTCATTCCAAGTCCTTTCAGAGGAGCTGCAATCATATGCACAAATATGATAGTTAAATATGGGCTGGAAGCAAAGTAGCTTTTTTTTTCTCCTGACTAAAGAAGATACCTGTTAAAAACAGGAAGTAATTCATGAAGTTTTCCAAGAGGCTGGGACCCTTATCCTTTCAAGATGCCCTCTCAATGGACGGTCCCCTTTCTTTCAGGGAGCCAAGGGAGAAGGAAGCCCTTTCTTTAGTTACAGCTATGCTCATACATCCTTCTCCTATGGGCCACAGTGTCATATATATATATATATATATATATTCTTTAATACCATCTAATAGCAATCGCTAATAAAAAAAAAAAACACCCTTAAAATAGTTTGAATTTCAAATAAAAGACAATTGATAAGTACCCTGTGGACATGAAACATATTTCCATGTAAAGGTGTACTATCTGAGAACTGGTGTAATTAGCAATTTTCCCAATTACTTTAACTTTCTCTGATTTCCCCCTCCCTCCTCTGTACCCTTCTTGCTCTCGTATCAGCAGCAATGAAATTAGTCAGTGGTTGTTCGCTGATGGTCCGTGTCCCCTTTGTTTCTCCATCTAGGTAGAGGGATCGTTTCTTTTCTTGCACTGAGATCTCCCCTAACAAGCCTGGCACCAAGGCTCTGACTTTATGATTCTTGACTGCGTTCTTAATCTACAGGTTAAATTTGGTTTGGGGAGCACTGGCTTGATGTTTCAGATGGTATTGATTCAATAATCCACAAGTATCTAGACATTCAAATGAGGTCAGAAAAAAAAAAAAATCTATTCTTTGAAATTTATTTTGCAAGTCCAGATATCGATTTGGAGAATGTGTCTTCCAACGACAACTAAAAGAGGAATTTGTTCTGGTTCCAAATATGAATCAAAGTGGCAAGACCCAGACCATCTTATCTTTTTAAATGTAAGCTCTTTTCAAAATCTATCAAGATGCTCCTGTGAATTTGGCTGGTGCTGAAGTGTCAAGCCACAATTTATCCAAAATGACTGCCGTTGCAAGGAGTCAAGAGCTGAATGTAAAAAGGCGCTGCCTTGCCAAGGCGTTGGAACTCAAAATTCAGTATTGATGGGATTGTTTTCTTCAGAACGTTACCTCATGATTTCTTCAAGTCTATTGACTTTTTTTTTTCTTGGAAAAACATGATATATTTTGTATGGTGGCTACAGGACTTGGTACAAGATCCAGCTCACGTGTCTCCCAAGACTCTATAAAACCCAAGGGCTTTTAAATGTATGGCAATGTATATGCTACTGCTCTGGCGATAGCATGTCTGATGGCATGACCTAACATAATGTGACACATACTGGAAGGAGTAATGTGACAAAATAGATCAAGCAGGCAATGCTTCACATGAAAAATATGACATCTCTTCTGAAACCAATCCTACTTTTAGCAAAAATACTACCTCAAAGGGCACATCACATTTGTCCACATCCTTCAAGCTTTTTGATAATATGAGGGCCATGTAAAGGCCACATCTGTTATGGGTACCAAAGTAAGCGGTATCCAGACAGTGACAAAAGACAATCTTTGAGAGCTGATGTGCTGTAGAAATCAGTCAGCGGAAGTGTAATTAGGCAGTGAGCGTGAAGATGAGCTGTCTATCTCCTACACGGCTAGGTCTCAAGGACTGACATCCACAACAAAGAAGTCAAGTTGTTCCTCAAGGGGATCAGATGGAATGGACATTGTTGGAAAGCATTAACCTGTATCATTAAGGTTTCACTGCGGAGTGTGACAACTTGATCCAAGTTCATTTCCTCATTCAATTAGTACAGTTCATGTATTTATTACATGTTTCAGCCAGGGTCCAGTCAGGAATTTAGAAACCACTCTAATAATTTCAAACAGAAGAAACTTAAGTATAGAAACGTATTTTCAACTTGTTGAAAGGGGTTATAGGGAACTATAGGGAATGGTGGTGCTACCCAAACAACAGAAAGGAAAGGAAGACACTCCCTCCTCCTCCCATGGCTAGGGAAGGAAAAGTGAAAAAGTGGAATTAGTTCCTCACTCCAACCCACAGATGCTATGGGAGGCCCAGATTTTTCATCCTTTATCTGCTACTTCTGTTGTTAGGGCCCAACCCCAGAATCCAGCTGATAGGGGAGTTCAATACATGTAGCTTCCAGTCTTCCAAACCCTGCAATACAGAGCAGGGGATGGGCTAGGGGGAGGGGTTGGGCATGAGATTTAGAACAAGAAGACAATGTTTGGCATATTATGCTTTAGTTATTGTAATGAAAGGTGAACAAGGCAAGGATATATATATATATATATATATGTATATATACACACAAAATAAATTGTGATATGTGCTGGAGGTTAAGTATCAGGTAAAGGTGTTTATTCTTTGCTATCTCCATACGTCTGGGACCAGACAATAATACCTGATATGTCTTTTCATTAGTGAGATGCAGAGGATGCAACATTATCTAAAGATATGACATATTTAGCTACAGGGCACATCAAATACTTTAATATGGCTTATACTTTAATCCTATTTGCCAAAGGTTTTGCAAATAATTTTAGCACTATATTTCTCAAAGTGTGGAACAGATTTGAAATAGTGGGTTAGAACTGATGTTTTGCTATTTACTGTCTCCTCAACTGAGGCACAATAAATATTTGATATTTAAATTAAAGATTGACCCTAATACCCAAGGCAGACAGACACATATTTAATGTTACTACAAATCTTGTAGAACACCACATTTCTCTTTTTAGAGCAGCATAAAGTAGGAAAAGCCAAATTATGGAAAATTAAAGAATTTACATTTGAGTCTCAAAAAGAGTTTTCTCCAGCAAGCTTTTTTTTACATGGCACAGAAATGCCTCATTATATTGATCATCACTGGGAAATGAGGTGTTCCACTTAGCTGGTTTTTTCACCTAAGTAAAGACTACCTTTTTAATCTATTTTTAATCATTGTAATATTTTAAGAGTAACATTTATTGTTTTCCTGCATGCAAAATTAATATTTGATGGAGGAGTTGGATCAAGATTGCAAAAGGAGGTCATTTTTCTACTTCCCTTCCCACTGAAATTTAACTGAAATGAGAGAAATACAATTAAGAAAGAATAATCTTGTGTAAACACTAAAAAAAAGAAAAGGTTCAAAGCATAAACTTTTAGAAAATCCTGAAAGAGGGAAAGTAGCTGGGATAAAATTTCAGAGGAACCAAAACAAAGAAAATTGCTAAATACCAATAATAACTCTCCTTTCATATAAGTTTGAGAACATCCAAGTTTTATGGACAACAAATACAAAACCACTAGGAGCCTACAGGATAATAAAATACCAAATTTGGATTACCTGGGCGAGCTGCATGCCTTCAGCTCTCCTAATTATCTATTTTATTTCTTTTTTTTTGTATACTCTGTGTGTGAGTTTTATTATTTTATCAAGAAGCCAACACTGATGCTGAGATTTCTTCTGCTTCTTAGAGCAAATATTTTTTAGCTGAATTATCCTTTATAATCTGAGTACAATTTTATGTTGTCAAATGTTTACTTAAGTACTTGTATTTTAATTCTCCCATTCAATTGAAAGAAGTCAGTCTGGGTTAATATTTGGCAGTGCATGGTTGAGTAGGGGCATGAATGTGACTTGTCCAGCTTCTTGGATCATCAGCTGGAGGGTGAGTGGATGGGCATAACTGCTTACCAAATTTCCAGGGCCCTGTAACCCTGCTGGAACCTGTTCTTGCTATCCGGTTTTGTTTGTGTGCTTCTTTTTTGTTTTTTTAATCTACAGAAGGGAACCCAAAGAGTTTATATTTAGTTCTTGGCCAGAATTAACGTCTCCAAATTTAAAACCACTAGAGTGTGTCACTCCTACAACTCATTTAATGATCACCCCTTAACTTCAGCCATCAGTCATGATGTTTACCAGAATTGCGGTCCCAGAATAAATGTATAAAGTGATGTCTACCTTAGAGGGTGTAAGGGACGGGTATCCAGGAGTGAAATGGCCCTGGATACTTCAGAAATCATTTTTCCTATGTAGTCGGGGTAGAAATATGGAGTTTGATTACCAGCCCACTGGTTTGCACATTTATCTCACAATGAAGTTGAGTAAAAATATACAAATTTATTCTGTTTGGACAAACTCCTCTGGACCACAATCACGCTTTAGTTGGTTAATTTCATGCTGGGTCCTGGTAAATTTTTCACCAGTATTCTGCTAAACTCCAGGATAGTTGAAATCCAGCACCCCTTGTGTATTTTCACGCTATTTCAGTCAAATCGTCCTGTAGAGCCACCTCCTTCACTTCAAAGTACAAGGTAGGATTATTTTTATTCTGAAGATATAGAACTTTTGCCCCCCTTAGAGCAATATCCCAATTTTAAGTAATTTGCCAATGATCAAACAGCATGTAAAGTAGGCGATCCAGGATTTAATTCAAATCTATATGTTATTAAAGGCCACGCTCTATATTTCTTTCTCTTTTTAAATTTATTTTCATGATAGCATAAATCATCAAGAAGATGTGATTTAAACTGGGACTTAAAAGGTAGAAAGTATTTTAACACCCAGAAAGATGGAGGTAGGCATACCAAAGGGAGAGAAAAGCCAGAGAACAATTCAGAAGCAAGAAATCACATACGGTGCAGGAAGACGTCTACTTTCCCTGGAGTGTAGAACATATATGCAGGGCAGCTGTGGCAAATAGGGCAATGATGGTGAAGGTATTGCACCCCAAGCTACTCTGCCCTCCACTGAGGAAACTGCACATGCTTCTGTAGGAGCTGAGGGTCATTAAAGCTGACATTTCTATAATCTAGCAATGCGTGCTGTAGTGCTTGGAGTGGAAGAGGTTATAAAAGTGATAAGGCAAGATAAGGCATTTTGTGACTGGAGGTGAGTTATATGTGGAATAAATTAAGATTGATTTAAGAGAATTTTTCAAGAAGTAGTAAATACAACACAGAGATTTATGTACGAGTGCTTAAAAAATGTTAACCTTGTTAATATTATCACATTAACCCAAGTAAGAAGTAGGTAGATTCTTATTTTCAGTGTAAAATAAGTTTAATTTTAGATATGCTGAGAATGAAGAGATTATGGGTTACCCAGGAGATGATGCCCAATAGACACTTTAGGTTTGGATCCATCAGATAGCTCAAGGCTGAATTTTAGAGTATTTTAAATAGAGGTGATAGCTATATCCAGCATGTAGTAATTGCTCAAATATTAATTAAATTGGATGGCATTACATTGAACTGAATTGAATTGAACAGGGTCATCAAGTACAACAGAGAAAAAGTAATCAAACACATAGAAGGAAATGAAGGCAGTTCCGTTGCAGCATCACAGAAGTAGAGGAGGAGCAAGAAGGTGACACATGGGCTAAGGCAGGGCAAGGGCAAGAAAGAAGTCTCCAGAAATGAGGACACAGAGGGGTCATCATGGTAGCCAGAGTTCACGGAATTCTGGAATATGTGGGTGATTTTGCATTTAAAAAGCCATGTTTCTCAAATATCTACTATAGTAAATACAGCAAATACAATAGTGAGATGCCTTTATGGGGAGGTAGTGTTGCAGTTTCCAAGGCAGGCATCTGGGTCAGGTGCTGAGGGAGTACTGAGATGAACTCTCTGTTTTACCCCTCCTGGAGGGGCTTGCATTTTCTGTGGAGATAAAACAAGGGCAAAAGTAGAAAGGTTAAAGTGTCCTAAGAGAAGATATAATTTTGCCTTTTCCCCAAAGACATTCAAGTTCTAATGACATCTAGGGCTTCCTCATTAATTGCTGATGAATTCATGAGAGCATAAAACACTCTTCCTTTGCTGGACTGTAAGCACTCTGGGGGCAGTGACCGGGTCTGCCTTCTTCATGCTGCTTCCCCAGCACTTAGAACAGAAGCTGGCACAAGATTTCCTCAATAAAACATAAAAAAAGAAAAGAATTAATGGATGCATGGATAGATGGGTGAATAGATGAATGGATGGGTAAAGAGATGCATGGATCCCTAACCACTATTCATATGTGAATATACTGCTTTACATTACCTTCTTTCTTTGTTCAATTATATTTACTCATCTACATATTTCTCGTCCTATTTACTTGAACGAAACAGCAAAAGATGGGACTAAAGTACTCAGCAAGTCTCTGAAATCTGCCACATGGTATCTCAACCTTGTGTCCTTGATTTGTTCCTGCAACATCATAGCAGTAACCAAGGTACCTTAAAAATACAATAAAAGATACCGTTAGATTCTTTTGAAAGATAGAAAAATGCAATTTTCTTCACTTTCTCAAAATGATATAGCTTTTGAAAATATTAGACTTTTGACAACTTCGGAATTCAGAGCTAGAGCTGCCTTTCAATTACTTCCTACATGAACATAATGTGATTTGATATTGTCACCTGGTTCCGATTGATGGGAAGTTATTTGCAGTTAGTCTGAGAGGTTCTGAAGGACTCTCTTTTTTTGGAGAGCTGATCAGGTTTTGCTAGACTTTGGAGTCCTTGGGATCCCTGCAAACACCCAAGTACATCAAATTATTTGAGTGGGAGATGAGAAAACTTGTTCTGATTAAACTGAGACCATTCTCTGACTCACTAAGACTTCAGACAACCTAGGAACTAATGCACACTGCACATGTCTCTTTCTGCAGTGTTCTCCACCTTCATTTTTATAGGAGAGTGAAAGCACAGTTCTGCAATATACAAAGAAATCTGTAGATTCTGGAGAGACAAGAGGAGTGTGACATAAATTTCAGGAAGATATCTTATTTCATAAATTTCCCAGTCGATTGCAACGATCATGTGAGGCTAGGCTCTTCGTCTTATCAAAATCAGTCTGGAAGCCTTCTGAGGTTACTTTATGAGAAACTAATACTCCTGCAGATTGGACCATTGAAACCGTAGGTCAGAGCAAACAATTCAGTATTGGTGTGCTTTAAAATTATGTTGTAAATTTCATGGCTAAATTTGCAATATATTATCTCAATTTGGGGTCCTAATAGTCTTCATGAAAGAAAAGACATTGAGCCCACCCTTGGGGACTTTTGATGGGAATTCAGTCGTATATCTAAGGACTGTATGGTAAGGGTCAGAGAATATGATATAGGAGTTATGCGTCAGGATTTTTTTTTCTGATAATTTCCATGGGCTGGAGAGGGGAAAGAAAGATTTATATAGAAGCTCCTGAGAGTAGGAGGCCAGATATATTCTAGATAAACAAGGTCCATAGTACGCTAGTGATAGAACAGCCTTGAGGTAGAGATCCGAGATGGAGGGGAAGGCAGTGGAGGAGCGCTGTCCAGCAGGAGGGCCGGGGAGGAGTACCACAGGAGAGGCGGAGGCATCCAGACGTGTCTGGACAGAAAGAATGTTCTGTTCACTTTTCACAAAGGGAACAATTTTCTCCTAAGTGGAAATGCTTAGACTTCAATCCTTGCACATTTAGAAGCCACTCTGTGTCCTTGATATGGAAGAGCATTATGATAAAAGTAATGTTTTAAATTAAATCTACCATGCTAATTGATAGCTAACTTTTTCCCAGCACTTAGTGTATGCCAGGCACTGTTCTTTTATATTTACAAGTAATTTAAACCTCAGAAAAATCTGATGAGGCCGCTACTATTACTTCTGTTTCACAGATGAGTAAATTGAGAATCAGAAAAGTTAACTTGCCCAAGAATACATAGGAAACGAAGGCAGAGTAGGGAACCATATCTGGACACTTGGACTCCAGAGTCTGCTAACTCCTTACACTGTGCTTTCCGTTTGCTTAATATTTGTCATATATCTTTAAATAAGGGTGAAGATTTTACAACAAAATAACTTTAAATAGTTTTATATTATTGTTTGGTAGGAATAAATAAAGAGGTCTTTACTCAGTTCTCATTCTGGTAAACAGTTTGTTTTCCATTTTTGAAAAATGCCATGATAAACAAAGCTGTACGAATTTTTATCTTTGCAAACACACCTTCAGGAAAAATCAGTTCCTAGCAGTGAAATGACTGGATCAAAGCATATGCAGATTTTTAAGGGTGTTGACATATGCTATCAGAAATCACTCTCCAGAAAGATTTTCCCAATTTGCATTGCACCATCAGAGACTGAGATGATCAATATCCCTAAACCCTCACCAGAAACTATTATCTCCTTTATCTTTGACAGTTTGATAATCGCAGTATAACTCACTGTAGATTCCATTTGAATTTTTCATTGCTAACCAAAAAAAGTTGACTATTTTCATGTTTAATGCTACTGTATATCTCCTGTCTGTGAATTAAGTGATCCCATTGTTTTTTAATTTATTTGTAATAAAGTTTGGTAGAGTACAATTATGAATCCCTTTGTTATGTTTACTGAACATATTTTCCCTAGAGATTTAATTTGATGTCTTTTAGATGTAAAGAAGCTTTTCAAGTTTACATAGTCAAATAATCAATATTTTTCTTTAGGGTATCAGAATTTGGTTTGATGCTTAGAAAAGCTTTCCCTAGTCTCAATATTATATACTTTTTTGTTCTTATTTTGTATGGTTCTTTATGGGTTTATTTTTTTAAACCTATCTGTGATTTATTTTGACGAACGATCTGAAGTAAGTAGATTGCTTTCTTTTTTCTCAAATAATTAACCACTTGTCGCAAGTTTATCAAGTGACTTTTCAGACACTAGTGTCATTATAATCATATTTTTTTATTCATACTATTAACCTGAATTATGATGCTATTAACATATAATGTGAATGTACTGAGTAACGTTGAGTCACACAGCTTCATTAATTTATGTGCTAATGTGAATCAGCTCTTTTCCTTGAGATCTTTATCTTAACTATCAGGGTGTCTTTTTATTTTGTTATTAGAAAATAACTTGTTTTTAATTACACGAATAATACAGACTTCTTGCAGAAACAAATCAAACACACAACAGAAAAAAAAAGACAGGTAGTAATTGTTATTAGGTTTTTAGATTAGATCCCTCCATTTTGCTGGTTATTGTTTTTGACATGAATTTTTCAAGATACTATACATCTTGATTTGCAATATATTTTTAAATTCAATAATACCAGACATTTTTCTTTACTTAAATATACATCTATAATATCAAGTGTATTGACTACATAGTTTGCCCCCCTGAAAAGTGTGCTGCAGTTTATTCAACCAATCATGGAGTGTCTTATATTCAGTCATTGTCCCATGTTGTTTTTATAAACAATGATATGACATTTATATATCTAAATCTTTGAGGAGAGATATATTTGATTGTAAGAAGCTAAAGTATAAGCTTTCTGAGGAGTTCTAACATTCCTTCCCTTCAGTCTGCATAACAGACCTCAACCAAAATCCTCTTCCTAAAATATCGTTTCAGGTTAAGGAGTAACTGACATGTAATGAGGTACATACATCCTAAGTGTACTGCTTTTGCGATTCTATATATAAGCCCAGCAAACACGAGGCTCGGGCCTGCCTGTGCCATTCAGGATCTGTCTACTCTTACATATGTCTCTAGGCTTCCCTGCTCCTTCCCCTCCCCAAATTTTCCTTATCCGGAAGCCTGGTGTGCAGGGGCTGCAGCCTGCAGCCCTCCTGCTCCACCCTCAGCCTGGAAGCGCAGAATGCTCATGATGGCTTTCTCTTGGCTGCCCCTCGCCCCCAGTACTCCGGGGAAGGAGCATCTTTCAGTACTATTTTTCTAACTGCCCCCTATCTTTGGTGTATTACTCAAGCGCTCCATGAAGACAAAGGAATGTTTTGGCAATGAGGTGGATTCTTGCTTGGTGACTTGCCTTTTTGGGATTCTACACTGTCATCCCATGTCAGCTCACACGTGGTCAATTCAAAGCCTGATGAATGTTCTGCTAGTTTACCCCTTATTAGCACATGCCTTCTCCTTCTGTATTGGGAAGGATGACAGAAATGGTCTCTTCTTTCTTATAAGAAGAAACTCACTTTCTGTTGTTTGGTTCATTTCAGTTTCTTTATGTTCTCAGCCCTTGAGGGTTTTTCGAAATCTGTGATATTATAGTTTCTCAGGCTCGTTTTGGTGTTTGGGGTGAGCTCTATAGTCTTGCAATTTTCTACCTCAGAACCAAGTACAGCACTCCCATCCAAGTGTTTTTAATCTTAGGAGATAGATATAGATATATATATATATATATATATATATATATATACATAGATATAGACATATAGATATCTGTAGCTGTTGTTATAGCTTCTTTCTCATTTATAATGGTAGGAACAATATATTCTCTCTCTCATTTCACTAATGAGGCTTGCTTAAATTTGTTCTGTTGTACGAGTGTTTTCAAAATTTTAGTTATTGGGTATATCAATTATACTATGACTTCATTCTCTAATTGTATTAATCATGTTTCTATCTTTCTTAAATTCATTTCTTCTAGTGATGTAAGATTTACTGCAGTGCTGTTTTATAACCTTACTTAAGCTTAAATATTTTATAAGCTTTAAATAAAAGCATGTTAATCTATAAAATTTCCCCTAGTTATACCTTGTTTTTATCTCATCAGTTTTGGGATTTTTTTTTGATGAGGAAGATTGGTCTGAGCTAACATTTGTGCAAATCTTCCTCTATTCTATATGTGGGATGCCTCCACAGCACGGCCTGATGAGCAGTGTGTAGGTCTGTACCCAAGATCCAAACCCACTAACCCCGGGCCACTGAAGCGGTGCACATGAAGTAATCACTACACCACTGGGCCAGCCCTGTCATAAGTTTTGATAAAAGTTTCTCACAGTTCTTATTGATAAATTTTTATCACAGTTTTATTTACTTTTTGATGAAATAATTATTTGGCAGTGTTTCATTTTTTTTTCATTCTTTAGTGATCTGGTATTAGGATATCTACTAGTAAATAATTACTATTAGTATTTCAATGTGTGTAAAGTATTTACTGTTTATAGTTTATTTATATTTTCTTTATTGAGTAGTATATGATCAGTCTTATTTCTAAATATTCCAAAGGCAATTGAAAAGCGTGTTTGTCTTTGTTTATAGGACACAGAACTGAACATTTACCAATTAAACCAAGTCTGGTATTAATCCAAATTCTCAATGTCTTTATTCTTGTATACTATAGCTCTCTCTCAAAAGAAGAAATTATTATAAATATTAATCTGGTGACTAGATGCATTAGAGACCAGAGAAAATGGAGGTAGAGATAACATTTAGACCCCTGCCTTAAAATAGGATAGAATAAAATCCTAAACAAGTGTAGTGGCGGTGGAAAATTGCCTCAATCAATCATCAAACTCAAAAGATAAAATATTAATCTTATATTCTTATGGTGCTTTATCCTTTCAAAGTTATTATGTATGCATGTGGTCCTGTGTTAGAGCAACTAAATGTTTGGGTAGAAACTCATAGAAACTAAGAAGTTTCCCTAACATCACACAACTTTTAAGTGGTGAAGCCATGACTTGAACTACATTTTTATGGGTATTGTCTTCCCACAACATGGAATAGTCAACATAGTGAAAAAGGTCTTGTTACTAATAGAATTGAAAAAGAGAAAAAACTCCAAAAGATGCAGCTGGCCAGAGGTTTGGTTAATTCAGTAGCTCATTCAGGGCCCAGGTTATTTCCATTTTTCCCTTCACCATTCTCAGCAAAAGTGACTTTTGTCCTCAGGCTTATCCCTTACATTCTCAAGATAGCTGTAATGGGTACAAGCATCGCATTCTCATACTATAATGTCTACAGAACTCCCTTTTCTCCAAAATAAGCAGTTTCCCTTCCCTGTGTCACTTTTTAAAAATGAGGAAACTTGCCTAGACTGCTTCTCAGCAAATATCCCCTCACAACTCAGTGGTGAGAATTGCATTGCATGCCCAGTCCTCAACAATTACAGACAAGGAAAATGAAATTACTGTTATTAATTTATACTTATCAAGATTTAGACCTTGAGACATGAGAGGCTGAAAGAAAGAAAAAGCCAATTTCTATTGTCAAGAAGAAGGGAGGGGAGTAGCTTTGGGTGGGTGACAAACAGTGTCTGTGGTACTGATACAAAATTGGAGATAAGAGCAAGAAAAGATGAGTCAGAAACTATTACAGACCATGCATCCTGGGAAATGGGGGAAATAGATTATTATTGAGAAAGATAGGAAACGAACAAAGAGATGTCAGCCTTGATGGAAAGATGATAGCTTTGGTTTGGCACAAGTTGGTCAAAGAGATGGAATTTCAAAAGGAATTGCAGTCACACAGTTACAAAGATTTGAAGCACTGAAGAGCAGTCAGAGTACAGATTGAATCTTGAAAACTTCTTCATAGTTACAGTAGTTGATGTCATAGAAATGAGTAAGATTACTCAGAGAGAGATTGAAAAAGAACAAAGACTGAGCATTAAGAACCATCTCTAATTAAGAGTCCAAAGATACGAATAAACAAGGAATGTACAAATGGAAACAGAACAGATATTATTTTTAAAAAGCCAGTGTCACTCCATTGGAAATTGTAGGCTACTAGACTCAACATTGAATTATTAACATCCTCCACCTTTTTTCTTCTCTGTAAGCAAATATTTTAAGATCTTTAACTGTTCCGTCAAATGGCTGTACCATCATTTATTTAATCATTCCTCTGTTTTGAAATATTTACTTACTTCCAATTATTTTTTTAATGTGCTCCTTTAATCTAGTCTCAGTCTTCCATGTCAGAATCTGAGCCAAGAGGTATATAGTCCCCGAGCAAGAAAATAATGATATTTTCAGCAGGACAATTGGCTTGAAAACAATGTTAATATAGAGAGAAACTGCTTGCAAATCCTTTGGTATATCATGAAATAATCTTGACCTACTTAGACCATATGTTATATTCTCTCACTTAGTTAAGAAATGATATCTTTACACTCACCAAAGTATAGCCACGAGGTTGGATTCAGGAAAAAGGAGAATGTGATATAAAGACAGTAAAGATACTTCTTGTCCTGAAGTATTGTGAAAGAAAAGAAGGCAATGGAAGAAATAGTTGATCAGGTGGGCGCCCCAATATTCCTTATCAAATTTTAACCCAGAGAGGTCAAAATGTGTCATATTGATTGAAAAAAATCAGGGGCTCAGGAGACAACTCTTCTTTATTTGGTTCTGTGCAAACATAAAGGAGCGCTGCATAATTAATGGATGAAGTTTTGTGGTTAGCAAGAGAGGATTCTGGTTTTCTTTCCTAAGCTCCCCTTAATTCCTGTGGAATTCTGGACACTGTGTGGCAGGGGCAAGATGACCTTATAACACAAGCTGGAGATGGCCTAACAGAGGAAATGGCACAAAATCAGAAATATCTGGGACCTGAACTAGAGATGAATAGCACTTGAGTTAGCAGAGGAAAGATCATTAAACTTTAGCTGAAATGAGAAGTAATTCATTTACATTTTATCAGCTAAAGATATCAATAATAGATGCCAACAGAATGCCAGTAGATAATGTGGTTGTTTGTCTCCAAAATAGCCACCATCTATTTCTTTTCTCCCTACACATGGATGACATTCCTCTACTGAGACGTAAAGTGTATGACTCTATTCCCTTTGAATCTGGATTTCCCTTTAGGACTTACTTGACCAATAGAATGTGGTAAAAATAATGTTCTGGGATTTCTGAGGCTATATCATTAGAGGCCTTGAAGTTTCCACGTAGCTCTCTTGGAACACCAGCCACCATATTAGGAAAGCCCAAGACTCATGGAGAGGCCGTGTGTGACCTCTCCATCAGACAGCCTAAGGTGAGCTCTCATCCATGGACAGCATCAACTGTCAGCCACGTGTATGAGCCATTTTGGACATCCAGCCCAGACCAGTCTTTAGACGATTCCAGCACTATAGTTGCGATCCTGTGAGATCTAAAGCTAGAGTCGCTCAGCTGACCCCAATCTACCCACAGATCTATGAAAGATAACTATCAATTTTTGTTTAAGTTACTGAGTGTTGCAGTGATTGATAATCAGAGCAGATGAGATCGGTTCAAACATATCCCAATGCATGCCTCTGAAGCCAACCTCAAAGTGGATCTGGGGGATGACATTTTGGTCTGAGGATTCTTTCACCCTATAGGCAAGAGATCATGCAAACCACTTTCCTAAATCCATTTTTGAGTAAAGCAGGAGTAGGGAAGACTGAACTTTTTTTTTTTTCCAAAATACCAGACATTACCAAAAGTAATTTTAAAATTATTATGTTAAGCTAAATACTAAAACAGATTAAATATAGTAAGCGGAGGCTTCTGAAGAAGACCAGATCACCTAGAGGCAAATAAATAAAGTGTATGTTATATAGGTTGCATTGTAATTAAAGGGATCAGAGATCAGTTCATCACAGCCTGTTTTTGTAGATAAAGTTTTATTGGAACACAGCCATGCCCATTTGTTTGCTCTGTTGCTGCTTTAGCACGCCAACAGTTGCAGCGGAGACTGCACGGCCTGGAAAGTCTAAGGTATTTTCTCTCTGGTACTTTAAAGCAAAAGTGTGCTGACCTCTATCTAAAGTGAAAATTGGAACCATGATTCACACTTAGATTTTAAAGAATTTTTGCTATTATATTTTCAAGGCAAATTCCTAGAAGTGGAATTGCTAGTCACAGAGTTTGTGCAGCATTAACGACTTTCATATATTTTGGTTCTAAGTTATCTCCAGAAAAACTATGTCAGTTTACATATAATCATATCAATGTGAGATATTTAAGTTCCCTATATCCTCAACAGTCTCATAAAATTTAACTGTGAGTCTTATATAAAAAGAGGAAAAAGGAGGAGGAGAAAGAGGAAGAGGAGGAGGAGGAGGAAGAAGAAGAGGAAGAGGAGGAGGTGATGGAGGGGAAGGAGGAAAAAAAGGAGGAGGAAGAGGGAATGGAAGAGGAGGAGGAGAAAAAGATCTTCGCATGCAATTTTTTATCTATACTTATGATCATTATAGTATATTTTGCTATAAGCAAATTTATAGGGTCAAAGGATAGTGTATTAAAAGTGTATTAAATCCCTTACTATATATTGCCAAATAAAAGTTGTACCAATTTACACTCCTCCATATATGAAATTGCCATATTTATTTCACTTAACAAATAAATATGTCAGATAAATTGACATATTTATTTCATTTAGTAGTGTCAATTAAGTTGTTCACATGTTGGGCAAAAATTATATTCTATATTTATCTTAATTCACTCTATTCCTTGATAGATTTAAATATTTCCTATAAATTTATTAACCATTTTGATTTATGTGAAAGACTTCTGACAGGTTTTTTTTGCCAGCTTTTCTTTGGCTTTCTAATCGTATTTATATAACACAATTTAGGAATATGCTTTTTAAAATTATGCATATGGGTTTGTTGCTGGACTTCCTACCCCATTTCTGTGTTGACCTACTTCTATACTGGCACCATTCAGAAATAAGCATTATAAGTTATGATATGTTTTTGCATCTAATAAGGCTTATATACGTTTATTGTTCTTTAAGTTTGAATTACTCATACACATTTTTTCTTTCAGATTATTTTAGAAACATCCTACTGAAGTCCATAAAAATCCTTTTGAAATTTGCATTGAGATTGACTTGGTATGTTTGAAATTTCATCCAATTTTCTACTGAGCTGTTTGTCACTAAAATTTAGTTTGAGTTGATTATAAATTAAACAATTATTAATATTTGCGAGAACCTTACCTTTTAATTTTTATAATAGTTTTATCACAAAGATTGTTTTTATTTTGATTCTCTCATTCTATTTGATGCCGGGACGGTGAGCCGAGGAGTCGAAGGAAAGATTTCTTGGACTCTCAAGGTCTGGCAGTAGTGCTCTTTTATTCAGAGAATAGTATGGAGTAGCATGGGGACAGGACCCATGGGCAGTCAGAGCTGCTGCTGCTGCCCTGAGTTGAGGGTTAGGGCTAAATTTATAAGGCATGGGTACGTGGCTTATTTTTACTGGAAAAAGAAAAGATGATGTAAAAAGTCATTAAATGATTTCAGTGCAGATGGGGTCTGATTACTGTGCGGTCGTATGACTTTAGATAGGAATCTGGTCATATAGATCTGCATGTAGGTGAGGATGCCCTGAGCTTCTCTCCCTGGGGGAGCCCTACTTCACACCATAAAAATCCACCGAGTCATATAGATTGGCATGTAGGCCAGGTCATCTTGGGCTTCTCTACCTGGGGCAGCCTTAATCCACATCATATTGATCATTTAAATTGTGACTTTTCCTTTGCTGAGATCTTCAAATGGCATTCTCTATTGTGTAAATAGTTAAATAAAAATTTTGCATTAAGACAAGAAAAAAATGTTTTAAATTTTCTATAATGTAAGTATAAACTATAAATATAAATTATAATGTACATATAACTAAAAATATATAAACTATGATAGAAGCTGTTGAGATTTTTAAATAGTGAAGCTAGTTTGAGTATAAATAGAGCCTGTACTCTGTGGAATTCAAAGAGTAAATAAAAACAACTTGGATTGTCAGGGTAGAATTGTTTTAGGCTCAAACTTGAGGGCACTCATTAGGGCCTCATTGTTATTCAACACTGGCTGAGGGGAAGGTTAATGGGTTTGTGGTGTTTCTGACTCATTTACATATCAATCTAGTAGTATCCTTAGAATGGAAGCAGGATCTCTTTCTTGGTCCTACTATGAGTTTTATATCTTAGGTTACATCTAAAGACCCTGGTCTTTCTTATGTATCAGCTGCCAAATATTTCTCTCTACTATACAGAAGGTTTCTATGGCCTCTTTAGTTGACATGGTTATCTTACTATATAAAAATTACTTTGACTTGAGATCTAGGTTTTCTGTTGTCTCTTCTATAGTGTGAGTACAGACCTATTTCACTTCAGTAGCCAGGAGGAATAGGCCAGTCTGGACGACTCTCTTATGGCTATGATAGTAGGATGCTGTGAAACTCAGAGTAACAGCTAATTTCAGAGTAACAGCCAATTTGAGCACTGCTAATGGAAATATTATAATAACAATAGGGCCCTAGGTAGGCACTCTAGGGATTAAGCCATCAACCAGCAAATGCTCATCTTAATTCTCCTTAAGATGGGGCAGCCAGTGAAGATGGGGCAGCCAGTGAAGATGACATAAGATTCCTAAAAACTTCTGCAAAGAAAACTGAAAGTTAAACACAAGTTAATATTAGGATTTGCATTAAACAGACACAACAAAACAGATTCATATGCTCTGCAGCTTGAGTTGTAAGGACCTATGCCCATCAACCCAGGGGTTGCTAACTTTGTTGCTTTTTCTTGCTGCCATCCTTCTCCCACCTCGATCATGGATGAAAGGCAGCCATCTTTGATGACAATCTTGACACTACATTGTAGTCCCCAGATGTAAAACACAACTTTGCCCAGAATGCCAGAATCATCTGGCTCTCCACCATAATTGTTAGATTCCAATACCCTTAGCTCCTGAGCACTGAAAAATCTTACTGGAGAAAAGTGAAGCATCACTACTTTTGCCAATTTTAGGTCAAAATTAGTGTCCTACTCTGGCCTCAAGCTGGAAGTTTAATGCTGTTTATTTTGGAAATGTCAGAATCTGTGTAAAGAGTGTCCCCACAGCGCGCTGGCCTACACTCAGGCATTCAAGTAGCTGTCACCTTCACTCTGAAATCTCCCACCGTGGCTTTCCTCTCTTGTCTTCTCTCACTAACTTTCTAACTCATTTTTCAGTTTGCCTATGTTCTTGTTCCCTTAACTTTCTCTCAGATTCTGATTCCAAGTCATTTTGGCTCCAGTTTCGCTATCTTCCTCGGCATAGCACACCCACTATAAAGATCATCTTTTTTAACTAGCTCATAAACTTGATAGTGGAGGTGCAGACATGAAACAGTCTTACTTTTCTCCAATAGCTGTTCCAAACTATGCTATGAAATTATCCTTTTCCTACTGGCAAATATATATTCTAGTATTATTTTGGGCAGACGCCATAACTATCTTCTTACTTAATTATTAAACGTTAATCCAATTCAGTTTAAAACTAAAATCTCATATTTACATCAAAGCTGTCTCTTTTCCATTGCTAGCCACAGCTGTGACTCAGGAGGTCTGAAGTGGGGAGGTGTTATGACCTGACTTTGGTGTATGTCTACTCAACAATATTTATTGAGTAATTGATGTTTG
Organism: Equus caballus; assembly: GCF_041296265.1. Taxonomy (NCBI): domain Eukaryota; kingdom Metazoa; phylum Chordata; class Mammalia; order Perissodactyla; family Equidae; genus Equus; species Equus caballus. The sequence continues at coordinate 89,187,359 of NC_091698.1, forward strand.
CAAGGATCAAATCTAGGCAATTAGAATTTATCAGTCACCCTCAGAGCAGGGCCTACTATATAATTTGTGGGGCCCAGTGCAAAATAAATATGCAAGACTCTGACTAGGTCTCCCTGTCTCATGAGTCCACTGTGCCAACTCATCACAGATAGGTGGACCAAGGGACCTCTGCTCAGAAATGTCCTCAGTACCTGGATTGGGGGTGGGTGAAAGGCCCCCATCTAGTTGCTCAGTGAACATACATTGCATTGACAGCACAAGGCAAGAACCTCTGCTGCCTTACCTACTTTGAGACACTGCTGATCTTGCATCTGAACCCCCCTGGCTCCCATTGGGTTGGAGAGCAATGGTGGAATACAAGCCACAGCACCATGACCACACCCCAAGGCTAAAGGAAAGCCAGGCAGGGCCCAGGATGCCAGGAGTGGGAAGCAAGCAGCCTAAAACTCCTTATAGGGAGGCAGGAAGTCAACAGGAATCAAGACAGCACATGAGGTTAACAACATGGACTCTAGAGCCAGACGACCCGGAATTGGAATGGGAATCCACACATACCAGGTGAATAGCCATGGGTAAATCACAGACCCCCCCTCAGTCTGACATGGGAATGAAAAGAATAATATTATCAAGTTATAAACTTATAAGGTGGTGGTGAGAACTAAATGAGTTCATATATGAAGGGCTTATTATAGCACCTAGACTGGAATAAATACTATACAAAGGTTATTGCTTTTTCATTATCATTATCTTTACTATTATTAAACACCTACCATATATTGCCTTGTATCATAGTGATTTGTCAATTGTCTTAAGCTTCTTGAAAGAAGAAATTATGTCTCACTTTCATTTGAATAATTCTAAAAATTCATTTATTTGACAGATGTGTATTGGGGACCGTGCTAGGCACCAGAGAAACAATGATGAGCAAGATAGGCATTATCTGTACTGAAGAGAGCTTACAGGTCAGGAGAAGAATGTTTAAAATAGTAACTATAATCAGTACTAATAACTCTCATAGGAAACACAGCATGCTATGAGGGCACATAGCAATGGAATCCAGGCAAGGGATGGTAATCCAGGGGTGCTTCCCATGGAAAGTAATATTTAAACTGAATTGAGTAGGACATGACAAGGTAAATAGGAAAATGGATTGAAGGTTGATTGTAAAGAAAGTAGGCCAGGAAGAGAGAGGAAATGAGTTTTTCTAGTGAGGGAAAACATGGCATATCAGGAAAACTGAAAGGAATGCCATGTAATTAGAAATCAAGTCAAGAACATCCTTATGAGACATTTTAGTGAGTTTAGAATATATCTTAAAGGAAGGAAGAAAACAGTGAATGATTTAAAGAAGGAATAAAAGGATCATATTTGGATCATGAAAGGATGCTTCTGGTCTCTGTGAAAAACTAGATTGAAGGAAGGGGCCTGGAGGTGGAGACAAAGATTAAGAAACTGCATAGAAATCTAGTCAGTAGAAGAATTGGGCCTCAGAGATAATTACAGCTAGAATGAAAAAGAAGGGATGGATTAAAGTTCAGTCACAGAATCTACGGGAATTCTTGATTAACTGGATCTGATTATAGAGGGAAAGTGAGGAGCCCAGGATTATTTCTGGATTTCTCTTGGTGGTGCTATGTACTGAAATAAGAAGCACAGAGAAGAAGTTTCTGGGAGGGAATGACGAGTTAGAGGCCACTTTGAAATGGCACCATGACTTCCAAGTGGTAATATCCAGTAGGGAATTCGGTGTAAAACCTTAGCAATGTACAGACATCTCATGTGCGTGATATTATCTGATTTCCAGAGTCCTGAGAGTAGGATTGACATAACATATTAGGAACAAAACCAAAATCTAGACAGAGCTGTTACTCATCCAAGTTCACCCAGAAAATAAAGGGGATGGGGCAGGAAAGAAGCTTTGCCCCCTTATTTCTTGTCTAGTTCTCTTTGCCCTGCAGCTTATGGTCTCTCAGAAGGCACTACCGAAGAGCTTGCAGAATGGATGAATTTTAATTCTTTGTATAGATTACAATGGACTATTTTACCACATATTTCGTACAAGGTTATTTGTAGATATTGAAGGATGAAGTGAGCAGACCATGAAAAATGAGAGAAATTGTAAAGGACCTGGAAGGAAAACTTCTACTTCATTGGGAAGGCACCTCCATTATTTGGCTTTAAGTACATTTAATTCTTTATTTTAAGAATGTGTATCAGTACAAAATGACCTAAAATTGCACTTTTTTCATGCTGTAGATAGAATGCTGATTTTTAAAGTGCTGATTACAAATTCATCAATTTTATGTAGGAATAATTGGTGGGACGTGGTCAAAGGGAAGTAGAAATAATATTTCCTGAATGGTTGTCCTTAGTATCATCACAGAAGTGACATCTCACAAACGTTATCATAAGGAATGCATTTACAGAATAAATTATAGACAAGATTAAATGAAATAGCAGTGAAGAAAATAGGGGATTATGACACAAGGGAAAGAAAAATGTTGGGAGAGAAATGAAAAATTATAAATGGTTGCACATAAAAATTTCAGGTTAGGACAGAGAAACAATTTGAATAAAGAGAAATAAGATTGGAAGATGGATGGAGAAATAAATCCCAGGCAAGGACAGGAGAGAGCTGTGCAATTGAAAAGTGTCGCTCTGACTTCCTTCTGGAAGGAGTTGGTCCCTCCAAGACCCAGCAGACACACTGCACTGAGGAGGACATAGCCAGAGTGGTGGGGCAACTCTACTGGTGTCCATCATCTCAGCACCATCTTCCCAGCTTCCTTTATTGCATGTCTAAAGGAATGTTTTCTCTTTCTAGACACAAAGAAGGTTCAAACTCTGTGTGTTGATAAAAAAAAAACAGATCTTGTTTGTACCAGTTCAGTCTTTAGACTACAATCTCGATTAATCGAGGCCCAATTACTAGGATATAGACGTGTGATCCGAATGGAGGAAGAGTCAATTTTGGTACCACGGCTGGCTGTATGTACATAGCAAGCTTTGAAAATAGTTCCTTGAGAGCTCCCTAAAAGGCAGGAGAAAAGAAGAAAGCCTTTCCCCCTTCTAACCAGCACTCCCTGGCTCCAGCTAATCACAGGGACTCCAGAGATTGGTGTCATCATCCCCCCCAAAGGAAGGAACAAGATGTTCTCCAGAACCTGAGCATATGTTTCCCACAGAACCCTTTCAGATTCTGAGCCCTGGTCACCAGTCACTTTGCCCTTTGTGGGGATCTAGATAGAGTAGAGGGACATCAATTCCAGGAAATAGATGTCACAAGCTGTTTTTATCTGTGGCTGAAATATTCTCACTCTAAGAAGCTCTCTGATTTCACATTGATAGAACACACAATGACCTGTAAATGCAGTGCAAATAGAGAATATTAATGCAAAGTCACTGATGCTTGTCACTTTAGAAGGGTTCTCAAACTTAACTGTGCATCAGAATCATCTAGAGAGTTTGTTAAAACAGTTTGCTGGGTCCCTCCTCCAAAGTGCCTGAATCAGGAGGTCTAGGGTGAGGCTGAAAATGTATATTTCTAATAAATTTCAAGGTGATGTTAACACTGCTGATCTAGGACCACACTTGAGAACCACTGCTCAGCATCATACGGTGATAACTGGCAGTGCCAGGACTGAAGCTGGCGTAACCTCACAGCCAGCACAGAGTTCTCTCCATGGCAGTATGTCCCTTCACCCTACATGCTGTACCGTCAGTGCACTCATCAGTCTATGTGCTTACCTCTTCTAGCCATTTCCTGGGTTGGATTAATTAAGCTATTGTTCAACAAGACAAAGAAGACCCTGTGACCTCTTGCGAATTCTATTTGCCTGGTTTTCAGCATCACAATCATCAAATAAACCACATACACACACACACACACTATTTAAACTGGCTAAGCTCTGCAAGCAGATTACTCTTAAATTGCCTGACCTGTGGGGTCGGCGAAGTTCGAAGGTGCAGAGTGACAGAGTATGGTCTACCCCTTTGGGTACTCTTGACCTACATACTATAACCCAGACCCAGGAACATGTGAAAAGCAAACTGTCATCACAGAGAGTCAATTCCACACCATCCAGGGTGCTGTTCACCCCATCGGCCCTGCTACTCTGTGACCTATCTTCCACATTTTAGTTTTCTTTAATTGCTGTACTTTCATCCTCATATTGCTCAGTCTTCCTGTACTTGAACTATTCAGAAAGAGGTGGGTTTTTCTGTTTGTTTGTTTGATTTTGGACTAACTTCCTTTTCACATAAGATTTTGGTATTTACCCTCTGAAGCCACCTACCGCTGTGTGGGTAACAAAATTAACAACAGGAAAGGTGCTGGCCACCTACCTGTCACACCTGTCCTCTTGGAGATGAGTTCGGGTTACAAAGGAGCATCAGAGAGAAGCAATAGCATATTGTGCCTAAAAGACAAGACATTGGAGCTAAAAGACAAGATTCCCTTGAGAATACAGCTTGAGCCTCACTTTCACTGCTGTTGTCATAGAGAAACTAGTGAAAATATCCAGGTAAATCTAAGTCATTGAAGCTCTTCTGTATTTACCTCTTGCAGGAAGCTTTCTAAAGTGTCGCCACCAGAGATCTCTCATCTGAACGCCTAAAAAAGGTTGTAATAGCTGCCGACGAGTGAGCTCTTGCAAAGCCCTGGGTGAAGCACTTTACTTAGATTATGCCATTTCATAATTGCAATGTCTTCATCAGAAAAGTACTGGTTTTTCCACATTTCACATGTGAGGAAATTAAGACTTAGAGATGCTAAGTAACTTGTCCAAAGTTACACTTCTAATCAAGGTCAGCGCTAGTATTTCAACCCTGTCAGTTGGATGCCAGACATCACACTCCTGCTGGTGTGATTTCTGCTTTCCTATGGCACAGACAGCCAATCACATGGCACTTTCACAGGTTTTCTTTGATAGATTTGAGATGAATATCTTATGAGCAAATGTACCTCAAATCGACACAGACATGTGGTGTACCAATTGGGGTCCCAGCCAACTGTGTGCAAGGATCCATTGCAAAAGGGTGGGAATTGGGATGAGGAAACAGTTGAATTTGGTCCCTAACTAGGGAGAATTTATATATGCAAGTAAGCTGTAGAGGATTGGACAGGATAACGTATGGCTAAGAGGCCGAATGTGTAAAAAGGAAACTATAAAATATGTATTTTAGCTAAAACTGAGAATGAAAAGAAGAAGCTGAGTACGCTAAATAGTGTAAAGGAATATCTTCCAAAATCAGTGGCAGGGCTGCCCTCAGCTCAAATGATGATAGCCTGGCTGGCTAACGTGCTAGGGACTTAGGCATGTATCTGTTGCACTGGGGGTATTTACAATGCCCTCTCATTTTAATATTTATTTAGAAGTTAATTACTGTCACTGTCAGCTCTTTTATCTCAACAGCATTTCAGAGAAATGTATTCAGGCATTATGTGACTTGTAAGTAAGATTAACAAGAAAGTTCAGAGAAGTGCAATAATCAAGGGATTTGGCTGTTAATAAAGAACTTAATGAAAAACAAATGAGTTAACACCACATAGAATTTGAATTTGGCTAAAGCAAATTCTAGAACTGCATATAGTACACTTTCTTAAGTGTATGTCATTGCACACCTAGGATCAAAATTAATAACCAAAGACCACATTCATGTGCAAATGGGCAATGGAGGTAACCAGCTCTGAGGGTGATTTCAGACTCAAAAGCCATGGCTTTGCTCTGCATTGTTTAAATTTTAAATAAGCACAAATGTGCTTTCAGGTGGGCTTCATTGGGTGTATGATCTGCATTATGCCCTCACGCACACACCCAAGCACACAGACACAGCCACAGACACACATGCACACACTACTGATGAGCAGATAGAGTGTATTACCCCTCCTTTACAGATGGCTGAGGGGATTAAGCAAACATCGTTGCTGCAGCATGAGGCTGAGACTGTGTATTCATTTATAAAGTTAGGAAAGTCACTGAAGAGAAAGAGAAATCATGCAACTGGAATGGAGAAGAAAAGCTCCAATTATAGTTCCAGAATTGGCTGCCACCTTTAGTGTTAACAGAGTGTGCACGTTTCTCAGAAGTGACACCTGCATTGTCTATCGGGAAACATTTAATCCCTGAGGCTGTATTAAGGAGGCTGGTGAGCATGCAAGTGAATAGAAATGATGGCAGTTCTTTCTGTGATAGAAGAAGCTGCACTAATTTAAGTGGGAGCATATCAGAGGGTCCTGTGGACCCCTCTTAATTTGATTCCAGTTGCAATGTACCATTCTGCCCCTGCAGAATACCTGGAAATTGCATAAACATATGACTATTTGAATATAGATGTAGTTCTGATGTTCCCACTGCCCTCTGTCTAAGCCTCTATCCATGATTTGATTAGCTTCTGTCTCTTCTGCTAAAAGGGAAGGCATTTTGTTTTATTTAACATAGTATGGCCAGCGACTAAAGTGTGCTGTATGCACATGATTGGCACCTGGGGACTGTTTGTGGATTGAATGGCAGTGTGTTTACAAAAACATCTCTTTTTCTCAGGGTCACTTGTCCAACAGCCTCACCTCATAGACCATGGCTGAGAGTCAGAGAAGAAATATGGATCTTTTCTGAACAGTCAGAATGGACATAATGACGAGGCCTGTCATTGAAATCTGTGCTTTATCCAGAGGAATTACCCTTGAGGCTTCACATAACATCTACCTTCCTATCCTTATTTTTGTCCCCCGTAATTGTCACAGTACCTGGCACATAGTTGGTGCTCAATATATGTGTTGCATCAAAAACGCTTTTTGTGCATATTGAAAGATTTCAATCTGAAATGGTGAATGTGCTTAATGTTTGGGCACTTAAAACCATAAATTTCGGTAATCTGACAAGCCTGCTCATGGTAGTAGCTGATTCTCTTGCGATTCCAGAAAAATGAAGTGTTTTTGTATTGACTATTTCCAGGCAGCGTCATTGCCTCCTCCTGATCAGGAGAGCATCTCAGTTGCTCAGCCTGCTGCTGGGTTTGCTGTGAGAGTATAAAGTCAAGACGGATGCAGATGCTAACAGGATGCTGACACCTTTTCAGATAACTGGCTTCATCTGTCTGCCTATTTATGGGGAGAGCTGATTATCAGCCATGTGCAAATGCAGGCGAACTGATCTGATCTCTGTGATGTTTTACACCATAGGCAGAGTCATCTTTCTATCCAACATTCACTCAGTGAGGCAGAAAATATAATTATTTTCATGCATATTCCTGCAGTACCCGGCACAGTCATTCAATCATTAAAGGGAAAAAAAAATGAGTCTGTGTCACCAGAGTTTGCTTGTTTGAAGACACTACCTAAGAACTTCAGAGCTCTGGGAGGCAGGAAAAGGGATGTAAGCAATGTGAGGCACGGATGAGGGTAGTAGGTTTCTTAGAGGAGGGAAAAAGGGGCTGAAGGCGATCGTGGGCTATTATTCTGCAATGCACACAAAGTGTATTTAGTCAGATAAGCAGAATCTAGAGAGTTTTTAATAGGAAAATTTAATCTCCATGTTGAACTGCCTAAAAGAGTGCTCAGTCTTGGTCAATGGTCAGGATTGCCAGAGTATAGCAATTGCCGGTTAGGCTGAACCTGCAGTGGCAAGGGACTTTCCTGAGAACGTCTATAGAAGCTGTTAATGTGAAGAAATGTTATCGGACCAACAATCATAAGACCCGATTTGAATTCCAGCTTTGTTAATTATTGTGTGAACTTGAGCAAGTTATTTAACCACTAGAGCATCCATTTCCTCATCCATAAAATGCATAGGCTAATAGTTAATCATAGTATTGCTGTGTGGACCAAATCAAACAACATAATATATTTAATATAATGTTATTATATTAAGCATAATGTATTTAAAGAAACATACTGCCTAGATCTCAATAAGCTGTGGTTGGTTTTATCTACCTTTTGTTGTTGTTCCCAGAAAGTGGTCCACGAAACACTAGTTTTACCAAATGTAAACAACAACAACAAAAATACATATACTAAAATAAATTTAGAAAGCACTGTAAACAAGATCTTTTTTTTTTTTTTTTATGAAGATTATCCCTGAGCTAATGTCTGCCACCAATCCTCCACTTTTTGCTGAGGAAGACTGGCCTTAAGCTAACATCCGTGCCCATCTTCCTCTACTTTATATGTGGGATGCCTGCCTCAGCATGGCTTGACAAGTGGTGCATAGGTCCACACCCAGGTTCTGAGCCGGTGAACCCTGGGTCATGGAAGCAGGACGTGCAAACTTAACTGCTGCACCACCAGGACAGCCCCAGACAAGGTCTTCTTTTTGGTATTTGTAACACATGCTAGGACTTTAAAGGCTCTGAAAAGGCCTGAGGTTAAAACAACAAAAATAGCAATAACAAAAAAAAAATCTGTGTGGTTAACCCAGCATTTTCTAAATAGATTTGACAATGGGCCTTGTTTTTCTCCTATTTATTTCTTACTAATATGTCTATTGAGTCACGAATTGTGACTAAATATGCCACAGATTATATTTTGAGAAACATCAACTTTGTCCAAATTCTTTAGTTTCCAGGTCTCTAATGTCTCTGAATAGATCTCCACCCTATATCAGCTTGTGGCCCTTACCAAGGGCACGCCCCGTCGTGTTGCACTGAAAGACAAACTGCTCTGTTACTGCATCTCAGATTTGGTTCCACACTGCAGTCTGCTGGGGTGCTTTAAAAATTAGTGATGCTTGGGTCCCATTCCTAGAGATTCTCAAATAATTGGTACAGGTTGTGGCCTGAGCACGTTGTTTGCAACCCCCTAGGTAATTCCAAAATGCAGCAAGTTTAAGACTTAGTGCAAAAAGATAACCCCAGGGCTATTATTTCTAAGTGGTTGACAAATTTTTCATTCAAATTTGAGAATACGACTGCAATCTTTTCACAAAGCTCAAAGGTATGATAATCACTCAATGGTCATGAGCAATGTCATTCATGCTTTAACTAATTCATTTAATAATCACATTGTGGTCACAAAGGCAGTAGCTGTGTTCAACAGGTTCTGTTCACTATGAGCTCTTAAACTCAGACACCCGCTATGGAGATGTGAAGACAGAGGCAGTATTGTGTGAAAGAAAGAACAAGAGCTTCAGAGTAAGATAGACACGAGTGTAAACGTGGATTCTACCCTGGTTTTTTTTTTTAAGATTTTATTTTTTTTTTCCTTTTTCTCCCCAAAGACCCCGTATATAGTTGTATGTTCTTCGTTGTGGGTCCTTCTAGTTGTGGCATGTGGGATGCTGCCTCAGCGTGGTTTGATGAGCAGTGCCCTGTCCGCGCCCAGGATTCGAACCACGAAACACTGGGCCGCCTGCAGCTGAGCGCGCGAACTTAACCACTGGGCCACGGGGCCAGCCCCTGATTCTACCTTTTCTCAGCTGAGTGGTCTTGGAAATTTTCTTCAATTTCTCTCAATTGAACCCACCTGTTTACTGAGCTCCGGCTGTTGACTCCTCAGAGGGGAATCTTGTAAAATTCATATCTCCAGGCCCAGGGAAAAGACTCATGGCATTTTATGCAGAGTAATTTTCCCTGAATTCACTATTTCCCTGCTATTAAAAGAAATGAGGAAGAAAAATAATGTGGTTACATTAATGCATGAATATAGAGAAGGAATATATTATCATTCTGAATAAGTAATGTCCTTAAATAGAAATAAATCTGATGAAATTTTACTTCAGTTGGACATGAAGGTATTTCCAGTAAATGCCATTAAAGGTCAAGAGAGAGAAAACATGTGGCAGCTTGGAAAACAATATAACAAACACACTAGCAAGTTATTATCCATGCTAAGGAAAACTACAAAGAAACCACCTTTAATGGCACAGAGAGGCCTCGGAGCGTGTGGGTAACTGTGTGTGGTTGCAGCATGGCCTCCGAGGTTTAGGGCTCTGGCTGCGTGTCTGGGCCAGACCAAAGAACACAGTCGTTTGGCATTTATGCTGCATCAATCGCTACCTTCTAGCAGTGGCCCTTCAACATCAATATACCTACTTGATTTCTGCTTTCTTTGGGCCTTCTTCACTTACTCTAGACTATCCGTATGGCCTTTGCTTCCTAGAATAGAACTGAAGTCATGCATAAACTGGTAGTCTGTTCTTAGCTGACCTGTACTCTGTGCGGTCGCACAAAGTTCAGAGCAAAAGTTATCGTGGAGAGAAACAGAATGAAAAAGGAAGACAGGCAGTCACTGAAATAATCTCAGGTTGTAGGTGTTTCATACAGCATGCCGGCATCTATTATTGCTGATGAGTTAGTCTCTGCTTCTCTGAGGCCTTTCTCTGGGGGCTCTAGTCCCTTCCCAAAACCACCCAGCCAGAGAGGGCGATAAGATCAGAGCCTTGGTACCACCAGCAAATGGGGTTTGGGATCAGTGATGTATTCTCCAACAGGGTCTGCAGGATCCATGGTCCCTATGTACGCAGCACACCAAGAGGACTCTTCACTCACGTGCCACCATATAGCATGTAACTTAGTTTGTTCACCAAGGAAGATGCCAAATTTACATTTCAGGAAAAAAAGTGGAGTTTTAATGTATGTTTAGCACAATGTGTGGCAAATACTTAATACTCAGTAATATTAGCTATTATTCTATTATTATTATCATAAAAAGGAGGAAAGAATAATACCAAGTAAGACAAAAAGGTCCAGTCAGATAAGAAATTTTAAAACTTCACTGGCTTTAGCAATGTGGAGGTCATTGGTAAGCTGATTTGAACGCTTCCGGTAAAGTGCACTGAGCAGTGAATGGACAGAGAGCAGAAAGACTTTTCAAGAAATTAGTGTGGGAAGGATTGGCAAGATACTAGGGAGAGCTAGAGAGGGAGCTCCAGGTCAAGAAATTTTTTTTTTTTTTAATTTTTCTCTCCCCTGGGATGGGGAGCACGTGGGAACGCTGAAGTCTGCATGATTCTCAGCTCTCTTGCACCTCCTGCCTTCAGGGTCTTGTCTGCTTGAGGTCCCTGCGGCATTCATGGCTTTCCTGGTATGCAGGCACCTTCCAAGAGCAACACCTTCAGGACAATTGGCTATTTTTCATTAAATTGCTAGTCCACGGGAAAGATGTAAGAAATCAATGGAATGATGGATTCTTTTCCTCACATTCTTTATACACAGTCGTGACCTCAAGCTGAGGTCCCAGTTGCCAGCCTTTTCTTTCTTAAATTATGACTCATTTAATCATCTTTCTGGGGATCCAGAGGGAGAGGTGGACTCATTCGGGAGAGGCCTGATGGCCAGATCCTGAGGAAAGCCTTGGAGCTGCTCCTGGACTTCTGTTCTGAGAGTGACCAAGCAGAGCAGCGCCTGGCTCACCGAGGAATCAGGTTCCTTTCCCTGGAGAATGACTGGACTCTAGTCTTCCACTTAGAATTGGCCATTCCGGAGGCTGCCTGGCTTTTGTTTGAAGTCTTCAATCTTCTTAAAAAGATTTCTAAGAGCTTTAAAAGCTCAGATGCAAAAGCATTACATCATCAAATCATTTCTACTCTGTGCTATAGCTTTGGTTTTGCCTGTTTTTTAAGGAGTATTACAAATTGACAGTTGGTCAGTAAAAATCGGTCCTTGGTCATCCCTCCTCCCTGAAGTCACTTAAAGGCCTTCATGTTCTGGATTTCTATAGGGTTTATTTCCACGTATTCTCTCCCTTAAGTGTGTTAGTGATTCTTTCTCCACTCATTGGTCATATTTGCAATGTTTTCTTATTGACAAAATACCTGTGGAAAGCAACTCAGCAACTGGGCTCCAGATCATATATGTGAATTCTTGAATTCTGTGATTATCCAAACCTGGCTGGTTGGGACAATTGGCGGTGTCCATTGTCTCAAATTTTCTCTCTGTTTTGAGAAGATAACATGACCTAGACTTCAGAAACTTCACTGATATTGATAAAAGAATGAATTCTATGGAATTTTGTTTTGCTTTTTTAATCAGCATGCTGTGTTCTTTTAAACTCTGCTAGTTCTCTATTGCCTGTTGGACAAATCCCAAACCCTCTCGCACAGAAAAAACAGTATCTTACAACCAAGTCCTAGCAGACTTTTCTATCATCATCTTTTGAGGTTTTCTAAATCTGTCTTCTAAGCTACAGTCAGACATATTTTCTATGCATTTGCATATGCTATTTCCTCTGCTTAGATGTCCCAAGTTCCACACCTATATCTAATTGGAAATCACCCCTGATAATTTCATATCTAATTCAAACATTAAGTCTTTTGTAAAATTTCTGGCAAATCCCTACATAGAAATCTCATTTATATATACCTGTACCACAAATTGTATTACATTAATTTTAATTGGCTAGTTCCACTCACTGTGTGCATCTTGCATTAAGATCTGATTCTAAATGTCTAGCTCAGTTTCTTGTAAATAATAGTTAATAAGTAAATGAAATGTTTACATTGTTAATTGCCTACCCAAAGTAAATTGCTCATATTATTTCCAAATTTCCAAAGTTTGTTTAAAATCTGTCCTTGGCCAGCTGGTAGTGACTGACATCCTCCCACAGGAACTTCATTTCCTTAATTTAAGTGTTTCATTTCTGTTAGAGATTGTCCATTGCCCTAGGAGAAATCAGAATGAGAGTGGTTAGATTTTACTTTCTTGGTAGGGTAGGTGCTCCCAAAGAGAAATGCAGGGGAAAACCCCCCAAAACTTAGTGCTTATCTGTCTCATCTTATTCCTACTAAGTATGGGAAGAATCAAAGAATGGATAAGTGGCTGGTCCAAAACCAGGTAGTGATCTGGAATCAGATCCAGGACTAGAATGTAGGTCTCGTGATCCACATTTCTAGGATTACTGAAAATAAAATTAGATTAAGATATCTGAGTTCCACATCTGGCTCTGCCATCAGTAAATTGGGTGACTTAAAGCCAGGACTTTGTACTCTGAGTTTTGGTTGCTTTATCTACAAAATGAGTAAAACCGTATCTATTTTATAAAGGTGTTGTGAGGATTAAATGTGATAAAAGAGAGGCAAGGAACATTGCAAAAATGACTTCACACTATGTTTATCATAATTTTTATTACGAAACTAATTCTAGTTAATGGTTTTGTGGCAGATGAAGAACCCTGTAGGTCACAGCTCTGGCTGAACTCTCCCTGGCTTTGCTGCCTCCATAATGAGAGAATTTTCTCATGGAGTAACTATTGGCAGCTTGTTAGGAATATGCCTTCATGTTCCTCTCATTGCACCATGCGCCACTCAAAGGAGAGGTATTTTAATGACCAAATTTCAGGCATTTCAGCAGAGGAGAAAGAAAGATCTGGGTACAGTGGTGGAGTGATTTTCAGGGAGCTTGTTATTCACAATGGTCTCGTATCATCCCAGCAAGCAGTTGCCCTTTCTAGTGTATGTCTAGTGTGGGCTGTGCCACACACACCTAACCAAGCCTCCTCTCTAACCATCAGGACTGTGGACTTTACCGTTAGCCACTCTGTAACTGATAAATACAAAGATGGCAGCAAGCGTAGGACACATATGGCTTCACAGCATTCTGTGTTCTGCAGTGAGGGTGGTGGGGTAGGATGCCTGGTAGAGGAGGATTAAAATGTGTCTATGCACAATACCTAGCTTTCAAACCTACCTGTATAACCCAGGCCTCTTCTACCTCTTTGAACTTAGAATAGTATAGACTGTGAGGATAAAGGTCATATATATGATCAATATCAAGGAAAGATTGTCTCCTACATGGACAGCATTGTATTTGCCTTAGCACTCACTGGGCAGAGCTGGCCAACCCCTCTTTATACCCTGCAGACTGTAATCTTTAATCATCTCATGTCCAGATCATTAATTTTGCCAAATATATATATGCTATGCACGTGTGTATGTATTAGGCAAAGCTTCCAAAGACACTGCATGATGGAGACATACATTGCTTGGCGGATACCTTGTTATCTTCTTATTAATGAGATGCCCAAAGCTCAGATTAACTCCCCAAGACTTTGAAGATTCCCTCAATAGGCTTTTCTGAAAATCAGCACATTATAACCCTGGTTATCCTTTAGCCACCCATTTTGAAATTTGGTTATAAAAGTGATCCCATTTTCTTGCCCTGTTTCATTTCCCCTCGTGGCTCTATTATCACCAAGGGGCACCCAGATTTATCCACCTTAATAGTACATTTCATTGTTTTCCATAGAACTAGAGATAAATGGATTTGTAAAGAGAAATGGAATTGGATTTTTCTTCTTCTTTTGATAACTTAGTAGGAATTCCAAAATTATTACTTGGGAGATTTTCCTCACTGTGACTAGATTATTGTCCGTGCTACATTTTAATTTCTCTTGCCTATATCAACATTTTTTTTTAAAGATATGACTATTTAAGGATACACTGTGTTCACTCTCTCTGGAGCTGAAGAAAGAGAGGTGAACAAGTTTCTGTTAATTAAAAGCATGTGCTGGAGGCAGTGAGATACTTGTGGGTCATTCTTTGGTTGTTAATTTTGAGGTAAGTAAGCTGTGCCCTGTAACACTTTGTGTCTGATTAACTATCAGTTTGGACATTTAAATGTTAGTTATCTTGGTTTTTTAAATTATTGTATGAGACTTTTCCATGCCTGGTGCCCCAGACATTTTAAGCCATTACTAAGCTGTGTTCATGAAGATATTGCAGTTCCTGTTTCCTGCCTGATGGTAGGATGGAAAATTCATACAGAATTGTAAAGAGCTGACCGATAGTGTTTTCCAATCAGCTGGGTTGTTAGAGGAAGAAGCTATAGAATGAGGAGATGGAAGGACTAGAAACTTCCATAACAAGGCAGGGAAAGAAGGGCCAGAAATGGGGATGAGGAAGCCCTAAAGGAGCCACAAGAGGCTGGCATGTTAGATTCTGGCTAAGATGGCTGGCACATAGGGGCAGGGAATTGGCTGGAAAGCAAGCTGGCACAGCAAAGCACATTCACACGAGATCACCTTCTTACTAATGAATCTTAACTGACTTCCCCTCACTTGTGTTGTGTGTGTGTGTGTGTGTGTGTTTCATGACTTATTAAATAGATTAGCTACATTGATTTTTACTTTGAGATTTCCAGGCAATCACACAATACTTGAATTTTTCAATCCTGTTGCTACATTATATGTTAATAAAAGCCAATAGCAAACATTAAAAAAGTTTTCCTAGATTAGGGCTCTTCCAAGAATCAATAATCTCATTGACATGGTTCAAAAAGCTATCAATTCTATGAGGACCACTAATGGCTGCAGAAAGCCTGAATGCACACACCACCAGAAAAATCAATATTCTCTCTAAGTCATTGACAATTCTTGATGGCAATTGGAATTATGAAAAACACAGTATGTGCCTCATGCCTTAAGCACTTGCAAAGTCTCCATGTCAAGCTAGCTGGTATCCTGGTATCCAGGACAAAGCAACTATCATTTCAGGCTTGTTGTTCTGATAACTTATTCATGGACAATAGCTTATGGGTTCTAAGATAGAGCGTCATATACAGCATTCATTTGACAGCCAGAGCAACCCTGGGAAGTAAAGAGAAAGGTACACTTGCCTCATTGTTGGGAAGTCTCAGAGAGAATAAGAAAAGTTGTACGTTGGCCAAGCTATGTAGGGGAGAGTTGGGAGTAAGCTCTTCTGATTCCTGTTCTTTCCCCCTTGGTGGTGATGGGTACCCACACTACAACTGCAGATGAAATGATTGCTTCTTATTTACCAACTCTTAATAGGCTATAGTTAAGCAGTTTCCAGGGAAACCTGAAAACTAGTAAAGGATCCAGAGGGGTCAACTACATAGTGCACCTGACTTAGATTCGGAGAATGAACACAAAGGAGTATCCACTGAAGAATAGGAACTATACTTTCTCATGCCCTTCAATTGTCTCAGTGGTTACTGGAGTATCTCTCCTCTCTCAAGTGGGTGATATTTGGCATTTCTTCCCAAATTTCCTCATTTTAGAGGGAGATAATGACAAATAGTGCTGTCCTTAGTGACGCATCCAGCTTTAGCCTCAACACTGCCTCTTATAGTAATTAACAAATCTTTTCTCCTCTAACATTGTAAATTCTTTTCTGTAGCTGATGCTTTGGTTGAATATTTTTAAAATACAATTTTTTATTAAAATAAAAAAATGTTTAGAAACTAAATGAAGCCTCACCCTCAAAGAAATAGAATTAATAGGAGAAAGGAATGATCTGGGGAGCTCCCTAACGCAGTAATGAATTCAACATTCTTCAATCAAATTTAAAATTTAATTACAGGTAATTGTTCTTTTTTTAATGAAATACTTTTGACATAATGCTCCATTATGATGTAATTAGATAATTAACTCCATTAATCACCTTACAACTTATTTTCCTCTATGTTTTCTTTAAATATTTATATACTGTGCCCATTCTTACAGCCACAAAGCTCACTGGAATCCAGAGTGGGAATCAGGGTAGGCAGCAGAAGAGCCTAGTGAAGAAGAGCCACAGTTATGTCCCCAATGTACCTCTCTTGCTCCTTGATTTACCAGAAAATCAAATGTTTTCAAAGTACCTTCTATATTCTTGAACCTTCTATATTCTGTGACAGGCACTCAACATTTCCTATCATTTGCTGACCACCTCATGTGTGCCACTTGAGCCTGTTGCTAGCCGTGGATTCAAAGGAAACAGATGGCAAGAGATGACTAATGCATAGCCTTTGACCTAGAGGAGCTCATAATTTACTGATGGAGAACCCATGGAGAACATTCACGGCTCCTTCTCTTGAGGAGTTCATGGTGTGAAATAGGAAGTCAAGTGCAATACCTGTCACAGGTATGAGAAACTTATCTAGATTTAGTGTCCCAATAATGGCTGGAGAGTTTTTCTGACCACATCCAATCTTCTTTTGGGACCTGGTTATGCTTTACGTGTCGAGTTAACTCTGCATCACATATGATCTCTCTACCCAGGTCTGTGGTAGACAGCTCATGTCCTTGTGGGCATCTTTGCTTCTCGGTTGATATACTAGCATAGAGTGATGCTCATTTTCCATGTTTGCATGTGACCAAAGAATTTTTATTATTATTTTTTTATGAGGAGGATTTGCCTTGAGCTAACATCCGTTGCCAATCTTCCTCTTTTTTTTTTTTTTTTTTTGCTTGAGGAACATTAGCCCTGAGCTGTGCCAATCCTCCTCTACTTTGTATGTGGGATGCCTCCACAGCATGGCTGATGAGTAGAGTAGGTCCACGCCCAGGATCAGAACCTGTGAATCTGGGCTGCCGAAGTGGAACACAGGGAATTTTAACCACTCAGCCTCGTGGCCGGCCCCACAAAAATTATTTTTAAACTGCATTTATCTTGCCCAGGGACATCTAGCTGACCAGCTCTGCAGGTCTCCACTACGTAATCTTAGGCAGGTTTCTTAGCCTCAGTCTCCTCACCTAGAAAACGGATATTCACAGAGTAGTGAGAATTGTAGAAGTTAATATGTATAAATCACTCAGAACAATTCCTAGCACAAAGTAAAAATGTAAAAATTGTAGGTATATTTCTATTCTATTTTTATTTTTCTATTATCATTAGCTAAAGATGCATGAAAACAGACTGCATTATTGCCCTGTTTCTAGTCTGAAACTCACAACTGAATATCTACAAATAGCTTTCATGGGAGTGGTTGGGGGGTTGTGTGTATTATAAATCTGCTTGTTTTTAGGAGGCAAAAAAAGACATTTGAATTGACTGTTGCCTTAAAGTATCTTCTCCACTGTTTCACTGTCTTAATGCTTTTTTCCTATGGATATGGCACTAGTAAACATTCTCATGGCTAAAATTAGCAGCCTTGCAAAAAATAATAAATAAAAGAAGGAAAAAAGAAGGGAGTGGCTCGGTGGTGCAGTGCCTAAGTTCACATGCTGTGCTTCTGTGGCCTGGGGTTCGCCAGTTCCAATCCCAGGCATGGACCTATGCACAGCTTATCAAGCCATGCTGTGGAAGCATCCCACATATAAAATAGAGGAAGGTGGACATAGATGTTAGCTCAGGGCCAATCTTCCTCAGCAAAAAGAGGAGAATTGGTGGCAGATGTTAGCTCAGAGCTAATCTTCCTCAAAAAAAAAGAAAAGAAAAATGAAAAGGAAAGAAAACAAGAAAGAATCTTCCTGTATCACTGACTTACTGGTCCTTTGTTTAAGTGCTTCAAATCTGCTTATATGTGGTTGCCCTGGATTCTGTACCATTGATCTGTATAGAACCAGCCAAACTGTGGAAAGCCACCGAAAACCTAGAGACATAGAGTCTCTTTGGGAGGAGCTGTCTGCTTTTGGAGGAAGTTCCTGAAGAAAACCTTAGCAATCTCAATATTAGTTGAGAAATCAAATGATTAAATATTGTTGTAAAAAATATTTTCTCTTAGAACAGCCCCAGAATCGCTTTTTTTTCTTTTCTGTAATTAATAAAAAAGGAAAGAAAACATCAAATGCTGAAAGAAATACTATAGTGAACACCCTAATGGAATGAACCATGGTTTCTTGCCAGGTGTCCATGACATGCGGAGCTCCCCACAGAGGGATTCTTGGAAGCGTGGTAAATGCAGGCCTCACTAGGAAAAGTGAGTTGTCCACAGGTCAGCCCTCTCTTCATACCCATGGGACTACTGCCTGCACAGGAAAATATAGCCATTGGAAATGAGAGGTGGAGTTAAATCACCAGGAAACTGAGCAAAATGGGGCAGAAATGGACCCAGGAATTTTTATTTTTCTGTGTTGTTCTTTATCTGGTCTCTAATTATCCTGAAGATTCTTCAAAGCTGAGGTTCATATTTTCCCTTTTCTCCAAGCACCTAAGTCACTAGTGATGCTCAGCAAAGGTTGTTGATTTGTCAATTGGTCATCAGTGGGAACTAAGGTGATACAAGCTGATATTTAATGAATGACAAGTCTGTGGCAAGAGCTTTGGAAGGTTCTACATATGCATTACCTCACTTAATTCTCACAACCATTCCCTACAGCCAATGGTATCAGTCCCAATTTGCAGACGAGAAGACTGAGGCTCAGATAAGCTAAATAAATTTTCCACAGTCAAAACCATGGTTCTATCTCAGCTCTATCTTTGCACATTTTCCGAAAGAAACCAGGTTGATGGTACAAAGTAATGACACCTTTTGTCTGTTTATTACTTCCTTCCCAGTTAATCACTAATATTAGAATTCCACATCTTTTCCATACAATTATTCACTTAGGTAGCAGAAGTTCTTGAAGATTTAAAAGAAAACAAGAAGGGCTACAATTTGACTTAAGAGTAAAAAGGCTAAGAAGGTATCCAAAGATTGAGCCAGCGCTGATGGCCTAGAGGTTAAAGTTTGATGCTCTCACTGAGTTGGAGGCCCTGGTTCATTTCTGGTCATGGAACCACACCAGCCATCTGTCAGTAGCCATGCTGTGGTGGCAGCTCACATAGAAGAACTAGAAGGACTTACAACTAGAATATAAGACCATGCACTGGGGCTTTAGGGAGAAAAAAAAAGAGGAAGATTGGCCACAGATGTTAGCTCAGGGCGAATCCTTCCCTGCACAAAAAAAAGAAGCAAGAAAATATCCAAAGACAAAAACATACAAATAGTATTCTAGAAGTATTCTTACAGCAAATAGCTTAACCAAAAATGAATCCACCTTTCAATCCAGCTGTTGGGGATGTTAAATTATGTTTAATTAACTCCACTGATACCAATAAACACTCAAGTTGTGCTATTTTTAAATTGCATAATGACCCCAAAGGCTTCTTGGTAGATGGGGAAAAATGGGAGTGAGTCCTGATTAAAAGTAATCATTCATAACTTATCAATCCAAGGTTGGGAAAGCTGTTGGGAGAAATTGAGACTGCAAAAGATAGATGACTTCTTTTCCCAGTCATTTATAATCTAACCTAATGGGGGACATTCCTAGGGCTCAGAAGCAAGACCAATCTCTCTGAACCTCAGTTTCACAGCCTGTAAAATAGGAAAGCAAACACCTGCCACCTTCTTAGCAAAAGGAGAAAATGATGCGTGGCAGTCACATGTCCGAGCTTAGCAGCAGGGCACTTCTATATTGGGCTTCCATCCTCCACCCATGCAGCCTCAGAGCGCCGAGTCCTCTTCCTTTCCCTCCTGACCTCCTCTCTGTCCCCTGTTTGAGGTGCTGTTTGCCAGGCAAAGCCGATTGTTTGCAAAGGTTGCTCTGTCAAATAGCCCATGCTCTCTTTGTACTCCATGAAAGAATGAAACAAGGCATTTGAAATCCACAGCTTCTACCAATTCAAAAAGCAGCTTTCACAAATGGACAGGGTAGACCCAATGGGCCAGAATTGTTCAGAAGAACCCCTCTCGGGGGGCTGGGGAGTTGTGATGGTATACCTAGGGTTTAATAAGGAAGCTTAAATGTCTGTCTGACAATCCTGCCCTGGCTAGGTCAAGTGCACGCTAGACTACCTTGCAGGAGGACTCATACCATACCAGTTAGCTGATGAGTAGGGGAAACTTAGTGATGCCAAAGGCCATTTTCTCTGCATGGAATGGATTCAAATGCACCGAAAGTACCAGGGCAGAAGTTCAAAGTGGTGCTTGTTCATTCTTCTGGAAGAAGTAGGATCACAAGGGAGAAGGAGTTACGCTTTGCAAGATCTCAGAAGAGGGAGGATTTTGAAGACATAACGACCAGCTCCAGAGAAAGGACAGCTGCCCTGCACCAGACTCCTCAGACTACAGAAAGTTTCAGGCTGATGGTGTAACTTCATTCTGATGGGAAAAATAAAAAGTGTTTCCTCTAGTTTTGGCAGCCCAGCAAGGAAAAAGAAGTATTAGCAGAAGTCTGAGCCTTCGGGGGTCTGGCCCACATCCCAGCCATATCCTGAGAAAACGGCAGAACTTCCAAAAATTCTTGTGACAAGGATCCTCATTTCCTGTCCTAAATGCCTAGGCCATCTGGAATGTCTATTACAGAAGCATTAAACTTATGGAACTGTCCTCACGGGTTCCCAAAACCACTTCAAGTTCTACAGAAAAAAATAAGTTGAATAAAAACAAACTATGCAGATTACCAACTCTTTCAGAGGGGGAGGCACAAATGTACTAGAGTCATGTGGAAATATCAAAATATGAAAACGAAGGATTTTAAAAGTACATTTCACTGAGCGATTTCCAAGAGTAAATTTAAGGTGCAGAACTGAATCTAAGGTCAGGACATTTGGGACATGGTCTTCTCCTGGAGTTTCGACAGCTACCTCCCTTTTGGAGGCTGATGGTCTCCACAGAGGCAGGACAAAGGAAGGTAGGTGGATCCATGCAGTGGCATCGACCTCTCCCCAAACAGCAAAAGTGCTTTACTGATGGAGAGGCAGGTATATCATCTGTCTATACACAAGATAGCATTACTCTTCCTTAGATGTCATTGTAATTTTAGAATACATGCAAAGCAACTTACAAGTAAAACCATGTAAAAGGAAATCTAGTCATAGTGCAGACAGGCCCACATAACAGTTTACCCAAACTCAGCGACTTTAAGCAATACTCATTCATCATCTCCCTCCTGTGTAGGTCAGAAGTCCAAGCAGGCTTGACTGAGCTCTCTGCCTGGGGGAAACAAAAGGCCAAAATCAAGGTATCTGCCAGTCTGGGCTCTAACCTGGAGGCTCTGGGAAGAATCCACTTCTAGGCTCATTCTGGCTGTTGGCAGAATTCAGTTCTGTAGGGTTGTAGGACTGAGGTCCCCATTCCTTTGCTGGCTGTTAGCTGTGGCCTCTCTCAACTCCTTAAGACCACCTGCCTGCCTTGTCATGTGGGCTCCTCTGTCTTCAAATCAGTAAGGCCCATTGACTCCCTCCCACCCTTGGACTCTCTCTGACTTTTCCTTTTCCCTGCAGTCTGAGAAAACTCTCTGCTTTTAAATTGCACTTGTGAGTAGATTAGGTCACCTGGATAATCTCCCTTTTGCCACATAACAAGGAACACAATCACAGGAGTAACACCCGGGGCAAAGGTCACGGAGATCACCTTAAAATGCTGCCTACCATGCATAGTTTGTGGCTCATTCTAAAGACAGAAGCAGTAGTGTGCTTTCCTAAGAGATGATGACTGGGGAGTAGGCAACCTGCATTTGCTTGTGGAAAGTATACTACAGGGAGTGTGACACGTGGTGGCAGTTGTGGTTGGCACATCTCACATGGTTGCTGCTTAGTAGCCTTTAAAATGACCTCAGTCATACATTCCACCTCTGCCCATACAGTTCCTCCCCCACTTGACTTCCCTTTTACCCCATGCCCCATCACAGACATCTCAGCCCTGAGGCTTGAAGAAACCTCACTTTCCTCTGGCCATACGGCCCTTCTGAATGCAGTTAGTGCATTGATTATGCTTTGTCCATGTTGATCTCCCTGAAGACACCATCTCTTCCCCAGTTTACTCTGAGCTCCTTGAGGGCAGTTAGAGTGCCCGAGGGGTTTCTACTCACCTGTAAATCCCCAGCTAAGCCCTGCATGGAACCTGACCCAGAACAGGTGCTCAATGAATGATTATAAGATTGAGGTAGGTGGCGCCATTGCACTGTACTGTGTTATGTATAGGCAGTAAATTATATGCCCAACAGCTTTGCATGCTGTTATGTTAGCAAAACAGATGAAGGTTTTAAGTCCCACAATAGCCAATCAATATATATTGCAACACAGAATCCATATACTTCTAAATGAGTTTGTACAGTTCACTTACCTTCTTTCCTCATTCAGGTAATACAATTCTCATATTTAATCTGTTGGCTGATATGTGAGCTCTCAGAAGCCAGGGGATTATCTTCTTTGCTCCTGCAAATCATATCAGAATTAGCTACAGTGAATACGTCAGTGCCACTCTTGCTCCAGGCAACCACATGGTTTGGGGAACAGGCAGGTATGGTCAATGAATTATCTCTTCTCCACTCAGATTATTCCAATCCCAAATTATCAACCTGTATGGATGTCATTCAATCCAAGAAAGAGAAAGCTCAGTGCCACCAATCAAAATGTGATGCAGAAGTCCAACAGGTACAACCAGATCTGAGAGGAAGGATTGGATAGGGAAGGTACCTACAAGGGTCTGCTGCCAGATAGCACTCAGATGTGGAGATATGTCCACCCGGAAAACGGCATTTAACTGCTGCCCAGAGAGCGTAAGGAGCTACCTCTCAGATACGCGGGGTCAGAGTGGGAACCTGAACATGCGTCGTTGAGGCAGCTCTGAGGAAACCCCTGATTTCAGATATTGAATGCCTCCAGTGACATGAATTTAAATGTTGTCCTGAGGCTAACACAGATCCAGGGACTTTTCCTGAATAAAATGTGATTGGAGAGCAGCCAGGTGAAAGAAGGGTGGGGGAAACTTTTGTGAGACTAAATTTAAAATGATCTGTCCATGAAGGATCTCCGAGGCAGCCTAGCCAGCCCCTGAAATGACCTGCCTCTTTTCACTTTGAACAGAAAAAAACCCTGGACAGATGTCCCATGGAATCAAGGACAGGCGCAAGATTTGGATACTTAAAAAAATATTTTCTCTGTCCTCAACAGCCTTACTGATGCCTCAGCGAGTTCATTTAGGGCAGTGTTTGTAATTCAACACCCTCTATGGGTCCTGTCTACACACTGGTTAAGCCTTAGTGTACCCTAGTCTAAAAATATAAAGAAACTAGATGAGCTGTATATAAACTGATTTTATAAGGAAAAATCAGAAAATGAAGATGACTATGAAGATGAGGTCTTTATTGTTTACCATATATTACAGTTTACTATATATTCTAACAATAATCTGGCTTTCTGCTTAAAAAGTTAAAGACTGAATAATTGGTCTTCTTGGTACTTCAGGATAAGCCCCTTTAGACAGGGTTCAAAAACTGTCCTGAATGGATTGCAAGTGTGTTTTGCATTGAACAAGTCCATCACTGAGGTGGTTCTAAACAGATCAAGCTTTATACTATTTTGGTAGAGGGTTTTTTTTGGTTTTTTTCCCAGGGAGCCCTCTTGTGGGTGACAGGCATATTATGAAACACAGATTTTCATTGACTTGGTTGGAAACAGGTTGGGAAGAACGCTTCATGTTTCATTCATGATAAACCTGAATACGTATGCACTTTTTTGCCCCCAAATTGTTTCTCCACTTTTAACTTGCCAAATTCAATTATAGAATCCTAGACTTCTAAGCTTTCAGAGGACATTAAAGGTCATCTGGCCTGGTGGTTCCCAAACTGACTGATCATCATTATAATCCAGGGACTATTTTAAAAGTATAGATCCTAGGGTAATACTCCAAGATATTCTGGGTTGATAAGTCTGGAACGGGGCCAGCGATCTTTATTCTTTTAAATATCCCCAGGTGATTCTGATCATGAATCAGACTTAACACTGAAACTGTCCAGCTCCCCTTCTGATTATACTTGTTGTAACCTAAGGGATATTAATCTTTAAGCTTATTCATTCTCTCTCCAACTCAACTGTGAGCTTGACAGGGATAGGTCTCTGCCTGACTGCCTGTCTCCCCAGAACCTAGTGTAATGATGAGGAAAGAGTAGGTACTCAATGAATGTTCATTAGATTGAGTTAGATAATTCTAATCTTTTAATCTATAGTGTTAATAGTATGCAAATTACAGTCCCAATGGATTTGCACTCTAGAAAACTGTGAACAAGGAGATTTCAGTATAAAATCTCACAATAGTCGATGACCTTACAGAATCTAGGAGCATTCAAACAAGTATTGTGTGTATTTGTAATCCTTATGTTGAATAGTGGGAAGAAGGTTGATATTTGTTTTCCCTCCCTTGCGTTTAGAAAGAATGTGCTGTTATATTTCAGTTAAAGTTAATAAAGTTTTTCAGCCCTTCTCACCATTCAGTGTAATAGACTCGTACGAGAGCAGTAATGGAAAAAGACAATCTAAAAGGAATGGTGCAACATGGATACTCTCATTTATATGCACAATTTTGAATTCTGAGAAAATAAGAAGCAAGTTACCATGCATTTACCTTTACAAATGCTGGGATGAGGCAAGATTGGATATAAGCAATCGGATCTGACGATAATATATTCCATTTGCAATTGTTAGAGATTTATGCAAGATAGCAGGTAACACCTTCCTTTTGAATTTCAAATGCTGTACAACCTTTTGAAGATAACAAGGGATATTCATCCAAAATAATGGTAGGAAATTTATAACAGAGACCACATAATTAGTTGTTATTTTTTGCCGGTAACTTATTTTCTGATAGGAACATGGCTGGGAAAAAAAATATATCCCTTCAGTAAAAAGTCAGTTCTTCTTTCTTTTTTTTTTCTTTTTTGTGGTTGAATATCTTGGTACATAGGGTATCTAACAATTTAGAAGAATATAAATAAAATGTAAGACAGCATTCTGAAGTGCTTATGAGCTCTCTTGGATTTGGGGTTTATTTCTAATGTGTATCTTTACCAAAACAGCAAATTACATGGATCTGGGTTAAATTCCTCAGCATGACAAACATCCTTTAGTCTAAAATCTAGCAATTCAATATAAGAAGAAAGAAACACAAATTTAATTACCTTAGGGTGATAATTCCTTATATGAGATTTTCTAGCAGAATTCAACACCTCAACTTCAGTTTCAGTAGCTTTACTCCAACAGGAATAACTCAACAGGTGCTCCCCTAGAACCATGGTCTGATAATTGCTTTCATCTAGGCTAATATTGCAAGTTGATATTTCCAGATATGACCATTAACTCCCTGTGCAGTTGACATGGCTCATGTGGAATAGGCTGTCACATTAGCTCTTCATATATCTATGGAAAGTTCTCCAATATGCAGCAGCTACAGCTAAGTGATGCATAAGTAAGTATTTATTCATCTCTGCCATTTCAACTCTGGTCTGGTGGTTTAGAGAGAAAGTTATCCTACCTCACTTCACCAAACTCTTGATCTTGGTGTAATGACATAGAATGATCTCCTTTTGCTGCCTAGAAGACTCCTTCAATTCCAGCTGCTGAGCCAGTAGTTTTAAAGGTTCTTCTTTTGCACCAGACCCTTGATGTGATTTCAGAGGCAAACTTCTTGACTCCTTGACTATTCCTCTATCACCTTTCTCCCACTTGTATTCACTCAGAGAAACCATTGTCCTAAACATAGTGCAGTGGAATAGTCATTTACATCTCTTTACATCCTTGCAGTGACTACTTATCCAGGTCTTGCTTCTGTTAAATATTAAATGAAGGATATCTTCCCCCCACCAAAAAACAGAAATAAATCATCCTCTTCCTTTGAGAAGACAAAAAATGTTAAAACATGCTCATAGGAATGTAAGCTCTCATAAAATAACAACAAAAAATACTGTAGACAATAAAGTCTATGGGAATTCAGCACATGGAATGGTTACATGTTCCAGAATAGCTGAGGAAAGCCTCATGGAGGAAGTGAGATGTGAGTGGGGCCTTGGAGCATAAGTAGATTTTGATAGCAGAAAGAAGTGGGGGGAAGCATGTGAATGTCTCGTGGTCTTGTGTCTGTGGAAAACATTGCCATCTCAAACAAGAGGAGACCCCTTTTGGATGCCACTCTTAAAGAGGACTGATCCCTGGGCTACGGAATATTTGCATACACTAGGTAACTAGGGTTGAGGTGTTGGTTCCATACATTTGGTCTTGTCTTATACCAGCTTCAAATTGGAACTTAAATGTCAACATTAAAATGACAAAGCTTTAGTTGAAAATGATTGAGTACACACTACTGAATGCAAATTACATACTGTTGGTCAAACACATGACTTGGGAGTATATAGCCACTTTCAAATTACCAGTGATATCCAGAAATAATTGCATTGCGGCTCTTGTATTAACTGTCACATTAATTTGTATGCACCTCCTCTTCCTCCTTCTTTGTTGTCGTCATCACAGAGCGTTGTATTGCAAAACTCAGTGTTTAAACTACAGACACTTTTGGTTTCCATGAGAGACTTCATTGACTTAATTTCTATTGTTCTGGCCATTTCTGATATTATTTAATGCTGTGTATGAAAGGGAAAATTCAGTCAGGGCCCAGCTCTTCCAGTGCAAACAGTCTGCTAATGCCCTTCACAAATTGCTTGTACATGGGTTTCCACAAAATGCTTTCTGCTGCAATAGTAGGAAAGGTATTGAAATGCTTCCTAGGTTTAGGGTGAACAAAATGATATCTTTTATACTGAGTACCCATGGGAAGATTTGCTTTTCTCTTTGTAATAATCAGGCTCTTGAATTTTGCAAGGACAGAATACTCCTGAGTTACATTGGTAAGGGGATTCCTGCATGGATACAAAGGAATAGTTCATATCATGAGACTATCTACTCAGTAAAAAAATAAAGTAATAATAATAGTAATTTAGGGTCCCAACCAAGAAATAGTATGATATTGTGCGGTTTATCATGAGTCGTCTAACACTAACACCCTCCAAGAGCGAGGATCTTTATGGATCAGTCACTCTCCAGTATGGATCACCCCATGGAGCAGAATTTTTCACCAGGACCTTTTTTTGTATTAATCCAACAGCCTATTATGTATGAAACACTGTCCTAAGTACTGGGGTTCCATTGTTTTGTTTTGTTTTGTTTTGTTTTGTTTTGAGGAAGATTAGCCCTGAGCTAACTGCTGCCAATCCTCCTCTTTTTACTGAGGAAGACTGGCCCTGAGCTAACATCCATGTCCATCTTCCTCTACTTTATATGTGGGACGCCTACCACAGCTTGGCTTGCCAAGCAGTGCCATGTCCGCACCTGGGATCCCAACTGGCGAACCCCGGGCCACCAAGAAGCAGAACGTGTGAACTTACCCGCTGCACCACCTGGCTGGCCCCGGTTCCACTGTTTTTTGAACAATCCCCTAACTTCTTTGAGCTTACTTGAGCTTCATTTAAGAGAAATTTAGCTTTTGTTTGTAGTTAGTCCAAAAACAAGTGACTTTGGCTCAGCCAATAATAACCAGAATAGCACAACCAGTTTCACTTGACCCAAGTGGCAGTAGCCACTACAATGTTATCCAGACAAGACTTCCTGGAGATCTTTTTATTAGAGAGGATTTTCACTTTATGAGTTATGAGCATTGCTGCAGGACACATCGTACTTTGGAACTCTTTGCTCTGTGGTCTTTCCTGCCCTCAGTCTTAAATGACCCCCTGAGGAGAGTTGAAAGTAAGTCTAGCCCTTTTCTGAAAAATAATTGTGTTGTTTCTTACATGTTTTATTCCCACTTTCACATTAGTCACAAATATCAGCAAAGATATGAAATAAGTAATGATCAGTAATGCAAAGCATGATTAATATGGCTTTACTGA
This sequence comes from Equus caballus, assembly GCF_041296265.1. NCBI lineage: Eukaryota > Metazoa > Chordata > Mammalia > Perissodactyla > Equidae > Equus > Equus caballus. The sequence continues at coordinate 89,215,647 of NC_091698.1, forward strand.
AACAAAAGAAGTTATTCTGACAGACACATCTTCTTACAATTAAGAAAAATAGATTTATATGAATTTAATCCCACCTCTAAGATAGTTCTGTGAGATTGGCTCTGGAGGCATTACTGCTCCCATTTTACAGATGAATAAACAAGGTGACATATTTTGAAAGTGGGATAGTTAGAATTTAAACTCCCATTGTCTGGCTAGAAACCCAGTTCTATTTCCATGTTACGTTCTGCCGCCCCTAAAACTGCTAATTTGATTCAGCAAATATTTACTAAATGCATGATTGAGTTTTATTTCCCCCACGCTTGCTACTTGATTAACTAGTGGTTGGAACTGATTGGTATAAGTGGCAAATTCTACCAGGCAGCCTTCACAAAGGAAAGGGGTATTTTGGTGCATGATTTTAAGTGATGATGTTTAAGCAACAACAGGCTTACCAAGATATACAAAACCCAGAGAGAAGTACTCTTTAATAAATTTAAACCCTGAGTTATTTGAACGAAACATTTGATTAGTATAGATATAATTTCATTGCTTCGAACAACTGGAAGTGGCTTAGATGAACCCACCCAGGAGGCTGGAGATAATACTAACATAGCGTGTGTCTGAAATCTCTAATCTTTGCCTCCTTCCTTTCTACTCAGATCCCTGAATTCTGTTCAGGGTTTGCTTGGTTGCCCCATTTGCCTTACTCGAATTTCTGATCATCTACAGCATGTATTATGAGTCACTCATTTTCTTCTTTTATCACATTGCATTTTTTCATGACTTATGAATGCATAGTAAATCTTATGCACAGCATGATCTAGAGTGAGGAGTGTTTTTCCACTTCTTGAGGTACCCCCTTAGTTTTTAGCACAGTGCTGGTGCTGACTACACTTGAAGAATAAAATTAAAACATCATCAAGCAATAGAAATGCCCATTATGGAAGTAATATAAAAAGGCCAAAATCCTAGTTCTCAATTCACTTCTCTGCCACTGGAGTCTATTAATCTGGCTGATTAGATTCTAAACATGTGCACCCATGTTTCTAAGGAAAAAAAACATGGAAAGAATTTGTAGTCCTTTTAAAGAAAACATTCTACTTATTGATTCACTAAAATACTCCTTTTCCCAGAACACTTTCCCATGTTTGTTCTAAGGGAGAAACGTGGTACAAAGTCTTCAGGCAGAAATTAAAGAGAGAAATATGCTTCCACTGGGATCCATTGACTATACATTTGAATAATTCTGAAATGGAAAGAAAAGTGTTCATTATTATCCTAATTCTCAAGTGTTATGTTTCTTCCCTTCAGGGTTATGATAGAAGCTATTTCTTATGGGTCATGAAATGGTGGCCTAAGACCTGGGAATATGCTTCCACAGGCTCAAGGCTGAATGTCCTTGAGGTGGACTTAGAGAAATTTCACACTTGGCCTCAACAGAGAATCTGGGAAAGCTAATGGAGGTGGATGTTACATGGGCAATATCTATTGAGCATTTTCCGTGTACCTAGCACAATCCCAATTGCTGAATATCCATTATTTTACACAACCTACAAAAAGCCCTCATGAGTTAGTTATTGTGATCCTATTTTACAACTGAAGAAAATACATTTTGATAGTTCTAGTTATCACAGAGTGAATACGGTAGCTCCTTATAAGCTGTGCTTCTCCTCACTGTCTGAACACAAACTTCTGTGTCAGCCTGACTCAACTGAACAAGGTTTATCCACCCCTTAGTTCACTGTCTTATTTTCTCTCGGTAGTGCTTTAACTCTTTAGCTTAGTTGGATATTTTCATGCCTTATTGTGAGGGAATATAGTCAGAAATGCAGTGTGCCTAATGTTGGTAATTTTAAAATTTGATATGATTTCAAGCTCACAGAAAAGTTGCAAGGATAGTAAAAGGAACTCACATGTAACTTGTTTTCAGATTGCTCAATCATTTATATTCTGATGCAATTGTTTTATCATACTCTCTCTCCCTCTCCCCCATATATTATATTACATGCACATATGCATGGTATTTTTCTGATCCATTTGAGAGTAAGTTCAAGACAGCATGTCCATTTGCCTCCAAACACTTCAGTGTGTATTTTCTAAGAACAAGGACGCACTCTTTAATAATCATAGTACAGGTATCAAAATGAGAAAATTATGAATTGATGCACTACTATTATCTAATTCACAGTCCATATTTAAATATCATCAATTTTCCCATTTATCTCCTTTTAACTATTTTTCCCAGTTCTGGGTTTAATCCAGAATCACATATGGCTTTTAGTTGTCTTGCTCTTTATTACCCTTTAATCTGAAAGAGTTACTCAATATTTTGTTTTTTGGTTTCTGGACCAGGGCAATTTTGATTAACACATGCCAGTTATTTTGTAGAAATGACCTTGGTTTTAGTTTGTACAATATTTGCTCCTATTTAGATTCAGGTTAGACATTGTGGCAGAAGTATTACATATGGCAGTGTGTCATGGCAAGAAGCACATGATATTGATTCATCCTAGTATTGATATATTGGTGATATTAGCTTTGAATCACTTGGTTAAATTGCTGTCATTCACTATAAGATTACTATTTTCCCTCTGTAATTAATATAATTCATAAAGATACTAAGTACTTCATTGTTGAGATGATATAACTACCCTATTTGTCATCAAACTTTCACCCTAATTTTAGTATCCATTATTGATTTTCTAAATACATCTCTTCTCCTACACTATTAGGTAGGATTCCACTGTAAGGGAGACTTTTCCCTTCTTCACTTATCTATGTATTCATTTATTTATTTATATCACTTTATGGACTCAGGAATTCTTGTTTTACTCATTAGATTATAATCCATTACTATCCTTTTTAAATTTTGAGGCCCAAATTGTTCCAGATTTGATCAATGCAAATTCCTGCAATCTGGCTCCTGTGTCCGTCTAACATGCCCCAGGATTCCTTGAGCATCCATCCCTTTCTTGCCCAACATGTTCGTGTGCCTTGTCTTTTAATGGGCTGTGTCAGACTTCCACTAGTTACCTTGGATTTACCTTCTCTTAATTGCCCTCTTGTCTCAGTTTACGTCTTTCCTTTCTTTCTTTCTTTTTTTTCTCTACTGAGGAAGAGTAGCCCTTAGCTAACATCTGTTGCCAATCTTCCTCTTTTTTGTTTGAGGAAGACGAGCCCTGAGCTAACATCTGTGCCAATCTTCCTCCACTTTATATGTGGGTCACTGATGCAGCATGGGTGACAGGTGGTGTAGGCCTGTGCCTGGGATCCAAACTTGCAAAGCAGAGTGTGCCGAACTTACCCACTAGGTAATGAGCCCAGCCCCTCAGTTTGCTTCTTATGGACACTTTGGAAACACATTCCACCCCCTAGACTGGTCTTCCTCTTAGTGCTTGAGGTTAAACATATTCCCAGTTGCCTCTGTCACGTGAAATGATAGGCTGGTTCCATAATCAAGTCCCCTCTGTTTGTATGCACTCTAAAAGTGTGAATGTCAGCATTTGGACAGTTCCTTAAATTTCTAATTTGCATCCTTGCCTCTATAGCTCCCTCTGGCGGCAGATGCAATGCTATTTGGCTCAGAAATTAGTTGTTACGAGTCAAGCAGAAGGTCTGCGGAGCAGAGACTATATACTTTCACCACAATATGTACACCAGCAATACAGATGGTAACTTGAGCAGGTTCAGACCACATCACAGTAAAATCAGAGTGCCAAGGAAAGGGTCTCAGGGATTCCTACACTCCAGTGACTGACTTAATGGAAATGAGAAAAGTATATCCTGATACCTGATACCTGTCACTTAATAGCTATATGACTTTGGGGAAGTCATTCACCATCTCTAATTTTCAGTTTCTTCATCTGAAAAACATGGAAAATATGACACTTGCTCTGTGAAATTTGAAGAGGTTTTTAATAGAACTCTAAAGATAAATAATGTCTGGCTAAAATACATACTCAATTTACTGAATTCATTTTGATATTCATTTTGTCAAGTTAAGTGTACTACATAAACATTGTGGAGAGTTGTCTAAAAAAATGTACAACAAAATGACAAATCCATCAACTACTTTTACATTGCAAAAACTGCATAACTTTCTTTACGTGACAGAGAAGATCACTACAATGAGCCATAGTATATGCAATGTAGTGTAGCTGTTTAGTATAAAACTATATCAGCAGTTCTCCTCAGACCCAGGGCTTTAAAGACTGGGGCCAGAACACATACACTGTATCATTCTGCCTCTTCCCTATTCATCTAGAAGTAATGTTTCCACCAAGAGAGGAGTTGATTGGAATTAGGTTTTCACAGGCCAATATAAAGAAAACTTATTGAGTAGAATTCAATCCCAGATGCCTAAAAACAGGGGCTACCCACCTTGTCTAGGTCACACGTTGCCTTTGCAGTGCACTTTGACCAAGATGGAAGGGGTGGTTTTACTGAGTCATTGTGGCAGGGCATGTAACCTAAGGAGAAACAAACTTTCTAGGTTCACTTTTCTCAGAGGGAAATAGAGCACAAATGGAGCATCATGGAGTGTGAAAAACACTAGGGTATTGCTCCATATTGGTTCATAAGCACAGAAAAATGTTTCCCAGAAGACAGACAGAATCCTCTATCCTGCCAAGTTCCTTGGCTCTGACTTGTGCCTTATTTTAATGATCTCCTCTCTCACAACTCACTCCTTGAAATTGAAATAACTTTGCTTCTGAATATTGTGCCATCATGTTAATCAATTATGAAATGTTGATAACATAGCAATGGGAGGATCAATAACAAATGAATTGTACCATGCCTGATAAATATTTACTGCAAGTGGAACCAACTAGCTCAATGCATGCCATATAGCAGATGCTCAATAGATGCTAGATTCTTTGATCTCCTTGTACACATCTAGTTTTACATATGTGCCTTGCCTAAGATGATGTTTCCAAATTCTGGAAAAAATGAAATCAGCAGAATCGATTTTATTGTGATATAGTACGTTTTTTCTGAATCGATCATGTTATGTGAATTAAGAACATCAGGATTCTGAAAATTATTTTCCACAGCCAACTGCTTAGTGTAAAGTGCTGTTGACAAGCCCATTAAAGCCTACAAAGGGTCCCTAAAGGTGCGTTCAAGGATTCATGCTATCTGACCGCAATTCTGAATGACAGCAGTAAAACGCAGCTGTAATTTGTTTGCTACATATTCCAGGCTAATGAGAATAATGACCAAAAAAGGTATCCAAGGCAAGCACTGTGCCGATGGCAAAGATCCAGGGCAACAGACGTCCCCAAGACCAGATCAGTCTCAAGCTATGAAGAGTCACACGTTAACTATGCAGGCTAATAAGCTATTCACTTTTTACCTCAAACATCATTAATCTCTCACTTTTTATTCCCTTTCTAAGAACAGCATTGCAAAACAGAGTGCCTTTGATACCAAATCTCACATTTGTCTATATAGAAGGTACCAGAACATATTTTGATAAAAATTTAGTTATTGCATTGCTTACATTAATTAGAGTATGTGGATGATATGAAATAATAACATTCACATTTTTGAAATGTCAAATAAAAAAATTTTCCACCAATAAACCTGCTACTTAAGCACACGATCTTCAACTTTGTGAAATTATCTCATTAGTCAAAATAAATACACATTTGAAAGTGCTAGAATCTTCCTATGGAGTGACATATGAGGGAATGTGACATAAAATGTAATGAATGGTTTGTCAACGTTAGACTTAAATCTTTCTACTAATATGGATGCAGAGAGCTAAATCTTTTTCATAATCTATAGGTCAAAGCCCACAATAGTTAAAGTCAAAACAATGTATCAAAGTAAAATTAAAGGAACCAAGTTCAGTCAGGTTCATTATCATTATATTCAGGATTTTGTAATACAGAAAATAACATCTTTGTGAAAGCAGAATCAAATTATACTTTTGTTTTATTACAGCTCCGTTTTAAGATTTCTCATCTTAACAGCTAATTCACTGCAACTGATTTTTATGCAAAAAATTTATCTATTTTTAGATCTTCCCATCAAGCTGCATTGAGACTTCATGCTGGGAAAATGATTATTAAAATATGTTATATATATATAATTTTTTTAAGTATAACCTAAATTTTCTAATTTTGATACAGTTGCTAACGGTAACTAATGTATTTTGTCTGTGTTTACCATTCTGCCATTTAAAGGGAGAGAGCATATGCTTGCTCTCATTAGGAAAGTTGGCATGAATATAATTTTTATGGCCTTACCCAAGGCTTTTTAGTTGGAAAGGGTAAATGTCTTTAGACATTCTCTGAATTAAGAAAAAAAAATCACCTCCCCTAAATGCTACAAAGCTGGATCAGTGGCAAAGCAGCCTTGATGAACTTTGGTAAAGCTGGGCTTTTATTCTTGGCAACAGGAGGAAGGCCACGCTGGAGTTACCTTTTTCATGTAAAAATACAAACAGCAGGCTACGGCAACCAATGCCATTTCCAGTAAACACTGCCCTGGTTTAATAATTGAGGGCTAAACACTATCAAATTGAACTATTTTTCCTATTTCCTCCACAAAATATTATGATTGAGCTTTTAGGCTTAACATTGATAAAACAGATCCATGAAACACATAAATTCCTGAGAATAAATTATAGGGCAGAGATAAGAAAAATACATTCTACTTGCCGGCCAAGATGACTCATGAGTAGCAGACATTTGAGACTTGCAATAGCTCTGAATCACCTAGTTAAGGATGCCCAGTCTCTTAAGGGTGTCTTTGCTTCTGTCTTGCATTTGCACACAAGTCTATTATTCACACAGAAGCCAGAGAAACCATTTTAATACAAAAATCAGTGCATGTCACTCCCCTGCTCAGGGATTTCTCATGAGTTGTTTCCTCTGGGACACTCTTCCCAAGATATTGGTATGGTTTACCATCTCATGCCATTCTGATCTCTACTCAGATGCTATCTCCTCAAAAAGGCTGTCCCTAAACACTTTAAGCGCAAATGTTGTCTGTTTACCTGCTTTACTTTCCTTAGCACTTTTCAGTCCCAAATACTCCAGTATTTATTTATTTGCGTATCTACAATGTAACATCTGTGAAAACTAGGGCTTTATCTCTCATGATCACCACTGTATCCCCATGGTCCAGAACAGAGCTAGAAAATTTTGGATACTTAATAAACATTTGTTGAATAAATAAATGAATTTATTCTCAGGATGAAAGGACAGATGCTCGGAATAGACCAATCTAAAAACATAGAATTCACTAAGAACCAAGGAGGAGTATCTACACAGAGGCCAAGACATGGTGGGAGTCAAAGAAATGGTCCAAATCAGTCTGAAGTTGAAATGGGCAAGTTGAATGCTTGAGTTTGGGGGGGACAATTAAAGAATGTTTCCAGTTTAGTAGAGTAGTCCAAACTACTAAGGAAATAAGAACATCTGCAAGCATTGTTTTTTCCAGTCATAATTTTCTATAAGATCTTTTTTTAAAAATCCATACATAAGTGAAGACTATATCACACATACAAAAATTAAACTTTGCGTAGTTTTTGCTGTTGTTGCCTTTTCTAAATGGCCTTCTTCCTCCCATTTCTGAATCAGTCTTCCTCCTTATGGCAGAGTTAAATTTGTGATGAGTGAGCCTCTTCTAAAGTTTACTTGCATTTTGAACACGATCTCTTACTGCAGAAAGACTTTCTTCTGTGTCAAAGAATTTCATGTCATAATTACACAGAGATCTCCTTAAGGAAATGAGCTATGTTCATTCCTCTCTAAATATCCTCTTGTTGTAGCACCTTGCCTCATATAGAAACTGTGCTCAAGATATAAGAGCGTTTGATGTTGACAGATGAGTGATTCAGGACTTAAGTGTAAGGCATATATGATACCAGTTCTTGGGATTGGAAGACGAGAAGAAGAACCTGGAAAAAGACCTTGTCACCAATATACTCTAGTACCATGGAATCTGATTGGGCCAAAGAACTTTGACTCTAGAAGTGCAGCAAAGTGGGCAAGTCAAGGTTCAAGGAAATTCTTTAAATTCAGGTACTTCCTGGGGATTGCTAATAGTGCCTGCAAAACTGGAGGCTGAAGTCTTAAGGACTAGGTTATTAGGAAGGATATTTTTTGAAGGAAACCAAAGGAAACTTCTTCATATAAAGAATATAAATTGTACACAGTTGGTAGGAGATAAAGTTGGAACCAGAAAAGTTATAAATTAGTGTCAGGTCCAAGGATGAGGCAACCCTATGTTTAGAAGAAATGAGAGGTTCAAGACAAGCTTGACAACAGCAGTGACACAATGAATAGGGGGGAAATGATAAGCTTATTATTAAGTGTTAGTGGGGGTCTGAAGTAGGGAGTGGGCCAGGCTGCTTCAAAGGTCTGTGCATGGCACACTCAGCCATGGTTCAGAAGTTAGGATCTATGTGAGCCACAAGGTGGGAGAAACATAGCAACAATGTGGACCGCGTGAGTCTCATACCTCCAGGTGCTCAGCAGTGGTCATCTGAGTATTCCATTGATGAGCAGCACCCTGAGGATGTTTAGAGAAGAATCTAGATCCAAGAAGAAAGACAAAACAGCCAAGATCCAGAAACATAGGTTGAGGATTGGGAAAAGTTTCTATTAAATAAACTTTCTATTAAATAAACAATGCAGATCCCAGGAAACCTATAAAGCAGAGCCAACCAATAGACCACAGAGACAATGGTGTCTCTATGCCTGTGCTGTCCAACACAATGGCCGCCAGCCATGTGGTCATTGAGTACTTGAATTGTGGCTACTGTGACTGAGAACTAAACTTTTCATTTAAATTTTAATTTAGACAGCCTCGTGCAGCTGGTGGCTACCGTATTGGACAGCACAGCTGTAGAGACATCAGGTCTAGGGTTTGACTGGCAGTGTAGAGATTGAGAAAGCAGTGCCAGCCCACAGATGAGCTAGGAATGTGGGCAAAGTATCACAGGATGGCTTGGAAGTGTGTTTTAATTTTCAGCAATACATACGTGTTTATTCACTCTGGTCTTATTTCATATCTCGATTTTTCTGGAAACTTGGAAGGAGCTAAGCCTTTAAGGACACCATTGCGGGGGCTTTTTGGAGGTCTGAGGAGAGGAAAAGGGGAGAAATGCTAAGCTTCAATGCACTAGATTGTGAGCTCCTTGAAGTAAGAAACTTTGGTTTTGTTATTGTTTTTTATTGCTGTATCCTCAGCACCTAGAAGGTAGGCATCTAATAGATAATTGCTTCACTAACGAGGGAAAGGGCCTGGCGTCTGATGTTCCCTGTGTCAATGAGTTGGTGGAGATGGGCGCTGGGGATCTGTGGAGACTTTCTCTTGACCCTATAAAAAAACTCAGACAACCAACAGGCATCAGTTCCCCTTTGGATGAACTGATTCCTGGTTATTCTGGCATTTTACAATTATTATCATAGGAAGAAAGAAAATCATTGCTATTGTCACTTGTGACATGGGGACATTTGACAATCTTGACAAGACTGGTGAAGGAGGGACTTCACACAGGACTTGCTTTTGAAGGAATGAAGTGCTTTCTTCCCTACTTCACAGAGGTGTTGGGAGAACTTATAAATATTTGGTCATTAAATGCTCATAAAAATGCCTGTTAAATGCCTCCATAGTCTGTCACAGAAGATGCTTTTTTGAACGTTTAGTGGGTGCGGTGCTGTCAGCAAAAAGGCGGCACGCACGGCAGAAGGGCAGCCACACTTTTAGTTTATTTTTAAGGCTTGCCTTTTTATTCTGACTACGAAAACAGTGGATGCTCATTAAAAAGAAAAACATTTAAAAGCAGAAAAGTTTAATGAAGCAAACGAATAACTTCAAATCAACTGTATGTCTATTAACTGCATATGCACACACACGTATGTATCAGTAATGTACTTTTCCTATCCCCGCGTCTACACGCACTCACGTGCACTTGGAGCATTTTGTCCTATTTTCTACAAGTATTTTTCTGAGTGTTTATATGTGTTGCATTAAATGAAACAAAAAGGTTTGCCAATTTTGTATTCCGCATTTTTACCTATTACGATGATGGTGGGTAGTCTCCTACAACGTGGTTTGTAGTTAGTGCCTATCACTCTCTCCTCTGGACATTCTGCATTTATGAATTCTCTGCTCTTGGAAACTTGGGTTGTTTTCATTTTTACGCTCCGATAAAGTTTGATGGGATAATCATCATTTTTCACAAACAATTTCCTGTATCTCTCTCTCTCTCGAAAAATTTTAGATAGCTTACTAAAAGTGACGTTGTTGGAGCAAAGGATAAGTTCCCATTAAGGCATTTGGTAAATTTTGAAAATTGTTTTATAGTGAGGTTACCCAAATTCATACTGCCATTAGGAGTCTATGAAACTGCTCATAAAATTCATTCTCCCTAGTATTGAAATACATTAAAAAAAATCTAGTTCAATGTGGTGAATGACAAATCAATATTACTTCCATTTGCATCTCTGATTACTTGTGAAGCTGATCTTTTCAACATATTTTCTGGCCTCTGTAAATTCCTCGTATTGAATGGCCATTTCTGCATTGAGGCATTTTTAAAAAATTGTTTCTTAACTCTTTACCAGGTGAAAATATATGTCACAACAATGTCTTAGGTGGCTATTTGCTTCATAAATTTATTTTTGTTTTTGGCCTATAAATTGTGTCTTGTACATATAATGTAATCTTTGTATGATGTTATCCATGGTTTAATTAATTATTTCTCTTTAAAATTAAATTAATTTTAATTTTACAATCAAAATTTATTTTCCTCACTGTAAGATATTGAAAAACAAAAATAAAGCAGAAGTTCAACTTGAACTTTACTTAAATCCTGCGGCCGTCTTCTAAAATCTCTTTTTGTGTCTCTCTGCAGATTTGATCTAAGCGCATATTTCCTCATTTTACATTTTTAACAAAACTGGGATCATTTATTTCTTTTTCATCTTGCATTTTTATTGAACCACATGTTTTGGATAACTTTTGGCTGATTTATACTTTGAAAATCTATCTTCTATACACACACACTTACATGCACAGATGAGTAGATTGTTTTGAAGAGTGTCTTTATTTTTTACATCAGCACTTTAAATATATGGAATATATATTAATGAACTGCATAAGGAAAAATCTAACCTCATCATTCTTTTATATAATTAACCCTTCTCCTAACACCATATCCTGAATAATTAATTGATTTCCCATTGGTGTATGTTGCTTATTTATCATAATTACATTATAATAAATTCTGTAGTATAGTTTAAGGCTATCTAGTCTATTCAACTAACATGTGTTCTGATCCTTACACCAATTCACCTATCTCCCGGTTGTTGTAATTTTGTAGTTATATATCCATTAAAACCTGGGTAACTTTTTACTACATCTGTGACTTTCTGTTTCAATATTATTTGTGTTTTCATCCATTCAAACTTTTTCGAGCCTTTCCTGTCCTTGCAAGAAAGAATGAAACAATCTAATTTAATTTTTTTTTTCTTTTTTTTGTGAGAAAAATTGGCCCTGAGCTAACATCTGTTGCCAATCCTCCTCTTTTTGCTTGAGGAAGATGGTCCCCGACCTAACATCAGTGCCAATCTTCCTCTATTTTTTATGTGGAATGCCACCACAGCATGGCTGACGAAAACTGTAGGTCCACACCCAGGATCCAAATCCAGCTGCCAAAGGAAAGCATGTGAACTTAACAGCTATGCCACTGGGCCAGCCCCTAATTTAAATCTTGATTGGAATTATCTTGAAACTATATATTGATCTAAGGAGAGATAACACCCTACTATAGTTGATATTCCCATCTAGAAGCATGGTGTATCCCGTCGTGTTTTATATGCCATAGTTTTAGTTTTTTGTTTAATTTCTGTAAGTTATCCACATTTCTTATCAAGGTGTTTCATAGTGTCTGTGCTGTATTTTTTCTCATGAATAGCATATTTTCCCACTGCATCTTCCAGTTTGTTATTTCTGGTGCTTTGGAAGGGTTTTGCTTCACTTTATATTGTCTTGAATCATATTCCGGTTAACTATCTTGTGTTTCCACAGAAGCAACTTGTAAATATTTATATTTGTCTCCTCATTACCAATAGCTACAGATTATTTTTGGGTTTCATGTCTCCTTAACTTGGTCAGTGTTTTAAAACAATGTGATATAGCAATAGGGATAGTACACAATTTTGTCATGATCCTTATTTAAATAAAAATGTCTCCAGTACTTTCCAGTAACCATAATGTTATCATTAATGGCTGAGAATTCATATCACATTAGTTTAGAATAGATGTCAGTCATGTTGAAGAAATACATTTATCCATGCTCTATTTTGTTCTTGTTTTGGTGAAGAAGATTGGCCCTGAGCTAAGATCTGTGCCACTCTTTCTCTATTTTGTATGTGGGATGCCACCACAGCATGGTTTGATGAGTGGTGTGTATGACCATACCCGGGATATGAACCTGCAAACCCCAGGCTGCTGATGCAGAATGCGCGAACTTAATCACTGCAACACTGGGCTGGCCCCTCCATGTTCATTTTTTGATAATTAATTTCCTCATAACAATAATGAAATAAATGCCACTTGTTTGTCATAAATCCTTCTACCAATATACTATTTATCAGTAATTTATTTAGAATTTTCTCAAGTGCTTCCATAACTTTTGGTCTCCAATTATGGATTATATTAATCAATGGATTGTTCCTTAGGATGATATTAGTATCATAGAATAATTTAATAATCTTTCTATATTTTTTCAAGTGGCAAAATGTTTGACATGACATTGGAATTTTTTTCACAATCTAGAAGAAATCCTTAATAAAGCTATCAGATCCTAGTAAGTCTTTGATTATTTTTCATTCTTTCCAGTAGGTACTAGATATTTTTTGCTTTCTAAGATTTCTTGAATCATTTTTCATCACTTAAAAATATTATGTAAAACTATCTTTTTTCATTAAGGTTTTTTAATTTATTGGCATAGAGTTTTACATAAAATTTTCTTACACTTTTTAATGAGCAGTCTATCCATTGAAATATTGCCTTTTTACTTTAATGCAATATATTTGCTTTTTTGCTCTTTGGTTCTTAATTAAAACAGGAATTTTATTTTTTTGCCTCTTTAATTCATTATGTTCTTTATTGCCCTACAGAATTAATTCTTCAGTTTATTTTTTAAATGTCCTTTTTGAAGACCACGAATTAACTAATTTTGATATTTTTCATCCTTCTGCTTCCCTTAGGCTGGTTGAGTTATTTTACAGAAGTTGAGGGCTCAGCTTCTGGATATTTGCTAATGAATAATGAAACATTAGGACTGCACCTTTGCCTCTGAGTATAATTTTGGACACATTCTACAAATTTTTATTTTAAAAAATCGTATGGTGCTGCAAACAACCTGAAGGTTTTTTTCCCCTCATTTATTTAATTGGCTTATAATAAATCTTTATTTTTTTAATACATTTTGTTTAAACTTTTATCATTACTTTTCAGTTATGCCATTCATTGGCTTTGATGTCAGAGAGCCTTGTATGTTTATTTTCATACACTTGTAATGTTTTAGTATTTAATTTGTTGTCTAAAATGTGATTTTTAAAGTAACTATTTCATCAGTTCTTAAAATTATATACTCTGTGTTTGGAGGGTAGAAATTTCTGTATAAGTATCTTTAATTGTGCTTTATTAACGATTATGTTCTGTGTTTAAGGATGCAAAGTTTGAAAATATTTTCTTTTCCAGTTTTTACAAATTTGTTTCTTTATAAACTACTTATCTATTAAAAAGCTGAATATTTCTGTCAATTTAACCTCGTTTTCATAATAGGCTTTATTTTATATATTTGAGAAAAAAATACTTCATGCATAGAGATTTATCGTCATTGAAAATCTATCTTCTATACACACATACTTACATGCACAGATGAGTAGATTGTTTTGAAGAGTGTCTTTATTTTTTACATCAGCACTTTAAATATATGGAATATATATTAATGAACTGCATAAGGAAAAATCTAACCTCATCATTCTTTTATATAATTAACCCTTCTCCTAACACCATATCCTGAATAATTAATTGATTTCCCATTGGTGTATGTTGCTTATTTATCATAATTACATTATAATAAATTCTGTAGTATAGTTTAAGGCTATCTAGTCTATTCAACTAACATGTGTTCTGATCCTTACACCAATTCACTGGGATTAATTTTTAATGGAAAACTCTTCTCTTTATCCAGTGTAATCTGAAGGTTAAAAATACATTAATGAATTTGGTCTTATTTTTGTCATATTGTTTTATGGTTTAAAAAAAATTTACACTTGTGCTGTATCCTTTTTTCTCCTGCTACATGCACTGTTATTAATTGAAGAAAGTACTAATGATTATGAAAGAATAAAACATTTTGAAGTAGAACTGTAAAGACAATTTAATTTGCAAAAACTCATTCCTAACATTAATTTGTAAAATTGTAAAAATCATGAATAAAATATTGCTTTGTATTCATCATTTCTGGTAAATCACCTCAGTCTTTGTTATTTTATTTTGAGGTTTTATATATAGCTCACACTTCATAAAAGATGTGTATATCATTCAACTTTCAAGAATAAGTTGAATATTTTTGATTCTACTTTGCTACCAAAATTTAAGTAATTATAAAGATATCGTCTCTGTTTCTATTACCAAACACTAGACTTTTCATATCTTGACTACACTGTTACTGCTTTTCAGGCTTTTTCTTTTAGATTTTTTCTTTGGTTGGGATTATTCATATTTTTTGAGTAGAAAACGTGGAATTAAGGGCCAGCCCAGTGGCACAGTGGTTAAGTGCACACGTTCTGCTTCAGCGGCCGAGGGTTCCCTGGTTCGGATCCTGGGTGCGGACATGGCACTGCTTGGCAAGTTATCCTGTGGCAGGCGTCCCACATATAAAGTAGACGAAGATGGGCACGGATGTTAGCTCAGGGCCAGTCTTCCTCAGCAAAGAAAGAGGAGGATTGGTAGTAGATATTGGCTCAAGGCTAATCTTCCTCAAAAACAAAACAAAAAAAACATGGAATTATAGTACCTTTTGGTGACTAAAAATGGTATTTTTGAGGTACACATTTATTTCATTGAAGCCTTTCTCCTTAAATTTCTATAGACATTACTCCAAGGATTTTGTGTGTTCCTTTATCTATGGAGTATGTGTTAGTTTTGGTGCTTGACATTGGGCAAGAGAAACCTGAGGCCAGCTTGGGTTTTGTTTAATGAACCTATCTTTGTTTTACACCTGGACTTTTTAGCACTTTTTGTTCCAAGCAGGAAGATGTCTTTTTTACCTAGACCAAATTCGTCTTTCCATCCAGGTAAACTTTTATCCATTGTATGTCTCTTTATTTCTTTCTTCATTTTTTCTCCCTGTACACCTGTTTTTCATAAGTTGGATCTCATCTCTTCTCTTCTCTGTGTAATATCTTCTTCGTAGCTGTTTTCTAGTTTTCCTCTGAGTTAGTGAAGGGCTTTCTCAATCTCATCCTCTCCACGATTCCGTTTCCTGTAGGACCACTTCTGATGATGAAGACCTCTGATTTCTACCATCGACATTTAGAGCAGGGTTTCTCAACCTCAGCACTTACGGCATTTGAGCCAGATGATTCTTTGTTTGAGGGAGTGTCCTGTGTAATATATAGCAGCATACATAACATATTGTATAATATTTAACAGCCTCCCTAGCCTGTAACCACTAGATGCCAATAGTGTCCCTCAAGTCATGACTATCAAAAATGTCCCCAGATATTGCCAAATATTCCCTGGGTGGAGGAGGGGTGCAAAATCACCCTCAGCTGAGAACCATTTCTTTAGAGTTTAAAAATATTTTTGCATCTTTCCTTCTCTTTGTATCAGTCTTCACCTGAGTCTTTGCTTTCTTTATGACCCCTATTCTTGTTTCTTTGATACCGTAACTACCTGTTGGTTTATCTGTTTCTTGTCTGGCCAGTATTTCTATGGTGGACTTTTCTGAGTCTCCAATGTCTATTTCTTTCCACAGTGTGGTAAGCAGACACGTTCAATTCTTAATTCTTGGCTAATATAGTTAAAAGAGCAACTACAGCATCAATTACTTCAAGATTTTTCCAGAAACAGCTCTTGCTTTGCATCGTTATTAAGGAGAAACAGGATAATACCCGTCAAGCAATGCAGGTCCCACTTTTCAGACCACAATCTACCCTTAGCATCCTCAGGACAACTGCAGACTGTTTAATCTCTATCTCCTCCCTCTCCCTCCACCCCTTCCTCTCTCTTTTCCTCTCTCTCATCATTCCTTGTTCCCTGTGTGTGTGAGATGGTGGCAGGAAGCACAATAATATTTGATAGATGATAAGTAAGAAGAGTCACTGAGTACTTATTGTACGTGCAATCTTGGGCTAATGATGCCATGTGTACTGCCTCCAATAAGCATCACAACTCTTTGAAATAAGTACTTTTATTATTCCCATTTTACAGATGAGAAAATTAATACTTAACCTAAGTAAAGAGCTTAAGCCATTAAGTGGTGGAGCTAGAGTTTAACTCAGGTTCCCCTGACCCCAGATACTGGCCACTGCATTACTCTGCACAGTGATTTCTTTAGATCCAGGAAGTAGTCACCATGATGTGGAGGTGGGGTGGGGGTGAGAAGGAGTGGCTGTTTAGTTTTCCACTTAAATAGGCTTCTCTGACCTTAAGCAAGGGCTAGACAATGCAATGAATCAAAGGCTTTTGTTTCCATTTTCCTGGTTGGAAAATGTTTTAGTTCAGGCCTTAGATCATTCACAAAACATGACCTTTTTTCCAAGCCTAATTTATTAGTCTCATCATCAGTGAATATCGTTGCCATATTTTGGCCTGAGTCCCCTTTTTCCTCAAACTCCAGAGGTTTATAAGGTTTTCCTAAATTATATAATCTTGTTGATATTTTTATGGGATCTTGGAAGAGACTCTATTAGTCATTGATAGCACACACATTAAAATTTTACTAGAAATTTAGGATTTAAAAGTTTTTGAAGATTAATCTTTTTTAGCACTAGTAAAAATATTAATGGTCCATGAAATAAATACACGTATTACATTTATGTATTGAATTAATAACATTAATCTTTTATTACATTAAGCATGTTACTATTTTTTTTCCAAAGATTGGCACCCGAGCTAACATCTGTTGCCAATCTTCCTTATTTTTTTTCTTCTTCTCCCAAAAGCCCCAGTACATAGTTGTATATTCTAGTTGTAGGTCTTTCTGGTTGTGCTATGTGGGATGCCACCTCAGCATGTCTTGGGGAGCAATGCTGTGTCAGCACCCAAGATCTGAACTGGTGAAACCCTGGGCTGCCTAAGCTGGGCGCACGAACTTAACCATTTGGCCATGAGGCCAGCCCTAAACATGTTATATTTTAATACTATATTAAAGGGTTTTTAAAAAGGGCCTAGAACAATGTGGGAGTACTTGTCCTAAATCTGGTTGGCAATTCTGGTATCTGAGACTTTTACATTGTTATAGGGCTGCCCTTATATCCTACTTTGGCTCAAGAGTTACAAATACACATGGGACACTGAATGAAGATTTTCAACTTATCCTCTGACTGAGGAACATTTCTATATGAAAATGTCTCTTTTCTTATTTTTAACAAGATACTCAACTTGCAAAAATAATTCTTCAAGTTTGTATCCATGCAGTAGACTTACATTTTTTCCAGAGAATAAAATCCTTCACGGAATAGTCAGAAAGGAAGCTCCCTGAGCTGTAATGAGATGAAGAATCAGTTGCATCCCGATCCTGGAAAGCCAGATTTTCATTCTACGGCACAAGGTTAAAGCTGGGACATAGCTCTGCACCTGAGCTACCTACCAGATAGATACTACCTCAGAGATGCAATTGGGGTCCCAGTCTGCTTATACCCAGAAATTGTGCTCGGTTCCACTTAGTCTCCAGGATACCCAATTGTCCATCACCTCTTCTTCATGGCTTAGGAAACCCTGGTTTTGTTTGGGATAGCAACACATCCAGCCCAGCCTATAGATTAAAATTAGTCTAAGTTAGTCTTTGTGGCCATATTGCACATTTCTGGCCAATGAGGCCTATGAAGAAGTCACTGGGAATCATTTCTAGGAAAATATTTCTTTCCTAATCCTGATAAAAAAAAAAAAAAAAAAGACAGACTCTATGAGTAAAGTTCTGTGCCCTTACCTCTCCTCTCCTTTCCCATGAAGTCTGGTGCTTGGACAGCCATGTTGTTCTATCAAGCAAAGAACGTGAAGATGAGAGGCATCACTGAGGATGGTGGAGTGGAAGAGCATTAGCAGCCTCAGTTTCTACCCTTCTACTAAGCAAACATCAATATCTAGACACTTAAATCTCCTGTTACGTGAGAATAACAAAGCCCGTGTTCAAGTCCTGTCAGTCCGATTTACGGTACTTGCAGCAAAACAAGTTCCTAATTTGTCTACCTCCAAAGACTTCTTCTCTATCTTACTTTTGAAACTTGGGAATAACCTCTACATATAAGCGTGGAGTATTAAGAAAGAAGAAAATTTGAGGAGAGTTGTAGTTATTTTATAGCATAAAATATCCATGTAAATTTTATTCTATGAGGAAAGCTTCCTCTCCCTCAGCCTCACAATTAATAATCTCCAGAATACACAGTTGACTCTCGTTAGTCACACTAGTAATGTTCCCCAGGAACATTGAATTAGTGAATACTGAACCAGTGCCCCTAGAGGAAATAGACAGTATGGTAGGTAGATAGATGACAGATAAATAGATGAGGATAGATAGATACGTAGATGATGATAGATAGATGATAGATGCTATATAGATAGATAGATATAGATGGTAGATAGATAAATAAAGATATATAGAGAGAGATTCCATAGATTATAATCTTACATTATAAACAATTTATATGGGAAGATTCTATTTTCTTGATTTTACACAAGAGTAAATGAGGCTCAAAAGTTTTAAGTGACTTGCCTGAGGCTGCTCCACTGACAGGTGCCAGAGTTGGAATCAAACCCTGCCCAACTGGCCCCAGACCTGGAGCTTCTTGCACCATGCTGCACTACCCCTGACATTCTCCATCCTGTGGTCATCTCTGAGAGCTGAAACAGGAAGGCAGTGTCACCTTGATTGATCTCAGCTGGGAACACAGGGGTGGGGAGCCAAGGGAGTCAGATGTTTTTGCTGTTCCAAGTATGTCCCCAAATGATTTCAAACCACGAGTATTGATTTTGAGGCTACAAATAAATTTTAGCAAGTAGATGAATTGCAAATACAGAATTTCCAAATAATGAGAAGCCTCTATAACTGCATTTTTGTTCTTTTCTTAGTAAACTGCAACTAGTTATACCCATATTTGAGTATCTCTGCTGATGGCTTTTGCTATCAAAGTGTAAGCTGACTTCCAACCTCTGCTTCTATTCAGGAATGATCTCTTGCATTTCCTTTTAGCCTGTGTGGATGGACGCATGAACACAGGCACTCATACACACACATGCAACCATGTAACAACCACACCAAATCGTGTTCTCCAGTGCCTAAAAGTCCCCTTCAATTATTCATTGGCCCAATACACAAAGCAGCAATCATATGGAATAGTCACTATTTTCTATACTAAAATGTAGTAAAAATGAAACATCACAGTACTTGTCTAGGACTGAGGTGGGGGATGAATAGGGAGTAACTATAAATAGACATGAGGTTTCTTTTTGAAATGATGGAAATCTCCTAAAATTAGATTGTAGTGGTATCGATTTTACCACTCTGTAAATATATTAAACATTATTGAAATGTACACTTTAGATGAGAGGATTGTATGCTATGTAAATTATACCTCCATAAATCTGTTAATAACAGCAAAGCGATGCCCCGGCTACACAGGCACAAGCCCACCGAACAGTGGGGGACACGTCGTCACTGCTCAGGAATTCACACTCACTGAGGCTTTTCTATGTACAGTTGCCACATTCTCGTGCAGCTTTATTATTCACCTGTCACGAGCAAGCTGCAAAACTCTGTGTGCTGGCGCGAGTTGGAAACCTCTATTAACTTGTCAGCAGATGAACAGGGTGAAGGGTTTTCACCTCTGCAGATGAATCAGGACAGGTGCAGCGCGTCTCCAACATCACTAATTAAAACTACTCGGGACTTGTATTTATTTTACATGAGAAAGAGTTTTACGTGTGTTGGAAAACTGTATGGAAATATAGCTTTTTAAAATTTGACTATAGAGTCAAGCTTTTTTTCTGCTTTATACCACTTCATAAAGGGAACCCTTGCTAGGTCATTTCTTACCTTTGGATTAATATGCTGGAATGTTTTATATTCCACATACCCACATGGCAAATCTAAGCTGTACTTATTAGCAAGAAAACTTGAATTAGTTTGGCATAAATATATGCTTTCAATTTGTACCATTTGTATTTGACTCCATGGAATGACACTAATGTTTTTATACATAATCTTTGGAGAGTCTGAGGCTCTTGCCCTTCCCAATTCTGCATAGTTTTTTTGTTTGTAGCTCAATAAAAGGGAAATAAGGTGCATGGATAAAGAAAGGAACAGCTAGATGGTTCTATATTGTACATTCTTGAAAAAAGTCTGAATCTAAGTAATAAGAAAACCTGTGTTTGAAGAACTTATGAAATTTTAAAGAAGTCACTGAGCCTCTCCGTTTTTAGATAATCTCTTAAGGCCTAGCTCCAATGTCACTTCTTTCACAAAGCTTCTGGGGATCTCTTTAGCTGGAATCAATATTTCCGTCTTCCATCCTCCCACAGAACTGTGCGCCTCACGTATATTACATAGCGTCGAGGAGGAGCTGTGGAGAAGGCAGCGTGTTGAGAGACAGTGTAGTATGGTGATGAAGGTTTGGACTCTGAAGTCAGAGTCAGCATATCTGGGATGAAAACCCAGTCTGACCACTTACCAGCTGTGTAACCTTGGAGAAGATTCTTTAAATATGTTATCTACAAAATTAGAGGGATAATGGGACTTACCTCTCTTAGTTTTGTTGTAGGGGTTAACTGGGAGAAGTCAAATAGAAAATCAGTGAAGTATTTGAGTGTGAATTCCCTCACCTATAACGTGACTCAGCTCGTATAGGGATGTTAGGGATCCAGTACAGTTAAGTGTATGGACATGTTTTATAAGCGATAAAGTGCTGTTTAAGTATTAAACATTCTTTAGAGGAAATTGAGTATTATAAAACAATAAGTAATTTGTAGTCAATTAGATCTAGATTTAGATTCTGGCATCATCATTCACTAACTTTGTGGCTTAGTAAATTACTTGTCTCTGTGCCTCAGTTTCTTCATATTAGTAAGGATCAGATTGTTGTTGTAAGCATTAAGTTAAATAATATTTTAGGTACCGGATCCACCTTTAAGTACACAGCAGGAATTTCCTTCCTTATCACAGTTTGCTTTGTTATTTGTACATATGTCTGTCTGATCTCCTGGACTCGACAACTACGCAGAGCTGGCAGAGCTCACATTCCAAAGCCCCTTGAATGAACTCACACAATATAGGAAGATTTCAGCCCAAAGTCTTGAGTTCCTAGACAAATACTGTGCTACAGCTCACCGTCCAAGCTTTAGACAGAAAACCGATAGATTCTGGGATAGGTTTCCTTTGTCATACTTGAGGTTATGTACAGGAAAGAAATGAATCAACAAACAGAAAAGTACTTTGACAATTTCCAAGCACTTTAAGATAAAGATATTTTGTTGTGCAATGGCTGTTCCTATGTCATGCCCCTCCACTCCTGCCTGTTATCTGGCTTGTCCTGTACTTTTCTTTAGCCTGGCCGACAGCTGGAGTGACATGTGGCATCATAAACAGAATTCCCTAGCATTGTCTGGGCCGTGGCAGGAGTGATCAGCCAGCCTCCTCCTTTATCTTGAAGGAAGCAGGCCATCTTGAAGAAGAATTATACCTGTATTCCAATGGGCTTGCTTCAGTGCAACCACCAGCCCACTGGCTTTTAGATGGCCTTGAGCTTAAGATTATCTGTGCTGCTCCTTCTTGCTCCTCAGCCCCAGTGGTTGAGAAGCAATGAAAGGTATAAGGCCAAGCCTTGCCTGAAATGATTCCTACCTGGCTACGCGGATCTGCCCGGTGGCCACCTGCACCTGGCAGGCTTAGGAAGCAGTGTGAAATGTGGAAAGGAAGATTCTGGGGTTTGGAACTTGGTTTTTGGATAGAGGAATAAGAAAAAAGATGCAAATCATTTGTGAATCAGAAAAATACTCAGTGTTTCTACCTAATTTCCATGATACCAGGCAGACACCGAGGGGTCTTGACTCACAGTGGAATATTCCTGGGCCCAACACAAAGTAACCACTGGTGGCCTCCTATAGATAGCTCTGCAAAACCAAAGATCACTTCTGCCTGCCATTCTGACAGCTGTCCTAGGGTTCCTCATCCTTCCAAAACCTTTACCCTGCCAGGTCTGCCAGTTACCCACAGCCCCAGCCCCCACCACTCGGCTGAAAGTAAAAACAAAAGGAAGACTCATCAAACAGTAGCAGAACAGACGCAGTGGCAGTGGCTCTTTGTACTGATGCCTTGATCCCAGCCAATTTGACCACGGGCTGATGTTCACAGAACTGAACGATGGAATAAGAGTCAAAAAGTAAGAAAAGAAAAAAAAAAGCAAGAAAAAGGACAAGAACAACTGCTACATACTTGGTAATATGTGAGAACCATGCAATCAATTCAATTGGCAAACCCACGTCCTTCTGGAGGAAGACTTAGACCATTTTCAGTCTTGTTTATGTGTGCCCACAGGAAGCAGTGTTATAAATATCCCCTGATGCACCTTTTTGAGCAGCTGGCCAGTCCCAGGGAGTTTCAAACATTAAACATTAATTTCCCTACCTTCTGGCTCTTTTTACTGTGTGTCGTCTCCTTGCTCTCACTCTCAAGGCAGAAAGAAACTGGGTTCTGAGTGGCACTGTGGAAAGACAAAAGAGTTTCTGCGGCTTGCAGCTTGCTCCATCCAGGGAAGCACTGCAGACTTCAGGTGCTTGGGGAAGCCATCTGTAGCTCTGGAGGCGATGAAACTGGGCTGAGAAAGGAATGCTTTCTGGCCGCTCTGCTTCCAGCTGGAAAGATCACTGAGGAAGCCGGTCTCACAGCACTTTCTGCAAAATTGCCTCGCTCCATCCCATCTGGTGTTTTCCAGTGATGCAGAGCTGCCTGAAATGTCCCAGAAACTGAAGAAAGGGCTGCCAGGCTTCCCTCCAGAGAGGCATGGGGAACTTGTGTTTTCCAGGAGAATCATGGAATGCTGGCCTCATACTTCCCCTGTGCTGGGGCCAGAGCAGAGCCCGGGGCTCAGGCACAGGTCTGAGCAGCCTGGGTGGGAAGGAAGGGATTGTCACAGGTGGACCAGGAGAAGAGAAGCTGAAGCACACGGAGCTGCTTCTGAAGTGTGCAAACCATAGACCAAACTCCACTCGAAGAAATCACAAAACAAAAGACAGCAACTTTTAGCTAAAAACTTGGATGTAACCAGACTGAGATGAAATAGAAATCTCAAATGCATACAAAAAAAGAAAGCCTAATAATGCCCTGGAGAACGTGAAAAAGAAATGAAGAGGAGCTGAGGAGAGAGAAAGGAAAGCGAGCAACGAAGGGAGGGAGACACACTCAGCTGCGTGGCGCGCTCCCTGGGGAACAGAGACCTTCATCTCCCTGCCCACTGTTTATCAAGGCACGTGGGAGAGCAAAGGCACAGTGTGCTCTTTGTGTGTTTTTTCATCATTTTGTTCAGTGTGTTCTGATTGAACCAAAGCCTCCATGTGGCACGCTGACAATGCCCTTTACCCTCCTTTTATCCGGCCTGTTCTCCAGACGCGTCATTATTTCTCAGGCCCCACGTATTGAGGCCCCTTCATCTTTTCTCAGAAATGATTATCTCCAGATCTATTTTCTAAAAAGCTATGACACAGTGCAGAATACCCACGCCCTTTCAAATGGATCTGCTTGAAAAATCCTTGTTAATACTAGACAGGGACCTTCTGAATTAGTGTTTGTCATATATTATTATCACAAGACGAGTAGGAAGGCATCACCAGGGACACTTACCTGGGAGACTCTGGGGAAAAGAGGAAGGCAGAAATCTGAGGAGTGAATGTGGAATTCCCGTGTAATCCCAGTTTATGAATTGTTAGAGAATAAATACTCATTTTTATTTTTAGTAAATTTTTATAAAAACTTCTAAGAACAGCTCAGGATGTTTTACAAAAAAGAGCTTGTTCAGCAATAGGTAGATAATTAGAATAACAAAGATGGAGAAGAATATAAATATACCAAAAGTCGGAACTATGATAGTAATATAGCATTGCCTTTAGCTTCCGGGTTGCCAAAGCAAAAACATTATAGGCTGTTTAATTATTAATAGTTGAGGGGGAAAAGCACATTGGTTAATCAAGGGGGACAAATATTTTTCTGGAAGTGGGTTCCAAAGTGTTTCAATCTATTTAGATATCTTTGATTAGATAAACAAGTGTGAGAAGTGAGCAAAGTCATGAGAGTTCTTTGTGTGTGTGGCTTTGAGAAGCATCTTAGCACTCCAAAGTTTCACTTCACATGTTTGTGCATGTACCTAAAAGCTCTTAAATTACAGTGGTGTCCAGCTGGAACAAATTGTACCTCAGAATTAGCTTGGGAGATTTTTGAAGAATGCTCGTTTTTCCCATTTTCCAGAAAATTCCTATTCAAAGGGTATAATGGTAAGGGGTCAGTTGGAATAGCCTTCCCTTTCTATCTCCCTCCCCAGTACAGAATCTGCTTGCACAGCAGGGAGAAGTGCAGAGAAGGCAGCAAGCCCTGGGACAGCCTTGAACTTCCTCAAACTGGGCGGGAGGATCCGTAGCTATAGCTGATTTTAGCGCTGTAGGGGACTGTCAGGTGTAACCCAGACCCTGAGTTCATTCTGTCCCACTGAGGTGTGGAATCTCATGCTAGTTTCCACCTCATTGTCCTGAAGGTTAAAAAACTTATTTTTTTCTGAGCTGTACATTTCTAGTTTGACTCAAAATTTTCTTCATGTAAAGAAGTAAAGAGCAGAATAAGTTTCTTCTTTCTTTAACTTGTCCTTTAAGGTAAGTCTCTTCCGTCTCAAAGTTTGAGTCGGGGATTTGGTGCTAGAAAATAGCTATAGGCTTTTAGTAAAGCTCTGCAAACCTAATCCTGGAACTTGGAACTCATGAGCAAAAGATGCGGCAACAGGCATTCAGGACAAAATTTAATAATGACTGTTAACATTTCCTAAGGGCCAAGAATACATAATTTCACCATCAAACTCTATGAGACCATTATTATTATCTTCCTTGTTTTACACATGAGCAAACCAAGACAAGGAGGGGGAAGTCATTTTTGGTGTATCACGCACCAAAGAGAAGACAGAGCACACTTTAGACAGAGCCATAGATCTCCCCAGCAATTATTAGACTAAACTTGGGCTGTCCTGTGTACCCTTAAGAGTCATGGTCCAATCACTCCCCTTCAAGATTTCACACCAGATAGAACCTATTTTGGAAAGTAGGTTAAAGCAAAGTCTAGGGGCTTGCCAAGTCCGAGACCATGTTCTAAGAATATCCACCCTGGTCATCAAAGAAAGGCAGGGCCCTGTTTGTGGAGTCCATTTCTCAAAGTGAGAGTATCTGTGGTTGAATTATAGTTTTGCTGCTGGAGAAGTGTGGACTCTGAAGCCATACTGTCCAGGTTCAAATCCTGCCCTGACACTTATTAGCTGGGTGACTCTGCCCAAGTCATTTAATGATATCTCTATGCCTCAGTTTCCTTTTCTATAAAAATAAAATAACTGTAGCGCCTATCTGAGAGGTTTCCTGTAGGGATTGAATGTGTTCTTACAGGTAAAGCATTTAGAAAGTACCCAGCACAGCATAAGCACTCAATAAGCTTAAGTTATCCCTATTTTTATATATATTTTTCCATTGAAAGTAATCCATTCGTCACCTTCTTTGGCCCTCACACTAGTCATGTTCTTTTTCTCAAGAGCATGCATTTTAGGGCGGACCAGGGAGGCTAGTGATCCTTGAGGCAACGTCAAAGACAGCCTTCCTTCCAGGGTCACAAAACGCAAACCTTTACCAAGCTACAAAGGAAAACTCTATCTTTCTGCTTGCAGCTTTGCTGTACCTTCTGGCTCCTAATTCAGAGCGTCTGAGTGAGGGAAACTTTCTCTCTGGCTCACTCTCTCTCTCTTTCTCTCATTGTTTCCAACAAACACTCAGAATTTCTTAAGAGATTTTTTTCTTTCCATATCACAGTCTCCTTTTTTATGTTTTCCAATTTTTAAATTTAAAAGACTACCTGTGCTGGGAATTGTTCAGTGATGTTGATTTATGAGACTTATGCAAAAAAGGACAGTCTTACCGATGCACATATCTATTTGGCAAGGCAGCAGTGATTTATAAAAAGACAGGCTGGTGACACTCATATAAAGGCAGCTTTCATGTGGCAAGTGTGAAGGCAAAAGGAAAACCTGCTACCAGTTGAATGACAAACTCTATTGCTATTTTAAGAGAAGTGTAAATGCCACCGTAGCTTCAACTCTAAGTCCACCCATGCAGAGTGTGCCATCTCAGATGGGGTGCCCAAGGTGACCTTGTATTAACTGTTCTTGATCTGTGAAGCTCAGTTTCAGGTTACGTTGCCCTCTTTTTGTCTAATTACTGTTTACAAGTCTGTCATCCACGAACTTCTCTTAACTTCCTTGATGCTCTATACATTTTGTAGGCTTTTTGTCTGGATGACCCACAGGGGAAATAGCATATGATTGATATCAAGCTTCCTTTATTTATCCTAGCAGAATGTATTGTACATTTTGTAAGATGTGCTCTATGAAAACTGGACTTGGGAAATTAGGTAACACTCATTATATTTTCGGGACTATTTTCCAATGCCCTAGCTGCAATCATTATTGGTCTGGTTTTATATTGAAGATTTCATTCCTTCTCTCACGTTAGCTATCATCTCACAGTAATCTTCTTTTCTTGAGACTCAGTGTAGTGTACCACAGACAGGAGTCCAGCTAAGTCTCCAGGCCTTTCCTGACAATGTCCAAGCTGTCAGACACAATGGCTGCCACAGCAAATTGATCAAAGACCGTGACACAGTATCTGCAGTGAATTATCAGACCTCTTCCACAATTGCAGAACATCACACACATGGAATGGAAGTGCACATCAGTTACAAGTTCATTCTTGCATTCTTCCCACCTGAATCTGTCAGGATAAGCTTTGTGCTATAGACTGAATGGTTGATCCCCCCAAACTTCATATGCTGAGACAATTGGTCATAGCCACAATCTCAGTGGCTTGACATCAACGAAGCTTATTTCTTGCCCATACTGCATATTTGTAATGGGTCAGTTGGAGCTCTGCTTCATGTCTTCCCTTCTAGGACCGTGCTAATGGAATAACCTCAATCGTGAGTCTTGTGGAAGAAGGAAAACAGAATCATGGTAAACTAGGAAAATATCTGCTCAGAAATGACACACATCACTTCTGCTCACACTTCTTTAGCCAAATAAAGGCGTATGCAGTATAATTCTCTTCTAAGGAGGGGCACCACTGGGAGAGAAATGAAGTCTTTTCTATGACAGAGAACTTTAAGTTTTGAAAAATGATCCCTCAGACGCTGATGAAAACTCAGAGAAGTAGGGGTAAGGCGGTCAGTGCAATATCCTAAACTTGGTCCTTAGGGTGAGATGTGTCTGTGTGATGGACTGATTGGGGGAAACTATTTTGCAATGAATATAAACACTGGAAATTTCTGGAAAGAAGAGGAAAAGCAGCAGTACTTATTTACCACATCTCATTAGGTCTACAGGTCAAAAATTCTAGCAGAGCAGGAAAGAGATAATGACTGGTTTAAACTGTTAGACCTTCTGAGAATCATCCCAGAATAGGTTTTTTTTTTTTAGATGCAAATGCTATGGGTGAGCACTCACTTTTTCTTTTAAAGACTGGCTCCTGAGATAACATCTGTTGCTAATTTTTTTTTTCTATTTTTCCCCAAAGCCCCTGAGTACATAGTTGTATATTCTAGTTGTAGGTCTTTCTGGTTGTGCTATTTGGGACACCGACTCAGCATGGCCTGATGAGCGGTGCCATGTCCACGCCCAGGATCCAAACCGGCAAAACCCTGGGCTGCCAAAGAAAAGCGTGCGAACTTAACCACTTGGCCACAGTCCAGCCCTGCAGAATAGCTTTTGTTGAGGGAGACAGGCATCAGCAAAATCAGAGGAACTGTGCTCCCCTCAAAAGCAGCTCTTCCCAAGCCTGAGGATCAGTAAAGTACAGGATGAGCTCCCTCTTGAGAAGAAAACTGCCCTACATGTTGAGTGAGAGATATGACTGTGTAGGGAAATGATGGGGGGAAATGTTGTACAGTGACCAGTAGCACTATACATTTCCACACGGACTGGAAATTTCCTTTCTTTCCAAAAAGGAAAGCAGCAGCTGAGAGTGGGTGAACATGAATTGCAGAGAACACTACAGAATGGAGAAGAAAAGGAAATTGAGGAATTGAAGTTGCCCTCTAATTGAAGGATAAATAAGGCTTAACTATGTGAGAGAAAGTTGGAAAAGTTGTAGCTGGCTGGCAGGACAAAGAGCAGATGCAAGTGCGTGGACATGACAGAGCCATAACCTGGAAGGTCACGTTCAGGGAACTCACCACAGGTTGTTTTGTGTGGCTGAAGCTGATAGGATGAGTGGAGAGCACTCAAATGTGAATCACAGACCAGGGCCCTTGCATCAGCTCTGCTTCTGATAAGCTGGAAACTGAGCCAAGACTTAACTTCTCTGGTCTTCAGTTTTATTTCTGGTAAAAAGTAATGCTGTTGAATGAAGTGATGTCCAAGACCCTGTTGACACCTGACGTCATAAAAGGTCAAAGTCAAGAGTTTTTGGTGGAGAGCTAGAGGTGCGGCAGCACTTTCTTAATTAGCTATTAAAGGCTTAAGAGTAAAGAAGAGAGATAGTCTGACCTGGAGAAGGAAAAGGCTCAAAGGTTGTTCAGGCCATCTTCCCCCAACTCCTCATACTCAGCATCCCCCTCACTCCCTGCCTGAAAGGATTGTGATCGATCGGGAGCTCATCACCTCTTGAGGCAGGCCACTTTAATGTTTGCAAAATGCCCCCGTAGACTGTGCTGAAAGATCGTTGGTGGAAGTGAAAGCCACTGCAGCATCTTGAAACTTCCCCACAGATGAATGAGAGATGTGACTGTGAGGGGCTGCTGGTAGAGAACAGAAGCACTGGACCTTTCCACAACAGAAGAAGAAAGATGCAGCAAGACTGAGGGAACATGTATTCCAAAGAGAGGAGAGAAGAGAATATTAGGCAATGGGAAAACAAAGGAAGTTGAGAATCTGAGATAGTGGAAAAAAGAGAGGACTCCAGTCAGGGTGAGGGTAGCAGAGCGAATAAAGCCTAGAGAAGAACTGGTGGGTGAGAAGGAACCAAGGTGAAGGAGAATGTATTTTTCACCCATAAAGTTCAGTAGTGCTTTTAGAATTGCAAATATGCATTTAAATTTAATAATACAATTATGGTATATTAAATGTCAAATGACTGTTAGAGAAAAGCACTTAAAATTAATACATATGCATGAGATAAATCCTGTCTAGTTGTCAAGGTTCAAAGTTATATAAGCCAGGCTTTTGCACTGAATTTTCTTACAGCTTAAGGTTGCAAAGATCTGTGAATTTCATTGGTATTTAACAAAGAAGCATGAGCGAAGCTTAGTTAGAACTGAGAGAAAAGGCAGGGTGTCCAGGCAGTGAGCAGCTAAGTCCAGATGCTATTCAAGTCCAAAGTAAAACTGAAGGCAATAGTGGTATTCATCACTCTTATCATCATCAGCAGCATCATCACTGTTGACAAATTGGCTGTTTAAGTCCCTAACTCTCGCTCTGATTATCAAGGAGTCTCCTTTTTCCTTTCTCCCTTCCTTCCTTCCATCTTTCCTAAATTCCTTCCTTTCTATCTTTTACTGAAAAAATGCCATATGTCAAATTGATCTTTTTAATTATTTTAATCATACATATGCAGTTTTAATCATAAAGCTATATAATAAATACATACACAGGAAAGAGTGAAAGTTTCCTGTCACCATCAATATCCCTTTACCAATTCCACCTTTCAAAAGTAACTACTTTGTATCCTTCCGAAGCTTTTCCTCCAAAGAAATCCTTTTCAACAAATTTGTGGAATTCTTCTGGAAGGCCATTCTGTTAAGAAGCAAACAATAGGCAGTGGGCAGACACAAGTGTGCTTCACACATCCGTATTCTGTGCAGAATGGAGCTCTGAGAGAGGACTGCCATCTCGCCGTACTTGGGAACAGATATCCTGAAAGTCTCTTTGCTCTCTGAATGCTAAGGTCAACCTGTGGTTAAGCATGGTAGATTGGACAAATGCATTTAGCTTCCCTCTGTCCTGACATGCCAACACAGTCACAGTCAATGGATTTTTTAAAAGGCATAAACCCACAAAGACAAAGAGTGACAAAACAATAACAACACAATTTTAGAAACTGGAGAGCAAATAGACAGGGATAACTCACTAGCACATGGTAAACACCTCAAATCCAAGCCAGTGGTGGGGAAAACTCAGAGCAGACTGATTAACACAAGAGAGCCCCAGAAAAACTAAATGTTTAGGCACTAAATAGTTATACAAATCAGGACTTATTTGTGTTTTTAAATAGCAGAACTGGTTGAAAGTGTTGGAGGATTTATTGTGATAGCAGATTGAGCTAAAAAAAACAACATGAGAATTAGAAGTTCACCCAAATTTGGCCGCTATATTGCCCTGGTGTGAAGTTCACTAGTAACCAAGCATCACTATGAGGTTCAGTCAGCATCTTAGTGCTTTACTCATAAACATGAATGGGAAGCCAAAGACCATCAGGCATTTGGAAAAAAAAAACTTATTTGGGGAGGGAATTGACCAGGGATCTCCTATCATCTGGCCTAATAATTTTCCGTAGGGAGACATCCAATCAGTAAGACATTAGCTTCTTACCTTTATTTTTGACACCTCCCCAAGATAACTAAGTATTTTAATTGGAGTAATTGGAAGGTAATATCCACTAGCCTTCATTTATAGCTTGAAGAAACCTACTCTGTTAGAAATTGAAAGTTGCTGAGCATTCCCTCTTCCTTCCTTCTCCACTGCTGATCTGCACATTGATGAGGCAGCAAAGCTGGGGGAGTGTGGCTGCCCGGAGGCCCAAAGGCTACAGGAAGGGACGGGTAGCATCAGCAAGTCCTCTTGGCTGAAGACATAAAGTATTTTCCAGGTTGTTGTAGCAGCATTGTAAATATCATTTTGATCTTCGCTTCTCTGTCTCTACATTTTATTTCTAAATTAGGTCTGAATTTATAGAAGGAGAAAGGGATGATTTGTATTATCTTTCTAAATCCCCAAAATTTCCTAAGTGAAAGGCAAAAAAGTAACTCAGAGAAAATTAAGAACATTCAGAAAACAGTACAATACAAAATGATGAGGACAAAAATCCAATTACCTACAATAATTTCAGAGAGCAAACAGAAGATATGACATCTATAATGTAAAAGAGGGCGTTACAAAAATATTCAGGAAATTGAGGGCTCTTGGAAGTTAAAAATATGAAAACAGAAATTAAAAACTCAATAGTAGTGTTGGAAAATGCTAAAAATATATACAGTAGTCCCCTCTTATCCACAGAAGATATATTCTAAGACCCCCAATAAATGCTTTAAACAACAGAAAGTACTGAACCCTATGTATACTATGTTTTTTTCCTATACATATATACTTATGATAAAGTTTAATTTATAAATTAGATACAGTAAGAGATTCATAACAATGACTACTTAAAATAGACCAATCATAATAATGTACTATAAACCTCAGCATACAATATTTTTCCTTTCCTTAAGTTGAGAATTTTTACCTTTTCACTTCAAGGGAGCAATTTATGGCTTCTCTTTGACATATCTGAATTTCCAAGATCACTATTCATGTGATGTGGGGCCATTATTAAGTAAAATAAGGGTATTTGAATACATGCACTGTGATACTGTGATAGTCAATCTGATAACTGAGGTGGCTACTAAGCGACTAATGGGCAGGTAGCGTATACGGTGTGGATACACTGGACAAACAGATGATTCACATCCTGGGCAAGACAGAGCAGGACAGCACGAGATTTTTATCACGCTACTCAGAACAGCACACAATTTAAAACTTACAAATTGTTTATTTCTAGAATTTTCCATTTAATATTTTTGGACTATGGCTGACCTTGGGTAACTGAAACCACAGAAAGTGAAACCACGAATAAGGGGGGACCACTGTAATAAAAAGACAAAGTGTTAGGTAACCAAGAAAAGAGAAGAGAAAATTAAAGGATCGGTCCAGAAGGTACACTAAGAGAGAATAAAGAAAAGGAAGAGAAAATTATCAAAGAAATAAATCAAGAAAACTTGCCAGACCTGAATAAAATTAAGTTCAAGATTAAAAGTTCCTGTCAGTATGTGCCACAGCAGCCAAAAAAAGATCCAATTCTGAGCATTGCAGCCTATTCCAGCCTATCAGGCCATATGGAATCAGGGTCATTTTGCTCTCACCCAGCAACTGGATTCTGTGGAATCTTCTGCTCATTTGGCTTCTGTTCTCAAATGTCCTGCCACATTGTCTAATGAGTAGCCTTTGGAGAAGGCCATCAGAAGCCCAGTGGCCATCTTCCTTCTTCACAGATTCTAATGCCAAGCAGGTCTTGTAGCTATGATTTTGTTCCCACCACCGATATTTGGGGATCACAGAGAATTATCTTGTTACCTACTTTTCCTGTAAATGCTGTTGATGGGTCTTTGGTTTTGCATTCTCAGTTTTTTGTCTTTACGGGAGACTTTGAAGAGATTCGAAAATTATGCTATGACCCCTAATATCCCAGAATCTTCTTTTTGTAGATTTTTGAATTTATAAAGACTATAAGCATGTAAATTAGCACCTTCACATAACACTCACTTACTAGCTCAATTACTGGTTTTGTAGGTCAGAAGTCTGACACAGCATGACTGGATTCTCTGCTTTAAGTGTCATAGGCTGAAATCAAGCTATCAGTTAGGCTTTGTTCTCGTGGACACTCTTCAAGAAAATCCCCTTCTGAGCTCATTCTTTTGCTGACCTAACCCCTTCTTTGCAGTTGTGGGATTGTATTTCCTTGCTGGTTGCCAACTAGGGGTTGCTCTCAATCCCTGGATGCCGCCTATATTCCTTGATACGTAATCCTCTTCATCTTCAACCCAGCAATGGAACAGTTAATCCTTCTTAGCTTTAAATCTCTGGCTTCCTTTTCGGCTACTAGCCAGAGAAAACTCTGTTTTTAACCATCTCATATGATTAAATCATGCCTACATGCATAATCTCCTCATCTCAGGTAAACTGTGCCATATAACATAATCTAATCATGGGAGTAAAATCCACCATATTTGAAGTCCCAGCAATGATGCAGGGCTTGTATACAAGGAGAGAGAGTGGGAAAATCTTGGAGGCCGTTGGAAGTTTGCCTACCACAGACCCTCTCCTGACTTTGCAACTAGTGAAAAAATAGCATATAAACAGCTAGAAAGCAAAGTAAAATAATGTATATGCAATGAAGAAGGTGCTAACAGCTATAGCAATTGAGAGGAGGGAGTGAGCACATTCAATTCAGCATGGGAATAGGGGTGTGACTATAGGAAATATGGTAAGTGGGGTGGTTAGAGATGGCAAGGGAGTGATGTGGAAGGCAGTCTGTGGGGAGGGATCATCACAAACAAAGGGACTGGGGAGTAAAACTCCTCCATCTAGTCTTAGATGACTAGAGGTGAAGGTTGAAAGACAGCCTGATGCCTTAAAGGCTTGTTAACACATCATGCTTATTCTTAACCCCTTCTCTGCTTCTGTCCTTCCAACGGGCAATATTTTATAGCTCAACTCTAAAGTTTAGGATATCTCTTTCATAACTATGTATTTTAAAATTTGAAGAGGCTTTTCATACTGAAGTGGAGGAAATATATTACAGGTCATTATGATAATAGTTCTTCTCTTTGGTTTACAAAGAACCACACAGAGTTCACAACATGAAGATCACAGAAACTACAGTACATTATTCTGCAGGTATCTCGAGCTCAGCATGTCCCAAACTGAGCACATTATTCTTCTTTTCCACTCAAGCCCACGCATCCTCCTGTGTTCCTCTATCTCAATGCTATCAAGTGCAACTAGTCCTATAAGCTAGAAATCTGAGAGCAGTCTCTCACTCTACATCACCAATCACTGAAGAAATCCTATTTACTCAAACTCTAGAAATTTTATTGTTTCTAGCTCCCTACTTTATCTCCACACTCTTTTGACCCTTAACATCTTCAGCTGAGATTACTAAAAATTATTTCCTAAGTGATATTCTTACTTCCAGTCTTGCCAACTTCCTTGTCAAGACTTCCTCCAACCTGATGATAGAGGGACCTTTCTGAAACACATCAAATAATATCATGGTTAGTGCATTAATTAATCCAGCTTATTGAAAGTTTTCTATGTGCCAAAACACTGTACTATTAATTGGTGGTTAAAATTAAGAGACTATGACCTTTGATAGTTTAGTGAGAAAGTTACATATGTAAGAAGACTTCTTGTACAGGGTATCAAGTGCTTTAATCAGAAAAATAACAAAAAGTTATGTAAACACAGCTTACCGTGAGTAAATTTGTCACACTAAGATATTCAGGTTGTACCATTTAGGAAATAGTTTAACCACAAAGGACATTAAGCAATGCATGCAATAAGTTCAATTTAAATTCATTGCAGAGCTGTGGCAGAGATGGACTAGAAGCCCACCAATCTATTTCCTTTTTCTGAGCACAAAAGAAAACAACATTTCCCAATCTCTCTTGCAGTTAGGTTGAGATGATGTCACAATGGAAAATGGGCCAAAGTAGTATATGCCAATACTACTCAAAGTGTGGTCTGGGGTACACTGCTCATTCATGAATTGTTTCTTGATGGTCCACAATGACGTAAAGGTAGAAATTGATAGTAAGAATTTAAAAACTTTTATCACAATTTGACAAAGTAGTTTTACGTCTATTGAATCTAGAATTTTTAGAATGTGTTTATATTGTGCGTGTCTTTTCCTTCATTTCACTATTTCTAGTAAATCATTAAGAATCACAGATGTATGCCTCTTCTACATATGATCCCCAAAATAGTCCACATATTCTTCCATGTTCCCTCTCCCTCAACATGACTAAGAAGAGTCAGAGAGTAGAGTCAGAAGATGGAAAAAGGTTGGATTGCCAATCCACCAATTAGAGGAGAACTCTCAAGAAGAGCCATCTGACCCACAGTGGACTTGTCAAGAGGAGGATTAGATTATATTGTATTAGGCCACTAAGATTTAGGGTGGTCTTTTTTATAGTAGCCAGCATAAGAGCTCTCTGACAAATGGCCAAAAAGATTCTTCAGTCTATAACCTTAACATACTTTTCCAGTCTCATCTCTAGTCATACAGATCAGGCATTTTCACACTTCTACTCCCTTATACTAATGTTTCTCCCTTAATCATCAACTGAAAAATATTCAGCCACTGATTCTTGGAATATCGCCTCTCTCCATTCTCATTATCTCTTTTTGTATTTATCATTCTGAGTCAAAATGTAAAACCATTTAACAATGCCAATTTTTTAATAGCTTGACTAAAAGAAATAATTTTTCCAGGTATTAAAATACATTATAAATCTATGGTAATTAAAATATATGAAAAAGATCCTGGAAAATAGACAGATAAAACGAATAGAGTCCTTAATAACATCTGAATATATATCAAAATGTAGTGTATGGTAATAATAAAGGTATTTCAAATTAGTAAAAATAATACAGTTAAAACATTATGTGGAAATAACTAGTGAGCCATGTGGATGGGGAGAGAAATCTGGATCATTATCATAATCATGCCTATTTAAATATAAAATTTAAAAATATGTATATCAGGAATAAAGTCAGGTGCTTAGATTTTTAAATCTTAGCATATAAAAGATCTTTCTAAGCATAATCCCAAAACAGAGTAGAGAAATAATAATTCACAAAGACTTCACGTAAATCATGAATTGCTAGAGAAAAATGAAAAGTCTAGTAGCAAAATAAACGAGATACAAGAAGAGGCAATTCATAGATTAAATTATAATAGCCAAAAAACATGTGAAAGTATATTCTTCACCCCATCAAAATTTAAACTTCATGAAGGCAGGATTCTTTTAAAGTCTGTTCATCAAGATACCCTACAACTTTGTTCAGTCTCTCATATATGTTTATTTGATAAGTAAAAGATGGAGTGAATGAATGAATCCATCAATAATTAAACAAATACATATGTCTTCTACCTTCTGTTTTTATTCATTGTTAGCTTTACCAAAAGATTTGTTGATATAAAATGCCAACTCAGTTAAGCTTTCTGTTATGTTATGTTATATACGCATATACATATGTGCAGTTCAATACTACCTGAAATAGGCAACAACTGAAAACTACCCAAATGACCTTGAGCAGCAGAAAACATAAATACATTCTGGCATATTCACATAATGGAGTACTATAGCGCAAGGGGAGTGAACTAGATGCCATTGTATTGATACACCCTACAAACATAGTATCCAACTAAAGTAGCCGGTTACAAGAGCATATGTTATATAACTCCATTTATAAAAATTATAAAATTGTCAAAACTAATTATATAGGGATTGCAGTTATTTTCATGCATATAGTGACTAGAAGGATGTCTTGGGTGCTGGTAATATTCTTGATTTTGTACTGGTGATGCAATTGAGTTTAGTTTCAGACAACTCACAAGACTCTACATGTATGGTATGTACACATTTCTGTATGTACATTGTACTTCCATAAAATGTTTCCAAAATTATTGTAATTCTTGGAATTGAAAAAGTACAATTTTGGGCCATAAGAGTAGAGAGCTGAATGAGAGTAGAGATGAAGTTCATCAGAGTTGAGAATTTCAAGAATGTAAGAAGCCAGAATGTTGGACACATTGTTTAAGTGAACTTTGTATGCCCTTCACATAAAGACAGAACTTGAGAAAGGCTGTGAGCCAGCTGTTAAAGTGAATAAGAGAGTGGAATGGAGAGGTTGGAAGAGAACATTCCTGAGAAAGTCCATAGGGTAGCTTGAGGCAAAGAATAAGCTTAAAAAGGAGAGTGAAAAAGTAATGATTTGGAATTAAAATTGTGGGGGAAAAAGAGAAAGAGGGCCCATCTCCGCAAAACACGAGAAATGGTTATGAGAGATAAGGATCCCTCACTTTGGAAGAATGCAAACAAAAGAAGAGTCAAGATAGAGCTGTATTTTTGTTATAGTAGGAAGCAGATGCGACATTTAGTAATCCATTTAGGAATATAGGAAATGCTTTTTACCATAGAAAATGGGTGCCAGAGGGCATACTAAAAAGATTTGAGATGGAGAGGAATAAAAGGAAGTAGCCTTAGAGGAGAAGGGATAAGGCCACAGTAAGAGTGAATAAACAGACGAACCAAAATATTAGATGTAACAAAGGATAACTGGCTTCTGAGGATACCTCAATCCATGTGAGTGGACTTCCAACCTTGATTATTCAGTTCATGGGCCACACTTTTCAATGTATTTGAAAATAGTGATACATGCTGATAGCGGTATGCAAGGGGAACGGGAGAGAAATGGGGAATCATGTTGCCTTCTCTTCATAATATACCCTCAACTTTATATAAACCTTAAAAGACCTCAGTTACTTTGATCTGGAAGATGCGTTGGAGATCACCTACGCCGAGAATGTACACAACGTAAGAACTCTTCTACAACGTCCTTGAAAAGATATTTTCCAATCTCTTCTTTAATACCACAGGCAACAGAGAAATGACTGCCTCACGCAATTGCCCTCTTCAATTTTAAACAATTCTAATCGTTAGAAAGTTCTTCCTAATCTTGCCTCCACATCTGCCTCCATGCAATTCCCATATATTAGTCTTAGTTCTGCCTGCTGGAGCCAAACAGAGCAAGCCTGCTTCCTGTTCCACATGACAGCACATCAAATATTTATTGACAGCTCACATGTCACCAGTGTTTTCTCGAGGCCGAACTCCCTTAGCTCCTAGCTGTCTCAGAATCGATGGACTATGGCAACACAGATGATATATCCTTCATTTCCAAAGCCACTAACACCTGTTTCAGACACTAAGTGGTAGCAAAATAAATAAAATCCTGGTCAGCATTTACACCTGGGGTTCCACTGGCATATAATAAGACAAGTTTGCATATGCAAAAGCAAATGGTTCACCTTCAAAGTTACACCATTGTACTGACAGATATGTGCTCCCCCTCTACTATTCAAACAGCAAGTATACTTCCAACACCATGTGAATATTGGTTTTAAAGACTCACAATTACAGTTTCATGGTTGGTAACTACCAGTTATAAAACACTGATATTATGAGAATTGTAGGTCAAGTGAACTGAACCATGAAATAGCAAATGTGTCTAAAGATCATACTCCGTCACAAAGTTAAGTTATATCCGTACTCCAAAATCCTACCTTGGAAAACTTGGGAATAAAAGGCTGCTTTAGGAGACCCAAACAATATCAAGTTTTCCCAATTAATTTTTGCTTGTTTCAGAAGTGGCCTCTGGATTCACTTGAAGCAGAAAGGGCAAGGGAAACTGGTTTTGTCTCTATAGTGAGATGAAATATCCACGTGTCGAACAGTATAGCAATTATTGATTGTTGCTCTTTCTGCTTACATTTCCAGCATGGTTTATCACCACGTAAAACAACTCTTGCACAACCAAACAGCAAAAGTGAATTCACCATGAGTATATGCCATTGTCCCTTCTTTACAGACCTTCCACCATGGATGAGGAGATAAGATTAAAACTTCAATGTGATTAGCATGGAGTGATCAAGCAGCATATGTGAAGGAATGGATAATGAATGAATATAAATATATTCATATACATATAATAGCAGAACTGTATGTGAGTTCTGGCTTTACCATGTATTAGTAGCATGGCCCTTGACCAATCACTAAACCTTTATAAGCTGATATCTGGGAGATAGTAGTGACTTTCGAATTGGGGTATTAAGTGGCCGCTTCTCCAATCTTCTTAACTTCAAAGTGGCATGGAATCCCAATGATTTCTCCTTCCTTATTGAAACAGGTTTTTCTCTGTTTTTTTATAACACCATTCTCTTCTAGTTTTTCTATTCCATTGACTTCCCCCTCATAGTCTATTTTGCTATTTTTTCCATCTCTTCCTGATTTCTCAAAGTTGGGTCCTAGCACGTCTTCCCTTCTCTAGTTGCATACAGACATGGGGAGTCTTGTGTCTTCTAGGAATATGTTGGCCTTAATCTCTCTGTCAAACTCAGTCATTGACTGGAGGAGGCATGGCTTTTGTGTAATCTTTCTGTATGTAATCTTCTCTGCTACCACAAATCTAAATATCATCTATAGGTCAGTGACCCCCAAAATTATATCTCCAGATCTCATCTCCTCTCTAAGTTCCAAACTCTTATCTAATTATTTTCTTAATATTTTTCCTTGAATATGCTTAAGAAGTATCTCACTCTAAACATGTGCAACTCAGAAAACTTCATTTCCCCTCCTTTAAAATGTGTTCTTCCCTCACTACTTCACTCAAAATAAATGTAACTCTATTACAGAGTTCCTAAAGCCAAAGATAAGACATAACCCTTGGATAATGTTTTCCTCCTCTGTAGGAAATCTATCAGAAAGTCATGTTGACCAGACTTCCAAAACATATCCCAGGTCAGTTACCTCCCTTCCAGCCCCACTATTACTACCCTAGTTCAAATCCTAGCCCATCTTCTCTTACCTGGACTAGATCTTCTAACTAGTCTCCTTTCTTCCACTCTTGCCCCATAGATCCATCAGACAGATTAATCTTTTAAGAACTTTAACTAAGACCAGGCTGCTCACCTACCTAAAAATATACTCTAATGGGTGGTATAATGGTTAAGTTTGCTCACTCTGCTTTGGCGGTCCCAGGTTCACAGCTTCAGATCCTGGGAACAGATCTAGTTAGCACTGCTGGTCAAGCCACACTGTGGCAGTGTCCCACATAAAATAGAGGAAGATTGGCACAGATGTTAGCTCAGGGCCCATCTTCCTCACACACAAAAAAAATATATACTCTAATGTTTTTGCATCCTATGCTAAATAACTCACACTCTTCCCATAAGCTATGAGGCCCTACACTATCTGGTCTCTGGCTCCTTCTCTGACATCACCTCCCACAAGTCTCCTGTTACTTGCTGTGCTCCCACCACACTGGCCTCCTTGAACATGGTGAGGACTCATTTGGCCTTGGAACCTTTTTAACAGCTGTTCCCTCTGCCTAAAACTGTGCCCCACATCTGTTCATGGCTGGTTCCTTCTTGTCATCCAAGTCTTTTCTTCTGAGAAAACTTCCTTGAGTGTAAAATATATGTGGCAGCCATGAGTATGCTCTCAGACTTCCCACCATAGGAAGCACAATTAACTCAATTGTTGCACGTTGTTGTTCATTACTGTCTTTGCACCAGAACCATGACTTCCCCAGCTAAGACAGAGTTTGACAGAGATACTAAGGCAGACTAATTTCTGGAGAGGAGATGTAAGACTTCCCTGATAG
This sequence comes from Equus caballus, assembly GCF_041296265.1. Classification (NCBI taxonomy): domain Eukaryota; kingdom Metazoa; phylum Chordata; class Mammalia; order Perissodactyla; family Equidae; genus Equus; species Equus caballus. The sequence goes on from NC_091698.1 coordinate 89,256,374, forward strand.
CCATCTTTGGCTTGAGACTCATAGTGGCTTTACCAAACTTTAGACTGCACGGCAATCTGACACATTCACCCAAACTTCCTCTCTCTTTCCTTCACTCAGGGTCACACTTGCATCAAGGTATGTCAATTCTCCCAGCCTCCTTCAGCTCCCTCCCTGCTTTCTCCCACACAGGCATTTCCACCAATAAAATTCTTGCATGTTTAAACCCTTCTTTGTGTCTGCTTCTCAGAGAACCCAAATTAAAATGGCATAAATATTTGACCCTGTGATATTAATAATTTTTAAAAATCAGCATGACAGCATAAATCAAAAGTCGTTTATATTTTTAATTATTCAGCCCACATACAATATTGTCCCCATTTTATGCATTAGGAGCTGAGGCTCAAAAAGAATAAATGACTTATTTTAAAGATCATAATAAGCAAGGGTGAAAGGAGAATTTGCCTTCTAACTCCAAATTCTTTCCATAATATCTATCATGTTCCCTCCTATAAACCAAGGAGGTCTTCAGAGATGCCTAAAAAGACTAAAAACTCCACCAGATCTGCATCAAAATTATACTCTGAGAGTTAATGCTTTGGTTGTGACTGACCCTGGAGTTATGCATTTACTTAGGAAGGACAGAATGCTTAGCATTTTTATTATACTTAACATTCTTGTCTGTCAGTAACACCCACACTCTATACAATATGAAAATGCATTTCCTTCTGGCCTCTCATTATTTTAGTGAATCAAGTCTACCAAAGGTCAATGTCTTTGTCAGCAATAGGGTAGATGCTGGCAGTGTGATGCAACAAAGACCGCAGCCTGTTAGAGGTCATTGTCAACAGTAGGCTGCGATCCCACCTCTCCAGCCCTAGCAGGGCGATTTCACTCTCCCTTCAGCCCAGCCTAGAAGAAAGAATTTCCTCTTCTTTTGAAATTTGAAAGCCAGATCCACCTGCTTCTCCAAATGCCCAGCAGAATTGCTTCTGGCTGTTGGAAGGTGTCACTTTATTGAAACTTTGCTGCAAAGACTTTTCACTTCTTCACTCAGCTATCATTGTTGCACCAAAACTCCCGCTTTCTGCTTCTCAAAGAGACTTAACAAACCCCAGAAAGGCCAGAGAGTGCAGCCACCAACTCTGAAATCCTGAAATGTTCAAAGCAACAGAAGTTGTCAGTAGTACCCCACACTGTGTACAAGTCTTTCTCTATGAGACTTGCATGGCACGCCATCACTTCCTTTAGAAAAGTCCCAGTGTGCCAACATAACACACATACAAAGGTGTTGCACCATTTCCTCTAATACAGTGTTCTTTTAAATTTTATATTTAGGTGTATTTTCATTTGTTATACAGATAGGGCAGCAAACCGTTGAAAAAATACTTAAGGAGAGACAAAGATGTTTGCTGTCAGGATAAGAGGAAAATTGCTACATATTTAAAGGGTACGTGATGTGATTCTAAAATAATGAGACAGTTTCAATGGTTTTTCAGTGGTTTACACATACTGCCTTATGAATCTTATCCTTTTTTTTAAAAAATTTGCATCAACTAATAATTTTATTATGTTTACCAAGGTCAGAGGACACACTGTGATTTTTATACAAAATCTGGTTAATGAAATGAAACGCCACTATCCTAAAATTATGACAAGTGGAGATTTCTGATAGCTACTTTAGATGAGAGTCAGTTCCTTCATATAGCATTCTCCTTTTGCAGAAAAGTAAAACTGAAATGCAAAGAGGAGAGTTAAGTTTCCCAAGGTCAAACTTCTGGTTAGTGACTGAAAAGAGATTGGAATCCAGATTTGCTACTACACAATTCATTTCTTGCTCGGTACTCATCTTGCAAATGTCTTAACACTATGGTATACTCTAATTGGTTCTTAACAATACAGTCCATATATGATATGTCATGGTAAGATGACTACATCTGGGAAGTGCTGTGGTTTTGTATTCCGAGAGGTGTCCAAAAAGTAGCTGGGCACCACTTGTCAGCAACTGTAGGGAGATTTCTACCCTGGCTTGGAGAAGGTAGAACTTGAGGTGAGCTCTGAAGAATGGGTGAGATGGAGGCCAACCAAGAGAAGACACGAGATTTAAAGAATGATCCTAAAAGAGAAAGGAGTGGGAGCATTTAGGGGGTAGTAAGCACATCAAATGTCCAGAAGAGTGGCTTCAGCAAAGGGTGGAGAAGCCGGGAGGACCACATGTGAGGCTCTGGGAAGCTTACTGGAGAGGAGATGTTGCTTAAGTATATGGACTCAAGTAGTTGCTGGCCTGGCAAAGGGCCAAAGCACAGAATGGTTGGCAAAGAGAGAGATCTTGGCATTTTTCAAGAATCTGAAGTTCTGTCCAGTCCTGTATCTGACACACCTTAGCAGTCGGGACGTGTATACTCCTGCTGCACTCAGAGGTGGATGCCCATTCCTGGTGGCTTCTAAACAAAGCTTGTAGTTAATTATGGGAAGGTAGTTTTTCTAAGAGCCAATATGCTCTAAGCAGTAACACACAGTGCAGACTCAGGAACCACAGGGTTGACCTCGCAAAGCTGTTCTGGAAAGAAACAGTGATATGTTCAGAGAGAGGGAACTTGAGGGGTCCAACACTAGAAATGAGGACAAAGAGAAGTTAAAAAAACAACTCACCCCATCTTCCATCTCACCCTGGCTCTACTTCCCACTTCCATGTAGAAGGCACCAGCAAGGGCTCAGGTACCATCATTAGTTACAAATGTCTTTAAAGCAGTTGTAGACTCTACTGAAACATTTCTCAGAAGCAGATACAGCTTCACAGCGATTCGAGAGCCCACAGTGACATTACAGATCGTCTGTGGCCAGCATAAAACATGTGGGCAACCATCAAAACTCACAGAAGAGACCTAAGTCTTCATATAGAGCAAAAAGTAGGCCATTAACTTAAGTATTTAAATTGTTGCACGAACCCCACAGGGCAGGAGGAAATCCAATGTACTCCAGAACCAAATTACAAGGTAGAAAAGTTCAATTCACATAAATACATGGATTAGCTGATCTGAGAATTGGGTTCAATTGTCACCTTTGGGAAAATCAAATCTGTCATATTAATAACAAGAGTATTAAGATGATCCTCCTATTCAAATGCTAATCACAATAAGGGCTTTTCTACATGGTATCAAGCAAAATAAAACATTTTTCAAATATAAAGATTCTGCAAACTTCATAATACCTCCAGAGCCTTATTAAAAGTGTTCATACATTTAAATAAAATTAAATTCCAGCCTAATCACCTCAGGCAGCTATCTCAGGATGTGAGGTGGCTTTCCCCCAGAGTCGCATCTGAACAACCACGCACAGGGGATTTCACAGCCATTTATCTCTCATGGCATTACAGATATTGAATTCAGATTATTCATGTTGCAAAACTAGTGGTTTAATGATCTAGAGGCCATGTCCACACTCTTAGCGCCTAATCGCTTTGGCCGTGTACCAGTGCCGAAGAGAGCTGATATTAAAGACAAAAAAAAAAAAAAAAATCCTAGAATGGAGACTTATTTCTAAAGGCAAGCCTGCCAAGCCTTTTTACCTAAGCAGAATTATCAATTTATATGCAGAGTACTACAGCCCAGATTCTTCAGGGAGTTTGGAAATAAATGACAACCTCATTAGGCAGAGAAGCTTAGAGTCCCCTGCCGTCCGCACTCACAGCAACAAAGCCAGGGACTCAGTCCCAGATTCTGAGCTCCTTAAAGATTTCATTCAACCTTCTAGCTGAGTGATGAGCATCATGAAATGTTCAACACAGTCCTGTGGATTTATTCTCATCGCTGTATAAAGTGTTCAGTACTCCTTCCTTTTCCACGGTTTCACTTGCCACAGTTTCAGTTACCTGAGGTCAACTGCGGTTTCAAAATATTACATGGAAAATTCCAGAAACAAACAACTCATAAGTGTTAAATTGTCCCATTCTGAGTAGCATGAAGAAATCTCGCGCTGTCTTGCTCTGTCCTGCCTAGGACATGAATCATCCCTTTGTCCAGGAGATCCATGCTGTGTACATTACCTGCCCATTAGTCATTTAGTAGCCATCTAGGTTATCAGATTGACTGTTCTGCTTTTGCCGTGCTTGTGTTCAAGAAACCCTTATTTTACTTAATAATGGCCCCACACCACAAAAGTAGTGATGCAGGCAATTTGGATATGCCAAGAAGAAGCTGTAAAGTGCTTCCCTAAAGTGAAAAGGTGAAAGTTTGCAACTTAATAAGAAAAGAAAAAAAATTGTATGCTGAGGATGCTAAGATGTGTGGTAACTTTTATTATAGTATATTGTTATAATTATCCTATTTTATTATTAGTTATTGTTGTTAATCTTTTACTGTGCCTAATTTGTAAATTAAACTTTATCAGAGGTATGTATGTATATGAAAAAACATAGTACATATGGGGTTTGGTACTATTCGCCATTTCAGGCACTTACTGGGGGTGTTGCAACATGGGCTCTGTGGATAAAGAGGGAACTACTATATTCGTCAGGATAGTGAACACCCAATTGCAGAAACTACCAACTTCTCAATCTCTGCAACTTAACAAAATAAAGTCATATTCCCATTCATATCACTGTCCAACTGGCTTTTTATCAGGCAGAATGCTCATTCTTTTCATCGTGTGCTACCACCACATTTGAGGGTCTTCTCTCAGTCCTCCACTGAATAACTTACATTTGTTCACCCAACTAGTAAAGAAAATAAGTATGGATAATATCATAGGATAGAGAAAACAGGATTGATGAGCCAGTCTCTGTACATAAACTGACTGATCTGTGTTTAACTTAAAAAAGGGTAATTTCATAGGAGTAAGGGTATAACATGTAAGAAAATCCCCAAGGGAAATTACTGTTTCAACAAGGAGAATTCTAAAGAAAAAATGCCATGCCCCATCCAACCATTCCTCAAGTCACCCACTGACTTATACACTGAGCACTTACTCTTTATCACAACCTCAGAGCTGGATTTGAGCCTCTGCAAACCCCCCTCCCCATGCCTAAGAGCATCTGGTTACCGGAAGAGTGTGTGTGGAAGAGGAAACAAGAATTAGAGGAATACAACATGGTGGGAGCAAGAACAGAGACATATTAAAAGGTGTTATCACTTCTGGATTCTTCTTTGCTTCTGCTTTAGTCTCAGAAATTCTTGTGACAACACAGTTGCCTTTGAATTGTCATCTCTTGGTCTCCCACAAAAGGTGTGAGGACCATGAAGTATCTGTCCAAGAGCAAATAAAAGAGGAAAAGCACTTAAAATACATTGAATGGAAAACTAAACATAAGTACCTAATCGTAGTGAAAAACATGAAAGTATTCATTCCCTCTAACCTAATCATTGTCTTCATGAGAATTTATCCCAAGGAAAGCATTCAACAGAAGCAGAATTTTATATAAATCAGCATGTTTATTGCAGAGTTAGCTATAATAGTAAAAAAAAGGAAAAAGAAATAACCAGAATGCCCAATACTAACAATTACTTGATGGGTATGATAGACTCATTAAAATGATACTAAATTGCAACATAGAACTTTTATGTCACCATGTTAACACAAATAGACAATGGAATTGTTTCTTTCACGTAGACTATACAAAATGCACACAAAAAATGATAGTCATTGCTTTATTGAGATGGCGAGATGACAGGTAATCTTTTTATTCAAACCCTATCTTTAATATTGCTACATCAACTTCTCAGTAATTAAAACGTTTATATCATCTGTATGTGGGAGGCAAAACATACAATTTATTATTCATTCTGAAAGAATTGTCACTTCACAAACTCACTAGCATTTGTCATCTAGATTTTTAAAATTTTGATTGCATGCCTCCCCACCCCCACCCACCAACACTGTATTGCTTTCCTCTTCACAGGATCCTTCCCCAAATCCTCTATTTCTCTTGCTTTTTTCCAGCACATTCTCTCCAAGATCGTCAGATTCCCTTTGGCCTTCAGAGAGCTGGATTCCTGGGTATTGGAAAAAGCCCACAGCCACGTTCATTTCCGGTAGTCTTGATTTGTGAACTCTTCTCTAAAATCCACAAAAGCTCCTAAGCTCTGGGGCAAAAGGAACTGTGTCTGGCTGTGAGTCATGCTTGAGGCAAGAAATAAACAATAGTTTGGAGACACAACAATAAATCTCCTCTAGGACTGATTTGAGAATTCAGTAAGATATATCAATTCTCGAATTAGGAGCGCTAGCGCTTGGAGCATCTTGCTTCAGGTCAAATTCTGACTCTTCTTCTTACTAACTGTGACATTGGGCAGTTTATTTAAAATTTCTGTGCCTCAGTTACTTCAGCATGTGAAAAGAACACGAAGAGAAGGAGGAGGAGGAAGTGCTACCCCACCAAGGTGGTGTAAGGATTAAATGAGATAATGAAGGCACTTGCTTCCAATAGAACTGGCATATTATGTATACTCAAATGTGTTAGCTCTTTTTTCAATAATGGTTATGAGAATGGAAAGAGATTATGTTTTCATTTAAATATAGATGAATTATGTAGAACTGATCAGGTGTAAAATTTCTCAGCTTTCTGCCTTCTTTTCTTTAAGTGTATGCATCTCCGATGACAGGGTATCCTTTTTCTTATCCACTCCATCTGTGTTTTTGTCCTCATCCCTTCAAATCTTGAATATTAACCCATAATTTTTCTCTTCTCTTTTCTTTATCTTCAACAGGTTCCATTTTGACTTCTACCCAAACTTATAAACGTATTTAAATCTCTAACATTCTTCTCCAGATCTTTTTGTCTTTTTTCCTGAGGAAGATTGGCCCTGAGCTAACACCCATACCAATCTTCCTCTTTTTTTCTGCTTGATGAAGATCATCCCTGAGCTAACATCCATGCCAATCTTCCTCCACTTTATATGTGGATCACAGCAAGTGGTATGGGTCCATGCCCTGGATCCAAACCTGTGAACCCAAGCTGCTGAGGGGGAGCATGCCAACATTAACTACTATGTCACAAGGTCAGCCCCTCCAGATTGCTTTTAAACCTACTCTTCCTTTCTCTTTCCATGTTCAACTAAGTTTCCATTTGTCGTATCCGTCTGTTCTGTTACACTCAGTTCTCAATCTCTTCTAAATAGTTTCTGGCCAGACCATTCCACTGAAACTGCCATAACTAAAATCATCAATCAGCTTCAATCACCAAAGAATATTCTTCATTACTTATTAGGTGTCTCTGATAAATCAATATAATTTTATAGTGATTTCTTTCTGTCGTTTACATGTACTTTCTTCACTCTTTCATTCTTCTTATCTGTACCTTCTTGGCTTGGATAATTCTACTCTCATCTTTCTATCTGTGTTCACCACACAACTACCTTCGCATTTTCAGATTCCTCCTCCATCAACCACGAAAACACTAGCATCCCCAAGATCTTGCTGTTTAAGCCGTACTCTTCTCTCTCCCAAGAAATGCTCGTTAGTCAACCTCCTGTGACTCTTGGTTTCACCTATAATGTTTAAATTGAAACTTCCACATCTACATTTATATCCCTGACCAATACCCTGAGCATCAGACTTAGGGGAACATAGCACACAGCCTGGTACGTGTCGACACAATAAATAATTGTGGAAAAATAAACAAACAATCCCATTAGTCACAGCATTTCAATGTCCCAGACCCTCCTCAAAGGCCAAAACTAATGTGAGGAGAAGTTTCAGAGGAGAAGCAGAAGCTTCTCTGTATTCCTAGTCTCACTCTGTGAATGGCCACAACATTCAGCCATTTACTCACACCAGGAATTTGGAAGGCATCTAAACTCTCAATCTATCCTCTTTCTGTGTCATACTCCTTCAAGCTGTCGACAAACATTGTTTATTTTACCCCATGATGTTTCCCAAATCTATCCTCTCCCCTCTAGTTTGCCTCTGCTGCCCTAGTTTGTTCCAGCATTTCCTGCCTGAAATAAATGCTGTAAGGAGCCACCTAACCGACGTTGCCTGAGACATCGCTGTCTTAAATTCACTCTCCACTGTGTCATCTAGAAAATTTACCTAAAACACAAAAAGTGACTGTACCACTTATTTCTCTCTTTGAAGACCTTCAATGGCATTCGATTACTTACAGGATAATGTACCAGATTTTCAGCGTACCATGCCCCATCTATCATGCCTGCTCTTTGAGTCACCTTGCTGTGAACTTTTCAAGACTTATTTTCTGTAGTGACACATACTGGATAACAAAAGGTCCCAGTCTGATAATACTCCAAGCACTCATGAAAGCAAACACAAACCTCCAGACTCAGAACCTTCCTTCAATGACAGCCTCAAAGAATTAAAGAGGCTAGTTTTTAGATTACAACATCATATCCAAGAGTCACCAAACACAAGAACAAAAGGCCTCATGAAGGAAAGCAGACAGAAACAACAGATGATAGAATCAGATGTGAAAACATTTTGTGGAATTATGAGACACTGAATATAAAATAAGGATGTCAATATACTTAACTTAATGTAAGACAATATAAAATGCCAGGCTTATTTAAAAAAATAAAACAAATACATCTTACTCAAATAGAAAGTATAGTATCAGAAGTTTTGAAAAACACATAATGGAAATATGGAAAATATTGATATATAGAAAAATATGTAACAGAAATGTTAAAACACAATTGAAGATGTAACTGATGAAATTATCAAGAATGTAGCATAAGGAGCTGGGAAATATGAGAAAGAGGCTGGAAGACATGCATACAGCGTGAGAACATCTTATATACGTCTAATTTGATTCCAGAATTGGAAGAGATAAAGAATGTATAGGAGCTCTCAGCTTTCTTCCTGAGTGCCTGTACACAGCTTCTCCCTCCTGGAATAGCACTCTCTCCTATTTTTGCCTGGCTAACACTTGTACTTACCTTTACTCTCAAAACCTTTTCATCAAACCCATGGTGGATGTAAGAACTGCCCCTCTCTACCCCTCCCTCTGTATGTATATATATACATACCTTCCTTAGTTCTCTTCAAGTGCAAATCGATCTTTACCATGTTTTATCTAATATGCTGAAGACATCTTGCTTTCATCTCTCCCAACACCCTGTGGGTTCCTATAAAGTGGACATTTTCTCTTATTTTGTATGCCCAGTGCCTGGCTCATAGAAGATGGTCAATGAAAATTAAATGGACCATCACTCGAAAGTAGATATGTCTGTATATCCATCGGAGCATCTCTTGAGGGGGTGGAAACTGAACAAGTTCTCACAAAGGAGAAAAAGGAGGAGAATGAGGAATTTAAAAGCTGAAGTGACTAGAAATTTCATCAAGATTATAAATGATTCCGGTGTTGCTTCTACAGTTGTGGCTGGAAGTCCCTGCTGCCCTATTAATATGCATGTACATCTCTGCTTCCAGGTCTTTGCTTCAGTCCTCCTTTCTCCTGGTCTGAGGACCACTCTCCCTTTGCCCCTTTCCCATTCATAGTCAACTCATGTATTAAAGCACAACTTGCTCCTAGCAAGACAGCTTTCCTCACTCCACTCCAGTGCTTATGAATCATTTAGTTAAATTAATCAGTCATTGACTGAGCTGGTGACTAGCTGGTAACTTTAAATTTTCATGAGTTCCTTGGAAAGATAAACAGCTCTCTGAGATGGGTAAGCCATTTGGAGCCTGGCTGCTGTAAGAATTTGGTTGTCTTTTTTCCCAAGGAAAATGTTTGTCAATAAAAAAGAACAAAGTACATCAAGATTAACTTTGGCTATGCCAAAGGTTCAAGATTCTTAGAACCTAGTTCTTATGAAAACTAAGTTAACACCCTTGTTTGTACTTCCAAATGAGTCAGGACCAGCAACAGACATTTCCATAGTACTATTCTCCAAGGTATATATTTCCTCAGAGGCAAAGAATTTTTATTGAGCATCTAATATGCATTCAACTCTAAGGAACTAAGAATAGAGGATCAAAATAATGCTTTGTCTTAGTCTTCTACAATGTAAAAATCATTTGGGGAGAAAACACTAAAGCACCCACATGGCAATAAATAATATAAAGAGGCTATTTCATTCAACTGCAAGTTTTGCTGAGCATCTATGATGTATATAACATTTTACTAGGCATTGGCATAATCAAGGCTGAATTATGTGGTGAAACCTATTCTTATAGATATTCTGAGTAGCTGTCAAGGCTTCTCTATTTTCACTGTCTCTCACAGAACCTAGAGTGGTGCTTTGAACAGGTTCCATGCTTAATCAAGGTATGTTTTAGAGGATCATGGCAGCTGTGTATATGTAGGAGAAGTTGATGGATAGTTTCTGATTCTTGAATATCTCAGTGGCTTTGGAACTGAATAGGGCAAAAATGTGGTTTTATAAATATTTTATGTATATTTATTTTAAGCAGATTGTAACTATTACCTCCAGGGTATTGCTATCTACTATCTACTGAATTCAGACTTCTCCAGTAGCCTGAACGCAAATGTTGCTGAGTATGTTATTGGACTATTAGCACGAAGTAGGCTACTAGTCAGCATTGTCTTGTGAGCGCCCATCTACTGCCCACCTCCAACCATGTCTGGATCACTCTCTAAAGAATTACCTGTGGGCTGAGGCGACTAAATGTGGAAAAGTAGAACGGTAGGGACTAGGACTACTTTTCTCTGGCTACCTCAGAATGCATGAGACCTAGAGGACAATCACAATGGGATCCTGGAGCTCTCAATCATCTTGACTTTAAGAAATCCAGGTCCCTATTTCCTTCCTTTTCTGAGGTTTTGTGTAGCTTATGCAGCCCCTTATGGTCAGCCATTTAAGATCCTCTGTATAGTGGTCAATTCTCTTTTATAGTAACTCTCTTCCCCTTCAATGACTTCTACTACTCCCCTAAAATGAAAATTGGTTTATTACATCTTGAAAGATCTTGCTTCTTGGAGACTCAAGTATTTTTCATTTAAAGCCACAGTCTTCCAGCTTCATGCTCTTTTCCATCAGTGATGAAAAAAATAAACAAAGGGCCAGGCATCTTTGGATATCTACCACAAGGGCCAAGCAAGGGCTAGCAGCTCATAGGCCTTATCTAACATAATCCTCACAGCACTGAGTCAGGGGTTATTGTTCTCCTTATTTGCAGATAAAGGATCTGAGTTTCAGAGAGATTAAGTGAATTGCCCAAGCAATTCAATGAAACCAACCATTCAGATTTTCAACCAAATTATATCAAACTCAACCTCTTGCTGTTTATACCAAACCTAGTAGAACTCCTTGCTCCTCATGGAAAGAGGAAACAGTGCCAGTCTTGGGTAAGGAAGACCCAACTCTTTTAAAGAAAGCTTATAGAATTTTATTATAAGAACTTTGCTATGGAATCAATAAATATGTCATAGGAAAAAAAGGTTTGTGGGGGTGTGTGTGCATGTGTGCACTAAATCTGAGTTTGTGAGTTCACCATAAATTATCGTCCCTTTTATACTATAAAGAATTAGAAAATATTTCTATGTTCTTTGCAGATTTGAAGATTTTTATTGTTCTTACATCCTTAGAAAAAGAAGTTAAGAAAAATAGAATGGTCTCTGCAGTGTTTCTTTCTTTTGTAATCCTCAAAAGAAACAAAAAATGTGACCTATACTTCCTCAGCCAAAATTAAATATAAAAACTGCCACTCTGAGCTGAGGAGTCCTTATGCTAAGTCTTGGAAGGGAATGGCCCGTTTCCTCTCAATTCCATCTGGATCCTTCTATTCAGCTGAGATTAATAGATTCAGCTAATGAGTCACCCTGTCAGTGTCTAGTTATTTAGCAGTGGAGTTAAAAAAACCTTCTACCTCTCCTTATAGCAATTAAATTCCTTAGCTAAAGAAATCATTCAAGAAGAAGATATAAAGTTATGAAAAATAGAAGATTTGCCTCTTTCTGAGTAACAGAAGGGGTATTTTTTAAGATATGATTTCAAAATGGCTACATTTGGATGGATTCAGATACAATGAGATGTCTACAAATTAGATTTGGTGTTTACTACAGCTGGTGAATGAGATAGTATGACCTTTCCTTTACATACCTGGCCGCCCGATGAATTACATATATGATTAATGTGTGTGACTGTATACATGTGGATGTGAGTGTTTACCAACTCTGCCTATTTCCTTTGTCGAAGCACAATGGATGATGACAGTAAATGATTACATATAGACTACAAGAAATTAGAGCCCCTACAATATAGGAATCTCAACTTTATGCTCTGCTTTTTTCCCCCTGTAATTGACTCCCTGAAACATTAGACTCAAAAGAAAAGGAGCACTAGTACATTTATGAGTGCCTATGATTCACAAGAACAGCTCTTTTATGTTGGCTGTAATAATGCCATTCCGGGTAATGGACCAGACAGAAAGGAAGAAAACGCAGGACCAGAAGAGCCACAAACAACATTTCAGGATCAGCGTAATGGTGAGTCCAGGTGATAGCCTAGAAATAAGGATATCTAGTAAGAAAAGATCACAATGAAACCTTGAGACAAACAGGCCACAGAGAAGAGAAAGTTACATATTTTAAAGCATCGGGTACCTGGAAACAATGTATGACCTATGTGAATTCATGGTAGAAAAAGATAGACGCCCAGCATGTTATTCTTCAGCACTTTCAAGAACGTTCAAGACTAAAAGTCTTGGCAATTTTAATAAATGTCACATGTATTAGGCTAAGATGTTCAGAGTCAGTTTGGGGAAAGTTGAATGGTTAAAAATAGTAACTTGCTTCTCCCAAGAAAGGAGCACAGAGGATGAGCCTGGGATGCTGACACCAGAAGAATGATTGAACTCATAAATCTTTGGATGTGACCCCCGAAAGATTATTTCCAACAAAAGAGACATATTCGCTGACCAAGAACTGAATCAGCTGCAGAAAACCTAGCCGGACACTGACATGGAAAGAAAGAGACCATGACAATTGTTTCCACAGCCTTGGAAATGGAGGAAGGCCTTGGACGTTTAATACTTCAAGGGTCTTCTCTGGTGGTGGGAAGTACATTGGATGACCTAAAAAAGAAAGAGATGTTGTTTATATAAACCCTTATATCAGGAAAAGCGTAATCTTGTAGATATAGATACAGGATATTAAAAACCAACATGGCATTTATCTATTCAACCAGAATTGAATGACCCACTTGGTCATGATGTATTATTCATCTTATATATTTATTGTTAAATTCAACATGTGAATATCTTGTTTAAAATATTTGCATCTATTTCATGAGGAATATTGGTCTTCAGTCTCCTTGTAACATTTTTATCTGGTCTTTTGATCAGGGTAATGCTGCCCTCAAAGCATGAGCTGAGAAGAATTCCCTGTAATCCCTCTTTAATTTTTTGGAAGCGTTTTGTTGAATTGGCAGTATTTCTTCCTTAAATGTTCAGTAGAATCCACCAATGAACCCATCTGGGTGTAGAATTTTCTGTGTGGGAAGATTTTTTAGTAAAAATCATATTACTGTGGTTGATATAGAGTTATTATAATTCATTTTTAATTAGGATTTCTAGTTTGAGTCATTCAAGGAATTTGTCCATGTCTTCTAAGTTGTAGAAATTGTTGACATAAAGTTGTTCAAAATATTATCTTATTAACATTTTAATATGTGTAGAATTCATGCCAATAGATTACCTCTCTCAATTCCAACATTGACAATTTTATATTCTTTCTTTTATTTTTCTGATTAGTCTGGTTAAAGATTTGTCAAAGTTTTTTAATCTTTTCAAAAACCAAAAAAGATCATTTGGTTGTAGTGACTTTCTCTACTTTTTTTTCTGTTTCCTAGTGTACTGATTTCTACCCTGATATTTATTGTTTCCTTTCTCTAACTTACTCTGCATTTAATTTGCTCTTCATTTTCTAGTTGCTTAAGGTTGAAGCGGAGATCCTTGGTTGATACATTTCTAGTTTTCTATCATAAGCATTAATGCTATATTTCCCTCTAACTATTACTCAAGGTTCATCTCAAAAATTTGGGTGAGTTGTGTTTTCATTTGCATTCAGGTGAAGATGTTTTCCAATTTCTCTTTTGCTTCTGTTTTGACTTGGGTTATGTAGAAGCATAATATTGTTTCCAAATATTTGGAGATTTTCCAGAGATCTTTCTACTTTTGATTTCTAATTTGTGGTCTGAGACCATATTTTGTATGACTGAAATCCTTTTCAATTAATGAGACCCATTTTAAGGCCAGAATATGTTTTTTCCTAGTATGCGTCCCATTTGCACTTGAATAGAATGTGTATTCTGCTATTGTTAGGTGAAGTGCTGTATAAATATCGATAAGTTCAGGTTGGTTGATTGTTATGATGATTAATTTTATGCATCAACTTCACTGGGCTAAGGGATTCTTCCCAGATAACTGGTAAAACATTACTTCTGAGTGTGTCTGTGAGGGTGTTTCTGAAAGAGGTTAGCATTTAAATCAATAGACTGGGTAAAGAAGATCACTCTCACCAATGCAGGTGTGTATCATTCACTTCATTGAGGGCCCGAATAGAACAAAAAGTTGAGAAAGAACAAATTTGCTCTCTGCTTGAGCTGGGACATCCATCTTCTCCTGACCTTGGACATCTGCGCTCCTGGTTCTCAGGACTTTGGATTCAGATGGGGACTTACATAATTAGCTACCCTGGTTCTCAGGCCATTGGGTTTGGACTGAAACTACACCATCACCTTTCCTGGGTCTCCATCTTGAAGATGGCAGATCATGAGACTTCTCAGCCTCCATAACCATGTGACCCAGCCCTTCATAATAAGTCTCTTTCTATATATCTTTCTGTATATATCCTATGGGTTCTATTTCTCTGGTGAATTCTGGCTAATCCAACTGTGTTATTCAAGTCTTTTATATACTTAATGATTTTCTTTTTACTTGTTTTACCTCCTATTGAGTTAGGAATATTGAAATATCTGGATATAACTATGGTTTGTCTAATTCTTCTTTCAGTTCTATCAACTTTACACATGTATTTTGAATCTCTATTATTTGGAACATAAATGTTTGGGATTGTTATGACCTCTTGATGAATGGACCCCTTTATCGTTATGAAATAACCTTGTTTTTTCCTAATATTTTTTTGCTCTGCAGTTAACTTCATGTGATACTAATATAACCATTATAGATTTATTTTGATTAATATTCACATGATATACCTTTTTCTATCATTTTCTTTTCAACTTATTTATGTCATTATATTGAAAGTGCATTTCTTTTGGGTCTTGCTTTTTTATTCAAACTGATCATCTCTGCCTTTTCATTGAGATTTTTAAACCATTTACATTCAATATGATTTTGATATGGTTAGATTTAAGTCCAATGCCTTGAAAACCATTGTTTCATACATTTTATCTGCCTTTTGAATATTTGGAGGATAAATTCAGCTGCTTTTACTCCATCTTCACCAGATGTGGAAGTTGTTATATTGGAATTTAATTACACGTTTACATTTTTATCTCATACTTTATGTCGTTAATGCAATAAGAGCAGAAAATGCCACTTTAGACATTACTAGTACCTCACAACTAGAATTTAAAATGTTTGGCTCTATCTGTGCAGCAAATAATGGAATGAATACATTCATTCATTCATTTTTTACCTAGAAGTAACAGTTGCAAACGAGTGCTTTATACTAAGGTTAACTTCTCATTACAAGACCATAAACATCACCTGGGTATGAAATTGTGCTTCTTTTCTACGGTCTCAGATTCTATTTTTAACTTTAAAGTCAGGGGGATGGGTAAGACTTGGAATTGATTTGACGTCTTATTGGAACAGATGTTTTAGTGCGAGTGTTAGTGCATCAAGTATATGTTTCAGTGGGAGGTAACAGAGAAAACTAGCATCAATTACTGGCCTGATTACTTCTCCTTGTCTTATAGAATAAGACACTTGCTTTAAGCAGCATAAATGCTATTGATTCAACACTACAGAGAGACAAAAAAGAATATTTGACCAGCACAGTTATTATATTGGATTCTGAAATACGGGTCTTAGTCCTTTCCAAATCCCAAATGTGGAAATGTCCAGAACCAGATGAGCAATTTGACCTGTCTCAATTAGTCGAGATTTTAAAAACAGTAACACCAATTTTGACACCACCTTCAAGGAATTAAAAAGCAGTTGGTTCAAATTAAGTTAAAAATTACTGCTATCTGAATTCAGGTATTAAAGTTAATTGAACTAGATTGATATTAGCGCTGTAAACACGCTTTTAATTTTTTTAATTAACAACTTATTTGTGCTCACTGTAGTATAACAAAAATATAAGATACTTGAGTTTATTTACTAACCTACAAATCAAACTTTGCTGTAAATTGGACTGGTACTAACTAGAAATTTCAAGAGGGAGAAAAAAAGCAGGCACATCTCATATTTTGAAGAAGATGTAGAAAAGATATCCTTAAAGAATGTTTTTTCCAAAAGAAAAAAAATGTGACTTTCTCCCCTTAAAAAAGTTTGAGAATTTGAGTGAAAGATGAAAAATGGTTCTTTCTCCTTACACTGAAACCACAGGCAATACAGAATAGTTTTGCCATCTTAAGAGCTGTAGAGTGAAAAATGAGTACCTAGAAGAAGATAGTTCTATTCTCGTTGTTCAGTTACAGAGACATAAGGGAGACATTTTTTTCATAGATAGATAGAGATAGAGATACGTATATGTATGTACAAATACACTTGAAGTATTATGAATTGGCCAACACATGGTTAAGCTGGTGTAATTTAAAGTGTGTGAAAGGCAAAATTGTAATTGGACATTTTTTATCGCAAATGACTTAAAAGTAAGGTTGGGTTCTGTAGAATATGAATCATCTGCATACTTATGTATTCTGTTACATCAACTTGGTGAGCTATTGCCACTGCTGCTCTAGCATGTAATTTATTAATAGTAATATTAAGCAATATTCCCTTGATTTCCATAACTGTAGTTTCCCAGGACAGTGTGACACCATGAATAAGCTAGGATAATGGTTGTTGTCATTTATATTCATCACTTTGGAAGCGGTTCCGAAAATAAAACGACTGGTAATAGTTACCATGTCTGATTTTGTGTTCAAGAAGGTGTTATGATTTTAAGAAACTCTTGCCCTATTATGAACCACAGTCTGCTGGTCTCCTACCAGCAACACTGAAGCTTACCGACACCAGGTTTTTAAAGGACTCTTCCCAAAGGCTTGAAATTACCCAAAGGGACACTTAATAATTTCCCTGGAGTGAAGTTGCACTGCAAGGCACATTCTCCCAACGAGCCATACAGGCTGGCAGTATAGTTTATATGCCCAAGAACTCCTAGTCCCAGAGTTTCCTCCCCTGAGGGATGTTTTTCAGGTTTTGCTTTAAGCACCTCATACTGTTCCCTCCCATTTAAAGGCCTTGGCCTCCCACAACAGGATAATCGCATGTCACTGAGTAAAGAAGTGACATTCAGAGAGCAGCTCTTGAATGAGGAAGACCTGCAGGACTGTGGCAGGAAGGGTAGTTTACAAATGTCAAAGATGATTATTCCCCAGGACATAAAATAAACGTAAATAGAGAGCATAAATCTTGTCTTTCTACACTGAAGCTTTCATTGTGTTTCCCTCTAGTTATTGCAAATCCAATTTCCATCAGAATCCCATTGGGAGTGTGGCTCACACTAATTTTTGAGCTTGAGAATTATCAGGGAACAAAATCATTTTATTGCTTTCGGACTCAAATGCAAATTTAGTATGAATATGGAATAGGCGTTTCTGTATATTGAGAAAGTATGTTTCTTTTTAACTTCAAAAAACAATCTACAAGAAGACATATTTTTCTCCAAACATTAAGAAACAACTGAGCTAAGTTGCAAAATACCTTCTCTTCCTAGGTTGCCAGAACATGAAAAATCGCAGAGCTTCCAGGCCCTGAGCCAACCTTATTCAGGACTCAGGGGGGAAAAAACCAGTCTGGGTAAATTCTCAGTGTAAACTCCTAGGGGAGCACATCACTATGTCAGCCTAAAGAGAGGATGAACCCCTGCACCTCTGTCTCGGCTTACTGTTATTCCACCCCCAGCAAAATGCACACTAAGTTTAAAATGTCACCTTTGGGCTTCCTTTCACTCAGCTTACTCAGCTCATCTTTACAGATTGCATCCACACCCTGTGTCTACACACATTTCCTAAATATTGTCAAATCAAGTGATCAGTTTTGTCAAATAAAAGAAAAAAAAATTACATATTAGTCACAATATAACAGCACTAGATTTCTAACTGCATTTTGCCCCAGAAACCTTTCATCTCTTGAAATATCCCCCTAAAAGCTGATATAGTAAATCAAATAAACCAGAAGGCTCCAGCTGAAATGCTCGTGGAGTCCTCCGAGCCAGCCCCCACCCACCCAAGTGCTTCCCTTTCCCTCAACAATTGCTGCGACCCCTCAGCACCTCTATGGCTTCCTCTGGCTTAGTGTACTAGCCTCCAGCATAAGCTCACCCGGCTCAGACATAGGCCACTCCTGCTCCAAACCAATATTCATCACTGAGCTAAGGTATCTCTTGAAGTGGGACAAAATTAATGGAAGGGATATTGGGCTTTGAGAATGCATTATTTAAATAGAGGCAAAAAGAAGCAAGACCAAACCAGCGCTGATCTCATTATTGTCTAATGATGACTAAATAAAACAGTAAACTCTCCTTATAGTCATGAAGGTCTCATTCTTCATCGGTTCTTGAGGCTACCTGTACATGACTCTCTTTCTGAACTTCCAAGGAGATAGAACTGCTCACATCACTATACGAGGGACGTCTAAAACAAAAACCATTGTTTTTTTCTCAGATTTACGCTTTCTGCCCTATGCTTGAATCTCTGAGGATGCCTTGAGCCCCTCTGACCTTCTACAATTATCCCCTAACTATCTCTTGTCCTGGGTGCATATGAAGCTCAAAGAAGCCCCTCTTAGAATTGAAGCAGACCCTTGTTTGACCTAGGTCATGGACAGATCCTGGTCTGCTCTTCACATTGAACTCAAATTATTTTAGCTAGAACAGCTCTTGTCCACATGCCCAGCTATCGTCCCACTGACACCCCACCATGAATCACTTGGTTTCCTTACAGCAGAAAACTTTGCCCTGTCTTCCACTCTCTCCATCTCCAGAGGCCACCAGAGATACCACGTCCATAGACAAATGGCAACCTCGTTTATAATGCCAAACTGAGAGTGGCCCTGGATTAGATATTAGGCTGTAGGAATGCTGGTTGTTACGTATCATATCATGTCAGTGTTTTCCAAAATAACCCATTCAATTTATGTAATAGAATATTCAAGGGACAAAAAGAAAGTAAATCTTTTCCCAATAGTGCAAATACCTTGCTATAAAAAGAATTAATTTGAGTTGTCAAAGATGAAAAAGAAATGACGGGAGGCTGTGCATGTGTGGGGAATATTGTGTACAGGAAGTCTCTGTGCCTTCTGCTCAACAGTGCTATGAACCTAAAATTTCTCCATAAAATAAAGTCTATTAAATAAATCAAACTGGTCCTAAAATAAATATAAACATTTGGAATGAAATAAATTTTAAAAATAACTCAACTTTTTCCCTGTGAACACTATTCTGATTTTTTAATTTTTTTTTCCATTTTTTAAAATGGTGGTAAAATATACGTAACATGAAACTCACTACTTTAACTATTTGTAAGTGTCCAGTTCTATGGCATTCAGGACATTCACGTTGTTGTACAACCATTACCACTATCCATCTCCAGAATGTTTAATCTTCCCCAAATGAATCTCTGCCCCCATTAAACACCAACTGCTCAGTCACCCTTCCTCAGCTCCTGGCAACCACCTTTCTACTTTCTGTCTTAATGAATTTGACCACTTTCTAGGTACCTTATATAAGTAGACTCATACGATATTTGTCCTTTTATGACTGTTTATTTTCACTTAGTGTATTGTCAAGGTTCATCTGTGCTGTAGCATGTGCCAAAATTTCCTTCCTTTTTAATAAAAGACTGAAAAATATTCCATTGTATGTATGTACCACATTTTGTTTATCTATTACTAATCAATGAATACCTGGGTGCTTTATTCTGATTTTTTTTAACCATATATAATTTTGAAGTCATGTGCAACAAAGTTGAGAGAACCTTATATCACCAGCATTTCTTTAAAAAAAAATAAACAGACCACATTCTGAGCCATAAAACACATCTTAACAAAAGAAGACAAACAAAGAAAGGAAAAGAAAGAAATGACCATATTTTGTCACATGAAAGGCTTAGTCATTCATTCAAAAATCAAAGTAGAGGAGACATGACTTACAGATTATAGGAAGTTATTATGTGACTATTGTAAATTTAATGGGGCTTTATACAATGTCTATATTCTAATAATGGATGATATTATGTCCACATTTTTCACCTTTCTCCTCTTTAAACTTTCTTCTTGTTTTTATCTCTGTACCTCACTTAGGATGCCTGTCCTCTTTCCCAAGCATTTTTCAAAAATCTGTCATAGTCACAATTATTTGACCACTCTGATCTTGCCTTCTTAATTCTGCAAACATGCGTTGATGACCATCTGCAACAATTGCTGTCCAGGTACTGAGGGGTAAGAGCTATGACTTCGACATCCTTATGCACGTCCACATACATTGAAAAACACAGATTTCACATGTACATATTTGCTAATTGCTTTGTGCATCTTAGTCACTTTCAGGTTCCTCTGTGATGCCTTGCACAGCACTGGGCGCAGACTGCTCAATACATACTCACTCATGGTTAATGGTACAGTTGCTCAGCATCTGTCCACATGCCACCTCTCCAGTAAACAGACAGCAACAGCACACTCTATTGTTAACTGTGTGTAAAACCTAGTAGGTTAACTTATGTGATAATAGAAGAATGATTTAGCTCTCAGGCAACATGTTTATTATTTAACTTAGCACAAACTTAGGCATCAGATCCAGGAGCTACTAGAAAATATTAGAAAGCACATTGTGAGTGACTCACAGCAAGAGATGCTTTGGTCTTTACATCTTTAGACACTTTGGTCAGAGCTTGAACTACAGGAAAGGACTCTCAAACCTGATGCCCTGTGTGGTGGCCAGCACAATCTTTATTGCCCGGCACCAACCACACCAAGCTCAGGATAAAAATTCAGTGCTAGTACTCCTCTTTATAGAAAAGGCAGGGTATATCTGGAACCCAAGCTCCAGGTATGATGGAATGGGATAAAACCATGAACATCCAAAATTGCACTCACATTTGTCCACACATACACCTCCTAGAGAAGCCCCAGGTTTCTGGCTATTTCTCCCAGGTCCCTCTGCAGAGAGTGCAGCAGGAGAGATGTGAGCTACTAGAAGTCAGAACATCTGGGTTGACTTCACGTCTGCCATACTCAAGATGCCTGAATTTAGTTCACTTTCTCCTCCACTCTGAGAATTTGTTTCTTCTTGAAAATAGGTTCAGTAAGCCTTTTT
Organism: Equus caballus; assembly: GCF_041296265.1. Taxonomy (NCBI): domain Eukaryota; kingdom Metazoa; phylum Chordata; class Mammalia; order Perissodactyla; family Equidae; genus Equus; species Equus caballus. The sequence continues at coordinate 89,277,777 of NC_091698.1, forward strand.
TTTGTGAAGAGTCACACAAGATTAAATGTGATGATAGATATAAAGCTGTTTTATAAGCTGTGAAGGGCTGTGCACACAAAAGAGAAGTTGGGTGGAAGTTCATATGTTGTCTATGAAGCAAAAATTTATAGCATGGAAATAATGGGTATGAAAAACTACGGATTTTAAATATTTTTTCCATTCCACCAACATTTGAGCTCATATTCTTGCCTGAAAAGTCCCAAAGGAGAAATTTTCCTAGAGAGCTGAAGTGTGGGTGCATCTTGATAGTAACCTCTGCACAAATTCAGATAGGGCTTTGTGGGTAAGTGTAACTGCATGTAATAATTGATGACATTTATTGAACATGTACAACAAGCACTGGGCACTGTAATGATAATGATAGCAAATGCTTACTAGGCTATAATTTGTATCAGGTAATGTTCTAATTACTTTATATACATTATCTCATTTAAATATCACAGTGTCCTAATAGTCAATGACTATTACTATCCTATTTTACATACAAGGATACTGGGGCACAGAGAAGTTGAGAAGCTTATCCAAGGTCCCTTAGCTAATACGTGGTAGAGACAAATTTCAAACTGGCACTCAGATTTCAGAAGCTACGCTGAGCATTTTTCTGTTTCCAAGATAACGACAAGGCAAAGCAGAAGCCTGGCTGAGTGAAGAATGGATGAAAAGTCTCTGTGAAACAGCATCTGGGCATTTCCATCTTCTCTTCTCAACCCTAACTACAGAGTTACAGCCAAGAGAAAGGAATTCTTAAAAAGTACCAGGATTTGCCTAAGAAGAAGCAAAGACTGGTAAGTGATGCAGCAAATAAGAATGTCAAGACTATGCAACACTAATCACTAGGGAGAGCAGAAGCCCTTTTTCCCTGGTAAACATGACTGGTTAAGGTGAATGAGCCTAAAGAGAAAAATAAGTCATTTGGGTAGAATCTTTACAATAGAATGGCAACATATAGAACAATGTATACTCCATGAATCAGAATAAATGGATTAAAGAGATCAACATTCAAAAACAAACATAATAAATATCTTAAAAGAACTAGGATAGGATATATTGATGACACTAAGCAACAATAAGCCATTATCAAGAAGAAGCAAATAGATTTACTGGATATAAAAATAAAAATATACTTAAGATATCACAAGAGAAGGATAATCAGCAGAATTGATAGAGTGAAAAATTAAATTAGTGAACAGGAAGATCAGATCTAGGACCTTATTTAGAAGGCATTAGAAAGGCAAGAAATAATGGAAAATATAAAAGAGAAGCTAATAAACACAGATGATAAAAACACAACTGTCGTCGATCTTTTATAGCAGTACCAGAGAGAAAGAAAGCAAATAAATGAAGAGGTAGAATTAGATAAAATAATAATCCACCAGAACTTCCCAGGATTTAAAAATATGAACAAATAAGATTAAAAGACCTGATAATGTGCAAAACAGTATAGATAAGAAAAAGGTACACATATGTGTATTATAGGGAAATTCAGAAATTATGCTAAATGTTTCCAGAGAGTGAGTGAAGTTACTTTAAAGGAAAAAAATTCAGATTGATACCAAATTTTTCAGTATTTACGCTAGATGCAAGATGACAGAAGGTTAACATTTTCAAAGTATTGAAGGAAAAGAACGTCAACACTATATCTAGTTTCTTAAAAAAAAATTTAGAGTGCAAATCATGCTCTGAATAATAAAAGCATTATTTGAAAACACCAAGAAAAGAAATGAATCCTAGATGATGCTATGTGAAGTTTGGGAAATAAGGCTAATCAAATAATACCTTAGTAAAGTTTGTTTTCTAAAAATGAGGAATATGGTGAAAACTTAGAGGAAGTGATGATGAAAACACCTGGGGCTTTACTAAGCTTGGGAAAAGATCTACTTGATCTCACCATCTTTCTCAAACTTTCCTGGCTAGTAAATTACAATCTAACGCAACTGCCCCCACCCAATGCTTCCTTTCTCTAACCATTCAAAGGCAAAATCTGTTCAGAAGTGTTGCCCAATACTGTGGGAGCCAAGAGGAGTAGTCAACAGAGGATTGAGGATACACTGGTTTTCTATCACTCCATAACCAATTGCCACAAACTTAGAGACTTAAAACGGTGCAAATTCACTCCTTCCCAGTTTTTGTAGGTCTGAAGTGAAGACACACTTAACTGAGTCTTCTGCTTTAGGTTGTCCTCTGGCAGCAATCGAGGGCTAACTGGGGCTGCAGTTTCATCAGAGGCTCGCCTGGAGAAAGATATGCTTGCAATCTCCCTCAGGTTGTTGGCAGAATTCATCTCCTGAGGCTGTCGGGGAGGTTCCCATTTTCTTGCTGGCTGTCAGCCAGGGCTGATTTTCATTTAGAGGCCACCTGCAATTCTTTGTCACGTGGCCTTTTCTATAAGCAATTCACAACATGTCTGCTTGCTTCTTCAAGACCAGTGGGAGAACTTCTCCTGCCAGTCTGTGAAGATAAAGTCATACAGAACAAGACATAATCATGGGGAGACATTCCATCGCCTTTGCCATAGTCTCTTGCTTAGAAGCAAGTCACAGGTTCTGTTAGCACTAAAGAGGAGGGAATTATACAAGGACGTGAAGGACACAACTTATTGTAGGTCACCTAAAGGTGTGTCCACCACAGGTGCCTAGGGTTGTCCCCCTTGGAGCTTATTTCCTTCCCTGTTAGACTGCCAAGGTAGGCTCAAACTTGAGCCTGACCATTACTATGAGAAATAACTCAGGAAATAATTCAGGAAAGTATGAACTGCCGTGCCAAATTTTCACACACCTATAGAGTACAATCACTCTACAAGAAAGATTACAAGCCAAACAACATATGCTACTTGAAGCAGAACTATTGGAACAGATGGTCTAATATAAAATAAGCACAATAAATATTCTCAAAGATAGGAGAGAGTGTACTAATAATAGAAAGCAGGAGCAAGAAGTCATAAAAAAGTTGGAAATATTAAGTACGCAGAATGTAGTACAAAATTTTTAAATGGTCTAAATAGAGTGAGTACAACTAAAGAGTGAATAAGCACGCTGAAAGATCGGGCTGAGGAACTCTTGGAAGACACCACAAAAGGATAAAGAAATAGAAAATGTAAGAGAAAAGCTGGGGAATACAGAGGCTGGAAGTAGAAGTGACAATATCTGTAATAGTTTCAGAAGAACAGAAAATAATAAGCAGGAGAAAAGAAATACTTCAGAAAAGAAATATTTGCGAAAAGAATGGAGATAAATTCTCTAGAATTGAAAACAAGATAAGAGACCTCAGACTGAGAGGGCCATACAGTGCCAGATTGGATAAGTGAGGAAACATCTGCACCTAAGCATCTTGGAAACACCCAACCTGCAGAGACATTATCCAGAAAGATTGTAGGTAGCCTCTAATGAAATTGAATGCGACTGACATCAGACACTAAAATTCTTTGTTTAGCAAAAGTACCATTAAAGTAAGAAGGTGAAAAAAATATCCTCAAGCGTATGGGCCTCAGAGGACTTGCCACACAAAAATCCAGTTGGAAAGCGTTCTTGGAAGAAGCATTCAAATATGAAGAAAAATTTATCCCGGAGATGCTGCAACCCATGTGAGAAGTAAAGATGTTTAACTATTTTAGCACTGATTATAGTTGCCTCTTAAAACAGGGACAAAAGAGGAAACTAGTACTCTATATCATGCAATAAACCCAGAAATAATGAAGATTAAGTGGGAGAAAAAACAAATGGCCCTGAGAATGTTATAAATTTTCTCACTTGTTAGGGGAAAGATATAGATAATATTAAATTTAAGAAGTAAGTATGGATATACATATAAGAAGGATTCTTTATTTAAATATGACTAATATAAAAAACAAAAGTAGAATGCATAATTTCAAAACCAACAGAAGAAAACCTAACGTGAACAAGGAGAAGAACGGAAGAAGAAATAAGGAAACAAAAAAAGGCATTCAAGGGAAAATATTAAATAAGATAGAAAAAAATCTTGATATAATTATGATCATGTAACTGTATTAAGCTAACAATGAAAGAGAATAACTCATGCCAAAACCATAAAAGTCCCAACAATATATCACCTGTAGTATTTGAAAATAAAATCAGAATTTAAAATAAAACATGGGAAAAAAAGATATGGCATGCCAATAATAACCAAAAGAAATCTGGGGAAGTATTCTTAGTATCTAGCAAAGTATAATTTGGGACAAAAAAATGACAAGGGGTCAAAGAGGATAATTACATTGGTAAAAAGTATAATTGAACAAGGAAATAAAATCACCATAAACAGCTATCAGTACAATAACAAAGTTGTAAAATATATAAAACCAAAATGAGCAAAACTGAAGAGAAAAATAGGAAATTATCAACTGTTGTTGAATATTTTTCTTTATCACATTCTTCTCAGAAATGGGTAGATCCAGAAGGCAAAATAAATAGAAATATGGAAAATCTGGGTAATAAAATATATAAATCCAATTAATCTGTGGATAATTCAAAGCTCTGTATCTAACAAACAATAGAATACATATTATTCTTGAGTGTAAACACAATATTTAGAAAATTAACTATATCTTAATAAAAAGGAAAACCAGAATTAATTCTTAAAATAAATAAGTAGATTAAAAAAGGAAGGAATAGAGGGAGGGAAGGAAGGAGGGAGATAGAGATAAATAGAGACAGACAGAGAGAGAGGGAGAAAAAAGGGGGAAAAAGGCAAGAATATTATACATGGTAGATTCTCTAAGCAAAAAGCAAAAAATAATTAATACTAACAAAAATAGCTTTAAAACTTCCAAGAATTTGGAAATAAAATACTACACTAGCAAATAAATATATTTATAAAGAATATTATACAAAAATTAGAGCTGGACAGTGAAAACTAAATGGATTTTTAAGACCCAACTTAAGCGCTAAATTTAATTACAGTTCTCAGAAAAGACATGTTTTAAAAATCAGCTGAGATTAAAACTCAAGAAGTTTCAAAAAAGATCAATAAAATAAAGTCAAACAAACCAGAAGGAACGACTGTAAGGACAGATTTCAGTGAAAGAGCACACTTAGAAACACAGAAAAGTTAAATAATACTCCAAACTGATTTTTGGAAAACATTAATAACGCATAATTCTGATAAGATAATTCAAGAAAAAAGAGAAAATGTAAATTTAAAAATATATATTGAAAAGAACAAAATCACTAAGGACACAAATAGATAAAAATCATATAAAAATAATAAAGTAGTTAAAAAATAATTCATAAATTAATTAATTAAATTCTTAGAATAAATGTCAAAATTAGGAAAAAATGGAAACTTTTAACAGATAATAAATATTAAAAAAATGAGGGGCCAGCCCCATGGCTGAGGGGTTCAGGGGACAGGCACTGCTCATCAGGCCATGCTGAGGTGGCGTCCCACATGCCACAAGTAGAAGAACCCACAACTAAAATATATAACTATGTACTGGGAGGATTTGGGGAGAAAAAGCAGAAAAAAAAAAAAAGAAAAAGATTGGCAAAAGTTGTTAGCTCAGGTGCCAATCTTTAAATTAAATGAAATAGTAAAGACCATCCTCTCCACCATTTACAGTTCAACTAGTTTTGTAGGCGAACTCCAGCAAATTTCTATGAAAGAGTTAATTCCTATTTCATAAAAATTGTTCCAAAAATAGAAATAATCTCCAAATGAAGCTACAAATACACAGCAATTCTATGAAAACGTCTAGGTGGAATTTTTGAGGGCTTTGTCAAACTTATTAAAAAAATGTTTATGGAAGAAAAAAGTCCCATGAATAGCTATTTCAATTTTATAAGATTAAAATGAAAAAAGATCACTATCTCTACCAGTTATTAAGACTCACTATAAGGGCATAGTAATTAAAAATTATCTGATATTGGCCCAGAAAGAAACAAATAGACCAAAGGATTAAAATAGGAAGCTCAGAAATAGCATCTTTAACTGATAAACAGTAAAACTGAAAAGAACATATTGTTTAGAGAAATGTCACAGAAACTCACAATGAAAAGTACAGTAACTTACATCATATATAAAAGTGGAGTCCAGATGAATTAAAAATCTAAATGTGAGATGTTAAAAGTTCTTACTACACACACACACAAAGGTAATTATGTGAGGTGATGGATGTGTTAACTAACCTTATTATGGTAATCATTTTGCAATATGAATGTATATGAAATCATTACACTGGGGGGCTGACTCCATGGTGGAGTGATTAAAGTTCGTGTGCTCCCCTTCAGCGACCTAGGGTTCACCTGTTCCGATCCTGGGCATGTACCTATGCACCGCTCCTCAAACCGTGCTGTGGCGGCATCCCACATAGAACAACTAGAATGACCTACAGCTAGGATATACAACTGTGTACTGCGGCTTTGGGGAGGAAAAAAAAGAAGAAGATTGACAAGAGATGTTAGCTCAGGACCAATCTTCCTCACCAAAAGCATACTTTTAACAAAATAATCATTCAATGGTACACCTTAAACTTACACAATGTAATATGTCAATTGTATCTCAAATAAAGCTGGGAAAAATAAATTAAACTGATTTCAACCTAAAAGAATAAAGAAGATCTGGGGTCAGCCCTGTTGCCTAGTGGTTAATTTTGGCATGCTCCACTTCGGCAGCCTGTGTTTGGTTCCTGGGCATGGACCTACACCACTTTCAATGATCATGCAATGGCAGTGACCCACATACAAAAAATACAGGAAGACTGGCACAGATGTTACCTCAGTGACAATCTTGCTCAAGCAAAAACAGGAAGATTGGCAATGGATCTTAGCTCAGCACCAATTTTCTTCACCAAAAAAAAAAATTAAAGATCTAAATGTGGGGTGGGGGAAATACAATTATTGAAAAATAATTGTGATACTTAGGAGTGGGGGAAAATATATTTAACAAGATATCAAAATCATACACACTATGGAGATACTAATGGATGTGCTTACACAGAAATCAAGAATTTCTGTTCATTGAAGGACATTGTTGGCAAAAATAAGACAGAGAAATATGAAAGCAGAGAGAGGATAGGTGTCATATTTAAAACCTTTAAAACAATATCTATAAAGTCAGGAACCCAAGTAGAAATGTGAGCAAAGATATTAACAGGTAATAAAAGAAGAGAACAAAATGACTAATAGGTGTAAGAAGAAACTGTCAAACTAACTAGCAAGCAGACAAATGCAAATGAAAATAATAATGAGATACTATTTTACATCTGTACAAGAGGCCAAAATACAATTTTAATGACTGTCACGTATTGGGAAGGACGTGCACACTTGTGTACCGCAAGTGGCAACGCAATGTCCAAAAGAAACACAGCCTCCCTTAGTATTAGCATCAGTATCTAATGAGGGCACAGTCTCAGATCGAAGGTATGCCAGCAGAAATACAGTGAGTGCACAATTCTCAAAATCAGTTTGTCCTAGGTGATCTGAGCTGGCATTCAGAGGGTGCTTTATTTATTTATTTAGATTTTTGCTGAGGAAGATCAGCCCTAAGCTAACATCCATGCCCATCTTCCTCTATTTCATATGTGGGACTCCTGCCACAACACAGCTTGATAAGCAGTGTGTAGGTCCATGACTGGGATCCCAACCTGCAAACCCTGGGCTACCGAAGCAGAGTGCACGAACTTAACTGCTGCACAACCGGGCCGGCTGTAGAGTGTGCTCTAATTTAAATCCAGAAATACAAAATACACAAGGAGACAGAAAAGACACAAGACCCACTTCCTGCAGGAGAGAGGTTAGGGGGCAGGCCTCACCTAGTTCACCCCAGAACTATCCCAGGGGGTCAGAGGACCTTGAGGACCTCAGAATCCGCTTTCCTGGGAGTCCTCAGTCTCTGATCCTGCCCAGTGATGCCCTAGGGGTGAGTGGCTTATTCTCCTTATGTTTTATTTCCTGAGAGGAGAGTAAACCTTGAATGTGATGGGTTCTCCCTTCCTAAGCCACAAACAACCGGCTGAAGATAACCCCCATACATGATGTAACTGGATATAACAAATCTACATCAGTAATCTCTTACTGAAAATTAATTTCTGACTACACGCAAATGATAATTATGATCTGTTAGCAATTAGGAGTGATTTCATTGGCTAAGTGCTAACAGATCACAATGATTAGTTAAATCCAATTCTTACAAGAACCTCCGCAAATTCCGCCCCACCTCACGCCTTTCCAACTCAGTAATAATCAGCCAGCAGTTTTCCATGTGTATTAGCCTTGCCTGGTGACCTTCAGATAGACACACATCCTTTTGCCACATATTCCTGACACTTTGTGATTAGTGTCACCAGAGAAAATACAAGACATACACTTAAATTTGAATTTCAGATAAAGATCATTTTTTAGGATAAATATAACTCAAATCCACCTGGGATATACTTACACTAAATCTAGCAACTCTGCTTTTGATTCCCCATTAGCTTGGCCTTAAACATCACGGCTGTTGACCTCTAGCATTCTCTTCTCTCTACTCGTTTTTGCTAGAACTGAGTCCTATTCTTCTGGTAATTTTTCCTGGTCCGCTGACCCAAATCTGCTGCCAAGACAAATGAAAGGAACATGCATTTTTTTCTTAATTCTAATAAAATTGTGAAGGAGGTATTATTATCCCCAATTCCCAGAGAAGAAAACTGAGGTTCACCTATGTTCAAAACTGCACCTGGGATCCACAGCCAGCAAGTGGAGTCAGTGCCAGAATCTGGGGTAGTCTGAGTCCAAAGCCATCCCCTTTCCTCTTAACCACACTGCCTATTAGGAAGAGTAAAGGAGAAATTTAAACAGCTGGCGGGGCATTGAGGTGGGCAAGTGGAGAGTATTTTTGCACTGATTGAGGAGTTTGACTGAAGCGGGAGTTGTTCTCAAAGAACTCCAGATAATGACCTTGGGATCCTGGACTGCCCCAGAGCATGGGTGCCTGGACTTCTGCAAGCTGCATAGCTGAGCTCATCGTGCTGCTTCTCATAGTCCACCACCCGGGAAGCCGCCATTAAGGAGCCATCTTAGGCAAGTGTGGAGAGAAGAAAAGCCCAAAGTAGTGACTTGAAACCTCACTTCTCCCTCTACCCAGAGGCCCAGATTAACTCATCTTACATCTTCTTGCTTTAGTCACCATATGTAGAACAAAACAAAGCCCAAATTCTAAACTGAAGGATCTATTTCCAAAATCCAGTGTCCTTTCCTCTACCTGCCTTCCTTCATTGAGAAGACACAAGGCTCCTACCTTTAGGAAAATCACCCAAATTATATGAGCTAATTATCCATGTTGTTTCTCTTTTGCTTTTTCCCCTAAATTATGGCCACCTTTAAGAGAATCCAATTGCTTTCTTTAAAGAGAAGATTGAACTACCTATTAGAATGTAAAAGAATGTGCTAATTGGAGTTCAAATCAAATAATAGGACACAGTTTAAATTTATACCCATAAAACAAATTATCCTCACCTTTACACCCCTAACTTCATGGGCTTGAAACAGCAGAATGACCCACAGTCACCTTGAATTTGTCTACCCTTACAACCTGACAATGATTGCCTTTTTTTGTTTTTAGTCTCTTTCACCCAGCAGTAACTGCTCTTAGCTGTGAGATTGTGCAGCTCTGTTTGGGAAGCCTTTGTGAGTCCCTGTAGTATAATGATTTTCCTTTAGAGAGCATGTAATTTTAGGTTCTTGCATAACAGCACAGATTTTTATGGTATTACTAAACTTTGTAATTTTATTTCCCTCTGACAATTAAGTGCACATAGATGTTATGGAATTTTTTCTTCCTTCCATCACAGTTGGATGAAATTGGAAAGGCAGAGTGTGCTGTGTTGGGAGCGCTCATGTCTAGAAGTGTAAACGTTTTGTGATTCCCTTGTTGAAGATCCATTTCACACATAGGCAAATCCATCACATCGCTACTGTTTGCTTTCAGTTACAAACAAGCTGTAACCCAAAACACACAATGCACCAACCAAAAACAATCAATGTGCCGTTTATGCACTCCCTTTGTTTAGGAAATAGTTTAACAGTTTACAGTACATTAACTCAGATGTTCAAACTAACCTTTCTGCAGAAAGTGAGCATCTTCCAAATAAACGCATTTTTTTCTTCTGGAATTCATCATTTCTCATCAATAACCACATCTCTTTCTTGTCTATTGCACTCAGACCTGCAGTAACACCAGTCTTTTATAGAGACCCTCACTGCCTCCCTTTGCTATGTAAATGAGACACATCACTTGTTCTAATCCAGGCAGCTGAATGCAGACAGATGTATTTGCCCGTGAACTGGGCAATCCCATTTGGAGATATGTGATTCACTCTGCCCCTTGGAGGCAAGGTAAAGGCTTCTCTATCACAAAGATGAGTATTCAGTACCCATTAGGCATATGACAATTGGCCTTTGAGTCCCTCTAAGTGGAATTTTGTAATTGATCCAAGAATCTCTAAGAATGATAATGCTTTCTTTTAATCTTCATCTGTTGGCTTTAATCCATTCCCTGATGATTAAAGTTTTGCAGACTTGCTAGGGCTTAATGTTGCTTCTCCTAGGAAGGTTTATATGATCAATAGTATGATCCCAAGACAGGGTAGATAGAAATTGAAATCCAGTTTAGCTCAGCCCCTACTCTGCCATCAGGTGCTGGCATTTCCCACTGGAAATCACTTCCCATAGTCGGTAGATCTCATGTCCTCAGATTGGTGAAACTGAGGCACTAGATGATCTTCACTCCATGGAATAACCCTACTTTAAAATCTACCAGTAGCTCTTGCTCCTACCTCAACACCTGGATATATTTTGTTATGGACTGAGTGTTTGTGTCCCCCACCTCCCCCGAAAAATCATATGTTGAAGTCCTAACCCCTAGTGTAGCTGTATTTGGAGAAGTGGCCTCTAAAGAAGTAATTAAGGTTACCATTTTGTGTGTGTGTGGTGACAGCACCTGAAATCTACTCTCTTAGCAAATGTCCAGTATACAGTACAGTGTTATTAACTATAGCCATCATGCTGTACATCAAAACATCATGTTGTACTGCTTAAATATATGCAAGTATTATTAAAAATTTTTTAAATAAGTTTTTAAAAATAATTTAAAAAGAATCTGGACTCATTTTCCACCGCAAAACACCATCTCCCAAATTGCACAATTGAGAAATGAATGCATGCAGATTAAGCAGCCTTAGGCAAATACTCATGGGTTTATTCCTTCTAAATTTTAGACTGTTTCTATGAATTATCCCAAATAAACACAAAATAGCCAAAAAGAAAAGAAAAAAAAACACTTCTAAACAGTTATCTGCCCACTATGTCCAGTGGCAATATCAGAGAGCTCACAAGATTGTGCTGAGGCAAGCATATGATGGCAGCCTGTTAATCCTTGACTCCCTAAATATTCTCTTCTAGCATTGGTTAACCCACCCATTCCCCACTGCTTTTTCTAACAAAAGTTTTCCTCAATTCCTAGACCTCAATCCTTGGGCTGATTAAACTGCAAAGTTTAGTGGCTGTGCTTGCCTAAGAAGTGCAAACACACAGAATAGAGCAGAACCCCAGATACTGCCATGTACAGATGACCCTTCTATGGCCACTCTGTCCACAGTCATTCAAGAAATTCTCCAGCAAAACTGACCCTTGTTGCCTTCACAAACTATACCATTGTATTGGAACCTACAGTCCAAGAAAACAACTGGAAAGCTTTTCCTAAGGTTTCAATATATATTCAGCATATATAGCTTCATGTCTTTTTTAGAAGTGTGTGTGTTTCATGAGGGTTAGAAGGCTTTCATAGGCTTTTTATTATTTTTTAGGCACACATGAAACATCCTGTATATTGAAAACCGAAGACTCAAAGATCTGAAATGGGCTCAAGTGAGCTGCCCACACTTCGGGAGCTCAGTCAGCACTAGATATCTTCCTTCTCATGGGGATGCCCTTCTCATGGGGGACCCCTTTCAATCAGTGCCCCCTACTCCTCACCCCACTTTCCTTCCCAAATCCAATGCTTTCAGCCAAGCCTCTGGGACACTCCCTGAACTATGAGTATTTTAATCAAGAATACCTACGGATAAATAAGGGGATGAACTTAGCCTCCTCTTGGCCTGGGCACCTGGGTGGTGAAAGTTTATCCGGTGAGACCTCTGTGACCCTGGTTCTCAGACCAGAGACATCTTTCACCCTATGACTTGCATTCCCTCCACTTCTTGACTGCAGATTATGATTAATGCCTCTCTCCTCTGGCCCAAATTCCTTCTGCATCCTCCTCGGAGACTAGGTAGTGAGACTAGGCATGCATTTCTCTTCCCCAAACTCCATCTTCCATTCCTGGGGTGACTCTGCAGCGTTCAATTGGACAGGGCTGAGAGGGCAGCCTGTGTATAAGCTGGCCAAATTTAAAGCAGGATTTATGAATCTTGAGCGGGATTTTCATGCTGTCTATACCACCGTGAAATTATCTGCTGATTCCATTTAGTAAACAAGGCAGCAGGTTGAAGCCGTTCCCAAGTCCAGCAGAGACATGGTGTGGCCGCAATGCTAATGTGCTAATACAGGGACGAATGTGACTTCTGTTGGGGATGTGGTCTTGTCCACCCAGCATCACTCTTCTAGGGCCTAAATAGGAGGCAATTGCAGAAAGGCATGTGTGTGCACTGCTTCTCCACTCGTTACTTATGCACAGCATATATTATTCAAAATAAGCAATTATCCCAAAGAAAACAAAACTATTTGCATTTCCCAGGAGAGAATTTGCCCCATTGAGGGAGCTAGTGTCAGAAAGAGAGCAAGAAACCACTGACTAGAGCAGAAATAGTACCATATTCTCTCTGCAGGACAAAAGCCAAATGCCCCAGCCTGGCAGGCCCAGCCTTCCACATCTTGACCCTGCCCAGCCCAATTTCTTGCACTTCACAAAGGCCCAACATGTTCATTGCTCCTGAGCTGGACTTAGTTCTTATTCAAAATAGAGACAAATGTTGTAAGCACCAATGTTTAAAAAATTATGAGTGGAAGAGCATTAAAATGAAAAAAAAAAACTATTATTAATTTCATTTGTTTTTCTGTAAATTGTAAAAGACCTCCATTATTCGCTTGTTTTGGTGAAATAAATATATAGTGAGGCATTACAGAATGGATATGAGTCTTCTGCATAAATCCTCTCTAAAGCATTCTATCCAGAATGTTTTTTCCTGAATTTTTAGAGTAGTGGTTTTCAAATTTTTACAAGCAACCAGAATTCCCTGGGAAGCTTGTTAAAACACAGATTGCTGGGCCCCACCCCCAGAATTTCTGATTCAGTGGGCCTGAGTTGGGGATCAATAACTTGTATTTATAAAACATTGCCAAGTGATTCCAGTGCTGCTACTCTAGGGACCAATTTTGATACCCATTGTTCTAAAGTTGTGCTGTCCAATAAGACAGCCACTAGTCACATGCAGCTTTTGAGTACTGAAATGTGGCTAGTCTGAATTGAGATGTGCCAGAGTGTAAAATGCACATTGGATTTCTAAGCCTATACAGAAATAGAATGCAAACCACCATGTTAATAATTTGCCTATGATTATATAATGAAATGATAAAATTTCAGGATATTTTACGTTAAGTATGACACATTATTAAAATTAATTTCACCCATTTCTTCTTACTTTTTAATATAGCTACTATAAAGTTTAAAACTACATACATGGCTCACATTATATACCTATCTGACAGTACTGTGCCAGAGGATCATACACTGGCTAAGGATGGGGTATTGTCAACGTGAAATTGAAAGGCAAAGATAGATTCAAAGCATGAAACCAGATTTGATAACCTGCATATTGATTGACTATTCTAAGATCTTGGGGAAGCAAGGATCAGCCTGTATCTGGCTCCGAACACATTCTTCTGATGGGCTGACCACCAAGTCCAGAAAAGCTCCTGACCAGTATCTGACAGACCCTTGCTGTAGTCTGGCCAGGAGAGCATGCAGATAAAGAGAGGGAGGAGTGGAGGAGAGCGTGACTGTGTTCATTGGCCAGGGGTCCTGTTTCCAGCAACTTCCTTTTAAATATCTTTAAAGGTGCTTGGAAACGACTAAAAATACGTATTATTTTTCATAAAGCCTGTATAGTTACCTTTGGACAAAAAGAATTTGGATGCTTTTATCACAGGAGAGGCTAAAATAATTCTGAAGGCAAATATTTAAAGTAAAAATATGTTGTTTGCCTTAGCCCCAAATCACAAACAACAATCAGTCTCTCTTCTAAATTGATTTGGAATTCTCTATGTCAGCCTTTTTACTCTGGTTGGACTTTATCCCCCAAACTCCAGTTTACCCTGGAGATGATAGAGCAGGACTGAATTATTATTTATTTTTTTCTGAACACTAAGGTTGTAGTGTTCGGTTATGTGTATGCATACAACACAGCCGCTTTCCTTAGGGAGGGACTATGTAAGTAAAAGGCATTGTCGGAATTTCTTTATTATTCTGCATTGTTATTCCCCAAGCCTAAGCATAGAGTTTTCTCTGCTGATGCAGAACCAGAATGCACTGTTCTTACAAAGTCATTTGGCAAAGATACGCTTCAATAAGAGGGTCAAGAAACCAGCCCTGCCATATTCTTGTGTTGGAGAACCCAGCTCAAGCTAAATCACTCTTCCCTAATTTCATAAATATTCAGTTCATCAGAAGGAATTTATCCAAGTCAAACTATGTTACTCTTGTAAGTGACACAGGACAGGGGATAAGCAGGGTTGGCTTCCTCAAATCCCAAGGTTCCTACCCTGTCAAGTGATGGCATGACATTTCATTGATGTAGTTTTTCCCTTCTGCTTGGCAGTACGGTGGGTAGCCAAGAGGAACCGATTCACTTAACATAAAATATTAGCATTCGTCAGGATTTTTTCTACTCTGTGTGATTAAAGCACTGTGGAAACAAATGTAGTTCCTTAAATGAGGTGTGACTGTGCCAGCCCCAAGTAAAACCCTAGGCACAGAAACGGAGGGGGGGAGAAAAAGAAGTAGACATGGAAAATCTCTCTCATTACTTTACTATAAGATTCTTAATTAGTCCCAAAGGTTTTTCTCACTTATTTTAAAGCAGACTCAGGTAGATCAGACAATGAAATATGTGTCAATCAATCTCGGTTAGAGACAGCCACCCTACTTATACAATTTGACCCTCTATACTTGGAATTGTGAGTTGGCTAGGATTTTGCTCCATTCAAAATAGCAGGTTGGTAAGTAGAATTGTGCCAGTAAATGAGCTTTTCTAATTGAGTTCAGCCTTGTAAATTAATAAAAATTCCTGCCAATCAAACATGTGCATGTTTGCAGGAATATTATCGGTAGGTAATGGAGATAATTAATACTTCATGACATCAAGGTCTGAAATTAAAATCAAATCTGAGACTTAACTGTGATTATTAAATCTGAGAAAAATTATCTTTCAGATGACAAGTGTCACAACCTTCAGCACCTGAATTAATAACAGGGAGCGAGCCTCCAAAAACACAGTGCACACTTCTTTTTTCCTAGGTTGCAATAATTACCGCTTCATGACATCAAGGACCTGTATCTGGCTCAAGACAGTGTTGCAGATCAGTGAAGTATTGTTGCAACAGAAAACACAAATTTCCGGCAATTCATCTAGTAGCAAACTATAATCGAAAGAGTACAGGCCTGGGAGATGGGAGACCCTGGCCACAGTACTGACTTTCTGAGGCATGGATTTTTCCTTTTACTCTAGCTAAGCGTATCATTTCACCTGTCTGGCTCTTAGTTCCTTCATCATGTGAAGCTAACTTTTGCTTTGTTGAAAAGAGTCATGTAAAGATCAAATAGAAGTTTTTTTTTAAATAATTCATTTATTATTTGTTTTCTTTTATTCATTCATTCTTCCAATATGTATTGAGTGCCAGTGATTATGTGGCGTGTTGGAAAACAGAGATTAGATAAGAAAAGATAGTCCCTGATCTCAGAGGACTTCACTGCCTGGTAAGAGCATTCTCTATGCAAAGGTACAAAGACAGAGAGAAGCTTGGAGTCTGTGGGAGGTGTGTCTGGTGGCAGGAGGAGTGAGGATGGGTTGCTGGTAGGGAGACTCCCAGAGGAGATGCTGCTGGCACTGGATCTTGAAGGACAAGCATCTATTAACAGACTGATGAACATTCAAGGGAACAAGGTCACTGATCATAAATGTACCCATCATAACTAGATCGGAGCGGTTGATTCCCAGGGAACAGCTACTAATGTGCGACTATCATAGGTACATGCTGAAAACAAAAGCCTGTTTCCCAAATCACAGCTGCATTCTGGAAGGGGAGTGGCACGGTTTATAAAAAGGGAAAAATGGTAACTTGCCTGAGGATAGCCAACTAGAAAGGATTGGAACTAGGATGGCTTAACCAGTATATGTATGACCTCATTTTGTTGTTGTTGTTAAGATCCAAGAATTGCTGAGGTGAGGCCAGCAAGGACCCTTTCTCATAGGGACAGCAATAGCGCAGTTGGATTGAGGATGGATTCCAGGCCCAGAGAGGAAGCCCTAGACCCTGTAGGGAATGGAGTCATGGAGACCAGGCTGGTTTGCAGGCATGAGGAGAGGGATGGGGTCAACCAGGCGTCCACTGAACCCCCAAATGAGGGCTGTAGACTAACTTTTGACACTACCTTGGGGTCTCCGAACTGGCTTTGGTCTTGGCTTCCTCTGCCAGGACTAATCCAGGGAAGGCTATAGGCCCTTGAAAGTGAGAAAGAGAAGCGAGAGGCTGGTCCTAACAACACCCAAGGATGCCAGGGGGCGGTGAGGAAAAAGGCTATGTTCTTCTGAGTCAGGAGAAGCTCTTCCTGCCAAGGGCTAGATGTAGGATCTACACCTGCTGCTCTTTTGAGCCATACCTTCTGAAACACAGGCCCTGAGGCTTTCCCTTCTGTACAAGCTGGCTGAAACTCAGGTGGTGCACCCACACTGGTGGTTGGAATATGAAAAATCTTCCCTCCTTGTGTGTAAATAACCACTGTCCAAGCTCCCCACCTCCCTGCCCCTCCAGCCCCTCCTCCAGGAGCTTGCAGACCTCCCCTCAGGGGACCTTCAGGGCCTCTCTCCAACACTAGGCCTGTGCTATGCACACTTTTAAATATTTGAACATCACCACTAAATATAAGAACAGTAGTGGTCCCAAGAGGACACAGTTTCCCCTGCTCCTGGTCCTACTTGCTGCTCTTATGTGAAATCTCCTCTCAGTTCAGATGTGACTGATCAGAAACTGTTGGAAAACACAAGACTCAAAGTCAATGTCGGCATAGCCTACGCCCTTTCCCAGCACACACTGCTGTTTCTTACTCTCGTCTGATTAACATCCTCTATATGCTACTCTCTGGCTGAGACACGAGATGTTCAAATTATTTTAAGGCAAAGGGTCTGCTAACATACAGTTTCCTCTTTCTTCTACCCATCAGACCTCACCATTCATTATCTTGTTTCTTGTGAGCCTGTCAGATGCCGGAAGTCTAATTTGGGACATCAATCAGAACTCTGAAAGTGACAGTTGCCCAGAGCGGGTAGCACAGTCATGTGACTAAGCACGCGGGTTAGTCAGAAAGACCTGGGCTAGAGACCTATCTCAGCTTCTCGATAGATTAATGACCTTGTCCAGATAATTTCATTTCTTCACGTCCAAGCTTTTCAACTGTATAATGGAGGCATTAAGAGTATCTAACACATAAGGTTGCTGGGTGGTTTAAATGTGATCACATACATTAAATGTTTAGACTGCTTTAGTGCTAAATAAGTCCTCAATAAATATTAGCTGTTATTGTTGCTTCTTATTGCCTTTGCAGCACATTGTGTTCCAACTCTCAAAGAACAAGTATCCTGAGTCCTAATGTGGATCCTTGAAACCCAGACACAATGTTGTGGAATATCATGGAGCTGTCAGAAATAATGGGAGACTGATGAGAGAGAGGTTTGAGGTGGGGGTGCTTACCTTGTTGTCAGTCACTTCTCCTTACTGAGGACATGGCTGAGTGTTTTGACAGACACTACAAAAGCATTGAGGCCAGCTCTAAAATCTGGATTTCATGAGAGCCCCACAGAATGGGAGGTTTAGAATATGTTTGTAAAGAGGCAAACATATACCGCGGTTGAAAGGTAGCTGAATTTCCAGGCCACATCTAGTCTCCTGGGAACTTGGTGTATATTAGCATAACTAGAGAAATCATTTTTTGAGCAGCACTCCAACAGCCAGTGCTGCAATGGACTCCCCGTTAGCTCAGGAAGCCCTGGGGGGCTGTCTGTCCACTGGGTGTGCTCCAGAGAGAGATCTGGAGCAGACTACTCCCTCTTTCGGAACAATGTTTATTCCCTGCCTTATCCTCCAAGAGAAGGCATCTGTTTCTTCGATTTGTTGTTTGCAGCAAGGTGCAGCTTAGAGGGAGTGTGGATGCGCTTGTGTTTGCCATGAAATTAAATAAGAGCAATGATATAGAGCCAATGTGCACCCATAAATTTCAAGAAGGAAAATTCCAATGTGGCATGAGGATGGAAGTCGCTGATATATTAGAAGGGAACAACACTGAATCTTGTGCAAAACGAGAGAAATATAATTTCCCTGCATTATCTTGTCCTTTTCTTAATTGCCTACCAGGATGCATTCATCAACTAGCTTCCCTAGGCCCAAGCTTTCGACTTGTCTGCATTTTTATATAAAACCAGCTTGTGTTTTAAGTATAAAACACACTGCTTGTGCTATCATACCAGACACAGCAAATGGATAAAAATCTTCACTTGTCAGTTTCTAGATACAACGCACTTTGCATTTCAAGACTGGGAAATAGGCTGCAAACACGAAGCACTGACAATAAATATGGGAGTTAGGACCATCAGCTGGGCTACATTTACTGCAGAGCGGGCTCACCCCCCGACCTGGGGCTTTGTGCAACCCTGGGGTTAACAAGGAGGCCAGCCAGGTGATTCTCATCCTAGTGGCAGGCTCTGTCTCCTCATTCCAGACTTGGAATTTGTTGTTGAGAGGAGAGGGACTCTCAAGCTCCTTTCAATCCTAAAGGCCTAGAAGGAAGGCAGATTTGGAGAACGTGGGAGAACCGGCAGGTCAGGACTTGATGGAGAAGAGAACATGAAGAACACACAAAGGGTGGGCATATAAAAACCATAACATCTCCTCCCAACAATAAGTCCATCTTGCATACTCCCCCAAATGGCAGGATACAGAAGCAGATGATCGTCCCCAAACCAGAGTGCCCATAGGAAGAAGAATGCTACTTAACCTTAAGTCCAATGATCCTTGAGGTGGCAGAAGGCACACTTCCATCTGCTCGTGCTTTAAAGGGCCCTATTCTATCTTCTTTCAGCCTGCCTCACATGCAAATCATATGCAATAAGAATTTGGCACAGAAAGCCGGAAACATATGGCAGTGACTCTTAGTTCTCACACTAGCTATGTGATTTTTGGCAAATTATATAATCTCTCTTAGCCTCAGTTTCTTAATTTGTAATTTGGGGATAATAATAATATCAACCTCATAGAGCTATTGTGGTTATTGTGTTAGCTATTGCGTGTTAACAGCTTAGCATGGTGCCTGCTGTATAGTGAGCGCTCAATAAAAGTTAAGTATCATTATTAGCTTTTACTAAAATATTTGCTTTCATCCTTCAAGTTTGATGTGTCTTAGACTTTGAGTCCTTTTGGGGCTATTGCTCGTGGTTCCTTACCCACTCTCCTCTTCGTCTCATAGCCCTCTAGCAATAGCTATTCCATGAAATGAAGTTTTTTTTTAAAAAAAGCAATACTTAAATCAGTCTCACAAATGAGAATAAGTACAACTTCTTTCCCCATCTAATTTCCTCCCTTGCAGCCTGGTGCAGAGAGGAGCCCTCACAGCCCAGGTCTCCAGCAGATATTCTGGTTCGCATGTTCCATATGAAGGAAGCCATGTATTAAATTGAGATGAGCCCTTGCATTTCATCACAGAAAGTGAGTGTTGGCTTGAAATGGAGGATCAGCTCGCGGGGGTATGAGATGGTGGTTGGGATCATAAACTGCTGCTCCTGGGCAGAGGACCGAATTATTAGAACTGTTGTTTATGGCCCTTATCATTTACAAACAGGTGAACACTGAAAAAAGACTTTCAATTTCCCTAAATTAATTTTCAGTGGAGGGTTCTCTTGTGTTAAAAAGATAAGAAACTTGTATAGAATTACAGTACAAGAAGTTTACAGCTGTCTAAAGGACCTGCAAGTCTAAGGCTTTCTGGCAAATATGGATAAAATGACATTTGTCAGAAGAACTGTTACTCTTTATGACACATTCGAGAGATTGAAATGGCTTTAAGATAAATAATGCGCTAATTTGTGATCGTATCACCTGTGAACAACTACCCGGGGGAGTTCAGTAAATTTAGCTCTAAGATGCTAATTGTTACCAAAAGAAGTGGTCAGGACAGTGATGACTGGGAAGCTCAAATCTGGGGCTATACTTGTAGTTCAATCTCGAGAAGTCCTTCCCTAAAGCCAGTGTCACTTGCCAGGTAAGGGGCTCCTCCGCATTTCAACATGAAGAGGTGTCAGCTTTCTTCTCCTCTACTGACTGGTACTACTACTGCCTTACAATGTAAGCACATCTCTATCTACACATATGATTTGCATAAAACTCTGTTTATATACCTGTTTCTCCAACCTTGTATACACAATCGCCAACATACAGGTCCTCACAACCCTCTTGTATCTGTGTAATAATGATGATGGTACAAAATTTATTACAGTAGTAACTTTTATTTATTGGGTTCTTACAATGCCCAAGTAACTTACCAAGCATTTTATATAAATTAGCTCATTTTCACTTCAAAAAAATCCTACTTGATATAACACAATAACTACACCCATTCTACTGATGAGAAAGTTGAATCTTAGAGTTTGGGAACTTGCTCAAGTTCCTCTCAAGAGCAGAGAAAGGACCCCAAAGTGTATACCTTCTCTGATTCCAAAACCCATGTATTGTCCATAGTACTATCTGACACATTAATTCATTCAACAGCTCTTTACTGAGTTGCTATGTGTCAAGTCCCATGCTATACGCCTTCCTAAATATCTGCACTTCAACCATGCACGCAGCCCTCTCCTTACTTCATTCTTTGAAGGTTAGTGCCACTTGTATATTATCAGTAACACTTGAGTATGTTTCTTATAAAAAATTCTCCTTCTTCTTGTCTTTGTCATTTAAGGTAGTATTAGTTTGTCCACTCTCCCATCTATTCATCAATTGTGCCGTGATAAATTATTCTGAGACAAATTCAAATCTTACCTCAGCGTCAGGTTTCTCCTCACCATCTCAACTTACAGAAATTCCTCCCATGTTTAAGATTTTGCTATTTCACTTAGCAAGCATCAATTTGATCCATATGTCTTTTTCTCCATCTTGGGTTGTAATTCTGCATAGGATATATTTTAATGTCTATCTTGAGCACAGAACCGAGCACCCTGCTTAAGCTTGGTGAATTACTGTTGAATAATCAGATGATTAAACAAGTAACCCAAATATTACATGCTCAAAACAACAACGACAATGACAACTGCAAATGAACACTCACAATTTTTAAAAGCAAATTTTGAAGACTTTGGGGAAAATGGTACTACATATCAAAACCCAAGGAATGATTCCTATAAGAACATAGGGAATCAAAAAACGTCCAGGGGAGACTAAAGTCACCAATTCCACTTTTACATTAGGAAAAAGTCCTCTAACTGGAGGCTATAGCTTGAGCAAAGAAAAAAGCCACTTAGTCTTTTACATAAAGTGAAGCGAAACAGCTGTGTCAGCCACCTTCTCTGGGCTCGCAGAAGTCTAGAAGGTGACCCAGAGATCACAATTCATTCTTTAATTCTTAAAGACCAGATGCCCCCACAACAGTGTGGGGACAGATCTGTCTGGATGAGATGTTTAGGATTCTTTTGTGCAGGACACAGGATTGGCATTCATTAGACACCTTCCTTCAACCATTTTACTCTCATTATGCACAATAAGGGCTTAGGTTAGCAGAGATTAAAGAACGAATTATTCTAAAGCAAGAAGCTTTAGCCTCAAGACATAAAAATAGAGAGAAACTGGCTTAAATAAAAAAAAACAATGTAGGATTAGATTATGAACTTGTTCACTGAACAGTTACATGGCAATTTGCTAAGGTAATTATTACCATTAATTTGAGAGCCAATAATTATCATAGCAGTTCTACCATTTCATCTCTCATTTATTCTGAAATCCTAGAAGCAGGGTTTATTTGGGTTTTTTTCAGATACGTTGTTTGCTTGACTGGTTTAAAAGCCTCCATTCTAATGACTTTTATAATCTTAGGCATTTTTTGGTGAGAATAGCAAACTTCTCAGATAACTGTCTTAAGTTAGTGAAACAATGCACTAAGATCCAAGAGGTAATTCATCTTGGTCACCCTTCCTTCAGCAGGGCACTGCTGCCTGAAGGTTAATAGAAAAGGAGTCAGTGGCTGCCATCTTGGATCTCATTCCATTTCAATTTTCTGGTCACAAACACCGTGATTTTTCTAGCCAAGAGGGGTGAACAGGAGCATATAACTCTCCCCTTGACGCCTTTCCCTCAGGCCCTTCAGTCTTTGGAGTGCAGGACTTGGTGCTAGCTTAATTGAACCGCTGTGCTTGGCTTCTCCTCTGAAAGAGAGAGATATATAGTCCCTCTGGTGACTTGTTGCAACAGATTTCAAACTCAGCTGGATTTAACTCTCTGAATTAAAAATACCACTTGAGGTTGGGAGCCTAGTGAAAAGAGCAGCTCCAGATACTGGCATGTAAGAAAGCACTTTACAAAAGGGGTACAAAAGTTCTGGCTTCTCTTCCACTTGGCCACCACATCCTTGCATTGCTTAATTCTCTTTTTTAGACCACAATAATGGCTGGTTTCAGGCATCGGTGATCATGGTATATCTTGGTGGAACATCTAATAAATCTGTATTAGAGGCAATAAAATACCAAAATCCTTGGCTTAGAGAAGATATTAACTCCATAGTCTTGAAAGAAGACAGCTATCAGCACTAACACATTTGCTCACAATAGGTTAGAATGGGCTTATTTAAATCCAAATAGCCTAATTAGATTGATGATTTTAGAAGAAGAGCTAGAATCAAAGGCTTTCACAATCTGGAACTATAAAGTAGCAGAAGAACCATCTAATGCAACCAGTTGAATATAAAAATGAAAAAATTGAGGCCCAAGATAAATAACTTGTTCAGTTGCTCAGCTAACGGGGGGAAGGATGAAGCCAATATTCAAAAGATTTTGGGTCTTCCACATCCAAAGACTTTTTCTTTTCTCTACACAACACAGCCTCAAAGCACTTCAGGAAGCTCTGAAGTCTATTTCCTAATTATACTACACAGGAGAAGGATGCGATAGATAGGGCTTTGTACAGCCCCAGTAAGACAGGATGCTTGACTGGACCAGAAATGACAAAAGCAGCCAAACAAACACCCACACATTCCTTCCCATATTTGGCCTCAGAATCCAGCTTTCCATAATCTTCCCCTTGGGCTGGGCTAATGATGGAACCAGCTAGATAAGGATAGGTGTCAGGACCCAGAGTTTCCATGGGTCTGCATGTGGGGTTGTAACCAGAGAAAATCTCTCAACAAAGAGGAAAGGAAGTTGCCCAGGAGGCAGCAAGATCAAGTGGCAGGGAACAGACATTGATCTGGGTGGGAATTGTTATTAGCAGGGCCTCGATAGGCCCTGCTGGGCCTTTAATTCATTATTGCCCTTCCAGATCCAGGACTGAAAGACTAGCATGGAGAATATTTCAAGGCAGAGGCTTAACTGAATGTGAATTTTTCTTATTTAGTTCATAGCAATGAAACCCAACCACTTAGTAAATCTTCTAATGTCGTTCATGCCCTGTGCTTGGTGATCAATGTACAGGGATGAATGGGCCACCCTCCCTACCCCCAAGAAAGAGACAGACAAGTACAATGAGAACTTCAGAGTAATGTAGTGCCATGAAAGAAGCAGTGTGCGGTCCTGGGGAAGCAGCTAAGTGGGACTCAGTACTGGAGTACAAGAAAAAGATCTCATTCCTAACCACAATTAAATCTCCCAAATGAGGAAACGGGATGATCCCAGAGCTTGCGTCCAAGGATGAGTGAACACAGCTAAGGAGATGGAACTGTTTTACAGGAGGCCAAGTGGTCTTTCCTTCATAGACACCAGCAGGGTGATATCATGGGCCATGGTCGTCTCCCAGCATGAGTGTAGTGTGTGCCTCAGGAACGGCTGCAGGGTAACATGGTTCTGCCACCCAAAAAGTCTATAGGTATTTAAAAAGCTAAGATATGGCATAGGACACTGAGGCCTTCCTCCACAGGGGAGCAACATTGCAACAGGACCCTAGTGGGCTGGGAGCAGTATAGCTGTCACTAACAAGTGGGCATTAAACAGATTTGCAGCATGGTTTATATTTTCAGTCCATGTTTAAAAATAGGCAGGATGCCTGCAAAGGAAGGCAGCTCAATTTTATAGACACCTGCTTCTGCTATGAGCTGCTACTCTGCTTTTACCGGGGCCCTCTCTTAGACAGCTATTCCCATGTCTTATAGGTAGAGTCCCTCTATGCTCTGTATGGTGAATCACTATGAGTCAAAATCCTTTAGAGGTGAAACAGTTGAAGACAGTAAAGGAACCTGACTCTGCTTTTTGAACCTGGGCAAAGACTATTTCTTTGGGCCTTAGTTCCTCCCTGAGATCCCCTGAGGACATGGCAGATGGAGTAAGATCCCTTCCAGGGCCGCTGTAAAAAAATATTGATTCAAAGACAGCATCCAATTTTATGATTATAAAATGTAAGGAAGCAGCCCAACATCAGTGCTGCATGGGAGTGGGAGGGGAGAAAAAAGAGGGAGTAAATATGCAATGTGTCCTAAAGCTGTTTCATGTCTTCAGTGCAGTCAAGCAAGGAAAACAAAGGCGAGGCTGAATCCTTCCTCATGTGCCTTGGGCTCCATAGAGAGCATGAGATCATCATCATTATTCTGCCCTCTCTTGGTGAAGATGAGTTCCCAAAACAGAAGGGATAACTGATATGAGAGGCATAGTCTCTCCCCTGTTTAGGGAGTTCTGTGTCTCAGAATGCACCTCACTGATGAATGTCTGCTGTCTGGAGATTCTGGACCCACACAATTATTGGCCTGGCATTGCAGTGAGACTGCTGCCTGGCTGGGTCCAAAACGGCTAAGGGACATAGATAATTCAAAGTTATTTTTCTCCAGTGGAATTCCTCTGGTGATATCCACATCCTGAAGTCATAATGCATGCTTTGTGGCACTTGCACCTGAGCTCTGGCACCTTTCTTAGATATAAATAGACAACATAACGCAAGCCCAGAGACGCTGGTTGTTCTGACAAGCAAATGCTGGTGGGATGACCTTTGGAAAGCATAGTTCCTAGTGCCTCGGCCACTGGCTTACTTAGTGTGCTTCCAAAGAAACGTGATCTGTGACTTTATTTTTCATGTGGTGACATCCATGCATGCTCTAATACACATGGGGTTCCACACCTTGATCACCAGTTCAGCACTTTTCTCCTTGACACTGTGCTTCTTCCTGCCATACTTATCATGCCCATTTCCCCAACATGTATGCTTCCCAAATTCCCTGCTTTATTCCTCTCTGCTCCCTTTCACCCACCATTCCAGAATATTCACCAACCTCTACTAGCTCCATCATTTTGTTCACCCTGTTCCACTCATGTTTAATACTTTGCCTACTCTTAACCTGCCCAGAAGAATTGCTTCCTTTTTGAAATATTCCCCACTGCTACCAGATAAATGTGATTTCTCTTACTCTCTCAAACTCTGGAACTCTGGAGCTCCAGTGGTGTGCTAGAGATTGTGGGTATCTGTGCCCAATTCCACATTCGGTTAAGTCAAGTTTGGTAGCTTGAAATCAGTCTAGGTGGTGGGTGTGTAGTATTTACACCATGGAAATTGGCAAATGCTACAAATCAGAGCTTCCTGCTATGCCCAACACCAGCCTATTATGAAAAGTAAGTGGCTCAGGAAATTACATATAGGTGGCACTCGGTAAATTTTACTGAATGGATTTTCACAGGCTAAAGATAATTCTTTTTTGATCTCCGCTATACAAGATACAGTTTTTGAAGAGCAAAATATTTAACCATTGTAGGCAAAAGAACTAGGTAAAACTGTAAAGACCATCATTTGCAAGAATGTTGCTTTGTTTACAAACAGAACACATGAATTTCAATAGGGACCAAAGCATTATTGTCCTCTGCAAAGCCAACAGGCTTCCTGCTCTCCTTCAGCAGACAGGTTTGTTCATCTGAGGATAAAGGTCTCTCCTGCCAAGAACAGACTTCTGAAAACAATTGTTGGAGCCAAAAAATAACTGCGGCTCTTTATCTTTCCTTTCTTTTTTTTCCAGAGCAAGAATAGCCTTAAAAGAAATTTTTGATCCGAGATACACATTTTCTTGGACCGTAATCTTAGCCCACATGCCACCTAGTTATGAACTTCCCTTTGATGAGAAAAGCTCCAGAGGGGGAAAAATGGTTTGAATCCAATCTGGGAGGCAGAGGGTACGTGGCTCAAAAATAGTTGTGATTCTTTAGAGTCTTTAGGGAGTGAAAGAGGCAGCCATGAGACATTAATTTCTGGTTCTAAATATCCCCCAGCCTCTTATTTTTGAAGAGAGCCATATTAGTAAGTATTCATGCATGCAAGCACACAAACAAAATCTGGCTCATTTAAGTAACAAAGGATATGAAGTAGCTCACAGATTCAACAAAATTCTGGTGAACCAGATTTAGAGAACTGGAAGGATTCAAGAAAACGTGGTGGCAGGACACAGCCTAGGGGATGCCCTTGACAACACATGTGGTAGAATCTCAACACTTCTGCTACATGTAAATAATTTCTCATCTGCATCTGGGTGTTTGTGTTTCTTCTTCCAGTTTCGAAGTCCTGGGCAGGAGTCTTAGCTTAGCTGAACCTAGGCCACATGTTCCTGTGTTAGCTCACTGGTTGACCTCTTTAGGCTTCTGGAATGGGAAATGGGCACTGCCTCCCATAAGAATTTCACTCTGGGGGATGACATCAAATAAAGAGGGTGCCCAGATCCTGGGGGGCTAAAACACAAAATGATAACTACACATACAAGTGCAAAAAGAAAGAAGATAGTGAGGCACAGAACAACTCCTGATCTGCTTGTGCATTTATCTTCCAGGAAAAAAGAAGTCCTGAATGCCATCCAGTGTTGGCATTGCCATTAAGGCATATTTTGAAGATATCTAAACAATTGAAACACAACTTAATTAATTTTATAAATAATCCCTTTCCCTCACCTATCTATTAGGACAGGTAAAGTGTTTGGTGCAGCATTTGTTTACAAAGTGAAAAAACAAAAAGCGTTTGGAACAATAGATGCCTGATTTGGTCCTTAAAACCTAAACCAACTCTTGTTTTGCTTGTATACTATAAACAATGAATTAACTCTACCTTGATTTTCCCATACATCATCAAAGAGAAGTCCCCATTTTAAAGTTGTAAAAAGTTATTCAGAAAGCCAGTAGAGTTATCATTGTTGGTTGCCTGCCCCGTATTCTTGCATACTTTTGGTCCTTTCTGACAGAAGACTCTTTTTCTTTGTATATCTATCTTTACTTGCCACAGCTTGTGCCTCAGGTTCACAATCTGATTGGTCTGCACTAATCATGGCCATTTGATTCCCCTTACCAGGGATAAGCTTAGAGTGGGCATACGACCCAACTCTGGTCAATGACATTTGAAGAGGAGCCTATGGAGGCCCTCTTGGAAGACATAGAAAGAGACATGTCTGCCCCTTCACTCCCTGGATGTTATTAGGACCAGATGCGATGCTTGAAATTGCTCCAGTCACCATGCTACCAAAGAGTGAAAATATTTCTTGGGAAAGTAACCAAGTGAAACAGAGATTCCGAGCCAAATATACCTTGCACAGAGCCTACCTTACCTCTGGATTTCTTGTTATTTGAGACCATGGTTTTCCTTTTTGGGAAAGCCAATTTAAGCTGGGATTCCTTTTTATTTGCCATCAAATGTGTCCTGATGTAGCTAGTTGGAAAAATATGTTTTCTTTTTTGGGAGAGACTAAAAGGCTACTCTGCTCACAGCTTCTATTAAGAGGCAAAGCAAGACAGGGGCAGAGAGACAAGTGAATTGTTTTGCTTTTAAGAAGAAGGTGACAGCACACCCTTACAAAAAGATCATCCTAATTCTTTAGACTTAATTCAACCTGAAAAACCAAACTGCGTGATCCTCCTGCCTTTTACACATAAAAAAAGTCCATGTCAGAGTCTAATGGTCACATGCACTAAATGTGACATTCAAACTAAGTCATTTTTCAGTATTGTGATGTTTAGTCCATTTGTCACATGCATTGCAATACAAATATGAGCAACCCTAATTTCTTAGTAAGGGAAAATGAGAAAAGCCATTCCATTAAGAGGATATGTTTTAGAGAAAGAACAGATGAACTCAATTAGTTGGTTTGATAGGAAGCAGGTCCGTTGAGAAAGGGTTAATGCAATATAGTTACCATCCATTGCCTGCTAACCATATGTCCTGTGTGATTCATAATGCACCAGAATCTTGAATCTTTAAACACCCCTGTAACTTAGGCTTTATTAAACCCATTTCTCTAGGAAAGAAACCAGGTTTCAAGGAGGTTAAGTAAATTGTCCAAGACCACACAGCTAGTAGTTAACAGTATTAGAATATGAATCCAGCATGCCTGACTTAAGATACTTATTTTTTTCTACATCTTGTTTCCTAGGCTAATAAGCCCAGTGAAAAGAATGCTGGGAGAGGCTTCATTGGTCATCTTTTCTTTATTTTTCTTTTCTGTCCTCATCTTCCTTTTTTCTTTCAATTTTTCATAACATATTTAGAGACACTATGAAGGATACAAAGCTGACTCAGAACAGATTCTACTCTTGCTGTTGCACAAGAAGCTAATCCACACACACCTATAACTCAAAGTGGACATTAACAAACATTGTAAGAGAGGAACAAAGGATGATGGAAGTTTGGAGAGAAATGACTGATTCCATAACAATAAAAAATTTGCATGAGAGGAATGCAGAAGAGTGGTTCTCTATGAAGACAAGTAAAAATGTATATTACACTTAAGTATCATGAGATTTCAACTTTTAGAGATGGCAAAATCTTAGGAAGGTAACACAAGGAGATGGAAATGTCTCAGGTTCTGGAAATAGTCAATTGTCCTGGTGTATATGGGAGTATCCTAAATATGACTTCCTCCATTACACTGGATGCATCTTCCATCATCAAAGACTCGTGATCCTCAATTGATTATCACACATGCTCCCTAGGCCATTTGTAGGCAACCACCTGCCACTGAGTAGACATAAGCATCTTCTAAGATTGTTTCTGTCTGTATTCCTATAAGAGAACATATTTTGCATGAACTTTTTCCCTCTTGGGAGGAATACACAGTGTGTGAGACTGAAATATTGGTGAAGGTTTTATTGTGTTAGGGAGTTTGAGGGGGTGAGTAATATTATATCCATGTTAACAATTCTCCTGGGGGCAGGAAGATAATTTATTGTACTCCATAACTGAGATTGGAAGAAAGGGGGAAAAAGACTTAAAAGCTTCAATCAAGATAACCTTCCCTTACCCTTGAAAAGCAAGTCTCCATGTGTTTTCCTTCTACCCAGATAGCTGTGACTAAGTACTGTTATATGAATGAAGACTGGTAGATTTCAAATAGGAGGAGATAATGTTATATTTAATATGACTATATATCATCTGTGCTTTCATGAAGCTTTTCCAACAACTATTTGTTCCTTCAAAACCATGTTTGAAAACACCCTCTTGCTAGTTTTCCTATTTGTTGTCACATGGCACCATCAGGCATACGTGATTCACGAACTTTATAAATGTAAGAGCTACCTCAAGTTATTGTTTCCATATTCTCCAGGACTGTCATAAAGTCATGGACATAGACCAATTGGGATACTTTAGTAACCTCTACTTAAAGCAGAGGAACAGGTTATAAACATCCAAGACCACAAATCTAAATAAGTAAAAAAATGTAATCAATAAGAAAATTGCCAGATTCCCTATCTTAATTCAATTCAAAATATATTTAGCACAATTTAGTGGAAAACACTCTAGGGACGTAGAGGCAAAGAAGAATAGAACATAGTTCCTCAGGGAAGTTACAGTCTACTGAAGAATACAAGGTCACGGCTGAATGACTGATGCAAGGCAGAATATAGTCAGCGCTATACGACAGGGACTGTGAAGATAAGTGCTATGTGATTTAGAAGAGACGGAGGTCACGTGTGAGCGGAGAATCAGGAGAGGCTTCAAAAGCACTTGCTGCTTCAGGTGTCCCCTGGATAAATAGATAGAAAGAACTTCAACACCTAAAGGTGGGAGAAAGCATTTTAAAATGAGTAAAAGGAAGGCTGTGGGTGGGCTCCGTCAGTCTGTGTGAAGACAACATAGTGATGGAAAGATCGAGAACAGGCATCAGACAAAAATGGATTCACATCCCGGCTCTCTCAACTATCTAACAATGTGACTAAATAAAATTTAACTTCTTTAGGCCTCATTTTTTTCCTATGTGAGATGAGAATTTTAGGATGCTAAAATCAATCTGAACTAGTTTGTTTTGAATATTAAGCAAAGTGATGTATGCAGGTATTTAACACAGAGTCTGGCCAATGGGATGTCTTTTATTATTTCCTCTCCTATAGTCTCCTCCATTTTCTCTGCTTCACAAACCCAATTCTACCACCTCTAGGAAGACATAAGGCCTGCATTCATTCATTCATTCCACAAGTATTTATTGCGCACCTTTTATATCACTCACTTTCCTCTCCTAATTTCTACTGCACTATTTTCATCGTAGCAGTTACTTTGAGCACAGAGAAGTGATAACATTTTCTGTCTTCCCTAGTTTGAGAGTCTCTGTGGTCATGAGTTAGGACTTATTGGTGACCTATGGAAGTGACAGATGCAAGTACTTTCATGTGTAAACAGGAGAATCAAGGCAGGAAGCCCACCCTGGGATGAGTGGCTACCCTCTGTCCCTCTTTAGCACAGCAGGGCAAGAAAATTCCTGACTGAGCCAGCTCCGAGCTAACGTAGACAACGAACCCTAGCTGTGAGATTTAATTTCTCATTTTTGTCACTTGAAACTACTGGCATAACCCAGTTCTGGTTCCAGGAAGAACACAGCTTGGACAATATGAGAGTGTCATCAGGTGCTCACAGCCCAGTAAGGCCATTTGGAACAGAAGGAAGAATATAAATAAAAGAAACCAAGTGCATTAGCAGCTCGCTTTTCTCCATATGTTAACATAATTGTGGCTTCCCTTCTTTCCCACGTGGCCTTCAGACTCTCTAAAATGCAACATCTCAGTGTTGGGTTTTTTTTCTTCAGTATATGCTACAAAGAAAGGAGAAAGTAAGGCTATTTTTACTACACAGAAAGATGAAAGTCAAAGGGTCAGGGAGCCAGGGAAAGTATGATAAACAAAGTCACTGCTGAGAAGTCCCTGGGAGAATCCTTCACCCTGTGTGCACACTGAGCAGGTCCTGAGCCCATTTCACTAGGTCAGCTGCCCTGGAACCAAGCCTTAATGGAGATGATCATAAATATAGTTTTTGCAGGTTTTTTTTCTTTTACATCATTACACTCTTTCTCTTCCACCGCCTTTCCCCAAAATCTATATTTTATAGTATCTCTAAGGCAAGAAGGAGAAAGAAAGCCATGAATTCCCACTTTTATAGAATCAGCTATGAGAAGCCAGGCAATATGTGCCGTTTGGGGTAGAGCCCACTATATGGGGAGACCAGTGAAGCTGGTACTACCCAGTCGTTGTGTTTGCCTACCAGCCTTTAGAAAGGTCCCCCTAAAAGCTAATGAAAGCCCATGGTCTTATTGAAACAACTGATAAATATTAAAGGGGGATTGATTGAGGGGCAGAACCGTCTTCTATTGTTTCTCCCTCTGTACATCACTCTGTTGAGTCACTTGGCTGATGTATTTAAGAAAAAAATAATCTCAGGCTTTGTTCTTTGTCTTGCCCTTAATGTCTCACAAATTCATCCACTGCAGATTTATCACGTATTATAAAATATTTTCTTTAAAAGCCTAGATATTATTGAAGAAAAAGGAACAGCCAGAGTGTGAATTTAAACCAGCAGATTGCTGTTCTCCTAACCCTTGCAAAAACACCACGAGGGCAGAAGTTTTGAAGGGCTAGAGGAAAGAATATTATGGTGTGTGGGTTACTTTGGAGATTTTTGGTCTTGGATATGACACTAGAGTCTAGAACTTTAGCCAAGAAAAAAAAATGAAAGAGACAGAGAGAACTCTGCGAATGATAAACCAGGGTCAGACAGTGAAGAGAGCATAAAGGAAGGTAGGAGGTACCAAGAGCTAACGTCTCAGTCTATCAGATGCAAGATATTCAACACAGTAAAAACACCTTGAGAAGGTGGCAGCATTCTAATCACCATCTTTCTTTAGGATAATGTTGTTTATTATTGACAAACAAAGCATCCGAAAACACTTTCTAGCCAAGTAAATTCTTCACTAGAGCAAGCTTTTCCAGATTTATCACTTGATTTTTGTTGTTGTTGTTATTGCAGTTTGCTTTTTTAACTATTGT
Organism: Equus caballus; assembly: GCF_041296265.1. Taxonomy (NCBI): domain Eukaryota; kingdom Metazoa; phylum Chordata; class Mammalia; order Perissodactyla; family Equidae; genus Equus; species Equus caballus. The sequence goes on from NC_091698.1 coordinate 89,310,496, forward strand.
GATGTGCTCAGTTTGAAAGCATTTTTATTTTCACACAGACAATATATCCAAAGATCTCTGGATTAGACTCTTCCTCAAAATTTTACTCATCACCTTTGAGTTATGATATAGGAAATGCTACCATCTACCCAGGCTGACATAATGCTGAGCTAGGACATGCTCTTCTCAGCCTTTGGGTCATAGGGCTCAAGGGCACCTTTTGTACTCTCTGTCATGTTGCTTCCCTTGCCCCATACGACTTCTGGTTCGAGCTGCCTTTTGTTTCTGGCTTGATGTTGCCTAGCACGTCTTCAGTAAATAAAGATTTGGCATATTAAGGTTTTTTTCACGCTGCTGCACTCAATGAGAACTTTCTGTTGGTTCATTTTCCAGTCAGTGTCTTAAAGACTGCAGGTTAATCCCTCCTTCTTGTTAGATGCTTTATTCAAGAGCATCCTGATTCTGGAAGATTCAGCTTTCAGTGGTTATTTTTAGTACTCAATTGATTCAAGCATCTTCCAAATTCTGAAGAAAAAAATCACTTCAACCAAGAGATCCTATCAATCACAGCGTGGTTTGCATGCTTATTTAGTTGGTTAGTAATTAAAGGCAGCTAAAAATATCAGGCATGCATGAATGGTGTGATTTTTATATCTTAGCTTCTTTCCAGAGAAGATGCAAGTTCCATCAATCAAACAGTTGGTAGCTGAAGTCATTATCACTGAAATTAAGGCAATTATATACAAATGAATATTAATGAAGTATCTAGTCAAAATTAGGGTCAGTTCTGAATGTGTAAAAAGAAATTGTAGAGAATCTAGGTTCAGTGCTAACCCACTGTAAAATAACTTAAGGACACACCTTCCATATTAAACGGCCACTGTAGCTAACGGGGGGCTCCATCACATTTGTTATTTTTTTCTTTTAGAGACAAATGATTTTACATCCATATTATAGCTTTTACTTCAAGATTTCAAAATGGTCTATAAACCTGCATTTAATACAATCATACAACATTCGAATGAGAAAGAAGCACATTGATTCCAGGCATTGTGATTTTATAACTTAAAAATCTATATGACATTCATTGCAATTTACAACAACATCTTTATTTATAAAATAAGGAGACTATACCAGATAATCTCCAAGGTTCTTTTTTAATCCTAACATTCTATTGTTACAGGATTCTAATGTGGAATGAGAACATATCACTTTAAGTGCTTTATAAAAGCTAATGCTAGTACATGGTTTATAATTTGATCCTTTAGAAAGCTACTAATAGAAAAGGAATTGTGGGAATGCAAGGGGTCTGAATTTTCTAGAGAGGCCTACAGACAATTAAAGGCCCCTAAATGAAACATTCTTAATTAAAAGCTAGTAGAAGTCCCTCGACAACCAGATGTATGTCTCCAAGCATGGCTACTGCATCTCACAACTCCAGGGGCACTATTCACATCAGAGTCAACAAAAATGGCTCTTCTTGCATTGTGCAGTACACAACCTGTGCAGCCATAGATGCTGGCCATGCACTGAGAATGGACATTTGATTGTTTTATTTATTAAAAATAAATTAAAACTTGATTTATTTTTCCTTGCTCCATGCAACCTATTTAGTACACAGGAAAAAAAAAAAAAAAAGAACGAAGTAGAACTCTGTTCTGTGACCGAACATTGCAAGTGGAACAGATTTGGACTGACCAGGCCTTTGGTCAGCCACGCCTCAGCCAGAAAAATCAATGAACAGGGTCTTTCGGATGGTCTCTAAAAGGAGCCAAAACCCAAGGAGCCACTCCTGTTTCAAAATACGCAGGCCTTTAAAGCTGGAAAAGAGGAATGAGAATAAGACGAAGGCAGGCTAACTAGACTAGAAGGATTCTAAAAGGATGGATCTAGAGGACTATAGGGAAATGCAAAAATGATTAGGTGAGGCAGAGAAAAGACAGGAACAAAAGAGAGGGCATCTTAGTTCCCCACAGACGTGTGGGAAGCTGCCGTTGCTCTGAGTGAATCCCACTGCCTCATTTTTCAGGTTCTTGCAATTCTCTCAGAAATCTCAGCTGTAAGAGAAAGAAGATCACTACAGAACTGTAAGGCCTAAAATAAAAGGAAAGTCTTTGGCCTGGGGTGTTTGAAAAATTGCCACAGTTGGAAGCAGTAATATAGAGTAGATATTCTCTTATTCCGTAGAACTCTGTGCAATGCTATAGAATGATTTATCTTTGTGAAGCTGTAGCCAATATAAGGTGAAGTACTATAATTCAGCTGGTTGAAATCATATCTATATGGCTTTCCCACCAACATCAGGAATAAGGCAAGGATGTCCACTCTCACCACTCCTTTTCAACGTTGTACTGGAAGTTCTTGCTAACGTAATAAGGCAAGAAGTGGAAATAAAAGGTATACAGATTTGGAAGGAAGACATAATGCTGTATTTATTCACAAGTGACATCATTGTCTACGTAGAAAATCCAAATAAATCTACAAAAATCTCCTGGAACTAATAAGCAACTATAGCAACGTTGCAAGACACAAGGTATTATACAAAAGTCAATTGCTTTCCTGTATACCAACAAGAACAAGTGGAATATGAATTAAAAATACAATATCATTTACAGTAGCACCCCCAAAAATTAAATAGTTGGGTATAAATCTAACAAAATATGTACATAATCTATATGAGGAAAACTACAAAACTCTGATGAAATAAAGCAAAGAAGAACTAACTAAATGGGAAGCTATCCATGTTCATGGATAGGAAGTCTCAGAATTGTCAAGATGTCAGTTCTTCCCGAGCTGATCTATAGATTCAATGCAATCCCAATCAAACTCCCAGAAAGTTATTTTATGGGTATAGACAAACTGGTTCTAAAGTCATATGAGAGGAAAAGACCCAGAACAGCCAACATAATATTGAAAGACAATAACAAAGTTGGAAGACTGACACCACTGGACTTAAAGACATATTATAAAGACGTCCTCTAAAGCTACATAATAAAGACAATGTGGGATCGGAGAAAGAGCAGACAAATAGATCAGCGGAACAGAATAGAGAGCCCAGAAATAGACTTCCATAAATATAGTCAACTGATCTTTGACAAAGAAGCAAAGATAATACAATGAAGCAAAGACAGTATCTTCAACAAATGGTGCTGGAACAACTGGGCATCCACATATAAAAAAAAATGGATCTAAACACAAACCTTACTGTGTTTGTAAAAATTAACTTAAATGGATCATACACCTAAATGTAAAATGGAAAACTTTATAGTTTTATAACTGCTAGAAAATAACATAAGAGAAAACTTAGATGACCTTAGGTTTGGTGATGCCTTTTTAGATACAACATCAAAGACACAATTCATGGACGAAATCATTGATATGCTGGACTTAATTAAAATTAAAAACTTCTGCTTTGCAAAAGACAGTATCAAGAGAATTAGAAGATAAGACACAGACTTGGAGAAAATATTTGCAAAAAACACATCTGATAAAGGACTGTTATCTAAAATATACAAAGAACACTTAAAACTCAACAATCAGAAACAAACAATCTGATTAAAAAATGAGCCAACCACCTTAATGGACGCATCAGCAAAGAATATATACAGATGGCAACTAAACATATGAAAAGATACCCACATCATATGTCATCATGGAAATGCAAATTAAAACAACAACGAGATACTACAGCATACCTATTATAAGGACCAAAATCCAGGACACAGACAATACCAAATGCTAGAGAGGATATAGAGCAACAGGAACTCTCATTTACTGCTGGTGGGGATGCAAAATGGTGCAGCCACTTTGGAAGACAGTTTGGTGGCTTCTTACAAAACTAAATATACTCTTACCATATGACCAAGGAATTGTACTCCTTGGTATTTATCTAAAGGAGTTGAAAACTTATATCCATACAAAAACCTGCACATCCATATTTATAGAAGCTTTATTCATAAGTGCCAAAACTTGGAAGCAACAAAGATGAATGGATATATAAACATCCGTACAATAGAATATTATTTAGCACTAAAAAGCAATAGGATATCAAATCATGAAAAGACACAGAGGAAACTTAAATGCATATTACTAAGTGAAAGAAGCCAATCTGAAAAGGCAACAGACTGTATGATTCCAACTATATGACATTCTGGAAAGGGCAAAACTATGGAGACAAATAAAAGATCATCAGTGGTTGTGGTGAAAGGGATGGGGAGGAGAGAGGAATAGGCAGGACACAGGATTTTCAGGGCAGCAGAAATATGTTGTATGATATTATAATAATAGATATATGTCATTATACATTTCTCAAAACCCATAGAACACACAGCCCCAAGAGTATACAACCAAGAGTGAATCCTAAGGTAAATTATGGACTTTGAATAATTACGATGTGTTAATGCAGGTTAATCCTTGGTAAAAAATGTACCATTCTGTTGGCAATACTGATAACGGGGAAAGCATGTGTGGGGGCCAGAGGTAGATGGTAAATCTCTGCTCCTTCCTCTTAATTTAGTTGTAAACCTAAAACTCCTCAAAAAAATTAAGTCTTAAAACAATTACATATATAGATATATTCAGTATAACTGAAATCAATTGTAGATTGACACTTTAATAGACACTGTCCACTTGAATGAAGATTGACAAATCCTGCCAATTCTTACCTACGTATGATTGTAATAAATGTGTTTTCCTGTTTTGCCTGAACTTTAGAATACTCTAGAGAGGTGGAAAACATATAGCCCACGGTTTTTAGTTTGCAGTTAGGATTGAGAATGACCACTAAACTATAAGCTGCTGGTGAGTAAATGTTGTGTCTTATTTGTCCCTAGTCCACGCATTGTGAATTCTAGATAAATGTTTGTTTTCAATAAAAAGTTTGTTTTCTAAAATAACAATGCGTTACACAATCAATGGAAGGATAAGTAAACCGCATTCACGGTGTTGTGGTCAGTGCGGTGCTAGCGCTATTTTCAGGGTGCTGTGAAGAAGGACGCCCCAACCACAAGAGGCATCATGGTTCTCCTAATACGGAGTCCATGCACGTTTCCTACTCATGTGTTAAGAACCTACCAAGGACAGGGAGATGCCAGGGTAACTAACAAATATAAGAGACATGGCTATGGGTTTAACACGGAGCCTAGAACTTGCATTCCTCTCACTCCTCTTCCAAATTGCCCCCTCAGGAAGAGTTTGGTTAATTCAGCAGTGTGCCTCATTCAGAATATTTTTAAATGTTCTCTTTGGGAACTAAGCCACAAATACATGCATAAAAGTGATATTAAAAGAGATTCACCCTCAGCTGTCTCTTAATATCACGTTAGGAAAGAATTCCGATTGCACTCGGAAAATCCTGTGTGTAGCCAAATTCTAAATTCCAGGAGCAATTTGCTGTTTTGCTGATAGCATCTGCAATAAGCTTTCCTAAGTCATTTATATAGAGACAGTCCTTCTCAGTATGTCGAGTGATATGGCAAAGGAAGTATCACTAGGCAGTTTTAATTTTAATTCTACTACTGTGAAACAACCTGCTAAATATAAAATTTACGTGACTCCAAGGATGCTAATTCCTCCCACTTATCTACCTTTTCATTCACATATTGTATTCTTTTAGTTTTAAATAATGAATTACTTTAAAATATAGAAAAATCACAGGAAATTATATCACAGCCATTTGTGCATTCCACACCAAAATGAAAATGACATTTACATTCTGACAAATGGCTTCAGCTTTCCTTTTTGTTTTAAAAGAATGATAACTACAGATTTAGCAAAATACCTATCTCCATCTCTCCCCTTCCCTTCCTCCCTCTCTAGAGAGAATTAGCCTCCTATGGCTGAGATGTGTATCATTCATTGCTTTATGCTTGTACTATAGCCATGTTTTCGCCTCCCCCAAATTATGTTTCTGTTGGTTCATACAAATATGGGTCATGCATTTTAATGACAATAGAGTACTCCAACATAGGAACAAATCAGTGTATTCATTTATTTTATTGTGGACCAGTTAGGTTGTTTCCATCTTTTTACTACCGCAAATATGTTTGTAATGAATACTATTGCAACGTACATTTTGTGCATGTGTGAGAGTTTCTCAAGCAAACACACTTCTGAGTAGTTGGGACTGGTGGGGTACCAGATAGGTATATTTTTATCTTTACTAGATACTGCCAAATTACCCTCCATATAATTGTGTCAATTTATTCTCACGTTAGCTATGCATAAAGTTGCCTATTTCAACATAATTTTTCCAAATTTAGTTTTATCAGATTTGTAAATTTCTATAAATTTGATGGTTGTAATACTATCTCATGTTGATTTTAATTGGCATTTTTTATTCTTCTTCAAAATTCGTTTGTCTTTACATTTTACAGATGATTTTAAAGCATAATATTTATCTTATGTAAATATATATATATATATAAAAATACATATATATTTGTTTATGTGTGTTTGTGTGGAATCTATTCTGTCTTATTTTGTCCTTCTCATTTACCATAATTTCTCTCTGCTTCAGTTTTGTTTCAATATCCTCCTTCCACTGGATTACATTTTCTTTAGTCTCTTTGTTTCCATTCACTAATCTAAAAGTTATTTATTCGTTCTTTTTTCTTTTTTGTTCTGTAGCATGCTCATCAAAATCTAAAGTTAACCCCATTATCACTCTCCTCCTGAATGACACAGGGCCCTCAGACGCTTTAACTCTCACCAACCTCCTGCCAGCTTCCTTGCAGTCGTTTTCTGATTATATTATGTTTGTTTTTATCTTGCCAAATGTTAATTTTACCCTTTTTTTAAAAAAATGCATATATAAACAGAAAGTTTACTAATTTACTTGCTTCCCAATCTTTTTTTCTTTTACGTTTCACTTAATCCATCTATTTTTCAAAGTTATTATTTCTGATGTGTGTCCCTTTAGTAATGGTTTCCACAGAAGTTTATGAATGGGAAACCCTGACGTTATTTTTTGGAAAATGTATATTAATCTCCTTCACTTTATCCTAATCCCATGTTCCTTTTTTGTCGCAGTTTACTATAATCTCAAGGATGCAATGTTCTCTCTTATCTCTTTGAGGACATTAATGATAGTTTCTTTTTCTTTTCTTTTTTTCCCCCTCTCTCCATAGTCTGTTTCCTTCAAGTTGCTTCTTTCTGTTTATGTTGGTAACAGTGTTCCCTGTTGGAGGATCTCCTCAATGTCCGGCGATCCTTCCTTCTCATAATTAAGAGGAGAAGAGCGGAGAACTAGAAAAGTGACCATGAGAGCTGACGCGGGAAGGCAGGGGGTTCATTCCAAATTTATATCGGGTGATCTGGGTGACCATTGTTAGAAGTTAGACACCCACCCCACCCCACAGGATCCTCAGACCTTTCCTCTTGAATTAGCTAAGTGTCTGTGGTAAAATCTCCCAATCTTCTGTCTGGGTAAGGACATAGCTTCCACGGTTCTGAAAGCCGGGTTGGAAGAAAGGGCCAGAGATGCGTGCTCGGCATCCATTATGTACGTGCTCCTTTTTCATCCCATGGCCGTGTCTGGATTCCCCCATTTCAGAGGCCGTCCATTTGACCATCCCCAAAGAATAAACCTCCAGACTTCTTTGGGGGTAGAGATGGGTTAGTGCCCAGTGTCATGGAGTGAGGGTGGATACCCACATTCTCAAACAGATTTTACCAAATCCTCATTTTCTTAGCCATTCCTCATTTATTTCTAGTTTTAGAGGTACGTAGTGCTTGTTTGTCCTATTCTTGTGCAGGTGCTGGATTTTTTTATTTTCGACTTTATACACAATGAGGCCTATCAGAGTCACTGGGTCTGTGAAGGGGCTTTGGTATAAACACTATTTCTCACAAACCCAAGTCTTATCAACCTTCCTAGTAAAGGCTTCAAAAGCCAAAATTAACACCTGCCCCCTTCCATCCTCACGCTGGCTGGCCCAAGCATCAGCTCATGTGCCCACTGCTCTTAATTTCAGTTCCCTCTTCACTTCTGGATGAAATGCGCAAGCATTTAATTTCTTGAAGACTTCATCTACGTATTTCAAATATTTGAATAGCATTTTGTGTTCAATTTTATCTAGCTTATAAAAATGTTTGTTCTAGGTGAATTTCACAGTTAACTTAGTCTTATCATCTTCCAAGGATCATATTTCTCCTAAGAAGATGGCGATCCTTTATGGAGCGTGAACTGTGAGCCAGGGACTCTTCCTCACACCCTTCCTACCGATCAGGCATCACTGTCCACAGTTCACACACATCTCAGGAAACTGAGATGGATGGAGGGCAAATTCCTCTCTGAAGAATACCCAACTAACAGGCAGAGCTGGAATTTAAAACCAGGTTTCTCCATCTCCTAAGGCCATTTACAGTAAACCAAACAATCTCCCATGAGCATTAATAAAGGCTATGGAGATGTGCCAGCTGCCTCCAGGGTAAGGGGGTTTGAAGCCATGTTGGTGAGTGTGCACGTGTGTATGCCTGCTTCCGTGTACAGGTGCAGGTGTGGGTAGACAGGATTGAAGACAGGGTGCTATCCTGACACTTGCTTCAGGCAGCGCCGTTTTTCCCTAATTTGCTTCTTTCTCTCTGCTCATTCAACAGTGTCTAATAAACACCTGATTTCCCTTCTCACTGACTTTCTATTTATTTAGTACTTTCTGCTGAAAAACCTTATTGTGTTCAGGCAGATGAATGTCACAGCGTGCATATTGCTTTGTAACACTAGGGACTATGAACAAGATTTTACTTTGAACTGAAAAAGTAGTGAGGACAGAGAAGATGAGGAGGCTGTGCAGAGACAACACAGAAAATACACGCATGTGAATCTGTAAGTTTCCGAGACAAGCCACGCTATGAATAACATTGAACTTCTGTGGAATAAATTGTTAATAGTAAAGTTCATCTATATGTCTTTCAAAGGCAGAAATATCATCTTAAATATGCTCTTATTTCAAGGACTTATCATAGTAGGTACAGAGTAACCATTTAATACATATTCTGTTAAGCTGAAAAGGTCACAAATCGGGGAACCTTAAATTCATGCTAATATTGTATATTTTATCACATTTCCAAGTGAGTAGTGTAGTCCCCAGAAAGCACCTATTTTATTCTTCAGTCATGTTGAGCCATAGATTATACTTCCCCAAGGTATCCTGATTCCTTTCCTCCTCGTAAGAACTAATCAGGGTCATTTCTTGGTATCAGGATCTACAATTTATACCTCTGTTGCATTTATCAATGGGTCCCACTCAGTGACGTTTGCACAGTAGGTCCACAGTATGTACATCATTAATGATAAGGACTCTCGTCTCTTCGGAAAAATAGAAGACACTCTTAGTGGCTTTCTGGCTGTGAGCAGCTGGCCTAGCCGATGGGGCAGAAGGCAAAGTACACAGCCAGGTACCAGGAGGTACTAGAGGAATCCACATTATACGGTCCCTCCCCAGGCTCAAAAGAAGGATGATCAGAAACACGTAAGACTGCAGCTCTTCACATGACTCTTTGCTCACTTTTCATGTCTCCACTAGATGTCAACTCCTTATAGAAGCTGGCCATGGCAACTTTAACTAAAATAGGGTCCCCTTCCTTCTTCCTTCTCTCAGTTACTCTCTTCACACCTGCTTAGAACTTATTAGAATTTGTACTTACCTTATTTAATTGTCTTTTTGTTGATTTCAGACTGTCTTTCCTTCTAGATTGTAAGCATCATGAGGTCAAGGACCAAGTCTTTTTCACATACCCCAAAAATGAGTAGAGACTCAACGCTTATTTAATGAATACATAATTCAATGAGTCATTCTCTTTCTCCTTCCTCTTCTTTAACCCAGAAATGAGAACTGTTATTCAGAGTTTCAAAGTAGCCACTCCGCTTGCCACCACTTCACTTCCGCACTTAGCACACGCTTCCCAGGCTGCACATCCCGGGAATCGTGTTTCAGAGAGTCGTGGAGTCTCTCTGCATTTGAAATGCTCTTTCCATATAAAATCCTCCTGTGCTCTCTCTACTGCTCAGCAGCAGTTGAGAAGCAAGTCACTTGCGCAAACTCTGAAAGACTATTGATAAAAGAAAAAGGATGACATTTGCTTCTGGCAGTTTTACTCAAAGGTACGTGCTGAAAGTCAGAGAAAGATATCATGAGCCATAGGAAGTATGAGAGATCTCTGAAGAGAATGAAGGAAAAGGACATTCACAGAGTAGGGGGACTTTTCTGCCTAGCAGAAAGAGCAGCTCAGAGACTGAAAGAAGAGTGAATGGGACTTAGTGAGTGAGGCCAGGAGAGAGATGGCAGCAAAATGACTCTCATCTCTCCTGTGTCATGACCTTGAGCCTTATTGGAGCATCTGTGTGAGTCACAGTCCAGTGGTAAATAGAACCAAGACTAGGGATCACTGCAAACTCTTTCAATGATGGTTTAAGGAGGGAGCCAAGCAGGTTGTGGATGGATAAATCTGATCAAGCATATATCTAGTTTGACAAGAGACATACAAAAATAGATAAATAACATATTTCTAGGAAAGATACTCGTTGGAGAAGAAAAGGAAATTGCCCCCAATTTTTTATGTTTCAGCTGAGATTTCACGGAAAAATGCACCCAAGAAATCAGTTGACTCCCAATCAGCGTCCTAATGCAGCCATTTATAGTGCTTCATGCTGCTTCATTGCCCAGGTAATTACTTTTCATCAACCTAAAATCCGCCAGTACTTTCGGCTGGAAAAGCTAGTCTTCATTTCCCCATGTTCGAAGTTAGTTGCAAAATGTTATTGACCCAGGTCTGCTGTCATCTTCCACTTGAGTGCAGGTGCATGTGTAAGAGAGTCCTGTACATTACTTACAATCATTTTCATGGATATTTAAAAATGTACTTAGCCATATGGATAGATAAATGGATGTATAGAACAAATGGACGGATCGTTAGCAGGATGTATTTTAAAAGAGTAAGTAAATGAATGAGTGTTGTGTACCAACAATAACTTCATTTACTACATTCATTCATTAATTCAACAAACATTGAAAGTAAAATGTTATTTTTTTTCTATTTCAAATGGGCAATTTATCAGTCAGGGTTTAATTAGAGAAGCAGAATCTCTGGAGTGATCTAGACTAAAAGGTTGATTATAAGCTGTTGACTAGCAATTGTAGGAGCCAGTTAAATGGTCTGTGTAGGACCATGTCTTTGCATCTGGTACTGAGGCCTGAAGTCCACATGGCAGGGAGTCAGGAAGGAAAAATGGAAATTAAGCTGTAGAGAGAAAGGAGAAACAGGTACCATGAGATGACCTAGAACCTATGATGATGAACTGGAACCCTTATCAATTTCTCACTGCCTCCAAGCTTTCAATTTTGATGATGCAGGTTGCTTATACAAGACAGTGCCGTTCTTCATGGATCTGAACAAATTCCTGACCAGGAGTTAGAGAAGCTGAAGAAGGAGACCCAGTGTTTGCTGGAGGCTGCACGACTGGCTATTGATTCTCGTCAACAAGGTAAGCCAGCAGACCTATGACAATATGTGCTGGCTTCATTAGCACCTGAACCCTCTGAACACAAAAATGGCTTGCAGAAATTCCTCTTGTGGCTAGTTCTATTCCAGAACCAGGCACTAAAAATTCTGGTAAATGAAATGATGACACCCAGAGTGAAGCCTAGGCCAGAGGGGAATGGGACATGTCTTGGGAAATAACTCTTGGTGAGTACTGAGTCCCTGACTCCTATTCATCTCAGCCAGGAATGTTTACCTTTTTATATTATGTGAGCCAATAAACATTTTTTTTTGCACTTAAGCCAGCTTAATTTGAATTTCTTCTACTTGAAACTTAAAGAGATATGATCAATGCATATATTGCATGATAAGGTGGAGTTACTCGGTGTGGGATGTAACTGGAGGAAGGTAATGCAATTATAAAAAGAACTGTCTAATGTATTTACATGCTCAAAACAATGAATTAATGAATGAATGAGAGGTTCAAAAATGAGAAACATCATGGTGTATATGTGTGTGAAGTACAAGGTGATTAGTATTGACTTTTTCCCAGATAATTCTATATGCATGGAAAAAGCTTCCAAATGACGTGGGCTTCATTGTAGTTCCAAAACAGACTTTAAAGCACAATTCTCCTGTCTCTTGTTATCATCACAGTGATTGTAGAAATTTCCAACAGTACAAAGACCAAGGCACCTGTGTCTAGTTTATGTATTTGTTTGCCTTTAAATGCTCAGCAAAGTGCCTAGCATCACTGTGGACCAATAATTAAAATAAATTAAGGTAAAATTAATCTAATTAAATAATTCAGAACTTAAAGCTAATTCCTCTTGTGCTATCAGTTCTGAGATTCCAGGATTCCATAGTGCTGGGGGATGAAAATGAAGTTCCAGAGAATCCACAATTGATTTATTGTCCTGAATTCCATTTCTCCATTCTTACATGCTAGTGTTGAGTCAGGATTCCTTATGTTCCATAATGGAACCCCCTGGAGACACACTCTGCAGCAGTTTTGACCATTTGTTTCCCTCTAGTAATTCATTAGAGAAAAGAAAGATCTCTCGATGTATTCTCTCAAAAGGTTTAAAGGGAAAAAGTTATTCTCAGCACCTGTAGAAGGTGCTGCCCATCCCCTGATTCCAGTTTTGCCAGCTAGGGAATATATTTAATTATTCTGTAATCTTGTCTCTAGACAAAAGACAGCAAGTAGCTTTGAATAGAGGGATAAATGAAGAGCATTTAACAGACGGTGCAGATTGCATGTGCTTGGAAATGCAGGTCTTTGGGAACCCAGGGCCACAGGGCTTTTCTTCTAGGGCTGCATGAAGGCTCCCAGGCATATGAAGAAGCCAAGGAAAAACACAACCATTTTCATCCACAACACATATCCAGCTCTTTGCTATGACTTTTCTTGTGAGGTTGTTTAAATTAATTTTCTTTAGGGTATCAGTTAGATAGGCTAGATGTGTTAGATAAAGCAGAAGACTTTATTCACAGTGGCTTAAGCAAGAAGAGGCTTATTTCCTTACATAACAAGAAGACTATAGGTAAGAGTGAGCATCTGTTCAGAAGAATAATATTTTTAGGACTGGCACTCCTGTGATTGTCTTGACATTTTTCTCGCTGTTGGTACTTTAAGGTTGCAAGATGGCTGCTGAAACTTCAAAACTCATGCTCATGTCAGGAAAGAAAAGGGGTGGGAGGAGCCGTACCAGATGCATTTATTTACACTGATTCTTAAAAGCAAGCGTCTTCCCAGAACATCCAGCAGATTTCATTCACTTATATCTCAAGGGAAAGATTATGTCACATGGCTACCCATATGGCATGAGAGGCTGGCGTTGTGTCTGTAAGGAAGAAGGGGTAAATGAATACTGGGTGGACAGCCAATGGTTTTGGCTATATTTGCCACAATGGTGATAGGTGCCTTGAAAGCAGGAACCAAGTTCTATACTTCTTTCACACATTATCTTTCCACTTTAAAAATTTTTTCATATCTTCATTTCATTTCTCTGACCACAATTGTGAGCAAATTGTCTTGTGATACCTGATGACTCATTTAAATTAAAATGAATCAGCATTAGACATAAAGGCGCTAACACATATAATGATTTAATTGGCAATTAGGTAAATATAGACATTTCCCAGTATAAGATTCATCAGATAAGCTGGGAAAATTAAAAGAAACAAATAAACAAAACAGCGACAACAACAGAAGGCCCAGATCTATGCAAAACTTGGAGAAAAAAAAAAATTTCAGCATACAGGAGGGGAAAACAAATCTTACCTTATAAAGAAAAAGAAACGTATTGGTATAAATGATCTTAAAGACAGTGGAAGAATATCAAGATATTTTTAAGGGAGTTAAGAAGAGTAGAGTTCTTCAGATGTTCTTTTCCTTGACACTGATAAATATAGAAATATAAGCTTAAGTATGTGCGTTTGAAACATATAAAAAGCTACCACTAGAATCAAAATGTGCTGTGCAATTTTCAAGCTAGAAGAAGAGATAAGGAAGAACAAAAATTTAAACAATAGTAAAAAGAGTAAATTTCTAAAAGAGCATAGAAACAGAAAGCAAAACACAGTTTGGACTTGGACTTTCAATTCCAGTTAGTTGTTTCAGTCAAGAACAACTAGTGAACTTTGATAAAACAGAAAAATATCATCCATATGAAGCTTGTGAGCTGACGAAACGGTCGGCATTTGAGGGTCCAGGAGAAGAGAAAGGTAGAGAGAATGAGGCAGCGCCCTGTAAGCCACTTTCCTCTTCGTGGTCTTTTCTAATTCTTGGGGGCAAGAGGATGGCAAACTGGTCAGAGGGCCACAGCTAAGAGATTAATATTTACACATCTTACAGAGCAGGAGAGAGAATCATTGGAGCAGCTGGGGCCAAGAGGGAAGGCAGGATATGAGAGGCCAAGATTCCAGAAGAAAGGGAGATGCAGAGAAACTAGCCCAAGACTGGTGATTCTCCTTCGTGAGGCATTTGCTGAATGTCAAGCTATGCAGGGTAGAAGGTAAGAGGCTAAACAGAAAACCACTGAAATGTGGAGCTTGGTTTTTGGCAGTCTCATTGTACTGAGGAGAGAAAATCAGAGCCCAGGGCCTGCCAAAAACAAAGGCCCTAGTAAACATCCTAGTCTCACAGCTGCAACCCAGAGAACTACATCCTAGGAGCATGGATGAACCACAGATAGACTGCGACTTTCAACCCAGCCACAAGCAGTGCCTGATTGGAATAAGGTGATGTGTTTCCATTTGTGCCCAGAGCAAATACGGTAAACTCACTCTGGGCAAATACGCAGTGTCAAGAATTCAATAAAAAATTAACAAGCACACTGAGGAGATATATATATATTTCATGACCCACCCATTCCACTTATGTCTTGTACACTGAAAGAGATGTTCAATAATGTTTGTACAAGTGATATTTATAATAAGCCCAAATTAGAAAAACCTCAAATGACTTTCCATTGGCGGTAGAATGGATAAATACATTTTGTGACAGTCAGAAAATTAACACTATGTAGCAAAGAGACTACAAACTTGCTTCTTGCAATACCATGGAAGATTTTCACAAAAAGAAAATGAACAAAAGAAGCTAGATGCAAAGATTACATACAAAGATTATATAGAATTAATTTTATATAAACATCAAAACAGGCAAACTGCTCTAGATTGAAAGTTTGTGCCTCCCCGAAATGCATCTGTTGAAAGCTAATCCCTAATGTGATGGTAGTTTGAAGCAGCCCTTAGGGAGGTGATTAGGTCATGAGGGTAGAATCCTGATGAATGGGGCTGTCCCCAGAGAGCTTACTCACCCACTTCTGCCACGTGAGGACACAGCCAAAAGACCGCTATGAACCAAGAAATGGATCCTCACCAGACACAGAATCTGCTGACACCTTGATCTTGGACTTCCCAGCTGCCAGAACTGTGAGAAGTAAATTTCTGTTGTTTGCAGGCCACCAGGTCTATGGTGTTCCAATACAGCAGACACTAATCTATGGTGATGGTAGTCTGAATGGCCACATTCAGGGGAACTAATGACAGGGGTGGGACAAGACAGGGGTTCTTTTAAGTTCTATATCTTAATCCGGGTGGTAGTTACATGGGTATACTCACTTTGAAACATGTCATTCAGTTTTATACTTATGATTTGTAAATTTTTAAATTTTTTTCATTAATAGTCCACAAAAGGGGATTCTTCCAAGATGGCGCCGTGAGTAGTCCTCTTTGTCTCTCGCCCTTCGAGTCTACAATTATTTGGACACTTATCGCTTGACAAAGGATATCCAGACAGCATCTCAGGACGTCTGAGACACCCACGCGACTATACATCGGAAGGCGGACGGACTTTCCTCCGGGAGGATGTGGAAATAGGTGAAAACTCTCCGACCCCGACGGGCAGCCTAGTACCCGCAAGCGGCTTTCTTCCAACGGACGCCCCCAGAGGATCCACACACATCTAGGGCAGGAGCGAGAACACAACAGAGGAGCGACGGTGGAAACAGGTGACCAGAACCCTACTTAAACCCCCCGCAATTACTCCTAAACGCAGAGGGAAACTTTGGAGTTGCACACCTGAGCCCGCGGGGAGAGTCTCTCCCCGCCATTGGCGGGGAGACCCGGCCTGGTGCTCGGGGCGCCCGGAGGGTCCCAGAGAGAGACACGGTGGGCACGGAGGTCTCCCAGCTGCCGTTGCCCGCCCCGTGGGACTAGGGATTGCCGGAGATCTCGGAGAGGACCGGGGCGGGGGATCTTTCAAAGGCGGGTCCGGCGACCCGGTGGGGAAGCGCCGGAGCTCCGCCAGGCAGCAGACAAAACTCTCTGTCTGCCGGTAGCAGAGGGGCCACGCTGAGCATTCAGAGCTCCCGGCAGAGGCCCGGACAGAAGCCCAGAGGGCGGGGCGACCCCCAGCTGCCGTTGCCCGCCCCGTGGGACTAGGGATTGCCGGAGATCTCGGAGAGGACCGGGGCGGGGGAATTTTCAAAGGCCGGATCGGCGACCCGGAGGGGAAGTGCCGGAGCTCCCCCAGGCAGCAGACAAAACTCTCTGTCTGCCGGTAGCAGAGGGGCCACGCTGAGCACTCAGGGCTCCCGGCAGAAGCCCGGACAGAAGCCCAGAGGGCGGGGCGACCCCCAGCTGCCGTTGCCCGCCCCGTGGGACTAGGGATTGCCGGAGATCTCGGAGAGGACCGGGGCGGGGGAACTTTCAAAGGCGGGTCCGGCGATCCGGTGGAGAAGCGCCGGAGCTCCGCCCGGGCAGCAGACAAAACTCTCTGTCTGCCGGTAGCAGAGGGGCCACGCTGAGCATTCAGAGCTCCCGGCAGAGGCCCGGAGAGAAGCCCAGAGGGTGGGGCGACCCCCAGCTGCCGTTGCCCGCCCCGTGGGACTAGGGATTGCCGGAGATCTCGGAGAGGACTGGGGCTGGAGAGAGTTCCAGAGACCCAGCTTAGTAGCCTAGGGGGAAACCCTACAGGCTCACAGAAGCCTTAGGGAAAGCCTCTGCACAGCACCAGTAGAAGGCACCCAGCCGCCAGCCACAAGGCTGGAAGACCCCAGGGCAAAAGCAGCATAGCTAGGTGTACTAACCACAGACTGTAGAAGATGCCAATAGCTCTCCTGCGACCCATAGAGGACAAGTGAGATTTGGTGGGTGCCGACAGCAACCGAGCGACAAATAAAAGTGATCCCACCCCTGGCCGCTGGAAAAGCCCATAACACCGGTGCAGACCCCAAGGAGAGAGCGCATCTAGGTGGGCAACAACAGTAGGCACCTGCAGTCTGAAGCCCCCCGTGACGGCCCCCACGGCAGAGGAGGGAATCCAAAGGGCCACTGTGGCTACGAAGAGGGGCCCAGGCCCAGTTAGCAACTACGGACAGGGTTCCTGGTTGGTGAAGTATAAACAGCTGCTCCCCCCACCGCAGCAGCTGAAACAAGTGAAAGGAGCAACTAAACTCTATCTCCATGCGGAGGCACAAATCAACATCATCAAGCAATATGAAAAAATACATCAAATCTCCAGAACAGAAAGAAAGTAACAAATACACAGAAAACAATCCCAAAGAAAATGAGATATATAACCTAAATGATGATGACTTCAAAACAGCCATCATTAAAATACTCACTGAGTTAAGAGAGAATTCTGACCGACAACTCAACGAGTTCAGGAGCTATGTCACAAAAGAGTTTGATACGATAAAGAAGAACCAAACAGAAATACTGGAAATGAAGAACACAATAGAGGAGATTAAGAAAAATCTAGATGCTCTGAACAGTAGGGCCGATAATATGGAGGAAAGAATTAGCAATTTGGAAGATGGCAATATAGAATTGTTGCAGGCAGAGGAGGAGAGAGAAGCAAGACTTAAAAGAAATGAAGAAACTCTCCGAGAATTATCAGACACAATTAGGAGATGCAACGTAAGGATTATAGGTATACCAGAGGGAGAAGAGAAGGAGAAAGGGGCAGAAAACCTATTCAAAGAAATAATGGCTGAGAACTTCCCAAATCTGGTGAGGGAGATGGATCTTCAGGTGACAGAAGCCAATAGATCTCCAAACTTTATCAATGCAAGAAGACCAACTCCACGGCATATAGTAGTGAAGCTAGCAAAAGTCAACGACAAGGAGAAAATATTAAGGACAGCCAGGCAAAAGAAACTAACCTACAAAGGAACCCCCATCAGGCTATCAGCAGATTTCTCAGCAGAAACTTTACAGGCTAGAAGAGAGTGGAATGATATATTCAATAATCTGAAGGACAAAAACCTACAGCCGAGAATTCTCTACCCAGCGAAAATATCCTTCAAATACGATGGAGAAATAAAAACTTTCCCAGATAAACAAAAATTAAGGGAGTTCATTGCCACAAAACCTCCTCTTCAGGAAATCCTCAGGAAAACCCTCATTCCTGAAAAATCCAAAAAAGGAAAGGGACTACAAAACCAAGAGCAGAGGAGATAAGTAGAAGGACAACAACAGAGAGTAGCAGCTCTACATCAGAACAGATTAAACCATGGGACGAGAAACAAAGGAAACTGAAGAAAACCGGAAAACAAGACACAAAATGGTAGTGGTAGGCCACCACGTCTCAATAATCACTCTAAATGTAAACGGATTGAACTCCCCAATCAAAAGACACAGAGTGGCAGGATGGATCAAAGAACAAGATCCAACAATATGCTGCCTCCAGGAAACACACCTCAGCCCCAAAGACAAACACAGACTCAGAGTGAAGGGATGGAGAACAATACTCCAAGCTAATAATGAACAAAAGAAAGCAGGTGTCGCTATACTAATATCAGACAAGGTAGATTTCAAAGCAAAACAGATAAAGAAAGACAAAGAGGGACAGTATATAATGATAAAAGGGACTCTCCACCAAGAAGACATAACACTTATAAATATATACGCACCCAACACAGGAGCACCAAAATTTGTAAAGCAACTCTTAATAGAACTAAAAGAAGACATCAACAACAATACAATAATAGTAGGGGACCTCAACACACCATTAACACCAATGGACAGAACATCCAGACAGAAAATCAACAAGGAAATAATAGAATTAAATGAAAAATTAGACCAGATGGACTTAATAGATATATATAGAACACTTCATCCAAAAACAGCAGGTTACACATTCTTCTCAAGTGCACATGGAACATTCTCAAGGATTGACCATATTTTGGGAACCAAAGCAAACATCAATAAATACAAGAGAGTTGAAATAATATCAAGCATCTTTTCTGATCATAACGCTATTAAACTAGAAATCAACTACAAGAAAAAAGCAGAGAAAGGTGCAAAAATGTGGAGACTAAACAACACGCTTCTCAACAAACAATGGATCATTGAAGAAATTAAAGAAGAAATCAAATATTATCTGGAGACAAATGAAAATGAGAACACGACATACCAAATCATTTGGGATGCAGCAAAAGCAGTCCTAAGAGGGAAATTCATCGCAATACAGGCTCACCTCACTAAACAAGAAAAAGCTCACGTAAGCAACCTCAAACGACACCTAACAGAACTAGAAAAAGAAGAACAAACAAGGCCCAGAGTCAGTAGAAGGAGGGAAATAATAAAAATAAGAGCAGAAATAAACGATATTGAAACAAAAAAGACAATAGAAAGGATCAATGAAACAAAGAGTTGGTTCTTCGAAAGAATTAACAAAATTGACAAACCCCTAGCCAGACTCACCAAGAAAAGAAGAGAGAAATCGCAAATTAATAAAATCAGGAATGACAGAGGAGAAATCACAACAGATACCAATGAAATACAAGAGATCATAAGAGAATACTATGAAAAACTATATGCCAACAAATTGAACAACCTGGAAGAAATGGACAAATTCCTAGACTCCTACAATCTCCCCAAACTGAATCAGGAAGAAATGGAGAATCTGAATAGACCAATCACAAGTAAGGAAATAGAAACGGTAATCAAAAACCTCCCCAAAAACAAGAGTCCAGGACCAGACGGCTTCTCTGGAGAATTCTACCAAACATTCAAAGAAGACTTAATACCTATTCTCCTCAAACTGTTCCAGAAAATTGAGAAAGATGGAGAACTCCCTAACACATTCTATGAAGCCAACATCACTCTGATCCCCAAACCTGACAAGGACAACACAAAGAAGGAGAACTACAGGCCGATATCACTGATGAACATAGATGCAAAAATCCTCAACAAAATTTTGGCAAACCGATTACAGCAATACATCAAAAAGATTATACACCATGATCAAGTGGGATTTATACCAGGGACACAGGGATGGTTCAACATCCGCAAGTCAATCAACGTGATACACTACATTAACAAAATGAAAACCAAAAACCACATGATCATCTCAATAGATGCAGAGAAAGCATTCGACAAGATCCAACACCCATTTATGATAAAAACCCTCAGTAAAATGGGTATAGAAGGAAAGTACCTTAACATAATAAAGGCCATATATGATAGACCCACAGCCAACATCATACTCAATGGACAAAAGCTGAAAGCCATCCCTCTGAGGACAGGAACAAGACAAGGGTGCCCACTTTCACCACTCCTATTCAACATAGTTCTGGAGGTGCTGGCCAGAGCAATTCGGCAGGAAAAAGAAATAAAAGGAATCCAAATAGGTAACGAAGAAGTAAAACTCTCGTTGTTTGCAGACGACATGATCTTATACATAGAAAACCCCAAAGAATCCACAGAAAAACTATTAGAAATAATCAACAACTACAGCAAAGTAGCAGGGTATAAAATTAACGTGCATAAATCAGTAGCATTTCTATACACTAACAATAAACTAACAGAAAAAGAACTCAAGAACTCTATCCCATTCACAATAGCAACGAAAAGAATAAAATACCTTGGGATAAACTTAACCAAGGAAGTGAAGGATCTATACAATGAAAACTACAAGACTCTCTTGAAAGAAATAGGCGATGACATAAAGAGATGGAAAGACATCCCTTGCACATGGATCGGAAGAATAAACATAGTTAAAATGTCCATACTACCTAAAGCAATATACAGATTCAATGCTATCCCAATCAGAATCCCAAGAACATTCTTCACAGAAATTGAACAAACAATCCTAAAATTCATATGGGGCAACAAAAGACCGCGAATTGCTAAAGCAATCCTGAGCAAGAAAAACAAAGCCGGCGGAATCACAATCCCCGATTTCAAAACATACTACAAAGCTACAGTGATCAAAACAGCATGGTACTGGTACAAAAACAGGTCCACAGATCAATGGAACAGAATTGAAAGCCCAGAGATAAAACCACACATCTATGGACAGCTAATCTTCGACAAAGGAGCAGAGGGCCTACAATGGAGAAAAGAAAGTCTCTTCAACAAATGGTGCTGGGAAAACTGGACAGCCACATGCAAAAGATTGAAAATTGACCATTCTTTTTCTCCACACACCAAAATAAACTCAAAATGGATCAAAGACCTAAAGATTAGGCCTGAGACAATAAGTCTTTTGGAAGAGAATATAGGCAGTACACTCTTTGACATCAGTTTCAAAAGAATCTTTTCGGACACTGTAACTCCTCAGTTGAGGGAAACAATAGAAAGAATAAACAAATGGGACTTCATCAGACTAAAGAGCTTCTTCAAGGCAAGGGAAAACAGGATTGAAACAAAAAAACAGCTCACTAATTGGGAAAAAATATTTACAAGCCACTTATCCGACAAAGGGTTAATCTCCATAATATACAAAGAACTCACACTGCTTAACAACAAAAAAACAAACAACCCGATCAAAAAATGGGCAGAGGACATGAACAGACATTTCTCAAAAGAAGATATGAATATGGCCAATAGACACATGAAAAGATGTTCATCATCGCTAATCATCAGGGAAATGCAAATCAAAACTACACTAAGATATCACCTTACCCCCGTTAGATTGGCAAAAACATCCAAAACCAAGAACGACAAATGTTGGAGGGGTTGTGGAGAAAGAGGAACCCTCATACACTGTTGGTGGGAATGCAAACTGGTACAGCCACTATGGAAAACAGTATGGAGATTTCTCAAAAAGTTAAAAATAGAAATACCCTATGACCCAGCCATCCCATTACTGGGTATCTATCCTAAGAACCTGATATCAGATATCTCAAGAGTCCGTTGCACCCCTATGTTCATTGCAGCATTATTTACAATAGCCAAGACGTGGAACCAGCCTACATGCCCAGAAACTAATGATTGGATAAAGAAGATGTGGTATATATACACAATGGAATACTACTCAGCCATAAAAAAAGACGAAATTGGCCCATTCACAACAATGTGGATGGACCTCGAGGGTATTATGTTAAGCGAAATAAGTCAGTCAGAGAAAGACGAACTCTATATGACTCCACTCATAGGTGGAAATTAGTATATTGAGAAGCAGATCTGATTGGTGGTTACCAGGGAAAAGGGGGGGTGGGGGGAGGGTACGGAGGGGGAAGTGGTGTACCCACAACATGACTAACAAAAATGTACAACTGAAATCTCACAAGGTTGTAATCTATCATAACATTAATAAAAAAAAAAAAAAAAAAAAAAAAAATAGTCCACAAAAAAAAACAACCACCACCATATATATTATCAAAATAAATGAAAATAAGTTGAATCCTTGTAACAAAGGCCAAAAGTGAGATTAGTTTAAAAACATTCAATTTACAGCTGTTGTAAGAATCACACTCAAATCAAAATAGCAAAAAAGGATAATAATAAAGAAGTGGGCAAACAGTGGGAAAATGCCTAAATGTAGACATTTTGTATTTACAGCAGAGACCGTGGTCTTAAAAATCACACAAAAAGCATTAACTCTGAAAAAGGAAATTATTTAATATAAAAGATAATTCATAATGAAGATACAGTTGTCATGAATCTGTGTTCTGAGGTCACAAATTCCAGAGAATATAAGAAAAACTTAGAAATACAACCAACAAGATGAAAAAGAATAATAGTTTTGGCGAAAGACTGACATATATTGTTATTTTTTTTACAGCTCAGTTAGAACACAATAACGGATATAGTGTTAGCATAATACAATTAAAATATTAAATCAACTAGATGATATGAAAATGTGGCACTTATATAGAACAAGCATTTCCTAACAGTGTTCCAATACATTTACAAACAAAACATCACAGTTATAATCATAAATTTTCTATTCACAATGCAACAAAACTAGGAATTTGGTATAAAATGCTAAAGAAAATTAATCTAATCACTGGGAAATAAAAACAAAAACCTCTGCTAAATAATATTTGGATCCAAAGCTTAATCAAAGCTCCTATGACAGGTTATTAAAATGAACTACAATAAGATTTTATGTATCATAGTAATCTCATTGTAGCTATTTAGTCACTTATAGGCATAGTTGAGACTTTATAAAAAGCAAAAGTCATTTACTTAATTATATTTTTCATTAAATAAGAAATAATGAAATTAAATGAAATGAATATTCAACTCCAGAAACTAGAAAAGTTGCAGCAAAATAAACCTAATCAATTCATAAGTATTAAATTAGAAAATAGAAAAAGTTTTAAATGTATCTGAAAACTTTTAAAATTAAAAACCAATAATATGTATGCAACCATATCAAGTCTATTAATGAAAGACAAGAAAAAGAAAATATAAATATGCAACATGATGAGTGCCAGAAGGCATAAAAGTCATAGTTCTCTAGGAGACTGCCTGATCAGGCTGCTGTTACTCAGAATGAAGATTTGTGAAGAGCTCGTCTTTTCTTCCTTCAGTCTGATCAATCCGTGCCAGACATAGTGGAATTCTTTTACCTTACTGGAAGATCATCCCCTTCTAACACTGTGGTGGATTTTTCCCTATTGCTATTTTAATAATTGTGTCAATGACAGGGTTTTGTTTTGTTTTGTTTTTCTTTGTTGTTGTTTTTACCATTGCAAGGCCTGTTACCAGCTCTCTTTGTTAGTTTCCAAAGGAAGGTTAAAAACACAAGGGGCGATGGCAATGTGAAATCAACATGCTACTTTATTATTAGGGTTACTTTATTATTAGTCAAATGTGTACCTTGTACAATACAGGACTTTCCAAAACATGTCTGGAGTACTGGCTTAATCTCAAGGCCTGGCCAAGTCCTTCCCCTAAAGTTCGCTATCTTACTACTGGCCATGTCCTGGAGAGCAAGGATCCCAACACCTCAGGAGGGAAGAAAAATAGAAAACTGTGAGTGAACAAGTTACCCTAGTCTTGAGTCTTGAGCAGAACCTCTTACAGAGGATATAGCACCTGCGTGTATATATATCCTTTTAGCTCTCATTGACCTTGCCTATTGGTAAACAGAACTTTACCAGCATCATGGCATCTGAACAATACGATAAGCAACTGCACTCAGGGAGGTGGGCTGCTGAGAGAGGAAGAACACGGCTTCCAGCTGCACAATCGTTTTCTCCCAGATGAGTGTGGCCTGAGGCAGAAGGGGTTACACACAGGCGAAGGAATAAATACACCTCTTGCCACAATGTCAAGGGACTCCAGGAGCAAGAATGAAACCCTGGTCCTGCCATGGTTAAAGATGTGGCTGTGGATTTTCATCGGCTCCTCCTGATGACTTATAGGATATGCATAATCAACCTGATTTGGCTAACATATGTTAACAGTTCCTAATGATTGCTTAAGAAACAGTGACTCTGCTATGAGAACACTTTATAAAAGCAAATTTCTTCACTTGAATAGAGAGTGCCTCAAGAACAACATTTTTCGGAGCCTTGATACAGAGTAGTTAGTTAAGCCCGCTGTATTTTTATATATTACTGTGAAAAACAATTAGTTCTTTTCAGTAAATGAAAAGGCATCTACAAAGGAAATTCTTTAGAAAATAGTCCGTCGACCAAAGCCTAAGGGAATTGAAGGGAAAAGAACTGTTGTAGAGGATTTAGAAAGATGTTTTTTCTACCTCCAATTAGAAAAACAATATATTTACCCTTGGTCTTTACTGTTGAGTGAGATCATTGGTTTTCCTCTCAGTTCTATTCCCCAAAGATTTTCTGGGACACAGAGCACTGAAATTATGAAGATGAATGAAAACCCTGAAGTTTGTCAGAGACAGATCTATAAGCATGTGTAATTCATCTTGTGGTTTCTTCTACTGAGACTTTATTGCAAGGATTTAAAAATATCAGTGAGAATTCTGGCATGTGGAGTCATCAACCAGAAATAACTTTGCATCAAATCCCCAAATGGTCTTTCTGATTGGCAGGCGTGCACAGGCTGAGAAGTAGCATTTCCTCTTTCTTACACTTGCTCTGCCCTTTATATAAAGGAGGCAGCAGTCCTAACTAAAACTCTTGAAAGTCATAGATCATAATGTGGATTCAGTTCCATATCAGTGGCAGATTCCTGCACTATAGATAACAGGTAAGTTATAAAGGACTTCCTGGCTGTCTATAGTAGAGAAATTTAGAATATAAAATTTTAGGACTAATGGAACTTTAGGAACTATCCCACTCATGGTTAATTCTCTCATTTCGCCAAAAAGAAAACTAAGATTAAACAAACTTACAAGTTTGGACAAACACCACAAAGCTAAATGGAACCTGCAGAATTCTTGACTCACAGAAGTTATCTATCTATTGTATCAATATGTTTATCACGCTCAGCATGATTTTTTTATTAATTAAATATATCACAATGCATTGCTTGATTGTTGCTAAAAAAAATTAAAATCTTTGACAATCTCTGGAACATGGGAATATACCAGAAAACACAGGAAACATACTGTCCAGATTTTCGGAAGAAAGTAGAAGATGCACCGTGGAAATATCTGTTTGGTCAGTTCTTGCCAATTGCTTCAAAGATATGAAGAGCAAGACGGTAGTGACCTTTGGTGAATAATATAGAGAAAAAAACATCAGGTCGCACTAACTTTGTTTCCTCATTATCCAGCTGAGGGCTGTTAAAATAGATATACCTTGATTTTAGAAAAGCATTGAAAAAGTTTCTTTTTTTTAAATTATCTTTTCTTTGATAGTATGACAACATGTTAGCCAGAGCACACATTTGTTTGTGAGCTGGTTTTATAATTGCTTGAACAACAAGCTCGAGGTGGCTTCACTTACTGGCTGCTTTTCAGCCTGGACAAAGCTTCCAGTAGTCCCACTCAGGATTCCTCCCTCAGCTCTATTTGGTTCAATATTCTCAGCCCATTAGCTGACAAAAAAATGTAGAATGTGTGTTTGTCAAATGGAATCCTTGGTAAAATTGGAAGGAGGCACTTAGTATCGTCAATGGAAAATCAGAGTTCAAAATTATCTTGAAAATTTGTAATGTTCTAAGCCAATAAAATGAAATCTGACACTTATAAATGCATAAAGTTCCATATTTAGGATCAAAAATCCATTTGCATCAATATAGAATGTGAGAGACCATAGATTTCTGAGAGTTTTATTTTTAAAACAGGCTCGATATGAGCCTGTGATCTCATGTAGCTAATATATTCTAACACTGAATTTGCATGAATTTTTAGATAAGAGTTTACAGTCATAGGGAGTCTGAAGGTTAACCCTGCCTTGGGAGTTTTGCAGTTCAGATACCACGTTTTTAGAAGACTGTTGGTCAGTTAAAGAGCATGAAGGAGAGAGGGAAAGAGGCAGGCAGATACGGAGTAGCTAATGATATCAGAGTCCAGAGACACACATGACAGACTGTAGTTGAAGGCAACCCAGTCATTCATCAAAAATTCCTTCACACATTAAGTACTGATTACTGTGTAAGATCATGGAAATATAGAGTCTTAGTTCCTGCCTTGAAGAACTCACAGTTTATGAAGAAGAAAGACACAAATAAATATTTCTAATATTATACATTGGAATGGAATAGTCTACAGAGCACTGTGGTAGCACGGAGAAAGAAGTGATTCTCTGTGGGGAGAGTACCAGGATGGTTTAAAATCGGCACTATTTAGCTTGGAAAAGAAGGCTAGGGAAAAAAAGTATGTAAATTAACCTAACAGTGCTTTAGCCATCCTACAAATATGCTATATTCATTTCACTTTTAAATCTTTGTTTATTCCATTACCCCCCAATGTAATGTTGCCACTCCTAAATTCTACCTACTCTTCAAGATTATTGCAAACCAATCTCTCCCATCTGCCAATTTACGTGATTATGTCTGAGCTGACCCCAAGAGCAGGTATTTTCATCACACTTGTTGAATCATTTGTAACATCATCAAATACTTGTCATAACTAATTCACCTGATCCAGTAATATATGCCCTTGAGAGCAGGAGCAAAACATCTTTTTCCAGTCCTTGACCATGCTTTGTACCAGGTTGAGTACACATAGGCTCAACAAATGCCTTGTAGATAGTCAATTAGCCTACTTTCTTTGATAAAGAACAGTTTTGGCTTCTGACTAGTGAACTGACTGCCCAAGTCCCTTTGTGCATCATTTCTCCATCTAGGAAAGAAGACTCCCTCCCTTCCACACCAAATTCCAACCCTACAGGGGTGGGGTGAGAGGGCATCGCACACCTCTGATGGGTCCAGCGTGGTGAGGCTGTCAGGATAAATAAAGCTCCCTGTCCCCAAAGGTGTCCTGGATCCAGAACAACCTCTGTCCCAACTGTAGTGATTTTGTCCATAAAGTTTTGAGCCACAGGGAAAACTGATATCTTGGCATCATGTTTCCTGAAACCTGTTGAAGTATCTTGCTTTTATCTTTCTGATTTCTTTTTCATCCATTACAAAGCTGTTAAAAGCCTCAGGCACGGGCAGTGATTCTTTGGGCTCAGTTGCATACATCCCGGTGGCTTCTTCCCTTCTGAAAAACAGTCTTTTCCGTGGAACATGCCTTCATCTTGTTACAAAATAGAGCTCATGAATTCGGCCCTGCCCAGGGAACAGTCAGCATACTGTGATTGCTTTGAAAGCAGTATTATACTAATATAGGATCTCATTAGAACCCCCTTCCTGGGAGCCGGGGGTTTCTTCCCAATCCAAATGGAGATTGTGGTGTTCATTATGCGTTCAAAAGCACTGCTTCTCTGTATCATCAAATGGCCTGAGGAGAGAAAATCTTTTGACCTTTGAAATTGCTACAATACTTTCTCCATTTGAACAGAGCAATAAATATTGCAGAGCTGTACTTTTTTTCTTTTCTCCTAAAATGCAATTAAAATAGAGGAAAAACATTTCTTCTGAAGACATTTCAGTGGCGCTGTCCCATCCAACCTCGGGGAGGGGCAGTCATGGGGGATTGTGCTGCAGGTGGCAAGACTCAGGGCCCATTTGGGATAACTTCCAGCAACTGGCTCAGGGCCTCGGGTTGCAGAATTAGTGCATCCAGGGCTTCAGCTCTTGGTTTCAGACTCATTAAGACTGTCTTGTCAGGGTAGGTATGTGATCAGTTTCCGCACTGCAAACTAAGCCCAATAAATTGCTGAACTCGGCTTAAAAAGTTAATTACCAAATCTGGTGCATGTGGTGCAGAAAAAGGACAGAAACTACAAATTAATGTGCAGACAAGCAGTTTTTTTTTTTTTTAAATTAACTTCAAAATTGTAAATATTCCACTGCTACTCCGAGGGGCTGAGCACAGTCTCAATTCACCTTTGAGTTCCTCTTTCTTTTCACCTCGCTGACCTGTTTCCTTCTGTTCTTGTAAGGTACACGTGGGGATGCGCTCTGCGACTCATGAAGGTATCGACACAGATCAGGCACAACACCCAAGGCATGAGTGGCTTTCTCAGACACATTGAAAACGTCCACATTCAAGCTAAATACGATGTGGGTTTTTAGTAGAAATATATATGGGGTTCCATTCACAAGTTTTCCTGAAGGGCCACCATGTTAACGAAGAAAATTCCTCAGTGTGCTTCAGAATTTTCTTTTTTTTTTCAAACTGGTAATCTGAAAACTAACTGCTGTAGTGTCCACAGGGGCCAAGTCAGGCATCTGTGCCTGGCACTTTGGGAGCTGTGACAGGAGGCAATGGGACCATCAGCACAGCTGTTCTGCACTGGGAGTGATTTAGGAGGAAGGCTGAACCACCCCATCCCACTCTGTTCTTTCACCACGCCCCTTGTGTGATGGAGTAGAGTGAGGAAGTGGGCTCTCTTCTTTTTGTTTTCATCCCCTTCATCCTCAGGCACTGAATGTAAATATGGTTCTTTTAACCAGATATGTTTGAGCAATCCTAGCTTTCCTGGCCCGGGTTTAAACATACCTAAGAAAGCAGAATTGAGCCAAGGTGCTTCAGAGTATAAACTCTGTGAAAGCAGAGACCTGTCTTTCCATTCATGATCCCAATAGGGCCTGGCATCAAAAATTAAGACTGACAACTAGTCCTTGCCAGAATAAGAGGGAAAAGTGAGGAAGAGGAAACATGATCCATTCACTTATAAGCTCACAGGCTGTTTAAAGAGACACAATGCTCAAAGACCAGTTTTTAAACATGGTAATGCCTTCACAGAAGTACATGCAAAGAGCTTTAAGATCACCAAGGATGGAGTGCCTGCAGGCCATGGTCATGTTTCAATAAATCTTGAAGAAATGGCCAAGGAGTTTCCACTCTAGATCTGTTGTTTCACATAGATCATTTTTCAGAAAGCTACCCTGTCCTTCCTTTCTCCAGCCAAAAAGAACTAACATTTCAAGAGTGATTACTGGGAGGCAGGTGCCATGCTAGGTGCTCCAATTCACTGTGTGCAAGCCTTCAAAATGTTCTGTTACATAAATATATTATATGTAAGTATAGTTATACCAATTTGAAAGACGTGGAAGTTGAGACTTGCGAAATGTATGTCACTTCCCAAATGCATGGTAGTTGTAGGGAGCAAAACTAAGCCTTCAAATCTAATTATATCTTAAACCCCAAGGCTGTGATCCATCCATACCACCAAGCTCTACAACTGGAGAAGAGAGAGAAAATCTTATCTTCTCTGCTAGGAAGAAAAAAACGTATACACTTAATCGCCCTCCTAATTTTTCAAGGGCTATATTCATTTCTCAGGTATTTTTTTTTTTATCAATACCTCACAATGACTTTTATTTGCTTTATTAAAAATTAGAAAAAAAATTAGAAGATCCGCACAGCCGGTCAACACCACCTCCCCACCTCCTCCCGCATCCTCCAATTTATCCCATAAAAAGTCTGCATTTGGCTAATGGTTACAACATGAACAAAATAACTTCTTTCTCTTTCCTCATTAAACTTAAGGGGAAAAAATCAACTGATGCACTGCATTCTTGTTGACTGGTGGCTCATTACAGAGGCTAATAAGACAAAATACATTCTCATATACTGATCATTGGAGCTCAGAGAATTTGAGGAGCGCCACCTGCTGAGTAAGTATCCATTTCACTTCTGACTTTGTGTGTATTAGTCTGGTCAATTTCCCCAAGCTGGCCTGATTAGGAAAGTTTTATTAAAACAAATGAAGATGAGACTTAAAATTGGGAGAGACAAACAGAAGCTGTGCCTGAACCACTCCCAAAATCCTCACCAGTGGCCAGATGTGCCAAACACTTGGTGAAGATGTGTGGCAGAGACTGCAGTGCATTCATCAAAATATAAGGCTGCACTACATTTTCCAGTCTCCCCTGCAAACAGCTGCCATCTTCCATTTTCCATCTAACTGAGGGGAATGGCATATGCTGCTTTCAGATCCCAGCAATACAACAGCCTCACGTGCACTTGCACAATTCCTCTCTCTCTCTCTCTTTCATCTGCCTCCTAAAATTTTTGCTCACATTGACTTATAAACCACATATCAAGTATAGTGGACTTTTTTTAGACTAGATGTCTGAATGACTGCATGGACAGCATTGCCAAATAGTCACTGATTGGACTTTAAATAAGCAAGAAGTAAAGTTTACATGTTAAGCTCCTCAAATTTCAAGTATTGTTTGTTACCATATGTTATGGACTAAATGTTTGTGACCTCCCAAAATTCATGCTGAAACTCTCCCCCTCCCCCCCATAAGATGTGCTGGTATCAGGAGTTGGGCCTTTGAGAGGTAATGAGAATTAAATGAGGTCATAAGGGTGAAGCCCTCATGAATGGGATTAGTGCCTTTATCAGTCACAAGAGCACTTGTTTCTCCCCCTCTGCTCTCTGCCCTGTGAGACTGCGAGGACAAGTCCAAAGTCCACCACATGGAAGAGGACTTTTGCCAGAACTTGACCACACTGGCAACCTGATCTCAGACTTACAGCCTCCAGAACTGTGAGAAATAAATGTTTGTTATTTATAAGCCACTTGGTCTATGGTATTTTTGTTATAGTAGCCCAGCTGACTAAGACCATAGATAGTGCTAATGTAGCTAATACCCCTTAATAGATTTAACTGTATATGAGATATATGGATTTTATTTTTAGAAAAAATCACTCATCACATTTTAATATGCTTGCATTGAAATACAGAAATGATTCTATCAATCCACATATCTATATAAGTATATATAGGTATAGATATCAATATAGACACAGACGTAGATATAGATTCAATAGAGATATAAATATAGATGTGGTCCCTAACAAATATAAAGTGACATGCGTACACAAATTTGGCAAAAAGCTCATCACATAGTAGGTTTCAACGAAGGTTTTCTGAACTTAAAACTTAAATTTGAAAACTTGATCAAATTGAATACAGTTGCCTGAAAGATTTACTTGCGAATCATTTAATATCACATCCACAAAAATTTCAAGACACAGTCTAATTTATAAACAGAAGAAAATAAAAAAGGGACTAAGTGGGACAAAAGGGGAAGAGAAAGACAGCCACTTCATAGTTATATTGCATGAAATTTTCCATGAAAGGTTCATCTTGAAGATCTAAGTATAAATCTCTTAGGTTTAAGTAGGATAAATCAAGAAGAAAAATTCAGAATTTGATAAGAAGTGTCATTGTCAATTCCAAGCCCCTTGTACAAAATAAGCCCCTCAAGAACCAGAATATGTTCAACTTAACAAAAGGTTCTAGGGATGACCATGAATAAGTCATTCTGCAAAATTACATATGAATAACACCTAGAGGGTGGCAGGAGAGCTTCACAATCCAGTGGAAGGACAAAGTCAACACTGTGTGGTAAGCACAACAGAGGTGCACACAGGATACAATGGAAATTTGGGGAGATCACAGAAAGATTAATAGAGGAGATGACAACATGGCTGAATCTTGAAAGACAAGAAGGTTTTGGACGAGCATTCACTGGAAGCAGACAATCGTAGGAAGACAGTGGACCGGGCACATTTCTCTATAGTCTTGTTGTGCTCCAAACCCCTTACATGTCAGAAAAGTTATATGTCCAAATTTTTTATAATTGTTATTTAGAATAAATCTATCAGAGGCTGAAAATATGAAAAGTGCCTCAATCAGATCAAGGATGAGGAATTTCCAGAAGATAAAAAAGCAAATGCTATCAGATCTACAGAGAAACAAGATAGAAAATTGTGGCTCAACACACGTGCAGAAAAAGAAGAGCTGTTGAAGTAGAGGCAGGGAGTGCAGGGGAGTGTACTCTGAGCTGCAAATAAGAGAAAAAATGTCATATAATCAGTTCACTTTCAACAAAGTCTGGATATGGGCCTCTCCAGGTTGGTTCCATGAGTCCACTACAGCATCAAAGACCTTCAGGCCCTTCTTATGTTCCTTCTCTGCTAATATCTTCTGTTGTCAAAATTACATAAAGTTTCTTGGAACTCTAAACACTATTTCCTGACTTGAAATCTCCCAAGCAAAAAAAAAAAAGTGAGCAGAGGAGGAAAGACCTTCTTGTGTGTCTTTCTTTTGTAGTGGAAGAAGGAGAAAAGTCTTTCCCAGAGACCTCAACATACGTAAAATCTCCTTAGTTCTTGTGTTCTTTGCAGCCAGATTCAGGCTACATGTTCACCTCTTGACCCTGCACAAAGACAACAGAGCCTGCTATGATTAAGCAAACTAATCACCATTCAAACTCTGGAGCTGGACACATAGTAGCTCCCTCAAAATGAAGGTCTTGGTAGTAAGAAATAAAGGGTATAATCTAACGGGTGAATAACTGACAACGGCAGGGAGAGGGAGCTTAGGGTAGTGCCTAGTGACATAAGAAGCTGGAAATGAGCTGGCAATAATTGTCAGGACAATTGTTATTGGAACTGTATTGAACTAACTTTTCATCTCTTCAGATTGTGCTTCAGAGTGTTTGTTGTTGGCTTTGAAACCAGATAAAGTAGTGAATATGAATGATTGGGCTGGTGGAGCAGGGCCCTAGCCAGCTTCTTAATCCAAGAAGAAGTGCAGAGACCCTAAAACCCAGACTACAAATTATCAGCAAATTCCACACATGAGCACCTCCTCCCTCTTAAACATAACCAAAGGCAAACTCCTATAGGCAGAACTTCCATTCACAAGGAGGCTATCAGAGATTCTCAGAAAATATGGTTGAAAAACATGCAAGAGAGGCACCAAACTAAACCCAATGAATGAAAAACAGAGTAAAAAGTGTAAGCATAGGATAAGCACAAAATAAGCAAATTTGATATCTTCAGGGAACTTCAAACAATTACCACATTCATAAAATGAGAATAGATTACTAAAAAAAAAAGGAACCAATTAGAGATCTTGAAAAATAAAAGTCAAATCCCAACCGCAAAGGCAAAGATAAATTTAAAATGAGAAGTTTAATTTTCTCTGTTGAAAATAAGGGCATAGACTTCCCTCCTCACTTTTCTTAGAGAATTTACTTTGGAAAACTGTACTTCCAAGTTCTTTTTCTGTCTCTCTGAAACATACGTCAATGTTTCTAAAGGCTAAATAAGCTTCTTGCCAGCTTGCTAACCCACAGATGTCTTTATCAAAGATTTCAGAGTCATCTCTTTGAAATGTAATCAGCCAAAGAGAAAGTACCTCTATCTCCCAATTTCTGTGGGAGCTTAGGAACCTAACCTAGGTGGCCCACCTAATTGTAAAACCACCAAAATTGTAAGCCCACCAAATTGTAAAACTACTTCCTGTGATAAAAATATGAGAGGTTTCTTTTTCCTGTGGATAAAGCCAATTAGCTAACACAGCTGGTGACCCAACTACCAAATGAATTTGGGATGGCATGTGTGACAAATGGTGCTGTTAAGTCCTCTTATTTGAGAACTAGTTACTGTTTATCTTGAGAACTTGTACGTAATGGGTTGTATTGGCCAGGGTTTAGGAAAGGGTGAGATTTCTTTCTGTCTTTGAAAATTCTTTGAAGATTGCCTGTGATACACATCACATTCTAGTTTAATGCTTATTTAATAATAAAACTTTCTTTATCATCTGTTTTTGTGGAAAGGTTTTCCTGTGTGATAGGGAGTTTTATTTTTACCTATATTTCCCCATCACAACTAAATAACAAGTCGTAGAGTGAGAAGACTGAGCCAAGAAGTCCCCTACGAGGCAGCATATTAAATAAACTATATGGCAAAAAGTTAAGTGACATGGAGGATAGATCCAGAAATTCTGTAATGTATGTAATGGGATTTCTCAAAAAGAACTAACATAATTGAGGTGAGACATGACAAAGGAAAAAGGAAAAACTTTCCAATATTGTAGGGAAGACGTAAGCCTTTAAATTGAAAATAAACCAACAAACGAAACAAAATTGAATTTCAGGAAAAATAAATAGGAAAACCAGGACCACATTTCAACACATTGAAGTGAAATTTTAGAACTTCCATAAAATGATACAGCCCAAAACGTGTTCAGAGAAAAAAGAATGTGCATTCAAGTATAAAACAAATCATTATTAGTATTATAGATATTGGATGATAACTGACTCATCTCCATAAAGTTTTGAGATAAAATGATCTCAAACCTAAAATTTTGTGCCTAGGCAAATAGCACTTGGGAAAGAACCAAACCCAGAAATATTCATGTGGGTATAGTCACAAAAGTTCTTACCTATGCACATTCTCTAAAGAACTTACTTGGGTGTATAGTCTATCAAATTAAAAATAAATCCAAGAATAAGAAAATATGGGATTTAACAGTAAAGACACTAGTAAGACCATAAGATTGTTGATACATAATACAAGAAAAATAAAATAAAATAAGTAAATCTTGGGGGCCAGCCCTGTGGCCTAGTGGTTAAGTTTGGTGCACTCAGCTTCAGCAGCCCAGGTTTGGTTCCCAGGCATGAACCCATACCACTTGTTGGCAGACATGCTGTGGCGGAGACCCACGTATAAAATAAAGGAAGATTGGCAACAGATGTTATCTCAGGGCAAATTTTCCTCAGTAAAAATAAACAAATAAATAAATCTTGAAATAAAATACCAAGTGATCTTACTATAGCAAGTGATCAAGGGAAAAAAAGAAAAGAAGTATAAGCATTTTCAGCCTATTCTCTTATCTAGGGGAAGACATAACTAAAAGTTAGCCCTAGATATTAATAAAAAATATCAGATTGAAAATGTATGTTAAAATTTTTTTGATAACCATCAGAGGGATAATTAGCATGTACAACTGTTATTCTGCCAGTGGGAGAAAATAAAATGATAAAAATCCTGTTCATAAAAAAAGACAGAAAAGAAGAAAGAAGAAATTAACAATAAAACAAAACGGAGTAAGCTGAAATTAAAGAAAACACAGGATGTTAAACATGCACTGTATTCACCATAAGTTTAAACAGATTAATTCCCTGTTAAGTGGAGACCCTCAAATCAAGTAATCAAGTAAGGTATTCTACAAGAATGATTCCACATAGCAGTGAGCATGTGGAAATACGCAAAAGGAAAAAAAAGATACATCAGGAAAAGACGATAGTAAAAAAATTAAAAATGTAAAGAGATATTACTATAAAAAATAAAATTCCATGTCAAATGTAATGAGCAAAACATATGATTTAAAGTCATTAAAGAAGAATAAAACTGAATAGACAATTTATTTAAAATATTAGAAAGGTGTCAATAACGTATTACTAAAATGTTACTAAATGTACTTTTACTGCTGTGTTAGACCAAATTTTGAGGAAATAGTTCATTTCTATGTAATCTAAACCATTCCAGATCCTCATCCCAATCATTCAGCTAACTACTCTGTAATCTGTTGGTGGAAATCTCCTCAACTTTGCTTAAAATATTAGCAAAGCTATGATATAAAAACAAAATAAGGGGCCAGCCTGGTGTCGCCATGGTTCAGTTTGCATGCTCTGCTTCAGTAGCCCAGGGTTTGTGACTTTGGACCCTGGGCACAGACCTACACACTGCTCCTCAGGCTATGCTTTTGCAGCGTCCCACATACAAAACAGGGGAGGATTGTCAAGGATCTTAGCTCAGGGCCAATCTTCCTCATCAAAAAAATAAAGATGAAACCAAAATAAGAGTAGCACCAAAGTTAAAAATAGAAGCTAACATTACTTAAAAATACAGGTGAAAAAAATGTTAAAAAGTAACAGTGATAAAGTTTAGGGGTAAAATATAAGTATAAAATAATAAAACACGAAGAACAAACCATTGAGACCAAGTGCATTCAACCCAGGAATGTGAGTCTTGGTCAACATTAGGATAAAAAACTAAAGTGTGGCTGATCATCTGGGAAGTAGTTAGTACAAAGGGCAGGTTGTACACAAGAGAAAGAGAGTTGATAAGGAAGGAGCAAGCCTCAGACATTCACAAGAAAAATGAAATCCAGAGCACACAGGAAGGTTTGCCCTGAAGTAGGAGGAGAAGTAGTGTACCTCCAGACTGCAAGGGAAGAAGTAACTGCGGTGGGAGTAAAGGTAAGTTAAAATATAAACTAGAAAATCTGAACGTTGAGGATGATTATGCGAAAACTATCCAATTTTCCCTCAAAATTAAGAAGAGATTTTGCACTGCAAATTCTGGGCTTGTGGTTTGTGGAGGGGGTTTCAAGCAGAAGGACGAATGTTTAAAGTTGTTAAGGGGAATGGAAAAAGATGCTGACAGATGTGAAGTCAAAGGACAATCAGAATTATTGAAGTTACAGCTGAAACTGGAGGGATTTATTAATATGATCATTACTGTTACTAATCAGAAGAGATGCGAAAATTGCTATCTGTTAAGCTACATATAGTTTATGTGACTGATATTGTGAAATAGAAGTGAAAGCAGAATTACTCTATAGCTTCTTTCTCCTTTTGTTTAGAACAAATATTTTAATGCACCTTATGGATATGCAAAAAAATGGCCATAAAACTACCTAAGGCTGAGATGAAGAGGAGAGAAAATTGTCTAAACAATAAGCTAGCTTCCAGGTAGAAAGCTACAGATCTGGGGGAGCCCAGAACAGAAGACTCTAGAATTTGGCAAAGAGAGACTAAGAGAGCTATGATCCGAGAGGCATGTCCAAGAACATCTCTATGTCTTTGACCTGGAAATTACAGTAGAGGCCCCTGTGAAGAGTGGATGATGAAATTTAGGAGTTGTCATACCTAATGACTATTTTTAAGATTTTCTTTTCTGCAATCTAATTCCCTTATCCTATCTTCACACGTTAAAAACTAAACATAACAATGTTTATTATTGAAGGTGAACAGAACACGCCATCCCAAAATGTGCCAATTTGGCATGTGGGTTATTTTGAGCCAAAGGCAATCAAGACCAAGACGACTCAGGAAAGACTTTTACCTCTTCCTTAACTGCCTGAAAGACTTTAGATAGGTGGGCTGTACCAGAAAGAGAGCTATTATCCGAGATAACTTTTTTATCTGAAACACTTACCTGCATGGCGGGTGAAACACATTATTATCAAACACCTGCTCTTTTCATCTTCCCGAGAACTGCTCTTGTAGGGGCTGGAAAATTTTCCCTTCTTCCCTTCTAGGTTCTTTGGCTGGTCTAATAATTAAATTGATATGACAGATTAACAGAAGAAAAACAAACAAAAGTTTAATTCACATATACCTCTGTCAACACGAATAATCCATAACCAAACTATAAATCAAAATTGGGGTGAGTTTATTATGAGCCAGATCTGAGGACCATATAGCCTGGGATAGTCCTTTCACAAAGGAATGGAGCACTCCAAAGAAGAGGGGGCGTACAGAGTGGTTATATACCATCAAAGAACATGTATCACATATGATTGGAGTGTCCCTTTTACAATAGTCACAAGATTGTTTTGTTGGCACAGCAATCTGGTGAACACAGTGGGTCCATGGTCTCAAGGTGGGTGGTTACAAGATGAGCACAGCAGGTCAGCAATCAATCCCCAGTCTAGGGAGAGATGCTTTTCCTTAAGGAAATGCAGATGTGGGGGAAGTTACATCCCTATCTTTAAGGGCATTGTTCTTGTCTTTGGGACATAGTAAACACTTAAAGTAGGTACACAATGCATGCTCAATGGCTATGTCAGGAAAACAATTCAGGCTCAATTAATTTTACGCCAAATGGCTTCCTCATATACTCCAATATCCTACTGCTTGTCATTTATTTATCACCTCCTGTACACATGGGAGATATCCAGGAAAACTGAGTAACTCCTCCAAATGGCCAAAGCCATCACCTTACATAATATCTTTAGCTAAAGATAAAAGAAGATATAGGAGATTGGGAGTCAGTCATGAGAGGTTACCAGGAGAAGCACAGTAAACAAGGATGAGCTGGCTTTGCAGATTTAAGTCCTTGACTGCTCCATTGATAAGAGTTTCTAGAGATTTGGAGCCATCCCCTTTTCCTGGCACAGGAAGAGAGAAATCCTTACAAGTGAAGATTTCCCTTATAAATGTAAATGTCTGTTACAAAAGGGTACCTCCTACTCAGTTTTCAGAACTTCTCTCATGTCTAGTTTGTTTTTTTTTTTTTTTTTAAATAACCAGCTTAAAACAATCAATACGCCAAAAAGCCGTATTTTGGGGTGGCAAAATCTGCTCCCCTTCACCCTCCTGCTCTTGGAAGCCCCAGGGCCCTCTTCCTTTCCTTAGCTCAGGTGGCATAGAAGCCGCAATTGCCTGGCTGCCTTTAGTTTTTATGGGGCTCCCACACATACAAAATTAAACTTGGTTTTCTCCTAATAATCCATCTTGCATCAATTTAGTTACTACGCCAGCCAAAGAACCTAGAAGGGAAGAAGGGCAAATTTTTCCACCCCTATAGTAGTGATGTCTTGGAAGTAAACTGTTTTACCTTTCTCCAAGTCTCAGGGGCAGAGTGGACTAGAAAAAGCTCAGAAACCATCAGATGCGATTAAGAGAGAAGGGAGAGCATCAGGCAAGAGCAAAAGGTGATGGGAAGCACTCTTGACATGTTAGCTCCCCCTCAAGGATGCACAGAAATCCTAAGGGAGAGATATATATAATAATCATAATAATATAATTATTTTCTGGCCATACAGGTAGGGGAGTTAATATTTATATACACTTTTAGAGAAAAGGGTGATGGCAGAAGATTGAAAAACCTTGAAATCTTTCAAGTTGTTTTTATTAGAAATAATACCCAAAAAAGGTATGATTTCTGAGTTCACAGGACGGATGTGTCAGGGAGGAAAAATAATTTGACTTTTACCTTCTAGGTTCTTGGATGACATTCCCTCCTCCCCCCAAAATAAAAGACAGATTAACAGGAGAAAAACAAACAGAAGTTTAATAGCACATATACCTCCTGTAAACATGGGAAAGAACCAGGAAAACTGAGGGACTCCCAAAAATGGCTAAAGCTACCACCCAAATACCATCTCCAGTTAAGACAAAAGAAGATGTTAGGGGTTGGGGAGCCAGTTATGGGAAATTACCAGGAAAAGTACAGTAAACAAGGGTAATATTGTCATGCAAATTTAAGTCCTCTGCCTTCTCCAGTGATCAGAATTTCTAGAGATTTACTCATCCTTCTCTTCCTGGTACAGAGAGGGAGACACGCTTACAAATAGAGATTTCCCTTATATATGTAAATGTCTCTTAGAAAAGGGTAACTTCTACTCACTTTTCAGAGTTTTTTCTATGTCTGCTGTTTCCTAAAAATAATCAGACTAAAATAATCCTCATGCCAAAGAGACGTATTTTGGGTTGGCAAATTCTGCTCCTCTTCCTATGTATACTGCGGTTAGCCATCCATGGGATCATGCAGACGTGATGTTCAGAAAAGGACTGCAGTTAACGAAGTTTCAAT
This sequence comes from Equus caballus, assembly GCF_041296265.1. Lineage (NCBI taxonomy): Eukaryota > Metazoa > Chordata > Mammalia > Perissodactyla > Equidae > Equus > Equus caballus. The sequence continues at coordinate 89,350,532 of NC_091698.1, forward strand.
ATACAGCACGTGTGGAGACGCTGAGTCGTTTGTGTCACCCCATGCAGCGAAGGAGATGCTCCATCACCACCTGCACAAACCCTTCCTTAGATACATAATGGATTTTGCCTTCTCTGAGCAGGAAAAACAATTATCGTCCCAAATGATGACTTCCTTGAATGTCATACGTATGAACCCAATATATCAATAATAATATAGACACACAGACACTTCTATGCGTTTTCCTTAGAATAAGACCCAGGGTTCTGGAAAGTCCTAGGGTCTGCGATAGAATAGATTCATTTCTCTCGTCCCAAAAGGCATCTGTTTAGTGGGGAAGAAGGATTCCAGATCATTTTGTCTACACTCCCTTACCCCTGCAAGTCAGCTGGGGTCCACTTGGGTTGACAATTCAATCAGCAGGGTCCTTGGAGCCTTACCTTTTCTTTGAACCTGGCAATGCCATGTGGATTGATTTTAAGGTATGCCTGTCTTCAAAAGGCTTGATCGCTAGCTTAAGAATGTGAGTTAAGCAGGGATTTTATAGGAATTTTTTGGCTTTAGGAAATAAAACACAAGAGACCCCCTGCCTTTTACAATCTTCTGTAAATCTCCATCTCTAATTGTTTCTCCCCTTCAAAGCAAATTCTCATACACTTCCTAATGTATTAGTAAGGTTTCCAACAGGCATGTGTCTAATTACCCACCACCATCCAGGCGCAGTTCAAAATGAAATGATTAGCAGTATTTGTTGTCAGCTTGTCTCTGAGAAACGACAATTTTTATCAAATCACTATGTGTCAAAAATCAGAGGGCGTGCCAAGGTGGAAATGCAATTTTCCACTTCTCAAAGGTGGATGAAATTCCCGGCTCCACATGTGGCTTTAATGTGTTTGCGGCTTAGAGAGCGGGATCTGGCCTTTTGAGACAGCCAGACTCTCTCTCCCACCACCACTCACCAGCTGATAGAGCAGCACTGCATTTGCCCAGAGCCATTTGCTGTGATTGTTCAGAGGCCTCCTCACTTGTTCCCCACCTGCTCTCTCTCCTATCCAGCCTTTGCCAACTCGGAGCTCCTGGCTCCACTCCTCAGTCTTAATACTCCCTGGCTTTCCGCGCTTTGACTCTGCTTAGCATCTAAGAAGTAACTTTCCCCATCAAACAAACTCCAGCTTAAACTTGGCTCAGCCTTTTGCTCCAACCCCACCTTAACCGTGACATTCTCAGAACTCAAACCTTGGCTCCAGTAGTTTGTGTAGAGCTCTAACTCCCCAGCGATGGAATTCAGGATCATTCTTGGCATGTGCAAAAACAAAGCAAGACAAAACAACCTGCCTCAGTAGGAATTAGGGAGTTATTCTCTTTCTACCATTCAGTTATACTTCAAATATATTTGTCCCTACATCACTGTGACCCACTCTCAGGTAACACAGTAGAATTATAGCCACCTTCTGTACTTCGAATGCCATTCTCTGTGCTCTGGTGTGTCAATTCTAGTCACATAAGAAAATAAATCACTCCATCTGACTGAATCTCCCCTCCAAGTCTGATTTCATCTTTCTCATATCATTTGACAATCCCCTAATCCTACTTTTCAACACATATCACCAAAACAGAAAGGACCATTGATAAGAACAGAATGATCTACCAAGATAAGATGAAGAGAAAGGAATGATTCCATTTGCACTTGAACCCTTTGACCTTTTGGAAGATGGAAGTGGGGATATAAAATGCATAGGGTCTGCCAACATGTGCTCCACTAATCTGTTCCTCAGTCACTTTCAGAATTCACAAGTGTCCTGTTTACTCCCTCTATGGTAATCACAAGTATCCCAGAGATAGTAAATTTCAAGTAAGAAAGCATCATACGTGAGATCTACGTGACTAAGCAGCTACTGTCAATTTATCTGAGACAACACAGGGCTTCTAGATTGCATTTCAGAGGGTAACATCAGACATTAGCATAGAAGGTATGCAATTTCACCACAGAAATTCTGCAAATTTCTGATGTCTTGTCTGTTTGGGCTGCTATCACAGAATACCATAGACTGGATGGCCAGGAAACAAAAGAAATTGATTTCTCACACTTCTGGAGGCTGAGAGGTCCAGGATTAAGGCGCCAGCAGACCGAGTGTCTGGTGAGGGCCCTCTCTGTGGTTCATAGATGTCCCTCTTTTTACTCACCAAGTGGATCCCACTATCTGGATCCCACTATCTGGGATCTCTTTTACAGGAGATCCTATCAGCTCCAAAGGCCCCATCACCAAAAAGTATCACAGTGGGGATTAGGTTTCAATATAGGAATCTTGGGTAGACACAAACATTCACTCTACAGCAGCAGAGGAACTATCCTTGAAATCACAGTTAATTCCTTCTTAATGGAGAGGGGTGCTTTTATCATATAAGTTTTAAATCATTCCGTAACATCCATACCAAGGCGCATATATAATGGTGCTCAATACATAATTATTCCTTGCAATGATTACATTGTGCTTCCTGCCTGCCATTGCTTAGTATATTTCTTCTTTCTGCTATTTTTGTTCTCAGCACCTTTCCCTTCTTCTGCCTTACTCACTGCACGTCACTTTTCCCACAACCTATAAGTGGGTCTCTGAAAAACAGTACCATGATACATCTCTGAAGGCAGCAGTTATGAGTTAACATTCCCTGTTTATTCCACACCTCGCTTCCCAGATAGCCCAACTTGGTCAGTAAAAATGGAGACTTGAGACTGTGCTGGTGCCTCATCCCTCAGAGGATGACCCATTCCTGACACGTGATTCAAGATGAGGGCTGTTTCCTTCTAGCCTAAAACTATGGACAACACTGATACCTAAGAACAAGTTGCAAAAATATCATAGGGTATTTTTTTTTTCACATTGCACTTGATTTTTCTAAATGTCCTGGATAGCTCGAATCTATGGCTCATGTGTGTTTTGCATTCAGAATTCACTGCTTTGGAAAGTAGAGCTGAAATGACGTAAGGCAAAACAGTGAAACGTCAAGCTTTTGCCTTGTGCCTCTGAGCCACCTTTGGTGCCAACTGAATCATTTATAGAACATCTTATTGTCTGCTTCCTAAACCCGGCCACAAAGAAGTAATAGGATATTGTCTTTTGCCCTTTGTGTTGAGGTTATCTAATTTCCATTCCCAGATGCACGTCATGTCTGCTCTTTTTCTGTCTTTAAAATAAATCTGTTGCCTAAAGCTAAATATACAGTACTTTGAACATGACAATGAAGCTATTTTTAATTTGTCCTTTCATTTTAATTACTCTGTTGGTATTATTTTGTAGGTACAATTTGCAACATTCTTGCTGCCACCTACAGGCACCCCTGTGCACCACCTGTGATGTCTGGGGGTAGGTGTAAAATTACCTGTTTTTCTTGAGCTAGAGATCTTGCGGCATTTCTAACTATTATCTGTCAGCATGGATATGAGTGTGTTGAAAAAAATTTTTTTAAAACAATACCTACAGCTTTATTTATTTCATTAAAATAAAAATATCTGCAAGATCCTCATAAAATCTGTAAATAGGGCAGTCTCTGCAAACGTAAAGAATTCACTTGGGACAATACAAGAGAAATCCTACACAAATGTGTTCTTAATCGTTTCTATAAGTAATAAAATCAGCATGTTTATGAAAAACCTAAATACATAATTGATCAAAGCAATTTTCACAGTTTAAAATTTATTAGCTATGCAAATAGCTGATGTGAAAAGCAAGGTTAAGAGAAAAAGAATCTAAGTCTTTTAAAGAGTAAATCTCTCTCCTCTTAACAACAATTACTAACTGCACTGAGCTAACTCTGAAATAACAGCACAGAAAAGAAAAGCAGAAATGAAGGCCTCAGAAGAGCCCATTTAAAACAACAAAAAATGAAAGAATAAAAAAGATGGCAGTAGAATCCAAGAACACTCTTATCAATCTTAGTCCTCTGTGAGGCAGGACGAGCCCAGCACTTGTGGGACAAAGGAACGTCCTCTCTTTGAGAAGTTGGCCTCAAAGGAGAAAGGTGGGTTACTTGTCGAATATGCCAGTGGTCTTTAAATAACCCATTAATTTCCTTAAAGCTTCTCACTATTTCTTCTTCCAATATACACACCTCTTAGAGTAAAAGTCACTGCGCACAACGTGATGTGGAGCTGGGTGCCACTTTTTCAGTCTTTATGAATTGCATCCCCTGAGCCTAAAACCCCAGAATTTTGAGATTCTTTCACATAGTACATAGTATCCTTTGAGAGAGGGAGAGGGAACCTGTGTTTCTGTGGATCATTCATTTAACTCTCTGTGTAACCTTTGATTTATTGATTGAAAAAACTAACATTCACCAAGTGCCTACCGTGTTCCAGGCCACATGCTTGGTACTAAAGATACAGAGATACATATGGCACAGCCTTTACTTCAAGGAGAATGCTTTCTCATAGAGGTGACAGAAGCAAGGAAGAGCAGTACAGTGTGATACGGACTATTCTAGAGGTAGGTACTGGGCACGATGACAGTGCAAAAGAAGGAGGTTACCTCTCTGCTTGGAAAAGCCCTGAAAAGGAAAGGGACAGAGCCAAAGGATAAATATAGTGGGAAGAAGAATAACACTGCTTTGGCCATTCCCTTCAGTTCCTCTTTTCCTCTTCTTTTGTTTCTTGCCAACAGGAGGATTTTTAAGATAAAAATCTTAGCAATACAGTCTTGACAGTATCAACTAGGACCCAGGGCGCCATACTTTAATCGCCACATATAAGATTCCCATTAATAATTCATTACCTATGTTCTCTCCAGCTTCATCATGTAAAATGCAAATACTCCAGAAATGCACAACACACCAAACCTTCCCCATCACGCTTTCCTGCATGACAGAAAGAGAAAAAGAGACTTGATCAGCACCACAGAATTGTTAAATGAACATTGCCTGAATGGACATCACCATTGTGTAATCCTTCAGATTCTTACTCAAATACTAGATCCTGCTCAGTTGGTTTTATTTTTCCAATTTGTATTTTTCCCTCTGAGAATTTATTTTTAAAGTTTTAGCAATATGGAGATTAAGTATAAACTACTATTTATAGGAACAAAGCAGGGTTCCCCACCCTCGCCTCTTCTATTCAACATAGTACTTGAAGTTCTAGCCAGAGCAATTAGCCAAGAAAAGGAAATAAAAGGCATCCAAATAGGAAAGGAAGAAGTAAAATGATCTCTGCAGATGATATGATCTTAAATGTAGAAAATCCTAACGACTCCACAGAAAAGCTGTTAGAGCTATTCAATTAATTCAGCAGTGCAGCAGGATACAAAGTCAATACACAAAAATCGGTTGCATTTCTGTAAATTCATCTCGTGGTTATTATCAAAAAGCAGAAAACTAGTGTTTGCAAAGACGTAGAGAAATTAAAACACTTGTACACTCTTGGTAGAAACATAAAATGGTACAGCCACTGTGAAAAAGAATATGGAGGTTCCTCAAAAATTAAAAATAGAATTACTATATGATCCAATTCTGGGTATATACCCCAAAAGATTAAAAGCACAGTCTCAAAGAGATATTTGTACATGGATGTTCATAGCAACATTATTCAAAACAGCTAAAATGTGGAAGCAAGCAAACTTGTCCATTGAAGATGAATGGAAAGCAAAATGTGATATATACATACAATGGAATATTATTCAGCCTTAAAAATGAAGGAGATTCTGCAATACGCTACAACACGGATGAACCTTGAGGACATTGTGTTAAATGAAATAAGCCAGTCACAAAAAGATAAATACTGTATGTCCTACTTATATGAGGTACTTAGAGTAGTCAAAATCATACAGACAGAAAGTATAACAGTGGCTGCCAGAGGCTGGAGGGAGAGGAGAAAGAGGAATCATTGTTTAACAGGTGTAGAGTTTCAGTTCTATAAGACGAAATGAGTTAAAGGGATGGATGGTGGTGATGGCTGCACAACGATATGAATGTATTTAATACCACTGAACTCTTAAAAATGATTAAGATGGTATATTTTATGTTATATGTGTTTTACCATAAAAAAACCTCACTACTATTTATAATATTTCAGTCTGGAAAACTAAACTTTTTTCACATAATAAAATAAAATAGAAATAATAAAAACATTTTATTTCAACAGTCGTGTTCTCAGAAACTTCTGTATACGTAAGACTATATCATCATGCAATGCATAACCACATTTCAGTCAACGACGGACCCCATATACAATGGTGGCCCCATAAGATCAGTCCCAAACAGCCTAGATGTGCAGTAAGCTAAACCATCTAGGTTTATGTAAGTACACTCTTTGATGTTCGCACAACGATGAAATCACCTAATGATGCATTTCTCAGAACATATCCCTGTTTTAAGCAATGCATGACTGTATGACATACTGTAATAGGTATAATCTTTACATATATTTCTTCTCCATAAGGACTGTTCAAGTTTATAGAAAGAAAATAAAAGACCATGTTGTAGAACTATACATAAAAGCAGATAGGTTTGGCACTGGGAAATTTTGAAACTGATGAAACATATCATTAATATCTCTAAATTCACTTTTTGTACTATTTCCCAATTTCCTCAGAGTATTTTCTCTCTCTTCACTATGCACGACAGTCAGTCTCCAGACCACCAATTAACAATGCTGCTCAAAACTGCTGGTCTTGGGCTGCCCCATGGCTGAGTGGTTAAGTTCGTGCGCTCCACTACGGTGGCCCAGGGTTTCACCGGTTTGGATCCTGGGTGTGGATGTGGCACCACTCATCAGGCCACATTGAGGTGGCATCCCACTTAGTACAACTAGAAGGACCCACAACTAAAATATACAACTATATACAACTGGGGGGATTTGGGGAGAAAAAGCAGAAATAAAAAAGAAAGATTGGCAACAGTTGTTAGCTCAGCTGCCAATCTTTAAAAAAAAAACTTTCAGTCTCTCCCACTGTGAGGGAGGAAATGAACCAATATGACAGAAGCTTCAATATGCTGTATTCCCTAGCAGTATATGAGTTTCAGCTGAACCAACCAGAGAAAGCACTGTTTACACCAATGGAATAGTCTTTCCTGGTGGAACTTCAGACACTATAGGCAACCACTTGCAAAGAAGGAGACCTTTTTTTAATTTTTTTTTTTTTTTTGCTGAGGAAGATCAGCCCTGAGCTAACATCTGTGCCAATCTTCCTCTACTTTTCATGTGGGTCACCACCACAGCATGACTGTTGAATGGTGTAGCTCCATTCCCAGGATCCAAACCCGCAAACCTGGGCTGCTGAAGCAGAGTGCACCAAACTCAACCACTGCTCCACGAGGCTGGCCACGGAAGGAGACCTTTTGATATCCTAAAATCACCAGGGCATTGTCTCACCAGCTACTCCATCTATGTGAAAGGCCTGTTCTGAAAGCCTAGGATGAAATGATAGGATTTACAATGTAGACTACAAAGCAAAGAAAATAAAGGAATAGACATATCAGTGTATCCTCAAATAGTCTGGAAAAGCTTCTTGAGAAAAGTAAAATTAGAAAAGTTCTTCAAATACAATTTGGACAATCAGAGAGAAAGAAAGGAGAAGCTAGGAAGAGAAAGGGCATCCAGGTAGTAAAAACACAAAGAATAAGCATGGCATGTATGGGAGACAATTTGCTTTTCAAGAATATTTTAGGGCTGGCCCAGTGGTGCAGCAGTTAAGTGCAAACATTCCACTTCAGTGGCCGGGGGTTCACCCATTCGGATCCCGGGTGCGGACATGGCACCGCTGGGCAAGCCATGCTGTGGTAGGCATCCCACATATTAAGTAGAGGAAGATGGGCATGGATGTTAGCTCAGGGCCAGTCTTCCTCAGCAAAAACAGGAGGATTGGCAGCAGATGTTAGCTCAGGGCTAATCTTCCTCAAAAAAGAAAAAAAAGAATAATGTAAATTAAAACATAGTTAGTAAACCAGTAGCTTTTGTTAGATCTAGATACTTTCAAAATACCCAATGTAGATTGACTGCTTTTCTGATAAAAATAGGAAAAAATATTTTTAGCTAAATGTTTTCCCGTGTTAAAAATCTAACTAATGTACAAAATGAACACAAATGCTTGATATTTGACCATTTTCACAACTGTCTCCAAATACAGTATTTGACGTACTGTAATAAAGTTTAAGAACTTGACTTGCTTTTGAATTATTAAAGTCTAATCCCAAAGCAGAATTTTAATTAAGAACGAGAATGGAAAGTGTTTGAAATGAACACTGTTGAGTTCCTCCACAGACAAGAGAAAACAGACTTGTAATATTTTGACCTTTCCCCAAAATTCCCAAGGCCCACTGATTTCTGACTTAGATCAGTCTACTCTGATTGGATTCTGAGAATTCTTAACCAAGCATATTTCATTAGAAATAATATTTGCAGTTGAAAGAATATAAAATATTAAATATGCAAAAGTTTTGTTGCTCTTTTTTCTAACATGTATAGTCAGATGTTTAGTTTACTTTCATTCTTTCTTTTGTATAGGTTTAAGTATTTAAGGCTATGAATTTTCCTCTGATCTCTGATTTAACTCTGTCCCATTGGTTGTGGTATTGCTGTTTTCTGGAAATTCTGAAATTTAGAGTCTTTTGTTTCATCTTTAATCCAAGAGTGAGAAAGATTTTGCTTAACCCTAGGTATTTTTTAAATCTTGTTTGCATGTCTAATTTTATGGAATTAGAATCACAAAATGTATTATTTTCTACAGTATTTTTCATTTTTAGGCTTATATAGGCTTTCTTTTAAGTTTAGAAAAATATTTTTAAATGTCATATGGGCATGTGCTTAATTTTTAAAGTCATGAGTTCCATATACATCTTCCTGTTTGTGTTGTTAAGGAATACTATATTTTTAAATACATTTTTGTCCATTTATTCTATCTAAATCTGAGAACAGTTAACAGAAGTCTGATTATTTTTAAGTCTATTTTGGTATCTCTCATAATTTCTGATTTATGAATGTTCTGCTATGCTATTTAAGACATTGGTGTACATAACTGTTATATTTGTATTGTGAATTATACCACTTAACATTATAACCTGTTTTTCCTCATGTCAGATAATGGTCTTTGACCTGAATTCTACCTTCTCTGAAATTAACACCAACACCCTTGCTTTCTTTGTGTTCGCTCTGGCCTGACAGAGCTTTACCTTACTCACCTTTTCTTCTTTCGGTTCTTCTGAGTCACCTTGTTTTAAATGTGTCTCATACAAATTAGAGTCGAGTTTTGCTTTGTAATCCTGTATACAAATCCTTTTCCTTTAAATAAGTGAGTTAAGGTCATTTTATTATAGTTATTAATATCACACGTTTACTTATCGTTTTGTATTATCTTGTTTTTCTGTTTCTTTATGTAGTATGGTTTCTTTGTGTTTTATGTAGTTCTGATATTAATAAGGGTTACTATGTTAGATTATAGTGGTTACCTTTTGCTCATATCTTTATGTAGTACTTTTTGCCCCCTTTTTTTTAGACAGAGTCATCTCTTAATTAAAACATTACTGGGGCAAATTTACTTGCAGTATTTAACTTTGAAGAAAAGTTTGCCTGTATTTAAATATCTTGGCTCACTCTTTCTGGAATATTGTAGGTGTTGCTTCATTGTTTCCTGGCACTGAATGTTATTATCAAGATGCGTGTTGAAAATCTTATTTTCTTTCCCTTAAAACAATAGTGACCATGAATTTTTGTCCAAACCACATTTTGAGAGTGAAAGAGGCCGCTATTTATATTGATTACGTTTATGTAACAACAGGCGTAAACTGGGATTATCCCAGGGTAACTGGGCCATGTGGTCTCCCCACCTATACACAGCTTGATTTTTTTGGTTTGGGAGCCTAAAATACCCTTTCTTTTTCCTTTGTCTTATCTATAATATCCTTTGTCTTACCTACATTGCATTCATCTTTTTTCTAAATAAAGATTATTTTTTTCTTTCATTTTCACCTAATGTTTCAGGGTTGGTAATTCTTAATCAGTTGTCTCTTAGTGACTTTTTAATAAGCAGATTCTTTCTCCTTATATTTCAGAGTAGTGTCCTTGAATTATACTCTTAAATATCTGGAACATTTGTTTTGTCCCTTGTTGTTTTCTTCATTCTCCATTGCTTGTATTCTATATCCATCATTTTTCTAATTTTTCTATATCTCATTCTGTTTCATTTTTTTCACTTCTATCTTTATCGTTCACATGGTATGTTGCTATTTATTGGTTCCCATTCAGTCATGCTTCCTGATATCCACACCCTTTTGTAGTCCCCTCCCATCTCTCACACTGACTCTTGACTTAGCTGTGACTTGTTTTGACCAACAGGACATCAACAAATGTAGAAGCTTGATAAATGCTTGTACATGGGGCTTGCTCTCTTGAAAAGCTACCATCACCATGTGAAGAAGCCTTGTTTAATTTCTTAAGAATGAAAGGCGACATGTGAAGAGGAGCTCAGCCATCTCAGCTGAGCATAGCTCCCACAGAACATAATTCAACAGGGGAATTCAGCCATGTGAGTGAGCCCAGGTGAAACTAGTACAAGTGTGTTATTGGGCACATCCAACCCACAGAATCATATGAAACATTAAATTATTGTTTTGAGCCACAAAATTGTGGGATTGCTGTTATGTGTTATTAGATAATTGATAGAGAAATTGTTGGCCAGCAGTGTGGCATGGCTGTAACAAAACCCATAACATATGACATTGGCTTTAGAGCTGGGCAGCAGATGGAGGCTTGAGAAGTGTGAGGTGTCTGTTGGCAAGGGCTGAAGGAATGGCAAAGAAACGTTGGCAGAGGCTTGAAATGAGCTGAGGAAATCATTAGTGGCAGCAAAAATGGCAGCCCATATTTTATAATAGCAAAACATTGACAAACCTGTCATCGCCAGTACACAGGAGATAGAATTGTACCTGATAAACTAGTGGATCTGGCTAAGGAGACTTCCTGGCAGAATGTTGGAAATGCCAATTGGCTTCTTCTGGTGCATATGGTAGGGCATGGGAAGAGAGAGGGAGGCAAAGGAGAGAGCTATTTCGTTTGCACGAGGAATTTAGACATGAAGAAGAGGCAGAACCTACTGGGTTAGAAAATAAAATAATTTCACATTTCCAGACTTTCCAGTTGGTAACTCTCAATATAATAAATAGCTTCAGAGTAAAGATCAAATCAAGGATGTGGGTGTAAAAACCTCTTTTTTAGCCCTCAGAAAGATTTCCAAGAGATTTCTAGTAGAGACTCTCAGCTAAACAAAAGGGCTGGTAGGAATTTTAAAAAAAACATTATCCCACAGTATTCTGAGACATTCAAATTAGAGCAAGGCCTATCTTAAAAGGAGTTATGGATGTGAACTTGAGGCATGGCCTGAATCCAGCCATATTTACAGGAAATCATTAGAATTTTTAAGATAATTTTATCAGTTTGGACTAAAAAGTAGAGAGACAGTTTAAAATGAAAAGGAGCTTTCCTGGCTTCTACCTTTCTACGTGAGAAAACACACTGAAAAAGCTACTAAGGTATTTCTTAGAGAAAAAGAAAAATCTCTAAAAGAATGGAGCCAAGAGTCCACAGGACAGAGTCAAGAACCATGGGCAAAAATAGATTAGGAAACCACTCCAAGGGAGCAGAAACAAAATCTCAGTCAAGGAATATTCTGGGTCGCTACGTGACGACTCCTGACAACATAGGTTCAGTTAGATTTCAGAATTGTTATGGACTAGTGAATGCTATAAACTTCCAGTTCTCCTCTTTTGTAAGTGCGAGTGTCTCTCGTGGTCATACTGTTCCTGTGCCACCATTCTATGTTGGGGCTGTGGAGGAAGGTGGGGCAGATAACTCGTCCTTTTGTTCTTGAGCCTCTGGATCAACAGGAGCTGCATCCAAGGAGCTACACTGAGGAGTCCTTTCTGTACCCAGACCTAAAACACAAAATCCCAGCCTTTGAACCTGAATGGACTTCATCATGAATCATCGGGGTCAGATAGCAGACAGTGTTATGTTGTTACATCAACAGCCCAAAGTGATTCACACCTTCCTCTATTCCCCTGTGTAGGCTCCTCCCATCTTGACTCGGAGCTTGCCATGTTTTTGCTTTGTTTTGCCATTGGGACACCAGAGAACATGATATAAGCAGAGGATTAATAAGTACTTGCATGTTCGGACTTTCCTTTTTTGAATGTTCCTATTACAATTTCGAGAAGCCTGGTCTAGACTCATTGAAGGAGAAAAACCACACTTAGAGAGTAGCCCAGTTGAACCAGCTCTTCCAGCTGATTCCAGCCCTCAGACAAGCCACCAGCTGAATGCAGCTACATGAGGAGCCCAGGCAGGACCAGCAGAACTGCTCAGCCAGCCCACAATGTTGCAAGGAAAAAATACATAATCATTACTTTGGATCCCTAAAATTTGAGATGGCTTATCACACAAAAATAGGTAAGAGAATTTCTTACTGTACTTCCCATCTCCCTTTGGCGCCTTGAATCATTTCTTAAACAGTTTTGTCTGTTTCTTCTATTTTTTCCCCTATATTCTTCCAATATTGATTTCATCTCCTCTGTTATTTAGCCTTTCTCTCAGGCCTACTCTGCCCTGAGTTCTTCACTTCTGCTGAGTAACTTCCTTCATAGCAGCAATGGTTTCATTCGATATTTTCAGATTTTTATTGAAATGCTGAATAACAAATTGCTTTCTGCTTTCTGGCTACATGGGACTCTCAAGGTTTTTGTTTTGTTTTCGTAGGGAAGCTTCTAATGCTATTTGGCACATTTCTTCCTATAGATATTTGTATACCTGGTAAACTGGCTCCTTTAATTTGAAATACCAACAAGTAGGATTTTCACTGAACCAGCTATTTTTGAGAGATGAGAAATAATGCAGGCGACAGAAAGTTCTCCCATATAGGCTGCTATTACAATGAACTATTTTTTTTAGAAGTGCCTCTGTGTAATTACCTCTTCTTTGCAACTTAAATCTAACTTTCTTAGGGCCTCTCCCATCAGTCCTATGGTTTATTTATTCTTGACCAGTTGTAGTCACTGGAGGACACAGACTCTGAATTTTAAGCGATCCATTCATTTATAGCACTTGTATATTATTTTATTAGTGTTGCTTGAGATCGTCCACTTTCTGTAGTAGAAACATGATCTGTTTCATGTCAGCCCTTCTCATAGTAGTTCCCACTTAGGGTGGGGTCCTCTGTCTACAAGTGAATAATGTCTGGCGATTTCTGAAATCTACCTTCAGAATATCTTCACTATTCTTTCTGCTCTTCCATTGCTCCGCCCTCTCCCCTCCTGGCAAGAACGGTATGCTCTGGATCTGCTGATCCCAGGGCTTTTGAAAGTTACTTAACAACAACTTGGAGCTTACAAGTTCCACAGAAAACTTTTAATTTCACCAAATATGAAATTTATATTTTTGTTTATTTTCATTTTCTATGCGTTTGTAGGGTTTTCAAGAGAATTGAGAAATGAAGAGGCTGCCTTCAGGATCTTATTAGAAGCCCTGTCCTCACGGCCTCTGCTTTTCGCATTAAAATCAAATTCAACATAACAAACACTCATTGATACCTACTGTGTTGCCCAGCTTGTGCTAAGCTTTGCATCAGATACCAAAATAATGCCCAATCAAAGCATCCAGGACCCCAGGGTCTTGGACTAAAGCTTGACAGAATTTTGTGCATTTACAAATAAGTGCAATGCCAGTTAGTGAAGGATTCTCAACCCTCAAGTATCCATAAGTCAGTAAAAATAATTTTATTCGATTTACTTCACGTAATTTTTTTTTTCTCCCCAAATCCCCCAAGTACATAACTGTATATTTTAGTTGTGGGTCCTTCTAGTTGTGGCACATGGGACGCCTCCTCAACATGGCCTGATGAGCAGTGCCATGTCCGCGCCCAGGATCCAAACCAGCAAAACCCCGGGCCAACGAAGTGGAGCATGCGAACTTAACCACTTGGCCATGGGGCCGGCCCATACTTCACATAATTTTGAAAACCTTTTATAAGAAAAGACTTCTATCCACTTAAAATTATGCTATTGATGAATATTTTACTCTAAACAAATTAAGGCATAAGATCATACTTGTATAATATGAGAACATAGAATCCTATCATTGTCTTATTTTGTGTGTGTGTGTAAGATTGTTGCTGAGCTAACATCTGTTGCCAATCTTCCTCTATTTTGTATGTGTGATGCCGCCACAGTGTGGCTTGATGAGCCGTGCTAGGTCAGCACCCAGGATCCAGGTCTGCAAACCCTGGGCTGCCAAAGTGGAGCATACGAACTTAACCACTACGCCACAGGACCAGACCCACGTCATTGCCTTATTCTGATGTGTAGTATATCTTCCTATTAGTGGATATTAATGAAAACTTACCCTACCATTATGACTACGGTCATTTTCTTTGTTAATAACAAGTATGCCTTAAGTTAGGAAGATGGTGTATTTCTTATCTTTAATCAGAATCTCCATCTGTTGGGAGGTAAAAATGATGGTAGTTTTCACAAGGAAAGTTTTCAGCAGGAGAAGCATAGAGCTTGTAAACCTGAAACCTACTTTACTTTCTTCCTTCCAAAACAGAGAGCAGGCAGTTTACAACTTCTTCTCCATGAGCTCAAACCTGGATTTTAAGGACTTGAAATTTACTGAAACTCAAATTGCTCCAACAGAAAAGTTTTGTTTTGAAACGTTCTATAAGATTTCCTATCACGTTGCCAAGCCAAACAACATGAAATGAGGTTTATTGGAACTATATGCCTTAGAAATTTGGGGGCTGAGTTTCACTTTGGTCAAAGTGAAGAAAGCTGAGTTCGTTCTTCCATCACTGCTCAGAATCAGTAACATCCTTCTAAAACTATGCAGCAGATAGTGGAGGCTTGGCAGCCAAAGTGCCCATTTAAATACACAACTGACCTAAACTATGGATGCTTCTCAAAGCAGCAAGTTTCTAGTTTTCATCTATCAAGAGGCCTTTCTGGAAACTGTACAGGGTGTTGAGATCTTTGAACTAGGGAAAACATGCCTGCTGATCAAACTTCTACGGGCAGAAAAATTGCCCTAGTAGGGGTACATGTGGAACAACTTGAATTCTTGACGGCAGAGTAGTGCTATTGCGTTGGTGAAGTAAGAGCTACATAATTCATCTGGGCTCATTGCTTCCTGTCTGGGTATTAAGAGCCTGCAAGAGCTCTGCCATAATCCTGGAAGAATTAGTGCTTGAGGGCGTGAAGGTTGATTGACTATATCAAGCCAGGGCCTTAAATTACAAGACTTCGTACTCCCTGCACAAAGACTTTTGAAAAAAAAAAAAAGAAGTCAAAATCTAACATTAAGTTATTCTCTTTCACACAGAATTTTCTTGGTTTTCTACAAAAGAAATTTAGACTACTTCACCGAATTTTAGGAAAATTTTTCACTTTTTTGGAGAGCAAGGTAAAAGCCCACTCTCAGAACTCTTATCAGAGAAAGATTTATTCAGAGAATCCTTGGAAGATATTTTTGGCCATATGAATGAGGCAAAACTTCTGAATCAAGGCCTTGGATTAACTATTTAAAACAGCACTAAGACTCTGTGAGAAATTTTGGATAAACTGCCATTTCAGAAAAGGAGTTTGGATGAAAACAACTGTGCAAACTTTCAAATATTGGAGGAAGAACTTCTGAAGAGGGGAGTCTCAAGGAACTGAGCACGCCAACTTTTTTGCCAGCAAATATCTACATAAGTATTTTGTAATTTTTAATGTCAGCTCTGCTCAGAAAGCTTTAAATTCCCTTTCTTATTATCAAATATTGCAAAATTTTTACAGTATTAACATTTTCAAAATATTTAAGTCTTTTGCATTTAACTCTTTAGAACTTCTGGAAATTATTGTGTTATATTACATGAAGAGAGAATCTAATTAATTTTCTTCCACATAGTAAACGTTCTCCATTCCATTTATTGAGCACACTCCTTTCTCTTTTTTTTTCAGATGCTTCTTTTAAGAATCATATGTCAAGTTATTGTATGGTAAGACTATGTCTGTTAAATAATTTTTGATATGAAAGAACAGGAAGAAAGAAAGAAAGGATTAAAGGAAAAAAGAAAGGAAGAAAGGAAGGGAAGAAGGAAGAAGAAGAACTTTGAGCATTGTACTAAGTAATTTTACCTAAACTATATATAATTGATTCTTAAATTAACTCAATGTCTTATATACTTTTACGAACATGTTTTACAGATTAGGACAAGAGGTTCAGCAAAGTAAGTAGCCGATACTTTGGCAGAGATACATAGGGAGACTTGCCCAATAACTGATTATGAGGAACTGAACCAAGATGGTGGGAAATTGGGTGTAATCTAATCTATAGGCATATATATTTCCTGAGTTTTAAAATGCACCTTGAAATTTCATAGACACAAAGATTAAATGTGATTTTTTATTAACTCAATTATGTACCATAGCGACAAGTCCATCATTAACATATTAAACTATTCCAACTCAGCTCTTACTCACCCTGGCCCTCGTTGACACCAGTGCATTATTGGTTGTATCTCTTATGAAGACACCAGGTCTAGACATACTCATTTACTCCAGACACATAACATTCTGGGGTTTAGATTGAAGAATTGTCATTTTTTGATGCTATGATATCCCAATCTTTCAAATAAATATAGTCATGCTGATGGCATATATTTAAAGTAAATCCAAGTGATATTCTAGAAATTGTACGATCTTATTTGAAATAAAGTGAAACTTGCTGCCGAAAATTTTTGTTGTTGAAAACTACTTTGGAATTAAACCTTCCATATTTCTCCAATGGCTTTTCATTTAATGTCAATCATAACCTTTCCCCAAATTGCTTCATTCTTTAAAGACCGATTCAAATACTCCTCCTGTGAAGTGTTTCCCAAATCTGCCCAATAAACTTTGTCAGTCTCTGTGCCCTCTCACAGCACTTTGTTCATTCCATGATTGCCACACACAGTTCAATGAAGAGTGGCTGTGGATCAGCATGTGTGCCTTCACCATTAGACCTTGGGTACGTGGAGCCATTGGCTATGGCTTTTATCTCCACACCTCTCAATCTAAGTAGTGTCCAGTCCAGTATAAGATAATGATAAACCAAAATAAACAACACAGGATAAAACTCAATATATAACTATTATGAATATCTTAATATGTTTAGTCTTTCATATATACATTACATTAAAATATTGGTTTTTACTATATATTCTGTTTAACTTTTTTTTAAACAACCGTATGGCATGAAAATATTTCACGTAAATAATTATTCAACAACAGAATTGTTTTTATTCGTAGTTATTGAAATTTAAATATATACAAAAATAGAGACAACAGAATAATAAATCCCTATGTGCCTACAACTCAACCAATAATTATCAACATTTGGCAAGTTATGTTTTCTCTGTATCCTCATCCACTTCCCACACTGGGTTATTTTAAAGCAGATTCCAGGTATCATATTGTTTCATTAGTATAAACTTCAGTATGTATTTCTAAAAGAAGAACATTAAAAAGAAAGGCACAATGTCATTATTTCCAATTATCTTAAATAATTCTTAATATAATCAAATATGTAGTCAGTATACAAATTTCCCTGATTATCTCATAAACTGTTGTTTTATACTTGGTTTGTTAAATCAGCATCCAAAGTCTTCATGTTAAATTTGGTTGATTTGTTTCTTAAGTCTCTTATAATCATTCCGTCCCATTTTATTTTTCCCTGGTCATTATTTTATAGCAGCAATTCAAAGCGTTCATCCTATTCTATGCTTTGTGTATAACACAATTTATTCAAACAGTGTTCTATTATTGAGCATTTAGCTTTTTTCCATTTTTTCTCCTATTAAACAATGTTCCAATGAATATGCATATAGATAAATCTTTGAACACACCTAGAATTATCCTATTAGGATTAATTCTTAGAAGTGGAATGCCTCATGGGCTTTTTTTAAGCTTTTGATATGGCTTGTCAAATTACTCTTCAAAATGATGGAGTTAATTTACACTCCTACCAGCAGTATGAGCGGATCTGTGCCCCCACACCCTCGTCAACACTGCATAATATCTTTATTTAAAATATTTGCCAATTTGATAGACCAGAAAGATATCTTGCTGTTTTCATTTGCATGTTTTGGATTAATAGTAAGAGAGAGTGCCCTGAATCCTTGTTCAGTGCTTACTGTGGCCACAAAGCCATTTGCTGCTAAGTCCACAAAGGAGACATATGTTTAAAGGGCAAGGCCAGAAAAATGCAGATTTTTATTATGAGATTTAAGGAGAAATTCTGACCCTGGTGAGTCTATGAACTGCAAGACTTTATGTATTTTCTGTCTTAGTCGTGAGGCAAGTTTAAGTGCTTTAAAAAGATCTAGTGTTTCCCTTACTTGTTCTCACTAGAAAGGTGATACTTCCCTCTTGGGTTGTAGCCCCAGACCTATTTAGTGCGTCAGGCACACAGTTCCAAAGATACGTGGTCCTTAAAGATCCTTTAACCTCTTTGTCACACACACATATAATAGCTTCTTATAGCACGGCCAAATTGTAACCTTGGCATATTCCTTTCGGAGTCACTGCTCCTCCTTCCCTGGGATAGAATTCCAGGGAAGTGGCGGGTAGGCAGTGTGGTGCACATGGGGTAGAAAAGAACTGACTTCCCCTAGAATATGGGATGTGCAGCCAAGGTAAAATTAAACTTTTTTCCTATATGATTTTTGGCCATCAGAGTGTATCTTTTGTGAATTACCTATTCATTTTCCTCCAATCAATGAGTGATGAACTAATGAGAAAATGAATGATGATATTTTGGGCATAATCTTTCAACTAGTTTGCAGTGTCTTTTAGTCCACATTTCCTTTTCTTGTCAACTTTTATTTCAGGAACTATCCAGTCTGGTAGCCATCTCTTTTAAAGCAAGCTTTAATGTCTAACTTCTGTCTCAGAATTCTTCAAAGTAACTTAAACAGTCAGGGTCTTATCTCTATGTACCTTTAAATGAGGCAAGTCAAGATCTCACTGGTCTAAAAAGCAATGGATCAAAGATCACAGAATTATTGATCGTGGGTTTGCTTCCTTCAATGATGTGTGACGAAGAAGGTCCCTCCTTTCTGAGAATAAGCTAACCATGCGTCCTGCATTTTTATTCGATTCCTTTCCCCTCATCCAGGCCATTCCTCCACCAGTCATCTCCTCTCTCTTAGGTCATCAATCTTACTCTGAGAAGAACTGTGCTAACAAAACCTTTTATCCCATCTTTTCACAAATGACTGAAACCTGAAATTCTCTTTTTGTTCTTACAGTGCTTAACTTATCCACAGGTGCAGTGCCCTGTGGAAAATTTAGGCTTAAAAAATTACAATGGGTTGGCAATTAGTGTCTTTACAAATTCATATTGTGCATTGTCAACAGAATTTAGGTAGATAAACAGATAGGTAGATGGATAGAGATAGATCAATGGATTAATCGATCGATCGATTGATGGATAAATATACATGGTTTATAGATGATTCTCTATGGCCTGTAGAAAACCTAAATGGTGCTCCATGGAAGCACAGAACTCTTGGAATATTAATTAGTGTGCTCAGAAATTTTCTTTTTGCAGTCAAATACATTTTAGAAATGCTTTTCACATTTGTTCTACTTAACATTCATAATACACATGAATTTTAGCATATTAAACCCACTGAGAAATTTTGCATTGAAGAAACCTTACTTACCTCATTTAAACAGAAGGTTCTCAGTTTATTTGACCACAGAATCAGGAGGTTTTTGTTTTGTTTTGT
Organism: Equus caballus; assembly: GCF_041296265.1. Classification (NCBI taxonomy): domain Eukaryota; kingdom Metazoa; phylum Chordata; class Mammalia; order Perissodactyla; family Equidae; genus Equus; species Equus caballus. The sequence goes on from NC_091698.1 coordinate 89,370,289, forward strand.
TAGTTCAGTGGAGCCACCATTAACATTTTCTGCAGAATTGTTTGGGAAGCACTGGCATGGAACATTGGTGAAGGTATTTAGAATGGCATATCAGAAAATGCTCTAGACTTAGTCTAGCTTTTGGCCATCTTTCCTTACCTCTCTTTTGCTCTCTTCCAATCTCTCCACCTCCAATCCACGTACACCAGCTTTATTAATATGAACAGTCTTACGCTTCCTTGAACACAAAAGGCTTTCTAATACTCCCAAGTCTTTTCAAGTGCTGTTCACTATGTCCAAAACATTCTTCCTCAATTTCACCTGCAAATTCCCACAGATTCCTTAACACGCAGCTCATATGACAGCTATTCAGCAAGACATGCCAAGATTGCAAGTTTTATACCCTTTTCTTCTCGGCCACCCTAGAATTTTATTTGTCCCTTTATAATATTCTATCCACATCATATTATCTACATATCTGTTTTCTCCTTGAGACTGTTTCCTTCTAGAAGTCAAGAGCCACATCTTGTTCATTATTTTATGTCTACCAACTAACACAGGGTCTGGCACATAGAAGGTATTCCATGTCTATTTTATAAGTCAATTCATTTGCTTATTTCCCAAAGTTCTTTTCTTTAAGTTTATAAAGAGTGTAAATATCATATATCCTGTTCTGACTGTGCATCTTCTTGCAATATTTTAAAGTGGCATTGTTCTATCTTAACAGAAAACAAACAAGAATGGTTTGCTTTTTCCCTATCAAAATGATGAAAGTTCTGTTCGCCCAAATGTCTGGGTCCTTCTGTTAATTTGGCTGTGACTGAACCGAGGAACCATGAACTCTCAGAGTTAGCAGAGCCGTTCAAGCCGTCTAGTTCTGCCACTCTTGTCTCTTCGTCTATTGTGGGGCTTGTTTGGAGTTGTCTTTCTTATCTTTTAAAGAAAATATTTTAAAATGCAAGTTTTATTGTGTATTTTTTTGCATTCATTGAAGTACATTTAAGAGCTATAAAAACAAACTGCCAATCAGTCATAAATTCATGAGCCCCAAGCTCTCTTAAGGATTATTAAAACTTTCTACAAGTTGTTCTCTATCTTCATAGAAGGCAGAGGTAAGCTCCCTCATGGGTAGTAAGCACAGGTTTGTGTGGGGGAGACCGTCAAATACCGCTCTAGCATCTAAAGTAGTTTATACTTTTTCTGTCCTTCTTAAAGCTTCCAGGGGTATCTTTCACCTAGCATCATGATGACACACAGAAAACACAAATGGATATTGCATGCCATGAATAATGAAGAAAAATATTCAATGTGCTGTCTTTTAGTCACCCTGTTATTAAGGGCTAGTGTATCTGACAAGTCACAAGGAAATCAGAGATTTTCATTAAACCATTTGACAAATTTACTCCTCAACTATCATTATCAACTTGGATATTGAGAAACCTGAATATCACCCAGAAAACTTCATTTATAATGCTCTTGTGCTCAGTTGCAGGCACTCTACTTGAAGAAATAAAACACTGTCTATTGTGTGAATCATTTGCAATATGTCTGGCTGGAATCAGCAATAAGAAGCAACAAGAATTTCATGAAGTTAGAGAGATTGACACTCACTCTGTAAGATTATTGGCATCATCCAAGATATATAATTTCAATTTACCTGCTTAATTTAGAACAGTACTAACAGTCAATCCCCACTGTTAATTTACGTTCATTCATTCTTTCATTTATCTATTACTTCATTCAATCAATTGTGCAATAAAAATAGGTATCGAACATTTATTATGAACGTGATGGTGTATAAGATACATGATGCTTATCGATGTAGTTCTAACCTTCAGGAGCTTGAGGTTCTGCACAGGTCAAGTTCACACATAGTATTAATTTACTGTATAGAAAGCAATTGCCTTAAGAGACATTTTCAAAGACAGAAAAATCATTAAGCTTAGAGGAACTTAGCGGAACTGCTCCACTGAGTATATATGTAAAACATAAACACAGGGTAATCGTATCTCCGTGCTGTCCAATGTGGTAGCCATTAGCCACAGGTGGTTATTAGGCACTTGGAATGCAACTACTCTTAATTGAGATATGCTGCACATATATAATATACAACTAATTTTGAAGACTTTGAGTGAAAAAATACTGTAAAACATGTCATTTGTAAATTTACCTTGATTACTTGTTAAAATGAGAATATTTGGGATATATTGGATTAAATAACATGTTACTAAAATTTATTTCACTTATTTCTCTACTTTTTTCATGTGACTATCAGAAAGTTTAAAATTACATGTGTGTCTTACATGATATTTTTATTGGCCATCAGTGGTAGAGATGAATGTGTGCATACCATATATTTGTAGGTAGGCTAACACAGCATCTATTCCCACGGCTTTCTTATATTGCAAATTCTAAAACTAAAAATTACTTTCCCCCCAAATCCCTTGCAGCTATGATTTCAGAGATGATTTAGTCTCATTAATTAGAAGCACAAGCAGAAGGCTTGAATTAAGGACTTAGAAAGAGAGATACAGATCACTTTGATAGTCCAGATCATAAGAGAGTGGCAGCGTTCTGAAATAACGTGTGCATCAATGAGTTCCCAATTCAACAGGGAAATTTCCTGATTGTGGCAGAATAATCAACTCCTTTGATGGTTCGTTTCTATTGTGTAACTTCAGGAGTCAATCCTAGAATGTCCTTTTAGCTTTGTCAACAATAGTATAAGCCATTTAAGGATCTATAATAGCTCCATTACTTCTTAACTTAGCTAAAGTTGGTTCTGTTCTCTGCGTCTGAGCACTGCCAAATACAGCATTGGTGGAATAGGTATTATCCGATTAACATGAAAGACATAAGTCAAAGCACACATACATACAAGTCACTTGTTAATATCTGTTTCTCTACTATCTCCTATAGGTACAGATGCATAGTAGGACAGCGTTTAATAACTGTTGAATACATTTATATAAAATAAACATAATGAAACAAATGGCTAGAAGTCCTATGTATTATAATTTTAATGTGATCTCTTTATCATCTAACATTTAAGTAACGTTATAATAAACTCCCAAGAATTGCAAAAATCACACTATTTTCTGTAATGTGTATGCCATCATTTTTTTCTTAATGAGTGGGTCATCAGGCTTTAAGTGTTGTTGCTTACATCAGAAGTGTGTCCTTCTCTCTATTTCCATCATAAGAACTTCATACATTGCTTTTGATATGACAGAATTAATTCAAACCTTAGAAATTGCAGCAGTGTTCCAGATGAGGACATGCCCCTGATTTGTCCACCTGAGGGCTTCGGACTTTGGTTTATCATTAAGTTCATGGCTTGGCATCTTACTAAGAAAATCAAGAAATCTTCTGTGAATGCTCCAAAAGTTGACATCAAGGTCAGAGCAAGCTAAGTTTGGCCATGATCAACCACCTGTAAGACAGAACAAAGGTCAAACACATTGAGGATTGAGACGGCTCTCTTCTCCCTATTAGCCAAAGTCCGTAGAAGTCATGAGTGCCTTGGGACCCTGAGTGCTGCAGGTCAGAGAAAGCACCAGACCATGCCCTAGAGTTCTACAAAACAATTAAGGGTTTTCTGGTTTAATTTTCCCAGATAATTAGCTCTAGGGGATGACTTTGAATTTTCTATCCTTTTCCAGTATGCAGATTTTTAGCTTTCTAAATCAGTGGTGATCATATTAATAACTACTTTGCGCAAACAGACGAGACATACTTCCATAACCAGTTGCAGTTTCAGTCTGGCTACTCTTTTGCATAACTCTTTTCCATTTTTAGCTATTATTCCAATTTTAGTGCCATTGCCCAACTCTCCACACACATACCACTTATTATTGAAGCAGAAAGGGTAAGCTGAAGAACTGTAAAACTATCAATGTGTAGATTCTTTTGCTTCTAAGAAATATGACCTTATAAAGTGGAAGAGAGACAGAGTACCTGGCAGAGACTGCAGTGCTAAGTGAGAGATTTCTGGAGTGAGCGAGTGTGCATGTGTACACGTGCATATTTGTGTTTTTAAGATCAGAGATAAAAGAGCAAGTAAGATAGATAAGAATGAGGCAAAAGAGAGAATAAAGGAGGCTTTGGGGAATAGAGTTTGACCACACTAGTTCATGTCCTCACCATAGGCATTGCTATTATAAGATTCTGTTTTAATTCAGAGAAGTAGAACTTTATGAAATGGACTTTTTTAAAAAGCCATTTCTATCTTCAGATACCTAATTCAGCCCTCAGGCATGATTAATGCTCCAGTGGACCTGACCCAAAGTTAAATCATTACAGCCATGCAGTTCATGCTTTCGAATGATACATTTCTTCAGGAAATTAAGGAATAAAGAGAATTGTATAAATACAATGATCAACCCAAAAGAGAAATTGGAAAGTTTAAAACTACGTTTGGCTCCCAAGTGGAGGCCATCCATAGATCCCAGCACTGAGTTCAATGACTCTGAGTCTCATTAATGCAGAGCAATACTTCTCTCTGATCCCATGAATCTAGTCCTCACCTGGATTCAATGATGCCATGGGAAAGCATTTCAGCGTTAGTAACAACTTGCAGAGGTATAATAGCTATGCTGGTAAAATCCTCAAAGACCTCTTACTTCACCGTCGTTTATCACCCTGAAGACCTGGGTGGTGTGAGGCACATCTTTTTCAGGGCATATTTTGAGAATACAATATTTTTCTTTTGTTTTTACTTGGCTCCTCGAACTGTACTTTGTACCCTGGAATCTTCCCCTCCAAACCCCGAAAGGCAGTATATCAGGAAATCCTCCACATCATTTTCAAGTGTCTACACAGTTAGGACCATCCTATCCAATCCCTAACAACGGAATCTTCCCTCCTTTTACAATCCAAAACTGCCATTTATTATTGCAGTTGCTTAAGACTGATGTTAGGAGGAGAGCAACGTTCTGAAATCTTCTTAAAGTATGGCTGATTTTTAAGGAAATCAGCTCCATCACTGGAAGCTCTCAGAGACTTGAAAATTTTTATTATAAATGCTGTAAAAGGGATTCCTATCCTTGATGGGAGGTTGGACCAGACCCCTAAGGTCCTTTCAATCTCTGAAATTGAAAGCTTTGAGTAACCTGTGGACCACTCAACTCTCCCAGTGTAATACATGTTTTTAAAGAGAAGGTTGAGGTGATGAATATAGACGTAGGTTCCAGGGGCCCATTCCCAGCTCAGAAACTGTTGGAGGCAAGATAGATCATGTTTCTATTGCTGTTTCCACACCTGACTTAACACAAGCCCCAGGAAGACAATAATATGTCATCTTTTTTCTCAGTCAGGGTCAGATAAAGTCTATGAAGTTCAACAAAAAGCCAGTGTGACCCTCATTTTTCTCTTCTCAATGTACTACCCAAGTCTCCAGGATTTTGACTCAATTACAGTGTAATTTAGGGTCAGGAAAAGAAGAGAACAGAACTGTTGTTGGTTCTGAAATTGGAATAGGTTTGTTTTCTGAAACGTTAGCAATTGTGGACCATTTTGGCTTCGACTGCTCTACCTCCTGGACTTTACTTGTGGTTGAATTTGCTATGTTGTGGTAGCAACAGTTGTGGCAGCTGTGGGCAAATCACAGACTGAGGCTGGGATAATAAAGTCAGTGCTCAACAGCTGTGGGCACAGCAGATGTTCTTAAGATAGACTAGAAGGAAGAAGGAGAGATGTGATGGGGAAGTTACTAAGAAATGAGTAAGCCTTTACATAATACAACTAATAAGATTTCCGTCTTCAGAAAACATGTAATTTGCTCTCCTTTTCCAGCCAAGGTATTTAAGATGTCATATTCATTATTATCCAAGGCCATTTCATTAACAAATAAGAAAGGAAATGACATATCTCACAGTTTGGCTCAAGATCACTCAGCCCGGCACGACAAACAATTCCCTATGTTTTCTGAGCATAATTATTTCCTGTAGAGATATAATGAAGTGCAGATTTCAAAACAAACTCAGGCCTGGATAGAGTGTGTTTTGGGGTGGGTGTTACTGGTGTTCTCCAACGTGACTTGAAATAAAAATAATCTCACTTGGGCCTGGACTTCTGTACCTATCATAAGAATGCATTTTGGTTCACATGGTTTAGGATTTAGAGACTTGGTCAAGGGTCTAGACAGCCCAACAGATACTGACCCTCATGTTCTGTCTTTCTCAGTAACATTTCCATAGAAAGATACTAGTAAGAACACAGAACTTTTAAGGTTGTCTAGGGTGCTCCCAGAAAGTGATTGGGGAAGGCAGAGAAAGAGATGTAGTTGGACAATGGACACAATGTTAGGAAATTGAATAAAGAGGTGAAGACTTGAAAACATTTTGCATAGGATTTGTTTGAAGACCACTGGTGGAAACTCCACCTGAGAAAAATCAATTGGTGCCAAATGCATGAATAATGTCAGTGCTTATGAATATCCTCTACATGATTAGTAAAAATTACTCAATTGGGTGAGCTTAGGGGGAAACAAAGGCAGCATTTTTCTTTAGTGAATAGATCCTCATTTAGGTGCCCAGTAGGCTAGTGCATCTGGGAAGTCAGCTTCCTCTTTGGCTGACACCTACCTCCAGGATGGCCTCCTTATGGTCTACACTGCTACCTTATTTCTCCTCTCTCCCACCTCCACCACGATCAGCTCGCTTTACTCATATAAGCACACACCAAGGAACAGGGCAAGGGCAAGTGCAGAGGGGACCATCTCTGGAAGGTAGGATTGGCAGGATGCCGCACACTTGCATATGGAAAAAGGAATGATGAGTTTTAATGAAAAATATGCACACCCTGGAGAGGTATTTCTTCCTAATATGTATCGAGAATCTTCGAACAAAGGGGAATTTTCAGAACCACAAATAATAAATTAGGTTACTTGAAGTTTTGTTACAATTCTCAAACAGAACGCATATATTCTGGTGGATTCACAGTGTAGAAAAGGGTTCATTTCACACCTTCCACTGATCCACTAACTGTACTCTATCCTTACAGTATATACCTTCCTGGGATCCAAGTCATTGTCTCTAACAACTTAACAAGTAGTATTGTAGCAAACATTAGGAGAAAAAAGGTCACTTACTTAAAGAAAATAAGTTTAAAGACATTGCTCTGTTGTCATCTTTCTTCCAACATAAAAGATGGCATTAAGCCTTTTTCTTCTTTTGGATTTAGAGACATTTAGAATTAAACTCAGAATCCCTTTCAGGAAACACAAACTTGACTTCAAAGATACTGTACTGCCTGTAATTCTATTAAATGTGACCTTGTGAACATCTGCAAACTGCAAAATTACTACACCTAAAATCTCCTAAATCCAGTGTGCTTTTTCAGAGATTACAAACACTCCCAAGTACCATACTCTTAGCAAAGCACGTAAGAGTGGAAGAGCATCTCCTAAAGCTAGTCTGGTCATGGTTGGATTGTCATCCCAAATTAGTATTCATGAGGGTCTCTCTGACAAATAGAGTTATTATCCACAGATGCTGTAAACATAAATCAGGAGGATATCATCAATAATGTTGAATTCTCTTTGTCTTCATCGTGTTTACAGATCTCACTTTGAACAGCACATAAATACTTAGAGCATATTGTGGGAAACATGCCACTCATCTTATTAGCTTTCTCTGGCTCCAAGCTTTGACGCTGATCATCCTCTGACAGTGTTTGCCAACAACAAAAGAAGCCTATTGATCACATTGCTTCTCCCTTTGGCAGCCTTTCTGCCCACGATTACCTTGCATCACTTGCCTTAAGTCAAATGTCACAGAACAACTTACAAGGGATGTATCTATCTAGTAGAGCAAAATGTATTACTATGAGTTTAATTGAAGAAAAATCCTTTGGTATTATGAACTATTTACAATTTAAAATTTTATTTCTTGGCATTAACAAAGAGCCAAAATCAAAGCTTACTTTGTAAGCTCCAACTCCATAAAATTGTACTCATTTGCAATTTATTTTCTGAATAGTTTGCAGAGTCCCAAAGATCTTGGAAGCTGACCCATCAATCATTTTCAGAGCCACTCTATGTATGAACAGTTTTCTCTGCTGGCATTTTCTTTCTGTAACACAGTATCTCTATTGAAATTTCCTGGTAATTTTTCATCGGTAGCATAGTCTTCATTTGTCTTTTTACTTAGATTCCAGATAGATACTACGAAATGATACATTATCTTTTGTTTAAATTGAAAAGAGTACTTCACAGATTGAGAATTTAGGGATATAACTGGGATATATGTACTCTGTGTGAAAAACAGAGAGGCTTTTGTGGGATTATTTGCCAGGAGGAAGAAAACAATAATTGTGTTGGAATGCCATAGAGAACAGGTGCTCACATGTAGAGACAATCATTTCATAACTGATCTTCTCAACACCAAAAAGTCTCTACCTTGTTACCTGTAATTTGTAAGGTGTGTGTTAGACTCCCCAGGAGGACTAGCTGTCTGCCTCTGATCTAATCAGGAGAAATTCTCTCTCTCTGAAGCATATCCCGTGCTTTGGCTGTTAGAGAGCACCTTCAAGCTTGTGTCCACAGACACATATCATGAAAGATGCAGGAACTCAGCCTTTTTTACGCAGTTACCTGAGCCTTGTTTCTGTCCATGGGTAAATATTGAAACTTCAACTGGTCCATCTTTTCTACTTTTGCTGACTTGACTCTACTACCTAGCTTAGTGTTCAATCCAAGTGTCTGCTATTTGAATTCCCTGCCTGACTTTTCTGTCCTTCCAGTCGTTGACCTCTCAGATTCACAGCCTCTTCTTAATCTTATCTGCAGGACCCAAGAAATTATATATGCTTAGCCAACTGATGGCATCCACTGGGCAACTTTGCCCCACAGCCAACCACCCACCCCCATGTAATGGAGTCTCTGAAAAAAGATGGGCTTGATAGTACCAAACCAAGAGATTTGCAAACATGGCTTTGATTGAGAACAGGAATTGATGAGCCTGTACTCCTATGTGCCATGTTTAACTAAAAGGCTAAGTCATCTCGAAGTCATAAGTATGGCTGAAGTGGAAAGCATAAAAGAAATTACTGCATAACATGCCAAGTACAAACTGGAGGAAACACTTCATTAAACAAAGATCCCTTGAACTCTCCTGGAAGCTACTGAGACCCTACACTTTAAATAGAAAATAAGTGCATCGGTGTCATTCAAGACATAGTTTCTAAGTCTCTATGTCATTCATTAAGTGTCTATGTTTGACTATTTTCCTTCATTTTCTCATACTCGCTGCTCTTAATTTTTCTTTGTGTCTTTGAACACGGAGAGCAACTTCCCACTTATTTCTCATGGAACTGTCTTCTTTGAGCTCCTTATCTTCCAGGAAGTCCTTTGTAAACTACCACATGTCAGCCAGTCTGAACATCAATCATTTTTTGACTGGTTCCTCCCTGACATGTCTGGCCTGGACTCCTGAACCACTACGTTTGTATCAGCTTTGCCTGCCAAGATCTGGGTCTATGTGATTCACTGATTGAATCATTCATTAATTTATTCATTCATTCAGAAAAGAATTGAAAGATAAGCATGAGACAGACTGTATACTTGGAATCTTTTAGTCAGCAATAAAAAATAATTAAGGCTAGCATAATCTCTAGCATTATCATGGATTTTTTTCTTTTTCTTTTGTAAACGTTAATGAGTTAAGCAACCAGGGCTTTAGACCCTGAGGATGGAATAGGATCAAGCCTCTAGCTCCAACCATGAAAATAATGTATGCTACACTGGCCTCTGCAAAGCTCAGCTTCTTCATCTACCTCTTTCTCTTCCTAAAGATGTTTGGTGAATAATTGAAATAATTGCAGAGATACATATTGAAAGGCTCTTTGTAAATCCAGGGTATTATTGTCACTATAATTAGGCCATGCACGGTGTATGGAAATCTTGATTAGACTACTGCTTTTTCAAAAGCTAATTAGCTTGCACAACAATATGTTTCCTGGATGTGTTTTCAGAGGATTGCTTTATATTTTCTTTTCACTCTTGTCCCCAGAGCAAATGAACTGAAGTGTCCTCAAAGGAAGACTTGGAACCCTGAAGGGTGAAAGTTGCTGAGTGAGACTGATGAGGGGACATTTCCCTGAGGTGGCTTGGGATAAACACCTGAGCTGAGGCAAACAGGTGACCAGGCTAAGAGGAAGTTGTCAGCTCTTGTGACTGTGTCAGAGGCAGAGAACCACCACACCCCACGATTTCATCTGTAGAGCAACTTTGGGAATCTTGCCTGTCCAAAACACCCTTCTCATTCTGCTCAAATGCCTTGAAGCCTTCCCTGCCCTTCCGAGGACTCTGTGCCCACACAGCATTTATTTAACCTATGTTATTACTATTTGTCTAATACGTCTGTCTCCTCTACTAGACCGGGATCTCGTCTTCTAATCTCTGTGCCCAGTTGAAAGAAAGGCACAGGAAAACATTTCCCTTGTTCTTAAACTTTCTGGGTCTCAGACTCCTGTGAGTCTATTGACTCCCTCTCAAATGAATGTTTATTTACACGAAATTTTTCATAAAATTTCAGGAAGTTTATGGATTCCCCTCCACTCGTCGAAACATGTATACTTGCTCCAGAAGAATCCCTGCATTATTTCTGTCCCCTTCTCTGAAATGGTCTTGAGATTCTGGCATGAGCTGACCAATCAAAGGCAACCATGTTCTTGCATCTGAGTTAGGGGAGACACAGCAAAATCTAGTTGATTTTGAATCCCTGGGAAAATGATTGGCACCGTCTTCAGGTTGCAGATATTTCCTTCTGAATTTCACAAGGGAATGGCATGGGCTGCTCCAGCACATAGGGCCACCGTGTGAACCCCACAGATGTGTGTAGAGAAATGCTGGGAGAGAAAAAGTCTAGGTTTCTCGTCTCAGTTTCTACAGGAAATTCTCCTTGGTGGTTTGAATCCATATTTTGCTGTTGCCACCAGCAATGTACTCGTCAAAGACTTCTCCACTATAAATGCGGAATGGTTCTCAACTGATATTAAGGGAGAGGGATAATACCAAAATCACTCAGGAGGCTTTTACTAGAGTATATATACCCGACTTTCCCCTCCCATGAGAAGGGGACGTTCAAGGAATGGGGGCTGCTGTATTGAAAGAACTGACTTTCTGGGGCTAAGGGATCCTATGCTACTTCGCCAGATGGATGGGCATTTATAGCTAAAATAATTTCATGAATTGATAAAAAAAATTTTTTGAGAACTTACTATATTCAGGGCATTATTCTAAGCTCTTTCTTTGTATTATTATGCTTAATATTCACAACAATCCTATGACATAGATATAACTGTTTCTGTAGTTTTCAAATGAGGAAATAGAAGCCCAAAGTTCACACAGTAAGTGGCAAACCTAGACCACCTGACTCTGGAGAGTGTGTTTGGAATCTCCCTACTACTCACTTTCTTGGGTAATCATGGCATTGCCACCCCCATCCTCAGTCAGGTGAAAACTCCTATGATGGAACTCTAGTTGAGAAGGCAGCAAAGCATTCATCCATTCCCCAAGAAGCAGCCGCATCTTCCAAATCCCCCAATTAGCTTTCACACTCCCTGTCCCCTCAGCCACTTTTTCTAACTTTGCCCATGATTAGAAAACACAGATCCTCATTAAAGTCCATCCCTCCATCCTATTGGCACAAATTAAAACTAGCAGTGGCCCGTGCAGTGAACTCAGTGGGATCCCACCTAATCAGTTTTGTAAATTGAAAAATAGACTTTTTCTTCATAAGCACCATCTGTACCTTCAGGACATTCTTATTAACACTTTCTCTCCTGGGCAATGCTTTCCACTGAAAATAACCCAGAGCAAAGTAGCAGAGCTTCCCATTTATTTGGCCTTTGAGATTTGTCTAAAGGGCTTCAAGACAGCCAGCAGGTTATCTGGCCATTAAGCAAAGTGGTGAAATCTGTAAGACATGTGCTACATTTCCGTATTATAGATGAGACTACAGAGGCTCAGAAGCTGGAAGGTGATATCCCCATTCACGGAGCAAAATTTTCTGAGCGCTCACTATGTAACAGGTGTGATTCTAAATTCTTCAGCTATAACAGTGAACAAAACAGTGACAACTCCCTGCCCCCATGAAGACTATGTTCTAGTGAAAAAAGCAAACAATCATGCCACACTTAATATACATCAGGCGTTGTTCTAAGATTGTACACAACATGCATGTGTGGGTGTTTGCTCAACAGCCTTATGAGGTACTTACTGTTTAGCAGTTGAGGAAACTGAGAAGCAGAAACGTTAAGCACCTTTTCCAGGTCACACAGCTAATGAGGAGCAGAGCTGGTCTCCATGCCCAGCAGTCTGGGGCCAGAGTCTATGTTCTTAACCACCATATTCTCCCATGCTTTGTCACACAGCTGGCTAGTGGAGAGATGTCCAGGATACATTATGGGGCTTTTGGTCCAGGCTTTCAGCACGGGACTAACTTTCTGGGAGGAAAAATATGCATACTTATCAAATGTTATTGACTGTCTCCAAAGGGGTTTTGTTTATTTTTCATGTTCCCATTTGCATGGTGGCCAAGTGTATCGGGCTTCTGCACACATTCAGACCGGGCTCAAATCCAGGGTCCCTGACTCAGCAGCTGTGTGGTCTGGGCAGGCCCAGACCCTCCAAGCCACCATAAATGAAGCACTCACCTCATAAGATGGCTTTAACAATTAAGCGTTACATGTAAAGTATTAGCACAGTGCCTAATACAGAATAAACACTCAAAACATTGCCATTTTAATCTATTACGTTAAGTTGATGAGTCTTTACCCCCTCCAGTGACTTCTTGTATGCCTCTTCTCCTTTTGTTTGAGAGAAGCTGGAACCATGAGGAAACTGTCAACTCTAGAACCTCATAGGGATTCAGCCTCCAGACAATATACCAACTAATTCCAGCTAGTTCCCTGAGGGGACACCAGGATCACCTGTGGGCTGAAATCACTACCAGCAGCTTTGCCACTGCTGAGGGTTTCAACTACTCCATTGCCAACATCTACCAAGTTTTCAAACCATGAGCAAAAACAACTGGTTTGAATTGGATTCAATTAATTGATTCAGCAAACCTTTTTCTGAAATATATTGTGTGAAGGGCATAATGCTGAAGAATGATTATGATTATGATGATGATAGGCATGATTTTTGGAGTACCTACTGTATATTTGGCGTACAATAGGACCTTCAGATTTACCATCTCATTGAATGCTAATAATAGCCCTGCAATATGATCTTCGTAATTTTACAGATGAGGAAATGAAGCTTAAGAGTAACAAGTCCTGTGTCCAAGATCACACAGTAGAAAGTAGCAAAACTACAGCTGAACCCCAAGGCTGTCAGAGTACAAAGCCTCTCTGGATTTTTCTTGCTTGGTTGGGACCTGGTACTTGATCCCCAGGAGCTCCTTGCAGACAGACATGTGGATATTCCCCTGCCCACAAGCCAATGCAGGTGTCACTGGTGCCCAGGATGCAGGATAGACAAGACGCTGAAGGAGCTCAGAACAGAGAAAGGTAGGCTTGCCCTTGTCATCTTGGGAAGGGACAGAAAACCTGCCAATGTATAAAATGCTGGGTCTGGGAAAATGCAGAAAGAATGACGTGGAACTTAGAATATTCTTCACACCTTGAATTGTTGTGAATATTGACTATTTCTCCCCCCCTGCTTTGTAAGGTGATGGTGAGTGGCAGGTGCCATTGGTATCCCACTCCGGAACCCCTCAGCTCACCTGTCTGTGGGACAGTTTTCAAACGTTCCAAGACCTGCCACTCTAAGCACATGCAGGTTCACTCAGGTTTCCGCTTTAGGGCCTCTCTGCAGCAGGGACCTTCCTGCCTGGAGTGCTAGGGAATTCACCTCTCCAGAAGAAATCCTCAGCCAATGAGGGATGGGAACCAGTGGGTGTGCATCTCAGTACTCCTGCCTCTTGGTGAGACAACACTGAATTGCATTCTGCTGGATTCCTCAGAGGATCGCCTGAGAGATGGAGCCTCAATGGTACCCTGCTCATCATCGCACCCTTTATTGATGTTTCACCCTTCCCTGTCCCCTTTGCCCCTCCCTCCTCTATGTTTCCCAAGATCACCTCCTAAATAAAGTACCTGCACCCTAGTCCTTGCCTCAGCTCCTGTTTTTGAGGGAATGCTAGCTAAGACAGGGTGGGACAGAGGCCTGATTAAGGGCATCACCATTTGTTCCGGCAAAATTAGTGGAGAAGTCCTTATAACTAGCAGATATTAACTTTTCTTACTTGTGTCCTTATCGCATATTGACTCTGACTGATTAAACAGCCAAACGTCAATCTAGTTGCTGGTGGCACCGAGCTTAGTGCTGTCAGCAGATGGGGAAAGAAATGTCAGACCCAGGGCCTGTCCGGGGGAGGTTTATAGTCTGCAGGGAGAAAATGGGGACTCTCATGTTGCAATTAGAGAATAAAATAAGACAGCACATAATCAGGTGCGAGTTTGAGAGACAGCTGCTCTGTGCACTTGAAGACTTTGGAGGCAGTGGGGAGGGGTAGAGGCACTAAATAATGCAGTTCTCTCCAGATGTGCCATGGGTGGGTTTCCAGTGTTTGGTGTACAAGATGTAAATTGCCTCTGCTCTCCAGTTTCCATCAACTCCAGTCACAGCAAGTTAAGCTCAGCATATAGATGCATGGGACTCCAGGAGAAGATTAACAAAGCACAGCAAGTAAGAGTTTCACATACACTCAGGGCTCAAATCCTCCTTCCACGTGAGGTGGCTGGAGTCCTAGGACAGGCAGGAAGCACTTCCCTCAGGGTAGCCTTAACGGGCAGGACCGCAAACCACACAACACACACCATACGCAGGAAGCCGTGTACAGAGCCGAAATGGGGTAAATCCTAAATTTTGCTTGTACCAGATTTCCCAATTGAGTTACATGAGACATGAACTTGATCTTTGACAAATTCCTGCAAAAAGGGTTTATATCAAAACCAAAGCAATGAAAAAATGGGGGAATTCGCATTTGATTTAAGTCACAGAAACCATGAATTGGTGAGCAAAAGGATGGGGGTAGTGCCAGCTGTCTGAGCCTAGTCTGATGTATGAAGTTTCTGGGTGAGATTTGATTCAGAGCTCATCCAGTAATCTCTCGTAATCAAGTAATCTCTAGCAAGATTCAGGTACAAGGTGAAGTGCTTCACATTATTCCTCTAGTCCTTACAGCAAACGCATCAAATGTCTACGTCTATTTCTCGAATGAGGAAACTGATGCTCGGGATGATCACACAGCTCAGAAGAGCCAGTCAAGATTTCAGGAGGTCTGACTCCAGAGCCCTTGCTCCTAAACAGTCTTTCATTCATTTTCAGCAAATAAATAACATTGAACATTTGCACACACACATGTTGTGGGTGTAGGGAGACATGTTGCGTGTAAAATGCATTCTCTATGCACATGTATTCATGTGCTTATCACAACGAATACAGCTGACTGATAAAAAAGTTAGCTTTTCCAACTGGTGAGCCAGCACACTTTTGTCTTCAAATGCTTCATCCACTGCATGAGACACGGTCGGCCTGCTTCACGTTTGAGAAGGCAATGAAGGAAAGACTTAGAGTTATGCTACCCCTTCATTTCCAAGGCCTTTCCACGGCCTTTCACTAACCAAAATATCATGCTCTTATTCAAAGCAACATTATCCATGAGCAAATGTGTTTGAACTTCTCCTATTGTGTTTTTTTTTTTCTGGTTTTTCGTTTTTTTGCAATTGCATTAGTGTAGCTCAGGCAACATTTCTGTGTAGCTATTGAATAAGTAAAAGGCGATAATGTTTCATAAAATTAATGAAGCTTTATTTGCAGTTTCACTCAGTTTTCTTTTCTGCTATAGACATCAGTTCTTATAAGAATATGTATCAGATTACCTTTCCTCAAAGCAATTTCACATAGATTTTTTTCACAACAGTTACATAAAGTTGGCAGGGTATTATAATGTCCATTTATAGCAGAGAGAATTGAGAGTCAAAGGATTCACAATTCTTCTGAACACTTTGCAACCAATGATGGAATCAGGTCTTTACTTAAAATGTGTGGACGTGTGTGTGTGTGTGTGTGTGTGTGTTAGCGTCAGTCAGATACGCATTTACCCAGCACTCACAAGGTGTCAGACAATGTGTAGAGATGGATGAGTTATGGACTTTGCCTCAAATTAAGGAGAAAAACATCTAAACGATCATTTTTCAGAGTCACAGGCATTATAATAGAGATGTAGATAAAGTAGATAAGAATAGGGGCAAGGAAGAGAGTAACTCTGTCTAGGGGTAGGAGAGCAGACAAATCTTTGAGCTAACTTAGTTAGCACTGGAAAAGAAGGGAATTTGGGTAGGTAGAGAAATTGGAGGATGGGATTCTATGCAAAGAGTACCACATAAGGACAGTAAGGATGTTTGGAAGCCTGTGACTACTACAGGATGGCTGGAGTCCGGAGTGCAAGAAGGAAATGGTGCAGAGTAAGGTGGGAAGTAAAGAGGCAGCAAGGTTACTGGCACCCCTTAAAGGAATGCCAAAGAGCATGGACTTTTTATTTGACAGGAATTGGAGATATTTCATGGTATCGAAGTGAAGTGGAAAGAATAATTTTCTTGAGAGGAGCAGAAAAGGAATTGGAACAAGTTGATGGAGATGTCATGGGTGACTGAGACAGCACCACCTCCTCTGTGAATCACCCTTTGAGTCTCCCAGGTGAGGGTACCACTTTGTCCCCTGTGATCAACAGTACTTTCCCATGTGCCTACAACAGCACTTAGTATATTGTGTTTTACTTTGCCTGTATCTGTGTCTGGTTCAGCTTGCTTTCCATCCTCCTCTACCCAACACAAATCAGACTACAAACAACTGGAGACAGTAACTGCCATTTTGTATGTAGTTAATCTTTATATCCCAAGCACTCAGCATATTGATTGGCTCACAGTAGGTGCTCAAATAAAGGTCTATTGGGTTTATTGAATGGAATCCATAGGAAAGGAGACAAGGACAGATGAAAATATTGATAACTTTTAGGTAAAATGAAAGTGGTTAAGAAATGTCGTGTCTGATGATCATTATTTTCTTAGTGTGACAGGAAGAAAATCATCCATTGTAAGGGAAAGGAACATAAATTATGTTGATTTCTTAAGAAAATCAGTAAAGCCTTGCCTAAGGAGGATGTAAAAAAAAAAATCTAAAGCAGAAATGAACAGGGGAAGGCATTGAAAACAGCACCGTGTGACTAGACGGGAATAGAAAGCATTGTTGTAGAAAGGAGCATTTGAGTTTGGTTACACAATTTGCTTCCAGAGAAGAATGATGGTTTAATGACCCCAGGTTGGGGATCTACCACATGCTTGGGTTCAAGTAGTCAAAAGAACTGAGGATGCTGGAGAGAGGCTAATTAAAATAGCATAAATGGACAGGGCAGAAAGGCAAGAGAATGTGGAGTAGGAAACTCCATTGAGAAATTTTTAAGGGTAGACTGAAAAATGAAAAGGAAAAATCCAAGTACAGTAGATAAAGCAAAATAAAAATAGGCTTTTAAGACCACTGAAAAGGCAGATACATGGGAGGCAAGTGGATCTCAGTTTTAATTCCAGCTCCACTACCACATATTAGCCGTGAACTGGCTTGAATTTACTAACTACCCAAAAACTTGATATCCACACTAGAAAAATAAGTATCATCACATGGCTTGGAAACTGAGAAGTTTTCTGCGCTTCCAGCCTAGAGCTGAGAGCCAAAGTATCCCACAAACTAAGCTCAGGAACCACCAGAAGTTGGGATCAGCCACCTCTAGGCAAGAAGTGTCACTAATAAACTGACAGGCACCAGCAAGCCCCCTGTTCAGTGATGCTAGAAGGAATATCCAAGTATTAGTGAAGAGACTATCATAGATATCCTCTGTGTGCACATCAGACCCTCTCTCCACCCTTCTCCACCCTGCTCTAGGTCCTGAAATGGTGATTTCTGTGAATTGCAACACCAGGATCCCTTGCCCTCTGGCTTCTGGTTGATTTCAGCTATCATGAGATACCAACAGGAAACTGAAGGCGAGAGAAGAGAGAGGTCGGGGTCTTCATCCCCTGAGTGACTTGCTGTCAGATCGCTAGTTGCCAGTGTCACTGTTTCTAAGACAAGAGCTCCTGCCAGACAAAGCCTCTCATATTTAGAACTTTCTTTATCCACATCTGCTCAGTACAGAGACTCTAATAAACAATATTTAATATTTATTTTTTATCAATTGACTATCTTGTGTATTCTTCAATGCGTAATTTTGAACATCATTTCTCACTGCTCAAGGCACAAAAATCATAGATGATTTCCTAGAAATTTAACTGACATGCTCCACTGAAATCAGTTGTTTCCATATGAGGTGTATGTGTGTGTGCTGTTGTGTTGTGTTTTGTTGAACTAAATCAAAGACTTTTACTGAGATTTTCTCCTCATCTTAAAATGCAAATATAACTAAAAACAAAAGTCAAGCCATCAAACTCAAACATCTGTTTCCTTGAATTCTGGTTAATTGAAGTTAACAAAAATCCACATGCTGATAAAGCAGAATAAAACATTTCCCACCGAAGTTCCGCCTAACAAAAATTACAGGATTTACAAATAATGCCTAGAAAAAAGCAGCCTGCAGCACCTAGAGAATATAAAGCATTGAGTTTTCCTTGACTCTGAGACACATTTTAGAGAAGAAGAAAAATCCCTGTGCTTCTGGGCTGGTGGTGACGCAATTATGAAGGCCTTGCGCATGGTGAGCGCTGCAGATGAGGCCCGCTCTGCCTGATGCAGCCTTTGTTCAAAGTGCAACCGGGGAAAGTGGGCCCAGCAAGCCCTGTGCAGCTCACCTCATGGGCTGTAATTTGTGTTGCTGGGAAGCACACAGAATGCCTAAAAATAAAATCTGTCACCGCCAGGTATTCTTGCTCATTCCCTTCACTCAGTTTAGCTTCTCACTGCTCTCTCCTTGCTCAAGATGACAATGGCAGAGCAGTCATTAATTAGTTATTAATGAAAAGCATTTTTTAGACCTTCGTCACAAGTATCAAATATTCATCAGCTCTATACAGACAGCCAGGTTCCTCTACGGGAGCAGGCAGTGGTTGTTAGATTTTGCTCAACTGTTTTTTGAAGGAGAGAATAGTAATTATGATTATTTTCATTACATCTATCTTTTGATAAGGCTATTTTTCTAATTATAAAACATATTTATGTGGAAGAGATTGGCTTAGTTGCCCTCTAAACATTTCACTCTAAGCCTACCCCAACCACACACAAATCACATGAAAGAGCAGCAAATGTATTTTTAAAATAAATGACTACACCAGTGCTATTAACAAACCAGAGAGTTTCAGGACTTCCTAAGAGACAGATAACACCAGAACTGGAGCTACACAAAAGCAAACCTGGAGCATAATAAGTCGAGACACATAGGTGAAGATGGCTGCAGAGCCAGGGCAGGGCTGGGGAACTGCAAGCCAGACTCAATAGAATCAAGGAGGGGCAGGAAGAGCTGGGGCCTTAAACAGGTGATGATTTGGAGAACTCTACCAAACAGCTAAGCCAACTGGCCCTTTGTGGCTTGAGTGCAGTAGAGGGAGGCAGAGGCACGGTCATCTTCACCAAAGCAAGAAAAGTGGTGCTGCAAGGAGCAGGGCATTGCCCCTGGCAGCTCCTGACCCCCAGAGAGATGTTAGCACACCAGTAGTTGGGTGATCACTATCCTCTACCTCTGGCAGTCCCTCCTTCCCACAGAATTACTGAAGGCAGACCAGGTTGAACAAAGTCATCACCCACTCAACGGCAAAGTGTGAACCAGAAAAGCAAAGCAAAGAAAACAACCAAGATCACCAAATACATAAAAAACAGGATCACCAAACACACTAACAATTATAATGCCCAAAGAAATTATTAGAACAAAGAGAAGATGTCTTTCCTGCATTATAAGACTAGTCATTTTATTTAAAAAAATTCTTAGGAAATTGTTTTTGTTTCAATAGTGAAAAAAAGTATGCATTCCTGAGCCTCCAAGTTGACACACCTTCATACTAAAACAGCATCAAATCCTGGTTAAATGGAAGTAATTGTTTCAATAGTTACATTAGTTATTAGTATATAACAATTGTTTTCCCTGTTCTTTTACTCTATAATTTGGCTGATAACTTACTCTCCGTAAACATTTTGTAGATCCTGGAAACTGTACACATACGAAATGATCACAAACAAAGCATTTGGCCCAAAGATTCAGAAAGTCAACCTTTAATTTAAAGGTTGGATCAATTTAAAAAGGACAAAATGACTCAATGGACATAATATAAAGGATATCATATTTCAAACACGTTTTTTCTTATAACAGGCATTTGGTATCACTACTATAGACTGTGAAACTTTGAGTGCTTTGTCAAGCACATAATACAACACAAAAACAAAGCTGGGACACTTTTCTGGTAATCTGCTGCTCAAGAAGTACACAAAATTCAAATCCAAACCAATATTCATTGGCTGGGTTTTGAAAACTCCTGACACTCGAATGGACATATGTTAGGGTATACTGTAGATAACTGCCATAATCAGAGTCACAGCACTCGGGCTGAGAAGCAGAATGTACATGAAGAAAACTAGTTCCAAGGAAGATATAGTCAAGGAGTCTCCTGGATACTCCAATTCTGCGTAATAGGAAAAATAGATGGAAAGTCTGGCAGCACAATTAAGAGACAATGGAGAAGAGACCCAGAAGTTCCCACCAGGGAGGAGAGAGAATAGAATAGGAAAACATCCACAAATAACTGAAAAGAAAATACAGATCTTCTGATTCAAAGGTCAAACAGGACTAAAAAAAGACCATATCTAGGCAAATGATGGTTTAGAGAAAGATATGACAAGAAAAAGATAAGGGAGGAACAAAGATGATATGAGAGAGCTAAAATAAGATTAAAAGGGTAAAAAAGAAGCCGTAAATTAGACAATGGGAAGCGTACAAATTGATCCATCCAAAAGGCTATAATATTTTAAAGTATTTTCACACGGCTACATAGCTGCAAACTATTTAAAACAAATCTCATAAAAAATACAAAAAGAAATTGAAAAATCCATAACTGTTGGAGAATTTGTCATGTCTCCATAATGGACAAAACAAACAGATAAATAAAAGTAAAGAAGGACATCAAAGATTAAATAAAACAAGACCCTTGCAAATAAAAAGTCCTACCACACAAAATAAATCACCATGATCTGCAAATGGAATGAAAATAAACATTCCTTCAAATGCACATGAAACATATACCCACGGAGGATGGCTCCAAAAAAGAGCGCAATAAATTACAACTGTATGCTCTAACTACAATAGAGCAAAAAATAAAAATTAAACATAAATTAGACTATCTATAGACTCTCTTAACCCAGAAAGTTTTACACTGTCTTTTAAATAACTGTTGGGTTGAAAAGGCAATCTAACAGCAATCCGGTTAGAAAGGGAGAGTTTGAAGACTGTATTTGCAAAGCACTTTATATAAGAAGAGAAAAACCTTGTCCATATTAAAGAACACATTTGGAGACACAGATGGGGTTTATGGAAATCTAAAGTTTTTCCTCCTCCTGCATCTCCCTTCATGCTCCCTCCATAAAAAAACTTACAGCAATAAAGTAATCTGTAGTGACCAGCTTTGGAGGAAGAAACACCCTCATGTACTATCGACGGGACTCTGCATTGGTAAATCTTTTCGAAGGGCCACTTTTTGGTATCTATAATGATTTAAATATGCATACTTTTTGATCTAGCTACTATTGCTAGAAATACTCACACATGCACAAATATTACATAGTTAAGAACGTGCTTTGCAGCACGACGTGCACCGGCAAATAATAGAAAACAAAAGAACTGTAAATCAATAGGAAAACAGTTACATAAGTGACATTTCACCCATTCTGTGCGACAGGAAGCAGATTTTGTTCTATTTTATTTTAATTTTTATTTATTTATTTGATAATGAAGTATAACTATATGTTCCAATATGGAAGTAAATCCAAGATATATTAAGTGAAAACCTGAAAGTTATATAATAATGCATAAACTGCGAGCTCACTAACTTTGAAAAGATGCGTATTTGTGTACGTATGTACATATAGATATAGAGATAAGTATAATGCAAGATGAAGATGCGATAGGCACATTTAAAGGCAGAGTAAAGTCCATGACAATGTGGAGTGAAATGTTAAAATCCGTGCTTCTTGGCACAGATATCTTAAGGGGTGTCTCTGGAAGCACTTTCATCTCTTAATTCCAAATACTTAAGTAGTTCCTGGATCTTAAATAGTAAAATTTACTTTACATATTATTTTTGAATAAAAGTAATACAATTATTACACCATTTAGAAAATTTGGAAGATCCAAAAAAATTAAAAAGCATAAAAATCCCTCAAAATTCACCCATAGCATGCATAGTGTACATTATACAGATTGTTCTATTTGAAAATCTCTAGGACAAGCCCTGTGGTCTATTCTATTTGTGTAGAGTTTCCTTCATCTTTCATGCCTTATGTCAGGGCCCTGAAGAGCAACAACTGATACTCAGAATAATGACAATAATGACCCACAGGAGCATCAGGAAGAAAAGAAACACCCAACTTCTTCATTACACTCCACTTAATAAAACACAGAAGTGGATTAAGACATTTTAAAAGACTTTTTCTATGAAAGTTGATATGTACAAATTATAATATTGGTATCTCATATTCTCAAAAAAAAAACTGTTGAAATCTCATTTAATTCTTTCCACTTCTGCAGCAAACTTCTTCCTCAAGCCTTACATTTCCAATAAATGGCTTAACCAATTCAGTACTGATTATCTTTCTTTCAATAATGAATCCTTTCCTTTACGTTCCACATTCAATTCAAATTCCCTGGCTGTCCTTTGAAAATATATTCTCATTTTGAGGCTATATTCTCAAATATATGTATATATATATATACATATACACATATAGAGAGAGAGAAAGGAAAAAGAAATGCGTCCTTTTCTCACCACCTCCACTGCACCCCCAGTCCAAGCCACTGATACCTCCCTGAATACTGGTCACAGTCTCCCTACTTCCACTTTCCCCACCACAGTCTTTTCTTCACAAAGGACCTAGTATTAGCTTTTAAAATATGAATTTTTAAGATATAAATCATATAATTTACTCCTGGGTCCAAAATACATATGCTCATAAAAATAAACATAAAAATCCACATTCCTTACCAGGACCTGCAAGATTAAGTCCCTGCCTGGCTCTCCTTTGCTTACTTGGTTCTGTCCAAAGAGGTCATCTTGCTGCCCTTCACACCGCAGCCTTGCTCCCCCTTAGGGTCTTGGTTCTCACTGTTCCACCTGGGAAGATCCTTTCCCACAGTTCAATAGGGCCTTTGGGTCATTCTTTTCAAATGTCACTTCCTCAGAGTCTTACCCTGACCATCCTATCTAAAATGGCACCTGCACTAGTGCCTACACTTATCCTGCTTAGTTTTCCTCACAACACGTCACTACCTCATATGGAGTTATATAAGCCATGTGCTGTTTGTCAGTCTCCCTGACTAAAAGGTGGGCTCCATCACACCAGGGATTTTGTCTCGTTCACTTCTGCATCTCTTGTGTCAAAAAGAGTGACGAGCATGTGTAATGTGATCTTGGCACTCAGTGAAATATGTAGACATGTAAGAAGAAGAAATAGCCGATATTGAGGAATGCTTAACATGTTAAAGGGCAAACTTGGACCCTGGTAATGGTGGTGAGACAGACAGAAGCAGTCAAATGTGAAAGATATTTCAAAGATAAAATCATCAGAGCTGTGACAGAGTGGATAGGGGTGTGAGGAAAGGGAAGGTGTCAAAATGAGTTATAAAAAAGATCATTGTGTCATTGACTGAGATAGAGAACACTAAACTGTGCCCAGAATGAGGATGTGGGAGACAGATGGGTGTCAAGCTTCCTCATAAGTGCAGCTTGGCACGTGTTGTTTGGTCTGGAGAGCAGGGTGTGCTCAGTTCCGGCTTGTGTTTCTGGGATAATCTCATCAAACCCCCTGCTAGCCAACTTAATATTGGAATTTGAATATGGGCCTCTCTTTTCATCAATCAGCTGTGCTGCTGCTGTCAGTTTTTGTTTCGAGTTGGACACTTTGGAATCTTAACTGAAATTGGATGAAAGGTAAGTCAGGCATGACCTGGCTGCTGCCATATATCCAGGATGTCATATTTTGTTGACTTAATTTGAGAACTTTTTTCTTTAATAGAAGTGTTTAACGTTTCATGTGTATTTTCAAAACCCTGCTATGTTTATTTCTGTCGTCCTGTTTTATGCTTTCCAGGTGGGTTTGTTCTGTTTTGGTTTTGCCACTTTTCTCTTTCCTCCAGCTCTGCCTTTCACCACGTGGGCTATTTTTATTTATCTTTTTAAACTTTCCTTAGGTATTTGGGGTGCAGACAAATGTTATAATTCTCCTAGTGACTAGTTTCCCATTTTTAAAAAACCTAGTTGAACCTATATTTATATAATTGTCACAATCAAGAATAAAACAGTCACTCTGTATCTCCTCCTAGGGAGGATTAAGAATTTAATGTGTGACATCTTATTGCTCCACTCATGCTCCATCCTCACCACCCAGACACTCAAGCTGGAAATATGGAAGGTATCCCTGGGCCCTCCCTCCCCCTCTCTTCCCCATCAGTGTTTTCAATGAATTACTAAATTCCACCTATTTCCTTCCTGAATATCCCTCACATCCATCCTGTTTTCTTGCCTCCAATGCATGTTCTAAGAGGCACCCAGTGTTTGATGTATTATGACAATGCTCTTTCTCTGTGTAAAACCCTTCAACAATGTCCTCTCACCTCAGGATAAAGTTTCCACCCCCGTAACACGGCATACAGGGTCCTCTGAACTCTCACTTGTCTGTGTTCCTGACCCTGGACGTCTTCAGTCCCTACCTTGGAATTTTTGATCCAGAAACATGAAACAATGAATATTTTGCCATAAAAATGTTACCTTTTTTCCTTTATTGTTTGCCCATATTGTCTTGCAACCTTGAATAAATATCCTTTCCATCTCCTTATATCTAGTGCCTGGACATAACTAACAGTTTGTATTTCATGCTCTCATAGGAACCTGCTCCAGTAGACCAATCATGAGCACCACCAACCAACCACCATTTGCCTTGCTTTGATGCTACAAGAATAATTTGCGTCCTTATTATGTCTATCATTACATTCGCCATGTTTTAAATAATTACCTCTTTTGTGTGTGTGTTTTTTTCCAATAGACATTTAGCCCCTTGAGGGAAAGGGATACTATTTTGCCATCTCTTTTTATCAAAATCCTAAGCAATATATCTATCACTAGACATTAGATGCTCAATAAATGTTATTGAATGTAATTCTTGTTTGCTTCAAAACATTGCAAAACTTTTTTTTTTATCTGAAAACTCTATTGAAAAAAAAAAAAACTTAGGAAAATGTTCCACTGTTATTTTCGGTTTTTTGTTTCAGCTTCATCTGTTCTGGTTTCCTCTCTAGAAACCCTTATTATTCATCAGCTAGCTATCTGCTCTCTGCCCACAAATCTATTTTCTTTTCTGTCTCCATATTCATTCCTGTGACTTTTTATTTTACATTCTGATTTTTATTATACAACACTGATTTAATTTTGTGCTTTGGAAGTTTTGCAGTTTATTGTCTCCTGTGAGGATTTTAATTCTGCTCTGTTTTCAGGCTCTGTTTGGCTTTTTTTTTTAAATTGTATCTCCATATAGCACAGGGCTTGAGAACACTTGCTCTGGAGACTGACTACTTTGATAGTAGAGGGACCAGCTGGGTGCGACCTCTTGCAAATAATTTATTCTGAGCTTCAGTTATCTCATCTGTAAAATGAAACTTGTAATAGTACCTACCTCACAGAGCTGTCGTGAGGATTGAATGTAACAAAATATAGGAAGCGCTTGGAGCTGGCACATTATAATGTTACAGGAAAGGACATGCATTCCCCACCGCTGAGGTTTCCTTCCTCACAGAAGAGCATCCGGAGTGGAAATACTTCCACTCCTTTCTCACCATCTCTCTTCCTCCCTTCAAGTTACCTGAAGGTTTGGGAGAAATTCCCAGCCTCCTTTTCTCTCTTCCTTTTGAAATCTCCCTGCCTACTTGAAGAGAGCAGCATGTGTTCTTGATTGCTATCAGCTAAACTTTTCTTTAATAATGTGTTATCTTAGTCTCCCTACTGTCTTGGCACTGTTTTTTTCTTGTTAACTAATTGGTTCAATCTCAGGTGAAAAGAGGAGTGTTATTTATTGGACCACCTTAAATTCCCCCTGTACAGTTCATTAGGATGGGAATCCCGAGAAAAAAATGAATTGGAATGAATTCTGGGTGATCAAAATAAAATCTGGAGTTTGAGGCTTATGGCACAGCCAAAGCGTGTGCCTGTCAGCCTGGAAGGTATTGTACTGGGCAATGGGCACATGGGATTTTCTGTTTGCTCGTTATGAAAACTATATATTTAATGCTTCTAAGAGGAATCTCTATGCATGCTTCTAAACTCTAATAGAGTTTAATGTTTCTAAGAGTAATCTAGGAGTTCCAAGATTAGAAGGAACCATTTCTTGTTTCATGTGAATTTAACCCTATTGCCTATTCCGTGTTCAAGTATTCATCGTTTTTATTGTGTTGTTTGCAGTTCTCACTGATGTTTGAATAACAACGACTAAAGATGATATCTCCTATAGCATACATAGCTTTCTTGTTCTTTGGACCCATCTAACATATAGTAGAGAGAATTTCTCTAAGCTTGAGCTAATCATTGATGCTTTACACCTTGCTAACTTGCTGGGGAATAGCTTAACCCATGGAGAATGCCAGATGTTTGATGAAAAAGCCTCTGTAAACTTGGTTTTCATGTAGCTCATCAATTTAGAGAGTTTTTTAAAAGAAGTGTGATGTGGTTTTAAGCTTTTCTTCCTCTTTTTATTGATGCAATTCACATGCCATAAAATTTAGTTTTTCAAAGTGTACAATTCAATACTTTTTAGTATTTTCCCAAAGTTGTGCAACCATTACTACTATCTAACTCTAGAGCATCTGCATCACCCCAAAAATAAACCCATACCCATTAGCAGTCATTCCATTCCTCTTTGCCCCTAGCCTTGTCAGCCACTAACCTACTTTCTATCCCTGTGTAGTTGCCTCTTCTAGACATTTAATATAAATGAAATTATACAATATGTGGCCCTTTGTGTCTGGCTTCTTTCACTTAGCATAATACTTTTAAGTTTCATCCATCTTCTAGCATAAATCAGTACTTCATTCCTTTCTACGGCTGAATAATTTTCAATTGTGTGGCTATGCCACATTTTTTTTTATCCATTTGTCAATCGATGGACCTTTGAGGGGATTTTACCTTTGGTTGGTCGCTGTAGCTTTTTGTCTATGGGCAAATGGTTATTTCTACAGAAATAGAGCTGTACATACCAGGCCCTCAGCACCGCCAGGTGATCCTCAGCAACATGATCCTTGAACAGGATGGATAGGCTCAGAGAAGGCACAGGTACCAGCTAGGAAGGGAGGACCAGCCATGTACTGGCAAGGCTGGTGGCCTGTGAGGACATTGGCCACATGAAGCCTACCAAACAAACTTCAGCAGGTCCAGGCCACCTCAGGTAGCCTCAGAGTCCGTGTGAAGCTTGACCTACAAAGGTGAAGTGGGTCTGGTATTGCAGGCTAATTTGCACGTATTTGCTTGAATTGATGGAAATAATAAAAATTGCTGCTTTTAAAAAGGAAGACAGCTGAGTTTTTCACATGCTTCTGGATATTAGTAAGTTTCCAGCTGTATATTATTAGGGCCAGGACTAGGTTGATAGTGCTAAACCAGCTGCCAAATTCCACCCTGCATCCACAGCCAAGGAAAAATCCTTAGGCGAAATTTTTGTTTTTTCGAGCCAAAGGCTCGAAAGTCATGCCCAATAGCTTGATGTCAAATTGGATCTGGGCTAGTTTAATATAAATAGGAATGAAGATGCCTATTCAGAGGAGAGTGTGGATGCTGTGTCAGGAGATACAGCCCACCCTCAATTCGGTACTGGGTTACAGCAGAAACATAGGACTCAAAGGGAAAACAGAACTTAAGAAGATTTGAATGTATTAATGGGGAAACAAATGTACCTCAAATAACTCTTTGTGACCGGGAATGCTACTACTGCAAATTTCTGAATTTACTATGAAGGCAGCAATATCTCAAATGGTACATTCTGAGAAATGAGATGGTAAGAGATATGGAAATGCATAAGGCCAAAATCAATTTCTACCAGGAAATTTTTCCCAGTTGTGTTTATTACAGGGCATAGGCTAGCTAAAATTTTATGGATATGTAAGGATCTCAGGAATAGGATATTTAAAATATATGAGGAAGGAATAGTGAGCAGATGGCAATATTGAAGTTCCCTGGAAGTCCCTTTAGGCGGCAGATCTAGTTACTTTTGCAAATATTGTTGGAGGGATTGGAAACAAGTGACCGTCATTAGCCAAAATTAACTTCTTGCTAGGAAATTTCTCCCAACGTGAAGTTCACAGATCACAGTTCACCTTCTTTTCTTTTCCTTTTTTTTTTTATGGATTATGGACAACTAGAATCAACTATTTCGCATCCTAGGTGGTAGAAAACGGGGACACTGAAGGTGGAAGGGAGGGCGTATTTGATTAAAAGCACTAATGATTGACACAATTGGGTCCCAGAAAAAATAATTTAAACTAGGTTAATTGCTCTAGAGGGCAGGAATTAGCTTGTTTAATAATTCTGTTGTTTGTGATCAACGTTTTGATATTTTGTGTCACCCACAATTAAAAAAATATGAAACGCGTAAGAAAATGTAGTTAAACTAATATAAACCTGAAAGAATCTAGACTCTATCTAGTACTCAGGGATTGTTCTAGCTTGAAATGAACAGCATAAGAAATTTAAGAGGACAATCATAATAATAACAATTAATACATAGTATCAGTTTCAGGCAATGCTCTAACCACCTAATTTATGGAAAACCATTTAATCCTCAAACTAATATTAAGAATGAAATTATTCCCATTTTATTGATGAGGAAAGTGAGGCATAGAGGCTCTATGTAAAAAGGCCAGCATTTCACATCTAACAAGTGATAGAATGGAAATTAAAACCCAAGTATCCTGACCCAAAAGCCTATGTTTTTCTTCACTATCATACTGCTTCTCAAAAGATATATTTTAGGTTTTAATCTCTTTGGAGTATTTTTCTCCATATAAAAAGAAAAAAATTGATTTACATTGTTAATTCTTTTGAACCGTAAAAATGCAAGGAGGTTTAACATTTGAAATTTAATTTCTTGCTCAGAATTTGGTGTTGAGAAGAATTATATTCAAATTTGGAGTGTTTCTATGTAGGCATCTTATTTTATTATTTACTTATTGTTATTATATTCTTTCCATAACCTCTGATAGGCAATAGTAGACAATATAGTTATACTTAGTTTAGGTAAAGAAATTACAGAAAGTTAGTTTTCTGTGTTGAGGACTGAGTGGACTTAATGAATTAATCAATGTATTCTTATGATGCGTTTCTGTGCCTCACAAGGACAAAAATTTATATTTTCCACCGGCCAACCAGGAAAATATCCAAGGAGCAGTGCTTGGTATTGGACGAGTGGCCTCGTGAAGGCATAAATACAACTTTGCTAACTGCTGACCTCCTCCCATAAGAGAGGTGGTTATACCCTTTGCTGCCTTTGGGCTCAATGGATGTTCGTGGAGAAATGTGTATTAGCAACACAGGTTTCCTTCCATGCAGAAGACCACCCATAATTGTAACGGGCATCTTTCCAGTTCTTCAGTCACTCCTCTCTTACTGGAGGAGAAGGCACTCCATTTACTTATGAGTTAGGAATAAGGAATATACGTGGTCTTTTTACTCTCTTCCTTTCGGAAGCTGCCTGCTTGAAAAGGCCACCTGTTCTTGATAGCTTTCTGCCACACAGTAATCTCAGTGTTTACAGGTCTCCCTGAGTCCTGGGTCCCGCACTATTGGCTAGGTGAGTCTGTCTAATTCTGAGATTCAGTAGTAGTATGAGTATGTCCTCACCTATAAATGAAAGCTACACTCTCCGTTACCAGTTTTACGTGTAAGAAAGGTGATTATTTTAGCCTCCTATCTGTATTAATATATATGGTTTAATTTAACGATTGGTTCAAACTTTGGTGGAAAAGAAAGGTGTTATTTATTGGATCATCTTGGAGTGCTGATAGGAATCCGTCTAAACAGTGAACATTACTCTTGCTATCATTTTTGCTGTTGCTATCATTGTCATAGTTGTTATCATCATCATCATCTCCGCTGGATCCTTTCATTTCAGTATATTTCCTTTTCATTTCATACTGTTCAGTTCCTGTAAAGTCATGCTTTCAGAAAGTTCTCAAAAATTTCTCATATATTCCCATATATTAGCTTCAAAAATAATGGCTTACAGAATGTTCTTTTCTTTTTTTACAGTAATTCATACCAATGGCATCCTTTTTCTTCTGAGCCCTTATGTTGTTTTCAACTAGATTGAACATATGTATATATATATATTTTTTTTTATTATTGTGGTAAAATAGAAATAACATAAAAATTGACTATCTTAACTATTTTTCAGTGTACAGTTCAGTGGTATTAAGCAAATTCATGTTGTTTTTTAGCCATCACCACCATCCATCTCCAGAACACTTTTCATCTTGCGAAACTAAAACTCTGTACCCATTAAACGGTAACTCCATAACCCTCTCTCTCCAGCCCCTGGCAGCTATCATTCTTTCTACTTTCTTTTCTTTTCTTTTTTTGTTAATCTCCCCTGCACCTGAGGCTCTACTAATCACCATTGTACTCTGTTACTGTTAGAGTTTGGCTTTTTTAAATTTTAGATCCTGCATATATGAGATCATGCAATATTTGTCTTTCTATGTCTGGCTTATTTCACTTAGCATAATGTACTCCAGTTTTGTCCATGTTGCTGTAAATGGCAGAATTTCCTTCCTTTTTTAAGGCTGAAAAATATTCCATTGTGTATATATATTTTTTATTTATCCATTCATTCATTGATGGATACTTAGGTTGTTTTCATGTCTTGGCTACTGTAAATCATGCTTCAATGAACATAGGAGTACAGCTATCTCTTTGAGGTAGTCACTTTATTTCCTTTGGATATATACCCACAAGTGGGATTGCTGGTCATATGGTAGTTCTAGTTTCAATTTTTTGAGAAATATCCATTTTGGTTTCCATAATAGCTATATCAATTTACATATCCACCAACAGTGTACAAGGGTTCTCTTTTCTCCATGTTCTTGCCAACCCCCATTATCTTTTGATTCTTTAGTAATAGCCATCCAAATAGGTGTGAGGTGTTATTGTGGCTTTGATTTGCATTTCCTTGATGATTAGTGATGTTGAGTGTATTTTCATATACCTGTTGACCATTTGTATATTTTCTTTGGAAAAAATGTATTTAGGTCCTTCGCCCATTTTTAATAGGACTATTTGTCTTTTTGTTATTAATTGTGAGAGTTCTTTACATATTTTGGATATTAAAGCCTTATCAGATGTGTGGTTTGCAAATATTTTCTCCCAGGTTGCCGTTTCATTTTATTGATCATTTCCTTTGCTGTGCAGAAACTTTTTAGTTTGATATAATCCCACTTGTTTATTTTTGCCTTTGTTGCCTGTGCTTTTGGTGTCAAATCCAAAAATTTATTGCCAAGACCAATGTCAAGGAAAATCTCTCCTAGGTTTTCTTCTGGGAGTTTTATAATTCAGGTCTTACGTTTAAGACTTTAATCCATTTTGAGTTAATTTTTGAGTATGGTGTAACTTAAGAGTCCAATTTCATTCTTTTGCACATGAATAGCCAGTCTAAAATTTGTAAAGAATCACAAAAGACCCCAAACTGCTACAGAAATCTTGAGCAAGACGAGCGAAACTGGAGGCATTACACTTCCTAATTTCAAACTATATTAGAAAGCTATAGTACTCAAAACAATATGGTATTGGCATCAAAAAACACACATAGATCAATGGAACAGAATAGAGAACCCAGAAATAAGCTTATACCTGTACAATGCAGTCAATGAGCTTTTCCCCTATGTTTTCTTCTAGGAGTTTTACCATCCAGGTCTTACATTTAAGTCTTTAATCCATTTCGAGTTGATTTTTGTGTATGGTACAAAATAAGGATCCATTTTCATTCTTTTGCATATGGATATGTTCTTTCTTTTTTATTTTTAATAATCTGAAGTAAATATGCCAACACGTTAAAATAAGTTAGTTCTAGGCAGTACACACATGGATGTTGTCATATATTACTCTCTGTATCTACTTTACTCACAAGAAGACATTAAATTCTTGACCTTATATATATCTAAGATAGTTCCTATAATATAAACATCTTTTTATACAGTGTGAACAGAATGATGAAATTAAGGCAAGAAAAAGAGATAGTATAGAACCATTAGACAAGGATATCTAGGAGATAAAGTAAAAAGGAGGCAGTCTATTGCCTCCTGCTCTTGTTTATATGTGAAGGGATGAGTCCAGGAAATTGGAGGAATTAGACTTACATTGTAATGAATGGAACTGGAGAGAAAAAGATAACAGATAAAGGCAGACATATAGATTAGGCTTATTCAGGATGATAGGTTTCCCATCCAATGATTGCTACTTTTTCTATCAACCTAGAGCCCAGGTTCACTACTGAGACTGAGAAGAGTACCAGAATGTGGAGGTCAAAGTGGTTAGAGATTTGAAGACAACAGAGAAAGTTTGAAATTGTTGTGTGGGAAATGGGAAAGAGAGTTTAATGGGTATACATAGCAAGATGGCTGTACAGTATTAATGAGGATTACCTTCCATTGCTAGGGCTCCCAATTGACCCACGAGTGTAATCTGTCACGCTGTTATCAGCAGTTCAGGTGTAGATATAGAACCACACCTTTTTATACTTAGATTCAACCATGGTGAGATTTTGTCAGATGTACATGATAAAGATAATCGCAAGTTAGTTTAGCATATTGTCAAGAGTATAACTAAAGTAAAAAAACAGAGACTCTAACCTGGATAGAAAGGAGACTAGGAATTTAAGGGGGATGACAGAAAGACAACAGTAAAACAGAAAAATATGAATATTTAAAAAAATTCTCACAATCCCTTTACCCATCAATAACGTTTTGGTGCATTTCCTCTGAGCCCTTAAAAATCACACACACATATATATAGATAGATGATTTTATATTTATATAAATCATTTATATATGATTTATTCATATACACATACACACATAGCATATACATGTTCATTTTGTAATGTAAAAAATGGCATTACACTATGGTTAGTGTTTTATGCTCCTTTAAATGTATATTTCTACCTTCTAAGTCAATAATACTCATCTAGCATTGATTTAATGGATAAATAATATCAATATTTTGGAAAATAAAATATCTTATTTTACTTATCCTCTATTGTATGGCAATACAATATTGCATGGTTACTAACTGTTTGCTATCATAAATATTGTAATAATCAACTTTAAGATTTAGTCTTTCATATGTCTTAATTACTTTCTTTGAATAAGTCCCTAGATATAGAATTGTAAAAAGGGTTATTATATTTAAACTACAAATTGTACTCTAGGCAGTGTTTACTAACATACGCTCTCACCAGTGTATGGTATGAGGAAAGTCGATTTCTTTGCACCCATATCTGTATCTATTTATGTATATTTACATATCTATATCTGTTTTCTATCTGTATCTATATCTGTATTTATATCTATAAATATTTGATGAATGGTGTTTGAAAATTCTTCCCTAGAACTCTCTAGAAGAGGTTTTATAACACCACAGAGAACAAGAGGTGGGACCCAGAAGTGACTTTTTCTATAAATCTTTTCCTATAAATCTTCAGCGACTGTAAGAGGCAGATGTCACACAAACACAATGAGTGCTGAACTCACACTTAATTCAGTTCCATAAATTCCACTCCCTTAAACATCCAGAGACTGGACACAGTAAAGAACAACCAGTTCAAATTTCTTCCCTTGGTTCAATTCTTTATTTTTGAGAATGATACAATATTCTTTCTGCCACCCAAGTCAATCACTCTACAAGTTATTCTCCTTCCTGTCTGTCAACATCCAGCCAATTTTCTTGAGCACACGAGCCATTCATCTGGCAAAAATCTATTGGAATGACCATGCAACAAGCACTTTGCAAGGTCTGGGAAATAAAGAGACTCAATTATACAAAATGTAGAGATTTTTCTCTCTTCAACATTCCTATAGCATTTATTATCTGCACTATTATTTGAACCTTAAAACACACAAGCTGTGGTAGGTAGATTAGGTTTCCCAGGAAACCAACTCTGAGATGGAGATTTGTGGGCGGGTGGCTTACTGGGGAGGGCTTTTAGGAACAACAAATGTAATCAAGTGAGGAAAGCAGGATTGGACAAAGAAAAATCTTGAGCAGTAATGCACTGCAACACAGGCTCTAGCCAGTCCTCTGGGGTCTCTGTAGCTAGAACGGCCCTTCAGAGATGTCCCAATTTAGACTAGGGGGCTGGGCCTTTGCACCTCCCCATTGACCAGTCAGTGGATGTGCATAGTAACCTTGGGCACGGCAACTACCTCAGATCAAGGGCAGCTCCTTGTGAGCAATTAAAGGGCAATACTCTTGAGAAATGAGTACCTTGGTCGTAAACAGGTGGAACCTGAGAGGCAGGCTACAACACCCACTACACAGCTCAAGCCAACTTGTGTGACTGAGCTGGGCTCCAGTTCTTGTATTCACATCAAGAATTTGCTTTCATATGCGTCCTATATCTCCAAATAAATAACTGCTTGTGATCAAGGAGGGTATATGAAACTTCTTCTGTTTACTCATCGATCTCGCGTAATGCTTTATAAGTAGTAAGTTGTCAGTAATACCTTCTGTTTAAGTTTACAAAATCTTACCTCTTACTTTTACAAAACACTGCCTATCCCTGTATTTGCTTTCTCACTTATAGCCACCATCTCAGTCTAAGCATTCACGATTTGTTGCCTGGATTGTTGCTTAAATTTTATAAGCAATTCTTACGTTTTACCTCTTCAATAAAATCTCTCAAGTGTAGCAGGAAGATGGTGGAATCTGCCCTTATGGTTAATCAGTTTGGGTGTTGAATTTTGAACACAATATCTTAGAGTAGAGCCATGAACATATTAAATATCCACTTTCTTCTTTTGTGGATAAAAACCTGCATGTTTACTGGGCTTGGATTTATGCATCTGATGGCAGGAGTTGTATCTGCCTACCTTCTTTGATTAGCACCCAAGTCCACGCATGTGGACTTCTAGAAGAATAGTTGACAGGATACTTCACGTGAAGTCTCAAGGTAAAAGCTGAGAGACTAGAAATGCCGAGCTGCAGGAGCAGGCATTTGTGGCAACAGCCATACAAGGATTCTGGCCCAACTCTAATCAAGAGGTCTAGCCTTTAGGGACAAGTCCTACTGCTGTTCCTAAAATTCTTTTCTCAATAGAATTCCAGTTCTTCTTCAGCAATGGAATCCCAGCTTCTGTTTCTCAGTTCATCATTCTCTCCAAAGATCAGAAGATGTGAGGCATCTGTCGATAGGAAAGAGGAAACTTAGAAGTGAGGTGCACGCACTGCCATTCAGGGAGGCGCACAAGTCGGATACATGTGGAATCCAACGTATACCTTGACTTGAATCTATTTGTAGAAATTCCAAATTGTGCCCATTTCTCCCTGCTCCAAGTACTTACATTTTTGGAGACACAGCATATGAGTTTTCCACTCTCTGTTTCATCAAATAAAATGGTTAAATTCATTTTCTTTTTCTGTTTCCATCTCTGTCATTGTCTTGTTGGATGCCCCTCCCTCCATTTCCTCCATTCTAAATGGCTAGACACCATTTTGTGAGTGCCTGCTATGAGCCAGACCTCATACCAATTGCTTTGCCTGCAGCATCTCAATGTATCTAATCCTCATTACACCTTTTCTTATTTGTGATTATCTCTATTTTACAGTAATTGAGACCTAGATATTTTTCGTTTCTTGTCAAAGGTCACACTGATAGCAAGTGAAAGAACTAAAAGTATGGAATAGTCCACACTTTTCTGAATGCTTCATGCTATCTGTCCACAAACACCTGGAGGGAAAATTTCTCATCGCTGGGGTCAAGAATAAATAAATGAAACCTGTGCTCAGTCCGCTTGGTGTTCTAGGTTCCTGTTCTAAATCTGCCCATTCTAGCATCCGCCTGCTCCACTAAGGCAGAAGCCAGCTAAGAGCATCTCCTTAGGTTGGCAGGGCAGGAGGGGGAAGCCCAGTCAGGAACAAAGCAATATAGTAACAATGGAGGACTCAAATGACACCTTCCACATGTTCCATTACGCGTATCTGTCCCAGACAAGGCTGATTTCTTCAAAGTATCACAAGTGTGTGACCACTAGTACACAAAGCTCCGTGAAATGGGATGACTAATCAATAAACATAAGCATGAGATGGAATGAAATATATGTTAAGAAATATATACTGTATTATTTAGCATAGACAGTAACATATTCTGTAGACCTTCTTGCACAATTTACTGACACACCACTGCCATTATTAATGCTTTGGAAAAATTTATTTATTCTATTCCATTAGTGTATTTTAACAAACATTGCTTTGAGACAGAATGTCTGCCAATTTATGTTTATGAGACTGTCAACATAATTTACATGCAGACAAAAATATGATACAATATTGCCAATGCAGAATCGGCTTGTCAAATGATATTGTCACAAAAAAATGAAACAGTACCCCATCTGAGGAGCTGAGCATATTCATCACTGTTGGCTGCACAGAATTTGAGGTGACATGCTGAAATACATTTAATGCCTTTTTTTCATGCATCAAATGAATAAAAAGCGAATGAATGAGGTACTTCTGACTGCCATGCACCGTGCAAAAGCAAATAGATTTCTTGTTTCCCAAGGGAAAAAAAAGAATAAAAATAATACATGGGTTTTCCAAAATAATTGAAGAATGATATTTATTATTCGCCTGGAAAACTGAGGATGCTACAAAAATCACAGTACTAAGTGTTCAGCCTCAGGGAGGCAGTGATGGAAACTGTTGTGGAAGGAAATCATGTCAATTTAGGGTCCCTAATCCACCCAGGACAAGGAGATCAGGCCAGTGGAACAGCACTGCTTATTTGGCCCAGGAGTTAAAGAGTATAATAGTTTTTAACAAGACTGCTTCCTTTAGAAGTGAAGAATTAGAATTGTGGACTTGCCTTTCTGCTCTTTGAAAACTGCAACCCACAGGCCATGGTTTTCGGACACTGATAGGTTCCAACCTTGGTTCGAGGTGAACATATCTGAGTATATCTGAGTAAGTGTGTAAATACTTCAAAGATTTTCTAATTTTCCCCGTGCTGATGGTTTGTGACTTCAAAGGATTTCACTGGCCAGAGAAACCCAGCTGGCACCCAGGAAGGACAACAGGGATGGTCACAAAACTTTGCCAGTCTGGAAGGAACCACTTTCCAGGACCTGCCTTTGCTCACTAAGGAAAGGCGGTGAATGCTGGAGGCCTTTCCTGCTCTGCCGTTGAAGGTGATGCAAGCATACTTGTGGCTTATCTGCTGCTGCCTGCTTGGAATAAGGGGAACGAGCACCCTTGTTCTCACAGCGGTCCCTCTATTTCATAGGATTCCCTAACGTAAGTGAACATGGCTCCAGCAAATTTCCCTGTGGTTATAACGTCCGTGCTCAGACCCCAGGTTTTCAAGGGGAGGAAAAAAAAATGTCCTGGTCAAGGACTAACAAAAGCATCTCATGTTCACAATCTACAGGCTGTTGGGTCAGCCACATAAGGAAGACAATGAGTTCTCGCCTGAAACTTCGTTTACCGAACTGAAATGTGGGAATAACAAAATGAGATGGGGGAGGACTTTAGCAGTAGGGAAAATGCACGTGACTCCAGTCTGAAGCCCTGACTCGGCCACATTCTCTCTGATCTGATCCTCCCTCTCCGAGCTGGTCCTCAGTGTCCTCATATATAGAATGGGAGTAATAGATATCTCACAGGGTTGTTGTGAGAATTAAATGGGAAATTATCGAACTACATGAACTGCCTGATATTCGGCCATTTTTGATGTAGAAAATAAGTAATGTCACATGGTTAAACAACCACAATCCCAGACATGGAATAAATGCTTATTGGATGTTGATTGAACTAAATATAACGCATTAAAAATTGAAGAAACTATGCAAACAAAAAGGTAATATATTACTACTTTTACTACGACTGCTAGTACGACCACGGCTGCCATGATTACTATTACTATCTTAGAAGTTCTTCTCCATCGATGATATTCGAAACAGAATCTGTGAAATATAGCATTCCAAATATCTCAATGCTGTGTAAAGCAAGTGAGGAAACACAAGATACTTTATCTTAAAATGGATTTAAGTTTCTATAGCATATAAGTAGAACTTCAGCTATTCATCTTTAGGCTCCATGAAAACACCAATCCTATCAGAAAATATTTTCTCTGAAGTTGACCTCTAATCCAAGACCCTGAAAACTCTGTTTAAGCTAATGTCTTCCGGTAGGTAGCACAGGATTTGCCATCTTCCGTTTCCCACCCTCATTGGCAGCATTGTCAAAACAGCAGCTGGCCTCTGTAATTCAAACCAGAGCCTCAGTGACCATCCTAATTAACGGCCGGGCAGAAAAAAATGACAAGAGGAGGGTGTGGGTGGGCAACACACTAAGAGAGGTGAAGACACAGACATAGCTTCTGAGAGCTCCGAAGCCCAGACGCAGATAGAATTCACTGGTAAAGGGGGAGAGAAAAAGGGCAGAACATAAATAAGAAAAGTAATATAAGAAAAGAGACACAGACAGGAAGTAGATAGAGGAAGGGGCAATAATGTAATGGGGGAAAATTGCTCTAGAAAAACAGGATGATACCTCATCAAGAGCAGCCCACACCTGCTGGGTCTAAGAGGAAAGCGTTTGCATTAGGTGCCAATTGGAGTGAATTATATGACATTTTTTCTCTGACCAGAAAAATTTCTTCCTGACCCCGGCTGGTGATCAGATGGTGCCTTGGAAAATGAAGATGAATTGCTCTTATCATTTTGATCTTTGCATTGGAAATTACCATTACTGTCTTTATGAAAGAGTTATATCCATCTTAAAGAAATTATATTAAAAAATTTACCTAATAATAACTCGTAGCCAAATGTGGATGGGATAGTTTGGGGTAAAAGAAGCAGAATTTCCAACAACAACAATAAAACTCTCTTCTTTCCGAGTCGCTGTCCCCGTGAAAGATTAAAGCATATTTTCTCCCTGTTCAATTGCATGGAGTGATGTGCACATTGGCCAGAACCACTATGGAATTGGACAAACTATTGAATCTGGAATTTTTTAGCTGAAAATGCAAATGGATTCGGATGCTATGCTCCAAACATATTTGCACCTGAATCAGAATATTTATAGACTTTGAAAAGACCGTTGAAATGTCGAATCAGATATAAGTTGGTTTGGGATAATTTTAGTGTCAGATACTAATCAAAGAGCCAAATAAACTGTCTAAAATAATCTGAACTTTTTAAAGCCAAACAACGTCAAAACTGAAAAATGCCTCTGAGCGAAAGAACTTATATACAGCCTGCCCCCCGTCAGTCAGCGCGCTCAGAGTATGGCTTCCTACATCGCCCAGAGCTCCCGTCTTCAGCTCTAGCACAGAAAGCGGCATCACAGATGAGACAGACATTTGATCATGGACCTGCCCACCACTCTATAGAGGAGAGAAATAATGTCTTTCTGAAGGATGGTACTGGACTACCAGTGGGTGGCTCACATGAGAGTTTTATTTGGTACACAAGCCAAGATCGGCTGATCTATATAGAAATCTTGTACATCAAACCCATGTTACAAAATTCTTTTAAAAAAAATTTATGTAAGTTAAAAGGTGAGTTGACAAAGAAAAATATTAAATTTATAACACGCATGTGAATATGCAAAACATGGCAAAATTGTGACATTGGTCCTTGGTTGATTGAAATTTGCAAAACACTCGCTTAAATGAAGGCATAAATGGCTATTGGCCAAATTTCCAGATGGTGCAAAGCTAAGAGGAATGGAGCCAATGTCTAATGAGAGAACCTTGATAGGGGAGGATGCTGAGCTGAAACTAAAAAGAATAAATTAAAATAGCATAAATGTAAATTTTTATATCATAGTTGCAATAGAACATCAGAATAAGCATAGGAGGTGTGGGACCTCACTTCATTTCAATTTATGTGAAAATAACTTGTTTTATTAATAATATAAAAGTCTTATGCTTGCGTTTGGCTTCACAATATATAAGTTCCATTCACATATCTTTTCTCTTTCAGCTTTATTTGAACACAGCTCAATATGAGTCAAGAACTTCCAAAGTCAATTGTAATTTAGGATGTGGGTAGAAGAATGTAATGGAGGAGGAGGGCATTGTTAATCATACTCAGAGGACAGAGGAAAAGGAAATCAAGTCCTATCACTTTAATCATGTTTTTGATACTGTAGTTAAGATGAAATGGAATGGTTTTAGTCTCCCACCCTTTTACAACATAGAGTTTTGTTCTTTCCTATACTCCCATTCTCCTTTGTCAATAATCTGGGCATTTATAACCACTATATTCCTGTCATTAATTTGAAAGTTATGTTTTGTGTAAATTTACACTCACTTTTAAAGCTAGAGTTATAAAATGTTTATTCTTCCTTTTCGAATGGGCTCTCTTCTATCTCTTGGTGTGGTAACGTCTACATTCTTGACCTTTTGCTTCTTTTTTCCTTCTTCCTTTATCTCCCTTTCAGAAAACTATATCTTTAAGAGCTTGTACGTGTGTGTGGGTATTGAGTATACTTGGCTGGTAGAGGATCTGAACCTTTGCATAGCTAAAAATGTTTTCCTAGTGCTTTTCTACATAAAAATTTTAAAAGACAAGGAAGCTGGTAAAGTATTCTCAAATCACAAAAATGCTTTTTCAAAATTCCGTGAGTTTTCATCTATTATCTTCTGACAGTTGGTGTTGCAGAGCAAAAAATTGAGGCTACCCTCAGATTGGTTTCTCTTTAAGACTCTATATTTCCACTTTTGCTTTTTTCTCCTTACTGAATGCTTATGAGTTACAGTGTCTGTATTTATCGCAATTCACATTTTTGTTACGATGTGTCTGGGTATTTTCTTTAACTGCTCATGCCTGCAATATTGTGAGACCTCAATCTACATGTAGGTCTTTCTTCAGGTGACAAAACTGTATGTTCGAATTTTTTTTCCCTGCTACATTTTGGGTATTGCTTAGTCTCATCTTGTGTTATTATTCTCTGTCCACCGTACTTATCATGTGTTTACGATTCTTATATTTGTCTTTATCCCATTGGTCTGCGTGCTGTGAGATCTTCTCAAATTGTTATCTGCATCACAGGTGAAATGATTACAGCATCATACTTACTTCTTATGACGTCATCACCCTCTTGTGCTTAGTCCTCTTGTGATTCTCCCTTATCTCATCTCTCTCTTTTCATCTTATCTTGTTGCTTCTCCAACACATCATCTTACTCTTTGTTTCCTTAGCAGTTTTGTTCCAGTTTTATAAAGTCTACTCTTCTTTCGCTCTAAGGAGAATGCCAAACAGTGCCCTGAAATTTTGTCCTAGAACTTAGAATACATTATTTTCAGAAATCGTCCTCTAGGTTCCCCTTAGTTTGTTGTGTGTCTCACTTGGGCACATGAAGGACTTTCCCCCACTCTCCACAATTTCTCCTCTCCACATCCTTGAACCAGACAAGGTCAATTCAGTCATTGTTTGTTAATAAACAGAGTGTACAGCTCATCTCCTTTCACCAAAGTTTATTCCTGCCTATTATCTATCAAGGAACCATTTAATAAAACTTTGTAGTTGCATTAAAAAGAAAAAAAACTTAGGAATAAACTTCGATGCTTCCTCCTCTTCCTCTTGCCATACTTTGGTGCAGTAGCCAGTCCTGTGGGTTCAGCCTGGTAAACACATCACTCATATGCTCACTTCTCTTCGGTGCTGCCACATTCCTAGCCCAAGGCACCTTATCTCTGGCTTGGACAATACAGATAATATTCTAACCAGTTTTCCTGCATCTACTTTTCTCTTGCCCAAAGTGGCCTTTTTAAATGCAAATAAACTTGTGTCTTCTCAGGTGAAAATTCTTCAATGACTTCCCATTGTTCTTAAGATGAAAACTCAGTTAACTTCAGATTACCTCAAGATCTGCACATCCTCACCAGACTCTCTGGCGCCGTCCCTGTCTGAGCCTTCATTTCAAGTTCTTAAACAGAGCCTTTGCCCTCTGTCACAGGGTCTTTGCATTTGCTGTTTCTTCTACCAGGAAGGCTCCCTGTCCCCACCCTACACAAAATGTTTAGCTAATACTTACACAAATTTTAGTCTTTCAGCTCAAATTACATCTTTTGGGGAGAGCTTCCTTGACATTTCAGATAAGAATTAGTGCCCTTGTTACATATTCCAAGATTATACTCTCCTTTTCCTTTATGGCACATTTCATCATTTATAAACTTTATTTCTGCCATCATTTGACTATTAATTCCTTCCATCTAACTGAAAGCTCCATGACATAGTAACTATGTCTTCTTTGATCAACTTTTGTTGAATTAATAATTGAATCTCTGCTTCCTCTTCTCAGATCTACAGTTGGAAAGCAGGTTGAAGTGTATAACTCCTAATTCAATCCAACTTTTCAATTAGCTTTCAGCTAATTCCCCCATGTTCCGCTGAAAAGGTATCGTGTGCATGAAGAATTGCAATTCCCAGCATACATTAGAAACAGGGTTTTGGGCCTTGCCCACAGTAGTATATGTCTAAGGACTCCATCTCCTCCCGGAATGTTGGCTCTACCAAGTAACTGCCCAAATCCCCTAATCAATTTAGGATCCACTTAGGTTCCGGTTATTCTGGACTCATATCAAAAGTCACCTCCCTAATGTTGATAAACTAGCCCCTTCAACTCACTATATATTATCTCCCTATTTTATTTGCTTCTTCATAATTAAGACAATTTATTAGATTCCTTGTTATTTGTTTGACTCTCCACAAACTTCTTGAGCACAGAGACCCTAGCTGAATTGTTTCCACTATATCCCATCATCTAGGTCAATTGGATAGAATTGAATTAAAATGAGAGGTAGAGGGGCTGGCCCCGTGGCCGAGTGGTTAAGCTCGCGCACTCCGCTGCAGGCGGCCCAGTGTTTCGTTGGTTTGAATCCTGGGCGCGGACATGGCACTGCTCATCAAACCACGCTGAGGCAACGTCCCACATGCCACAATTAGAAGGACCCACAACGAAGAATATACAAATATGTACCAGGGGGCTTTGGGGATAAAAAGGAAAAAAATAAAATCTTTAAAAAAAAAAATGAGAGGTAGAGTACAGAGCCATCCTACCATTTTCAACAAAGACTGGCTTAATTCAGAGCTGCTTAACACCTTCTTTGCTCTGCGGGCACTAA
The DNA here is from genome assembly GCF_041296265.1 of Equus caballus. Lineage (NCBI taxonomy): Eukaryota > Metazoa > Chordata > Mammalia > Perissodactyla > Equidae > Equus > Equus caballus. Next base: position 89,413,895 of record NC_091698.1, read on the forward strand.
TATCCACCAAAGAGAAGCCTTTGTGCAGTGTAGTCATACCACTCTCCACAGGCCACAGGCCCAAGGAAAACATATTCATGAGCTTGTGTCCTCAGTGTAAGAGAAGTGGCCAGAGGGAGGGTTGTTCTGACCTGTTCATATATTCATCTTTGCAAGGTCTCAGGGGAGCTGGCAGAGCAGAAGGGGAGGTGACAGCAGACCATGAGGAGCCTGTGGCTGCAGCCTGGGCAGTGCGTGCTGAGAAGGGGCTGCAGCCACAGGCACCAGAGCTCTGCAGAGTTCCTCTCACTAACATCTTTGGGGAAGAAGTTGTGAAGTGGAGGAAAGAAGGTGCTGTAGGTAGGAGTCTTTGTATGGAAGAAATAGGATCATCCTCTACTAGGAAAACAGCACCTCAGGGGCCATTATCCCCTCCCCCTCCTACCAGAACTGCTTCATCCCTCGTCTGAGCCTTGGAACCTTGAATTCATGCTTCACGTGACTAAGAATGAGCGGCACTTGTACAGACACAGGCCTGGCCTTTCAGATCTGAACTGTTCAAGGACCAGCTACTTCCACAGAAAGCCTGAGCCATAAGTGCACTCTCAGAGCAGGAATGACCTGGCCGAGATGGGACATAAGCTCAGGGCAATGAGGCGGGGGCCTGCTAAAGCACCCTTCTTCCTCGTAGGAGTTAGGACTCTCGCTTACGGACCACGTTTTTCCTGCTTCATGGATCCAGGGGATGGTTTGGGTTTGAGAGCCTAATCTGCGAGAAATTCCATATTGAGACTGTCTCAGGGAGTGTAGCCTCCCTCTATTTTCCCAGAACAAAGTTGGCACTTTTACTTCTCTTTTTTTCCCCTTTCTCTTACCTCCTGTTACTTTTGGTACCATGGAAAGATTGTTCTGTCCAAAGAGATGTGACATACTCCAGATGTATTGCATTGAGAGTGTGTATAGCACAAATCAACTTGCCTTGAGAGTCTCTGATATATAGCCAGTGTTTTAATGTTCCCATTTATACTGACCTGTAATACATCTTCATAGAGTTGGTTAATCACAAATGACAAGGGTGGAAAATGTAATAAAGACAGGGTACATTAATCCACTTTGTATGAAAATGTGGAAAGGTAATCCAATTTTGAACTGCTTGCTCTTAAAAAAATATAAAAGTTTGTGAGATTTCTGTATCTTAGTTGAGGAGATGGCAGTCAATCCTGAAGAGCAGTATTTCAGGGTAATGAGGCCTCTGTACCTTGAGTGTGTGCATAGCAGTGGTGAGCCCAGGCCGAGACACGAGCCTGAGGACCGAGTTGCCTGATGATCTACTGGAAGCCTCTGTGTTAGGAGATCGACATGCAGACGGCATCCAGGTGAGTTCTCTCTGCACGGGCTTCAGAGAGATTCCAGCACCTGGGGTACTCTTGTGCCCCCCCCACCCTCGCCTCCCTGCACAATCTCTAAAGCTAGTTCATACGAAAGGCAATTCTGACTCTGCTCCCTAAAGACAAGCTAGAGCTCGTTTTGTGATAAGTCCACAAAAGTGAGGTAGACATAGCTAGAGGGCACATTTCTAGCAGGGGAGTTGGGGTGAGGGAGAGTGTGGCTATGATGGGGTCAGGTTTGCCTTAAACCAGCACTGATGTCATTCTGATAAGTATGCATGTCTATCCTTGTGGGGTGGTGCTCATTGGGTGCATGGACATAGCTGCATATTTAGTGCTCACACCTGACAGAAGCATAGTGGGGGAAGCATGAACTCTGGACTTAAAGGGCATGGAGTTTTTGTCTCACCTTCTATTTCCCCTACAACTTTGGGCTGATGGTTTAACTTTTTCTCAGTTTCCTTATCAATGAAACCGATTATACTACTTACCTCACAGGATCTTAGAAATATAGGATCCAGCAATTCTACTCCTATATAGAGGAATGAAAACAAAACTTGTACAAACATGTACTTGAATATTCATAGAGACGTCACTCATAATAGCCAAAAGGTGGAAACAATCCAGGTATCCATCAACTGACGGGTGGATTAATACAATGTGGTACATCCATTCAGTGGAATATTATTCTGTCATAGAAAGGAATGAAGCACTAAGTGCTACAACATGCATGAATCTTAAAAAAAACGTTATGCTAAGTAAAAGAAGTCAGTGACAAAAGACTACATATTATGTAATTCCTATCATAGGAAATGTCCAGAAAAGGGAATATAAAGAAACAGAAAGTCGAATAGTGGGTGCTTAGGGCCGGTGAGGAGGGGAACAGAGAGGTGACAGCTGAAGAGCATAGAATTCCTTTCTGAGGAAATGAAAATTTTCTAAAAATGACTGTGGTGAGGCTTGCACAAATCTGTTAATATACTTAAAACCATGGAAGTGTACACTTTCAATAAGTGAAATGTCTGGTATATGATTTATACATCAACAAAGCTGTTTTAATAAAAGAAATACAGGAGATACTGTATGGAAAAGGCTCCTACTCCTAAAGTAGACATGTGATAAGAATTAAATAAATAATAACTACTATTATACTCACCATCCTCTCTATCCCAATATATACACAGCTTACATAGTGTTAGCTGTACAGAAAGGCCAGAGTACACTAGGCCTACTTTGCGTTTCACGTTTTGCAGACCTGACCCAAAAGGGTCTACCCTGGAAATTAGTAGAAAATTGGTAATCATTTACGTAGTTTTGAAAGCACAAAAGTCAGCTCAGCCTTCCCTCTATGACCAACCAGCCTCAGTCCCCGGGCAGTACTCCTCCTCCACAGCCCACAGCCCTATCCCCGGGGCAATGAGTCCAAGCGCCTGTTCCAGTGCTTTACCTGGGGCGGCCCAGCACCCTATGAAAGAGCCTGCCTGAGCAATTCATGTCAGCTCTGACCTTGAGGAACTCGGGCAGTTGGTAAAGAGCCCTCTTCATACAACATAACACCAGGGAATAAATCTAACCACTTGTGAGAAATCACTACACCTGGGTGGACAGGAGGCCCAAGTGCTACAGAAGCAACTAGTGCACAGGCCTTCACCTTAGGTGTCATATTACATGCACAACTGCGTGAGGCCAACTTCTAGTCAGCCGTTAGTGCCCCACGGGGGAGGATTGCTACTGTGTCAACTTAGCTAAGGGAAAACTATGCTTCTCTGCAGAGTCCTGGGTTAGTGTGAGCCACAAAAGTCATTTTTCACAAGATTCAGAGGGCCACTGTGAAGCAGCATCCATATTCTTTTCTTTTTTTTTTAAGTTCTGCTTTGACAAATCTTTTTTTTTTCCTCCCCAAAGCCCCAGTACATAGTTGCATATTCTAATTGCAAGTCATTCTGGTTCTTCTATGTGAGCCGCCACCACAGCATGGCAACTGACAGAGGGGTGGTGTGGTTCCACAACTGGGAAGCGAACCCAGGCTGCTGAAGCAGTGAGCGCCGAACTTTAACCACTAGGCCATCAAGTCTGGTTCGCCATATTCTTTATACTGATGGCTTCTCTGAATTTGTTCTGGGTTGTCTGGAATTGATCCTCTGACCTGATTAGAAAGTTACAGGTATTACTGGCCCTATCTAAAATGGTAAAGGACATTCTAAGAGTTCATGTCATGCATTAATACACAATTATTTAATTCATCACCTGTACACCTTTAATTGAGGGTCCATAGAAAGTGACCAAGTATTTGCTGTCAAATAACATTGTAAGAAAAATAAAAAATAACAGGGGTGGTTGGTTGGTTATGACTGTGCACCAGAGAAATTAGAGAAATGAAATGATGAGTTTGGGGTTTTCAATTTCTAGCTCAAGGTCTGTGTAAGTGTGAAAAACACATCTTAGTGTGGCCTCCAGTGAGTAATACCCTTGTATGATCTCCTTCCTTTGAGTGCTGGTAGAACCCATGATTCACTTCTGGACGATAGAATATGGCAAATGTATAGATCCCATCATACTGCAATTATATTACATTATATAAGGCTCCATCATAGCAGACTAGAGAGAGAGCTTTCTGCTAGTTTTGAAGGAACAAGCTGTCACAAGTTCCACAGCTGCAAAGAAATGGATTCTGCCAACAAACATGTGAGCTTGGAAGAAGACTTGAGCCTCAGCTGAGCCAACTGATGCCTTGATTGCAGCTTTGTGCAACCCTAAACAAAGGACTCAGCTAAGCTGTACCTGGAATCCTGACACATGGAATCTGTGAGATATAATAAAACTAGAGGTTGTTTTAAGCTGCTAAGTTTGTGGTAATTTGTTATGCAGAAATAGAAAACTAATGCAGCAAGGGGCTTGGAAGTTTCTGTGCTGCCTTAAAGAAAACCTTTATATCATAGAGCCACAGCTTCAAGATTTTGGAAAACCAAACTTAAAGTCTAATCCTGCAGATGGTTGAACAACAATTAAAATTGAATTTTTATATTTATAAGCTTTCATATTAAAGTTATGGCATTGATTATAAATAGGAAGAACTCTGAAAATTGGGACAAGGAGATATGAGGTGATTTCAGTGAATCTGGTGACCACTAATCCCTACCTTTTGCCAAGTAGCCTGAGGAGGTTAGTTTCCTCTTGCTTAATGCACATATAATGGTCTCTCCTGCGATTCAGTTGCCTCACCTTTTGTTACTTCTTGAGCTATACCCAGATTCAAGTCCCAGCAAGTGACTCACAGATTGTAAGGTACAAAGTATGACCTGTGAGGAAGTATAATACACACTTCAATAATTGCATGATTTTTACGATTTGTATCAACCAAATCTATGTGTGTCAGCATGGGTTCTAAGACTGTTGGACAAAGATGGAAGGAATATAATATTGTATTGAGCTAAATTTATTGATATGGGCTTAATAAAGAGATTCTGGATTCAATATGATAGCTCAAGTGTCTGGAGTGATCCTACTAGCTTGCTTGCGTGGTTGACTGAAATTTGGACCCAAAAGGGACCTATATTAAATGAAATTGAAGTGCCAAAAATTCCCTGGCATATCATAGAGGAAAACATTCATTTGCTTGGGGAAATTGGAATGCTAGAGTGGATTTCTCATATACCACCCTTCCTATTAATATGTCTCCCAGAAGACACATTCTTCACCAAAGCTATGAGAAATATATTGGTGAGGAGAGCCCCAGCATCCTTGAAGAACTCTCCGGTATTTATTTTCTGTATATAAGGATTGACAGCAGAAACTGCTATCATTGATCTGGACTCCCTGAATTCACTGGGAGTGATGGGATTCAAGAAGTCCAAGAGCCAAGTGATGGCTCTCAATTACCAAAATCAAAGTAAGTGAGGTTACCATAACAAGCTGCAGAGCCAAAGCAGTGATCAGTTTTTAGTGTTGGTTGGTTGATAATGGTGTCCCCAGGACTGAAACAGATAGGCAGACTATTAAAGTCTTACCTGATTTGTATTAGCAAGAATCTCTAGGTGTGAGGAAGAGAAGTCTGACTTGAATCGCCACAAAAGATAATCATGGCCTGTCAACCAATTCCCAGTTTCAAGCCAATTCACATAGAGCCTCTTGAATGAGGAGGGAACCTGAGACCCGCTGAGGAATGATGCCACCAAATTGATAACATTTATGCTGTAAATGTTTCCCCTAGCCTGTCCCAAAGGAACCATTGGCTTAGCTATTTACCAAGGTGATAATGCATCAGGGAAGGGAAACTAATCACACTTTTCAGGGATTACTGATACTGATTATGAACTGACTTTAATTCCCAGAGATCCATAATACCACTCTTGTTTACTAGTCAAAAAAGGGACTTATGAAGGTAGGATGATGAATGAAACTTTGTTGGGTTCTGACTTATAGTGGACCTAATGAGTCGCCAATCACCCTCTGTGTTTATTTTCCCTGTCTCGACATAATAATTAACATAGATATACTCAGCATCTCGTAGAATCTCCACATTGGTTCCCTGAACTATAAGATGTGGGCTATTATTATAGAAAAAGTCAAGTAGAAAACACTGTAACTGCTTCCATCTATCAAAATAGTAAACCAAAAATAATGCCATGTTGGGGAGAAAAACTTCTTCTCTACACTTCTAAGTTCTTCTGATTGGTCAAGGAATTAAATTGACATGAGACAGAATAACAGGAGTAAAACAAATAGAAGTTTAATAACATATATACCTCCTATATATATGGGAGAGATCCAAGAAAATTGAGGAACTCCTTGAAATGGCCAAAGCCATCACTTTAAATAAATATCTTCAGTTAAATAAATAAATCTCTTCAGCTAAAGACAAAAGAGGCTGGGCATAGGGATTTAGTTATGGGAGGTTACCAGAGAAAGCACAGTAAACAAAAGTAAGGTTATTATGCAGCTTTCGGTCCATGCCTTCTCAGTTCATAACAATTCCTAGAAATAAGGTCATCCCCCACTTCCTGCTACAGAGATTTCCCTTATACATGAAAATGTCTCTTACAAAAGGGCAAATTTTACTCAGCTTTTAGAGCCCTTCCTATGTCTGCTGTTTCTTAAAATAATCAGCCTAAAATAATTTTTATGCTAAAGAGGCATATTTTGGGGTGATAAATTATCTTCCTCTTCAACCACATCCCTTGAGAGCCTGCAGAGATTGGTAATACCATCAAGGATTGAAAGACACAGAGGTGGTGATTCTTTCCACATCCCTACTTAATTTGCCTATGCAAAAGGCCAACTGATCTTGGAGAATGACAGTGGATTATTAAAAACTTAATCATGTGATGACTTTAACCGTATATATGGATCCACTTTTGAAGCAAATCAGCCCGGCTCCGGTAAATGGTATGCATCAATTGATCTGACCAATGCTTTTATTCTATACTTGTTGGTAAAGACCACCAAAAAGAGCAGACTTTCAGCTGGCAAGGCCACAGACCTTCACTGTTCCACCCAGGACTGACTTTCCAGCCCTACGTCATAATCCAGACCATAGGGTCTTTAATAGCTTTTCCTTTCCACAGTACGTCATGCAGCTCTATCATACTATTACCTGGAGCAGGTGGTACGGTGGGACTGAGTGGTAGTTTTTTCTGACCTCAGAACAGACAGCTCTTTTAGCTTCTGACATTAGAATTAAATATGTTCTCACCTTACAAAGAATTAGTAGCTTCAAAACTTTGGGACAAGTTGCAACTTTAATGAAACATTTTCCTTACACACAAAAATGAAGCTACTGACAGTCCTTCGCTCAGAGTAGCTGAGAAAATTAAATGAATATAAATATAAATATAGTATCTAATACAGAGTACTTGCTAAGTAAGTTATATGGGTGAAGAATGACACAAAAGACATTCACAATGTGTTAAATTAAAAAATACTACAAAATGTGATAAAATTTACACATATTTATGACAAAATTTAACTTTACTTTTTCTTTTTTAAAAAATATTAGGAAACCGGGAACCAGGTTCCTTTTTTTTTAAAGATTGGCACCTGAGCTAACATCTGTTGCCAATCTTCATTTTTTTCTTCTTCTTCTCCCCAAAGGCCCCCATTGCATAGTTGTATACTCTGATTCTGAGTGTCTCTGGTTGTGGCATGTGGGACGCCACCTCAGCATGGCATGACGAGTGGTGCCATGTCCGTGCCCAGGATCTGAACCAGTGAAATCCCAAGCCACAGAAGTGGTGTGTGCGAACTTAACCACTCGGCCACAGGGCCGGCCCCTAACTTTACTTTTAATGGTAGGTTTAGTGGTAATTTCCATTACCGTCTTTTTATTTTTCTGTATTTTCTACCATGAACATGTTATTACTTAAGAAGGTTAATTTTTAAAGTTTGAATTGATACTATCATTCTGATTGGATTTGCGGAGCGGAAGTAGCAACCTTTCTAGATACTTGGAAGGCTCATGAGCCCCAGAGGACAGGAAAAAAATCCCACAAAAACTCAAAGGCCTGCCAACATAGTGAAATTTTTTGGGTCTACCCGGTAACCTTGGGCATATCAAGAATGACAAGTTGCTGCATCTTGCCCCTCTTCCCATTAAAAGGCACAATGTTTAGTGGGTCTCTTTGGATATGGGAGGTAATAGATACTTCATTTAAGCATGCTTCTCTATTTCATTTGCCAACTAACCTAAAAAGCTTCCAGAACAAAAGCCCAGAGCAAGAAAAGGCTCTGCAACAAGTTGAGAGAGCCATGCAAGCTGCTCTGCCAGTTAGGCCATGAGATCTGGCAGAACTTGTAGTGCTTGAAGTGTCTGTGCAGATAAGAATGCAGGTAAGGAGACTTTGTCAGACCTCTATATGCAAATCTTAACATACCCACAGTGAAATCACTTGTTTCCCTATAACTTATTATGCCAGAGGTCTAGGTGTGCTCTCTTCCTTCTAATTTTTTTTTCTTTTTTGGTGAGGAAGATTGTTCCTGAGCTAACATCCATTGCCAATCTTCCTCTTTTTGCTTGAGGAAGCTGTCCCTGAGCTAACATTTGTGCCAATCCTCCTCTATTTTGTATGTGGGACACTGCCACAGCATGGCTTGATGGGTAGTGTGTGGGTCCACACCCGGAATCCAAAGCCATGAACTCCAGCCTGCCGAAGTGGAGTACACGAACCCAACCACTACACCACCTGGCCAGCCCCTAAATAATTCTTTTTGTAAACTCTTTATTGAAATATAGGCTTCATAAATAAAAAGTGTACAAATCATAAATGTTCGAGTTGGTGAAATTTTAAATCCTGGTTCAAGAAAGAAAACATCACCAGCATCCCAAAGCTCCTGTTGGGGTCCCACCTATATCTACTCCACAAGTGTACTCTCATCCTTATTTCAAACATTTATTTTAGTTTTATACAAATAGAACTTTACATTATATACTCTTTTGTGGCTAGCTTCTTTTGCTCAACATTATTTCTTGAGACTTAGCCATATTGTTTCATGTAGCAATGGTTCATTCATTGCCATTGCCATTTAATAGTCTATTGCATAAACTTCCTACCAATTCTTAAACCAACCTGCTGTAATACAGATTAGTGCCTGACACAGGTTTAAATGCAAAGAACTCGGACTGTAATAACCCAGTTTATTTGGGGAAATATGAGGAAATGTGGGAGAAGGAGATAATATTAGATATCTATTCTGGATCATCCTTGACACAGAATCATAATGATTTTTCAATGACATGGAGGAGGATTCATTTCAAAAGGGGTTTCCACTGTCTATTGAATAAAGACCATTTAACACACCAGACTGAAAATTAGTTTCAATTTGAACTGCTCAAATTTATAATTCCTGGGGAGCTTCTATTGGCCCTGAGATACTGAGGTTTACCAGCAACAATTGAAACAAAAAACAACTAGATCAAGGCAGTGATTGATAAGGAAAGCTGAGACTAAAATTGTGGATCTCAACATCTGGAATGGGGAGAACTGAGAAGCCATTTTTACCAACGGAGACGTGTCATCTATTACTTTATGCAATAAATTTCCACATCTTGTATCAAAGAAACTTTTCATCCTCTCATGCTGTCTCCTGTGATCTTTATGCCTCTCATTTCACTTTCTGGTAATGAAGACTCTGCAGCTCTCTAAGTCTTAGTTTCCTCATTTTTAAATTTAGGATAATATCTATTTACACAATACTGTTGAGAAGATTAAACAAGTCAAAGTATACACAATGACTGATGTTGTAAGTACCCATCAAAGAAAAGCCATCTGAATCTTTAGATGCCTCTTCCAGAAGGTTGTCCACTTAATATGCAAATATTAAGTTGATAAATATCACTAAGAGCATAAGCTACTGATTTTCTATTTGATGACTAAATTGGGCACAGAGTCGAGCGTTGACATTCCTGTATCTAGAGGAAACTAGGAGAGATGTTGAAATGTCGTCTCTGCCATTGTCTGTGTTCTGAGCCCCACTCACTCTGAGTTATGGAGCAGGTTGTCTGGCAAATTCATGGTCCACTGAGTAGAGCAAGAGTCATCACAGTCCGGGCTTATTTATGAAATTTAAAACCTTGAAGGCTGTAAGGAACCTTACAGGACATATGATCCAATATCCCTCTTGGGTAGTGTCTATAGTATCCTTGACAGAGGTCTTCACCTTGTGTTTGAACACCATCAGTGACAGGAAGCACTGTGTTTTACAAGGCAGCCTGCTCTGTTGTTCAGCTGCCCTGATTATCACCTGATTCCTTCTCACACTAAATTTGAAATAGTGTCTCCCTGTAACTTCCATCCAGTGGTGCTACTTCTGCCTTCTGGAGACTACACAAGCAGTCTGCACCCTCTTCCACATGACAGCCCTACAGAGCGATTTCCTCTCCCTTTGGAGATACATCATTTACCAAAGAGATGGCTGGCAAGTGACCTTCAATCCAGGGGAGTTACATAGTGTCTCTTGAACTTCTAGAGTAAGTTTCTGTGTCTGTGTGTCTGTATGTGTGTTGAATTTTATACGTATATGAGGTAGGGTGTTCACCAATGAGGTCCACCAAAAACTTTCATTTATATGAATATAGCCTGATAAGGAAACAGCCTAAAATTCAAATCCATCAACATGTTGAATCTATACTGCTGGAGGGTCTGGATTTGGTAATAGTTTTGAGGAAATGAGGAAAGAGTGTTTAAGAGTATGAGCTATAAAGTCAGACTGAGTGAAAATTTTTTGCTTTTCTCTACACCTTAATAGCTATGTCACCTTGAACAAATTTATTCTCTCTCTGACCTTCAGTTCCCTTACCTATGAATTGTTTTTTGAGAGGATTAAATGAGAAAATTACTAAGAAAATTTTAGCTCAGCTTAAAACACAGTAGACATTCAATCAATAAAAATAAATTATATGATAATAGTTTTGATTATTGCAATTCTGAAATACCAATGACCTCATTTTAGCACAATAACCTGAAATCTGCTTTTTTTCCCCAAAAGTCAGTGACTTATCCAAAGCCACATAAGAAGCAAGTGTCAGAGTAAGAAATCAAGTCTAAAGTATCTGACTTTAACTTTCATACTTTTGTTACCAGGCCCAAGCTGCCTCTGTGTCACAGGACTAATTAAATATGCATGCTATGCCTTCAGCAAAAATGGAGACTCATTCTTCCAAATAGTCCCCAGAGGAGATAATACATATATTCCAAAGATGTTGCCTTTGCTCAGAATATGTCTAGACTCTTCTTTAGAATGGACTTCAGAGCCAATTGAATTTTTTAAAAATTCTCAGTGGCAGCAAATTATGTCTTTTATTGCCAAAAAATAAAACTCAGCCTCATTCAGAAGTCATTCAGAATCAAGTCTGATGAGTAAGCTGGGTGATGAATCTGGGAGTTAGTTTTATGCTACACACGGCAACGTGCTAGTGAAGCTGAGCCCAATTTCCTTGTGTGATTTGTAATTGGGCTCCAAAAGCAGTCTCCAAAGGGAAGTTTCCATAAGGTTTAGAATTTTTCTCACTGGATTAAGCCTACACCTCCAAGAAAATTCTTTCAGGAAAGACAATATTTATTTAAAGACATGAGATCCCAGTTATTTTTTTAAAAGTGTAAGCCAATCCCATTAATGCACCTAAAGACATTAATTTGGTGCAAGACGTGCTACAGACATTATGCTAAATCCTAAAGCTACAAAGACAGAGTCACTTCCCGCGAGGAATGTAAAATGCAGCCAGGGAAAGAGAAAGGAGAGCAATGACACCACGGAGATGGATTTAGGATTGTTTTATGCATAGGGAGTCATGAGAACACCAAGAAAGGAGTTTAGTTAGATTCGGGGACAATGTCGGTAGCTTGTTGGAGATGGTGACAACTTACAAACTTTGGATGGACCTCCAGGAGTTATCCAGGCAGACTCTGAGGAGAAAAGAATTCTAAGCAGATGGGATGGAATGAACAGCAGTCCTGGGACATGAAACAGAAGAGCATTCAAGCAACTACAAGATTATAGCTATGGCTAAAGTGGGGAACGTTTAGAGGATTGTGTTGTGAAACAGCTTTACAGAAGCAGAGTGGAGCAGTATCACAAAAGATTGTATTTGCAACATTAAGAAGTTTAGCTTTAACCTTGGAAAAGTAAGTAGGAGTATAAAAGCCCAGTCTTACAGGTTAACAAAAGAATACTCTGACAGCAGCTTGGTGAGACGGGAGTGAGACAAAACCAGTAAGGTTGTAGCAGAAATTCAGTGGACATGTGATGAAGATGTGGATGGGGGTGAGGATAACGAGGACGATGAAAGGGCATGGATTTTAGGTAGGATTGATGAGAGGGTCAATTAGAGGACTTGGTAACCAATGAGAAGTGGCAAGTAAAGGAAAGGAGGGAGACAAAAGGCATTTTTATTACCATTTAGCTCTCTTAGAGCCCCTCCATTTCTGCAAAAGCTTAACATTATCAAAGAGGATATCTAGGCACTAATGCCTGGAAGAATTAAACACACACACACACACACACACACACACACACACACCCCTCTGCATAATGAATACATTTCATTATTTTTAGTCAATTGCAGGGCCGCCACATAGAAGTGATGCATGAGGCCAGAAATAATTTTAGACCTCTGTGTTTGGTATTTATTTAAGGTTATTATCAAGAGATAATAGACTATGTGCTCCTTATAATAGAGCTTTAGTTTTTTTAAAAGTTAAAGTAGCAAGTAGTGAAATGCCTCATGCATGCCAATGATATTTAGCTGCTTCTTTTAGTTTCTTTCTGAGATCTGGGGTCCAAGGTGATTTTAAAAAGAGTCCTTGGAAACTGCTGTGAGTTTTCCATTGATTTCATATGCACAGAGGCTTCAGGTGTGCTCTTAATGGTGCCTTTTGTTAACCAGTTTTAAAGGGGGAAGCATTTACTGAGAAAAAAAGCCATGGAGCTGAATTTCAGGCCAGGAGAAAAACAGCAAGGACCAAAGACAGCGCTTTGCCACTTCTTCAAATACCTGATGGCACACAGAAGAAGGGTCTTAGACAAAGACCCCTATCTGAAAAAGTCTTCTGGAAAGCTCAAGCTGCTCTCTTAAATCACTTTGGCAAAAAAAAAGGATGATCTTCCTCCTTCCCCAAGAAAGATCATTCATAGAGGGAAGAGCCTGTGGAGGGCTGGGCAGGGACCTGGGAGCGCAGTTGGCTGGGACAAGGAGGTGACATTGCCGGGGCACCAGTGAGTGCAGAGGGAAGAAGGGATATCACAGGTATTGCCTCTCTCCCAAGTTCAAGGCCTGGATTCACAGAAGGGCCCAGGTACTAAGAGCCCACAGACAGCACCCACACAAGTAGCTCTCCTCTCTAAATTAGTCAACTTGGCAATTGGCTTTAGCAAAGCTATGTTTGGCCCCTTCTTTGCTTCAGGTGATTTGCTATGAAATTTGAGGGTTATGAATGGGGATTGAGCAGATTCCTTCTCCTGAATGAACTCATGATCTGGTGGTGAGTCCTGTCCTAATGCTAACCCATTATAGCACTATAATATAGGTGAACAGGGCTCTGTATCACAAAAGCAGTACAGGTATCATACTGAAGGAGCAGGGAGGAGGCAATCAGCACAGGCTTCCTGGAAGAGACAACATTCGAGCAGGACCTTGAAGGATATACATGAGTTTCATAGCAGAGACAGAGCAGAATGTCCCGCTCAAGTGGACGTCACGCTGAAAGGGGTGTGTACGGCACATGCTTTTACCTTCAGTGAAGATGCATTCTCTGCCTTCGGTAATCAGGGGCCTCCCATGTGTAACTGAGGAGGCAACACCGCGACCTCTGGCACTGCCTAAAATATCTTCCCAACTGCTTAAAGGAAGTCACTGAATTTAGCCTTAGAGAACTAAATGAACGCTTGCAGATTCACGCCAGTCTGAGGTCTGCCGGAGAATCAGGCTGTCAAAGGGCATGAGAAGGGAGAAGGATTTGGGGAACCCGGAGCACTTACATTTAGATCAGCATGGGTTGGGAAGCAGATCTGCCAAGCGACAGTTTGAGGTAATTTCCAGCACTCTAGGCTAAATCCCAGCCCTTCTGAATCCCTCTTTTAGCCCCCATTTCCTCTTTTCCTTACTTCTCACTGCAACACCAAGGTCCCCAGATTTGGTCTAAAACTTCCCCTGCTTCAGTCTCCTCTGACTATCACAGAAGGGTAGAACTGTACCATAATTTGGAGATAGTCTGGACACTTTTAGTCCATAAGAAATGATGAAGATAAGAGCCAGGTCTGATCTTGGGACAGAAGTGTTTCTTCTTTATTGTGGGCACTCGGGAAATCCTAAAAAGAAAACCAGACCCAGGCATGTAGGATGGAAGGGTGTCATTATGAAATCTTTTGAGAGACACAGATCATCCAAATCCACGTGTTTTACAGAGTGGAGAAGGCTCGTGTGCCGTGTTGGCCGTGCTGAGGCTGCAACAGTGTGGGGTGCGTGTCTTACTTCCTCTGTGGTGCGGGACAAGGCTCGGAGTGTTGAACCTCAGACTCTCCAAGCAGGGCCACATCACGCCTGGCCTGCTGGCTCTCAAGTCTGTTGTGAGAGTCTACTGTGTGGCTGCATTCTGATTCTCTGAAACCACAGGATAAATACGACACATAGTTTTGGAACATTAATTTAACTTGAATAGTGGAGGAACACTAATCTAAGTAACCTTTATTAAAATAGTAGCTAATATTTATTGAGCATTTAGTAACTGCTTAGTACTGTCTTGAGTGCTTTATATAAATTAACTGATTGATTTGCTCACCTCAACAGTAAGATAGGAGCAACTGTAATCTGCTTTAAAAATGAGAAAAACTGATGTACAGAGAAGCTGAGTAATTGGCCCAAGCCTGCACAGTACTAAGTGATGGGGCCAAATTTTGGACTCACTCTCTTGACACAGATATGTTGTGATTTAGAATGCATAATTTAAAAAAATTAAAGTTACTTATGTGACTTCAAGGAAATGGCAAACTTTCTAAGCCTGTCTCTTAGAATGAGGTCCTTACTCTTCTATGCTTAAGAATCTTTTTTGTAGAAAAGTTTAAAACATACTAATTCATGTATGCTAAGTCACGTGCCCAGCACATCGATGAGACTGATGGAATGTGAGATAGAATCCTTGCCCTCCAAGAGCCCGGAAGAAAATGCACACGCAGGCAAACAGCAAATGGCACACGTGGTTTTAAGACAGCTAGCTGCACGTCTCACTGATATTCACAGAAAGATGGGGCTTGTGTATTCTTGACAATTAGGGCAGGTTTCTATGAACATTTAGAGTCAGAGTAAATTCTTGAGGAAATCTATATTTATATGGGGAGGGGAAAAGCCCTAGGGAGACATAAGGATAAAAAGAGGATGCGATTTACACTGGAAGCAGGAGGGAGGGGGACCACGACAGGAAGGGGGACCCATGTTATTCAGTCAGAGGAAAACGTTAGGCAAAGTGAAAAGCTCTGATAGAGATTCCTGAATGTCATTCAGCTTCTCCCTCCACCGGCACTTACTGAATGCTTTCTGTACTGAGGCACTGACAGTTCAGTCTGAACTTGATCCAAAGAGAGGGGAAAACATATTTGTGTAGCTAGAAGGTATCATGGTGACAGTGGTCTGAGGAAGGTTGAGTGGAGTGGGAGAACAAAGTGGGGAATGGGTGGAGAGCAGAACTTGTCAATAGGTTGTTTTGCAATAATCCTTTTGAGAGATAATGAGAGCCTGGACCAGGAAGAAAGAAATGGTTAGAGACAGGGAAGGCACATTTAAGAGATGTCATGAAGAAAATAATCAATGTACCTTACTAATAGACTGAACTGAGGAACAAATTAGCAACATAGAACAGTTTGCGAATCTGGAAAATGGTGGTATCCATGGCTACAAGAGGTAGGTCTGAAAGAAGCACTGGGCTAGAAGGAATATTTTGGTGTTTTCCAGTGGGTTTTAGCTACAACTTAACAGAATATCTGGGTAAAGCTGTCCTGTAGGAAATTGACCATTTAAAAGTAGACCTCTGGGGCCAGCCCCATGGTGGAGTGGTTAAGTTCACACGCTCTGCTTCTGTGGCCCAGGGTTTCAGTGGTTCAGATCCCGGGTGCAGACATGGCACAGCTCACCAAGCCATGCTGAGGCGACGTCCCACATAGCACAACTAGAAGGACCAGCAACTGGTATATACAACTATGTACTGGGGGGCTTTGGGGAGAAGAAGAAGAGGAAGAAAAAAAAAAAAGATTGGCAACAGATGTTAGCTCAGGTGCCAATCTTTAAAAAAAAAAAAAAGTAGGCCTTGAATGAGCTAGTATCTCTAGAATCTTTGATCTTCCTATCAACAACAATAACAAAATAGAGATAGCTGAACTCTAAAAGTTGATGAGGACTTTTGGTTACGACAGAGGTTGGTCACACAAATTGTATTCAGCCATGACCAAAAAGAAAGGAGTAAAGATAGAAAACAATGGAAAGCAAATGGAAAAGGCCATAGACACAGCATCAAAAAGAACAGGAGTGGAGAAAACAGCCACAAAATTTTGAAGCTGGAAAGTAGTCAGTAACTGCCTTAGCTGGCTGGAGAATGCTAAATCCTAATCTGAGGAAAACTAAGAAACATCCACATTTATATCACAAAATCCCCAAAGGTTCTGGAATTGGAAGAAGTAGGGACCCAGGAAATGTATGTTTGTATTGGAGGGTGGGAATAAAGGGTTAAAAATAGGGTGATTCATGGAAAGTCTTTAGGAAGCAATTAGACTCCAAGTTCTTCCTCTCACTCCACGCAATCTTCTCCCCACTGCAGAAGCCTGAAGGGTTTTTCTCTGGAGAGAATAAACAGAACATCTCTAGACTAGAGGATACTGGGCGCCAGTGAGGGCAGAGATGGTGAAGGCAGTGTAACGGGGCATTGACGAAGCTCAGGATTGCCAACTGAATGTGTGGACCAAAATTCTGAGGGAAATTAATATTCAACTGAAGTTCAAAACCAGTCAAACTCTCAGTTAAGATTAAGGGTAGGAAAGAGACACTTTTATGCATGTCAATTAATATATAAATCTAAAATATATTACCCTCCCTTTATCTAGAAGTTCCTGAAGAATGTATTCAACTGAAATGAGGGAGAAAACAGGGAGAGAACCCACACAATATGAAGTGAAAGGAATTTTCAGGATGCGGTTACAGGGAGATTCCCATGATGAAGTTGGGCAGAAATCCACATATCTAGATCGAACAGGGCAGAAAATTCAGGAAGTGAGCTCTTCAAGAGGATAGAACTGACAATACCTAATTTGATTAGCTTGACAGAGACAGGATTTACACAAAACAGAGAGAGTATGGGATAACTGAGAGCTAAATACACAGGAAATTTAACAAACAAAAAGTTTTGCCAGAAAAAAATAATATTAAATTACATAATTCAGCTATAAATAGTATTTATATAATAGTAATGTAAAAAACTATATTTGATCTCATTTTAATTCAGCCATACAAGGAGGATGAAGGGACAAGACATGGACATAATTTATGGGAGGTAGAGTGCAAAAGGTAGCTAAATCCTCATCTTCTAAAACTGGAAGTCAATAAATAATTACATAAACTGAAAATACCAAGAAATTCGAAGTTAGGAATTCTGTTTAGAGATATTAGGGTAAATACCAAATAATTATCTAAAAAAGCTGGATATGGGGGCCAGCCCGGTGGTGTAGCAGTTAAGTTCGCACATTCTGCTTTGGCGGCCCAGGGCTCACGGGTTCGGATCCTGGGTGCAAATCTGCACACCGCTTGTCAACCCATGCTGTGGCAGCGTTCCACATATAAAATACAGGAAGAAGGGCACGGATGTTAGCTCAGGGCCAATCTTCCTCAAAAAACAATAAAAATACAAAAAATTTTTTAATAATTTTTTAAAAGCTGGATGTGGGTACCCGTTATAGTAGGCAGAATAATGCCCCTCCCCCCAAAAATGTGCAAGTCCTAATTTCTGGAATCTGTGAATGTTATCTGATATGACAAAAGGGACACTGCAGATATAATTAAATTTAATGACCTTGAAATGGGGAAACTACCCTGCATTATCAGGGTGGGCCCAATCTAAAATGTCCTTAAAAATGGAAGGGAAAATGGGGCTGGCCCAGTGGCATAGTGGTTAAGTTCCTGTGCTCTTCCTCAGTGGCCCAGGGTTCACAGGTTCGGATCCCAGGTGTGGACCTACACACTTCTCCTCAAACCATGCCGTGGTGGCATCCCATATACAAAATAGAGGAAGATTGGCACAGATGTTAGCTCAGCAACAATGTTCCTCACCAAAAGAAAAAAAAAACACACACTCACACAAATGGAAGAGAAAGGCTCAGAAGATGAGGCGAGAGAGATGGCAGGGTGAGCAGGATCTGAAGTGCTATTGCTACTTCCGGGAGGTAGGGGCCTCTGGGCAAGGACCAGGGCTCCAGGGCTGTGGGCTGACAGCCAGCAACCATCCTACAACTGCTTGGAACTGAGCTCTGCCAACACCTGACTGAGCTAGGAAAGAGATGCTCCAGGAAGGAACTCAGCCCTACTGACGTCTTCATTCCATCCCAGTGAGATCTATGTTGAACTTCTGACTTCCAAAACCGTAAGTAATAGATTTGTGTTCTTTTAAGCCACTAAGTTTGTGGTAATTTGTTATGACAATAGAAAACTCTGGGCAATACTGGCAGGGGTGCAGGGACTGCAATTTTTCATAAATAAACTTCGAAGAAATATTTGCTTCTTTAAATGATGTTCATTTGTAATCTTAATACATTTTTTAAATTACAAAGTAAATGTAAGATATTAGGAGCTACTAAACCCACTAACAACAATTTATAACTCAAATTTTAAAAATTTAGGATGAGTTGAAAAAAGAATGATAGCAAGCAAGAAGGGAAAGCAAGGATTATATTATTGGAAATAATTATGAATAGGTAAAAATCATACTAAGTTGCAATTACAGATTTGTCTCAGTTTTGTTTAAATTGTGATAAATATTTATACTTATTTTACATATAACATTTTATAAATACAAATGTTATTTTAGTTTGTATTTTGCAATTTTAAATAAGCTTTGTGGGAAGCCCTGTTTCTGGGAAATCATACTCAAGGAAGAAGTACCTAGCAGGAATTAAATAAGATTCTGAGTTTTGGCTTTACAATGGCATTCAATGCTGTTTTGTCTTCTGGTGATCTATCCATTGCCTTGAAATGAACTATTTTACTTTTCTAATACAAACAAGCATAAACAAGATTCAAAGAAAAGAAAAAGGAGCATGGAGTAAGAAAGTGGAAAAACATAAAGCGGGATGAGGAAAAGACTTAAGAGAAAACCCTGGGAGACCTCCACAGTTTGGAGCCAGAGTGTGTAAGCAAGAGAGTCAAAAGAATCGACAGAGAAGGGACAGTTGGAGGCAGCAGTTGACGTAGGGGACGCAACATGGAGGAAGGCGAGCACGTGAAGATTCATTCACTCAGCAAACCTTTACTGGCATCATCAATGAGCTAAGAACCCTGCTAGGCTCTGGAGATGCAGAGGAAGTAAACAGACACCAAAAAAAAAAAAAAAAAAAAAATACATGAGAGGAAAGAGGAAGAGAGAGAACATTAGAGAACAAAATTTCACTTGTACCACTCACAACCAGTGAAGCGCAGCTAATTAATGACATCAGAAAGAACATTAGTATCTTCGTTGGTTTGGTAACTGGGAAGAAAGAGGTCGTCAGGGACACTGAATCCTTCAGTCCAACTGTTCAACCAACTGTGTGCTCAGCAGGTGAGTCTAGAGAGAGACTCCATGGAGAGATTACTCATTAGTCTCAGGAATTGGGCGGGGGGGGGGACCAGAAAAGAGATGGTTAAAAACATTCCCCCTCTGGCCCTAAGGGAAGCTGACAGTCAACACAGAAGCTCAGCGAATACAGAGGCCGTGAGCCCTTCTGCCCGCACTGGAGGGTTTGAACATTGATAGAGTTGGTGCCAACTATAGAGTGGTCATCTCCAAAAATGAGGGCACGCCTAGAGATCACGCAGCAGCACTGACTGAAACTTGCTCTGATGAAGCGTACACGGCTTTGAAGAATTTGCTTTGCAATTTGAATCATTTTCATGTTTTGAAGGTTTTTTTTGGTAATATTTCATGTAAAGGCAGATTAGGAGTGAAAAGCACATGTTTCTCTTGGTTCTTTTATGTAGTCTTATAAATGTTGGGTCTTCAGAAGTTGTATTATTTTTGTCTCTGCTCTGGAGGCCTGCTGTTTCCTTAATTGATGTGGTAGCATTTGACTGGCTTTATTCCCATCATCACATAATCATTATTTTCCATATCTCAGTTGTTGCTCCATTTCATTAACTTTTTCAGAAAATTGCTCCCTATTTATCTATTTATAGGTTTTGAATGTGTGTAGTCTTTGTCCAAAACCAGTATGATTTCCTTTATCTTCTTGCTTTTGATCTTTAATTTTCCTTTGTTCGGAATCAATCATTCTTCCCCTCGATACTTCCTTTGATATTCCCTTTTTCTAGCTGCTGCCACAGTAATTGCAATTTTCTTGAATTTGTGTTTTATTTAAAATCTTTTGGTTATGGGTGGTCAATTTGGGGGCCGGCGTAGCTCACCAGTCCCAGCTCCTAATCGTGTGCCCCGGGCTCTCAGGACTTTCAGTCCCTTGCTTCACCAAAGTCAGTTCCCTAAAGGGCTCCCTGATCTCTTTCTTCCCACCAAGTAGCTTTTCTTCCCTTTTGTTGAGTTTTTCTGCTTTTGTTTACCTATAATTTCCTTTTAACCACAGATTCCCCATAATTTACAATCCTGGTCCTTTCACTACATGTCAGCTTATTCATTTTAACTCATTTTTCACATTTTTATATGAACTCGTAGTACCGTTATTTACCAATGGATCTAAACTTTTTAGGTTTTCTACTTCTTTACTATCCACTGCTATGTAAAAATGGCCTTTTATTAGCTCCATGTACTCATCGTTTTAATGCAGTCTTTATCGTGTAAGATCATTAAATCCATTTTAGCTGATTGATTCCTTTGGCATCTCTTATCCTCAGACTTCAGCCAAGAGGAAACTGTAGATGGTTCGATATCTGCCTGTGGAATGAATGAATGAATGGAACCCATGCGTACAGCTCACGGGACTAGTACCGAGTATCTTACCATCTCATTCCGTGTTGCTTTCAGTGATGTACATTTAGATCCAGTCAAGGAAGGTAGGGCTGTGAATCTCCTGTTTCTCTGATTCAGAGATTTCACTAACTGTTTATGAAACCTTTTATCTAGTTAACTCAGCTGCTTGCTATTAAGATGCGTTATCTTCTTGGCTCAGAAATAAAAGTCCCAGGGTAAAGAAAGAAAGAGGCCTGATGTTCTCTGTTACTGAAGCCCTGCTTGACTGTCCCTGGCTTAAGCTTCCTGGGGCTAAATTATCTATCATAGATCTTGTTTAACATTGTGAAATGTAAATTCTGTGGAATGAGTGGGCTCTCGCCTGGGCCTGAGAAGGCTGTGGTTCTGGGGGATAGTAAATGGAAGGAACAAGAAAAGCATTCTCACATCCTCTTTACTGCTGAAGATAGTTTTCCCCCAGGCATTAAGGGCTGCAACATGCCTTACTAGCACTGACTGCATCCTAGCAGCATCCATGCCTCTCTACTGAATTCAGAATCACAGGATGCTTCTGGAGCTACACTGGCCAGTGGCCTATAATCCTTTCCTATTGCAAGCAGTTAGACACAGTTCTTCCAGGTTTTGTGTCATC
The DNA here is from genome assembly GCF_041296265.1 of Equus caballus. Taxonomy (NCBI): domain Eukaryota; kingdom Metazoa; phylum Chordata; class Mammalia; order Perissodactyla; family Equidae; genus Equus; species Equus caballus. The sequence goes on from NC_091698.1 coordinate 89,435,530, forward strand.
TGTGCTTTCCCAGACTTTGTTCTTGCTCCCACAAGCACCATAGCAAGTACTCTCACTCAAATTTTATGTAACTGATATTTCTGTTGTTTTCCCATTCCTTCACGAAAATTTTTCTAGCTACCACTCTGCTGCATCACTCCTCTTAGGTGATGTCACTGCTGCTCTTTCAAGTCCCTGTCATTTGTCATAACTGCTACATGATACCAAGCCCACAGTGCACTACTGTGCCATATTCAAGGACACCACCATTGCCGCTGCTGTCTTCAAGTAGGATGCAATGACATCCAGGGTGAGGCCATTAGCCCCCATTTTTCCCAGAGTCATAGGCACACTGCTGCCTCCATAGGTGTGTGGTGCTACTGCTGCAACAGGTGCTGGGCACCACTGCTCCAACTGGAGTGTGCCCTCTCTGGATGCTCCCACTGCCGTGACTCTTGCTACGTGTGCTGAGGCCCTCGGTGGGTCCAAACCAGGCTATGTCTTCTGGAACTCTCACTGTATTCCAGTTCATTCTGTATCCCATGCTAAAGCAGGAAAAGGGCCTCCATTCCCCCTTAGAGTTATGCTTTGCTACATGGAAACCAGAACAGGGCTTCCTCACCACACAGAGTCTCCCAGAGATTTCAGTGCAATTGTTTTTCTTTGTTTCATGTTTTTATTGCTTGTTTTTGTTATAACCTCTACTTCCCAGGGTTCTTATAAAGAGTCCTGGGATTAGGGAGTTATGAAAGAGGTGGAAGTCAAGAGCTGGTTTAGTCACACACTCATAACACTCACAATTGCCCCTCCCCCTTGGATCTTTGCCCACTGTCCTTGGAACATTCTCGTGTACTCAGTTCTCTTGTCATGAATTGTGTTCTCTTCCCATGAATGCCTGGGTAATTTGTACAACTAGACCTCTTTGGGCCCGTTCTCATGGGCTTGCCAGTCTTGGTCAGGTGTGTTTGAATCCTAGAGTAAATGTAGACTAGGTTCAATGTGAGACTCCTCCTTCCCTTTAATGTATTGGTATGAAGAGAACATTAGTTCTTCTAATCCTTTCCATCTTTATCTCCCATAATTCCTTTGATTTACACATAGCTCTGCAGGTTACAGGTATTTTCACACCAACCACTTCATTAGTTTCATTATAACCCTGTGAGGTACACAGCACAGGTACTATTATAACCATCTTAATCCTGAACCAACTGAGACCCATGAAATTGCCCTTTGCCCAAGGCTGCCTGATGAATGAGTTGCACAATTTGAGCTGAGCTCAGCTGTCTGTTAGTTATCTTGTGACTCACAAGTTATCTTGTGACTTGACTTTATGACACTAACCCATGGAATCCCTGAGAGATGGTTGGTGATGAAGTTTGGGTAAGGATATTCTATTTTTAGTCATAATTCATTAAGGAGTTTGAAATATAAGCATTTTGGAAAATAGGAAACTTATTTGGAAACTAAGTTCAAAATCTGGTAAGAGAGTGTTTTCCTAAATAGAATTCCCCTATAGCTAATAAATTTGGTTTGATTTGAGCTAACATAGGGGAAAAAAGTAATACGTTGATTAATTTAACTCCTGCATAGACTTTCATCCAGAAGGATGAGTTCGCTCGCTGGGTGTGACGGGAGTGTTTCAATTCAGCTCACCAAGCATGGACTCCAGCTGCCTCTTTGCCAGGCCCTGTGCTACAGTGTGAGGAGGGATTGCAAAGATGATTACAAACTGGACCTTGATATCAAAAAGTTCACAGTCTGCTGGGGAAAATAAAACCCAGACACAAATAACTATGAGACAGGTTGAATGCGATAAGAAATAGATAAAAGGCCATGGTAATCCAGGGGAGTAAGAAATAGGAGCGAGGAAAGCAGTCTTGAACATGTAAATAGCTTTCCTTTGCTGAGGAATAGGAGCACGGATCAAATCCGGTTTGTATATCAAATATACAGGAGATAGAAAATGCCCCCAAACGCCCCACTCCAGACCTCTGTCTGGACCTGGCCTCTGTCTTCAATACGGGTGGTGGCTGGGTCCTCCCTTTAACATCACGTTTGGGAGGGACTGCACTGTATTGTTCACAGTCAGGGGCAGAATTTAGGGTCTCCGGTATTGACCGCTGAAAATCAGGCCCTTCGGCTGTATGGGTGATTTGACTCAGCCCAGTCCCTTCTGTCACAATTGATGTTTTCTAGTTTCATTAGGGGTATTAAATTTCCACAGGGTGGATTCCCATTTCAACAAGGTGCACACAACCCACTAATGATGATTTCAAATGAGAAAGCCGTGTGCATCCATGCAAATTGAGATCACACCTTCACCCTTGGAATATAGTTGTGATTACATTAAAGACACATTACAAGTCTGTCGCCTCTCATTTCATTTATTGTGTGTGTGAGCTGTGTTGGATCACATTATCTCGCATTAAATTGCTAGCATTTCCTCTGGACTCAGATATGCCTTCTCTACTACAAAACAGCAGCACACCCAACAGTTCCAGTTAGGAAGTGAAAGGGAAAGCCAAGTCCATTGGAGCAAGTGTATATATGGTCTAATGAGCACAAACATGCTTTTCCCACTTCCAAAATGTGGATTATGGACATTATGCCTAGGACTTGCCTTCAATCTTCTTTTAAAAAGATAAAGGCTGGTTGGCTTATACCCACTGCATCTCATATTCACTTTTCTCTGAAGTGGCCGATCACACCTCTCTTCCACTTCACGTGCAGAGCTGTGGCAAGGGTGACCGCCAGCACTCAGGGCTTTGGGGTACCTGGATTTGTGGTCAAACAAAGGCTGCAGGGACCCACTCTCTGTAAGACCATTTAAGGCTTTTTCCAGGAATAATAACCAATTATATTTTTTATTTCTGTTTATTTGTAAATATTGAACATTTTCTTTTTTCTAAAAGTTACCCCAGTCTTTTCATATATATCTATCATTATGATTCCTCAATAGATAGGATTAATTTTACTGCCTTTGCTTTATAGGAAAGAAATAAAGATCCAGACATGTTTTTAAAAGGGGGAGAGGAGTCACCTGACTCAGTCGCTTACCAGTGGAACTACAGTCCAGGTTGCCTCATAAGCAGCTCTGCGTTCTCTCCCCTGGTTCTGTGAGCATTGTGGACACTGACTACACCTTGTGCTAGGTGATGGGGATGCCCAGATAGTGAGTCTGTATATGGCATTGCCCTTCATATGGCAGGAAACACTTTGGACTGGGAATTGGGAATCTGAGTTCTACTCTGGGCTCTGCCTCTGACAAGCATGATCACCTTGAGCAAGTACTTTAATATCGTCGAGCAATAATAGCCAAGGCTCTGCCTATCCCTTGGGAATTGTGAGATTCAAAGGAGAAAACTCATAGAATGGAGCTTGGAAAGTAGAGATTGCTCTAAAAGTGTATATCTGTAGTGATAGTAGGGATATTTAGAGCTGTCGGAAATACAAATGTGAGTGGGACATAGAACATACAGGCTTAGAAAGAAGTCCACTAATACAGACACCTTGAAGGGTGGATCTGTCCATCACAGATGGTGGTTTCTAAAACCTTGTGTAAGTGATGCCTGGGATGAGTAAAGGACAAAATAATTCAGCATCCAAATGCAGACAGTCATAAATCCGAAATGTCCTGCACAAACACCATAAGAATTCATACTCTTAATAGGGTTCTAGATTTCTCAGATCCAGGCCAGGAAATCTGTTCTCTATCAGGTTGCCCTGATGATCAAGGTGCCTCTTACTAAGGCACCACTTTTGTCACATCTGCTATGGACCACCTCCACCTCTCACTGATTCCCTCTGGCCTCCCCTCCCTTCCTGCCAGAGGAGCTCCCAGAAACTCATATCTTCCTTAAAGTTTGTGTGACAATCGCTTTTGTGAAGAGGAAATCATCATGGTGTTTGGTAAATGCTGAATTGCAGGGCACCACCCTATCTTCCCACATGATTGTGGTAATTCCTTTAGAATAATCAGCTGTTCCATGCTTTAAATCTTAAGTTCTGGATTTCAAAATGATTTATAAATTGTTAAACACATTTTTTTTTTAGTTTCAATCAATATTGGCAAAGCTATAGATACCCTATGATTTCTGCTTTCTGTCCAACCATAACCTGCTTTGCTGAGCCATGCCACACCATCAGCTATGCCGAAAAGACTAGTTACCAGTATGTCTACCACTAGCTCCCCAGCTCGTCAGCACCAGGATCTGTCAGGTTCATTGCAGGATCCTTCACGCCTGCATGTGAGAGACCCACGAGAAGCCCTAGTGGAATGAAAAATATAAAACATTAAATTTGACTCTTCTGTTTGGCTCTTAAGACCATCACAAATTGTCATCAGTTAGTTACTGGGAAATAGAATCTAAAATATTTAAAGTAATTGATTTTTTTCCTGTGTAAACAACTTTAGAGATAAGCTAAGGGTTAGCATATTATCCTTACATTTCCCTTAGCATACACTAGGGACAGACGGGAGGGATGTTGGGGAAGATGCAGTTATAATCTTTCCCAGCCGAAATATCTAATTACACTCAGGTCTTGAATCCCCAAGTTAGCATATTTTGCCCATTCGTTGCTCAATAAATATTAATTGGTGGAGATGGGTTATAATTTAGCCTGTGTATAATATATAATTTACCTGTAACCTATAATTATCTCAAATGTTCAAATAAGGGAATTGATTGGACTGAAAAGAAAATAACTTATTTAACTTTAAAAAAATGTTGTTATGGTCTAACTCTTTATAAAATCACCCACCTTCAGACATCATTTTACTTAGGCAAACTACCATATGCCATGCTTCATCTCAAGGAAGACAAGATTGCAGTTGATACCGAGCTCAGCTTTATGTGTGCTCCAAAGTTCTCTGGTGTATTAGAAAAATCCTGTGATATTTGTCCAGCTCAAAATGGCTACTTTCCATGAGAACTGCCTCCTCCACACACAGGAACAAGTCTCCAATAGCCCATATTTGTTAATTCATAAACGACTGGGCCAGTGGTAGAATCTTTTTTTAATAATTAAAAAACAAAATTTTTGTTATGACTGTTTACCAATGGAGTGATGCACTTTGTTTACATGAGTAGCCATACAGGCCAGGTGAACACCCAGAGTTGGTTAGCTAGCGGAGGTGGGCTCACCTTAAGCCAAACCCATCAGATTATCTCTCCTGGGAACACAGAATTGCGATTCAGTTCAGCCAGTGTGGCTGGAATTGAGAGGACATATCTGGGAAGTTGTTGGGTAGCCATCTTCTGCCTAATATATAGAGTGAGAAACAGAGAAGAGTCTCAGAGAGATGAGGAATGAAGAAGAGACATAGAGACATAGAGAAAAAGGGCAGAGAAAGAGTCCCCCCTACATCGTTCCCAGATTTCCATTCCCTCTTCCATGTCCTTGAAAGACCCAGCTGCTCTCTGTCCCAAGAGGTACACCAGCATCCTGATAATAAATCCACCATCATCCCCATCATCCCACCTACCTCTTTGTTTCTTAAATTAGTTCTAACTTGTTTCTGTTACTTGCAATCAAAAGAATCTCCTCCTGGACCCCTGAGAGTATTTAGCTTATTCAGATAAAGGCTAGTGTGGGGACCTGGAATTGGCCACCCCAAGATATGTCTCTTTGGTATCAGGATTATTTGAGGTTGATTGCTTTTGATAAACTGGGACAGGGAAGGAGGAATGGAACTTGCCCTTTGTTAGGACACATTTACATTTGTAAGGTAAATCTCTATCTGTAAAAGGTGCCTCCCTCTCTGTACCAGGAAGAAGAAAGGTGATGATCTTCTCTCCAGAAACTCTTAATCAATACCAAAGGCAAGGACTTAAATCTGCATTTTATTGTGCTAGTCTGGTAACCTCCTGTAACTGACTTCCCTCCCCCTCCCAACGTTGGCATTTCTTAAGGATTAAGCATCTTTCCTTAGGCTAGGAACTGATTGCTGCGCTCACCTGTGACCGCCCAGCTCCAGACAATCCACTTGCCTCCTGCTACGCCCTCTGAGACAGCAGACCACTACCTGCTGTGTCCATCAAGCACTGTGCCGACAGGGCAATCTTGTGACTATTGTGGGAGGGACATTTCAATCACATGTGAAACACCCTGTTTGGGGGTATATAACAACTGTGTGCACCCCACTTCTTCGGTGCCCTTTCTTCCTTCGGGAAGAAAGGCCCCGGGCCATGGTTCCTCATAAAGCTTTGTTTAATTTTCTCTTGCTATTCTGTCTCATGTGAATTTAATTCTTTCTCCAGCCAGACGAACCCCCATTTGGGGAGAGGAAATGTCCTCCTCCCCTACACTAGTAAATCCTCTGCCCCACACCATATTTTCCCCAAGGAGTCCTTGCCCAATGCATACCCACTAAACGCCTTTGTTTTTTTTTTTGTTTTGTTTTGTTTTGAGGAAGACTAGCCCTGAGTTAACATCTGCTGCAAATCATCCTCTTTTTGCTGAGTAAGACTGGCCCTGAGCTAACATCTGTGCCCATCTTCCTCTATTTTATGTGAGATACCTGCCACAGCATGGCTTGACAAGCATTGCGTAGGTCCACATCTGGGATGTGAAATGGCGAACCCCAGGCCGCCAAAGTGTAACGTGCGAACTTAACCACTGCGCCACTGAGCTGGCCCCTAAACTCCATTTTTGAATGAATAAGAATAAAGCTTTATGTCTAACTTTGTTATTCCCTATTGATGGAGATGAGAGCAAAACGTAATCTTCCTTCTCAGATAGCCAAACACTATTCCAGCCAAATAAGAGACCAGGGGCAGCTGAGTGGCAGCTGCCTCAGGACTCATAGCCCCAGTTCAGTGGTGGGAAGAGTGTTAAACACTACAGTCAAGGGGAAAGAGAATGTTCCCAGACTAGCTCACTCGCACACATATATCTACCCAGACATCTGTGTGCCCGTGAGCACATATATACACACGTGAGCACAACGGGAAAAAGAGGGAAGCCCAGAGGCCAAACCCGTGCTCTCTGTACCACCCTCATTCTCCACATCCCCAAAGCCTTTCACAAACCTCAGGAAGCATTCAACGCAACCAGCCCTCCCAGGGAGCTTGTAATCAGAATTGCCATTCAGATCCATCTCTCAGGGCTCCTTGCTTTGCAGTTCTATTATTGTTTCATGAAACTTTAAAACTTTCCACCCTTCCTTCATTGTAGTCAACTTTAAATAAATTCAGAGTGTCACTTGTTAAAATAAATGACATTTAAACAACCTCAGCATGGTAACTCATTCCTCATTATCATAGAGAGCTCTTCTGAAAGGTCTATAGTACATTATCTCTACGAAATGGATTTTACCTTCAATATTAACCTCATTGCTCAGAGAGGACAGGTGCTAAGCACTATGGTGAGAGGTGGCATAGAAATGCACAGGTAGATTGATAGAACCGAGCAAGTGATGATGAACTAAACAAAAGCAGGGAAAAGGTTTAGGTTAAATATTAGGCAGCAGAGCTGAGCCGAGAGAGAGCTGTGATGATTGAGCAAGCTGCCGTGGAAGACTGAGAAACATTTTTATTATTTCAGCTACTCAAAGCTGACTTTGCCTGTGCTTCTGGCAAAGGAGAAGCCACCTACGGGGCGTGGTTGAAAACCACCATGCACCTCAGACAAACCCTAGGTACCTGTTATTTCCAATGTCCTCATTTTACTATTTCAGCAACTGAGGCCCAAATCAGGTACTGCCCCACTTCAGGGTGCACAGCGAGGAAGTGTTGTCACTCAGACTAGAGCTGGTCAGCAAACCCACTGCCCAAGCGAGCCTTCCCTGGGAACCATGCAGCTCTCATAGTTCTTTTGTACTTGTTCACTCCCCGCCTTCCCAACTTCTTTCTTCCTCCTTCGGAGCATGGAACCGACTGATCTGAGAGCCAGGGTCCTGTCTGCCAAGGTGTTTTCTGTGCCTGCATATTCCCAGCATTATATGCATCCAGTAAAGAAGAAGTTTTGTTCTTAATAACCCAAGGAACTCAGAGGCCCTCTGCTCTCTCAGTAGGCTCCTAAGCCACGGACCAGGAATGAGGCCAAGATCACTGCATGAGCACATCCATTCCTACCAGAGGCTGGTGATCATCTTGGAATGGGGAGGAGTCTCATCAGCATCGCTGCCTCCCTACCCACAACCTCTCTCTGAATCCAAGATGCCAGCCTATGGAAATCTCATGAGAGTGGAGTCTCTTGCCCTCTGGTCAGGCGCTGTGAGTTTGGTGAAACTTCTAAGTAAATCTCCACAGCACCTGTGCTAAGGGCCCAGCCCCGAACACGGGCTGGTTAAGACAGAAGACTGAAAGAGAACTTCGCCTCTGATTTATTTACAGCCTAGTGGATGCGGAAGGAGGCAAGGTTTACATGCATGAGGCAAAGTAAGACTATGTGACATACTTATGGGCCATTGAATTTACTTCAAAAATGAAATAAAGGAGAGATCCGTGTGGGCTTGGGTCAGAAAGCAGCAGGAAAGAACACTGGATATGAATAGGTATTACTTTTATAACCTGAAAAACAAGTCTATATTTTTAAAAGAAAGTAAGAATGCAGGAATGAGAGTCCAGGAACGAGAATTATGATCTCAACCCCTGGGCATCGCTGGCGCTCTCTGGATTTCTTCCCCTGCACAGTGAGGGTACCTCAGTTCCCTTTCGGCTGGGACCCACTGCTAGGGCTCTGCAGCCGCTCCCTTGGGTGTCACATTGAACAGCAAATGATTTCCCTGAACATCGCCATCTGCTTCCTCAAAACCTCCCTGGGGCCACAGTGAATCGTGCTTCTTTAAATTTTCTCTCAGATTAAAAACATTTTCATAAGGTCCAAAAACAGTCCAAAGTTTATCTTTAGCACTCATGCCACTGAGTGTTTAAAAAAACTATTTACTGGCAATAATGAAAATATTTGAGGTGCTCTTACAAAGTTCTAGTTGTGAAATATCAATAAAATAATTGCCTAATTCCAAACCGTGTACTGTTCTAATTAATTCTGCATGAGACATTTTTCCAGCTTCAAAGATTGCTTTACTTGTATTGCATAACAAAATAATGATATAATTAGGAATAAATTTGTCACTTTTATAAGTAATTCCTTTTTATTATGTGTTTGGAAGCAAAGCACAAGCATGATTAAAGACCCCTTTAAAAGGTTTTATTAATTATTATGATTATTATGGATAATAAGCGTCCACAGCTGCAGAATGTACCCTGGGCAAGATGCTCAGAACCACAAAACATGGCGAGAACAGGGATGGATTCCAGATTCAGGTTTCTTTATTCTCTGTGGCTCAAGTCTCACTGTCTATCTTGTCCCTTGTGTGAGGCAAGGATGTCCAGGTGGAGAGGATATCACTTTTAGTCTCCTTCTATCTCTGCTCAGGCACCCTCTCCACTGGGCAATGCAGTAAGTAGGCCCCTTTGTCCTCAATACTCTCTTGCCTTTACTTACCTCCCCTCCAACACCCCCAGTCTTGTCAAAGCCCAATCAGTGTTCAAAAGTCAGCTCTGAGATCCTTGTGCCAGGAGCCCTCCTCTGGCTGCCACTCTGGACTGGGGGCTCCTCCTGTCCTATTCAGTGGGCAGTGAGCAACCTGAGGGCAAGGACAGCATCTTGTTTTTGCTTTTGTTTTTCTTATGTCCCCAACACAAAGCCACATTCAAGAACACTTGTTGAATAGATGGGTCAATTAATGATAGAATAAATGAATAATAAAGCCCATCTTCCCATTAATATGCCTTGCCTAAAACCCACAGATTGAACCCTACTAGTGAACATGGATGCCAGGGGCCTAGTATCCAGCTGTCTTAATGAGTAACTGAGGTAGCTACTACCTAGAATTCTCTCCTGTGATGTCTGAACTATCCTGCATGTGGGAATCCACACTGTAACCTAAAATATGCTTCACCAGCGCTCCCTCCTCAATGACTTAATGTGAAGCCACAGATTCACAGATCCTCATAGCTGCAAGGACCCTCAGAGGCCACTTTGTTCAAGTCTCTGAAGTTTCATGTGAGAAGAACAAACACTCAGATAAGGGTGGGGCCCACTCAACGTCACACTGAGTTAGGTGATACCGCACCTAGGGTCCTGATTTCTAGACAGGAGCTCTTCACTGTGATGGCCAGCTCCTCTCCTTCTTCTGGAGACAGAAGAGCCCACTATACCTGGCTCCCTGGATGTCCCAGAGAGAGGCAGCATGGAGGAAGGAAGCCCATCTCTATTGCCTCTTCCTTTTCTGGGCTGTTCCTTGTGTTCACAAACATTTCACAGGTGTTAGTGGGGTCATAAGACTACTTGGTCCACTTCATTTCCCAAAGCCACGCCTCTGCCTCCTTCTCATCCCTCCCAATTCCCACAGCCTTCACCCGCACTCCAACCTTCAGCTAAAAGGTAACCATACCTACCAAAGATGATGCCGTCATCCCACAGATGATGATCCCCATGGCAACCACATAAAAATGATCATGAAGCAGAAATCATATGTCTTATTTTAGGTCTAGAGCCTAGTTTTCTAAACTCTCTCTGTCTGACTGCCTTTAATCCGGCCCTCATTTCTGCCAGTTCCTCTCTAGCGGTACATTTGGAATATAGGTCAGCACTGAAAAAGAGCTTAGGTTGAGCCATGTGAAGAAAGACTTATCTCTTCTGGGCAAAAAACAATCCTAAACTGGAAAGTTCTTCTCTACAACTCCAAGAACCACACCTGAAAGAAGTGTGGCTGTTCTGGCTGCCAGTCCACAAATCACCCTCCCATGGCAACTGGGGAAAGTGGTGCCTCATCAAAAAGAGCCAGAAGAGAACTGTCCTCTGTCCCCTGCCTGCTCTCACAGGGCATCCTCAGGATGCCTGTTCATAGGTATACCCACGCAGAGCAGCCGTAAGTAACTTTGCTGTCTTTTAGTCAGTTCTTTGCAAGTTGCTTCATGCCCTTCTCAAGTTCTGTTCTCTAAGATTCCTACAAATATCTCACCCAAAGGACCCATCACATTCTGAAGGAAAGCCAATGGGGACTTCTCTCTGGGTGACACCAGGCCTGGATGAGTGACAGGATTCTAAGAGTGACTCATGTGGCCTAGAATTTACCAAGAACTTCCGGGGCCAGGGGAAGCAGAGCTGAGTCTAATCCATGAATGAGGAAGAACAGAGAAGGGAACAGAGAAGACCTCCTTGTTGGGTTGGTCAGACAGGGCAGACTAGCCACAGTACACTGACCTAGATGTAGGATGGGCAGACGGGAGCACAGCAGTCCTGGCTCTGAGTGGATATCCCAGAGAGAAGGATATTTGGAATGCTAGTTTGAGCGACACCCCATGAAGGAGGAGAATGTAGCAGGGGTATCTGTGGAAGGAGAAGCTAATGCTGGGCACCACTAAAATCATGTACTACCTACCACATTTTCCATTTTTTGTTCTTTTCTGCTCCACCTTCAAGGTTTCTACATGCACTTGGTTATATCTTGACAGTGTTTAGCCAGAAGCACCCTGAGCATCTCCCCAGCCCAGAAAGGTGGGAAAAGAAAAAGGACAGGAGGTTGGTGGAGGGGGCCAGAGCCTGGTAATGTTCTGAGAACGTTCACAGGGGCAGAGAGGCCTTCTTTACTTAGCAGATGAGAGAGAGCTTTCCCTAATAGAACTCATGCTTACTTTCATTCTTTCACTGACCCTCTCCTGTATGAAAGACTGCATACCACTAAAAAGGAAATCATGGACTTGTCATTTCAGTGACTAAGCCTAATGTGAGGCCCGCATTTTACACACTAGAGAAAACTGAGCCCTCTGGAGGAATGACTGGTGGGTTGGGAGGGCTGGAGATCCCCACCATCTCCTTGGAATAATACAGCGCTATCGTTTCAATACCCAAACACAACTTGGATCCCATCACTTTGTGCACCTCACCTGGTTTTTCTGCCCTGTCCTGATCACCCCTCTAAGCACCTATAATACATATTAACGAACTGTTTAGTAATTCTTGTCTGCCGTATTTATTCTCTTCTGACCCACATCTAGACTGTGAGCTCCTCAAGGAGTAGAGGATGTGGCTTCCATTTTTATTATATCCTTCTCAGTGCCAAGGAGATGGAAACTGTCTATTGCATTGATCTATTCATTCATTCTTCAAGCATTTATGGAGCACTCACTCTATGGGAGGACTTATTCTAGGCACTTGACTCACAGAGATGAGTAGAATGTGGTCCCTGACTCTGAGAGCTCTCAGTCTAGTGAGAGACTCAGCCATGTGGGCATGTAATGATCACACAATGCAGGAAACATGCTACAAAGGTGCAAGTACAGAGTCTTCTGAGAGCCCGGAGGAGAGAGGACCCGCTTGGAGAGAATGGCAGTGAGCCTGTGTGCCAACGCTGCTCAATCAATATTTGTTGATTAATTAGGGGAGGAGTACGCTTCTTTAGGGATTACAGGGACAAAACGTCCTCATTAGCTGATGATGAGAGAAACGTTTTCCTTACAGTCAGGAAGCTCATGGGAGCTGGCAAGCGATAATCTGTGTATTCATGATAACAAAAGGAAGAAACACCGGTAGAAGCAAAAAGCTCACAGGCATCTTGAGCATCAGATAAGCACATTACATTTCTGGGCCTGCAGTACCCTGTCCTGCCCATGGGACAATCCCCTGCCTATCTTTCTCTCCCCGTCTGGGGAGATGCTCGCACCCAGAGAGAGCCATGTTCCAATAATCCAGCCCCAGAAACCTCGGTGGGCTCAGACGGCAGCTGACAGGCAGACAGATGTGCAGGTCTTTCTTCAAGACCCTGGCCTTGCGAGGGGTAGGGAGCCTCTCTGTGTGGCCTGGGTTTTGCCTGCGCAGTTTATTTATTCCGCAGCATATGCTGGCTCAGCACATTAAGGCAGCTCCAATTTTCCGTGCTCATTTTAGTCCTCCCTTAACTCTCATAAGTTGCTTTTTGCAGCGATCTCGCCCTTGTGGTTTATAAGGGCAGCAGCTGTGATTTCTCATCCTTTGAACTCTTGAGCCAAATGGTTTAACACTACCCCCCAGTTACCATCTCCCCTGGATCGGATGACTGGCAACGTGGTGGTTAGTTACAAGCATCTTCTGCAAGACTAGTAATGTTTATTCTTACACCTCACTTCACACCATCACAGCACTTGTATGGCCTCAATCTGTCCATAAATCACTGTCAAGGTATAAGAAACACTGACTCGTAAGCAAGTGAAACTGCTTTGCTCAGGTGGGAGGAGAGATCTAATCAGACATGCAATGCAAGGAGTACTTACACCCCCTTCAGATGATGTTCTATCACTTATAATGGGCTTTTGTTCTTGGTCAACTTCACAATTTTTATAGTTATTTCTCTTTTTCTGTGTTGGCAATTGTAACCCAGGCCTTATAGCTTCCCATATTCAGAAGTAAAAGACAGAAGTAGGTCCTGTCGAGAAATCAATCAGAAGAAAGGACTTATATTTTTTAATTCTATTTATGCTAAAACAGCAACTATGATAAAGGAAAAGTTTATATTAAAATTCATGGTATTAAAGCAATTAATTTATATATGGATACGTGATCTACCTCTGCCCATAGTAAGAAATTTTTAAATCAATATTTAAAGCTAAAAATGAGGTCATATAGTGTCAACAATCCTTCCATCTTTAGGAATTCAAAGTTCAAGAGCAACATATCCAGTGCTTCAAAGTTCATGCTTGGTTTGAATACTGGAACTCTTTACATTTCGTTGTACTGTTTCATTTGCCATTCTAAAGTTTGCCCCCTGGAAGTCTAAATACCTCATGAAAATGTATCTCTTAGGGTTTTAGCTCTTGTCTCAAGAATCTCACCTAGGTAGGGAAGAACGCAAAGTGGGAGAAATTAATTCAAAGAACATAGAATATCAAGAAATGACAAGGCTGCAGCAGAGTGCAGACCAGGCTGTAGAACTTTTATTTCATCTGTAGCGTCTGCTGGGTTTGATGTTTAATCTTGAACAGAAATTTTGGTCATTGGCTAATGTATTGAGTTTAAGAGGAAAGCCAAGTGCAGACTGGGATGCTGGAAACATGGAGAAAAACAAACTTTACTGAAAGAGGGAAATAAAAACATGAATTAAAAGAAAGAAAGAAATTTACAAAGGATAATCTCAGCCCCATAAAATAAAAGCTGGTTAATCTCTCTGTTTTTGTGCCTTGTCTTCCAGTTGCGGTCCAGACCAGTGGGCATCCTGACAGCCGGTAGCTGGTGCTGCTGCCAAAGAGCTCTGAGACACAGTGGCTAAGAACAACAAATGCGGAAGAGTTTGATATGAAGAGAAGTGATACCATTTGTGTTTAGCAAGTGATTAAGATTTTAGAATTTAGTTGCACCCTGTCTTTGGAAAGAGGGCTTAGAAGGCATGTGCATATTACAGACCTGGCTAATGGAAGAAAATACCAGAAGCTTGGTTTCAAATGGCTCCACTAAGTGGAAATCATTAGAACAACAGCAGAAAGTTTATATTTAACCTCCCCTACACTGCCTAAAGCCAGCATTGTTTGAAAGGTGCTTATCCTACTCCACACATGATTGCCTCTGTGCTTAGGTGAGCTCTACATAGCACAAAGCAGAGGGTCACAAGATTCCAAAATGCAGGTCAAAGCTATGATGTCACAAAATAGCACAGCTCTGCTGCAAACAGGCTTGACCCTGGCATATGGTTTACTGTTCTAGGGGTAGAGATAGGGCAATTTTGCTTGCCGTTTTCCCAAAGGCTGTAACGTACCTGGGGGAAAAACGTTAAACTTGATACAAAGATTTTCTTCATCTGAGAAGTTCTTTAATATGTAACCATCTCTTCCTTGCCTCTGTTAGGCTAATGCATATGACTTCACACCATGGTAGCTGCCCACCTGTCAACAAACTAAAGTCAACTAGACTAAGAAATGCCAGAGCTGAGCCTCAGCATTAACAAGGGTCCAGATCAGATTCTGGGCAGCAGGTATCCAGGCGTCTAGGAATCCCTATCCCCCCAGATTGCTGTCACTCTGCAGAGCAGTGGTTCTCAACTGGGGTGATTTGCTACCCGCCTCCCAAGGGATATTTGGCGATGTTTGGAGACATTTTTGGTTGTTACCATGGAGGGTTGCTACTAGTTTCTAGTGGATAGTCACTAGGGATGCTGCTAAACATCCTACAATGCACAAGACAGCCCCTCGCTACCAAGAATTATCTGGCCCAAAATGTCAATAGTGTCAAAGTTGAGAAAACCTGCCCTAAAACTACTAGAATATTGCAGAGCTGAAAAGATTTCCTACTTGTACCTTGGAAGCATGACACTGTGGGATTCAGGGCAGGCCATCTCAAAATATATGCCTCTTTGGCACGTTGATTATTTTGAATTAAAGTTAGCTAAGAAACAGCTGGTAAAAGACAGACTCAATGACCCTCCTTTGCCCTCCTGAAAGCAGGAAAAATATCTCCCATGTAAAAGGTAGTCTCTCTGTACCAGGAGGTAGAAACACATCCTTATCACCAGAGATGGGGAATTCAGGGCTGAGAAGGTCATATAAACAAACCTTGTTAATTCTTTACTAATTTACTACCCCAAGCCCAAACTTCTTTGTCTTGTCAATTCTTCGCAATCTATCATTTCTTTATCTAAAAGATACAAAAGCTGACTGCTTTGGTCACTTCATGGAGCCTCACGTCTTTGGGGTTCCTGTATGTATGAAATTAAGTTCGTTCTTCTCCTGTTAATCTGTCTTATGTCAACTTAATTATTACACCAGCCAAAGAACCTAGAAGGAGGAAGGGAAAACTTTTCTGCCCCACAACACCTCATGTGGCACACCCTACCCAAAGTGGCAGGTTTCTATACTCTTCTCAGACCCTCCCTCAGGGACACATCACGCTCATGACACTGGTTCTTATTGCAGCCTGTAATATGTGCTTGCACTGCATATTCATTCTGTGCATTCTCAATTTCCCATAATATTCTCAATGGGGCAGGCGGGCCTGTTGTCGTATAGATGAACAGAGATCAGGGCTTGCTTTTAAAATATTAAGGTTGCTGCTGTGAACTTAGCACATAATTCAGCATTGGCCCTCCTCTCTGAAGGCTTCAGGTAATTTACGGAAAGATTCTGCTGGCAATACCCTCTCTGGCTTCCTTCTGATTAGTTCGGACGTCTCATCCTTAGAATTAAAGGTGCTTTATCCATGAAGCACTTTCTGTCAACTTGGCACAAATCATTAGTTCTTTATGTTCTGAGAGGTTCCGTGTCCATAGCCCATCTTTGTGGCCTGTTTCACATCTCATCTCTGCAAGGCAGCCTTCCCTACCTGCTCCAGTTCACATTTCTCTCCTTTTTCTGAGCAACCAAGCACTGACTGTGGAATGCCCTCACACCCTGCCTTGTACTAGGTGGTTACTGATTACATGCACCTTATTTCAGCAATGAATGACTATTAAGGACACTGGGTGTATCAAAAGAAAAAGTAAGACATTGCCCTGTATTGTCATTATTATTCCTACTAATAGCTTTGGTGCTCATTATGGACCAGGAACAGTGCTAAGCATTTTACATGCACCACCTCACCATTGCTAGGAATATATTATTATTCCCATTTTTCAGATGAGTAAACTGAGCTCAGAGAATTGAAATAGATTGCACAGGATCACCAGCTTTTGAATTCCAGGCATTCAATTCAAACTTAGATGTGTATGAACCTAACAATGGTGCTCCTAACTAGTCCATTGCACAGCCTCCCTCAAAGGGTTCACATGGAAGGACAAGCATATTCATTTGAAGCCTCCACAAGCCAAGTTAGGCTAATGAGCTTGTTGGTGACTAAGCATCAACAGGCTCCAGGCGGACATCCCAATGATGACTTTAATGCACCTTTTCTGAAACCAGCCTTGAGGACCCTGTGTACACGTGGCTTCGTGCTACACAGTCTTATGAATAATAATGAAATCCAATCAGGAGCAGAGGCCTTAGATTTTAATTGAGCTATCCTTTAGAGGGCTGCTTTTCTCAGTGTCAAGGTCATGTTCTCCTAGCTAAAGCAGTTATTTTACGTGTGTAGCAGAGATAATAGGCACTGGAGACACATTGAGGACAAGTGGCATACGGCATGAAAGAAAGGAGGAAATATACGAAAAGCAATCATTGAAGTATACACTATAGAGCTTCCCATTGATAATTGGTTTAAATTATTAAAGCACATAAGAGGTTATTAACTAGAGAGAGTATAAATTACTTTTTTTTTTTTTTTTTTTGCTGAGCATGACTTTTCAAAGTCTCCCAAACTTCCACTTTAAAAAAAAAAGCTTTAAATTTAAAGTCATTAGGAAAAATATCTTTTAAAAATTATCTCCAGAGTGGATGGATGAGAAGAGAGCAGATGCTTCATGAATTTGAGATCACATTACTTGCCACGAGAATATAAAATGGGAAATGGTATTTAAATGATGCTAATATCGCTCAGAGGATGGCTGGCATTGATGAGTCCAAAGAGTCAGGGTTGCAGGCTCCTGGGACCTAGAGCATCCCTGAGGGATTGGAAAAGGTAGTTGAAAACATAGCCCCAGAACTTCTGGAAAACTCTAGGATCAACACCTCTCAGAGCACAGCTGCATCAGGATGGAAGAACGTCCCTGCAGTAGACACCACAGGGAGAGACCTGAGGCCTGATCTTGTCACCTCCACCAATTTGCTGGAGCAGTTGAGCCTGGGAGATTTTAGGAAAGGGCTGGGCCAGAGTGAAATGAGTGACATACATCTTCCTTCTTGCGCTCAAAAGGCTGATTTGTCTCCCTGTTCTCCAAGCCCTTCCGGACTTTTCTGCAAATAGGTCTGATGAGCCCGTTCTTATCTAAGGCTGCTCCAATCTTCTGGGGCTCTGAATTAGCATTTTTAGAATGTACTGTTCTGGCAAGAGACCCTATATCTAGTAAGGCCAATTATCTCCTTGGATTCTTAGTTCTATCTTTATTCATTAACTCCCATTTCCTCTCTCAGAAATGAGCTCTTTCGGGCTGCTTGCCTCTTCTTTGAATGACTTTTCCTCCTTGTGGCCTAAATACAGGATCCTTTTGCTTGAACTCCCTCTAGGACTCCTCCCTTGCCCTGTGGTTTCCTCACCTCCACCTTTTGTTCATCACTGGTGCCCTCACCGAAAGAATGAAAATGGAGAGCAAAACCACTCTCCCCTGCCATCCAGCCCAGGCCAAGCTCTGCTTTGTCTGGCCTGTCAAAATGACAGATTTGCTACAATTACAGAGCCACCTCTTTAAAGATGGTCATGGTGTATGACCGTGATGTATCACGACATCATTACACAGCACGCCTAACAAAAATAAACACACGCACACAGATTGCAGTGGACACCTCCCACCAACCTTCTTTGGAACTTCTTTCCTTTTTGTAACTGTTCCTTGCCCAAGTCCAATCACATTCTCATAGATGCCAGATCTATGATCATTTTGATCATAGATCCCTTGTTCAGGAGCAGGCTCCAGCCAGTAAGACCAGTAAGAACTTCTCCCAAGAATAAGGATTCTTTTCAAACTAGAAATAGGAAAGTCTTTTCCACTCCAGAGTCAGAATTTCCTCCACCTGTAAGAAGCTGTACTTTGCAAAGAAGCAATGATGCTAGCAGCCAGAGAGAAGGGATGGTGAGTGAGGGAGATGAAGAGCAAAAGTGCTAATGGAATTCGAGACTTGGGTTCCGATTATTTTCCTGGCCTCTTAAATTGGAATATTAGCCTCTCCTTTGACTACGTGACCTTACAGATGTCCTTTCAGTAAATCTGCTTCTTATCCAAACTCAGATCAGTCCACTTACTGTTGCTTGTATCCAAAGGACACCTGAATAGCACAAAATGTATTCTTGAATGATAGACACCAATATATTCACAGTCCTTATCTCTGTATTTCTTTTTTTTTATTTATTTGCATTTACCCATGTTTTATAATGAACTTGAAATATTTACGTAATATTTGGTTATGACGATTTGGCCAGATGATTTATCTGATTAAAAGAGAAATATTTGTCAAAAGAAAAATAACTGTAATTGTGGAGGAAGTCACTAGATATGAGGTGACCCCCACAACTGGATCAGGATCATGTTTGTCCCGCAAACATTTATTGAGTGCCCAGTACTACCAGATACCGGAGGTCTAAGAGTGAGAAATTCTGGACACTGTGATCACAGAGCATGTGAGTTGGTGGGAGATATGGATATGTCAGTAATCACCCAAATAAATGTCAAGTTGCAACTCTGATGAATGCCACAGAGAAGAGACTCAGAAATAAGGAGATGTGACCTAGTTTAAAAAGTCAGGAATACTTCCAGAAAAAAATGACTCTTAAGCTGAGACCTGAGAGATAAGCAGGAATTAACTGAGGAGGAAAAAAGAAGAAGGAATGGAGACTGCATATCAAAGGCTCTATGTCAAGAAGGAGTATGGGGTGTCTGAGTCATTGAAAGAAAGCCCCTGAAGTGGAAGGAGAGAGGGAACCATAGTACCAGAGGAGATTGGAGAAGTGGGTGTTGAGCAGACTGTGAGGCACCTTGTGGGTCAAGTTAAGGAGTTTTGTCCTTTTTCTCGGAGCATGGAAGGGCTATGAGTGTACATGTATGTAGTATCCGTGTGTAGGTGTGTTTGGGATGTGGGGGATGAAGTATGATCAGAGTTGCATTTTTTAAACATATCTCTGACCATGGTGTAGAGAGAAGATTTGAGAAGATCTAGAGAAGATGGAGGTAAATTCATTGGAAGGGTCTCTGGAATGGGAATGAGCCAGGTGAGAGATGGTGGTAGCTTCTCCTAGGATGGTGATGATGGATATAGAGAAGAGTAAGAGAGATAGTTGGCTATGTAGTCACAGCTCTATGTTTTCATGAACTTTAATTTCTCTTAGAGGCAGGAATTTCTTTGTCACAGGCATAAGAACTTGAATATGTAAAAATGTGACATGGCCAAATACAATTGAGCTAAACTTTATTGACAGTCATTTCTATCAGAAGTAATCAGAGAAAGCTAAACAGCAGAGGTAGAACTCAAGCTATGTACTAAAGAATAGGTCAGCTTCTAGGAAAAGGGAGAAAATTCCTACAGAATTTAGCAGGAAACAGGAGGCACCCTCAAATTGAGTAATTTGAGGAAGGATTAACTGAGGGAGTATTTATAAAGATATGAGCAATGTGAACAGAAATCACAGGAACGGTGAAGCCCCACAGATCTAGTAGCCACCCTTAGGACTGACAGTTGAAGGGAGGAAGTGGCCACTGGAACTCAGAAAGAGAGTGTTGTGTAGAGAAAAGTATCTGATGAGCACTGAGGCATTACAACAAAAGGTGAAGCGAGCCTGTGATGACCCTGCAGGTTGAGCAGGGGGCCAGGGAAATGCAAACTCTTACTGCACTCTCCTTTCTTCCTGTACATCTCTGACCTATGCTCCTCATTGGCTCAACTCAATCAAAGCCAGAAGGAATGAGGCCTCTTTGATGAAGTGCATACAGGTCAGTATCCTAGGGCACAAAGCAAGATCAAAAAGGATGGGGAATATATCTACAGAGGAAAACAAAAGAATATCCAACTCATGGACACTCAAACACCATGAAACAAATCTAACAAATAGACATTTGCTAAATATGCCCTGTGTTCACAGAATGGCACCAGGAATCTTAGTGAACACTGAAGGAAGTACAAGCCTGCATTGGAACTATAAGAGTTCAGGGTCAAATGGGGGCAAGACTATATGGGTGTTGGAAACATTAAATAAAAATATAAGTGATAAATCACAGGACAAGGGAGCAACATAGGGTGTCACTTGGCAGTACGTGAGCAATTACCAGGGATGTATACAGTTAAAATGCATTGCTGGTCATCAGAGGTGAGGGACTCTATAGCCTGGAATGACTGTAAAAGACTTCTTGAAAGAAGGACCATGATTTGATTTGTGCCTTGCAGGGTAAAAAGATTCTGATAGATCAAGAGCAAAGGGACAGGTACAGCATTGCAGGCTAGGAAATGAGTGACTGCAGAATGGCAGAACAGAAGAGAAGCAAGTTTTGTTTGAGAAATTTGACTATCTGGTTATTACAAAGATCATACAAACAAGCAGAGATCAATTGTGCTGAAAATGTTGTTTTACTCATTGATTTGTTTTTCAAATTGAGCATCTAGTGAGTGTTAGGCAATGCTCTTGACGCTGGGGATGCAGCGGTAAACATGATAGACAAGGATTCAGCAATTGTAGAGATTATAGTCTAGTAAGGCAAACGGAATATAAATAAATTTTTGCATTAGGTAAACATCAGATAGCTTCAAGTCTTATGGAGAGAATTAATATCGGCTTACATACTAGAGAATGACTACATGGTAACTATACGGGATGTTCAAGGAAAACCTCAGTGAGGAGATCTTTGAGCTCAGATGAGACCTAAATAACTAGAATTATTCTTGTTCTGTATCATAATCAAGTGGGAGAGGATTTCAGGCAGAGAGAGAAATGGGATCCCAGACCTAAAGCAGGCACTTGGATAACACTTTTGAGGCAATAAAAGAAGGCCAGAGTGGTGAGAGCATTGAGGTGAAGGTTTACACCATGTGCTGGGGCTGACTTGTACTGGCTAGTGAGAGACAACTGTCACTGTCAGGAACTTTGTGAGCCAGCTGACATCACTTTGGTAGCTTGTAGTTGGCCGTGGTGGGAGTATTTACAGCAGAGAAATTGGCAAATACTTTCAGGGTTTCCCTTAAATCAGGCTTCCCTCCAGTTCCCAGCTGCCCTCTCCCCAGTCAGAGAGCCTGTTCTTAAACATTTACCAGCACACCACAGGATGGGTATGAGTGGAAGCTGGAGAAGTCACACCAGGGACCTAACATTGAAGGTTTTATAAGCCAGGGAAAGGAGTTTTGATTTTAAGTGTGATGGGAAGCTATTAGAGGATCTTAAGTAGGAAACAGACATGATCTGATTTGCATTTTTAAAAGATAGTTCTGGTTACGCTGCAGAAAACTGTTTGTAAGTGGGTAAAAGGGGGAAACAGGAAAATCAGTTGAACAGCTAATGCGTTAACCTGCGTGAGAAGTGACAGTGGCTCTGACTAGGGGGTAGTAGTGAAAATGAAGAAAAATTAACAATTTGAGACATAGAGGTAGAGTCTATAGTTCTTACTCATGGATTTGATGTAGGAGTTAAGGAAAAGAGGAGCCAGGGATAATTTTTTTAGTTTTGGCTTGAGAAATTAGGTATATGGTTGCACCATCAACTGAAAGGTCAAAAAGATTTATATAAGATCCGAGGTCGAACGGGAAATTAAAATTATACTCACCCTGTTAAATTTGAGATAACTATATGACATCCATCTGGAAATGTCAAAGAGAGAGTAGGATATTCATACTCGGAATGATGAAGAGATAAGAACTGGAAATATAGTTTGAGAGTCATTGGCACGTAGGTAGTATTTAAAACCAGAGCATGGGTTAGACCACCAAGGGAGAATACAAAGAGAGAGAAAAGTAAGTGGAAAAATCACAGAGGCCGAGCAGAAGAGGAGGAGCCAGAAAAGAAGACCAAGGACTGACTCATGAGCTTGGAGAAAAACCAGGGCTCGATGCCATGATGCCAAGAGGAAACAACACCAAGAAACTGGAGTCTGTTGTGCTGAATGCTATTGGAGATCAAGTAAGATAAGAAGAGAGATGTCACTTGGACTTGTGACAGTCCAGTCACTAATTGGATTAGTGGCTGGATCACTAATGTTCCTTACAGTAGCGTTGTTAATGAAGTAGTGAGGATCGTATGAAGCCTCCCTGGTTTAAATTCAAGAAAACCTGCTCAATGAAGAAGCAGAAGTGAGTATAAATGGGAGGAAGCTTGAGGAGGACGTGAGGTCAAACGAGGTTTTTGCTTATTTTATTTTTTAGGTACGAATAACTAGAATGTGTGCATATACTAAGGGGAACGGTCCTATAGAAATGGAAACCTCAATGAATGGAGGGAGGAGAGAAACGTAGGAGCAGAGTCCTTGAAAAGGCAAGAAAGAATGAGATAGAGAGCACAAGAGGAAGAGTCTTCAGTTCAACAGACATTTATTAAATGTCCCCTATGTGCCACTTCATGGCACAGATTTCTGATATCACATCTGGAAGATTTTCCAACATTTATTTCCCCTGTTAGCTTCAAGCCACATGAAGACTGAGACTCTATTCTATTCTTGGTTTAAGTAAGTCCCAAGAGCCAGCCCAATTTCATGCACACAGTGAGACCACAAATAATTCTTGAATATGTGTTGAATGAGACTGAAAAGTTTTAACCTAAACTATCGCCATTAGCAGTTATCTGAGCATCTGATTTCATCCCAGACAGCACTGAGGAGACAGATAGAACTAGCGAAAAACAGACAACTCCAATTACAGAACTTTTTTTCTTACTTTAAATTTGACTTAGTTTGACAGAGAAAAAGGTTGGGGCCAGATGGATGTGGGAGTCAGGAAAGAGGTAGCTCCCTCTATCAATCACCAATCAAAGAGAAAGACAGATCTTTTACATAGAAATCATTTTTTTTTTAATGCTCGACAAAAACACGTACCAGCATACATGTAACCTCCCTCGTTCCTATGCATAGCATATAGGGCCAACATTTTAGTGTGTTGTCTTACTGCTTAATCTCCTGGAACTCCCTTAAATCATGCTCCACTTCTGCCACTGCATGTGCCCCTGAGGCTAGTGAGACCAACGCCAATTGACTTTCCTAATCCCAGCTCCACGCCACAACATGTTCTGTCTTACATCATGTGCTCTCTCCTCTGTAATTTTTTTCTTTTTTTTTTAGTGAGGAAGATTTGCCCTGAGCTATCATCTGTGGCAATCTTCCTCTACTATGTATGTGGGATGCCTCCACAGCATGGCTGATGAGTGGAGTAGGGCCACACTTGGGATCTGAACCTGCGAACCTGGGCTGCCAGAGAGAAGCACGTGGAACTTTAACCACTTGGCCATGGGGCCAGCCCCTCTATAATAAAATAATTTTTTATTATCCAAATTCTTCTCATCTTTCAACATCCAATTCAAGTCCCACCAACTCTAGGGATCCTTCTCCAAGGGAAAAAAAAACTACCCATTTGTTTAAATTCTGTGGTATTTAGTGAATCAATTATTTAGCAACTGTCAAATAACACCTGATTTATTTGATTTTCCAGGAGCATGCATCCGTGTGTGGGTGTGTATGGATGTGAAAAAGAGAGAGATGCCGGTCCACCTGTGGGAATCTGACCTGATAGTAGATGACAGGTGTCCATCAGACAAGAACTGCTCCTCCAAACCTCAATAGCCCGGAGAGCAAGGTCAGGCACTGAGTGGTCTTGAGAAACTCAGCTGTAAGTGCAAATGGAACATTTTTAGTTGTCTACACCCCATATGTGCTATGTCAATCACATCCCCCTGGTGGTAGGTTGTTAAGTCTGTTCCTTTTTTCAAAAAACAATATATAAAAGGTACAAATTTCTAGTTATAAAATAAATAAGTCATGGGGATGTAATGTACAGCATGGTGACTGCAGTTAATAATACTATAATACATATTTGAAAGTTACCAAGAGAGTAAATCTTAAAAGTTCTCATCACAAAAAAATTATATATATATATATATATAGCAGCATACTTTCTATTTTTGAAAGCTTTTCTAAAATATATATGTTTTAGAAAAGAAACAAAGTTATTCAACCAGTGTGATCATGACATCACATCCAGAAAATGAATCAAGGCCATCTCAGAGGAGGAGGCAGAGCAATGGGGTTAAGTGGATGGCTCACAAAATGGCACCAGAAGACCTGGAACATTCTTAAATCGGCCCATAGCTGTGTGATCTTGGGAGAGTCGTCTCCCTTCTCCAGGCCTGGGTTTCTAAAATCAAAGATTTTGCATAAATGATCCCTATGGTCCTTTCGGCTCTGTCAGCCCACAGCTCTAGGGTTGTGAATGAGATCTAAGCTTCATCGCCAACCTTTGATCAATGTTGCAGACCATACCGTTTCCTGACATGCTATGCTTCCTGGAACATAATTGAAATAATGTGGGTGTCATATCTTTTTTGGTTCCCCAAACATGAGCTGCAGTCATCAACTCTCCTCATTTAGCCTTTCAACGAATAGCTCTGTGTGTTTCAGCCAGGGGCAGTATAAATAATTATAATAAAATGTCTTAGTATAAAGAGGAACATATAATACTTAAGTGATTAAGTTAGAAAAAATTCATGTGCCAATATGGCACCCAGAAATCACACTCACATTAGCGACTAGCTTCCAGTTAGTAAAAGTGGAAATCAATTTACCAAACACCATGGCCATGCTAGAAACAGAGCTGTCCTAATACCCCCTTCAGTGTTGTCCTCCTTGTGGGGGCCAGTGCAGGCTAGTAGCTAGCAGCACCCCCAAATCACATAAGAAGATGGGCTTTGTTGTTAGCCAAGGCAGATGCCCTCTGGCAATCCTCCCCGGCGCCTGCTTTGGCAGCAGAATTGGCTGCCTCTTCCTATTTGTCTCCTTGCTTCTGTTGGCATAATGTGGGTATTTGTTTTACTAAAGGGTTTGCTTCACTCACTTGATATTAGACTTAGGGATCAGACGGGAAATAATTATTCAGCCTAGAGCAGCTATTTTCTGGTGCTGCCATTTCTAAGCGAGCAGCCAGTTCCTGCAGGGATCTGTGTTACGAGAGCAAAACCACTCACAGCCCAACTGGAGTTCTGTATAGATGGAGAGAGGCCTATTAAACACTTTATCAGCTATTACCCTGAAAATAAAAGGAGATTCTCCAGCTTTTCCCTGAGTTGTAGAATCCCGGGAATCAAACGATGGCTCTGCCATTAGTGTTGGTGAAGCTCAATTTGCCTGTCCCACCTCTGCTGGTGGTGACCTTCACCTTTGGCCCCGAAACTCACAGATTCTGTCCTAGTCACGTCTATGTACTGAATAAGTCAGGACCTGTACTTCAAGAAGGCCCAGTCCAGTGCATTTGGAGGACTTCAACGTCAGTGTCATGTGCACGATTTCGGGCTCCTATTCTCTAATTGCGGCTTCTAACAATTGATCAGAAGGATAAGTATTCAAAATTCTTCCACACACAACTAAATTCATTCTGTTTTGTTGTTATTGTTACTGTTGAGAATGCTACATAGCATATTTTCTATCTATTTCTGGAAAGTTTTTGTGTGCTTGCCAGCCCTGAGTCTCAGGATGTGCTTTAGTTCACCCAGTCCAAATGACTCAGACAGAGTGTTTAGCATCTTAAGATGTGGATAACCACAGATAAGCACTTTCAATCATTCCTCAAATATTTAATGAGCAATCATGTGCTGAGTTCTGCGGATAAATGGTATTTGCCTTCCTCAAGATCATAGTCCAGCAAGAAAGACAGAAAATTGAACAGGCACAATTACTGTAAAATGCAGCAGGTACTGTGAGAGACATAGTTCAGAGTTAAATGAAAGCATATGGCAGATCACTCATTCTAACGGAACAAGTTGGCCCAGGATGACTTTTTGTGACACATTCCAAGGCATGCCTTATCCTCATGTTAATGTCTTCTTCTTTGATGTTTCTCTTAAGTCAATGTCACCATTGAATATAACAACATATATCTATATATACACCTACACACACACACACACACTATAAGGTCATCCCTGTTCAAAGGAGTTAGTTGATAAATGAAGCAAAAGACAAAATCCCTACTCTTAAGAAACTTATAGTCTACATACGAAAACTTTATACAAAAAACACAAATATGGTATGAAGTCTAGGTAAAGAGAGTCATAAGAGTAGAATGCATTCTAAAAACTATTTTATTCATAACCACACATCAGGTAAGTCAGGGAAGCCTTCACTGAGAAGAGCCATTAAACTCAATCTGTTAACGTCATTAAGTTTCTCATGTACACCTTCCATGTTTCAGGCCTCAAGGATGTAAAGAACAAGAAATGCGGGGCCTATACTCCAGCACAAAATTAAAGCCCCAAGGAGACACAAGAGAGGCACAATTATTTATAGTGCAGCCTTCATAGTCAGACTTTCCAGGCTCAATTCATTGCTTTTCTACTTACTAGCAATGTGACTTTGGGAAAGTTTCTCATCTGTAATATGAAGATAATTAGTAGTACTTACCTCGTAGGGTTATTTTTTTATTTAAATGAGATACTATGGTTAAAACTCTTAGTACAGCTATTGACTTATACCTAGTGTCAATATATGATACTATTTGTTTATTAAAATGAAGTATATAGTCTATTAGATGTCCTCTCATCATCTTCTTCCAGGGCACGATAACTATAGTTACCTGCAAGACAACAGAATCTAGCAGAATGGATAAATTCTTCTACCCAGTGGATATGGCTACTAGGAGATATTGAGTCTTATAACTGAACCCCTATAATGACCAAGGAAGAAAAGATATCTTATAAATACATTTTATTGACTTAAATGCTTAATTTTCTCTCTTATGTCAATGTGCAGCACACAGCATGAATTAAGGCTGCCCTGAGCCCAAAGACACAGAAATAAGGGAGGGGGTAGTGCGTTTATGACCTAGCCATTTGCCTGAATGTTTTCAATCATCCTGACTCTTGTCTAAGGTTGAGGCCTCCACTCCTTTCTCCTACAAATGCATCATTTTCCACTGCACTATTCACACTCCATAACTGAAGGGTTCCTAAGACTTTTGTCAAATTTTTCCATAAAGTATTTCCTTGATCTTTGGAAGCTTTGCACAGTACTAAAATCCTCTTGCAAATTGTTCTACATATTTGGAGATAAGTCATACTGTTAATATTTGAGAACAGAGAGCATTGGTTCTTTCTGAGGATCTCCAAATATGGTTACAGATAAAACATAGAGATGACAGAATTCACTTTGGCAAGGTTTTTCAACTAAAAGTTTCATGAACAAGTAGATTCAACTCAGCTCAACTCTATGGAGGAAAAACTGACCATGAAGCAGAAGCCAGATCAGAACTACGGAGGTGGGGAACATGGTGGGCAGCTCCAGAGGTAAAGCAGGAGCTAGAAGTTTATGGGGGTCGACCTTTAGTCCAGGCTGGACTAGGGGGGGTGGTAGAGAAAAGTCCTTGGGGGGATGTTTCCATGAGAGCGCTCCCCTCTCCCTTTTCCTAAAGGGAGCTTTTTGAAAACCAATGGCTGAAAAGTTTACTTTCTGTATGAAGTGTCGATCAGAGTCGCATTTCTGTTTCCAGCAATAAATGAGAACGAGGTAAACTCTTTGGACTCAAACAGGTAAAGTCTGTCCACAAAATGACTCTGGGGCCTGTTGGAAAATCAATGCCCAGAAGATCTGTTTCATTAGAGGGCAAGGGATGGCGGACCACCTTTCCACATCAGCGCCCAGGCCTGCTCTGCA
The DNA here is from genome assembly GCF_041296265.1 of Equus caballus. Taxonomy (NCBI): domain Eukaryota; kingdom Metazoa; phylum Chordata; class Mammalia; order Perissodactyla; family Equidae; genus Equus; species Equus caballus. The sequence continues at coordinate 89,463,887 of NC_091698.1, forward strand.
GCAGCTGCACCTTCAGTGGATTAGTTGCAGCCGTCTGAAGAAGGACAACTTCAGCAAGGAGGCTGCTGTCCCCAGGGTTGAGTGCTGTCTATGGCTGTATCAGGGAACCTGTAAACTTTCAAACCAGGAATAAACTCTCCAGTTGTCCAGGCTCACACTGTGATTGCCTTTGTGTTCTCTGGCAATACAGATAAGACACAGGCAGGTCACATCACAACTAGCTGCATTTTGACTTTCTAAAGATAAAAAGAGAATGCTACCCATGATATGGGCAGAAACGGACATAAGGACGGAATGATGTAGTTAAGAGCAAAGAGTCTGGAGTCAGTCTCCCTGAGTTCAAATCCCAGTGACAGTATTTACTACCTGTGTGACCTCAAGAAGTTATTTAATCTCTCTGTGCCTCAGTTTCATCTGCAAAATTCAGTAGCAATTCCATAGGGTTATTGTGGGGAATAAATATTAATATACGACAAGCACTCTGAATAATATTTGACATATAACAAAAATTTATCATTATTATTGAGAAATGCTCATGTTTTTTTCTAATTTGGACCTTGGGAGAATGAGAACTATGTCCTCCTAAGCAGGCCTTTGGATAATAATACCCCCATCACGACTTCCTTGTAGAAAGGAAAGATAGCTTTGTAGGAGGCAGCTCCTCTCTCAATGTTTTCCTGCTCATTCCAGGGCCTAGATCCAAATTACAGGGATATACATGGAAATCAAGGAGATAAGCTGTGTGCATTACTAATGAAAACCCCATGTCACCAGGAACCCCCTACCTGGAGCACTGTTGACAGAAGCTGAAAAAGAGTCAGTTCATTTGCTCGTCAGCTACACAGGAGCCACCCTTCAAGGCTTCCCAAGACTGTGACAATAGTGTAACACTTTTGACAAGTCTGTGCCTAGAAGTTGATCTGTTTCCAACTTAGCCTGGGCTCGCCCAAGAGGGAAGGATGTATTCCTCCAATCAAACCTACCAACTTGCTTAGGAAAGATGTCCCATCTACAGAAGACAACTGGCAAACCCCCTGAGGTCGTGCTCAGTTGACTCTCTCTCTTAGGATTGCACAGGGCTTCCTGAAAGAGATAAGGATTCCTGCCTCCAGCCATGGAGAAAAACTGAAGCCACTCAGCCCTCCGGTCTATGATAGAGGACCTAAGGCCTCCTAGCGAACACCCAGGAGTCACTAACATCTTCCCTTGTTCTGCAGAGACCCATCAGTTCTTTCTGTTGCATCTTCTTCCTTTGCCCTAACGGTGCTTTTAATGACGGCTCAAACATCTCCAATCCTGTTAACTAGGACACCTGAAGGGGATTGTGGTACACGTTCACCTTAAAAACCAAAGGTATCATTTTCTGAACATTGTTTTATGTACCACGATGCAGTAGAAAATACACTGGTTTGGAAGTCAGGAGACTAGAACTAGGCATGATTGCCTCTACCACTAACTTGCTGTGTGACTTCTGGCATCTTCCTTCAACTCTGGGATAAATGCGTCATCTCTTGAGTGAGATGAAGATAAATATCTCAGGTGCTTCCCAGCTCCATGGTTCTCTGATCAAGTGAGGCTGTAATGACCTCCACTAAAGCAGAAAGCAATGAGATATATTAGCAGAGAATCCGCAGTTTCCAAAACTGTGTCTAAGGTATTTCATAGTCAGAGGTCATTCGTGGACAAGTTAACTCTATGACAAATCTGTGATACTTGCCAACTGAAGACAATTACAGGTAAAAAACTATAAAGTTACCAAAAGAAAAGGAAAAAGGAGACTAGCACTATTTCCATATACTTTAAAACGATCCACTTTTGTTATGAGAAATGCATCAAAATTATTTTTCCATTGGCCTCTGTCATAAAATAATAACTCAATTATGAAAAAATATCTTAAGGAAGCTTTTATGACAAGCTGAGCACCGGAAATATGAACTTCTGAAATATTTAACTTCATGGTCATTTCTGAATCTTCCCTAATAAAGAACTCCTTCCACCTCTCCCTAGAAATGATTACACATCTGGGGCTCTTTTCGTTGACTAGCAGGTACTCGTGGATTGTGATGTTACATTTACTAAAATTTTCCATTGACAGACAAGTGCCAACTTCCAAACAGAATATCAAGCTGGGTAACACAGAGCAGTTCCCACTTTATTAACGCAGTACGTTTAGCTTTGGATTACCAAGTGTCTGCAGAAAAGGGAGGCCCGCAAATGGAAGCCTTCAAGGGCATCCAGGGAGGAATCATATATCACCGTTCCCTTTCTTCAATCATCACTCAGCGGATTTTGTACATTACGATCAACTGTATACTACGTATTATTTTAAAATAGGTCATTTGAATCTTTATAGTTATATATCATCAGCACCTAACTTAGATCCGGGCAATCCAGAGCTGTGTAACTGTGTGACAATGGGTGATTATGAAACACATTCATATTTTAAATTTTATTCTTTGTTCTCAACATTTTATTGGAAAAAGAGCAAATCTTAGTTCTCAAGCAAGGAATATACAGTTGCTGAATGATGGATGGAATGCTGCCATCTCTTGGTAATCTAGCACAAAGGAAAACAGTTTCCAGAAAAGCGATTTTGCATTTTTATTGGCTGAAGGCACTGCAGTTAAGAAGCATAATTCTACTCTTCTTGTGTCAGAACAATCTATAATTGCTGTTATTATTTTTAGCATTTAATGCTTACGGTGCATATTGAAGCTATTCCCTGACAATAATACCATATTAAAAAGAATCCATCACATGGTTTCAGCGGCTTAGCTTTCACGAAGGAAAGTCTAAATTAGGTTGGCCCAGCACCTCCTCTCATACCCCTGCTTTTTTGGATTTGTACTGAGTATTCACTCAGTAAGGTTCACGAGCTATATGTGACCTCTTTGAGTTCTGTGCATCACCTAAACATTCTTTCTTCCAACACACATACAAGACAGAGAGCCAAGAAAATGACTGGCCCTTAAATTGGCTTTGAGAGAATGAAAAAGCTGGGATTCAGAAACCTGTGGCTGTGCCACATACTGGTCCCATGACTTTGGCCAAGCAAGTCATATCTCCTCAGTTTTCTCATCTGCAAAGTGGAGAGAGCAATCTCTCTTCTACCTACCTCACCATGCTACTATAAGGATCAAATAGAATTACAGATGTGAAAATGGTTTGCAAGGAGCAAAGCACTGTACTTAGGTCAAGGATGATCAGAGAGGGAATGGCATTGCTCTTGTTCTTTAGGGAAGATTTATTAATAAATAACTTATATTTGGCTTTGTTCACAGTTGATTACCATTTTTCTCAGAGTTGAGCATCTGATGATACCAATAAAACAATATAAACAAACCAATAGACTTATCGAGGTGGCGTTATCATTCGTAAGCTGTCAAGTCAGGCAAAGTTGTTGAACATCGTATCAATGCATGACCCTACAATATAATTTTGGCCACCCAAAGGCATAGCATATTCAAGAGAGCCTAAAAGATTGGGGAAATCATCCTGCCTCACTGTCATTTTATTGTACCTACAATACACCTTCCGCAGCAGTTGTCACTCTATTACAGCTACATGTTCACATCTGTCTTTCCCCAAAAACTGGGATCTTCCTTAGTTTACTAATATGTGCCTCAGCAGAGCTTAACACAGTACCTAGAGCTGTGCTTGTTCCATAAATATTTATTTGACTGTTAAATTGAAGTAAATTAAGTGTTATTAACCATTCATCCTATTCTGGGAGCCAAAGAGTGAAGAGGAGTGATTTCAATTCTAAGGGTTGTCTGCACATTAGAAAAATTGTACCCATTTTGAGAAGAAGTGGAATTCGGGGAAGAGGAAATAAATTGAGCATGTCACAGAACAGCATGTTGTTTGTATCTTTCTAAAGTCTGAAAATATTTTGATGGTAAATAGAAAAATCATGTTTATTTGGGAGCAATAGGTGAGTTGAGGGTACAGGGAAGATTCTGTGCTTCATGTAAGACGATACAATGGAAAGCTGCTGCTAGCACAGCCATTGGGATCTTGAATTGCACCAGGAAGAGTATAATGTTCATAAGAACAAGTTTAATAGGTTCACTTTAATCTATGTATTTATACATCTGAAGTATTATGTTAAGTTGCGACCTCTTCATTTAGCAGATCATGGCAAAGTTTCCAGAAAGTGGCAACTAACATAAAGAAGATTCCGGGGGAAAGATGGAAAACAAAAACAAAGAAAAAAATTAAGTAGGGGTACATAAGAGAAAACAGAACTTTCAAGAGATATGTCAACTATATTCAGATAGTAGAAAACTTTCCTATGAAAGGTGTTGAGATTTGATGCATAAATCCAGAAGGTAAGAATTAATGTCATTAGAAAGAAATTACAAGGAAGTATCTTCTCAGTCCAAAACAAAATAACACAGCAACCAACACTTTCTAATGGGACTCTCAAGTCATGCAACGAGCTGTCCAAGGTGAAGATGAGCTTCTTGCCCCAGGTGTATTTTAGTACAGGACACAGGAAGATGGAGGTCATCAGCAAGATGTTGACAGACGATTTCTTCGGGGGGTAATGGTCCTAAGTGAAATAAATTCTCACTATTTTAAAGCTAAAATAAATATGCACTATGATACAGTATTTTTCAATTATATGTTTATGAATTCCACATAGAAGATGTGCTATGACTTGAGAAGGAAATGGAGAAAGCAGAAACCCAAGCAGTGAAGGAATAAAGCAAATTTGCAAATGTTGACAGAATCCCTAGCTGCTGCAGCTTCAGCATTTATGTTTTAGCTCTATGGAGTAACATTCAACTAGGTGCCATCTGTAATCTATAGGTAGGGAGGTCGCCTTACATATAATCACTAAATGCAGTCCTTCATCAAGGTGAGTTTGTCTTATATTTAGATAAAATGATTATAAGTGTTTGCTTTTGAGATTGTAACATCCTCTGTACCAGCTCTCCTGCCTAGTACATAATTAACCTGTCAACCCACCCTGCAGTAATAAGTGTGATAGACAGGAAATGTATTAGGAAGGAACTTTTGTGTGATGTGCTTTCAAGCCCTCCTTTATCCTTCAACTATCTTTCCTTTTAATTAGCACTTGGGTAACAGCATACCATAATGAATTACCATATTACTGTTATCAATAAAAATTATTTTGGGTCTAAAGTAGTCATTAAGATGAAATGTGTAAGACTTGTTCTGGATAGTTTGCAGGGAGATAGCAGTTGGAAATCAAGTCTCTATTTTGTATATTAATTTTAAAAGATTCAGAGGATTCTCAGATTTGTAAACACATGTTTACTAAACAAAAAGATCTGAATGTATGGGAGATAAATGAAAGGGAATAATGCATGCCTCTGGGGGAGAATATAGCACTGATAGAGAAAAGAAGACATTTTTGTTAAAGATGGCATATTGAGCAAACACATTTATCTCTGCCACCTCTCTAGAAACCTGAGTAAAACAACAGCAAGAGGACGATTTGCATCCCAAAGACACAAGAAATGGGAGAAAAGATGATAATAACCAAGTGCTGCAGGCAAGAAAGCAAAGGAATGTGTAATGTAACTTATCAAACGAGAGCATAGTGAACATTCAATTAGTAGGAGAGAGAGCAGAGGAATAAGCCAATTTACTCCCCACAAAAAGTCTCTTTTAAGCTTAAGAATTGCCAATATCAGCTCTCTGGAGCAGTGGAAATGAAGACGAGACTAAGAAGAAAAAATCAGGTAAAAGATTGTTTAAGAAGCTAGATCAGAGATTCCCTTCTCCTCTTGGGTCAGCTGGGCAACTTTCCTCCTGCGGCCTCCTTGTTTATTGGAGGTGGAGGTGTTAGCCCTGGATAAGGTAGAGATATGGTATGATACTCTTCTCCCACAAAGCTCTAAGAGTGTTGGCAGCCAGAATTATACAATCCAGGCAGAAAATCTGCAGTCCAAGAGAAAAAACTTAAAGCTCCCAGTAAAAAGCCTAACCAATTCCACTACGATAAAACCTACCAACATACGCACCTGATTAGCATCTAATAGGCTTTTGGTGTCATCCTCTTAAACGAGCAGGGAGTAAAAACATCACAAGAGATCCAAGGAAAACACCATGCAAAGATTAAGAAGAAAACAAACAGTAAGAATATCTTGGACGAAACAAGTAATCATCTAGGAAATGATAACCTGAAAAAAAAAAAACTGGTCTAATCATATCCTTAGTGAAATAAAAGAAAATATTGCATCCTGAAAACAGTAAGAGAGAATTATACAAAGAAGATAACCATAGGACAAAGAATATCTAGAAAAGAATACAAGAAGGCAAAAATTAAAAGCTGAATAAATGAGTTGAACCATAAAGTTGTGAATAATTGTAGGTATCTTCCAGAAACAGAAGAGACAATGGAGATCAGAGAACGGAACTGAAAACAAAAACAAAAAAAATTAAGGTTACTATTAGTTCAAGAGATTTCACATATAAATTATAAAAATAGAGAAGAAAATAATTCAAAAAAGCTTTCCAGATATGATTACGTGAGTTCCCAGAATGAACAATGTCAAGTTCCCTGCAAAATGGATAAAATATACTACAAGACACAGCATCACGAAATTTTACAACACCAGAATAAAAAGAAAAATCTAAAAATTGAAAAGATAAAAGAAAAAAAATGCAAGCTACTTCAAAGGATGGAGAATGAGAAAAGCCTTGAATTTAGAAGAAAAAGGGACAAAGCTTTTAAAACTTTGAGAAAAAACTATCTCCAATTTTGAATTCTGTAACAGCCGAACTCTCACTTAATATGAGTATAAATAAAAGCATTTTGAGACGTGTAATGTCATAGAAGATTTGCCTTCCATGTACTCTTTCTCAGGAAAGTGCTAGAAGAGATATTAGATCTAGGGTCAAGGCATATAAAGGAACTCTCCAGCTTGATAATAAAAGGAGATACTAGAATAAAAACTGCATAGGGTCCTAGAGGCAAACAGCTCAGATTGGAGGAGGTCAGAAAGGGCAAAAAAAAAAAAAAAAGCGATTCTTCAAGAAGATGAAAGTGATCAAATATATGATGTGCATTAACGTATTGAGAAGAGATTTATAGACATCATAGACAAGAATTTAGGTATGAATTAGTGGTGAGATCATGGAACATTAAACATGCAAAAGATGAGACTATTCTTAATTCCTGGGAAACCAAGAAGTTTTGCAAGAAAGAAAAAGTAGTCATGGTATAGTACTTGGCTTAAGTGAGAATGACATTGACACAGTCATAATGACGCAATGTCTTACTTCTGATCTAACTAAAATTATGTCATAATTGTCATAGGAGGGTGGGGAATGGGAAGTGAATGTGTGGAAGGTGAATAGCAAAAATAACCTAGCACTTTTCTTCCATAGTGGAAAGTTAACAGATTATCCTTTAAATGGAAAAATCAAGAAGTGTCAGCGTAATATTAAGAAACATGAAGGCAGATATCAAAAGAAAGCAAAAATATTTGAAAGTTTACATTTTCTGGAGGAGTAATTGAAAGGGAGTGGAAAGAGAATCACATTTTTCATAATTAGTCTTGTAGAATTTGCATCTTTAAACTGTGTGCTACGTGAAAAAAAAAAAAAAAAAGTATTGCATGTCTATAAAGTTCAGACACATAGCTCCACATTCTCTTTTTTAGAAGCCTGAAGCTAGCCTCAGGGACAGAAGGACCTTGTTAGAAGATGCCAATAAAGATAACATCTTTTGTTGAGCTATTTTGAGGACACAAAGCCTCCAGGGGAGACCAAAAGTAGCCAGAGGAAGTAGCAGAATTAAGAAGGAATGCTTAAATCCCACTCCTCATTTTTGCAGAATGAGAAATGTTCTCATTTTCTACTCCCCATGAGAGACAAGCATGGAAACACTTTCTGCTTTCTTGCATGACCTCTGGTGAAATTAGGAGAAGGCACTGAGTGTATGTATACTCAATTACTCCTGGGGATGCTTCTTTTTTCTGCGTGGATTGCCCTCAGAATACAGGTGTCCTCTGCTTGTACAGGGGTACACATTCCAGGCAGTGTCTGGCCCCGACTCTGCAGAGGAGGGCCTGCAGTTTGGGGACATATTCAATTCCAGAGAGGAGGTATATTGTATAGGGTGATTACTGAATGAAATAAATACACATTCTCTAATTCACCTTTATCAGTAATAAAACTGATATTTTAACTCTATGTGTACGATTCCTTTATCTTATTTCTTAGCTGCCTTCAAACTCAGGAGAAAAATAAAGAGGTGTTTTTATTGGATCCCCCTCAAAACCCAAGAGACATTCTTGCCTTCCTGGATACTGGGGGCTCCTTGACAACTGACGCCACTGGTCATGATGAGTATAGTGGATGCTGTGATGTGTTGCCCAGTGTTCCTTTCACAAGTGAAGAGCTTGGTTCCCAGCTTTCTTCATGAATTGCCTCGCTAAAGAGAGTTGCCTTACCCAAAGACACATCCCTTCCCCAAGGCAAACTGCATCCATCAGCTGGTTAAGGTAAGGGTGTCAAGATCCAGCCCTTCACCCTAACTCTGGATGACTCTAAAGGGCCATCTCAGAATCAAAGCTCTCTGTGAGGTCAGCAGAAATCTGGATTGAAACTGTCTCACAACATAGCTTCTCCCTCTGGCAAATCCTGCTTCCTTCCCAATCTTGCCCAACTCTGCTTCCTTCAACAAGAATTTATTCCAACAGCACTCCATAATTAAGTTCCCCAAAACTTCTCTCCATCTCATAATTGGATTCTCAGGGAATTCAGCTTTCAACAGTGAGTAATATGCTATTATATAGCTAAATCCTCATAGGCCATTGAGGATTATAACAGTTAACACAGTGTTTATTATGTGGCAGTTATTCTGTTAGGCATTTTATATGCATCAAATCTTTTATGTGTGTGTGTGATAACAACACTATTGGTAGGTATTATTATCATGTCCAGGATGAGGACAGTAAACTTCAGAGGGGTTAAGTAACTTACAACTAGTGGAGCTGATATATTAATCAAGTTAACCTGTTGGCAACAACTATCCTCCTAACCTCCTCACTAGAGCTCTGAAAGAAAATATTTATGGCCAATTTCCACAGCCTTGGCCCCTTAAGATTGTGAGAAGTGTGCCAAAGAGGAGCTCTCTTAGGTAAAATGTTCTCTGCTCTATATATCTTGCCTTAGCAAGTAAACAGTTTAGTCGTTAGAAGCAGAATCCCAAGAGAATCACTCTCTTCTTTATGCGAACTAAGGAAAGTTAATCTTTTGAGATTCTGTTTCCTCAATCATTAGCCTGGGATAGCTGGGTTTCTCTATGAATTAATTATAGAAATATGACAAATAGACTTAAGTGGGGAAAAAAGTCTTTCCTCCAATTTCTATAGTCCTTTTGTTTGTTTTTTTTCACTAGAGTTATCCAGGGTGCTGTTCTTCAGCACTAACTCTTTCTGAAGGAATCTATGCTTTTCATCCCCACTCATGCTCTTAGTGAGCTCTCCATGCTACTGGCTGCAATCCTGCTCAAAGAAAATTAAGCATAGATTACTGGAATTAAAAGCAAATTTGGAGATCATCAGTTCCAATGTCTGAAGTAATTTTGGTCTTTCAGTGACTCAAGAGATACAGAATATCTCAGATTCATGATAGAAAAGTATAACTAGGGGCTGGCCCGATGGCCTAGTGGTTAAGTTTGGTGCACTCTGCTTCAGCAGCCTGGGTTCAGTTCCTGGTCGCAGATCTACACCACTTGTTGGTGGCCATGCTGTGGCAATGACCCACATACAAAATACAGGAAGATTGGCACAGATGTTAGCCCAGGGCAAATCTTCCTCAGCAAAAACAAGAAAAAAAAGTATAGCATTTAAAAATCTGTTTAGTTCAGCATAACTTAGGTAATGGTTGGAATGGCGGTAGGACATTTTATCTGCCTTTATAGATGATACTCAACACCACTCTCTACTACTCCACCTCAGTTATACCAATGATAATTTTGAAACATAGCACAGCATTTTGACACAAATCCATCAGCCTCTCATCCACATCTTAATCCTCGCTCCCAAACATAGCTTGAGTGTACTTGATCTATGCTTTATTTTCCTGTTTTCAAAACTGTATTAGAAAGAGAAATCATATTGTTGCTTATGCTACCCACTCTACTTTCCTACTCTCTTCTGCATCTCCTCTTCCTTCTTACCTTCTCACCTTCTCAAATTCCAAATTTTTCCTAGCTACAACCAATATTCTTATGTTACAGTTGGGCAAACAGGTTTCTGGAAGGGATGTGACAAGTTTTTATATTCATTAGCTGGCTGAATAAGATTTACCTATTTTTTTGAGTCTGTCACTGTGTAAAACAGCAATAACCTATACAAACAATATAAACCACATCTGTAATTTTAGATTTTCTAATACTCACACTAAAACATAAAAAGGAACAGGTTAAATTAATTTTAATAATTTATTTCATAGCCCTAAATATCCAAAATACTGCCATTTCAACATGCAACCTGTATAAAAATTAGTAATATGATGGTTCATATCCTTTTTTCATACTAAATCTTTGAAATCTGGTATGTATTTTACAATTACACATATATACATTTGGACCAGACAAATTTCAAGAGCTGAGTGGCACATGTGGCTAGTGGCTACTGTATTGGAAAGTGCTAGTATGGAGTTTAGACTAACAAGATAACTGAGCCTTTTCTCTGTAGAAATCTGACAATTACATGAGGCCCACTGCCTTGCCAAACACACCAATAATGCAAAATTTCTAGTAAATTCCCTAGTCCTGACCTTTCTGTCTCACCATATGAGCCTAAGTTCATCTTTGTCCCAATCTTGCCTTGACTCTCTAAATTTATGAGAGTTTTTCATTAACCCAGTCCTGCAACCTGCAGCCTAAAATAGCTTGGTTGAAGAGGCATGAATGGTACATACCCTCTAAAGAGAAACTAATCAATCAGTCAGCCATACAGTAGAGTGAAGCACATAGAACAGGGGTAAACATCCCATTTCAATCTGAGGTTTACTCTCTTAAAAGTTATCTGACTCTCAAAAGTTGCCTGAATCCTGTTTACTTCCTTAGACAGCAACTCAGGTGGTGCTTCTTTCCCTGGAACCTTCTGTGATTACTCTCCCTCCTATGCCACTTCTCAAGCAACTGCCAAAACCTAAAAGGAGAACTCAGATGGCCTCCAGGCTTTAGAATTTCAGACAGGGAGACCAGTGAAAGTACCTCTCTTCAATCATTATTTTGTTTGCAGAAAATGAACAAAACTTGTGAGTTAACAGTTTCCAGGCTCCTTCTTTTATATTTCCTAAGATGGTAGCAATTTCATGTGTGTCCATGTGTATCTGATATGTTTGTCTGAACGTACTTTTTCACTTTATAATATATCCTTCTCCATGGAGCTCAGAGATGAGCCGAATCTATTCATTTTGTATACATGTCAATGGGATTGCAGAAGTAGTGCTTTTTTTTTTTGCCAGGTTTAACCAAAAATACAGAAATGTAGATTTAGAGAGTGATGACTTATTTTTCCAGAATCATTAGGAAATTATCTATTTTATATAAATGACTTGTCCAGATAATCTAAGTGCAATTTGACTTGTTCTGTTTCATGCACTATGCCACGTGATGCAAAGACTTTACAGCAACCCTGTGAAGTAGCCCCATTTCATGAGGAAATTGAGACAAGGAAGGTGAACAAATTTGAACTTGGAACTGCTCCTTATGCATCGTGTTGCCATGAACTTTAGCCATTATACTGCCTTGTCTATATGCTAAAACCCTCACTGTTCTACTCTTCAGAGAAGCTTAAACTTTATTACCATGCTAAGTCTCCTCTGTTCTGAAGGCAGGGTCGTATCTCACCAACAGGCGAAAGGGCACAGGATTTGGGAGAGCTCTTTAGCTTCTTAGAAATCTGTTTAACTAATTTCAACCGCTTTGTGTGGATGGAGTGGCTGGAAATATGAGCTATGCACAAGCGAGGCATTTCTTTATGACTTGTTCAGAGTGAGAAATGGAACCAAAGCTCAGCACACTAATTCTTGAACCAGAGGTTAATCACCTTTCTTGTGATGTCAGTTAACTGAAGGCAAATAAGTAACTCAGTTCAAACAATTTAACAAATATTTCCTGGATTATCATTATCCTCAAGACATTATGTAAATATCTGTCACTATTTATACATATATGAGTGTGGATTCCTTTGAACATGTACATATTCCTTTGAATACAAAGATGAAACAAGCATTCTACTGTAGCATTTTGAGTCCTGCCGGGAAATACCAGGAGCTTTGCTTAGCCAGTCATTCATATTCTTACCACATTCCTCTTATGGTACAGCTTTGGGCCAGTGGTGAGGGCTTTAGTTACAGGTCATAATAGCTATGGAAAATTAAATGCTATATCCAAGGGAAACAAAGTGAATTTGTCCATACAAAATTGTGATTTTGACTTCATTCCTACCATGGATCCTACATGTACCTTGAGTATATATTGTCATAAATAATCAGAGACATCACAAAAACTAAAGAAGAAAACTCTTCTTTAGCTTTAAAAGGATGTATACATGTAATCCATCAAAAAGTATTGATTAAGCTCTTAACACTGTGCAAGGTCTTATATAAGAACTGGGACTATGGGAAATTGGGAACATGGTCTTCAGTGTGATAATGAGTTAAAAATAGAAAGAACTAAAGTTAGGAAAATGAGAACTGAGGTATTTATTTCAAGATTTGCACAGCACTTGTGCTAGGATCGCTATCATCCTCTTTCCCTTGATGATGGAGGTACTCACCAGAGCCTTGGCGCGGAAGCAAAGTTGAAGGAGGAGCCGTAGCCCCGAGGGTCCCCAACCACAAGCCCACAGGCGTGAGGGACAGGATACCCTGGGATTCTCTGGAAATGGAGCCCACATGACTTTGGCTTTGTATACATGGACCACTGACATCTAACTGCCTTTAAAATGCCCCATTGAATATGTAAGAAATTTAAAAACAATACAACGCCAACCACAGATACACACACAAAATTAAACCCTCATCAGTGATCTGCTGATAAGACTGCCTTCTTTTCTAAAGTTCCTCCCAGGTACATTCCTTCCTGCATGGTGTGGATTAAAGATCGCCATAATTTATTTCATTTTAGTTGATTTTTTTGTCTCTGCTCACACAAAAAATGTGGCCTATTTCCCTTTGCCTTGAGTCTTCGTTAGTCCTGTGATTCTCTTCGACCAATAAGATGCAGCAGAAGTGAAACTGTATAATTTCTGAGGTCACCTCTTAAACAGATCTTCAACTTCCACTTTCTCATAGTTGGAATTCTACCCTTGGAGCCAAGCCACGATGCTGTGTGGAGCTTGATCCACCTAGAGAGACTACGAGAAGGAGAATCAAGGAGCTCTGGCTGAAAACCCAGGTGAGCTTGACCCAAGAACCAGTACCAACCGCCAGTTATGTGATTGAGCCATCTTGGACGTTATAACCTGGTTGCACCTTCAGAACACTGCAGCCCCACTCGATAACATTTAGAGCAGAAGACCTGCCCAGCTGAGGCCAGTCAAAGACAGAATTATGAGAGATTAGAAATGGTCATTGTTTTGGGCCATTAAGTTTGGGGAGCTGTTTATTATATAGTGACAAATAACCAAAGCACTCTCCGTTCTCTATTCAGATTTTAGTCTTAATTGGGACCCTTATTATTCTCAGTATTTTGGAAATATACTCCCAAGTACTCGGCACATACTAAAGGCTCAATGAATATTAGCTGAATGAGTGCGTGTGTGTGTGTGTATATAATCCACTTCTCTGTACACCACAAGAAAGTTGTTTTAGAAAAGTAACCGGTAACTGCATGTCCTTAGCATTTTTTGATCACTCAGGGGACATCACAATTCTTCCTCGGCCTCCACAATACCAATTTACAGGAACTGTAGAAGGGCAACATTGCTGCACACACTTTTATTTGCTCCTGCTGCTTACATCCCTCACCAGTCTCCCATCAGCCCTCCTGAGGCTCCATGTCAATATATGCATCCGAGTTCCCTGTGGGTTTCCAGTTGTCAAGACTAGGACAGAACATTTACTTTCTTGAAACTAGGTTGTCTCTATGACCTAAACTCCAGAATTTAAGAAGGAAATACGCTGATAATGAGGCTACATTGTCAAAAGACTATGGAAAACGTTAGTCCATTTTACAGGCTTTTTCAGTGCGTTAATCATTCCAATGATAATCACGGATTAGGATCTTTCATTCCCCGCAATTTTTTTCTCTTCTGTTTTAATAGGTCTCAGGTCTTGCCTAGACATGTTAAAACCACAGGTGTCCTCTTTTATGCTTTCACCGCCCCAGAAATACTAAAGACTCTAAGTAGGGGGTCTTTTAATGAACAGTTTAAACAATATACCTCACATTTAGACAGTTTCTCATACTTTTGAAAGTACTTATAAAATACCATCTCCTTTGTTTCAGTCTCTTTATGAATAAAATTCTTGCTTTGGGTCTTTTAAGGTTTGCCTTCTACAGACAGGAATTGTGTAAGGGCCATTGATCTAGCAGATGTTTGCCTGTTCCTCTCAGATGTTTCTCCAGTCCATTGTCTTTGTTCTCAGGCATTTGCTAAAGCAGGAAATATACAGATGTATGTTATTCTGGGACTTGTAGTAGCTAATCACTCTCCAACAATCATTTTTCAAAAGCAATGGCATCATTGATGCTTTACAATTATGTAAATCCACACGAGGGGAAGTACTGCCATCTCCTTTTTCTGCTGTGAAAGCACATGGGCTTGGAATAGATCTGGGTGTCAAGTAGGCCCAGGTGAGTAACCTGATTAGACAGCCTCATCTCCAAAGTCTCTTGTTCCATTTGCTACATCAGAAGTGAAAATGCACCCTTGATGCCTCGTCCATGTTTGAGAAATGCTACCGTCATTATAGAATTAAATCACTGGGAATCCGGGTGCCTCGACTAACTGTATAATATGATTTTACTCACTCCTTGCTGCCAGCACACTCCCTATGAGCCCTTCCATGGAGAATTTCTGGCCACTCACACAACTTTTTTCAATCGTAAAATACCACTTTCCACTCTCATCCTCAAAAAGGTGATTATGGTAAGGAGAAACGGAGAAGAAGTGAAAGAAAAAAATCACTGAGCAAAGCCCTGGAGAGAATTCTCATTATGCCATAGAGTATTTGCTCTGAGATAGAGCCCTGACTTCAAATCTCAGCTCTGACACTTGGCACACCATCTAAATTATCTAATTTCTCAATTTCTGCATTTGTAAAATGGAATAATAAAGGTATTTAACATGTAGAGTTTTATGAGATAACATGTATAATGTGCTTAGCACACGTGTTCAGCAAATTATTATTATCCATCTTACATTCCACAGCTACCGCTTAAGCAACAGGCCAGCTCCGTGCCAGGCATTGACAAAGGATAGAACACAGTTTGGCCTTGCAGGTGCATATAGTCTACTTAGGGAAGCATGACATACATGCTGGAAACATTAAGTAGCATGAGAAGAAAACAAGAACACAAGGGAAATGCACATTGAGTGGGAATGTATGTGATCAGAGAAGACTTCTCAGAGGTGACCGACTTTGAAGAAAGAGAAGAGTTTTAAGAAGTGGGAGAGGGAAAGAGGAAAGAAATCCACGAAAGCAGAGTAGGGTGAGCATGGCTATAGATGGAAGGTCACACTTTTAACAAAGATCTGGATGTGTTCAACGTGTTTGGGAGAAAACGTACTGACCAGCCTCTTATATTCTACCCATCCATTAACTAAATCTCTTGTGTTTCAATGGGTCATAGCACTCTCTTTCAATTTCAATACCCAAACAGGTATAAGTAAACCCAAGTGGTCAATGATACAAAGAAGCAAGTATTTCAAAAGTAAAGGGATACATAAGAATGGGCTAGGAAAACATGCAATTAGGAGGTCACAAGCAAACACGGAGATGCATAACAGAGGAGGTGTGAGCGTTTTCACCATAAGATGAGGGGTCTTGAACCTGAGTGAGAAGAATTCTTTTGTGCATGTGCATGAACAAGCATGAGAAACTGTACATACTTACATTCATGTTTGGACCCAGGTCTTGTTAATTCTTCTTCCCTTCATTGCCCTAATAAACTTGGTGATTGCTTTTGCATTGAATTCTGGGTGGGAGAAATTAGAATGGAATTAACAATTAGATGAAATCACAGGTTTCACAAATATGGTACTAACACAAGTTTTTATATTAGAAGTAATTTCTCATTGTGTTCAAAAGCCAAGCTAGTTTGGGAACAGAATGAGTGTTATCTTTCCATTTCAAGAAGGTTCCAATGGCCAGAATCCCTAATACCTTGCATGGCCCCATGCCTTCACCAAAAGCACAGCAAAGATTTAGCAACCAAAAGCAAGGCAATCTTAGCCAAAGCATTAAGCCCATAATGCAACAACAGAAAATAAAATATTTTAAGGCTAAGGAGAAAAGAACCCTTTTGACGATGGAAGAATCAATTTGAACTTATTTTTAAATCATTTGGGGGGATGGTGTTTATCAAGAGACTATGATGAAAGTGGATTGGGTGTTGAGGGAAAGCAAGGGTTCCCTCCAGCCAGCAGACTCAAGATACATTTTCCTCAACACTATTTTGGACTTTATTCCCCCCGACAAGCTTTCAAATTTCAATCACTACCCCACTGAGTCTGGGGAGAAATTGATAAAGAAAATAATATAGCAGACAACCACAAGTGAATTGAATTTGAGCACAATTGAGATGAACTGTAGTGTTTAAAAATAGAATCATTTCAGAAATGGGCTTAGAGAGAGTGTTTTTCTCTTATGTGTTGCTTAAATGTTTGAGACCAGAAAGAAGGGAAGGAGCTAGATGGGCGGGCAGATGGGAGGGGGAAGGTTGTACACTGACTTGGCCAAATGTTTATTTAATTCCTCTCAGCTTTTTTCATTTTTTGGAGACTTCTTCAAACTACCCGAACAGCATTAGAAAGGGAAATTGTTAAAATAAAATGATGTTGCCTATAATCACAAGCGAATTGAATTTTTCCACATGGGCTGTGGTGCATAAAAGCCTTTTCTTGTGAAGAGATATATATATGTCTATATAAAATCACTGAAGTTTTGAAGAGGGGAAAACAGAATCACAAACTCATAGACTCTTAAAACTGAAAAAGACCTTAGAAATTTTCTTAGCCAGTTCCTGAATTGAACTGTACCATTAGAATCCTGGAAAAAAACTTTAAAAACATTATTTCCTGATCCTACTGCAGATCTACTGGTCAGACTCCCTGAGGCTGAAGCTCCAGAATGGGTAGTTTAAAAGCTCTACAAAAAAACTTTTAAGAAGCCAGACTGGTGTCTGGAAACTAATGACTTAATGGACCTTTTATGCTTGACAGTAGAGGAATCAAGTCTCAGACAGAGAATTCATATGGATACTGTGACAAAGAAAAGAACTGAACCCAGCTTTCTGAATCCTAGTGCAGTGTACTTTCCACTACTCCAAAAAGAGAGAAATGAAGGAATAGAAACATCCCTAGAATAAGCTGCATTAGAAGACGTCTTCCCACAAAATTGTGGAAGCCCCCCGCTGACACGATGTGGCATTCTCGGATCGTAGATCAACAGGACCAAGTAAGAAGAGCTTGGCCCTTTCCAAGGCTGAAAGCTGAAGAAATCAGCCCTGCTTTGGTAAGTTGTAATGCCGGGTCTCTGGCTTTGCTCTCTTCGAGTGTAGGCTCACTGGACAATAACCACTTCTGTAATTCCTGGACAATAGAATTGACAGGCTACAGTCCCGAAATGAGCTCAAGTCAGAAGATACGAAGACATAGGTGCAAGGCCTTACCCACAAGGCTTATGCTATGCTTATGTCAGGAAAAAGCTAATGCTACAAAATATCTAGAAAACAAACCAAATCAACATTTCCTATAAACAGCTCTTTCTAATTTGGGAAGCGGCTCGTGCCAATAATGGATTCTCAAAATTTGGAATGACCTTAAAATTCACCTGGTGCAACCTTTCACCAGGGCAGTAATCTAGCCCACAACACCCATGTGAGGTGGTGCGCTGGACTCTGCTTGGATGTGTTCAATGATGTGCAATTCACTCCTTTTTAAGGTAACCTATTTTGTTGTGTCATCTTTTATTGCTCGAAAAATTTTTCACATAATAATAAAAATTTTTCTTCTCTTTGATTTCCAAACTTTTATGCTCCTTCTGGAGGGCTTTTTTTTTCTTTTCTTTTTTTCAACAAATCTGTTTCTTCTACCAACTAGCAGCTCCCAAAAGATTTATAGAAAGCTATCAAATGACCCCCTTCCATGCCCCTCCTCAAACAAACACGAGCACTTTGACTTCCACCATGTCACACTGTGTTTTAACTTGCTGTTTATATTACTAGTATGTTACTCATCACATTGCGGTCGAGTGTACGGGACCTCTCTCAAGCCTAGACTGTGATGTCCTTGAGGACAGACACTGTGCTATATCCATTCATCCCTGTGTCCCTATTGTCCAGCATAATGTGGGGTACAGACCATTTAAATGTTTTCCTTAAGTGAATCACACCACATCCTACTTTCAAGTCACCTCTGCTTTGGGATAAACACTCTAAATTCTGTAGACCTCAAGGCTTCTTGAGCTAAACACTGTTTTGTTAATCATTATACCATAATACCTCTCACAGAGTACTCAATTAATAGTGTTGGATTAATTTGGCAATGTTTTCCATGTCCTTCATAAATCTTAGTATTGTCTTCTTCTGGACATTTTAAAGGTTCTTTTTAAAAATCAATACTATCCCAAATGAGGTCTTGATGCACAGTGGGATTATTGCTTCCCCAGAGCTAGGCATTATGCAACTAGGATTTACATTTGACTTTTCAAATAGCCATCGATGCCTTTGGTTCAGGTTGACCTTAAAGTTATTGAAAACTGAAAGTCCTTCCTCATGAATATTTGCAGTGATGTTTCTCCAATCTTGAACAAGTACTAATTTAACTAAAATATAGACCTAAACACTTAATGTTAGTGGGTAACTATTCAAGTTCAAATCCCGTTTCTGCCACTTACTAGCTATATGACCTTGGGCAAGTAACATCGCTTTTCTGAATATCAGTTTCCTTATCTATGCATAATTATAATGCCTACTTCATAGCTTTATTTTTATTTGCAAAATATATATTTGACAAAGGCTTTTGCACAGAAAATATTTTAAAAATTCTCAATAATAGAGTTGACCCTATAAAATGTGCAAAATATTTTTATAGACTCTACGTCAAAGACGATATAAGAATGGCCAAGAAGCACGTGAAAAGATGTTCAGCATTACTGGTAATCAAAGTATGCAAATTAAAAACACAATGAAATATACCATACACTACCTAGAATGGCAAAAATTAAGACTTACAATTGGTGAAGATATGAACCAACCGGAACTCTCTTACATTGCTAGTGAGAGTGAAAAATAGTGCAGCCACTTTGGAAAACATTCTGACAGTTACTTTTATATTTAAATGGGTTTCTTGTACACAATGTATAGTTGGATCTGGTTTTTTGATCCACTGATGATCTCTCTTTTAGTTGGTGCCTTTAGAGCATTGGTGTTTAAAGTGATTATTATATAGTTGGATTAATATCTACGTTATCTGTTACTGTTTTTCTATTTGTTGCCTTGTTCTTTGTTCCTACTTTAATCAGCCACTATTTTTCTGTTTTCTATGCTTTTAATTGAGTGTTTTATATGGTTCCATTTTCTCTCCTTTCTTGGCATATTAGTTATACTTTTTTTTTTACTTTTTTTACTAGTTGCCATAGAATTCATAATATATATTTACAACTAACCCAAGGCCAACTTCAAATTACACTATACTGCTTCACACTAGTATATCTTATAATAACAAAAAAATCCTAATTTCTCCCTCCTGTCTCGTATACCATTGCTGTCATTCATTTCACTTATATATAAGCATACATAATCAAATGCATTGCTGTTACGACTACTTTGAACAAATTGTTAACTGTTAAATGAATTAAGAACAAGAAAATGAAAGTTTTTATTTTACCTTCACTTACTCTTTCTTCAATGCTCTTCCTTTCTTTACATAGATCTGAGTTTCTGCCCTATATAATTTTCCTTCTCTTCTGAAGAACTTCTTTTAACATTTCTTGCAAGGCAGTTCTACTGGCAATAAATTTCCTCAACTTTCGTTTGTCTGAAAAAGTCTTTATTTCTCCTTCACTTTTGAAGGATAATTATACAGGGTATGGAATTCTAGGTTGGTGATTTTTTACTCTTTACACTTTAAATAGTTCACTCCACACCCTTCCTGTTGCCATGGTTTTTGAGGAGAATTTGGATGTAATTCTTACCTTCGTTCTTCTATAGGTAAGGTGTTTATTCCCTCTGCCTTCTCTCAGTATTTTTTCTTTATCTTTGATTTTCTGTAATTTGAAATATGTCTAGGTATAGTTTCTTTTTAATACTTGTCCTGCTTAGTGCTCTCTGTGCTTCCTGAATCTGTGGCTTGGTGTCTGACGTTAATTTGAGGAAATTCTCAGTCATTATTGTTTCAAAAATTTCTTCTCTTCCTTTTTCTCTTTCTTATCCTTCTAGTATCCCCATTACATGTATGTTACATCTTTTGTAGTTGTCTCTCTCTCCTTAGATATTCTGTTCTGTTTTTCTTTTTTTTCAGTCTTTTTTTTAAAATTTGCTTTACAGTTTTGGAGGTTTCTATTGAGATATCCTCAAGCTCCGAGATTCTTTCCTCAGCTGTGTCCAGTCTACTAACAGGCCCCTCACAGGCATTCTTCATTTCTGTTACAGCATTTTTTATTTCTAGCATTTCTTTTTGGTTCTTTCTTAGAATTTCCATTTCTCTGCTTATATTGACCATCTCTTCTTGCATGCTGTCTGCTTTATCCCCTAGAGTCGTTAGCATATTAATTACAGTTGTTTTAAATTCCCAGTCTGATAATTCCAAAATCCCTGATGTATCTGAGTGTGGTTCTGATCCCTGCTCTGTCTCATCAGTGTTTTTTGCTTTTTAGTACGTCTTGTATTTTTTTCTTGATAGCTGCACATAATGCATTAGGTAAAATGATTGGTGTAAATAAGCCTGCAATGATGTGGTGGTAAGGCGTGCAGGGAGGGGAAGACTTCTATAGTCCTATGATTAGGTCTCTGTCTTTTAGTGAGCCTGTGCCTCTGGACTGTGAACTTCATGAGTTTTTCTCAGTTTTTTTCTCCCCTCTTAGATAGCACAGGATGGCTAGCATGAACTGGAGTTGGATATTTCCCCTCCTCCATGTGGAAGGCTGACCTGGCTGGAGTTGGTTATTTCCTACCCCTTAGGTCATTTAGGCTCTGATAAAACACCAGCAGATGAGGCCCTGCTTAATTACTTCTTCCTGAGGGCAGACTTTGTTAAGAAACACAGTGTTTCTTATGTATTTCTGGTGTATTTCAAAATGGAGGATTTTTCTCCAATATTCATTGTGAGAACCTAATAGAGTATCTGGAGGTAAAACTCACAAAAGTATGGAAGTCCCCACTCTGGAGTTTTTAACTCAGAGTTGTCCACATGGCCCCTCTAACAGTTTGTCCATTACAGGTCAGATTTCCATGTCCCAGCACTGATCCACATGGAGGTTTCAGCTCGTGGGTTTCTGCTCCAGCAAGTTGTGATTCTTTGTATTTTCCTGTCAGTTTCTCCAGTTTGGGGGTCAGCAGTTTGCCCTGTGACCTCACTTCTCTTACGGATCTAAGAAGAGCTGTTGATTTTTCAGTTTGTTCTGTTTTTCACTTGTTAGGATGGAGTAGAAACTTCCAAGTTGCTCACATGCTGGACCAGAAAGCCAGAGTTCCTTCAGAGCTTTTTTTCACATAGTACATAGCTTTTTTTGAGACAGTGCATTTACAGCACTTTCTTCTGTGTCTAGCAGATGTTAGATGTTAAATAAATGCTTATGATTTTTGCATGTTTGGTAAGATTATCAAACATATTATTCCAGTTTGGTAAGATTATTTGAACCCTATCTGTCAAACAGCTTATTAAATTGACTCTCCTAACTTTGGGCCAAATGAAAACGTAATTAGTCTGCCTCCAGTGTTGTCAGACATAGCATTGATTGAAGACACAGAGAAAAAAATAGGAGTTCTGATCCAAGTTACCTTAGACATATCAATTCACACTTTTTTGATACATTTGCTCTATCCCTTATATAAACTAATCTACAACATATACCATAAAGCTTCATTCTCTTCTTCCCTATAAATTTAATCTCAGCGTGTCAACTAATGTGTTAGCATGATATTGTGCAGAGAGACCATCTCATTTTACCACCAGACATATAGCCTGTCTTTTGTGTTGATGATGCAAGAAGGCAAAACTAGTGGTCTCGCAATCAATAGAGGGACTCCTTTATATTCAGATCAAAGGAGCCATCTGCTCATTGCTGTTGCTCTGCTACACCAAGGCCAGGCCCTGTGTAGGACACTGCACACCTTGGGGAGCGTCACGTTTCACGAATAGGCTTAAATGTTAGAAGCAGAGCCACAATTTTTTACCCTATTTCCAGGATGTCTTGTGTCAGTCTCTAAATAATTTGAGCCTGAGTATCGACTCTCCAAGAGCACTATGAGCAACATGAGGGCAAGCACTGTGTATGCCATCAACATCACCCACACTCTGCCCCCTCTAAGGGAAGAAAGCTGGCGAAAGGAGACCATGCCCAGAGTCTTGTAGATCTAAGCAGAAATTGGCTCTTCGAGCCTCCACCGTCTGCAGGCTCTCCTCCCAACCTTGCTCTTAGACCCATTGGCCCAATATATGAGTGAGAGACGCAAACGATGGAATCCTTGCACGTTTCACCAGTTGAAAATCTGAGATACTGTTTAATGGTCACATCCTCAAGCTTCCTGCCAGATGACACATTCCTAAGAACACAATGACAAACACACACATGCTTATAAATCATCACCAATATCCTCATCTGAAAACAAACAACAAATCTGCTCACGGCTTCTAAACCCTGCCCTGGAATTCTCTTTCCAACGTCTCCCATCTTCCCACATCTCCTGTCCACATCTCCTGATATACATTCTGGAAAAGCCAGTTAGAAAATATGTGCTGAATATTTAGGTTGTGCTTAGTCACACATAAAGCTCTTGGCCAGCTTTAGAAAAGTAAAAAAAACAAAACAAGACTCAGCTCTGTCT
Source organism: Equus caballus (assembly GCF_041296265.1). NCBI lineage: Eukaryota > Metazoa > Chordata > Mammalia > Perissodactyla > Equidae > Equus > Equus caballus. Next base: position 89,487,102 of record NC_091698.1, read on the forward strand.
TCAATGAGCTCACTGTCAACAGGAGGGAAGGGACAGCACCTGAAAGGGTGGTACATCACGATACGTTGCATCCAAGAACGGAGGGCTGGACTCTATGGTACAGACTGTAAGTGCCACAGGCTTTGGAGGAGAAACAGCACGGGCACAGAGGAGGGCTGGGAAACCACGGAATGGGTGGTCCTGAAACTCCCGGCAAAAAGATGAACAGGACCGTGTCTAGGCAAAGTGACATTTCCAATTTTTTTCAGTCATTAAACTACACTTCATTTGACATACATCCTGTTGCTTCTTTTTATTCTGATAAAACAATTATATTCACTGCTAAACATTAATCATGGGCCCCAGGTCTGAGCCTGTAGAAAGCTGCTTCTTCCTTCTCTGGGATTTCCCAGGGTGCAACCTCTGGAGGAGGTCAGTGGGCACACAGGGCAAACACTAACTAATTCTGTGTGCCAGTTTTATAACAAGATTATTTCCTAAATTGTAGACAAGATTCTATATACTGAGAAAGCATTTTTGGATACAGAATTATATTTTTAACTTGTGTTGAAGTTTAACTATGATTTTGAAATCCATTTATACTGCAGAAAAAAAAAGAAAAATTGGAATTATTTAAGAAAAGGGACAAAGTTACTCCTCAGATGGTGAAGCCTGAGATCCCTGGCCAGAAAACAAGGACGAAAGAAAGAAGCATTTATATCCTTAATAGAACTGGTTGACTTTAAACACAATGAATTTCCTAGAAATTTGCTCAAGCTACTGTATCTTCCAAATACTTTATAGGATAAAAACAGTTTTAACGCAAAGAATTAATTAACATTGTGGCAGTGACTATGACCAGAAAATGGCCAGGAGACATGAACTGGGGTCAGAATAATCAGCAGTTATTCAGTCAGCAAACATTTGTCGAAAGCTTGATGTGTGCCAGGTACTGTGATGAGCATTAAGTTTTCCTAGAGACAAGATACTGAAGCAAAGCAGAAACTTTTAGGAACAAGTTAAGCTTAGATTTTGAGAGCTTTGTGTTCAGGGGTCAGTCCTAAGCCAGCAGAGAAGCTATGATGAAAGAAGGTGAGTCAGAAACCACAGGAAATGTTAAAATCACTACATAGCAAATATCCTTAATTCACCTCAATGACCAAAGCGAGAAGAAAGGAAATTATTGTGACTTCAAAACATTGCTTTATTGGAATTATTTTAATACTTCCAAGTTAGAACATTTCCAACTATTTCCTACATTACATATACTACGTGGCAATAATAATTTTTCTCATCTTTCCATGACCCTGCAATGTTTTCTGCCAAGAGATAATTGGTCCATTTAACAAATAGATAGATATATATATAGATATATAACCTACATATTTAACAAATAGATATACACACAGACACGTATGTGTGTATGAATGTATATATTTAAGTGTGTACTATATATCACATATATATGTACACGTGTGTTTATATATGTGTGTGTATATATATATATGTACATAGATACATACATACACACATCTATATATAGTAGGTTAACAAATAAATATTTTGGGTTTTTCTTGGTGAGGAAGATTGGCCCTGAGCTACCATCTGTTGCCAATCTTCCTCTTTTGGCTTGAGGAAGATTGTCACTGAGCAAACATCTGTGCCAATCTTCCTCTCTTTTGTGTGGGATGCTGCCACAGCATGGCTTGATGAGTTGTGCTTGGTCCATTCCTGGGATACAAACCTGTGAACCCTAGGCTGCCAAAGCAGAGTGTGGGAACTTAACCACTATGCCACCAGGCAAACCCCTTTGGTTTGTTTTTAAATGCCACAGTATACAGTCACAAAAGTTATTTAAGTAGAAAATAAAATTGAAAAATAAAATCAGTTTCATTTTCTCTCTTTTTTTGGTTATAATTATCTATAATTATATAAATAAAGTTATGTATTAGATTTTTATCTATACTTATAACTTAGGAAATAAAAGATGCATCATATAGCCATTTTCCTCTAAGACTGTCACGAAGGGTTAAACAATTCCAGCACAGTTGGGGAAAGCAAAACAAAGGGATGCAGTTCCATGCAGAAATGTTGTTTCTGAGGCAGGGAGTGTGGAGGGAGGCAGGGCTGGGACAGCTGGGGCCATGTAACAAGCACAAGGGTTAAAATAAAAATGAGAATGTCTGGGGCCAGCCCATGGTACAGCAGTTAAGTTTGCATGCTCTGCTTCGGCGGCCCGGGGTGTGCTGGTTCAGATCCCAGGTGCAGACCTACACACCGCTTATCAAGCCATGCTGTGGCAGGTGTCCCACATATAAAATAGAGCAAGATGGGCATGGATGTTAGCTCAGGGCCAGTCTTCCTCAGCAAAAAAAGAGGAGGATTGGCTGTGGATGTTAGCTCAGGACTAATCTTCCTCAAAAGAAAAAAAAGAGAGAGAATGTATGCTTGTTGTGGCTCAGGTTCTTCATCACGGCTAGGCTTGGCCAAGAAAAATGCAGAGAAGCTAACCAAGCTTATCTCCAAGGAACTGAGCCTGGGTCTATACTGTTCCTCAACACAGGGCCCAGTTTACAGCAACGCACAGGTGTTGGTCTGCATGTTTACATTCCAGGTGTGGGATGTGGAGCCAGCAACCACGTCAGTGTCACAGAGTCTTCCTCAGCTGCCTTGAGGTGAACACTGTGTCCTCATTGCCTGCCTGGCATTGTGGCACAGATGACAGCTGTCCTTAAGACCTGCCTGAGCAGCCAGGAGCAACTTCTGAGCTCCTGTGTTAGGGAAAACTTAGGGCATGGCCTCTGTCTCCCATGCTGTCCAAGGGCAGAGAGGCCCAGGATGGAAATCTCACTAGCCTCTTTCTTCTTTAACAAGTGCAAAGGAAACCAAAAACAAGGAAATTAAATTTGTTGATTTCCCTCAGAATGACACACGAGTAGCAATTGCTAATGAAAAATACAAAGAAATCTAGTTACATTATATAATTTTCTAGTTGGAGACAATAATTTTCCTTATTCCTCACATTGTGTGGATCACAGATACTGTAATGAAATATTACTTCCACACCCCGAAAATAAGTGAAAGGTATGCAAAGAGAATACAAAATCATGATGTGAGCTGTGGAGAAATTCTGAGATGCAAAATTTGCTGGGGCCAGATGTTGGATAGTACATTCAATAGCTCTAAGTAGGAGTAAGCATCCGAGGGGATGCCCTGGCTTGGTGTTTTCAGTCCTGGTAGTGGCGGTCTCCATACTGTACTGGCATACAGGTTGCACAGTTGGGTCTGATAAGGAGCCTCTTCTCCCTGTTGAAGAGGAGACCAAGGATTCTTTGATAAACTCATGAAAATCTTGACTCTGATGAGACCATCCAATATTACAAAAGTTAAATGCATATTTTAACCTAGAGAATAATCAGAAGGATTTACCTTTGGACTCTGATCCTATAAGAAGAAACACAGCAAAGACACGGAGATATGCAGTAAGACGGCAGGGTGTGCTGTGCTATAGAATGGGGTAGTGTGGAGTAGTGTAGTGCGGTGTGGGGGGACCCTACTGAAACTTTTATGGGATCGTTTCCAAATCATCCCCAAATATACATTACTAAAACATGCATTGTCTATAAATATGAATTTTTATACTCCTAGATTCACTCATTTGCCTTTTATTAATGTGCACAATTATCAGCCACATCATGCAGGCAACTTTCAGTATGGACTAAAATCAACAGGTTCACATAGCTTCCTTTCCAAAGTCTGTGTTCTAGCTGTGATCAAAAAGCAGTTGATGGAGAGAGGATCTCTTTCTTGAACTTAACGGCGCAGAAAGGAAGAAACATATAGCAAAACACTATAGATAGAAACTCAAAGCAATATCAAATTTGCTTCCTTGATAAGTGACAGTGTAGACATCCCCACACAATATCCTACATCTTCCTGCACATCAATGTAACGACACTGCACCCTTTTGGAAATAGTGTCAAGAGGGATTATTCAACAACGTCTTTATCATATTGTTACAACATATTCTTGCTATCTGAATAGGGACATTGAGACTAACGGAATTTGGACCAAAGCCAAGAAAATTTTCAATAGAAAACCTATAGACGCATGAATTTTTCATTACTTTTTGGCTAGGATAGTGCTGCCATTTATAGCCTTTATCTGTGTGGTCAGGAGAACATAAAAGACAATATGACCTACTGCACCCTGCCCTGTCATTTCACCTAAAACAGGACATGAGATGCTTTCTCTTCATCCACCCCAGTTAGCTAGTCAAATCACCAAACACAATGCATGTAGCTCAGAAATTGTTCATGGTTTGGATAGCAGAATTGGAATTATTTCTTTTTCATGAACATGATTATATTTTTAAAATTAAAAACTAATACTGGTAATAATATTGAAACATTTGAAACTTTAAGTACAGGTATTAAAAAAAGAGGTGACACATACAAGTGGTCCATCTAAGAATGAGTGAAAAGAAGAAAGGTCTGGGAGACCTCAGGGCCAATCCCCCTTATGATACCCAGAAAAGGAGTTGACTTGTAGACTTTTTGATCCAACTTGAGTTAACAAAATGACGTGGCTGCCAAAGAACCTTCTTTCGTTAACAGAAGTATAATGTCCAGATCCATGAAGGTGATGGGCTAGCCCTCTCATGCACCAGAGTAACGAATCCAATTCTGGACACTAGGATGGAAAAAAATATTGACAGCCTGTTTTTAGGTACTAGATTAAAATAGCTGAGGATCTAGAAATGTAGGATTTAGGGCATAATTGAAAGCTGAGAGGACATTTACCTGGGAGAAGATTTGGAGAATGAATGGAAACAGTATTGAAATATTTGAAAGTTATCTGGCAGAGGAGAGAAAAGGCGTACTGTATGGCTCTAAGAGGCCAAAGAAAGTCCAGCTGGCAGACATTGTAGGATATAAGTTCTTTACTCCATAAAAGGGATCATTTTGACCATTCTGGGGAGGTCGTCAACTCCCCATCACAGCGGTGCTCAAGTAGAGACTGAACATCCACTTAGGGAGGATATATTGTCAGACAGAATGAACTGGAGGCCCTTCCAGTGCAGCAATTAGTCTCACGCAATTCCCCAAGTCTCCACTTTTCACCGAAGGTCACCAAAAAGGGCAGGTCTTCTTGTGTAACTTTCATGCCTAGTTCATTTTCTTTTCATTTTCCAAAACTGCTGCTCTCATCACAGGGTACAATAGCAGACCGTCTTCTCAGGCTTTCTTGCTCCCTTGAGGAATGTGTTCCAGTTTGGGTAATTACATTCTGCCAGCCTAAATTATCCCCGCGGTTTACATTGAGTGAGGCATTTTTCTTTAATATCTATCCTAAATTGTTGCATAGTGTTTCTATGTACCAGTAAATATTACATACATGCCAAAGTAATAGTCAGAACCTCAGAAACAGCCCACCCTATTTATAGGAGAACAAGGAAGGATCAAAACTAATTAAAATTTACTTCGATTATTCATGTCCCTTCTGCGTGTTTGGGTCTTTATGCTGGCAGTTAAGGGAAATTGGAGTCATATAACCTGCACTTATTTTCCCGGGTTTTGTGAATTTTTTCAGCTCCCATTCCTTTCCAATTCCTGCCTCACACAAAGAGGACCCCAAAATAGGTCTGCAAGTGGCAGGAAAGAGGGATGGATCAATAATATGCAGGTGTGGGGAAGAGGCTGCGGGTCGGTCCAGAGCCCTTCCTCATGGAGGTAATTTTTAAATACAGCTCTGCAAACTCTATCATGGTCCTGGCTGCTCCAGTCAGAGACTATATCCCTTTTATATTTGTTTTTTTTTTTCTTTTGCTTGTCTGCCTCCTTATTAAGAGTATTTATTCTAGTTACTTTCATTGCTGACCTTGGGAGTTTATTGCAAATATTATTTCTCTTGTTTACTTGCTCTCACTCTCACTCTCCTCATACACGTACACGTGCACACACACACACACACACTCTCTCTCTCTCTCTCTGGTCTCTGACCTCATTCCTTTAATGGTCTCAGTATCTCAACATACTATTTTTTCCATCTCACATCATTTTTTCCATCTATGTTTTGCCTTAGACAAGAGGCACATTTGGGCACACAGAAGCTTATTTGGAAACTCTGAGCATCAGTGAACAGTCTGCAGATGCTGGTACTTACTAATGTGTGTGACGGTTGATTGATTATTGGCTCTGAGGTCCTAGAGGGCAGGCAAGGCCTGGGTCTGCTTATCCTTGTCTCTTAGGGTTTAACGCAAGTTCTAAAATAAATGGGTGTCCAGGAAATGCTGTTTGAACTGAAACGAATTGAATGGAAGAGAGAATTGTATGAGTGAGACTCTAAACTTCAATATCCCAAAGCCCCCTTCAACATATGCCCAAGATCACGAGCTCTTTTCTCTGATTTCCAAGCTCACCTTTCCTCCTTCAAGACAGACCTTTATTTTTCTATTTTTCTTTCCTTCAAATCATAGAAGTGTCCCTTGTAGGAGTATTATTTGTCCCTTTAATATTTGGGTCTTTTCCCTCAGCCATTTATTGCTGGGTCAAGATGTCCATTTATTTATTCCTGTACTCATCCTTCACGTGAGAAACACCTATGGGGTTGCACTATGTGCCCAGAACTGTGCCATTTCCAGGGTTTAGAGATGAGAGCCACACTCATGAAGCATACACTGTAAAGAAGAAGACAAAGTTAAATAGATATTCATACAAAGAATTATTTAATTTCCATTCTAAGGAGGAAAAGTCAAGAATGGGAAAAGAGTGTAACAGGGAGAACTCCATAGTCATTACTGGGGTCAACAGGCACCTATAGGCGATCTCAGGTGTTTGTCTGGGAACTGTTGGTTTAAACCCCCTGCACGGAGAGCCCTCCCTGCATAGGCTGGATAGTGAGTGGGAGAGAAGGGAGAGTCCTGGACCCAGAATTAGGAGACCTCCCTTCTTGCTGAGACCCTGCCACAGACTCGACAGTGGGCTTGGAAAATCTCCTTCCTTTCTGGGCCTCAGATTCCCTGAAAGTGCTGAGAGTGAGATGGCATGCACTCGCTGTGGTCCTTCCAGCTCTGACATTGCGCGCTTCTTCGGGCAGATGCTTTAACTCACAGTGAACAGCAGGCAGGTACCACTGGGCTGCTATTCAGGCCTAAAGTCACTAAAAATTAGGCAGGGAACACTACATCCTTTCACTTCATGTGAACTTTTGCTTTACAGTTTACTCCTTCCTCCTCACAATTTCCCTATCTGTTCCAAACTGATTCACAAATGGTTGCAAGAATTTGGGGCCTTACGCTGGCTGTTTTGCAATTCAGACAAGTGATTAGAATATTCCCAGCACATACACTTAATCAAAACAAGCCCAATTAAGCTCACTACTCCAGATTCCACCTCATTAGCTTTCTGTTCCTAAAATATAACAGATGTCATTGCTGCAGGCCTGGAGGTACAGACACATTTTTCAGCTAAGCACTTACAATGCAACCTAAGTTAGAGGAAGATTTAATTATCACTTTCATTGTCATGGCTTCCTGTGGAAGCTCATTTTTCACTTAATAGCAATCTCTTTCTACCTAGTTGCCCACTGCCACCAAAATAATGTGTCTTTCTCCTCAAAGAGTGAGTTCATAAAATGTCTCATTGCTATCCTCTCCTTTTTTGCCTGGTAAATTGATTTGAGTTGCTCCTGGATTTGTCAGACTCTGTACTTTTTAGATAGTGAACGGAAGGAGGAAGAAATGGGATGCAATGATTTCCTCACCTTTCTAACTAACATTTGGGCTTTGTTTATTAGCTATTATAGCACCCAGACTCAAAGGAGAGTTCACATCTCTACTTGTTCCCACTGCTCTTCAGACAACACTGTATTATAGCACTTAGTTTGCATTGTAATTCCTTTTACACGTTTGTCTCCTTCTCAAGGCCATCAACTCTTCCAAGCCTAGGCCCTAACCTTATTTTTCTTCCTTTTCCCAGCTCCAGGCATGCACTGGCACACAGTGAGTACTTGTGTTTAAGAATGAAAGGAAAATAAATAAAGAACTGAATCAAATTCTGCTCTGGGCAACAAAAGAAACAAAAATGCTTTATGTGAGAGGGAGAGTTGATAACTGATTCTCATAAGTAGAATAATTAGTGATTATTTGTCTAACAAGCAGATAGCTGTAAATCTCAGTCTTACACATTCACTGATTCAATCAATTTTTCTAATCAACGTCAGCGTTAGTTCACTAGGTCACTTTTTATTATTACATATGTTCTTAACTATGGAAATGCTGTGTTTTGAGATTCTAACATTTAGAGAAGTAATAAGCATTCTGGCATGTCAGCCATACAAGCAGCGCCCCTACACCTACACTCTGAGCCCACGGGAAGAAGCACGTCAGACTGAGCCTCCTACTCAAGGTAAATTTGGCACCTTACGTGTTTCGGGATTGGTTTTATTCATGGGTATGTCTCATTCTCCTTCTCCCCTCATTTTATGTTTCTACATAAGTACTTATGCTCCAAAGCGACTCCAGATAGTGTTCTTCCTGGAAACAGTAAACGACAAGAAAGACTCCAACAGAAGCACACCCCACAGATGTACCTCTGACTTTTCTTTAGATTTGCAGGTGTCTATAAGCTTAGAATTTGTAATCGAGTGGGGGTTAAATCAGATGCCAACCATACAAATACAGACAAAGTGGCCTCAAAAAAATACGATTTGTGATTTTAAAAACTAATAAGAAATTGTATATACAAATGAGTGCCTTTCTCTTCAACAGAGTCTCCTTGGTGAGTGGAAAATCATTCCAACAATGCTGATGTCACTCAGAACTTTCCAAAGCTCCTTTCAGGAAATTTCTAAAGAACTGTGTATTAATCAGCTTGGGCTGCCATAACTGAGTGGCTTAAACAACAGAAATTTGTCACAGTTCTGGAGGCTGGGAAGTCCAAGTTCAAGCTACCATTAAATCAGTTCCTGGTGAGGGCCTGATGCCTGCCACCTTCTCACCACGTTCTCGCATAATCTCTTTGTGTGTGTGCAGAGAGGGAGAGCCACTCAGATCTGTAGTGTCTCTTCTTATTAAGGGCACTAATCCCATTGCACCAGGGCCCCACCCTTCTGACTTCATTTAACCTTAATTACCTCCATGAAGGCCCTATCTCCAAATATTATCACTCTGGGGGCTAAACATTTCAACATAGGAGTTTTTGAGGGATAGACCTTCAGTCCATAACAAACCAGTTTAAGAAAAATAATACAAAATTTCAACTGAATTGCCTTGAAATCAGAGATTTTGAGTTTCAAGAAGAGAAAACATCTCTTGTTCTCTTTATTCACCCTTATTCATCTGATTTATTTACCTCATTTGGCTTCAAATAATCTTTGGCAGTTTCTAATACTGAAATTCACCATTAACATGTAAAAAATTGTCACTACAGAAGAAACTTAAAGAATGCGTTACAGAGTCTGAAGACAATTTTCAAGAAGGAATTCAACATTTATTTGATTGATCATAGTATTGTTGAAATTATTGCATAGGCATCACGGTTCTCTATTACATTGCAAGGAGAAGCACTTAAATGGATTGAAAACATGGGGTAAGTTTATCAAGGCAACCAATGGCCTGTGTGTATAGTATAGTTATAAAACATCTACAGCATACCCCTATGAAATAGCATCATGTCATACAAGAGCAGCAGAGCATTGTTGCTTGTGTCTTCAAGTAGATTCTGACTCCTAGCGACCCTGTGTACAGCAGAGCAGAACCCTGCTGGGTCTTTTGGCACCAATCTTCTTACTTTCCGGTGTTATATGAGACGATGCTCTGCTCCTGCTTTTCGGAGGGTTTTCATCAGACATGGCTGGTCAGGTCCTTCTTCCTAGTGTGTCTTAGTCTGGAAGCTCCACTGAAACTTGTCCACCATGAGTCACCCTGCTAGTATTTGAAATACTGGTGGCATAGCCATCAGCATCACAGCAACATGCAGCTGCCACATAGTATAACAACTGACAGAGGGGTGGTATGGTTCCCTGACTGGGCAATGAACCCAGGCCATGGCAGTGAGAATGCCGAATCTTTACCACTAGCCCACGAGGGCTGGCTAGCAGAGCATAGTCAAGTTAAATACTAATGCCATTATTTTTAAATTCCTTGAAAGTAGGGCAATATTTGACTTGTTCATGACTTTATCTCCAAGGCCTAGAATAACGCTGAGCATAGGGTAGGCACTTAATAAATGCTTATTGAATTGAATTGACAGGTAATTCTCTTAAAGGCCAACTAATTGAGTTCTGTTAAACCTGAAGCCTCTTTAATATAAAGCAGGGATTGGCAAACTCTATCCCTTGGGTCAAATCTGGCCTGCTCCCCTTTTTCTGTACAGTCTGTGAGCTAAGAATGGTTTTACATTTTTAAAAGCTTGGGGGAAAAATCAGAAATAAAATTTCATGCCACTTGAAAATTACATAAAATTCAAATTTTAGTGTGGTTTATTGGAACATTGTGTCAACATAGTGATTTTTATTAACAAACGTAGATTTAGTAAGGAAAGATTATAATCGACAGGATTATTGCAGGGCAGAGGAGAGGGGACTATTGCTATAGAGAGAGGGGAACTTTTGCAGTAGAAAGAAGGCTTGGACCATAAGATCAGCAAACATCTCAAAGGTTAGGCACAAAGGGATTTTCTTTCCTAGAAAGAAATGAACAAGTTTAGAAAGAGCTGAGTTTGGGGAAGTGGGGTAAAGGGTGGTGTGGTCAGACTGTAGATAGAATAGCAGAATGTTTCATGTTGAGATCAGCCTATTTTCTGGGAGCAGCCTTAAGGAGGGGCTATATGCTGCCTCAGGCTCAAGGTAGGCCAAAGCTCAGAGACCTGGGGAAGGTGAGAATCTTAGCCAAAGTTTGATCGAAAAGCATTTTTTTTCCGTTTATCAATGGAGACAAAACAGTTCAACTATTATGCACAAGGCAAAAGATGGGAATCTGGATGGTTTGTGTCTGGCCTTATCATGGGTAAACAAGGGGGCCATGGGTTAGCCCTATCTAAGTCAGCTGGAGAAGGTGGTTCCTTGCAGTAAGCCATTTCCTAGGAGACAACAGGGTCAGGGGAGTTCTTAACTCTTCTGTTTTCCAGGATCACAGGGCTCAGGTAAGATTCATCATTGCCCACAGCCATGCCCATCTAGTTCTGCATTGACTGTGGCTGCTTCTGGGGTACAAGTCAGAGTTGAGTAGTTGCAACAGACACTGGATGGCCCATAAACCTAAAATATTTACTATTTGCCCTGTTACAGTACACGTTTGTTGACTTCTGATATAAAGAAATGGAGGGGGACATTTTAGTTGAACTGGTAAAAATTCTGAATAATGTAACATACTGAAAGAAAGGTAGCTTAGCAAACTCTTACTCAACCCCCCAGACTTCAGTGAAGACTCTGGCAGATATTCCGCTTCTGACTCCGGCTGCAAGCTGTGTTGGGTGCCTCCTTCAAGTGCCCATAACACCCACCCATGCCTCCCTCCCACCACTGATTCACTGTATTGTAAAATTCTCTCTTCCCCAGACACTTAACTCCTTGAGGGAAGAATAAGACATTACCTTCTTCTTTGAATCCTTAACACCTAGAACAGAGCCTGGAAATCTGCAGAATGAAGAAAACAACACATGAACAAACAAACTTTGATATTCAAACTCTTTACTAACAACGTATTGCCAAAGACAACTCTGGCTCCAGGGAGAAGGTAAGAGCAATCTTTAATCACACCGTGCATATGCAAATAGCTACTGTTAGAGTGCAGAGAAACGCTTTGTTCTCTTTAGTAGGTTAAATATGCCTCTCCACAAACGTGTTAACATCCTTCCTTTGCCGAGCAAATCCTCTTTTCATGAGCTGTTCAAAGGTAAACTTTATCCCCAGGTTGGATTATCATAACCTCCATATCTGTGTACACGTGTTAAGCTCATCTCTCCCATCTTAAAAAGAAATTACTCTTCAGTCCCCACATTCACCTCAAATATCAGCTAACTTTTCGTTTCCCTTTCATAGTCAAACATCTTTAACAAGTCATTTATATTCTCCCTCTGAAAACTTACTTCTACCATTAATGACTTTCCTGATACCAAGTCTCCTTTAGGGGCTCTTTCTTTGCCAACTCTTAAATGTTATTATTTCTCTAAGTTTCCGCTTAGGTTCTCTTCTAATGCTATGCAGTCTTCTTGAAGGAGCTCACTCACTTCCATGGCCAAAAGGACCGTCTAAAGGCTCCTCATCGACAAATAAGCATTTCCAGCTCTTAACATCTTTTATGAGTTCCAGGACTAATTACATACTGTCTGTTGGACACCTTTACTTGAATGGCTCGCAGACACTTAAAACTTAACACCTCTAAAACAGAATGAAAGCCCTGTTTCCCTAGGCCCCAGAATCCTCATCTTGGATTTCCTGTTCCAGAGAACACCACCGTCATCCATCATGGACTCAGGATTATCCAGAGTGGCCCTCACAGAATTAGTCACAGTACCTATGGACTTTACTTCCTAAATAGTCTCCTAATATTTTCACATCTCACCATTCCGCCTGTCTATACTGTGCTTCCCATAACAAACCTTTTATCCTGTTTATCCCTGTAACAACCTCTTAACGAGTTTCCCAGTCCTCAGTTTTACCCACTGTAGAATGTTCTTCCTTCATTCCAAATCACAAATCTGATTAAGGCACACATCTGCTTAAAAATACTTTAGGAAAAGTCCAAACTTCTTAATATGATATAAAAGAAGCTTTGTGATGTGGGGCCTTCAGGCTCATGTCTTGCTTTCCTCCTCACCGGCATCATGCACACTAGCCTCCAGCCACAGAGAAGAATTTTTTTTTTCTGAATATGCCTTTCTCTCTCTAGCCTCCAATCCTTTTCACAGGATGTTTGATCTTTCCGGAGTACCTTTTCCCCATCCCACACTTACCTGTGTTCCCAGCCAAAATCTATTCACCCTTCATATCACTGCTAAGACATCATTTCTCTAGGAAATTTTCTGTACTGCCCCGGGCCCACCACCATTCAGGTCTGTTAGGGGTCTTGCTCTCTCTCCCTTAGAGCCCTGTACTTCTCCTCTCACAGCACATGTCACATTGTGCTTTAATTGCCTGCTTCCTCATTTAAATCCCACATAATTGGCATGTTTTGTGGAGTCAGAATACAAGTTTATATTGGTCTGTCATGTATCCCCAAAACCTATTACGCCACCTGGCACATGGCTGGCATTCAATAAATAAATGTAAAATAAATGGAAAAATGAAATCTTTTCTCTACTTCATAGGAAATTGGTGAAAGAAATTCCTTCTTTTGTCCGCTTCAAAGTAATTAACACATGTTATTAAATAAGTGATCACTTTATAGGTCCAAATCTATAGAAACGACTTGAAAAAACGAAAAGGCATATGGGATGTATATTTTACCCAGAAAGTCACTGATGTGTTGCTATTGTCATTGTTTTTGTTGTTTTCTAGATTAGTCCTGTGGCTTTAAAATATATTTCTTTGCTCGAATTTGGGAATTGAGAGCAGGGTTGTGATTGTGATCAGAACTATCACTTTGAGGAATGATATTAGATGTTCATAAATGCTAATCGATGTCTAAGTACACTTCAACATTGTGGCCCTCTGAATTCTCATTCCATCCAGGCAATTGCTTCCATCTTCGTGTCTCCCTCCACTATCTGTTTTTGGAAGCCCACCTTGAAAGGTGTTAACCTTGCCTCTGTTGCCCTCCCATCAGAGCCCACATGTATGCCATATACATTTCATCCATTCCTAGCAAATCTCTAGAAAACTGGCACAGAGCTTTTAAAAAGATACAAATCATTGCAGGTTTGGCATCATCCGCATCATCCATTTCAGTTGATTTGTTATTAGTATCTGTGATGAGGCTTAGAGGTGGCTGCCAAACCTTGAATGTCACTGAGATGAATTTAGACGGTGGGGCTGAAGCCAGGCTTATTACTGTTCAGATTGTGCAGCTTCATGATTGTCCTCTCTTGTTAGCATGCCTCCGTTTGAGCACAAAAGCCTAGATTGCTTTCCAAAATCGATCTTAATTAATCATAAATAGTGCCTGATGGGAAGATTGCTGCTTTCATCTTAGTTAAATAAAACACAATCACTAAATCTTTTTCTTGCTCCAGGTTTTCACAGTATTGTGCAGGTTGCCTCCTTACATATTTGAGATGCTAGCAGGTCTAATCGCGTCAGTGTGTTACTGAGAGCCTCATTAGGCTGTGCCATCAAGAGCTGTTCCCGGTCCCTTCTCCATCGGCAGAGCCAAGTCCCAATGAGTTAAATGGGGACACTGGAATGGCAAAATAATTCCACTCCTTCCCAGCAGCTAATTAAGAAAGAGGGTAAAGCATTGTGCTAAAGACTTCAGCGGGTTTGCCTTGCAGCTCTTCAAGGGTGACCTTGTAGCAAATGGTGAAAGTACAGAAGAGAGTCACTGTTGCGTGGTAAATGATCATCAGGAAAGTTCAAATGCTACCGAATGGGTGGCTAAGGATGCTAGAATGAGCTTGCTTTGTTCTCTGCCCCTTTGAACAAAATTTCCCCTCTTTACAAATATAGAAAACAAATAATGAAGAACTTAACACTCTACCTAAATCGACAATATATAATCAGTCTCCCGTACTAGTAATACAAATGCTACATATTGGGGCTTAAATACAGCAGTTTACCATGGGGCACTATGTAATATGATGGGCCTATGTATCTGCATAATGAGTAGCATAATTGCTCCTCTCTCTTGCCAGCCTCTGTGTATAGAGCTAAAAGAAAGCTAAAAATTCCATTTCCCTCTTCTGTTGTAGCTTCAGGTGAGGCCTTGAGATACACTTCTGACCAGAGAAATCTGAGGAGAAACATGTTGATACCAGCACTTCTCCCATCTTCTTCCTGCCTGGAATGAGGAAATGTACCAGGACTTGGAACAGGAAGATGGAAGCCACATGCTGAGGATGGCAAGACAGGAAGACAGAAGGAGCCTAATTTCTTGATGCTATCTGGGCTGGATTTTAGGCCCTGGATTGCCTGTGTCCAGACCTCTTAGTGTATAATATAAACTCTTGTGCTTTTAAGTTACTATTAGTCTGGTCATCTGTTCCACGCAGCAGAATTCAATCTTTTCTGATGGGGAATACAAGGGACTTATCATTACTTCCCGCCTTTTTTCTAAGAACTTCATATCTCTTTCACTCCAAGACTACATACCTGAGCATCGACAGAAAAGTGCCATGTGAAAAGACACCAGATTTGATTCACCTCCTCTTCTAAAAAATGTATCCAGTTCTTAACATTGAGGAGTTAATGTCCTGAAGACCTCAATTCTCAAATTCACAAATACCACTTGTATTAGTTAGAGTCCAGTCAAGAAAACAAAAACTACATTATGTACTTCAACAGAGTAAATTTAATATAGGAGATTTAATATAGTAAAAAGGAGAGGAAACACTGAGGTAACCCAGGGATAACGACAGCAGGGAGCAGTTACTACCCCTAAAGCTAGAGAGACAAAGGAGAGGAGATAGGTGTAGGCAGAACTCAGGAGCTCAGAAAAGGGGCCTCAAAGAGGTGGTGGTCAGATCTTCAAAAGGAGACAGCTCCTGGAAAGTGAACACATTTAGGATCACAGAGGAGCCCAGTGGAGTTTGGGAGCAGACATTGAGGTGGCGTGGCCAGGCTGTTCTGGTACCTCTAATGTGATGAGGCTTGTTCCAGCAGTGCTGAAAGATGCTGGGCCAGCTGCTGCAGCTGCGCTGAATTGTGCTGCCTGAAGAGCTGCTGCTGCTAGGGTGATGCTGACAGGGCCATGAGCACACAGGAAAAAGGAAGTGCCTTCCCCCCTCCTTCTCCCTTCTACTCTCCTAGTGACCAAACCTAACAGGAAGCCTGCTAGAAAGAGACTGGGAAATGTAGTTCACAATGTTCCAGCCCCAGCATCACTTCCCAGAACAGAGTGTAACAGGATAGATCAGGAACTGAGATGCTATAGGCAAATAACTAGAATGGCAGGAAATGTGACAAAGAATAAATAAAACATGAAAGTGATCCCATAGTGGCAGTCTTAATACAGAACTCAAGTTATTTACAAAAGCGTTAGGCAATTCTTTCATAAAAACAAGATTCTACTTTTCTGGCTAAAAATCACCAATAATTTTTTGTTATAGATATAATTTTTCTCTTTTTTCAAAATTAATGCATAATCATTGTAGGAAGATTAGGAAATAGTTAAGCACAAAATAAAAAAATAAAATCTACCTTTAATTTTATCATTTATATTTCCGACATAAATAATATTAGGAAGTAAAGTTCACATCTTTAATAAACACGGTAATATTTATTACAACCTGCCAAGCACCTTATTAAATGCTTTGTGTGTAGTATATCTTTTAATCCTCAAAGAAATCCTATGAGTTATATATGAATATTATCATCCATGTTTTGCAGATGTGGAAATTGAAGCCCAGAGAGGTTAAGAGATGGCCCAAGGTCACAGAGCTAGTAAGGAGTGGAGCTGGGATTCAGTCAAGGCAATCCAGCTCCAGGAATGGCATGCTTAACCACTACCCTACTTTATTTCTTCCCCTCTGTTCTCTTTGGTGATCTGAATTCCTCTTTTTTCATTTTATATAATATTTAATAAAGATATTTTTTACTCAGTAATATAAAAGGTGTGTGTGCCATCATCAGTATTTCCTTCAGCTTAAATCCTAGACATGGAAATATAAAGTCAAAGGATCTACCATATTTCAAAATTTGGGGAAATATCTAATTATTCTTGAATATTATAGTTAATTATAATCCCATCAGTGCATTGTGAGAGAGTCTGTTTCCAGAAGCCTCAACAAAATGATAGTTTAGCTTTTTCACCATTTGGTAGTTTATGTTTCTTTCTTTGTTATGTCCATCATCGCTTCTCTCCCTGCTGTTCTTTCTCCTTCCTGAATTTCTATCACACATACTTTAGATATCCTAAATTTGTCCTCATGGATCTCATATTTTATCTCATTATTCTTCACTCTTTTTTCTAACTCCCGGGCAACTTCCTAAAGTCGATCTTCTAACTCATCGATTTGGTTTTCTACAGAACGGATGCTGCTGTTCACAGGTCTCTCTGCAGTTTTCAATTCAGCAACCATATTTTTAAGCTCTAATTAATCATTCCTGACCTCAGATTGTTTCATGATTATAAATGCATTTCCTGATATCATAGGCACAAAAACATTTCAAACTGAGTTGAAACTATGAATTAGACAATTTCTAAGGAATTTTTTCCTGTTTCTTATAGAAATTATTTACAAGGATATGTTCTTATACTTCCTTTTTAGGAACTGCAAAATTGTTACACGTCTGGCAATTTTCTATTTACTTCTTCCCATTGATGTATAAACGTGTCTAGTTATAATGGGTCTGTTTGAAATTATGGGTGCCCCCATTCAAGTATTTCAAGCACAGATGAATGGAAAAGAAAGAATTTTAAATTTAATATAATTTTTCCTTGTCATATTATAATTTTGTAGCCTTTAGAAATAGCAAGGACTCTTCAGCCATCAGCCAGCAGAATCTTTTGCACTGTGAAATAAGAAATATATATATACACATACACGTAAAATCTGCCCCAGGTTCCTGACACAGAATTGCTAAAACCCTTGTAAATAAGAGTGCTAGAAGAATCTTTTGTTCAAACATTTAGTCTTTGATCCGAGTTTCTGACACAAAGCTCCTAAATCCCTTGAGTGACAGCAATGTCTTTGGTTCTTATGAGGTGACTCTTGGTGGGCTCCTGGACGAGGGCTGATCACCAGAAAGACCAAGCCATGATTAGAAGCTTAGAATTTTCAGCCCCACCCACCATTTTCCAGAAAGGAGAAAGGGACTGAGAATTGAGTTAATAACCAATCATGTCTACGTGATGACGTCTCCATAACAATCCCAATAGTATGGCGTTCAAGGAGCCTCTGGGTTGGTGAACACATCTACATCCCAGGAGCACCGTGTACCCCACCTCCATGAGGAGAGAAGCTCCTGCTCTTGGGACCCTTCCAGACCTCGCCCTAGGTATCTCCTCATCTGGCTGTTCATCTGATTCTTTATCATCTCCTTTATTATAAAATAAACTGGTAAACATAAGTGTTCCCCTGAGTTCTGTGAGCTGTTCTAGGAAATAATGAAATCCAAGGAAGGAGTCATGGGAACCTCCGATTTGTAGCCAAGTCAGATAGAAGTTGTGGGTAGCCTGGGAACCTACCATTTGTGATTGGCATCTGAAGTGGGAGGCAGTCTTGTGGGACTGAACTCTTAACCTGTGGGGTCTGTGTTAACTCTAGTTAGTGTCAAATTAAATTGAATTGTAGGACACCAAACTGGTGTCACAGAGAATTGCTTGGTGTGGGAAAAAGCTCACACATCTGATGTCAGATGTGTTATGAGTGTGGTAGTAGTGTGCGAGTACAGGAGAAACACACAGAAGAAGTGAGTTTTTCCTTTATGGCACTGAAGTAGTGGGGGCTTAAAGTCAACAGAGATAAAGCGCCCTTTTTAAAATGGCATAACTGCCCACACTGCAGTGAACCAGGGCTGCACCCCCTCTAGAATGGGCCTTCACCTAAAGGATAAACCATAAGCTAGCACCATAATTGATCCCCAAAGTCTAGTGTTCTTCTCTAGGGCAATGGTAAGCATTTAATTCTCTTCCTTTCCCTCCCATGTCCCACTACCCATCCTGATCTCTTTTCCTTGCTGCTCCAGGTTAACGGTTGCTAGTAGAGTTCCTTCAGGAGCCTCTGTCATTCCACTACAGTCATGTGCCACATAACGATGTTTCAGTCAACAATGGACCACATACATAATGGTGGTCCCATAAGATTAGTATCATAGAGCCTAGGTGTGCAGTAGGCTACAGCATCTGTGTTTGTGTAAGCACGCTTTATGATGTTCACACAATGAGGAAATCACCTAATGACGCATTTTTCAGAATGTATCGCCTTTGTTAAGCTACTCAAGAAGACTTTTCCTTCTCAGAAAATGAATTGCTAGCTGGCTAGTGCTTCCTCAAACTGACTTTATCTTACAGTACATTTCATGAAACTTCTGACTTGCAGATGACACTCATTCTGGCTTCGTGGCCTAACATAAATATCGTCACTTATTTTAACTGTCTTTTTTCATTTAATGCTCTCATTTCATTTTCAAATTCAGAAACAAGTGTAGTTAAATGCATATGAATAAATTGCCACATTTATCAGAATAAAATTACAATTTCTATGATTTCTTCAATACATCTTTATTCTCTAATGCAGAAGTTCATTTACAGGCCATTTTCCACAAATAAATGGTTTGAATTTTTCTTTCAGAGTTAACGTTCATATAGAATTTACATTCCCATAGCCTACCAAAAAGTGCGTGATTCAGAAACATTACAATACTACAGGTCAAACCATTTATCAGTAGGAAAAGTTTTGAAAATTAAATGTACAATGTATTTCTAAGCACATTCTAACTGATGATGGATCAGCTACCACTGGTGAATTTAAAAATCTCATCAAGAGAAGTATATACTTTGATAGCTTGGAGGAGGAAATATCCATGACAATCTTAGGCTGAAATGTGGGGATAGATTATCTGTAGATCCAGTGCTGAATCTGATTCAGCAAAACCGAATCCAGTTTCGCAGGGCGTTATGAGTAGCCTTGAAGTGAAGGGAAGAAACATGAAGATGCCATTCTAAAGTATGCTGATGTGACTCGGATTAAAAGCAGTGCAATGTCCATCAGAGAAGGGAAACATTTTAGTAAGCAATAGAGAATACTGCTTTCAAAACACCAAGACAGTTTTAAGTCATTGCGGCTTCTTAATAACTATTTAGTGAAGTCTGTATCTACCCTGGGTGTCCTTACACATTCTTGCTGAAGGTAACAGACATGTGTAACAGGTCTCCATTGATAGCTTCCCAAGACAAATCTGCTTGTTTAGTCACAGAATCATCAGTGTGCCCTAACAGTTCCTACTTAGATTCTGTATGTCTTCTCCTTGACACTAAGAGTGACCTTATTAGTCTTTACTCATAGCTGCAACAAATCAGCATGTGATTATTTAGGAAGTAGAATAAAATGAATCCCCTTAAATGAAGGTAATGGAAAGGAAGGGGAAGAACCTTGAGGATTTAGTTTAAGGAGTCATCATGATGACACCCTACAAGTTGAATAGAAGAATCCTTCCTTATCTCGCAAGCCAGTACATCTTCTCAACAAACAGAAGACATATTTGTCACTAGAATTATAATAAAAATTACATCATAAAAATAAGTCTAACAATTGTTGGGATTTGCCGAGTACTGAAGATGCAAAAGATGGAAAAGGACTGTTATAATGAATAAGAACATAAGGATAGAGGACAAACTTCAGCAAACACAAAGCTCAGACTGGGAAAGTCACCTCATGCTGTCAATATTAACAATGGGCCCATCAAAGAATCTGCCAATGTGTGCCAAGAATCAGCTCTTCATCAAACCTGCCAAGTCAGATAAGAGCCAAAGTGATGGCCAGACGATGGATACAAATCCATCTCCATCACCCTTCTGGATAGCTATGAAAAGCGACTTGAAAGAATATCTAATTCACACATGCCAATAAAAGATTACTAATAACTGGGTACAGGCATCAAGAATCAGCAGGGCTGATGCAAGCTCAAATGCGTTCTCAATTTGAAGACCAGGCGGGAAGTATTCTTTTTTCTATTCTTCAGTTTGATTCTCACCACAACTTTTACACTCCCCCGAGGGCAGTTTCCAAGCAATTGCTTTACCACTTTTATTAGAGACATACCCCATTCTCTAAATGGATTTGAGTCTGATTGTGCCCTTGGGTACCTGAAGCTAACACTCTAAGTGGTGGGAGATGGGAAAGGGAGGGATGAGAAAGGGGCAAGGCATGGTTGTTCTGGATGGATGTGACTATGTAAGAAACAGGAACAAAAGTGATATATACTTAGGATGTTAACTCTATCCACCCATCTTATATCATGGAAATCCACCCTATATTATACCATTTGGAAAGCATATTATATATCAAATTGATTAAAGCATGCTTTGAATTCAGTACCGGTCATGACACCACAAATTGGGATCATATTGGTCACCTCCTTTGAAACTAATTGGTTGGTTGGCTGACTTTAGACAGAGCAATTCAGGATATGTAAGCCCACTTAACTTGAATTCTAAATCAAAATGTTACTTTGAATCTAAATGTAATATTGAAGTCAGTCAGCAATTATTATCCATTTGCCCAAGACTTTGTGTTCAAAGATAGGTAAGGAAGATTTGGGTAGTTCACAATCTGACAAAATAAGTAAAGAATAACATTTTTAGAAAAATAACAAAGACAGGCCATTATAATTCAGTTCTAACTATGCAGTTGCAACTGCACAACCTTTAAGAGTTTAGGGCAGGTGATCACAATGTGGGCTAGAGCAATCAGAGAAATCTGAACTGAGGTGGTAAGATCTGAATGAAGACTTGATCAGTAGGATTTGATTAAGTAGAATGGGGAGGATATTTTAGGCAAAGGGAACAACACAAGCAGAGGTAGGGAGAGAGGAATATTGTTCTTTTAACTACATGAATAAGCACTTCCTTGCCTCTTGACTTTTCTGCATTGTTTTAACAACTCACTCTAAACTAGTTGAATCATGAATGGTCCCAGAAAACAAACTAAGATGGGGTGTACAAAGGAGTGATAGTAGAGAAACAAAAGAGAAAATCATCAGGAGTTGAAACCTTAAAAAAAAATTAAATTCCTGGGACTATATAATGGATTCAACTGGTATATGCAAACCCATATATGCAAAACCAATATATGCAAAAATGTAACTTATTTTTCTATAGTGAAATATAATTCCTATCATTAAGATCTCATTTCTGCTCAGTAGCAGAAAACTGATATCAAGTTGCTTTCAGGTAAATTTCTTCCTATTCAGCCACTTCCCAGTCAATTCAGAATTTTAATGCAGCCATATTTAGATTTTCAAAATCACTCTCAGATTTTATTCTCTCTCTCCCTTTTCCACATATTGATTCAAACCTCTAGGAAACTTAACCACTATTACAAAAGCAATAATGGAGAGAGAAAGAAAAGCTCCATTCCATAGTCTCTTTAAGGCTACATCCTAAGCCGCCCTTCTGTGAGATGTACCTTGTCTTACGTGATCTTCAGACATGTCCCCTTCATGCTGACACCCATTGAGGTAACCAGTCACCTGGTTAAGGATTTGATTTGATGGTCTCTGTCCCTGTTACTTTACCAGGTATCTGAAGTCCTGCGTTAGCCTTCAGGTAGTAGGTCCAGTAGGTCAGGTAGTAACCCCAGTGTAGTTACTTGGGGTCTTCCTAGTTTACATCCTCAGACTTTCCATACTTTTTGAGTCCTCCTCCAGCCCTTCTACACCTTTGCCATGGTCACTGGGAAGGTTAACCTATTCTGCTAGCCCATCCTGAGGCCCTAGAAGGCTTTGAGTTGCCAGCAGATGCTCACTTTGTCCATAACAAACCTCGCAGCATCTGTTCTCTAGAATTTCTGCACTATTATATCCAAGAGACATATCACCTATCACCTGCTTATCACCAGAACTCCGGGCTGGACAAACAAATCTCAGCTCCACACTGCCTCTGCTCATATTTGTCCACCCTATCCTCATGAGCAACATCTCTAGAGGGTGGTGCAAACAGTGTCACAAATCCAATAAATGCCCTCTTCTCTTCTTTACTCCTTTCCTTGATTGGAAGATTTTTAATTGGATTTATTCTGGGAGATGGGTAAGACAAGGAAATTGAATCTACCGTATCTATTCTCATTTTTAATTTTTACTGCTTTATACCTAGGAGTACCTTATGAGCTTAAACACAAGGAATATGGCATGCTTATTATTCTAACTCTGGACAATTCAAAATCGGAAGGGTTATCATCTACTAAACTGGAAGGGTGAGAAAGAAGATAACATACACCAAAATTATAATTCACCAATCAATCTACCACATCTAAGACTTTTGATGTCAGACAGTTTTAAAATAATGAACTGAAATGTAATGGTAACTTAAACCTCGAGCAAGCCTTGAGGATGATTTCTGTTAGTCTGGGACAGGAATTCCATTCATTCACTTCTTCACTCACTCATTCATTTATTCATTCAACAATATTTAATGAATACTTATAACTGGCAACATATGAATATACCAGCAGGCAAGTTTCCTGTTCTTGTTGAATAAACATTATAATGGGGAGATACACACAGGCAGGTAAACAAAGAATTCCTAATAAGTACTGTGAGGAATTAGGATATTGGGATAAAAACTCTGCAGGAGGGGGATATTTTAGATTCGTGTTTAGGGTGATAAGAATTTTTTTTTCTTATAGTTTTTAATCAACTTTGGACTTTCCAAACAAATAGTCCCTGAGAAGACTGTTTACTACCTTACTGAGCTAGAAATACAGCAACTAATGAGAATAGGCTCCAGGCCTTCCTCCTCCTGAAATGGAGCTCTAAAATGCTTGAAAACAAGGAGTGCTCCAGTCTCCTGTTGTTGTGCTGCTTTTGTGAGAGTTTAATTGCTTTTGAATGCATATGAATGTCAATTTGAACCAAGCTAAACATGTCTTCTTGGAGACAGAGCATTTGGTCTTTCTTTCAAATTCTTTTGTTTGCTTGAATTGGCTTTGTAGTTTAACAGATGTTTTTGGAGGAAATGGAGACATAAGCTTTTATAATGCTGAAAATTAAATGAGAAACAATACTCTTCTCTTCACCTTTCCCCAAAACACGCAACCCTGCAAAACTGGCAACCCACTTTATACTGCATAAAATCTTCACTTTTAGAGGACATACCTTACTAAAATGAAAGATATTTTGTGTGTACCTGGAGTTCATTATATATGGCTCATTCTTTGTGGAGACACATAACTGAATGAGAAAGTGATTAGCTCTTTGACATGGGGGAGGTTAGTGTTTCCTAGATTCATACATTTTCCTCTCTTTAATAAAAAATAAAGTAAAATTACCTTAAGAATGTGAATGCCTAGATCATCTGGGCCAAGCCTACCCCTCCAATCTTCTGCTCTACCACACAAGCAAACTTCTTGTCCAAACTCAAAGAACCCACACACACACGCTCTCCATGTTTCTGCCACCTTTTCTTGTATAATGCTGTTGCCTGAATTCCGTTGCTTTCCTCCTACTCAAATCCAGCAATTAACATTACTGTGTGCTACTGTGGCTTCTATAACATTATTGTGAGGTCCTTACTGGAAGAGAATAGAATACAAAGAGCATCAGCTTTGGAATCAAACAGATCTATGCTAATTCTAGCTTTATAACTTTCTACACAAGTGATCTGGGACAAATCAGTTAACCTCACTCAACCTCAGTTTTCTATTCTGTAAAATAGATCTACCTAATTCGTGATATAATATATCAAAATGCCTGGTACATGACTATCACTGAAAAACAGTTATTCCCTTTGAAAATAGAGGATATGGACTTCCAGTTTCGGGTCCAGCATGTAAAGAGCTTAGGTGTCATCATTTCCATCCTCACAGTAAGACAAAAGCTGAACAAATTGAAAATCAACAACTCTTGTTAGATTCTTCAAAGAACTGAGGTCACAAAGCAAACTGCTGCCCTACAAATTGGAGAGACAAGCAAGTGGATATAGAGAAGCACAGCTTACCAGGAGCAGAAGTCTGCAGGTAAAGCCGGTTCAGTGAGAACACTTTACATTGTAATTGATGAGTTGCCAGAGGCTCAGGGTGGACAATCATGATAGTTAATAACTTTGAGAGGGCCCATTCTTTAGTGGACTCCTACTTTGGAGTTTTATCACTAGGAGCCCTATCAGGTTCTCACTGTGAAGATTAGAGAAAAATCCCCTCATATTTCTGGTAGGGGGAAAGATAAAGTAACCATTCTAAAATATGCTGAGCACTTTCTGTTCTCTTTCACAGGGCCTACACTCTAGGAAAATTATTTTACCAAAGCCTAAACAACTGAGGTTTTACCAGAGCCTAACTGACCCTGAGAAGGGGAATACCAAACTCCAGCCCTCTCTAGGCTTTGATGTGGAGGAAGAGAAATACCCGACTCAGCCTCACTAAAAGACTGCGATCTAATCATAGGGCTGTAGAACGCTTAGCCTCCTGTGCACTAACAGAGGATTACAGCTAAATGAACTGCAAGCCTCTGGCCCTATTTAAGGAATAGTTTATAAGGAAGAGTCTCTAGAGACATCCAAAGACAACAGAGGAAACAAAAGCCAAGACACTAAAGGAAATTTTACCCTCTGACACTACGGCTACAGCAAATGCTAAACTCAGTCTAATTCTCAGTCAAACATAAACCTCACTTTAAAGAACTATCTACCTCAGTTCCTTTATCCAATACATTATATTTGGTTTTTAACAGAAAATTACAAGGCCCACTATTAGGCAAAAATAAGCCTGAAGAGATAGAGTGAGCATCAGAACCAGACTCAGATATGACAGAGATGTTGGAATTAACACCCTGGGAATTTAAATAACTATGATGAATATGATGGAAAAGTGGACAGAATGCAACAACAAATGTATAATGTAAGCAGAGAGATGAAAACTCTAAGAAAGACATTCTAGAAGTCAACACTAACAGAAATGAACAATATCTTTGATGGGCTCATTAGTAGACTGGACACAGTCAAGGAAAAAAATTCAGTGAGCTTGAAGACATGGCAACAGAAACCTCCCACACTGAAGTGCAAAGAAAAAAGGAATGAAAAAGAAGAATATCCAAGATCTGTAGGAAAATTATTACAGGTTTAACATATGTGTAACATAAATACTAGAAAGGGAAGAAAGAAAGAGAGGAATAGATAAAGTATTTGAAGTAATAATGGCTGAGAATTTTCCAAAATTAACAACAGATATCAAACCACAGATTCAGGGAGCTCAGAGAACAGCAAGCAGGGAAAATAAAAATCTACACCTAGACATCATATTCATACTGTACAAAATCAAAGATAAAGTCTTGAAAGAAGGCAGAGGCAAAAAATCGCTTTACTTGTAGAAGAATAAAGATAAGAATTACATCAGATTCCTTTAGAAACCATGCAAGAAGAAGAGAATGGAGTAAAATATTTAAGGTGTTAATAAAAAAAACCCCACCAACCTAGAATTCTGTACCCTGTGAAATTATTCTTCAAAAGTGAAGAAGGAATTGAGGCCTCCTAAGACACAAAAATTGAGGAAATTTGTCATTAGTACACCTGTCTTGCAAGAAATTTTAAAAGAATTTCTTCAGAAGAGAAGGAAAATTATATAGGTCAGAAACTCAGATCTACGTTAAAAAAAGAAAGAAAGAGCATTAGAGAAAAAATAAATAAAAGTAAAATAAAATATTTTATTTATCTCACTCTTAAATGACCTAACATATAATAGTTTGTTCAAAATAATATGTAGGAACAAATTATTTGATGATTATAGATTATAAATAAGTAGAATGAATGACAGCACTGTTATAAGGGGTGGGAGGGAGGAACTGGGAATCTTGTTATAAGGTACCTGCACTACCTGTGAGGTGGCATACTGTTGTTTGAAAGTAGACTTGAAAAATGGAGGTCACGTGGCCTACTCCTCCATTGTCTACAGGTGATTCAGTTATGACTATTTGGCTTAAGACAAAATGGAATACACCAGCTCTCAAAACTGGAAAGCCCAGGAATGGGGCTGGCTGGCTTCAGGCATAGCTTGATGCTTAGTTCATATGATGCCTTTAGACAAATTTCCTTCTGTATCTCAGAAAGGCTCTGCTCTTCTCTGTGAATACATTTCATTTTCAGACAGATTTCTTGTCTTTGTGTAAGATCACTGCAGCAGCTCTAGACTCTATAACTTCACCACTTCAAGTCTACCAGAAAAGAAGGAACACCCGACCAAACAACAAAGATTCAGGGTGATTTATCAGGCTTAGGTTATCTCCATAGCTGAACACATCACATAAGCCAGGGGAACACTACGTCTTCATTGTGTTACTTCACGTGCTCCACAATTAGATCTGGGAGTCCTGCGAATTCCACCAGCAGCACAGGTAATGAGCATAGAGGAAAGGGTGGTCTGTGGGAGGCTTTTTCAAAAAACAAGATGTGACCGTTTTAGTGCATGATGAAATCAATTTGGTGAGTGGCAACCAAGTATTCTTCTTGCTTTTGTTTTTACTTTTAGTAGATGGAATAGAAAGGGATAGTATAGAAGAGGAAAATGTGAAGATAAAAGAAGAAAAACATCAGAGGATATCAAAGGAAATAAGAGTAAATATTACTTTATAAAAATTTTATTTCATATTAAACAGTGTTTACTAGGTTGCAGTGTTAAACACATTCTGGTAAGTTATATTAAAACATTTTGAAAACCAGTGTCCTGGAGAAAATTAAAATATGATTATCAAAGAAGATATGGATGCTAAATAAGCAAAATCTATGAAAATCCACTACATCAGGAAAGATTATAGAGTGGGCACTCAACTGATATTTATTAAATAACTTTTAGAACTTATATTTTGATTGATATTCTTCTTGTCATTGAACAGAGTTTAATCATATGTTCTGGAAGGAGACAGTTTACACCTCCATG
This sequence comes from Equus caballus, assembly GCF_041296265.1. Taxonomy (NCBI): domain Eukaryota; kingdom Metazoa; phylum Chordata; class Mammalia; order Perissodactyla; family Equidae; genus Equus; species Equus caballus. Next base: position 89,514,764 of record NC_091698.1, read on the forward strand.
GCTTAGAATTTCTGAAGGAATTGTCCTTATATTTTGAGTTGTGTTTCAACAGATTCAGGTTCTTGAGTGTCCTGGGCTGAGGCTGCAAAATGAGGTATTCCAAAATCTCGTGTAACCTTTGCAAACCTAGATACAGGGAGGAATAGGCGAGAGATATATGAAATAAACACAATTTGTCTTTGACACCATCTCTCTGCCCAGATTGTCCACTCTCCTTCCCTAGTAATCCACTGTCCCTGTTAACCCAAGCCAGGCACTACCAGCCAGGTTTTACATGCTCCATCTATTTTCATAATAGACATCTGTAGAATAAAACCTGATTCAAAAGCAGGATAATTTACTCTGTTGGAAGGGACAAGAAAGAGGAAGGAAGAGAGACAGGAAGAAAGGAAGGAAAGAAAAGAAAGAAAGAAGGGGCAGAATGTTTCATAAATTTTTCCAGATCATACACACCTAGAATAAGAAAATGAGCCTTGGAAGAAATTCTGACAGCATTAAGGACACAGCTGCAATTTTTACACTACCTGAAGACGCAGGCACGTAGCCCAAAAGAAAAATCATAAAAGCCAACATTTGCCACAATAGCCTTGTAAAATGTAATTAACAATATAGCCATAGAGAAATACCAACCCAATGACAATATATCTTTTAATTCTAGAGTCACTAGTAAGTATTGGACATGTTTGTGTGTGTGTTAAGGGTGCCAAACTAACCACACAAATCTTATATATATTATAGAAAATGCATAGCATCACATAACTAGGTTGTAAAAGATCACTCCTTGGTCACCTCTTCCTCTCAGCAGAGAGTATAGTCATTGGAATCCTGGCGCAATGAATAATATTGTGGATAAACTGAGGCAAAATTTCAATTCACAACTCACTTCTTTAGTCATCTTCATCTACATCATAATCCCTTATTTTCATATGGTACTTAATGAATTTTATGTCATTTGATCCTATAAAATCATAGAATGTCAGAGCTGGAAGGGATCCTAGAAAACACCCCCAAAAATTCACGCATTTCATAAATGAGAAAACTGAGGTCCTGAGCAGTTAAGCAGGTTGGTCAATACCAAAATAATTAACGTTTGAGCCAGAACCAGAATTACCCGTGATACAGTGACTACATGGGCCCGTTACTCCTCTTCTGTTGAAAAGGCAATGCAGGTGGCAGTGTTGATGGAGTGATTAGTTTCTTCAAAGAGAAGACACGGAAACCTGACTTGAGATGGTCTAGGGGAAGATTTGGTCCGGCAGCAGCAGCAACAAAAAGGAACAAAAGGGCTACAAACCAATTACCAGGAAGACAATTTTGAACAAGTGTTTTGATCAATGTATTGAATCTCACAACAACTGACCAGACAATTATAGTGCAGCTTTTGTTAGGAATGAGACGCCTATCAGTGATTCAGGAGTCTCCCCTCCAGAGAAGGAAAAAGAAACCCGGCCACTCACCAGGCACCAAAATGACTTTCTTTACCCCTTAAATGCATTGAGTTTTGAGGCTCAATAAATAAAATTGTAATCCTCAAAAGCATTAAATTTTAAAACAAAGCCATGAAAATTGCACACTTCATTCAATTTAGAGAAAATTGCATCCATATAATGTGTTTATCTTTCATCATGAAATACGTACCAGAAAGTTACCTTGTCTCATTTGTGATTTCAAGATTTATGATCTTAAAATCCTAAGTACCTGATCTGACATCCTAAATATGGCATAGCAGTAGTCAGTAAAGGTACAAACTTCTAGATATAAGATAAGCCCTGGGGATATACTGTACAGCATGGTGACTATAGTTACTACTGTATTATATTTTTGAAAGTTACTAAGAGTAGATCTTAAAAGTTCTCATCACAAGAAATAATGAATTTTGTGACTGTGTGGTGATAGATGTTAACTAAACTTATTGTGGTGATCATTTCATAAGATGTACGTAAATCAAGTCATTATGTTGTAAACCTAAATCTAATATATTGTTATATGTCAATTGGATCTCAATAAAAAAACAAAAAACAGGTAGAACTCAGCGTTATTGAAACTGGTCTTTGCCCTTCAAGGGGGAAAAGAGATATTCCGAAGGCAGAGCTAAATAGAGAAAGAAAGATAAACCAATACTAAACAAGTGCCAAGCAAATCTCCATAAATTGTATAATAGTGACCCCACTGATGAAAATGGCAAAGGCTAACCAGAAAGCCTAATTTACAACAGTCAGATTAATTTGTTAAGAAACACTCATTGTTCTTTGGAAAAGGAAGCAGGCATCAAAAATTGAAAGAGTTATCACTGAAAGAATTCTTTTTCTTCCAATTTTTTCTTCTTTTCAAGCTGGAAACCCAATAGTATTAAATATTTAGGGATGACATTTCTTCTAGACATTCAAGAGACCACATTTCATGAACACAATGAGAAAGAATAATTCTTAGAAATATAAATAGATGGTCATTTTTTTTGTCTCTGTTGGTGGTGGTAAAATTATTCAAGGCACAATAACTTTTTGCAGAATGTCTCTCTTCATATCCGGGCAGTCTTTCAAATGCTAAACGCACATCTAAACTCTCTCACAGAGCAGCAAGGGAAGCTTCCTCTGAAAAGCCCAGTCATCATTATGCCATCTTCTTGCTTCAGTGAGGCCCTGTGAAAGAGACCTCAGAGAACTCACAATAATATAATCCTTTTGCATTGGTTGTTTATGGTTTGAAAACTTCGGGCATAATCCAAACTCAGAGAGGTATTTGCTTCTATTTTTCGTTGAGGAACAGAGTCAAACACATTCCAGTAGCCCCATTAGAAATCATGTGCCTTTTGTCTCTTGATCTGCATGCTGTTGAAACTAATATGACAGGCATGGACTCTCGTAGGTATCCACTTATCCTTGAGCGTTCACTAAATTTCCACTATGTGGCAGCTCCAGTCTAGACATTTTTTCGGCAACATATAACATAAGGCATGACCTTGGCCCTCTTGTTGCTTAGAGTATAGCTCAAAATGCACAGAGTAAGTAAACGATAGGAAATAGCTCATCATTCTAATGTATACTGGGCACTAAAAGCAGTTAATGTTACAAACTTTCCAAATCAGGAGACCTAGATACAAAAAAGAGGTGGTGAGGGCAGGAAGGAGAGGAGATTTAAGCTGCAAGCTTAAAGTTAGAAGTGCTATCTCTCTCCTCTGTATTCTTTATGGCACGTAGCGAATGCACCTGCTTAATAATCTACACATTCAGATCTATATCTCCCTTCCCTTAATACAAACACACATATACCCCTAGGCTTATACTGAAGGTTTATATTGAATATCATATGTGTGTGTGTGTGTGTGTGTGTAAATGCAAAGTCAAATAAATTATAAAGTCCCTAGAGTTCTGCTGTGTTTCATTGATATTTCAGACCTTGTCAACCCCTGACCATTTGGACAACTCAACTCAGATAGGATTAGGTGATTTCACATACTGAACTCTAAACAAATATCTTCCACTACAACAAATAGTTATCATTGAGCTCCTACTTACGTGAGATATAACAAGACATAAAACATTTCCCCTTACTCAGAGACCTTACAGAGAAAACAGATCACTGAGATGCACTGTGGTAGAGGTATGAAGGCAGTGTTAGGAGAGCACAGAGCAGGTCACTAAGACCAGTGTAGTGAGAGGAATAGGTTGGACAGATAAGAGAGTAGAAAGGATAGGGGATCTCAGGGGGAAAGAACAGTATGAGCAAGCCACCATGCTTACAAGGTGAATAAGTAAACCAACAAACAAGTGATGCTTGAATGAATGAACAGAGCAGAACTTTGAAGAAGAAAGATAATCTGTAAGGGGAAAATAATATGAGAACAGGTACTACAGAGACAAATTTAACCAGAGTAGAAATCTCAGGTAGAGGAGCTTTGGGGGAGAAATGCAGACCACTTGATTGATAGGGTTCTGGCTCTCTGATTACAAGCCTGTTTCTAAAACAGTGCTGATTCCTCCTTCTTATTTTTGACCTATATTGTCACTGTAATATCAAGACTGGGGAGCCTGGAATTGAGAAAGCTTGACTCTCTCAAGGCCAGGTCTGTTAATCTACAGGGTGTTTAGAACTGCAGCTGAATGCTGAGAAAAAATATGGCAGTCCTCGACCACAGAAATGTCATCAGCATAGATATGTACACAAATAAATGCACACATCTGGGTACCACTCTCCACTCACACACACACACCAGTCCTTGGGCAGCTATGGACTGAAGGATTGTACCTCAGAGCACAGGATACTAATGCCAGAAGATTTAGAGAATTTGGCCTCCTTCCTAACATTTGATATGAGGTCAGGAGTGTGGAGATTTCAGATCTGATTGCAATCATCAGGGACATCCAAGTAGACTCTAAATCCCATCTAGCTGGGATGTCATTATAATCCATTAGAGCTCCAGGGAGAATGTGGATAGCAATTTGCCATGGAAACCACAATGCAGTTGATTGAGTAGCATTGCACAGTGGCCAGAGCAGAATATTTGGAGTCTGACTATCAGAGTTTGGATCCTCATTGAGCCTCTTATCAGCTATGATTTTGGCCATGTTGCCTAACCAATTTGAGCTACTCTTTACTCATCTAATGAAGGTCACCAATTGCCTCTTAAGTGATAAATTCAAAAGACTCTGTAAGCCCTCATCCCGTGGTTGCCCTCTAAATACTTCCTTTCCCCTCTCTGGCTTCCTTTAAATCACATTGTCCTTGTTGCCCAGTTTCCTCTTCTGCCACTCTGTTTCCTTCCCATGCTCCATTTTCTCCGCCAACTCTTTACATGTTTGTGTAATCTGGGGCTGTAACCATCTTATCTCTTCAGTCTCCCTTGGGAATCTCATTGTTTTTGATGGTTTTAACTATGACTTATGAGAAGGTGTTTCCAATACCTCTATCTCCAAGCTTAGCCCCCTTTAACTCTAGACTCATATATCTGTCTGCCTACAGAACACGAACATAATCATAACTGACATAGAGCAGAGTAGAGTTTATACTTAGTCCCACTCTTTGGTGTCATTGGAGCAGGTAAGCAATTAGGAGAAAAAGTTAGCTGAGTGATGCTGGGTTCACAAGTCACATTTGCTAAGTATAGCTGACTGAAAGGCAGAAAAAGGGAATCATGAAACAAAAAGACTGGAAGAGGGGATAATAAAAATCTGAGCATCAGTGAGGATAATAATGCAATAGATGGAAGCACTTCAAGTATGTTTAAATGCATGACAATCCATCATGATATTATTTTTAAAAACTCCCTGGCCATCTTTGAAAGATGCCCAGGAATCTGATGAAAACTTGTAAATAAAGGGAAAGAATGAGGTATTTCACCTGCCTTTCCCCAAAAGAATATACCTCAAGGTAAACAAGTACTTAACGAAGTAGACTTTTTCTTTCTAGGAAATATTCTAGTTATTGAATACAGAAAAAATGAAAGAATTAGAATATCACCATATCCCACATAACGTACTATAATGAAATAATGACCTCAGATGTTGATAATCAGCGGCTGCTAACATCACAAAAAGAAAGACAAGCAGACATGATCAGCCCCTTAATGAAAATAAACAATCCTACCTCTGAAGTGTTCTTGCTCAAAGATCAGAATCTGAATCTGATCAACCTTGTAAGTCTAACTCCAACTTAGAAAAAAATGAAAGGAACAGCGGAATGCAATCAACAGTATCTGTAGTAAATGTTACAGGAAAAATATTCTGGTTTCTTCAACAAATAAATTTCAAGGGGAAAAATACATGGGTGGAGAGGAAACTTAAAACAGATCTAAGAGATATATCAACCAAAGTCAATGTAAGTTCCCTATTTGGAACCTGATTGTGTAAACTAAAGATAGATAGGTAGACAGATGATAGACATTTGAGAAAATTTAACAATTACTGACTGGACATTTGCTAATGTTAAGAATTATTGTTTACATGTGTGATAATGGTATTTGTTATTTTTTAGATAGCTGTACTGATATATTTATAAACGAAATGATGTGATGCCTGAGAGTTGTTTTAAGAAAATCAGAGGTGAGGGAAAAGAGTGAGGTATAGAGGAAACAAAATTAGCTGTGCATGGTTGATTATTGAAGCTAGCAATGGGTATAGGGAGTTTCATTAAACTAGTCTCACTATTTTTACATATGTTTGCAATTTTCCATAATAAGAAATTTCAAAATATCTAGGATAGTTTGATTGAAGTGAGGTTCCGATGCATCCAGAGGCTTGTTACAAAATCACCATTAGAGTAGGAATCATTTCTAGAGAGTGAACATCCCTGACATCAAAGATGGCTGAGGTTAAGTTGTACCACAGGTACCGAGTATAATATGGAGCTCATGGTGCACTATGAAGCATTAAAGAGAAAGGAGAGAGATTGCCAAGGAGTAATTGAGAAGTCTCTCAGCCCTTTAAGCCAATTACACTATTAAACATTCTTATAGCATAAGAATCACCTTGGGTACTGATTACAAATACAAATTCTAGGATCCCATAAAGATCCAAAGGGGCAGGGGCTGGCAAGTTAGAGGTTTAACTAGCTCATCAGGTGCTCACCATCACAGTTTAGGAATCACAGTGGCTAATTGCAAGGTACAATGTGGTATTCAGTTGGGAATGCCTTGTAAGCAGTTGGAAGTTGGAGGCAGTTGGGCTAGAATTAGATAAACAAAGAGAGATATGGGTGAGGGGGTTATTTTCATAGATTTTAAAAAATATTTCAATATAAGAAATTTCCAAAATGGAGAAAGGACAGAACCTCCAGCAGTAAAAGGACACTATTGGCAATTTTGGGTGCCACTCACTCACTATTCTTGCCTCCCATATCCCAACTGATTGAGAATTGCACACACAGACAAAGAGGTCTAAAGCATCATTTTTTTTTTTTTGAGGAAGATTGGCCCTGAGCTAACATCCATGCCCATCTTCTTTTACTTTATATGTGGGACACCACCTCAGCATGGCTTGATAGTGGCGCATAGGTCTGTGCCCAGGTTCTGAACCGGTGAACCCTAGGCTACTGAAGCAGAGGGCATGAACTTAACTGCTATGCCACAGGGCCAGCCCTATAAAGTATCAGTTGTTTTCATGGCAATTAGTAGAAGAATGCAATTTGGACCTGATGCCAAAATGGCGATTCCTATCTTTTCTCTAGTAGGATTGAAGTTAATGCATCCCGGGCAAAGGAATCACCTGATATATGTGCCTGCTCATCTGGGCCTTCAAGTGGTTACCTAGCCCAATCTTTTTACTGCTGAGGAGGTATGCATTAAAGCACTGGCTCTTCTAATTGATCAAGCAGTTGGGCATCTAGAGAGAGAAACAGAGAGTGAGGCCTGTTTCTTGTTTTTCTGACATCATGGGTCTACTTGAGGATAGACTGGCCCAAAAAGAGGTCAGGTTCTCCTCCAAGAAAGAGTAAGAAATAGCTAGACGCCAGAAATGTCCCTCCTTAAAAGTCCATTTCCCCATAGGCCAAAGCAGGATTTAGAGATTAACACTATTTGCTACTGGCACTAACTGCACAAGCCTCTCTGTCCTTCTTTCACGTTTATTCAAAGTTTCTGTAAAATGACATAGAAAGCTCTTAGCATAATGGAGAACAGAAATGAGTCTTCCAGGTTTATTTCAGTTACTTTCTAAGACTAAAGAAAGATACTTGAAGTTAATAATCTTATTGAAAAAGATCATCAATTAAAAGTTTTGTTTTCCATTTTTTGTTAATTGAGATAATATATGTTATGTGCTCAAATATGGCCTAGTACATTGTAAGCCCCTGATAAACGTTCATTGTTGTTGAATCAAACTTGTTAAGAGATACAGCACCCGTGATAGAGTATTTTAGGGGAATGTATGCTTCATTAAACTTAAGAATTACAATAATTTTTATAATCTTAAAATGCTGAATCTTCCCAGTAGAATCCTGGAAAAATACCAACATAGGAAGGGGTCCTATATAATTTTCAACATATTTTGTTTTACTAGCAATCAGTAGAAAGTGCTAGGGTTTGGAATTCAATACAGAGTTTAAATCTGAGCCCTATCATTTACAATCTATGTTGCCTTAACCTGGTTACTTGACCTCTCTGAGATTCAAATTCTTCATCTGTAAAATAGGTATCACAGTTCCCTTGGCTATGAAAAAAAATAATACTACATCCTTCAAAGTGTTGTTGGAAGAATAAATTGAATCACATTAGTAAAGTGTTTCTCTTAAAATACAGTGCTCATATGCTGTTTTAGCCTTTTAAAGTGCTCTTAAATATATTGTCCTTTCATTTTAACTATTTTTTAAAATAGAATAACTAAAATAGGACAGATATTTTTATTTATCTTTTACAACTATGGAGACCAATATTCAGTGAGTCACTTACTGTATTAGTTTTCTATTACCATGTGAAGTTATCACCACAAACGTAACAGCTTAAAACAACTCACATTTGCTTTCTTGTAGTTTTATGAGTCATGTGTCTGGACAGAGTTTGACTGTATCCTCTGCTTAGAGTATCACATGGCTGCAATAATGACATCATCCAGGGTTGCAGCCTCATCTGAGGTTCAAATGGGGCAGAATCCACTTTCAAGTTCATTTAGGTATTGGAAGAATTTAGTTCCTTGTGGTTGTAGGATTGCAGGTTTCACTTTCCTACTGGCTGTTTGTTGGAAGCCCTTCTGAGCTTCTAGAGGCCATCTCCATGTATAGTTGCCCAACATGGCCACTTTCTCCCTCAAAGTCAGCAGGGCAGAGAAGGAAACCCCAGCAAGATGAGCACTACAGTGTTATGTAATGTAATTGTCTAATCTCATACACCTCATCACCTTGCTGAATTTTATTGATTAAAAGCAAGTCATGGGCCTGCCTACCCTCTAGAGGAAGAGATCACACAAGGGCGTGAACATCAGGAGGTAGAGATCATAAAGCCACCTTAAGAGTCTGTCCACCATACTTAATAAAAGGCATACTTTTAGGGGCAGAATCAGAATTATAACTTAGTATTCTAGTTCATATTTTATGCTCTTTCCATTTATGCATTCAGCCAATTTTCAAGAAATATTTAGGGACCGGTGTCAAAATGGTGGTGTAGGTAGACTCTGAACTCATCTTCTCCCATGGACACAACAAATTTACAACTATTCTTGGACCAATTACCCATGAGAGAGAACTGGAAACTGGTTTAAAAGAACCCCTACTACAAGGGAGATCGTTGAGTGAGGTGGAAGAGGCAGAAATTCCTTTCTGGAGAGAAAAAAAGCCACCTTCTACCTCCAGCACTTCACAGCCAGTTGGGAACAATCTTAAGGTATGCAGCCTTCCCTGGAGGAGTGAGGGATCCGAGCAGAGGAGCTTTACTACAATAAGCAGCTTTTGGACTCAGCACACCAAGAAAAGTGTCATAATGGCTTTGCTGACTATCAAGAACAATGGTGACTACCCCTAGAAAAGCAATCAGAAATAATGTGGGAATAAATCCTACTCTTAAAAGGCCCATGAATAAATTCACCCATTTCAGAAAGCAACCTAAAACCACCAGTAAGCAAGGTACACAGTCCTTTGGCAAAAAGAGACTAACTTGATAGTGTCTGGGTGCATCTCAGTGGGAAGTGAGACCTACTCAGGCTGGGAGCACCTCCCCAGGGACTGAGACATTGGTGGCAGCCATTATTGTGACCTAGTACAGGTGTGCTGACACAGATGCTGGTGCACACCACTGGAGTTCTTCTCCTGGCCAGGTAGTGCAGGGGTCTGCCTAATCTGCTAGAGCACTGATTTAATCCAGCTCAGCCAGGGCAGGCAGCCCACTCTAGGGACTGGCACCACCCAATAGCAAGCCCTTGGGCAAACTGTGGGCCAACATAGGTGAGGTGTCTGGGACCTCTGCAGCAGGGTGAGTAGGCATATCTGTGGGGAAGGGTGTGTGGAAGGGGCAGGCCTGTGTTGGTGGAGTGCGTGGGGCCTCTGCAGCAGAGTGACTGGGTCTGCTTCAGTGGGTCGAGGCATGCACATTGGGCAGGACTATATTGACAGGGTGTGTGGGCCTGTGGGCAATGGGGCTTGTCAGCTGCAGCAGACTTCTGCTTCTCATAGCTACATAGAGAATTGGCCCCACCTTACAAAGCCTGAAACAATTCAGTGCTCCCATGCCTGGGACCGCCCCCACTGAGCTACAATCCTGATAATGCTGACAACAGCCTTGCAGGCCTGAGGTCTACAGCTATTGTAAGCCCCTGAGCCTAGCAACTAGCCATGCTGGGGGTCTATTCACTTAACAGAAAAACTGCAAGAGGTATGTGCTATTATACATTGTAGCCAACTGTGGGGGGCTCCCCATGCCCAATAAAGTGACTGAAGGGACCATAGCAGCCACACACATCTGAGCATTATAACCAACTGGCCAGAGGGACAGCCTTGCCTTCTTGAGCACCTGCAGTAAAAGTAACCCTCCCACAACAGAAGGACACACATAGCTCACACAGTGAACACTCCAGGAACATTTGGAACTGATGATGAGAGGGAAGCACACTGTTAAGCCTCATAAGACATCTGTTACACAAGGCCACTTCTCCAAGATCAGGAAACATAGCTGATCTACATAATACATAGACACAAGAACAGAGAAAGAGTCAAAATGAGGAGACAAAGGAATACATTCCAAATAAGGGAACAGGCTAAATTCTCAGAAAAAGAAGTAAATGAAACAGAGATAAACAATCTACCTGACAAAGAGTACAAACTAATAGTCACAGGATGCTCACTGATCTTAGGAGAAGAACGGATGAACTCAGTGAGAACTTCAACAAAGAACTGGAAAATATAAAAAGAATCAATCAGGTTGGCCCCATGGCCAAGTGGCTAAGTTCACGCACTCCACTTTGGCAGCCCAGGTTCACTGGTTTGGATCCTGGGCATGGACCTACACACTGCTCATCAAGCCATGTTGTGGTGGCATCCACATAGAAGAACTAGAATGACTTACAACTAAGATATACAAGTATGTACTGGGGCTTTGGGGAAAAAAGAGAGGAAGATTGGCAACAAATGTTAGCTCAGGGCCAATCTTTCCTCACCAAAAAAGAAAATAAAAGAAAAGCATAAACAGGAAGAGCCAATCAGAAATAAAGAATACAATAGTGGAAATGAAAAATTCACCAGAGGGACTCAATAGCACAGTAGATGATACAGAAGAATGGATCAGCAAGCTTGAGGAAAGATTAGGGGAGATCACCCAAGCTGAACAGATAAAAGAAAAAAGAATTAAAAGGAACAAGGCCAGTCTAAGGGACCTCTGGGACAACATCAAGCACACTAACACTTATATTATAGGTGTCCCAGAAAGAAAAGAGAGAGACAAAGAGGCAGAGAATCTATGTGAAGAAATAATAGCTGAAAAGTTTCCCAACCTAAGGAAGGAAACAGACATGCAGGTACAGGAAGCACAGAGAACACCAAACAAGATAAACCCAAAGAAGCCCAAACCAAGACACATTATAGTCAAGAATTAAAGATAAGGAGAGAATCCTAATAGCTTCGAGAGAAAGGCAACAAGTTAGATACAAAGCAAATCCTATAAGGCTATCAGCTGACTTCTCAGTAAAAGCCTTACAGGCTAGAAGGGAGTGGCACAATATATTTAAAGTGCTCAAATAAAAAACTTACAACCAAGAATACTCTATCTGGCAAGGTTATCATTCAGAATGGAAGGAGAGATAAAGAGTTCCCCAGACAAGCAAAACTTAAAGGAGTTTTTCACCAAGAAACCAGCCTTACGAGAAATGCTAAATGGACTCATTTAAGTGGAAAAGAAAAGACCACAAAAAGGAATAAGAAAATTATCAAAAACAAACAAATAACAAAAAGGAAAAACAATAAAATCACTGGTAAATGCAAATGTACAGTAAAGGTAGCAGATCAACCACCTATGAAGCTAACATGAAGGTTAAAAGACAAAAGTGCTAAAATTATCTATTTCCATGATAAGAAGGTAATGGATACACACACAGAAAAAAAGGAAGTTAAATACCATATCAAAAAGGTAAAATATGGGAGGAGAAGAGTAAAAGAGTAGAGTTTTTAGCAAGAGGTCAAACTTAAGAGACCATCAACTTAATATAGATTGCTCTATACGTAGGTTATTATATATAAACCACATAGTAATAATAAACCAGAAACCTATAATAAATACACAAAAAATTAAGAGCAAGGAACCCAGACATAATGCTAAAGGAAGCCATAAAACCACAAGGGAAGAGAGCAAGAGAAGAAGAAAGGAACAGAGAAGAACTCCTAAAACACTCAGAAAAAAAGTAACAAAATGGCAATAAGTACATTCTTATCAACAGCTAAATTAAATGTCAATGGACTAAATGCTCCAATCAAAAGGCATAGGGTGGCTGATTGGATAAAAAATAAAGACCTATATATATGCTGCATACAAGAAACCTAAAGACACTCACAAACTTAGAGAGAAGGGATAAAAAAGATTCTCCACACAAATGGCAATGAAAAGAAAGCTGAGGTAGCTATACTTATATCAGTCAAAATAGACTTTAAAACAAAAACTGTAATAAGAGACAAAGAAGGGCACTACATAATGATAAAAGGAACAATCCGACAAGAAGATATGACACTTGTAAATATCTATGCACCAAACATAGGAGCACCTAAATATATAAAGCAATTATTAACAGACAGAAAGGAGAAATAGACAGCAACACAATAATAGCAGGGGCATCTAACAGTCCAGTAACACCAATGGATAGATCATTCAAACAGAAGATCAATGGAAACACTGGCCTTAAATGACACATTAAACCAGGTGGAAGTAGTAGATACGTACAGAACATCTCATCCAAAAACTGCAGAATACACAACTTTTTGAATACACAACTTTTTGAATACACATGGAACGTTCTCTAGGATAGGTCACATATTAGACCGCAAAACAAGTCTCAATAATTTATAAAGATTGAAATAATACCAAGCATCTTTTGTGACCACAGCAGTACGAATCTAGAAAACAACTACAGGAAGAAAATTGGAAAATCCACAAATACGTGGAGATTAAATAAAATGCTACTGAACGACAATTGGGTCAATGAAGAAATCAAACAAGAAATCAAAAAACACCTGGAAACAAATGAAAATGAAAATATGGCATGCAAAAATTTATGGGATACTGCAAAAACGATTCTAAGAGGGAACTTTATAGCAATACTGGCCTACCTCAACAAACAAGAAAAATCTCAAATAAACAATCTAACAGCGTGCCTAAAGGACCTGGAAAAAGAAAAACAAACAAAGCCCTAAATCAGTAGAAGGAAGGAAATAATAAAAATCAGAGCAGAAATAAATGCAATAGAGACGAAAAGAACAGAAGAAAAAATCAACGAAACAAAGAGCTGGTTCTTTGATGAGATAAACAAAATCTACAAACCTTTCACTACACTCACCAAGAAAAAGAGAGAAGTCTCAAATAAAAGCAGACACAAAAGAGGAGAAATTACAATGGACACTTCAGAAATACAGAAGATTATAAGAGAATATTACAAAAAGCTATACATCAACAATTTGGATAATCTAGAAGAAATGGATAAATTCTTAGAATCATACAACCTTCCAAAACTGAATAAAGAGGAAATAGAGAATTTTAATAGACCAATCACCAGCAAGGAGATTGAAACAGTATTCAAAAGTCTCCCAAAAAATAAAAGTCCAGGACCATATAACTTCCCTGATGAACTCTACCAAACTTACAAAGAAAAATTAATACCCATCCTTCTCAAACTCTTTCAAAAAATTGAAGAGGAGGATAAGCTTCCTAATTCATTCTATGAAGCCAATATTACCCTGACACCAAAACCGGACACAAAAAAAGAAAATTACACATCAATATCACTGATGAACATCGATGCAAATATCCTAGGTAAAACACTAGCAAATCGAATACAGCAATACATTAAAAAGATCATACACCATGATCAAGTGGGATTCATTCCATGGATGCAGGGATGGTTCAACATTCACAAATCAACCAACGTGATACACCACATTAACAAAATATAAAATAAAAATCACATGATCATTTCAATAGGTGCAGAGAAAGCATTTGACAAGATACAGCATTGATTTATGATAAAAACTCTGAATAAAATGGGCATAGAAGGAAAGTACCTCAACATGATAAAGGCCATATATGACAAACCCACAGCAAATATCATTCTCAATGGAGAAAAACTGAAACCTATCCATCTAACAACAGGAACTAGAGAAGGAAGCCCACTTTCACCACTCTTATTTAACATAGTATTGGAAGTCCTAGCCAGAGCAATCAGGCAAGTAAAAGAAATACAAGGAATACAAATTGGGAAGGCAGAAACTGTGACTATTTGTAGATGACATGATTTTATATATAGAAAACCCCAAAGAATCCACCAAAAACTTTTAGAAATCATAAATGAATATGATAAAGTTGCAGGATGCAAAATCAACATACAAAAATCAGTTACATTTCTATACACTAACAATGAAGTAGCAGATAGAGAAATTAAGAATACAACCCCATTTACAATTGCAACAAAAAGAATAAAATACCTAGGAATAAATTTAACCAAAGAGGTAAAAGACCTGTACACTGAATACTAAAAAGCGTTGTTGAAAGAATTTGAAGACACAAAGAAATGGAAAGATATTCCGTGCTCTTGGATTAGAAAAATTAACATAGGTAAAATGTCCGTACTTCCTAAAGCAATCTACAGATTCACTGCAATCCCTATCAAAGTTCCAATGACATTTTTCACAGAAACAGAACAAATAATCCTAAAATTTATATGGAACAACAAAAGATCCTGAATAGTCAAAGGACTCCTGAGAACAAAGAACATACCTGAAGGTATCACACTCCCTGATTACAAAATACAATACAAAATACACTAGTAACCAAAACAGCATGGTACTGGCACAAAAACAGACACACAGATCAATGGAACAGAATCGAGACCTACAAATAAACCCACACATCTGTGGACAGCTAATTTTCAACAAGGAAGCCAAGAACGTAGAATGGAGAAAGGAAAGTCTCTTCAATAAATGGTCTTGGGAAAACTGGACAGCCACATGCAAAAGAATGAAAGTAGACCATTGTCTTACACCACACACAAAAATTAACTCAAAATGGATTAAATATTTGAATGTAAGACTTGAAGCCATGAAACTTCTAGAGGAAAACATAAGCAGTACGCTTTTTGACATCAGTCTTAGCAGCATATTTTCCAGTACCATGTCTGACCAGGCAAGGGAAACAAAAGAAAAAACAAACAAATGGGACTGCATCAACCTAAAAAGCTTCTGCACAACAAAGGAAACCTTCAGCAAAACAAAAAGATAACCTAACAATTGGGAGAATATATTTGAAAACCATATATCCGATAAAGCATTAACATCCAAAATATATAAAGAAATCATATATCTCAACAACAAAAAACTAACAACCCAATTAAAAAGTGGGCAAAAGATCTGAACAGACATTCCTCCAAAGAAGATACACAGATGGCCAACAGGCACACGAAACGATGTTAAACATCACTAATTATTAGGGAAATGCAAATCAAAACTACAATGAGATATCACCTTCTGCCCATCAGAAGGGCTATAATTAACAAGACAAGAAATATCAATTGTTGGAGAGGACGTGAAGAAAAAGGAACTCCAATACACTGCTGGTGGGCATGCAAGCTGGTGCAGCCACTATAGGAAACAGTATGGAGATTTCTCAAAAAACTAAGAATAGAATTACCATACGACCCAGCTATCCCACTACTGGCTATTTATTCAAAGAACAGGAAAACATGAATGTGTAATAATATATGTACCCCTATGTTCATTGCAGCATTATTCACAATAGCCAAGACTTGGAAGCAACCAGGTGCCCATCAAGGCACTAATGGATAAAGAAGACGTGGTACATATACACAATGGAATACTAGTCAGCCATAAAAAGGATGAAATCTTGCCATTTGTGACAACATGGATGGGACTTGAGGGTAACATGCTAAGTGGAATAAGTCAGAGGAAGAAAGTCAAATACCATATGATCTCAGTCATAAATAGAAGGTAAAAACAACAACAAATGCATAGAGACAGAGATTGGATTATAGTTACCAGAGGGGATGGGGGGGGGAGGAAGGCAAAAGGAGTGATTAGGCACATGTGTATGGTGATGGATTGTAATTAGCCTTTGGGTGGTGAATATGATGTCTCTACATAGAAATCGAAATATAATTACGTACATCTGAATTTTTAAAAATATAGATTTAATGAGTATCTACTATATACAAGGCACTACTCAATGTAAAAACAATGTCTGCAATAATGAATATGACATGAAAAATCATCCTCAAAAACAGGGAATATATAGAAGGTGCCAAAATAATTATTTCACAACGATAAGAATGTTAGGAGAAGAGGCAAAATGAGTTAAGATTGACATAATTAGGAAGGCAAAAACTACAAAAGAAGTTACAGTGAATGGAGAAAAATATTGGGTTCATAAAAATGGAGTAGGTGCTGGGAAAATATAAATTTTAACTAAAAAATTGAAAAATTCTGACTTTGTTTTATAAGCAATTCATAATAGACCTTTTTTTTTTTTTTTTTGCTTTTCAATGTTTGTTTTGAAGTAAAGTAATATGTTCAATGCGAAGCTTTGGTTATTCTGAAAATAATGCTGCTGAAAATAGACTGGAAGCATGTCACAGTTAACTTGGCCACAATTGTCATTTCCTGTTCAAAAACATTTTCTAAATATGAAAATAGAATTTGGTAAATGTTGTTTGTTTTAGTACTCTGCGGTGTGCTCCATCAAAACCTCTTGATGATCACTGGCAAATGACACAACAGTCATTTCCCCTTACACGTCTAAGAGCAAGAACGTCTTAAGCTGTTATAATGTTAAGCCTTATCAGTGAAGGTATAGAATTGAAAATCTTTAAGCTGGGAAAAGAAAAATGATTTAAGGGTTTGGATAAATTTCACAGGCCCGTAAAATGGTATTAAATCAGTCCTGAAAAGATTTGAAGAGGACACAACACCCTGTAAGTGTGTTACACTTTGGTATCATTAACGAATGATTGAAGAACACAGAAGAGGGAAATGTGAGATGGAATATCAGAATCACGTAAGACGCTGAAAGTCTTAAGAGACATCTGGACCACGATAGTTGACAGCTCAGCTGTTGTTCCTTATCACACAGATACTGATCACTGTGGGAAAGCTTGCTCTCAAAGCAGAACTCCTAAAGCCAGGGAATGAGGGAGGAACTCAGAGACAATATTTTGTTTTTATGTCTCGTATCAACTCAACAATGCTGTGGCCTTGCATAATTGTGACCACGGGGGACATCAGGCTGGAAGTCTTAGGAAAACTAGACTATCAGTGAGGGAGAAGGCAAGGACAATATTCAACAAAATGAATTAAGCGATTACTGCCTTAACCTCTATGTTCAATATCCTTATGTGGTCTCCTGGCTGTCTTGGGTCTCCATCTATGGTTCTACTGTCATCCAAAATAGTTGTTTTTAACCCCTATGTTAATGTAATATGTTTTTCAGTCAGGAAACAGGGAAACATTTCAGCCAAAAACAAAGACTAGTTTATTTTAACTCCTTTCTTTCCATACCTGCTGAAGACAACAGAGGTGCAAATGGGCACAACAGACAAGGGCTGATTTGTCTTGATGATCCTGTACCATTGCCTGTTCTGTTCTAAGTACTGTCCATGTCTTATTAACTTAACCTCACAAGAAGCCTGTGAATCCATTTTCAGAGAAGGAAATTGAGATCTAGAGAAGCTAAGCGACTTCTTCAAGCTCATGGAGCAAGTAAGGATGGAAGCAGAATTGAAACCTAACCACCGAGCCCAGGAACCCACACTCTTCTCTACCACACTCCAAGGACAGCTGTGGATGTCACCAAAACTCCCTTGCTGGCAGTCGGAGAACAAGGTGCTGCATGCTCAGGTTCCCAATAAATAAAAGGCCAGAATTTTGTTTGAGCAATTGCATTTCAGGTCCAGAGACTCTAAATTTGATCTATTAAAATATTTGAGCTACCCAGTTCAGAGACTACAGCAGTCTGTGTTACCTCAGAGTACAAACCTCTGCACTTCTGCTGTTAGCTGATTCTCAGAGCCACGTGCCTGGAAAGCAAAAAATGCGAAATATGGGAAAAGGATGTTATGACCCATCCCTGCTGACATTTGAGGTATTTCAGTTAAAAGCAGTGATATATTCTCATTTAAAAGGCAGGGAACTGATATTGTTACCTTTATTTTTACAATGCCATAAAAGGAAAGCAAACCAGCATGTTACACAGTAGAGGAGGATTATCAAATGTTAACTAGCCCAAAAATTAATGGAAACAGGTGCCTCACAAGATAGTCCCTCCCAGGAGAACTCCTCATGTAACCTGATCTTTTTCTTCTAATACAGACTTACATAGTAACTGACTGGTCTAGGGCTCACTTCCCATAGATTCCCATTCAGTACCTGGAGCTAATATGACACTTTAACCAACGTGTTAATGACTGTGGAGTACGTAAAATGTTGCTCCTCTGAGTACACATCTTTTTTACAAGAGCTGATGCTTGCTTGTGGCACCAGATTCTCAGTCTGGGATGGCTAGATAACATGAAGGGAAGTCAAAGCCAGGCTAGATACGAGTCAAGACAAGTCTTTACAAGTCAACGCAGTTGCAGCCAGATAAGGGTGTAGTCAAGAGAAGAGAATGCATTGAGAGTTACTGGTTGGAAGAGACAATAGGTGCTGGGGTCACTCTAGTTTAGAAAAGCAAATCTCAGGCTATAGCAATGCTGTAGACCAACACTTCTCAAAATTTAGTGTGCATAAGAATCACCAGGAGATTTTGTTAAGAGGCAGATTTTGCATCAGTAGGCTCGGAGTAGGGCCTGGGATTCTGCATTTCTAATAATTTCCCAGGGACACGCAATCTGCTGGTCTGTAGATCATGTTTTGAGAAGCAAAGCTGCTGATCAAGCAGAAACATAGGCCTTTCATGGCACTGGGTAGGAGAAAATGGGAGGCATGCCCAGCCCCTAACAATAACTAGAAGGGCAAATGCTCAGCCATCTTTTGAAGGGAGCACAATCATAAGGCTTTCTCCTCAAAGCCAAAGTGTATATTCAGCTGATTGTATACATCCAATCACTGCTTGTTAGAGCGCTTTTATTCTGGACCTAGTTCTTGTGTGGCAGAGAGCCAGTCTTCTGCCCTCTATGTATGGGAAGCATTGTGGAGAATGGTAAGAGCAGGGGCTCCAGAGTCACATGAATTGCGTTCAAGTGCAGTTTCCATTACCTACTTGCCATTTTGCCTTGGCCACAGTTTTCTTTTCTATGAATCATTCTTTCCTTAGTTTTAAAGCTGGAAAAACAATACCTTTTCTGTTATATTAATCAAGAAAAGCTAACCATTTTAAGAAAAAGTCTCCAAAATTTAATGGCTTCATATAATAAAACTATATTTCTTGTTTACACAACAATTCAGTAATGGTGTTTGACAGGTGGATTTTGACACAGTAATTTAGGAATTCAGGATCCTTCCACCTTGCAGCTCCATTATTCTCTACATCTTCTGAATTCTCCCATTTCAGCCAGGGGATAGGGAAAGCATACAGAGAAGCCTGCGGGAGGATTTTCATTAGCCTGGTTGAGAAGTGGCATATTATCAATTCTACACATATTCTATTGACTAGAACTTAGTCACTTGGCCCCATTTCAATTCTGGGGAGACTGAAAAATGTAATCTATCTTTATGGCCAGGACAAAGAGGAGATAAGTTTGGTGAATGCCTATCCTATGCTTTCTCAATCAGAGAATTAAGTCTTAATGCCCTATGACACCCATGACATGCAGTGAATTAACTTCTCACTTATGCATGTAATAATCGAGGCCTCTATGTACTATCCTGAGAAAAATTGAGAAAACCAGCACTTGAATAGTTTTCTGTAGTACTTGGCCAATCTTTGCTGTGCCTGCATACTTCAGAAGATGGCTAGAAGATCAAATGGGGCGATATATATAAATACTCTTAAGCTCCATAGGACTATATGAATAAAAGCTGCTACAGAAGAGAGAAAGAAATGAAGCAGGCTGGGGTTGGGGGCAGCAGAAGGAGCAGCGGTAGGAGAGGTAGTAGGCACTGTGCAAGGTGGTTTCCTTTTTCTGCATTTCTTTTTCAATACTTCAAACTTCCTGGTCTACCTGACGATTTCTTAATCCTTCTAGAAGACGCCCTCTGAAGTCACTTTCTCCATAAAGCTTTATTGAACTCTTCCTTCAAGCCCAATGTGTCACTAATTTCTCTATAAACTCCAAGCAACATAATGCATTCCTCAATTGGCATATTTCATCTCTGCAGTTATTTATTCATATACTTACCTCCCACTAAGAACAGAAGTCACTTTGTATTCCTCACCCTTTGCTTGACACATAGTATAAGGCATTTTATTCACATGTTCTGAAAAGCTTTGGGTTTTTTGTCAAGGCAGAGAGTCCTGTTGTCTCTTTGGACTAACTAGAGACTCTATATGCAAGCTTAGGTCCTCTGAGCTTCCAGGGCAGGGTCCTCAGGAGCTATCTCATATTTCTCATGCTGATACAGTTCATCCATTGGTGCCATCCATAAACTGGTCCTTAAACACATCCTTAAACTAGACCAGGGGAAAAGTAATCCATGGGAATTTGGTCCCTATGATTGGCAAGCATAGTGATGATGATTTCAGAAACAGGGGTATGCTGGTGTAAATGATCCCTGGGGGTTAAGAAGGTTTTCTCACTGCTCCCCAGATTACTCTTCACAGACATCTACATACAGTACTAAATTTGGGTACATGGTGGCTTGGATATGATGGAGGAGTACACTCTTCCATCACTCCTTGTCTGAGGAAAAAACTTTGTTTCCCAGAATGGCTGGGAGCTATGGTTTGTATCTCTAGAAGAGCTCTGTTGAAAAGATGAAGGTAGAGTGAAAGAGATGAGAAATCTGTCTTGCAAACCACCTTTCTCAATTTAGTTGCACTGGAAAATCAAATAAATGTGTGTTTTATCTGCTTAATCTCATGAATTCTATGCAAGCCTAGCCCAGTGACTGACTGTGACAAGCCATCAGAAATATCTTCTTAATTTTATATTTCCCCATTTCACAATTTCTTGATAGATGATTGTATCTGACAGCTTTTAATCCATGTAAGAGTGATCATTGGTGATGAGGGCTTTGGAAGAATTGTAGGTATATTGTCCTCCTCCTTGTGCATCCCTTTACCTGCTTTTTAATCAACCGATATGCCACACACTGACAGAGTCTTTCATTACATGCTCTATTCAGGGCTTCAGTATTTTTTACTGCTAGTACATGATAAACAGCAAAGATGCACCCCCTACTACAAAAACAGATTTATTAATAAATAGCTGACACTTTGTACTTTTGCAGAATACCAAAGCAATTAGTGACAACAGCAGAATGATTTTCAATACCTACAGAGCAAAATATCATATTGATTCAAGCTCAAACCTCTCTCTAAATAAGAGCCAAGGAATTTTCTACTGTATTTGGTCAATTCTTTTAAATAACGGGTGGTAAAAAAGAAAATACATCAGTAAAACTGCTTTAAATGTCCTTCCCCTTGGTTCAACTAGATATATTAGCCAATTTGTCAATATAGAATAACTGGTAGACTAATGGCACCAAAAATTATTTTAGTTTCTTTTTTATCTTATACATATATAAAAGCATATACACGTATTTTATTGACATATATATAGGCATACAGTTATATATATATCACCAATAAAGCTCATCATCTCTGGATTTCATGTAGAATTGAGATGTTCATTTGATTTAAAAGCAAAAGATTCATTGTGCTAGAAAATAGAACATTTAGATCATGAAATCTAAGAATCACAAAGTCATAGGACTATGAGCCAGAGGAAATTCAAAGAGATGGACTGGTCCAGCTTCTTCCCTGGGAAATATGATGTTATTCCTACTCCCAACCTCTCCTAAATCATGCAATATTACAGACGACTCTTTGAATCCAGGGAAAAGAACCTCATTATCCAGCAAATGAGAGTTTGTGATGGATCAAGAATTCCACACTCCCCAGTTCTCAGTGCTTTCCCCAAGAAGAGTTTGCCTACCAAAATCTGAGCACTGTTCTAGGTGCTGGGGAGGCAGCAGAGAACAAACACAGACAACAGTCCTGTGTTCGTGGACCTTTTGTTATTCTCAAAAGAGACTGTCCATAAATAAGTGAGTAAATAAGCCGTATTTTAGGAAGTGATCAATGCTACAAAGAAAAGCAAAGTAAGTAGAATAGGGTGTACAGAGGGGCAGGGAAATCGACTGCCATGTTTTGAATATGATGGTCAAGAAAAACCTCACTGATAAAGTGATGAATGAGTAGGGACCCGAAGGAAGGGAAGAAGGGAGTCACATGGCTCTCTCTCTCGAGAGGACTCTGGACAGTGACCCCTGGGTGGAAACACACTTAAGATGCTCACTCGTGTGCCTGCTGCACACTTAGTTTTCCTCGGATTTATCTGACCATATTCTATCCCTTTCAACTTCTTCGTTGAAACTGTCTTTTCTTGCTTCTGTCAGAGACTAAGATAGCTCCACAAATCATCACCTGCTTCCGCCATGGCTTCCAAATCTTGGAGCTGTGCCATTTTTGAGTCACTGCCTCCGCTTCTATTTCAGCCTCTCAGTATAATTGTCAACCTCCCCCTCTTCTGTGCCCGGTTCATCTCGGGACACCTCACAGTTCCTCAGCTCAGGGGAGGCATACATATTCTCTCCTGTCACATTCAACATTTGAGGCTTATTTGACCCAATTTCTTTATCTTGAATTTTAGTTTCACCTTATGCCTAGTCAACCTTTGAGAGGAGATGAGGTGAAAGGGCTGTAGAGAGACAGGTTACAAAGTGGGTCTGTACTTTAAGTAGAATCGCAAATTAAATATGCCTTTTTATTTGCCCATTACTGGGTATCCTCTCTGTGCTAGGCTTCATGCTAGATGTTGGGGATACTGAGATGACCCATCCTTAAAGTGTTTGCAAGAGACAGTTCTTTGCCGTAAGCAATCACCCTGTGTCTAAGGGCAGCACTGTAGGGGTTGCCCACCACCCAGCTCCAATCCAGTCCTCTCCACATGTGAGTCTTTTGGGGGGTATTGTCATGCGTATGTGTGTGCATTTCAATGTAACCAACACTGTGCTATGGGCTATATGGCGGAATAAAAAGTAAAATACATGATTTCTCTTAAGGATTTGGCTGTTTAGTTGGTATGACAAGATATAAATATATACCTGGAAAGTTATATAGCAATGCCCCTTGAAAATCATAGTTCAAAACCACAGTAAGAATATTAGAACAAAAATTACTTATTCTTGTCCCCAAGCCACTTCCCAACGTTAAACTCATCTACTCAAAGGTAAATCAATAACCGCAAAGGAATCAGCAACATTACTGCTGACATGGATTCAGCAGTCCCATCAGTGATTTTCTTTATTTTTTTTTATAAATAGCAAAAGCAAATTTTCTATGAATTCCATTTTTGGAAGCATCAAGGTGCATCCTTCTTTATAAATCCAGGATCCGATTGTATGTCCTCAGGTATGGGAACCCATTAGCCAATTTTCATTTCCACTAATGATCTGAGCAGTTCAGCCATATTCCTGTCTTTTCTTTTTGAATTCCACATGCTTGCTATCTGATAAAAGTCATGGAAAATGTCTGCTGTAGGACGTTTTGCTATTTTTTACATTTTTCTGAACATACTTTGCTTCTGACCAGCTTTCCTATCTGAGAATCTTGCTCTGCCTTTTACATTACTCCTATATCGGGAACACTGTCACTGTCCATCTTATTTCTGTCTCTTTCCTTCCACTCCTCTGTTCACTCCTGTTAGTATTCCATGCATGTAAACTGCTCCACCAAGTTTCAGTTCTGTTAAGTTTGAAGTAAATATGTAGAATAATATATTCAGATATTAGCTTTTCTGGTTGAAAAGCTCTAATGAAAAAGGAATACCTGTGCCAAAGCAGCAATATTAAAGTTAGAAATGGAGGAGCAGCTCTGCCTATATGGCGGGTCCAATTTTGCTCAAAAAGATAGGATTCCAATAGGTACAGTTTTCAGGAGTCATCATTTATTTGCAGGCTAACTAGCAAATGTATTATTTATTTATCCTCATGTCAAATTATTCTCTCTGATGTGATTTTGAACATCCTGGGCAACATTAAGTCTGAATTCTTATCTGCTATAACCCAGGATGCTGTGTGCATAGCCATTATTAGCTTGTCCCTTGAGCAGTAGGTAGGATGTAGGATCTTCAGGGGACTATATCTTCGTAATGATCATCCTATGCAAATCCTAGTGAATCGCCAGGAGTTGCTCAATCTCCTGGCTAATGACCAGATGACCACAGTTGGCCAATCTCCTGGCCATCAACCAGATGACCAGGCAGATCCTGGAGCAGATAATGACATTTCCTTCAGAATGCAGAAAAATCCTGATTCCTCTTGCTCACGATGTTACATTAACAGACATTGCAGACCACAGGAGAAGCCAATATTGGCTCTGGACCTCTGCTTACGGGAAACGGTAATTCACTGAATGTTTTGGTGCCTGACAATCACCTAGCATAAATTAAATGGGGAAGTTAGCACCTTTATTTTTGCCTTTTGTGACTTTTTAAAAAGTCAGATTTCCCTGTTTTTCCTTCGCAAGATAAATTTCAAAGTTTCAGCAAAGTCCAGCATGGGTTTGGTGCTCATATTCTGGCCGTACAACCATGTCCTTGTATTGCCCAAGCGTGGGTGTGAGGCACATTTGCACGTTATGAAGCATGCTGTCGCTGTTTCAACTGTTCCTGCTCTCATCGCTAAGAGCATGTTTTCTTCAGCACATGCCCCTGGACTTTTGAGGAATATAGGACAGCTACCAAGCCTGAAGGGCAGTCATTCTGCAGGGGCATTGTCTGTCCTCTCTACTTTCCATAGTTTTCTCTCTTACCCACTTTAATCTTGTGGGCTAGGAAGGCAGATGGTTAACCAAATGGTGAATTTTGAAGACTCAAAGGAGGAAGTAGGGGTGGAGGTATCTTCTTTACCTGTCTGTAAACATCTTCTATTAATTAGCTTGATAAATATTAACTGAGTATGTATTCTTTGCCATGCCTTGTGCAAAGCTCTATAGGTATCTTCAAAAAGCTTGCAATCTGTTATAGAAATATCCATGTGAATATGCTGTGTAAGCTCATCCACACCTACTGCCATTACAGGGATTTACCCTATCTTCGAGATCTCACTTTACATCCACTTCATCATAATTACTACTCTCTTTTATGTCCTCTCCTATCTTCTAAAGCATGGTGCTTCAAATGTGATATAGTCTGCCTACAGATGGCTGACAAATGTAACATAAAATCTGTTTATTTAGACTCTATTATTCATCCAGGAAGCATGTACTAAGGACTTAGTAGGTTTTGAGGGAAATAAGAAAGAGCTCAAGTACTATCCCTTCACTGCAGGTGTTTGTAACCTGGTTGAAGGGACAGAAGGGATACACCTGAAACCTGGGGCAAATATGTGCAACACAGTGTAATAATAGAGGTAAGTCCCACAGGAGGCCAGACAAGATGGAATAAGTGTGTGTTGGACAGGTGGACAAGGCTGCATGCCAAATTTGGACACCAGAGAGTTTCTTGAAGAGATTTGCACAGCAGAAGAAAGGCTTCCAACTTCATTAGATCCTAGAGTGGTAGTATGTACTGTTGCTGTTTAATGAGATATACACGGATGGTATTCCGCCATGATTTCTCACACCCACCTCGAAATATGTCATATACAACATGATACAAATATTCAGGATATTTAAGATGATAATTTTATCTTCTAAGTTGTAGCTCTTTCTCTCAGAATTTTTCAAGATATTGTAGTCAGGCTAGCAGGTGAGACCACTGAGCATACTTGATTTGGGCACATTTTGAGATCTCTAAGGAAGAAACTTGCATTAGTTTAAGACGTCTTAGCTTAGAATCTATGTGTTATCCAAGGCTGTGGTGGGCACTACTGGACATACCAGAGAGGAAGACACAGGCCTGGCAGTACTAGGAAGAGCACCAAACTAGGGGTCCTTGAGGGTGAATTCAGTTGCATCCTCCAGTTACTAGAGTTATCACTTTGAACAAATAATTTAAGCCATCTCTACCTCAGTTTTCTCATCTATAAAATAGGAATTATTATATTGGCCTTGCTTTCATGATACCTGTAAACATAATATATATCACAGATACAAAAAGCTCTTGTAATTATTGAAGTACTCTCAAAAATGCTTCAGATTTCAATATCTACTTCCAAGCGAGTTAAAAAAATCTTTTACTATCATTATGGATGAATTATTCATTTGGAAAAAACACACACACATATATACACATACTGTATATATATTCAGTTTTTTATGTATTCATATATATATTCACACCTCTTTCTTATGTATATATACATGTGTGTGTATATATATATACATATATATATGTATATACATGAATGAAACAACTGGGAATCAATTCTAAGTTTAAATTTAATAAATATGCCAAGGCAATAACAGTTTCTGGAATTGCTAACAGATCTGAAAGTACAAGAATGGAATGTGTGGGGGTAACGATGTCCAGAATCCTTGCTGGCAGATACACAGATCCATGTGGGCCTTGAATGAAGTGAAAAGTGATGGCTCATTCCACCAAGCTGGCAATATATCTTACTTGAACCTTGAGTCACTGACCTGTGGTTATGTGTGCCCAACACAGCATCCCGATGCCCTTTGAAAAGATCTATTTTTCCACCTCCCTTTGGATAGAGAAGTCAGCAGCCATCTAAGAAGCATGTGTTTTACGTGTTCAAGATGACTATATTCTTAGATAAACAGAGGGAATAAAAGGCTTACTACAGAGTGATTTTATAAGGGCAGAGTCACCTCGATTACAGACTTAACTATCTGAGGTGAATTCATTATAACTCTATTCACTTGGAAACAAAATGTCATTTCTTGTGACCCAATAAACCAAGTGTAATTACTGAAAGTACGTAAATGACAGAACTGAAAATTTTCTCTTCCTGATCATGCTCATAACCAAGAAGCAAATTCACATATCTAAATAACTGATAACTGGGGAGAAACACCCAATAGAGACCAAACACTTTGGACAGAAAGTCGACATTAAAGATCACGTAAAATAGTTAAGTCTTCTGAGAGATCTTGGGCTTTTTGACAACTGTAAGATTCTAATGTGAGTTTCTCTATCCCTTAGGAAATATTTAACTCACATTGAAATTTATTTGAAGAGACAGAAACCTGGGGACTATGACTGAAAATGCCTGGCATTGCCCTTTGCCCTCTAAAGCAAGAGATTTGACCCTTTTAAACATTACCAGTGACTTCCCACAATTCCTTCCTTTCAGGGATTTCAATCCTTTGAGGTGCAAAGATTACAAACAAATAATCCTCTGATTACTTCTAATGAAAACACTTATAAAATTCTTCATGTGATAGTCAAGTGAAGTCAAGTATACCATTCTGTGCTTATCTGGGAACCACCAAGTCAGTCTTTTCTCTCTTTCAGCTTTGCACTGTTGAATACTCAATTTTTAAGCATTATTAGGAGAAAAAAAATTATTCTGTTAAGCATTTCTCCCAGTGAAAATCTGCCTAAATGACTTCTTATTCATAAAATGATGCCAACTCCTTTCCTAAAACTGTATGTACCACTCAATGATATATGATTAGAAATTATGAGACCAATTTTCCAAAGGTGCTTCTTAATTTGCATCAGCAAAAAAAGAGTACTTATAATTGTCCATGCAAATCAAGGACTTTCATATGCAAATACTTATGTGTGGATGTAATTATGCTGCTGCAATACACAGACTGAGGTTTTAATCTGTTATACAAGTAAGTGTGTAAATACGCATTTGTATTTTTAGTTACACTAGAAAAAAAAGTGTCCACATGTGTAACCATTGATAGGAACAGAAATGAAAGAACCAGCAAGGGTCACCTGTTATATTACAGATAAAGTTATTTTCACCAGCCAACACATTATAAACAGAACTGCCTTTCTCTTCTCACCCACATGCCCTGTCACAGAATCTTTATCATTGAACCAGACTTCATCTTCTATTATAATAAATTCACTCTGTGGAGCTTAGTTACCCTCACTTTGCATTTTGGTTACCATTGAGTCTACCCATCCTCCATCCTTTCAGACATGCCTGAACTCCTTTATTGTTTGAGTTGGTTTCCCAGTAGATGCCTCAACCTCTTATAAATCTAACTATGCAATTGATGCTGGGGAAGGAGATGCCACTTGGTCAAGCTAACAGAAGCTCAGGTCTAGCCCAACTGGAAAGTATGTTATAAAAATGTTTGCCCAAGGCTGTCTCATCTGTCATATACTTTCTGAGAAATCATAGTTACTCCAGGGCAAATAATTTTTAAAGGGATGATATTTTGTTCTAAAAATCTAAGCTATTCCGCCAACACAAAACTAAAGACTTCTATACCACAACAAATGAACAACTCTCACTCTGGGGAAGCTTTTTCTCCACACAATGAAGCAGTATAAAGAGACAGATCTACTTACTGGAGAGGATGCCGGTACTAATTGACAAGGTGGCTCATTTTAGTTTGACCCAGAGAGGCTATTTCACTGGATGGCTAAATCATGAAGCGTTGTCAAACCAGGAACATTTCTCCTTCCTTCCCCCACTCCCCCATGAATAGTGAAAATTAATGACTAGAATAGATTCGCCTCGTTTGACTATACATCATACCCTATTTTACAAAAATCCGAAAAAGAGAAAGCTTTACAAGTGACAGCTAGTGATTGTCTAACTGGAAAAATTGATGATATAAGCTGTGACTGTTTTCAATCTGAACGTGTAGCTCATGGTCTGAATAATTATATTTACTTTCTTTCAGGAGCAAGAAGAAGCTAGGATGATGTGACCTAGATGAAAGATATTAAAATTACTAGAACATTTAAATGGTTTAATGGGGACAGCAAGACTGAACATTGAAATAGCGGACATCATTAGAGCAAGCCACAGCATAAGAAAAGAAAAATGGCTATTTCTAAAGAAGTTTCTGAGAACACGAACTGTCCATGGGTTACATAAGAGATTCTAGGGTTTCCGAGAACTATTTGGGAGAAATAAGAGGAAAGACTGGTGAATGTACAATTGTTTTTGCAATTGTTATTAAGATGCTATTCTTATCTCCACACTGGTGTAGCCTGAAGTATGTGAATTACAATAATAACAATATTGCCAACTTCTACTGCATCAGTACAATTAAGCCTTCCAAAGTACTTTCATGGATAAAACAACATTATTAATTTTGCTGAAATCTAAAATGGTTATTAGACATTCAGATCTGGTCCTACTTCAATCAAGTTTAACCCTGGGTAATAGGACAAAGAGTTGTAATAGGTTATTGCTGGAAGAGCCATAGGATTTCATGAAACTCAGTACATGTAAAAGTTCACAAAAAATATTTTGAGGAAAAAAGCAAAAAAGCATTTAAAAATTTTATTGGAGTCAAAACTTTCATTTTTGCATCTTATTCCTGTGGCAGCAGTACCAGTCTGCTATCTCAGGAATCTGGGCTGGAAGCTACAGAGCTCTGCGTGGATGGTAAGGAGAGAGTTAGAACAGAATAAAAATCAGATGGTGAATGAAAGGCATGTGTTTGTCCTTTCAGAGGAGCATACCGGATAAACACAAACACAATATTGAACCAGACATCATTCTGCTTATAAATGTGCATTTTTCATCACAGTGAGGGACATTTGTATTATGGTATCTTGCAGGTGATATAGACAAAACAGAAGGAGAACTCTGGCTTCCTGGTAGTGTAATATGTTGCTCCATGGAACCAGGGAAAACCATCAGCTCCACTTTACTAATTTGAGGCGAGGAAATAATATAACTGTGAAAATATAGAGCAAAGCCTAATCCCCACTGTCTAACTACAGAATATTTCCCTCTTTTTAAAGACAGTTATAGAGATATAATTTATCATTCATTCTTGTCATTTAAGTAGATGCATTCAGATAATTTCCGAAGATTGTTATTAATGGAACTATATGAGTATCAGTCAAAAATATCACAAAATCCAATGTTAATCCTTTGTCTGATACAATTTAAAAGAGAGTTTGATCTTGCATGCTGCCAACCAGCCCCCAGCCTTGCATTGTGCTCTCCCTCTGATTTCCATCATAGACAATTTTATCTCTCAGAAGAGCCTGAAGTATAATCACATTGTAATACAACAGGGGTTGTATGTACTTATAAGCAAATACTTCTCTTTGGGAAAAAACCTCTCTTGGTCTTATACCCTACTGGGACTGGCAGGCCCACCAGCTCCTGCCACTCAGCACAAATACATCTCAGCATCAAGTAGTTAATAGATACTGACACATGAAGAGCTTTGCCTTAATAGATCTGTATTTATATCTAGCTTGTTTCAAGTTCAATTTGCAAGGGAGCCTTATCTTGGTTGCTATCAAATATGCTACTTACTCTGCCATTTCCACCTGACAGCACCTGATGGTACAGATCTCATTTCAGTGAAACCCACAGCTACCTTCACCACTTGCACATGGCTTTTGGGCTATCACATTATCATGTCTTATATTCACACTGTTTCGTGTTTCCTTCCCCTCATCTACCTGGCCAATCTTATTTACCGTCAATGCTCAGCTCAAAGGTTACCTTCTCTACCAAGCCTTCCTTGACCTTGAGACTCGTGTAATTGACCATACCCTTTCTTGGAACACTGCCTTGAACACATTTCAAACAGAGCAACTTTGACACATTTTTGCTTTTATTTATTTATGACCTTGTCTGTCTCCAATTAGGATTTAAGATCTTTGAAGACAGGAATTGGGCTGTGTCCATGTTTGTATTCCCACCACAAAGTACTACGCCTGCACATAGTGAATGCTCAGTACATGCATCTTCACAACATCGTTGCAGAAATGAGAGATATTTTTTTGCTTATATTAGGATTTAGTTTTAAAAGAAACTCTATTAACAACTATTCTTCTATACCTTTTCTATCTGCATTTTTGGTATGTCTCCATTTTCATTATATTTGTTCCTGTAAGGGGGAAGAAATTTTCCTCTATCCTTCCAGGTTCTTCTGGCTGGTCTAAGAATTAAACTGACATTCTATAGACTAAAAGGAGAAAATCAAATGAGTTTAATAACATGTATACATGGGAGACACCAAGGAAAACTGAGTAACTTGACAAAATGGCCAAAGCCACCACCTTAAATACCATCTTCAGCTAAAGACAAAAGAAGATGTTGTGGGTAGTGGCCTGGGATTTCAAATGGGAAGAAGGTAATTCATATGGAAATGGAAAAGCAAATGTTTTGTGACAAATGTTTGCCATGCCTTGCAGAAACAATGGGACATGGAGAGGACTTTGATCAAATGGGCTTTGCTAGGTTCCTCCCTGTCTACCAGACCCAGTTCATATTATACCATAGTTATCTATGGTGATAGCTCCTTTCTGGGATACGCCTTCTAAAACTCTTTTAGGCAGTTAGGAGGAAAGTCAAAGTTTCTTCCAGAGTCTTCTGTTATTAAAAATAACCAAACAAAATAGATACATTTTGGGGTAGCAAATTCTAGTCTCCTACACTTTCAAGATTTTTCAAAATCCTTAATTGGTTTCAAATAACACAGTCAACTAAGCAGGGCAATGTGATAAACTCTGGAGTCATAGAATTAGTCCAATAATAAGGCTTGCAATAAAAGTCACTCATCACTTATCCAAAAAGTGCAATTTGTCAGTCCTGTCACTTCACCAAGTGTCTGAGCATTATTGGGAAGCAAGTATGAGTGAGTGTTTGATCTCATTTCCCTTCTTCTTCCCTTTGTACATTGATTAAGTCAGCAAACAATTGAGAGCCTGTGTATCATATACCATGCTAGGCACTAGAGATTCAAAAAAGAAAAAAAACTAATAAAACAGTCTCCCTGGCCTAAAGGAGCTCATTTTCTAGAAAATTAGTTTAGTGTCACAAAACCTCTTATGTATGAGAAAAGTAGTCCCTATTCCAAAGGAGCTCATTGTCTAGAAAAGGAGTAAATTGATGCAAAAACCTATTACAATGTGTATGATAAGAGTTATGATGGAGATAAACACAGAAACCAAAAGACAAGGAATAAGGGGACTTCAGGGGGGCCTTCCATTTATAATCCCCTGTAGAGTTCCTAGAATGATGTCTGTGTGAACAACAGGAACTATATCATTTGGTTCTTGAATCTATTTTTGAATTGACATCAAAAGGTCTCTTATTTTCATTAAAATTCTATTGGATCTATCCAAATGAAAAAAATAAACAGGAAGACCCTATTCTATGGGATATCAAGGCATTTTCTCTGCCTTATTTAAGTCTATGAGGTTTCTTAGTCCATGTTATTTTAATTGATCTAAATACTCTTACATTATTTGCATTGGTTGTCACATTGAATTGATCATTAATCCAGATATCCTTACTCTATTTAACTTCATTGTCAGATTGGATTGCTCATGGAGCAGTTTAGCTAAATGTTTGATGAGCAGCCACAACATGAATGACTATTTGTCCAATATTTGTTTGAGAAAGTCTAGCGATAGGGACACTATCACTATACTGGAGGCATCCAAAGTTATAAAGCTGACTTTGGAGCTTATCTCAATCAACTCTGGTGGTGAGTCTTGGAAGCCAGCTTCACCAGCTGGTTATACAGGGAAGACTTGAATATGGAGTGACCTTACCCAACTGCACTTATCCTAGAGGGAAAAAGTGAATGCAGCAGTCAATAGAAATGTGTGTGTGTGTGTGCGTGTGTGTGTGTGTGTGTATGTGTGTATGTAGGGATTTAAGTATGGGAGGAGATATTTGGAGTCTGACTAACACCAGAGGCTGGAAGAGTTTGGAAAGAGAGCAGAATCATGCCATATGGTGGTATAAATGAACCACTGACAGTGCTTGGATTTTATGTTCTCTCAAAAGCTGGAAATGTGGGAAGGATAACTATGGTTAAATGGCTATGAAGACAATTTTAGTGACAGCTTCTAAAACTGGTAACTCAGCTTCTGTTACATAGTTTTTTTTGCAAATCTTAAGCATTTTTGTTTTGAAAAAAAAATTCTAAAACTTAAACTAGCAGTATGGGTAAGCTAACCCCAAGTATAACTGTTTTTATTTCACTTATTTGACTTTTTAGGAGGCCAACTATTTATTTAAATATTCTTTCTTGTTCAGAGACATAACATAAACATATAAAAATGGTCTGGCTGGGTTTGAGTTATTGGTATGAAATAAGCAACTTGGATATTCTATAAACATCTTGAATTAGTAATCCTTCTTCAACCAACAAATAGCACTGGGAACTGAAATCAAAATTAAAATGCTGCTTAAATCATTAAACACAATTCCCTTACTTTGTGTAACAGCTAGAGTCTGTCTTAAGCAACATGAGGTCTATAGATGTGTCTAGAAACTGTCAGAAATTGGCATGTATATACAACTTGTTCCACTTTATCTCTAGGGACCATAAGTCTTGTTAGTTAATCATTCTGAGTTGAAGACCAATTATCTCCAGATTATATCTCTTGTACACTCTCACAAAAAACAGCAAAGCCATCAACTTACATTTGGGAATCCCTGAGCTGCATGAGACAACATTCTTTTTCTTATTCCCTTAGTTAATTTACTAATTCAACAAACTTTAAGAGTCCACTATGAGCCAGGAACTGTGTTAGGCACCAAAAAACGAAACGTGTATAGAAGTCTAGCATGATGGCATAAGGAAATCAACAAGTCCCCTCCCCAACAAGTGACTACAAAGGTGTACAAAACTGTCAAAACAGTTTAGCACTCTGGAAGTTGACCAAAAGCATAGGAAAAAACCCAAAATATTTGTTTATGAGAACTATTGAATAGCAAATGGAAACAATGGGAATCTGTAATGTTCTTGCCTAGAACTGCTCCCATCCCTGGTTCCCCATTGTGAAAGGTCAACCAGGGTGGAGCAGGCTGTGAAAACCAGCAGCCTCACTGCCACTGCAAGGGGTTTTAAAGATCACGTAATTTGGAGTGTTGTCACTGTGGACTTACAAACTAGCTGGGGATGTTAACAGGGATTTCTAGAAGATTAGGCGGCCACGTGAGGCTTGATAATTTCTCCACATATGCTGGAATGACCCAAGGCCATGTGCATATGCAGCATAGTCTAAAGTGAGTGCAAGCTACTGACATATCCCTAGCTGATGGAACATAAGTGCAAACTCAGAGGAGACATGAGAGGGACTATCAGAAAATTGAAGCATGGGAGCATTGAAATCTGGCTAAATTATGAATGTGGTCCCAACCCACACACAGATCCATCAGCAAAAAATGGAAGACTTATTGGTTTGTGGCATTTGGGCACAACCTCTTAAAATCTCTGTCTTTGAAGATACAGGTCAACACCTAGGAATATGAATTTAAAACTAAAACAGAAAAAATAAAACTGATCAGAGACATCAATGACTCCACATTGTAGAGGAGAGAGATTTCACAGATTTAGTCTAGGCAAGTTATGTTTATTAACATATAAACAAACAAAAACAATAGCAACAATCCTCAAGGGGAATGATGGATCAGAACCCAGAGTTGCTACAATATAGCATCTAAAATGTTCAGTATTCAACAAAATATTATGACATGTGCAAAGAAAAAAGAAGCATGACCCATACTGAATTAAAAAAAATCTTTTGATAGATAATTTATCTGTGTCCCCAGATGTCAGATGTAGCGGACAAAAATGTTCAAGGAACTATAATAAATTTGTTCAAAGAACAACAGGAAACCATGTTTAAAGAATTAAAGGAAAGTATGTCAACGGATCAACAAATGGAGAATCTCAATAACAACAAAAAATAGGAATTTAAAAGCAATGAAAATTTTGGAATTGAAAAAACCAATAACTAAAATTTAAAATTCATTAGAGGAGCTCAGCACTATATTTGATAGGGCATAGGAAAGAATCAGTGAGCATGAACATAGATCAATAGAAATTATCCAATCTGAAGAAGAGGGAAAAAATGATTGAGAAAAATGAAGAGTCTCAGAGATATATGAAAAAATATGAAGATAACCAATAGATGTGTTATGGGAGTCACAGAAGGAGCACAGAGAGAGATGGAGCTAAAAAATTGACAAAATAATGGCAAAAATAGCCTTAATTTGATGAAAGTCATTATTAATCCACAAATCTCAGAAGCTCAACAAAACTCAAGCAGGCTAAACACAAAAAGAGTCATACCTTGACACGCCATTGTCAAATTACTGAAAGACAAAGACAAAGAAATCTTGAAAGCAGCAAGAGAAACAACTCATCACATACAGAGGAACAATGAAAGGATTAACAGCTGACTTCTCCTCAAAGAAATGTATGCAGAAGACATTGAAATAAAGGGCATATTCAAAGTGCTGAAAGGGAACAAATATGTCAAGTACATATTCTACATCAGCACAATTACTTGTCAAATATGAAGCTGAAATAAAGATATTTGCAGATACAGAAAGACTGAGAAAAATTCATCCCTAGCAGACCTAAATTACCAAAAACACAAAAGGAAATCTCTCAAGCTGAAAGGAATTGACACCAGAAGGAAGCTCAACTCCAAAAGCAGAAATGAAGAGCACTAAAATGGTAAATGATTGGGTAAATAACAAAACTCTATAAATGTGTATTTTATCATTTTTTCTCTTAAATTTTTAAAAGATATAAGACTGAATAAGGCAAAAAATATAATTGTTTTTTCTGTTTACAATATATAGATATAACATATATAAAAAATCTTAGCACTAAGGAGGGACAAAAGAAGATATACTGAAGCAAAGAGTCCACATTTCACTGTAATTAAGTTAGTATTATTTTGAAGTAGATTGGGAGATAAGACACATATTTTAATTCTGAAAGCAACTGCTAAGAAAATAAAATATATAGTAAGAAAAATCAACATAGGATTTAAAATGGCACTTGTAAGATATTGACCTAAAAAAGACAGTAAAGGAGGAAAAGAGGAACAAAACAGAACAAATATCAAAATGGTAGAGGTAAAGCCAAACATACCAATAATTACATTAAATGTGAGTAGTCTATACAACCCCACTCAAATAACATAGATTGTCAGACTGGGTTAAAAACCAAACCCCAGTAAATGCTGTCTACAAGAGACACACAGTAGATTTAAAGACATAAATATGTTGAAAATAAAATAATGAAAAATAAAATATATAATTTTAAAATAGTGACCATAAAAGAGCTGGAGTTTCTATATTCATATCACACAAAAGCAACTTTAAGACAAGAAATATTACTGGAAACAAAGACAAACATTTCATAACAATAAAAACATCATCAAGGATATATAAATATTATAGATACACATACGCCTAACAATCAAGCTCCAAAGTACATTGAAAGGAGAAATAACAATTTAATAACAATAGTTAAATATTTCAATAGCCTATGCATGAAAACTGATAGAAAAACTAGAAAGAAATCAGCAAGGACATAGAAGAATGGAATAACACTATCAAACAACTTGCTCTAATCAACAACAATAGAACACTTCAACCAATATCTGCAGAATGCACACTTTTCAAGCACGAGCACACATAAAACATTCTCCAGGATAGACCACTTGCTGAGTGTTAAAACAATTGTCAAAAAGTTTAAACAATTGCAAATATACTAAGTATAGTCTCTGACTGCTCTAAATTGGAAATCCACGACAGAAACAAATCTGAGATAACCTCAATATATGGACATTAAAAACACACTTTAAATAACTCAGGGGGCAAAGGAGAAATCATAAAATAGTTTGAGCCATTGAAACTATGAACATGTCATTTCAAAATTTACAGGATGCAGCTTAATTCTTAGAGGTTCTGAATCTTTAAATGTACATATTAGAAAAGAAAAAAAGGTCTCAAATTAATCTTCTAAGTTTCAACCTTAGCAAATTATAAAGAAAAAAGCAAATGAAACTCAAAGCAAGAAGGAAGAAAATAATAAATATTAGAGGAAATCAACGAAATAAAACAACAGAAACACAATAGAGAAAATCAACAAAACCAAAGCTGATTCTTTCAAAACATAAATAAATTTGATAAACCCTTAGCTAGCCTGATTAAGAAAATAAAACAAAAGTAACGAATTACCAAAATCAATAATGAAAAAGGGGCATCACTACCTTCTCTACAGAAATTAAAAGGTTTATGAGGAAATAGTAGTTTAACTAACCGCCAACAAATTAGACAAGTCAGACTATACAGACAAATTGCTAGAAAGATACAGATTACCAAAATTAACTCAGAAAAAGAAGAAGCTGAATAGATCTACACCATGAAAGGAAATTGAATTGTTAATCAAAAATATTCTCAGAGAAAATTTAGGCACAAGTGGCTGCGTCACTGATAAATTATACCAAATGTTTAAAGAAATAATACCATTCCTCGACAAGCTCTTCCAGAAAATTGAAGGGAATATTTCCCAACTCATTGTTTAAGGCCAGTATTACTATGACAACAAAAACTTACAAAGACATCAAGAAAAGAATTCTATAGACCAATAGCTATCATGAATAGAGATGTATAAATCTTTAATAAAATTATAGCACGCTGAATTCAGCAACATATAAGGATTATACATCATGGCCAAGTGGAATTTATACCAGGAATGGAAGTTTGGCTAAATATCTGAAAATCAACTAGTGTAATGCACCATATTAATGAAAGAAAGGACAAAATTCACATGGTAATCCCAATCAATGCAAAGACCTTGTGAAAAAAATTCAACATCTTTTATAATAAAACTTCACTACGAACTAGGAATAAATGAGGTCTTCCTTAAGAAAAACATCAAAGAACTTACATCTAACATCACACTTAATGATGAAAGACCCAAGGCTTTACCCTAAAGATGAGGAAAAAGAGAAACACGTTCTAATCTGTTCTCTTCATTTCTATTCAACATTTTACTGGCAACTTTAGCTGATACATTAAGGCAAGGAGAAGTAGCAGGAGGAGTATGGGAGGGGGAAGAAATGAAAAGAATTCAAATCTGAAGAAATAAAATTTGCAGATACCATAATCCTATGTGTAAAGAATCCTAAGGAATGCCCTTTCTCCTCCCCACACAAAATTTACTAGAATGAATAAATGAGTTTAACAAGGTCATAAGATACAAAAATAATACTTAAAATCAATTTAATTCTATATACTAGCAATGAGCAATCAGAAAATAAAATCAGGAAAACATTTCTACTCAAAATAGCATCAAAAAGAATAACATACATTGAAATAAATTTAACATGCGATGTACAAGATTTGTATAGTGAATACCATAAAACATTACTTGAACAAATTAGATTTAAATAAATGAGGACATATGCCATATTCATGGATTAATATTTTTCCCCAAATTGATGAAGTTTTTCCCAAAACTGATGTATAGATATAATGAAATCCTTTTCAAAATCTCTGCAGGATTTTTTTCTAGAAAACAGCAAGCTAAATTTGAAATTCAAAGACCTAGAATAGCCAAAACAATTTTGCAAAAGAATAAATTTGGAAGGCTTAAACTACCAAATTTCAAAATTTACTATAAAGCAACAGTAAAGAGAGACAGTGTGGTATTGACATAGCATAAGCACATAGATCAGTGAAACTGAATTGAGAGTCCAGAAATAAACCCTTATGTTTATGGCCAATTTTTTTTTGACAAAAGCAATTCAATTATATTTTAAACCAATAGTATTGGTATAATTAGATATCCACGTGCAAAAGAATGAATTTAGATGCTTATCAAAAGTTCACCCAGAATCAACTACCGACCTAAATGTAACAGCTAAAACTATTAAAATTCTTCAAAGAGAACATATGTGTAATATTTCAAGACTCTGGGTTAGGCAAAGAGTTATTAGATACAAAATCAAAAGCCCGAGATATATATATATATATATATATATATATATATATATTATTTCATTAAAATGAAAAACATTTCTACTTCAAAAGACACTACTAAGAAAATGAAAAGGCAAAGCAGACTGGGAGAAAATATTTGGATAATAAATATCTGATAAATGACTTCTATCATAATATATATTATATAATATAGTATATAATATATAGTTTAATAACATGATATAGCATACTATTGTATAACATAATACTATATCACAACTCACAAACAAGAAAAGACCTAAAAGTCATAAAAACATGCATACAAAAACATGTGCAAAGAGTTATAAGCGCATGAAATAAGCACACGAAAATTTGCTAGGCATTATTAACCGTTAGGAAATCAGACTAAACCCAGAATGAAATACCTTTGCATACTTATAAGAATGATTATAATCAAAAAGTCTGATCACACTAAGTTTTCGGCAAGTTGTAGAGAAACTGGAACCCCCACACACTGCTAGCGGAAATGTAAAGTAGTAGAGCCCTTTTCGAAAACAATTTGACAATTTCTTAAACTGA
Source organism: Equus caballus (assembly GCF_041296265.1). NCBI lineage: Eukaryota > Metazoa > Chordata > Mammalia > Perissodactyla > Equidae > Equus > Equus caballus. The sequence goes on from NC_091698.1 coordinate 89,554,439, forward strand.
AACATAAACTTACCATGTGAGCCAACAATTCCACTCTTAGTAACCTACTACAGAGAAATGAAAATGTGCCCACACAGTGATTTATACACAAATATTCATAGAAGCATTTTTTGTAATGGCCAAAAACTAAACTATCCAAATATGCATCAAACGCTAAAGGGATAATATGACAAAATATAGTATATATCCATACAATCAGCTATTCAGTAATATAAACAAATGAAATATTGATACATGCTACAACATGTATGAACTTTAAAAATCTTATACTAAGTGACAGAAGCCCAATGCCAAAGACTACTTATCGTAGGATTTCAATTATATGAAATGTCTAAAAAAGGTAACTTTATAGAGACAGAAAGCAGATCAATGGTTATTATCATTCCATAATAATCCATAATATGTTATATCCCATAATAATAACAGCAAATGAGCTCAAGAGAAATTTTCAGAGTGACGGAAATTTCTATAACTGGATCATGGTGACAGTTGCACAACTCTATAAACTCAATAAATATCATTGATTTATATAATTATAAAAAATGAATAAGGAGAAATTTCTATCCTCGAACCCACCATTAACCCATTTTGATGGACGCAGAACGAAGTACCCAGATGTGGTCTTGCACAAATGCAAATAGCTAGATGTTTTAAAGAATATCAGTAATGCTGGAACTTAAATCCAATATTGAAATGACAACTTAGCATGTACAAATCCAGTCAATATTATTTGAAGCCATGCAAATAAAAGTTTTGTAGATGCTCCAAAATATTTGAATGACATGTTACTTCTTTCTGAAAGAATATAGAATATAGAAGTTTTTGAAGCTAGGTTAGCTTACTTCAGCATCATTCATTGAGAACCTAATGAATGGCAAGGACTACGGTCCTTCTGAGAGTTTGAACGTGACAAAGGTCCACCTCCTTTACAAGTCCTGCTCTTCTATGTACTACTTATGGACCTTGGGGAAAATACTTGACCCCTCTGAGTACCAGTTCCCCTCTTTGTAAAATAGGGATTCAATGAGAAAACATGTGAACTATGTAGTAGGCGCTTAGAAAATGTTTCATGCTAACTATATTTCCAAAATAAATGGAAAGTGGAGGAGGTACATGCTTGTGGTTTTAATAATCGTGGGTTTTTCAGGGAGTTGCAACTGAATGCTAGCTTCATTATAGGGATTTGGAAAAAGTAACAGACGTTTTTTGAATAGAAACCTGCTGAGATAAGCCATCCAAAGTGTCCAACCAGGTAAATGGAATGAATCATGATTGACATTATTTCTTACCTGTGGAGTTTTACTGTTGTTTTCCAAATTTGGAGCTTTGTATCTGAAAACAAGCACAACAGAATGTCAAGGAGCTGTTCCTCTCAAAGCCACAAAGCTATCTGGGTTTCCTGGAAGTTCCTGAGAGTCAGAGCTCCAAGGTTGGGAATCAGAACAGTAGATAGGAACTGCAACAGGCATAGCAGCAAAAGATCCTAGGAAGGGCAGAAAGAGAAATGCCTGGCAATTCAGTCAAGGCACAAAGCAAAATCCTGAGGAGACACTGGTGCTTAATTAAACCCAACTGAACAAATGTTTTGTGAAGCTTAAGTTGTGTCTAAAATTATTCCAGGATTTAAAAGTATGGAGTCAATACAAGACCTGGACCTTGCCTTCAAGAAGCTCAGAGATGTGTAGGAGAGATAGAAGTTAACAAATAATTATGTGTGTGAGAAATGCAATAATGGGAATATGTACAAGGAAAGAACAATCATTTCTGCTTAGGCCACCCAATTTTCATAAATTAATTTTTTTACAATCCAATTTTTACAACAATTGAAAAGGATTTTTATGGATCAAGAAAAATTCTCAAAACCTTGCAATATGACAAAACTTTAGAGCTGATTTAGCAACGCATTTTCCAGGGAAAATTTTCTTTTGGACTGACAGTGCTAGAAATGTAAAACCAAATTAGTTTCAATAAAATAGACAAGCTTTGAGAAAAGTAAGAGTGATGCTGGGCCTCAGAGATGGCCAGACAACTGTGTAGTCTCAGGATTTCTCTCCTCCTCTCCTTCTTTTTTCTTCTTCTCTCTGTTCGTCAGTTTCTTTCTCTCCAATGGGCTTCTTCCACACAACTGAAACCATGTCTACTGGTACCTCCAAAATTTGCTTTTCCAATTCTCCATACAGAGAAAGTCTGACACTTGCACTCTCTAAATTGATTCAAAAGTCGGGAGAAACATGATTATGGTGTGGGTGGGGTCACCATCCCTGTGCCCCAAAGTGAGAGGTCATTAAAAATGTAGTCTTCTCACCAGAACCACATGATCCATCTGGAAGAAGAGATTTTCTTAGAAATAAGAAGGTACATTTCCCACAAGAGCCAGCTGCATTCAAGCAGAAAAAGTAACACTTTTTCACCACATTGTTTTCCTTTAAATTCTGATCCATCCTTTTTCATATTTCTTAAATCCTGCCCTCACCCCATCCTCCATTCAACCCTATTGCAAATCTCCTCCACCCACACTACATGAACACAAAAATCAGGTGGTTGTGGAAGGAGACAGTAACATGCCTTCTAGATTCTGTGTTTATTAAGGAAGAGATCATAAGGGACTGAATTGCCCTTGGAGAGGGAGGCCAAGAAACCAAAACTAGAGGAGCTAGTCAAACATGGAGGAAATGGAGTACGACGACATATTCAGTAATTAGAGAGGCATTTTAAGTGATCTAGAGAACACAAAACTCTCTTGACAGATATTTTGAGTAATCAACTTTATTTACCAAGTTTAAGCTATGAGTGCTTCTAATAATACATTACATTTAATCATTTTTTCCCTTTTACACATAATGGCACATTAACCACAAATAAAGAATAGTAATGATTATCTTCCCAGTGAAATATGGAGTAAAAACAATTTCTGCAATCCCAATGTCTTGTTTATCTATAATAAGATGAGCGCATGTGGATGCATGTGTGTTGAGGAGGGGCAATAGGCAATGTCAATCAATTGTATTCATCAACACAGCTTAGAGGCAGACCTTGCATAATTTAGACTCTCCTCAGGCTTGCTGCTTCTGCAAGCAGGCATGCTTATGTTGCATTACCATTTTGATTGAATGAACAGGGTCAATAACATCACTTTTTCTCATCCAAGGAAAGAAAATTATTCTGAATCCAATCATCAATCAATGTATGCAATCAGTCTGTTTAAAACACCTTGGGCTCTCACACAACAGTCTATGCCTAGGAACACAGCTGAAAAAGCCATAGTTTGGGCTGACTTGTTAATCCTAGTACGTCACTACGAAGGTGTTAAAAGGTCAGCTCGGATTCAACATGTGCTCTGCTATTAACAAGATTATGGCAAGGGATTCATCTGAGAAGTTATAGAGTCTGCACTCTGAGACCTGTAGTATGTGCATTCATTTGCATATAATTGTTTATCCATTACTTTGCCATACCATACAGCTACACTATTTTTCTATAATTTCTGGAGGTTAATGGCTTTTTTTTCCCCTCTAAATTCAAAGTCAACACAAACTGACACTAAAGTCAAGAAAATGTGCTTTTCAGAGCGCTGTAACAACAGCTGGCAGTCTGTACATTGTGAAAAATGTATTTGATCAAGGAACTTTTGCTAGCAGCATGCCAATGGATCCACACTGATTTCCTTGAGAAATAAAGGAATTAATCCTCATCTTCCATTTAGGGATAGAAAACAGACTGGGACATCTTTCACCATACAAATCTCTGACTTAGACTTCACTCAGACTTTTGTGCAAGTAAATATAATTACTGAGCAAAACAGAGGAACAAAAGAGCAGATTTTGAATCTCTCCCTGAATGGCCAGAATAATCAGCAGGCAGCTGAAGATGAGTGGGTTTCAACTGGAGCTATTGTGTTCCTGAATCCTCTGACGAGGCACAAGCGTGGGGGAGATCTGGGCTGTGGGGCAAGATTGAACGTTGTGGCCGGCAAACCCCCAGCACTATTTGGATGTGAGTTCCTGGTGCAAACAATAGGTACTGCCTTCCCTTGCTTTCAACCAAGACATATGTGCTGTTTCTTAAATTTCTCCGTAGAAATACTATTTCTAAAATGTTTCAACTGAGCACCTCAAAATTAGATAAAACAGATAAATATTAAAAATTATTTTTAAAACATAGCCAAGGCAGAGAAATAGAAGGGTAAAAGTCAGATGCCAGAAATGTTGGAAGCCATTGGTGAGCTGGCACTGGAGTCAGAGAGAATGCTTTGAGGGCGTCTGATAATACACATGGGCCTAAACACAGCTTTTTAAGAAATTATTTTAATTGTGATTAAAATATATATGACATAAAACATGATGTTAACCACTTTTAAGTGTACAATTTGGTGGTATTAATTTCATCCACACTATTGTGAAAACATAATCACTATTTCTAAATCTTTTCCATCACCTCAAACAGAAGCTGTACCCACTAAGCAAAAATTCCCCATTGTCCCTTCTCCTGCTAACCTGTAATCTACTTTCTGTTTCTATGAGTTTGCCTATTCTAGATATTTCAGGTACATGGAATCATACAGTACTCGTCCTTTTGTGACTGACTTATATTACACTTGGCATACTGTTTTCAAGGTTCATCCATCTTGTAGTATGTTTCAGAACTTTGTTCCTTTATAAGGCTAAATAATATTCCATTATATGCGTGCACTACATTTTGCTTATCCGTTCATGTGTTGACAGACACTTGGGTTGTTTTCATCTTTGGCTATTGTGAATAATGCTCCAATGAATCTTGATGTTCCAAAATCTATTCAAGTCCCTGCTTGAAATTTTTCGGATATATATCTACTGTAGATTTAGAGTTTTAATGGGCCACAACAAATCAAGAAAAAGTAGACATGGCCTGGAACCTCCACATCTGGAGGAAGCTTGGATTAGGGAGTCCCTAATAAACCTGAGACCGCTAAAGGGCAATATCCTCAGTAGGTCAAATGGAAACAAAATAATTGCTCCCCACAGAAGGATTGCTACATAGATCTTAGTTGTGAATGTATGGAACAGAGAAAAAAAGAAAAAGTAATTCAAAGAATTTTTAAACCAGAGCCCTGAATCACACGGGTTTGTGCTACAATTAATACTACACATGTGGCCTGAAAAACCTTAAGCCAAATGGCCTTGGCTTGATTAGGTCTCCAAGTAACTAGAGAAAACAAACACTGACTTCTTTACTAACCATAGATTTTCAAGAAACGTGAACTAAATTGGGGCTGGCCCTGTGGACAGCTGGTTAAGTTCGTGCACTCTACTTCAGCAGCCCAGGATTTCACTGGTTCGGATCCTGGGCACAGACCTAGCACTACTCATCAAGCTATGCTGAGGCAACGTCCCACACAGCACAACCAGAAGGGCCTACAACTGGAATATATGACTATTACTGGGGGGCGAAAAAGAAATGGCAAAATCAGCGCAAACAGAAACCTCAAATAAGATGGTAGGTATAAATCCACACATATGAAATCCATACTCAATGTTTATGTGAGACAAAAATTCATCAAACTGGACTTGAAAACATCCATCCATGTATTATTTTTAAGAGATACATTGAAAACTAAAGTTCTTTGGAAAGTTCAGTTGCATAAAATATATTCAGAAAAATTTAACACCCTGTCTTCATAAAAAAAAGTTCTTGGCAAATTATGAATAAAAGAAAACTTCCGTATCCTGATTATCTTAAAAACTTTTCAAGAGACATAATTCTTAACAGTGAAATATTGAAACATTCCTTTTAAAAAGTAGGAGAAAATCAAGTATACTCACTACTGCCTTTTCTTTTCAACAGACAACTTTTCAGCTTTGTTTGCAGTAACACAAAAAGAAACTACAAGCATATGCATTGGAGAAGAGAAAAAAATATATATCATTATTGCAGATCATTTGACTGTCTACATAGAAAACCCAAGAGAATTTATAGACAAACTATTAGTATTAATAAGAGACTATGGATAAATTATTAGCATTAGCAAGAGAGAACATGAACCTTGTTTCTGGATACAAGATAAATATATAAAAACTAATGATTTATATACACCAGCAAAAAATAGAAAATGTAAATTTTAAAAAGATCCATTTTTAAAATAGCAACAAAAATATAAGGGGCTTAGGAATAAATCCAACAAAAGATTATGATCTTTATGTAAACATTTATTAAACTTAATTTAAAAAATTATAAAAGACACATGTAAATAAAGATAAATGACATATTCACTAATAGGAAAACTAAATAGTGCAAAGATTCCACCCAAATTGATCTATAACTTCACTGCAATTCTGATCAAATTCTCAACAGAGATCCCAGAAACAAAATAGACACACACAAAAAGAAGGTATGTCAAGAGGGGGCATTGCCATTCAACTGGAATAGGATGTATTTTTAATTTTTCAGAAATTTGTATTTCCATGTGGGAAAAAAAGAAAGCAAATCCTTGATTTATATACCCTGTTAAATTAAAAACTTAAATGTAAAATGTAAAACTTAGAAATATTTAGAAGAAAATCACTGAAAATATCTTTATGACTTAAGAGTGGTGAGAATGTCTCAAACAAAACATGGAAAGTGTTAACCTAAAACAAAAGATAATAAGAGAGAGATTTGACTACACTAAAATTAGTAATCAGGCAAATGGAAATTCAATCCACACAAGATGCCCTTTCATACCTTCCTCAGAACCTTCTGATTCAATCCCGATCCGCTCGCTCCTTCTCATTGCTCATCACCACAAGGATGGGTCGGTCATAAGATATGCACACGCTGGCACCTTCTGGACATGCCTGGCCTCAAGTTCAAAGGCTGTGGCCAGAGAGGGAGCTGCGCAATGTTGCCAGGAAATGCCAGATTCTGTGAAGGAGTTCACCAGCTGTCTTCCCATCAGCTTGCAGGCATGAGCCTTTGCATTGCTCAGATCCTCACTAACACTCACGGGTATTTTTAACTATAAAACACAAGGAAGGTGAGTCATCACCAGCATCAGCCCTTAAGAGTCAAATTTGTCTTCCACTCCACTTGCCCCTAAATGTTGTCCTCATACTCCTCTCCAGCCCAATCCATCTCTTTTAGGTAATCAGTGCGTGTATACCCTCTTCTCTTATGTCTTGGAAAACTTACTACCAGGAAGGAGTGGGTTTCAGAACTTTGCACCATAGGGTAATTGCGAGCCTGAATGTCATACTCTCTGCTTGGATGCAGAAAGGAAGACAATGAATGAGATGTAATACCTGTTTCAATAAGAAACTTGCTCACAGCAGAGAAAAAGGTACCCACTCAAAATGTGCTTGGGGCACATTACTATTCTGAATCCAGGCACAGGAGTGGAGAGATTGAAAAGGCTTTTCACCCACCTTTAGCAGTCAGCATTCAGTTGAATCAGGGTTTTCATTTTACAATCTAGTTGTATATAGCACAGAGTGAGAAAATTTTCCTAGATTTCAGCAACAGGTCAGCTGACAATACAGTACAAATTCTTGGTGTTTCCATGAGTAATTTATCTCTGTTGGTGTCTTCCCAGGTATTTTAGTGCAAAATCGAGACAGAGAGTCTGCATCAGGAGCTATGGCCATACTCTGCACACTCACTCTTGAAAGAGAACCATCAACTCAAAGAGGTGACTCCTGGGCCACACAGATTAATCCTCCTCCTAAAACCAGTCATCAGGAAGAGCAGAGCCTCCGGGTCACCTGCCAGCCTCCTCCTTTCTCATTGCTCTTGGTAACCACATGACATTAGTTACGTGGCCTTGTCACAAGGCCACAGATGCCCCTGATTCGTGGTCTTTACACTCTAAAGAACTTTAAATGGTTGGCAGACATTGATAAACAGATCACCCTGCTCTGTTTTCCTCATCAGATGAATACCAAAACCCTTGTCAAGGTGACAGAGCTGTTAAGTGTCTATTCACACAGCAATCAGAAATTGGAGCATCAATCAGTAATCATAAAGTCAGGGGCATTTTCTCACAAAGTCAGGAATTCAGAGGGCTTTCATAAGCTAATCAGCAGGCATCAAATAGACAATCAATCTAATTAGCTGCTCACATTCGGATGGCAATCAAAGCAACACAGTGCGCTTCATTAGTAATGATATTGAAAACTGTGATCTGTGCAGTATTGAGCTAGGAAATGAATATCATTTTTTGTAAATAGGTGAGGAGGATGAGGCTGCGCTGTGTGTTGCATGTGCCAATTCAAAGATGCAGGCACCTGAAACCCCACTGATGCCTACTTTGCTTTTCCGTTGGCCTCAGAGTAAGGAGCAGGGTAGAGTCATTTACTGTTAAGTCTGTAAACTGTGGGCGACATGAGCCACCTTAGAGTGAGGTACAGGAAGGTGAAGGGGCGGTCAGTAATTCTGGAAATTTACTGTTTTTTATGAAAATGCCATGTTTAGCTCTAAGTTCAATACCTCTTTACTTTCACAATCCACAATTTTTCTACTATGAACCTTGCTTGGATAAAACGAGCATCAAAGCACTCCATGGCAGTTCTCTTGAGAATTATCTTTCTGCAAGGTAAGAGCACTCCTTTCTTTCCAAAGTGTTGGGGGGCGCAATTTCCCCTTCTACCCTTCTTGTGTTCTTATGGCTGGACTAATAATAAAATTGACACAAGACCAGATTAACAGGAGAAAAATCCAATTTAATTATGTACGCATGGGAGAATCATGAAAATGATGCTCCAAGAGTGAACAAAGCAGGCAGTATATACACCTTTTACACAAAGAAACAATAAATCTGCGAGGAATGACAGGACAAAGAACTTAGGTTTGAGGCACATAATTAGTGAAGAATTTAAGCAGTTTAGGCTTGAGGTAGTAAATTAACGAGGCTTATTTACGCAGCTTCTTGGCCCTGGATTCCCAGCTCTCGTGAGAAGGATGCAGGGAGAGCACCTGTCACAGGGGAGATTTATTTCCTGCTTTCATGGGAGCAGAGGCAGGAGAGTCAGAACGGCCTTCTTGCTTCTCAAGCAACTTTAATTCAAAATAATCAAGATGCTATTGTGGGATATTTTGGGGTGGGCTGCCCTGGGCCCCAACAAAAGCAAGTACAAGCCAGCAAGCTGTCTGCCACAGTGGTGACAAAAGATCTTCTGAGACAGAGACTGAGTCCTTCATAACCCAGAATGACAACTATGTATCGTGTATTTTGCCAGGCATTTCAAAGGTGACATGGTCACCGTTCTCGAGGAGCTTATCTTATCTTTGGGTATCATTAATGAAAAAAATAGCAAACATTAAAAAATAGCATGTCATTAAGAGCTAAATGCTGTGTTACAAATCTGCATATTTTAGAATTTGAGAATTGAACAGAAGGCAGAACACCAATATATGGAATATCAGAAGACCCTTCTGGAAAAAGCTAGAGGCCAGGGGCTGCCTGCTTTCAAAGTGGCATATTTCTAAACTGCCAGCGTTTTAAGAGAATTGATAATCATTTTTAGCGAAGTTAGAATATACTTCAGAAAGCTGATACAAAATGGTCACATAATGAAACCTGAAAAAACAAATAAACTCCCACAGATTTTGCTCAGTTTAGCACATTTTTAAGAGCCAAATTTCACTCTCTATAAATGTCCTTGGTCAAGACACATTTATGAGTGAGAAATATTAAAAATACTCCGATACCATGTCATAGCATGTGCCCACCTGGACTCTAAGTAAATTCCTTAAAGGGAAAGTCTCCTGTCCCACACGTCTTGAGTTGTGGGTGGAGAGAGGTCTGCATTTAAATACCCCTGTACTTCAAGTCTCTGCACCACGGTCATCTCCTCTACAAAGGCCCCGTGACCCTATCCCACCTCTCCAGGTGTTCTATCTGCTTCTAATCCCATCCATATTTCTCACTCTACCCAGATCTACAACACTTTCTTTCACATATTTATTTACAGTTTTGAATCCCTCTATTAGATTGAATCTTCCCTTATAGTAAACAATGTTTCTGATTCAACTTTTTGACTCCATCTGTTAATATGTGTCTGATGAATAAATTAACGACGATTTTCCAATTAGTTTTGTTTTATGTGAAAACTTGTTGGGTTCTGTGGGAGGAAGTGCTTTAGACACCAAGGCAGCCATCACAGGGATTTATTAGGAACACTTAGTGGCCAGAAGGCTGTGCGTGAGATATGAAACCTCACATCTCTGTCTCTGAGGAGCTTCTATGCCTATGTATGACAGATCACTCATGGATTCACACTGCAGGAAATTTAACATGAGGCTTGGAGAGAGCAAGCATTCAAAGAACAAAAAACCTGGTTTATGATCAAAAAAAATCCTAAGAGGTGTTCAAGGGGCTGGTTATATAGAAAGGAAAGTTTAAAAGACAGAGAAATAAATGAGGACATGGTGTCTGAAGGGAGAGAGCACGAGCGCGTCTTCCTTTCTACAAAGAACACCAGTTTTAGAAAATGTATAGTTATTCCATTGAAGATATTTAAGCTTCTACAATCCAAGATAAAATTTTCAGATGAAAAGTGCCACAAACGAACTAGGAAATAAAATCCCCGTGAGTAACGTAAACTGTGAGTTTCATTTGTTTTCTTCCTTTTTGATGTCTCACTGCACAGAGCACTTGATTATATAGAGCCGGGGCTCTGCCGCACTGACAATGGCACCAAGCAGTAGGAGTCTGGAGGTCAGAGCCCACGGGCACCGCAGCGGCTGCAGACCCCAGCAGGCACCCCCGCTGACAGGCACCCATGGAGGAGCTGCAGGGTCTGCGTCTGGTTTGGGTTTGGATGCCGACAGGCTTGTCATTACGATATGCCCTGAGATGAGTGACAGCTCACTGCTGCTCTGTGCAGGAAAACCCGGATGCTGTGCGGAGAGAAGCATGTTGACGAGTAGTCACCCCGGCAGATAGGGAAGTGCTATTGCAAGAGGCCTTCTGTCTGGGGGTGCACATTAGTTTGCTACAAGTGCCATGACAAACTATCACAGACTGGGTGGCTTAAACAATACAAGTTTGTTTTCTGACAGTTCTGGAGGCTAGAAATCCAAGATCAAGGTGTTGGAAGGGTTAGTTTCTTCTGAGGCCTCTCTTCTTGGCTTACAGATGGCCACATTCTCTCTGTGTCCTCACATGGCCTTTGCCCTGTGCATGTGCCTTCCTGGTGTCTTTCTCTGGGTCCTAATGTCCTCCTCTTATAAGGACACCAGTCTTATTAAACTAAGGCCTAACCAAATGACCCCATTTTAACTTAATTACCTCTTTAAAGGCCTTGTCTTCAAATACAGTCATATTCTGAGGTACTGAAGGTTAAGAATTCAACACTGGAATTTCGGGGGGACACAATTCAGTCTGTAACAGGGAGGAGTAGCTGCCCTTCAGTCTCCACCTGCAAAATTTCTTCAGAAAGCACCTCTCTCTTCTTCTCAGCGATCTATTCTTTAATTGATCCAATAATAAGAATTGCTAATGTTTTAAGAGGGTTTACTGTTGCCAGGCACAATTCTAGGCACTCTGTGTGGATTACTTCATAATCACAGCAGTCTTACAAAAAGGGTATGGTCATTGGTCTCATTTTATTTTGGAATTTCAAAACAGATTTTCTAATGTTGCCCACTTTTTAAAACAGCTTTTTGAAATATAATTGAGACAAACTGCCCATGCTTGGAGTGAATAATTTGATAAGTCTTGCCATATGTACACACCTGCGAATTCATCATCTAGTGAAAGGTTTCTCTCTGCCCCTTTGTAATTCTTCCTCCTGCCCCTTCCCACAATCCACCCACCTCATCTCCAGACAACCATGGTTCTGCTCTCTGTCATTGTAGAGTTGCTTGCATTTTATATGGATGGAATTTACAGTATGTCATCTCTTCTATCTGACTTCTTTCCCTCAACATAATTACTTTGAGTCATCCATCGTGTTGGGCATATCAATCGTTTATTCCTTTCATTGCCGAGTAGTATTACAACCAGTACCACATCTTCCCGCTATAACATAATGGATTGACAATGCTATCTTCTTGATCTTAAGAAATCATCTTATTTGGGATGCATTTTATGTTATCTTCAAGGAAATAAGAGTTATTCCTATTCACAATAATAACATCACAAGGCAAAAATTGTTTGTTAGATTCACTCCTATTAGTTAACGTATTAATCAGGAACCAAGAGAATCTACATTGTTTCTGGGAAAAAGTGTTTTCAGTTTTCAAATATCATGTACGAGCTGTGGAGCTAAAGGATTTGGTGTAGGGTTTTTATATCTACACATTCTTATTAATGACATAAAATCCTCTTCCTCTTCTCCAACTCTGTTTAAAATCACTGTACTTTTCTCTTTCTGTCTGCAGTGTAATTTAACCTCCCACTTGAATATAGAGCATAATTCAATTGAGAGGTGTGTTTATATCACACCTAACGCATGATGAAGTATTTCTTAAATCATTTGCAAATGAATGGCTGCAACATTCCCAGGGTGCTCTCTGCTCTCCCTCAAACTAAAAGCAACTGTGGCTATTTATTAATATATGGATCCCAAATGCCTTCTTGAGACATTTAAAAGCTGGATGAGATGAGTACGACCTAATGGAAAATCACAGAGAAAGATGTTGAATGGAAAATGGGTGCTGAGACTGAGAGAGAATTTTCAGATGGAGAAGAACAGAGGCACAAACTGTTATCCAATGCTATAATATAAACTAGATAACAGCAAGATAAAGTGGGAAGTAATGGCCCAGAAACCTCAGAGAGGATCAATGCCATGGACAAAGTTAGACTCAACGATGATACCCAGGTCTCCTGACCCCAAAGTCTATGCTGCAGTGGAGGGTGGGAGCGAGAAAGAAATCAACCAAAGCAGAGCTTCCTCTCTCTTGGTTTAGCTACAATTAGGAGCCAGCCAGTCCTCTGTCCTTTTTTATAAGGAACAATTGTTCTGCCACATTAGCTTTCTCAGTACTTTAACTATTATGTTATGTTTTTCCCTTAGCAGCTATTTTCATTTTAAATCAAAACACACTTTTTCCATTATTTCATTTTTTAATGCAAGGTTACTCATATTTCTGGTAATGGTAAAATAACGTTTCAACACTTTCATGTAAACAATTTTTTAAAAGTCACCTAAAATGCAGGAAAGAGCTGAAAAGATAGTAAGAAACTATTAGGCCAAAGTGTAGGGTAAACTGCAACCCTGAGTGGGAATCGAGAATCGCAGCTCTGGCCTCCAGCCAGTAACACCCCTTCCACCTCATTAGCAAATTCAGGGTAAAGAAAATTTTATAATCTCCTATGATACAGAAAAAAGTATCTGACAAAATTCAGCATCCATTCATAATAAAAATAAAGACTCTTAGCAAGCAAGAAAGAGAAGGGAATTTGTAAATCTGATTCAAAATAAAGTATATACATACAAATCTTGCAGCAAGATCAGAAACAAAACAAGAATTTACTCTCTCCCACCTTCTAGTCTACATCATGCCAGAGTTCTGACCAGGGCAAGAAGGCAAGAAACAAAGGCAGAAGGATAAGAGAAGAAGAAACAAATCCATCGTGATTCACAGATGATTTGATTTTATTAAAATTGCTAAATGAGTTTAGCAAGATTTCTATATACAGAAATGTACAAAATCATTTTTACATCAATAAATCAACAATAATGAAAAGCAATCAAAAGTGTTATATGTAACATCCCTAAAAATATAAAATATCAAATAATAATTATTTGACTATTGTGCAAGATTTCTACAAATCAAATGATAAAACTTTATCGACTCAAACTAAAGGAGAGCTAAGTAAAGGAGATACACGTGACAGGGTTGGAGATTCCATGTTTAGAGTAGTGAGTTCTTCCCAAATAAATTCAATGTATTATCCAAAGTATCCAATGAGTCTCAAATATTCAATGTATTACCATTCAAAATCCAACAAAGTTTGCCCAAGTATGTAACTTGACGAGTGGCTTGTACAACTTTCGTGAAAATGCAGAAGATGCCAAAATTCACTTAAAGAAGGACAAGTGGGAAGATTTGCTTTCCAGATGTCATCACATTATAAAGCTTTCATTATGAGAAAAGGTGAACAGACAAACGTCAAAGGAAAGGGAGCCTAGACAGAGCTCTGTCTGTATATGAAGACTGGATTTATACATGGTGAAACTGCAGAGCCATGGGGCAGGGACAGATTTTCAAAAAATGTTTCCGAGATAATTGCACAAGCCATAAGGAAAACAAACTAAAATTAGAACCGTGCTTTATCCTATAAAAAAGATATTAACTTCAAGGAGATCACAAACTTAAATGTGAAAGGAAAAACAATAAAGCTTTCTGAAGTCAATAGAAAAGAATATCTTCATAAACTTGGACATAAAGTGATTTGTTCAATAAAACAAGCATGTGATAACTACAAATATTAATAAATACAATGTACTAAAATTAAAAATACCTGTCTTTTAAAAGATACCATAAAAAGAGAGAAAAACAAACCAAAGAATATATTTGGCACACATAAACAAAGGACTTTTATTCAAAATACATAATTTGCTACAAATCAATAGAAAAGGACCAGAGGCAAGAGTTGTGAAAAGACACTTTATTAAGGAGCAAAGCTAAATGGCCAATAAAGATATGAAATTGTGTTCAACCTTATTAATCATCAAAGAAATGCAAATTAAAACCAAAATGTGATAATACTTTACATACACCAGATCAGCTAAAAATGTAAACTGCTCATAATACCAAGCATTGCTGATGAAGTGGAGCAAATGGAACTCATGCACAGCTGATGAGAATTTCAATTGTTTTAACGAATTTGGAAAACTGACAGTCTCTCCTAAGGCTGAGCCAATGCATCCCCTGTGATCCTGTAATTATATTCCTAAGTATATAACCAACAAAGTTATGTACATGTGTTCGCAAAAAAAATGGACAACAATTTTATAGCAGAATTATTTGGAAGAGCCAAACACCAGAAGGAATTAATGTATATAGATTATAGTGCTTTCATTAAAAGGAACACAAAATAGCAATGAAAATGAAGGAACCACAGCTACACATAACCAGCATGGTAAATCTCATAAACATAACATTGAATGAAGAAGTAAAGACACAAAGAATATGCACAGTATGATTACATTTGTATAAAACTCAACATGTGACTATATTGTTTAGCGATGCAGTCTTATATGGTAAAGAAAAGGTCATTCTTACCCTAAAAAGAGGGGCAGGAGGGAATAGTGACTGTGAAGGGACATGAGGGCTTCAGGGGAGATGGCATAGTTCTATTTCTTAACCCAGCTAACGATTACAACAGAGTATATTCTCTGCCGTTTTTGTATGCTATCAAACAACATTTTTTAAAAGTATAAAAAATCCTCTTTAATCTCCATCAACAATCACTTTTGACACTTTTTATATTGAGTTTAAGAACCATACAACTTGTTTTTGGCTGTCTACTTTGAAAGACAGGAATCATCTGATGTTCTGAATGATATGTCTTGCAACTCATGTTGGTATGATATCTATTTCTGTGAGTTCTTGGGTGAAACTGCTAATTAAGTTTCATGTTTCATTTATTCATGTAATTAAATTTCACCCAATGGGATGCAATCTTTTATTCATATTACATGCAGCATAGTGATTCTTTTGATCTGCTTTCTCTGGAGATTTATTTTATTATATTTTTTATTTCAGAAAATAATGTCTTTCTCAATCTTTTGATCCGTTCCAATTGTTTTGACTTCTTCCTCAGGAGTAATGATCATGTTTATCTTAGATCGTGGATCACTCCTTTCTCTTCCATCTTCTCTCATACTATTGGCATTTATTCATCAGTGTTCATCTAAGAGGATTTCTCAAATACATACTGCACATTATATGTTTCTATAGTATCAGTTCTTTTCTTTATTGCCTCTGTATGAATTTTGTTTCTGCCATTATCCTTTTAATTTTCTCATAATCATTCCTTTCTCTCCCATCTTTTTTTATTTTTTTTTAATCTCATTGCCTATCATTTGCTGTCCATATGTTACCTCATTACTGTCTTCAAATACAGGAGCAAGAATGCCAGGTTTTGATGCATTTGATTTAAACATTTAAAACTATTTTCCTTCTGTTTCCTCTAATAAGTGATTTTTTTCTTTTCAGGAAGATTAGCCCTGAGCTAACTACTGCCAATCCTTCTCTTTTTGCTGAGGAAGACTGGCCCTGAGCTAACATCCACGCCCATCTTCCTCTATTTTATACGTGGGACGCCTACCACAGCACGGCTTTTGTCAAGCGGTGCCACGTCCGCACCTGGGATCCGAACCAGTGAACCCCAGGCTGCTGAGAAGCAGAACATGTGAACTTAATCGCTGCACTACAGGGCCAGCCACTAATAAGTGATCTTTAGAAGTAAGCTCCTAATCTTCAGGATGATCTTTCCTTCCCCGGCTATGCAGTACACTGTCATAGGCTCCATGTTGGCTGTCTTCTGTATCCTCTTCCCCAGGTGAGGAACTATTTTCCTAGATTGAATCTTTGCTAAAAATCGAGTTATGTGAAATTCACCTTGCTATTGGATTGCTAGATGTCCAATTGGATGGCAGCTTTATGTAAACACCTCAAGACTCCTCCTAACCTCATTACTTTATATATTGATTCAATATATAGCAAACTGAAGTCCCCCATATGTACTGCTATCAGTGTTTTCCTGATCCAATCCTGCACAGAGCGTTTTCTTAAAGGTTCATGACTCCTCAAATTCAGCATGCCACCATGAGCCCTTCCTTTCTCCACATACTTCATGCAGTTGTATTTTTATGATTTCAGTCTTTTACTAGATGCTGAAAGAGAAGCAATGTGGGTGTGGGTTGCAGATGGAGTTGGCATAGGGGAGGAAAGCGGGAAGTGAGAGAGAATAGCTTTCTAGCTATCTATCTCAAAAAAAAAAAAAAGCCATCATGCAGTAGAGAGAGCTTTCTGCTTAGTAAAGAGCTTGTGTTTCTATCAGGCAGACAGAGAACACAGGAGGAAGGGAGGGGTTGCTAACTACATTGGAAAGGGCAGATTTCTCAGGAGCTTGGAAAATGGACCATCAATTACAATGTTCAATCTAGTTCAATCAACCTAATATTTGATGTTCCTCATGGATTTGGCAATAGGTTTACTGTCAGTCAATTTATCCTGTTGTGGGTTACTTTAGTAGTAATTCAGATAGAAACCAGAAGTCTCTTGCCCTACATATTATTTTTTAATAAAATGTTCATTTTTTAAAATCTCAATTGACCTTATAGAATCTGAAGCTCTAGGAACATGGTGGACTCAGCCAACAAAGAAAGAGCTCTGCTTCCACACATAATAAAATGCTGGTTCGGTTACATATAACGTAATTTATATTTGAGCTCAAAGGAAAGAAAAGGAAATTCTTAAGTAGCATAAAAAAGAGGAAACTTAAAGAAAGAATGGTAAACTAATAAGCCAAAACCATAGTGGCTCAAGAAATATTGTATGGTATATTGGACTCCTGGATGTAGGACCTACTGGGCTGGCCAGAGAGCTTGGCTAAGGAGAGGATATGTGCTGTTTCACACATGTGAAGCAGGGTGCTGGAACTGAGAAACCTCAGTGATAGCGAGAATGGAAGAAGGACACCCCCTAACCCAGACTGCAAAGAAAGAAAATGTGTCTCAGGAGAAGTGTGTGCAAATATAAAGGACAGAAAAAAACATACAAACCAAAAAACAATTTTACAAGATTTAGCATGAAAACCAAAAGGCTAACTTTTTGTTATGTAATATAACCTGTGTTAAGTAAAGTTATAAAGCCTAAATTTGCTCTACTAATATGAAATTCAAATCTCCAGAAAGATAAATGAGTCAAAAAATTGGCTCTAGACCTATAAAGCCCTTGGACTGCCTGGAATTAAAAAAAAATAAAAACAAACATAAAAATACTTCATAACAACATGTCCATAACCAAGGGTTTATGGGGCCAGATATCCTGAGAATAAAACAATGCTTTGTGAACATAAACTTAAAATAAAAAAAAAACCACACACACAAGCTACACGAGGAAATGATCCTCTATAAGGGATATATTGACAAATAACATTCAATCCCAAAGAACCTGAGACAGTAGAAAAATCAGACTCTATAAATAGTATATTCAAAATGAAAACAGAGATGAAAGAAGAGAGAAAATATAATGGGAAACCATATATTTTATAGGAGACTATGGAAAAAAACTAACAGCTCTGAAAGTAAAACAAAAGTAATATCTAGGAATTATACAAACACAATGTTTTTCAGAGAAATTAAATATTCCATGGATGAGCAGAGCTGAAGATTGAATTGGGGATCTAGAAGTTTCCCATAATGATTAAAATAAGAGACCCAAGTTTAAGAAATATGGATGATAGAAGGAGATATCCAGTTGATATTTAATAAATGTCTCCCAGAGGATAAGAGAATGTTGAAAAGTCAATATTTGAAATAATAATGTCTTAGGATTTTCCAAATTGGTGAAATGTGTGAGTCCTCTGATTAAAACTGTACCTCAACATACTCAAAATACTTTTTAAAAATCTACACCTAGACACATTGTCACAAAATTATAAAAACCCAAAGACAAGCAGAGAATCTTGGGAGCTAACAAAGAAAAAAGACAGAATATTTACAATGAATTAATAATTAGACTTACTATTAGCAAAAATAGAGATTAAAAGAAAATGAATTCATATTATCAAAATACTACAGGAAAACACAACTCAAGAATTTATCATTAGTTATCATTCAAGAGAGAACAATAGAGACATTTTCAGAGAGACTTAACAATTCATAGAAACTTATTGAAAGAAACAATAAAGGATGTACTTCAGTAAGAATGAAATTGTATCCAGAAGAAAGAGATGTGTAAGAAGCAATCATGATACAATAAACTGGTATCATTTAATTATTTATCAACGGTATCTATAAGAATGATGATTACTTTTTATATTCTAAAACTAAACTAGAATTAAAATTATATATAACAGTAATGTGGCAGATATTAGTCCAAATGTATATATCAATAATAATAAGTAATATCAGATCAAACTTTCCAGTTAAAAAAACAAAGGCTGACAGTTGAATCTTTTTAATCCTGAAAGTTTAGTCATATGTCTTTCATCACATTCTCTTCCAAAACAATGACACAGAAGCAACTGAAGTTAAAAACAGAAAAAGATAAAGCAAAGGTCAACTATAAGACATCTGATAGTGCAACATAAACAAACATAACTAAATAAAAATCATTGCAAACAACTTTCTTCATTATTATATTCTAAATCACATAATATCAAAATATAGAAATTTAAAATTGACAAAATTCTAAGTAAAATTGGCAAATATATAATCATAGTAGTAAATCTTATCAAATGGGATATCAGAAACTATTTAAACAAATCAGAAATCTGTTTATAAAATAAATAAGTGGTGATAAGTGGTGATATAGAAGATGTGTATATCATCAATAATCAATGGGTAAACATAGAACTCTGCATTCAACCATTAGAGAATAAACAGATACTTGAAAAGATGTTTCTGAGGACACAGAGTGGGAAATAGGATAAAGATTAAAGCTCTGGCTATCTCGCAAATGTTTTACATCTTAAAATTAAAAAATCTGAAGCAAATATAGCAAAATGTTAATTTTTGTTAAATCCATGTGGTGAGTACACAGATGTCTTTTTCACATAATTAAAAAACATGTTAACTTGGTCTCTAAGAATTAAAGAAGAAAAGAGTGTATTTGAAAGCTCCCAGAAGTTAGTGGAAGGAAGGAATGTGTATTAGTTTTCAATTGCTGCATAGCCAATTGGATCCAGTCCCTTGTGGTTGGTCAAAAGAGTGAGGTCCTTGGGTGGGGTTCTCTCTCAGCTCCTAGAGGCTGTGTCCCATTCCCTGCCATGTGGCCTCTCCTGGTGGAAACATCTACTTGTGGTTTTTGTTTACATCAATTGATTACTGATAAGGCTGAAGACCTTATCTCATGATTATTAGCCCCCGAGTTTTTATCTTTTATAAAGTGCTTTTTGAATCTTTTGTCCATTTTTCTGTGTTGTCTTCTTATTGATTTGAAGCAGTTTATATACATATATATATTTGTATATATATATATATATATTCTGGACATAAACTCTTTGTTGGTCTTTTATATAATATATATAGACAAACATATACGTAATTTATTGAGCTGAAACTCACAAGATAAAATTAACCATTTTAAAGTGAACAATTCAGTGGCATTTCGTACATTCATGACATCATGCAACCACTACCTCTATCTGGTTCCAAATCATTTTCATAACTCCAAAGCAACATTTTGAGGAGGCAGTCTTGAGCAGGCCCCAGCAGGGAGTCAGTCATCTGCTGTGCCTACCTGGAAAACCAGCCGCTGACTGCTCCACTGGAAAAGAGGCAATAGGCATTTTGTTTTCCAAAGTGACTACACCATTTTGAAATCTTACCAGCAACGTGTGAAGGTACCTATTTCTCCACATCTTCAGCAACACTTGCTATTGTCTGTCTTTTTTATTTGAGCCAGCCTAATAGCTGTGAAGTGCTAGCTCATTCCAGTTTTGATTTGCATTTCTCTAATGGCTAATGTTATCAAGCATCTTTACATGTGCTTATTGAAACCACTATTTTTCTAATGAACAAATTGAATCAAAGAATGAAACAATATGTTCCCCACATATATTTATATATTTAGCTTATATATAATCATAAAATGGTTATATATAAATATAAAATATACATGTGTGTACAAAATAGAATAGGATAGTAATTATCTCTGAGAGGAGGTGGGTGGAGGAGATCAGAAACAAACATACAAGTAGCTGTGCTTATAGTTAACCACGTGTTATATACCCGGAAAGTTGTTAAGAGAGTAGATCTTACATGTTCTCACCACAAAAACAGTAGTGGTTATTATGTGACATGATGGAGGTATTAGCTGATGCTGCAGAGGTAATCATTTTGTAATATATAAGTGTATTAAATCAACATGTTGTACACCTTAAACTTACACAATGTTCTCTGTCAATTATACCTCAATGAATCCGGGGGGAAAACCCCTAGTGTTATTTCTAGTTTTATACTATTATAAATAACATTGCTATGAACATTCTTTTATGTGTCTTTCCATCACAGGATCATCAAAATGCACGTCATCTACATAAAATATATTGTCAAATTGTTTTTCAAGATGGCTATACCACTTTACACCCTCACCAAGAATATAGAAGAATGCTCATTGTTCATGTTGAACAATAGGTCTGAATTTTGACAGTTTATTGGGTTTAAAGTGATATTTTCTGTTCTTAAATTGGATTTCCCTAATCACTAATGAGGTTGAGAATCTTTTGAATGTTTATTTTCCTTTAATGTTTTAAGTTCTCAAATATTTTTCTGTTGGATTTTTCTGTGTTCTCTTGATTGACTTAGAGAAGTTATTTAGATATTTTGAAGATAAGGCTCCTTTAGACATTAAGTGTTGCAGATAAGTCCTCCTGCTAGATGGCTTGTATTTTACTTACTTTATGGTATCACTTAAAAAACAGTAGTTCTTAAATTTATTATAGTAAAATTTAAATAATATTTTCCTCTATAGTTCATGTCTTTACGTTTTGTTAAAGAAATCTTTCCCTGGTCCAAGGTCATAAAGATATTTAACATATTTTTCTGTATTTTCTTCTAAATGTTTAAAGACTTGCATTTCATATTTAAGACTTTATTTCACTCTGAAATGAATTTTCTGCAAGATACGAGATAGGAATCCAATTTCATTTTCTTCCAAATGTAAAACCAATTGCTCCAGCACACCTACTAATAAGGAGTTGCAATGCTTACTCCATCAAACATAGAGTTTCTATATAACTGTAGGTCTTTATTGGGGCTCTCTTGGTTTCTTTAGCTGACAAGTCAATTCTTGACACTACATATAGTTAAACACTATAAATTTGTGCTAAGGTGCTAGACACATTGATGATTGAGCACTTGAAATGTGACAAGTCCAAAATGAGATGAACTCTGAATATAAAATATATACTGGTTTTGAGGAATTAGTATGAAAAAAGTTTCTTTAGTAAAATGTTTCTTTGCTAATTTTATATTGATTACATGTTGAAATAATATTTTAGATATATTGAGTTAAATAAAATGCATTATTAAAATTCATTTCTCCTGTTTCTTTTTACCTTTATACGGTGGCTACTAGAAAATTTTAAATTATATATGTACTCTCATTATATTTATATTGGATAGCAATGGTATAGATTTATAATATCTTAATATTGATATCAAGGGCAAATCCCCCGGATTATTCTTCTTCAGGAGTATCTTGTCTATTCTCGGCCTTTTCCTTTTTCATACAAATTTTTGATTGATCTCGTAACAATGTATGAAAATGCTTTTTGGAGTTTTGATTGGAATTACATTAAATCTTTAGGTAAATTTTGGGACAAGTGACATCGTTGAATTATTGAAACATTGTCCATGAGCGTAATATGTTTATCCATTTATTTAGGTATTTTAAAAAACTGTTTAATGAGGTTTAAAATTTTCTAGATAAAATCCTTCCATATCTCTTTTTAGATTTATTCCTATGTACTTTATATTTTTGTAGCTATTATAAATGGAATCTTTTAAAATTATATCTTTCCACAATTTTATTTTATTAATGACAAAGCTAATACATGATCATTGTAATTAATTAAGATAGTATAGAGAAAGAAGATTTATCTTGACCATCGCTCCTACCTGAGGAGGTTACTACCATAAGAGTTTGATGTATATCCCTCCCTATTTCCTCTCCCGTTCACAAACTAACATATATACTAGTAGCAGTAGTAGTAAAATCAAATAATATATGCAGAGTACCTAGCACATAATAAGCATTCAATTAACGTGAGCTATTAGGAGTAATATTTAAAAATTGTATTTTTAATCTTTCATTAGTGGCTGTTAAAAAAATGCAGGGGTTTTTGCATATTGATCTTAGTGCTGATCACACTGTTAAACTCTCATTATTTCTATCAATTTATCTGCAGATTCTGATAAACTTTTCTCAACTGTGAATGGCATGACTTGAAAATTAACGGGATATAGTTACTAAGAGTTGGAGTTGTCCAGGATGCTTTCAAGATTTCTGGACTGATTCAACAAACAGCAGTTATATCAAAGGTGGAAATGAAAGGGTAATTCTGAGGGGAGGTGACATTGCAGGACACTTTTGCAAAAGATCTTCATTCTCTGTGCTCTAGTTTCTTCATCTGAAGCAGGGATATAATAATTCTATCTACCACATGGATTTGCAATTCTCTCCTAGAAGAGGTTCGCCTCCTTCTGTATAGCCCTTTCATGGCCATCAGAATGCCTAAGATTTAAATCTATGAAGCATCGCATGTGCCAAGTCCAGCACCAGCTCTTGATCAAACAGAGCATCTGAGGAGAGCCATCAGATGGACTCTGTTTTTCAACTGTCAATTATGAGACCCATGATTCGAATTCGGTTGTAACTAGCAATTTCTTGCAAATAGCTTAAAGCTTTCCTCATTTGTCACTATACTTCTTTGCAGGATGTGCCTATGATTGCAATTAGCAAGCAATGCTTAGCCCCGTGTCATAATGTAAGACGTTAGGCTAGATCCCAAGGAGTCACATCATTTCTTCCAGACTAAGGTTTCTCCCCTACACCAGTTCTGGGAGGAAGCTTCCACTTGCAACATGCAGCCTTCAAATGCTTCAGAGTGACTGCCCGTGGGTGGGCAGTTACAGCCGTATTCCATCGTTCATGAATATTCAGCCCATTTCTCTCCCTTTTTCTTCTGATTACCTTTCAGCTTCATATTCTGTAGGATGGGAGGCTAGGAGCTGAGATAAAGTTCCAAAAGCATCCTACTTTTTCTCTTAGGAACAGAGATCTAAGGAATTACTAAGGTCACTTGAAACTCCCTCCTGCACAACATCCCTTGTTGCCCCAGGCCCTGTGCTTCTTTGGGTAAGATCCTTAGGTCCAAACATGGTGACCCCCACTGGCTTTCACTCACACTGCTGCTGCTTCCAAGACAAGACCTTTTCAGAAAACTTTACACTTAGGTCAAACCTGAGCCTTTGTTCTCCAGACAATTAGAACCCATAGTGAATATATTTCTCCCATCTATTTCCCATAGGACAAGTGATCCAGCACGGTAGCAGGTCTCCGTGCCATTTCTATTTTGCTGGAGGGGATTCTGGGAGGTTCCCAGCTTTGTGCTTTACATTTGAATGGTTTTAATCATGGCATCCAGAAAGAGAAGAGACTTGAGGAAAACAGTTGATGTAAGTGAAATCCTTTACCTTTATATGCTAGAGATCCTTCTGAACTGTCAACAAGGGACTTATTTCCCAGAGGGAGCTGTCCATCAGCCAGTGGGGGAGGAATCAGTCAACTAAGCCCTGTGGTTAAGAGGAGAGCGGCCTCTGTCATGAGGTGTTCCCTCCTGGTGCTCCCCAAGCCCCTCGCCAAGACTTTGACACATCTTTTATCGCTATCTTTCATTATCTGAAAACACTTCAGCCCCTGTAGCCGGCATCCCACAGTGAACTATTATATCGTCTATAGATATATGCTGTCCTTTCCAGATATGAAATTTTGTTTCCTTAATGCTACTCCAGGTAGGGTGTGGTCAGACCGTCTCAGCTTCCCTTTCTCTATGTTGCCAAGTGGTACAATAACACTTCCCACTTATCTAATGATTTGCTTCCCTGGAAATCCCTTTCACTTCTATTTTTTTTTAATTCTCAAAACAGGCATGCAGAATAAGTCACAATTAATTTCAAAGAAGAAGAATTTGAAGCACGTAGTTTGGTGACCCATCCAAAGCTCCTCATCTAGTTAAATAGTAGGAGTACTAGACCCCATAACCACGTTCGTTCCTTCAGTGGTAGCTTTACTATAACGTGCTGCCTGTCTACTGATTGATTTGGCTGACAAATCCCAGATCTGGATGACTGATAAGGACCAAAAACCGAATTATTGAGAGCCATGCATCTGGCCCTGACTAAGCCCAGCAAAGCAGATGCTGATTTGCTAGAGACAGTTAGAGTGTCATTAAGGAAACAAGATTTCACATCTGGAGCCACCAGAGAATCATATATAACCGTAGACAATATAATTGTTCATTGTGGGGTGCCAGCTACAGGGGCTGTAGAATTTGCAGACAATGAAAGACAGTGATAAAAGATGTCTAAAAATGCTTCAAGTTGATCTTGAAAGATGAGAAACACATGGAAAATAAGAGGTGACATACGAAGGCAAGGCGACAGCAAAATGTGCAAGGGAAAGTCATCTTCCAATTAGAGATTGGTCTGGGCTGCTGCTGCTTCCAGAGTTTTATCCTCAGGGCCTCCTGTGGAGCTGGAGGAAAGAGCACGTGAGTGTCCGGCTCAAGTGGAGCTCCCTCCGTCAGGCAGCCCCCCAGCTGTGCACTCATCCACGCTGGGCACTCTGCCAGGTGAAACAGAGCCTATGGAGGTCAGGTTGTGAGGGCTCTAGGAGTCACACCATGAAAACATCTGGCCTCAGGGACCACTTGCCTGTGTTCTGCCCAGCACACCTGACAGTTTCAAGTGATTCTGATCGCCTTCAAATATGTAACATAAATACTTCTACGAAAGTGAATTTGCATTGGAAAACCATCTTTTTCATCTTGTATCTTTGCATTAAAGTTTTACTTAGAACAACCATGAGTTGGGGTCTCAAAATATCAATCTAGTATTTTTTCCTCTCTTCAAAGATGTCTCTGCATCCACGTTTTGGAGAGGGAATTTGGGGGGACAATGATACCTCACCTGTGGACAGCACGTTTAAACCACCCTGCTGCTAGAGAGTGCTGAATGGCTCCTTGGCTGACCCCACAAGGGGCACCAGACTGGATAAAGAAACAGACACATGTTCTCCTACAGGCCCTGAGGCTAAAACTCCTAGAATGACAGACAATTTGACCCCAGTTTGACATTGCACATTGCTTTGAAGCTTCTTGGCATTCTAAATCATGTTAAACTATGGGTTTTGTAAGGCACCTTGAACAGTGTTTTATAAGGCACTTTGTAGGCAGTGCTATTAAAATTAATTGTTTGAGTTATCATTAAAAGGGATGCCTCTGAAACAGAAGTCATTCTCCTCATCTCTTTTCTCCAGAGTAGCTTATCATCTGCAGGCTTCGCATTTGTTTTAGAACTAGGGCTCACACTGCAGCCAGTCTCCTTCCTCTAGGAAAGGGCCTTTGTGTTCAGCACAGCATCTGATGCGCTCTCGGCCCACTGAGAGTTTTACATACACATGCTGTCCCAGATTCCTATGAGAAGGCTGCAACTGGATTTCGATGGGATCTTTTTCTTCTATACTGTTTTCTCTCATTATTATTGACAGGAAGATGCACTGTGATTTAGGGGACTGGATGGCTTCAAAATCTTTCTGTTCAAACCAATTTCTGGGAGTCTTTTGCAAGTCACTGTTTTGTGTCTCTTAATCACTCTAAGAAGTCAGCTCCCTTCAGAGACACGGCCTAGAAGCGAGGTTGCACTCGACTTGAAGAAGTAGAGAGTAGGTCTCCAGAGTGGGACAGGGAATGGTGTGACAGAGCAGTCTTAGGGGCTCTGGGGGGCAGAGGAGGAGTGGCTAAGGGACACCAAGTGAGGAAAAAGACTGGGGGCAACCAAGACCAATTATTGACCCCAGGACTTTGCACTAGACCAGTTCTGACTCCCAAGCCTTAGATTAGTAGCTTAAAATTTGTCTTCTTCAACGTCTACCATCTCAAAGAGATCCAAATTTCAGGCGTACCTTTGGCACTCAGAAGTGGTGCTGTTTGCAGAACATAGATTCTGGTTTAACGGCTACTCTGTGTAACCTTGGACAAGTCACTCAAGCTTCTTCTCAACTCAGTGTTTCACTAAGCATTCCTTGGAGACCACTTGCATCAAATCCTTGCTAAACTGCAGATTCCTGGGCCACAGACTTACTGATTCAGAATCTTCCAAGGCAGTGCTCAGGGAATCTGTATTTGTTTTACAAACTCCCCAGGTAATTCTTATAAATAATGAAATTGGCAAACCATTCATCTAACTTATAAGGACTCTGCCATTTATGGCATCTAAATGACTTCAAAGCGCTGGTTTCAACTGAGACATCAGAGGAAACATCTTGCCATTTTACTAAAAGCCCTCCTTCCCAGGTGAGCTTTGTCAGAACAACCTTGAAATGCCAACATGAAAAACGAAAGTGCCATTAGGCCTCATTTAGTAACTGCAGAGTTACTGGGTAGTTTTATGTTCTTTTTCTCAAGCCATTGGGTACAAATTATATTTTCTAATGCGTCAGCATTTTTCTAATTCAAGTTTCCACTAGTAATCTGTTTTGCTGTGAATACTGGATAAACTTTATGCCCAGCAGCTAAAATTTTTGGATGCAACAACTCATTTACAGAATTCTCATATATTCATCAAGGAATGAAAGCATGATTTTGTAGAATTGAATTTTAGAGCTCTTATGCAACTGAAAATTATATGGACCAATTTCCTCATTTTAAATTAGAAGCATTAACGTGACTTTCTCTTTCCATCCCCGTCTCTGTCCCCCACTCATCATAGCCTGCCTAATTCTAAACATCCTCCAGCTCAAATGCCACATTCTTAGCCTTGCCAGATCTGCTCTCTCTTCTGTGCTGCCTCAGCACTTTCTCTCAACCTCTTTAAAGCATGTATCACATCTGTCTGATATTAGCTTCATTTATATATATTTTTACCCTTAATGAACCTGTGAAAACAGACTGCATCTTGTTCATCCCTATAACTTGTAGGCAGTGCAGGGTACTCAGTAAGTATTTGATAAATTTTAGTTGGAAAAACATGGCACAGGGCATGCTGGGAGGTAGAAGAATTGACACACTTATTATTACTATTAATTGCAGACATTTACTTAGTTCTTGCTATGCATGGGTTCCAAGTGCTTTACACGCGCTATGTCACTTCATTCTCACAACAATCCAGAGAAGCATATATTATTGTTTTCTCATTTTAGAGATTAAAAAACTGAAGCAGTGAGAGACCAAATAACTCGCCCTTAATTATATGACTAGAAAGTGAGAGAGCCATGATTTGAACAGGGAAGTCTGAATCCAGAGACTCTTCCCGTATAACCTCACTACATTGCTGCTTATACTGGCACGTGAGGGTCCTCCTTCCACAGCCATGCTTTTCCCACCATGCCCACCCCATCATGGTCAAAGACGGGGAACTTGAGATCTTGAAAGCTCAGTGCTCAAGGAATCACATTCTGTTACAGGTTAGAGTGACTGAATTTTACAATATGGCCACAGAATCATGGGATATCAAGAACAAGACCAGAATTGATATATTTTTAACATCTTTATAGTTTTCTCATGGTATGAGCATACGAGGCCTTAGATATATGAAATCAGCCCATCAATAATTGCTAAACATAGAAAAAGTACACAAATACTCGTTTTGGTACCACTCCAGCAACTAATTTGGAGGGATAAGGCTATAAGAGATCCATGTGGGAAGGTCAAAGTCTTTCTTGGAATATGACAAACAAGCAAGTGTGTATGGGGAGGACAGGAAGCTAGTGCAAAGGTAGGCATGCATTTGCCATCCATGTAAATGATTATGGTTCCGTGACTTAATCCCAGGACTCTGATAACTACTCTCGAGTAAGGATCTCAGTTTTATTTACTCGGTTTTCAGCTACCAGTACCCCTCTGTGACTTTTCTCTACTTCCACCGGAGTTGTTATCCATTTTTCTTGCTTCTTGCCCTCCAATCTGTTAAGTTCATCTCACCACCAAGGAGGTGATGGTTGGTAAATTAATCCACTTGCTCGGCAGCCTGAGCTCACCTGATTTCCCTGTGAGCCTCTAACATGCAGGACCACAGTGACCTCTACCTGCCTGCTTTCGAGAGCTCACCCTCACCAGAGAGTCACTGCCACTCCAGGCGTCCCTGGCTCTCTTACCTCAGCACAACTCAACTAATCTGGTGCATTAAACTGCACCGTTGTTCTTGTCTAGTCTTTACAGCAACAATAATGTAAACTTACACTCCCTACAGGCATCTTTATCTAAATTCTTCCTTTTTCATATTCCTTACTGTAAAACATCTCAATATTGATGATTTTGAAGACATTATGTAATATCTATATGTCTGTTTCTACCACTGCAGTGTGAGCTCCTAGAAATCAAGAACAGTATCTTCTTTTTTAATTAATCTTTCCCACAGAGTGCTTAACACAGTACTTTGCTCTTTATAAAACGTTTAATAAACGTATGCCTAATTTAATTGAACAAAAACACAGAATAAAGCAGATCCTTGGCTTGAACGCTCAGTGTTTACTTCTTCTAGCACCAGCACTGTGACTGGGGAACCAGGCAAGGAAAGCGTTACTGAGAATCTGATCAATAACTAACATGGTCTGTCAAATGTTTTCCAGACAAGGAAAAACTAAATGTTCTATTTTTCAGAGGCTGATGTCCCCATTTTTGCAGATGTTGCCATCTTACAGTGAAACTTACACAGTTGCAGCAAGACTCCTGCAAATTGCTCTAGCTCCATGCGTCCAAAAGTTACCGTGGACTCATTATGTAATGGCATGTTACACTGAACTCGTTACATAATGGCATGTTAGCTTGAACTCATTATGTAATGGCCTGCTTACCTGCTGCACATGTGCCCTGATGTAGCACAGTTGTAACAAATAAACGTGTTATCTTCTGCTCTCTTGTGTATAAAGTCGCCACCTTAAGGAGCTTAGGGAGACACTGCTCCATTGCTTGTGCAAACAATAAACCTTTTCTTCACCTACTTCAGCTTTGCTTGTGCATTTCCACTCCACACTCACCAAGGGGTGAACCCCTTGAGCTTGGTTAGAATATCACCTCTGGTAGGTTTTTTTTTTATTTTTTAACTTTTTTCCCCTTTTCTCCCCAAAGCCCCGGCGCCCCCTCCCCCGAGTACATAGTCGTATATTCTTAGTTGTGGGTCCTTCTAGTTGTGGCATGTGGGGCGCTGCCTCAGCGTGGTTTGATGAGCAGTGCCATGTCCGCGCCCAGGACTGGAACCAACGAAACACTGGGCCGCCTGCAGCGGAGCGCGCGAACTTAACCACTCGGCCACGGGGTCGGCCCCAAGGGGTTTTGATGTAGATTTCAAAAAAAGCCCACACTTTTTCATTGCTCCTTGCGCCCATGCTCTTTGTGACATCTTGCAATGTGATGTCGTAGCTCCTTTCATCAAGAAGCAGAGTTTATTTCCTCTCCACCTGACTCTTGTGATTTGCTTTAGTCAGTGAGTAGAATCCAGCAGAAATGATGGTGTGCCAGTTCTGACCTCACCCTCCCAAGGCCTTCCATGCTCCTCTTGCTCTTTTGGAACCCTGGAACCACCATGAGGACAAGCCTGGCTTAGGCTTTGGAGGACTAGAGACATTTGTCCTATTCATCATATTGCCCCAGCCAACAGCCAACCAAGCCCAGAACCCTTGCTGCCTGGCTAATCTGCAGCTACCTGCAGAGAAGAGAGGGTCAAGATGAAACCAAAATTGCCCAGCTAAATCCAGCCTAAATTATAA
Source organism: Equus caballus (assembly GCF_041296265.1). Taxonomy (NCBI): domain Eukaryota; kingdom Metazoa; phylum Chordata; class Mammalia; order Perissodactyla; family Equidae; genus Equus; species Equus caballus. The sequence continues at coordinate 89,585,063 of NC_091698.1, forward strand.
ACCATACAAATGATTGTTGTTTAAAGCTACTAAATTTTGGAGTGATTTGTACATATTAGTTAGCTAACCGATACAAGTTCTAAGTGTTGACATCCAGTGATCTTAATCCCCATTTTAGTAAGCAAAAACCTAGAGCTGAGGCCTCCGAGGCCCTAACTGCAGGCTGGACCCACCCTGGTTCTTAATCAGCTGTCTGGTATTGGGTATCAAACAGATTACCAATGCTCCTCACTGCTTTGGCTTCTGCTGTTGCTTGCCAGGTTTGCTCAAACTTGAGAGTTTTAATCTCGTGTTAATAAATATGTGGCTGTTCAGGCAATTTGTTTGGGTATAATTATGCCAATCTCCTAGGAAATTACTGCCACCTAAGTTATTACAGATTCACCTTGGAGACACTGCATCTGGCTGGTTCTTGTTCAGTCAAGTGCTCCCCTGTCAGAGACCAATACATACTGCTCTAAAGCTCTCTTTGCTTAAATTCCTCTGCCTTCGTGGCATGACTCTTGCCAGCAACACCCAGCATAAAACACAGCTCGGGAGAATCAAAAGGAGCCGATATGTCTGGGGGCACACTGCAGCAAGGAGGTAAGAGACTCTCACACTTAAAAAGACAACATTAGCTTGAATTCTAGTTTTTCTTTTTCTTTTCTTCTTATTGTCTTGAGAAAATGAGACTGCCTTTGCTTCTGTGGAATGGCCCGCCTCACAGAAGAACTGACAGAATGTTCAATGTCCAGAAATTAGACATCTTTTATTTCCAGGGACTTTGTGGAAATTCCTTTACTGGAAAGTCTATTTCTATTGAGTCCTTTGAAGTATAGTGATCCGTGGTCATAATAAAGTGGATAACTTACCAAGAAAGACTTTTGTGCCTCCAAGCAGTGGCATACCAAGGCCAGATCATTGGGAGATGTCCACCCCAGGTGCAAGTAATAAAAGGGAATATTATCTGTACAGAATTTAAAACCAATAATAAAACACACAAAAAGTCAGTCTGCTTTTCATTATTACCATGAGCCAGCACTTCTAAACAACGTCAGTGATAAGATACTGCTTTCCGTTGGGATCCCTCGCCCTGACCTTAGGACAGCCCGCCCCCTGTGTGTGCTCTTCCTTGCAGAGGAGTCTTTTAGGGAGGCTGCAGACCTATCCCAGTGAGTCTGGAAACGCTGAGACCATTTCAGCAGACTTCCTACAAGAGGTGCCGTCAGTCATTCTTCTCAAGAATAGTCTCAATCAGGATTAATATGTATTCCCAGAGGTTGGAAACAATTGAAAGCCACTGTGTTCTTTGCTACCACAGTATGTAGTCAGCAGGAATTGTGAGGGTTCTTGGCCCTCCCGTGTGTGGAGGAGCAAAGATGGGGCACGTAGCCATCCCAAAACCCATGTCCCCAATCCAGCTCCCTCCCTTCCCTACAGGGAACCTGTAACCCATATGTAAGCCATATATTTATATAGTTTATACTGCCTCTTTGAATGGTTTCCAATCTCTAAGAAGTTTTCCCGGACCAACCACATTGCATCAGCATCATTGGGGAATTTATTGGAAATGCAAATTCTCGGGCCAATCCTATTCCTACTGAATCAGAAACTCTGGAGAGTGCAGTCCAGAAATATATAGTTTAACAAGCCCTCCAGGTGATTCTGATGCATGCTAAAGTTTGTTAACCTCTGCTATAGAAAATTATTCATAATCAAAAGTATATGTCAGAATCATCTATCTGTCTGCCTATCTATCTATCTATCTATCTATCCATCTATCTATCTCACCTTGCCTAAGCCCACTCCTGACACCCAGATACAGTAGATCTTAGGTAGAATTGGGCATCTGAATTTTTAAATCTCCCAAGAGTTTCTGATATAAACTTCTAATTGATAATCACTGCTCTGGAGAAATTAGAGTTCAAGTAATTGTAAAATAGACTTTGAAAAGTATTCCTAGGACTTGGTTTCCTCAGACAGCTTAGTTTTCATATAACCTATGTCAATGAAGTAAGTTCATAGACTTGTTTGAAGATGATCACTTCTAGAGCTAAATGTCACTATTTCATATTTAGACCTTACAAACAGGCTCCCTCCACAATTTTGCCACTTAGTAATTATATGACCTATGGAACTCCTTACCAATGAATTCATTTCTCTGACATTTCAGGCCTCTTGCCTTCCTATAGGGAATGACAAGAAGATAAGTGAAACTATATCAAGCACCAAACTAGTTGCAAATCTCTGAGATGACCATACCACAAACTTGTCTCTGCATCTAAACCTGCTATTCATATCGCAGAACCCTCCTAAAGTTCCATTTTCTCTGTGAAGTCTCCTTAAGACCCCTCACTTCTGTTTTTGCCCAGCACTTTTCCACCCACTTCCTTAACTGAGGTCTTTCATACTTTACGGTTTAACCATGTGTTGGACAATTTTAAAATAATGCTTAATATTTTTGGTTAATTTTATACATTAGTTTCCTGATCTAGAGTATAAACTCCTCACTTCAGAGATCAAACTTCTATGCTAGTCATAGAGGAACTACTCAACAAATGTTTGGTAGTCTCTACTTACTATTAAACTTCAAGAAAATTGTAAACTCCTTGTTGCTGGTGAGTAATTCTTCAACTAAAAGAAAAAAAAAAAGCCTGACTTAGACTCCGGGGAAGACACATTGAACGTCTGTTTAAAATTTTGTTTGATTTTCTCCCATCCCAGCTGACACAAAGCTGAAATAAACTCCTAACTTCCATGTTCTCTTTAATCATGTGGAAACCAGACCCCTCTGAGGATTATAGCTGTGTACCCTAGACATGCTGGTTATCCCAGTCACACACAGACTATAGTTTTACGTGCAGTGAGGAGTCCACAGGGTTTCCAAGAGAGCATTCTAACATCCACCATCTTTGTACGGGTAATTTGCAAAAATTGAGCTTCCTCAGACCAAGGAAACCAGCAAGCTCCTGCTAACCCTCCACATTCACTACCATCATCTTGACCTGGATTCTCAGGAATCTAAGAGTTTCTACTCCATTTCAGAGTCTAAACCAATATGTCAGTTTGTGTCTTTTGTTTGTTTAATGAAAGTAAAACTAAATCTTAAATGCTGGTGACTGACATGTTCAGGGATTAGCAACAGAATGAAGTACCTTGAGTTTGGTCAGTTGCTCCAATGTCCATGAGATCTCTGGTTGCAAGAATGTCCTAGAAATGAAACCATTCCCAGGATTGGCTTCAAGTGAGCTAACTGCCAATGACTATTTACTCAGCAGTGTCTGGTTGAATTGGAGGACCTGAACAAGGATACACCTCCATATCCAAAAAAGAAGAAAAGAGGAGAGGATCCTTGCACCTCACAATACTGAAATTCTGAGAACATCAGAGCCTCATACAAATCTTTATGTCGAATCAGGAACGAAAAATAGTGCCATTTTATACGTAGAAAATTAAAAACTCAGGCAAACAACAGAAAATATGGGCAATAATGGCAGAACTGTCAACTTCTGGTTAGGGCACAAAAAATCACAAGAGACAGTTACTCTCACTCTAATAAGAAAAGACTGGGTGAGTTAGAACTCATTGTTTTTGTTTTGTTGTTTTAATTTACTGGGTAACTGAGGAGACAGAAAATTAATTAAACAAAATAAATAAAGTGACAAGCCTTTCCCAGGAGATGGGGAAACTATGACTTCTTTTATCTCTGGTGGAGCAGCAGTCGGCAGAAGAATCCTCTGTGATCAGGCATAAGAAGAAAGCAGCCAACGTTAACAACTTCTAGTGACTGTCTGGAGACTGCCCTGACAAATTAGAATTCTGAGGTGACTCAGTGAGTGAGACCACACTTACCTGTCAACACAATTGGGTATATGGGAAGAAAAGTGAGAGACGATCTCAGTAAGTGAATGGGGTCTTTCTCAAATTCAGGGCAGCAGCTCCCAAGGACTGTAGATGGAGAGCAAGAACAGAGAGATTTACTGAGGTATAGCCAGGTTGGATGGAAATGGAGAGCAAAGAGAATACCACAGTAACCCAAAAAGCTGGTGGCTGGAATTCAAGCACAAAAGACTTGCAAAAGCTCACCTATGCTAAGATCTCAATTTCTCTGCTGATGTGAAAAAACACAGATTAGATTAATTTAGCTCCCCACACTAGCAACTTCATAGATAAAGAGGCATTCACTTTTCTAGAAATAAATCATATTTTTGTCAGTCTCTAATATTCTCTTAGACAAAATTGCTCACATAAAATCATGACATTATGGGACACATAAGCATGAAAATGAATGATTATCAAGAGAGGAAAAGGTCACTAGAAAAGAAGCTATAGATGCCCTAAATATTAGAATTATCCTGCAAAGAGTTTAAAATGACTATGATAAATATGTTAAAAAATATCATGGGAAAATAGAACTACATGTGTGAAGATATAAAAAATCTCAGCAGAGACATGGAAAATACAAAAAAAAAATGGGTAAGCTGGAAATGAAAAATACAATATTAGAAATTAAGAATCCACTTGATACCAACTGTAGATTGACACAACAGAAAGAACCAAAGAACTGTAATATTGGAACATACAAGCAATCCAAACTGAAATACAAAGAAAAGTAGTAGCAAAAGGTGAACAAAGCATCCGAGATCTGTAGGACAACAATTGGATAGCCTAACATATGTGTAACTGGAGTCCTGGAAGGAGAGAGAGAATAGATCAGTAGAAATATTTGAAGAGCTATTGGCTGAGAATTTTCAAAAATTGTTTAATGATCGCAATCTACAGATTAAAGAAGCTCACTGAAACTCAAGCAGGATAAATTAAAAGAAAACCATAACAATGCATACTATAGTCACACTTCTAAAATCCAAAGATAAGGAAAAATTATTAAAAGCAGCCAGAGAAAAAAGATTACATGCAAGGGAGAACTGGTATCAAAACAAACAGAAAAACAAAAAACTAGCTTGTCACCAAAAACAATGGAGGCCAGAAGTCAAAGAAACACCATCTGTAAAAGGTTGAAAGAAAAAAATCCTGTCAATCTAGAATTCTCTCCTAAAAAAATGAGGGCAAAATAATGACATTCTTGGGGCTGGCCCCGTGGCATAGCGGTTAAGTTCATGCACTCTGCTCTGGTGGCCTGAGGTTCACAGGTTTGGATCCCGGGCGCAGACCTACACACCACACATCAAGCCATGCTGTGGTGGCATCCCCTATACTAAACAGAGGAAGATTGACACAGATGTTAGCTAAGTGACAATCTTCCTCAAGCAACAAAGAGGAAGACTGGCAACAGATTTTAGCTCAGAGCCAATCTGCATCACCCACACACACACACAAAAGACATTCTAGACAGAAAAAAATGTTGACATAATTCAATTTCAAAAGATCTGCACTATAAGAACTACTAGGAGAATTTCTTTAGGCTGAAGGGAAATGATAATGAATGGAAACCCAGATGAGCAAAAGGCATGATAAAACTTAAGATTTGTCTACTAGATAACAGTATTGTATCAATGTTAATTTTTTTCAGTTTGGTATTGTATTGTGGTTATGTAAGATTTTAACATTTGGGCAATTGGGGTGAATTCTTTCTATTGCTTTTACAGTGTTCTGTAAGTCTGATAAGATTTCAAAATTTAAAGATAAAAAACATATTAAAGGAAGGAACAAAGTTGAAGGATTTATACCACTTGATTTCAAAATTTACTATAAAGCTATAGTAATCAAGAAACTCTGATATTGATGTCTTATAGAGAGATCATATCATATAGACCAATAAAACAAAATAGAGAGTCCAGATAGAGGCCCCCACATATATGTTAAGACGATTTATGACCAAGGCATTGATTTAATTCAATAAGGAAAATATCTTTTTAATAAATGATACCAGAAAAACTAGATATCTGTGTGAAAAAGAAATTAACCACAACCTTTACCTCACAGCATACATAAAATCAATTGGAAATGGGTCATAAACCTAAATTTAAAAGCAAAAATTATGAAACTTGTACAAGGAAACATAGGAGAATTTTGCAATCTCAATGTAGGTAAAATTTGTTATATAGGACACTAAAAGCATAAACCTTAAAAGAAAATAATTCATAAATTAGACTTTGCCAAAATAAAAGCTGTTGCTTTTTGAGAGTCACAGATAAGGAAATAAAAAACCAAGCCTCAGACTGGATGAAATATTATATATGAAAATATTATATGTATCTGGCAAAGAATTTATATTCAAAATATATAAAGTACTCCTACAAATCAGCAATAAAAAAATTAAACAGTGCATAAAAATTTGGGCAAAACACTTGAACAGACACTTTGTAAGTAAAAGATGTACAAATGGCCAGTAAACACATGAAAAGATATTCAATGCTATTAGTCATCAGGGAAATACAAATTTAAAAAAGATATCTATAACCACTAGAATGGCTAAAATTTAAAAAAATAAGACATTACCAAATGTTGGTGAAGATTTGGAGCAACTGGAACTCTCATACTGCTGGGAATAAAAAATCATTCAATACCTTTGAACAACTGTTTGGTAGCTTCTGAAAAAGTTAAGCATTACACATATCCTATGACCCAGGAATTACATCTCTAGGTTTTTACTCAGGAGAAATGAAAATACAAGTCCACAAAGGACTTGTAACAGCCTTAATCATAGTAGTCAAAAACTAGAAACAGTTTCCAGTCTGACAGTTCTCCTGTTGAGGACAAAGTTTCCTCAACAAGAACACTAATACAGAAATTCTGGGATATTCATACAATGGAATACTATTCAGCAACAGAAAGGGACAAACTACAAATATATCAATATGGATGAATTTCAAAAACATTATGTTAAGAGAAAGAAGCCAAGCACAGAAGGGGCATGCTATGTATGTAGATGAAATCGAAAAATAGGCTACACTAACATGATGGAAATCAGGACATCGGGAGCCTCTGGATTGGAAAGGAGCGCAACACAGCATTCCGAGGTGAAGAAAATATTCTATACCTTATTTCGGATACTGGTTACATGGGTATTTATGAAAATCAAGATTCATCAAACTGAACAATTAGATCAGTGAATTTTATTGTATGCAAATCATAACTCCAAAAAGAATGAGAGAGGGAGGAGGGGAAGGAGGAGATGGGAGGGAGAGGTGAGGGAGAGATGGGAGGCGGGAGGGAGGAAGGCATGGCAGGGCAGGGAACACAGACCATATGCTAATATTTCAACCCAAATATGCCAAATTAATTAAAACCAGATCTTTCTAAATTCATGGTAGCAGTATTGGATCTTTCAAAGAACAAACATTGTTACATATTTTTCATGTTAACTCACCATTACGTTTCCAAGAAAATGAACAGTCCAACTATAAAATCTGCTCTCTTCACATGTGGATAGAGTAGAATCCAGAGAAACTGATTTTGTTTTTTTAATGCTGAGGTCTTAAAAATCAGATTACCGGCTGAATTTCATGTCAAAATGAGTGATTATTTCAAGGTTCGAGATTGTACACAGCAGGCCCTGTGCCCTCTCTCTCAGGTATCCAGTAGATAATAGAGCTGCTTTCTACACCCCAGCAGGATGTAGAAAATTTCCTCAAGAACATGAATTCAAAGTCCTATTAGCTTCTGGAAACATCCTAGTCTAAAAATTAAAATTTCAGCCTCAGCAGGCTCTTTTTTCCTCATTCTTTCTTCTCTTACGAAAAAAGCCTCAACAGCAAGGACCTGATGCTCTTAGATAGGTTCCATTTTTGAAAGTAAATATCAAGCTTAATTATTTGGAAGTTATATATTTAAGCTTCGTCACTCATCCTTTAGCAGATAATATAGGGAAATTAGGGAAAGATTTGCTTGAACAGAACAGGTGGATTAGTATACAAAAGTAATATTAAGATGTTCTTCTTCACTCTAACAACAGAAGCAGCCACATATTTCTCTAAGCTGTTTTTTTTTCCAATTTAAATTTTCTAAAAATGACCATAATCAGTTTATGATAATTGAATCTGGAGACTCAAGCACTTCTTTATTTTTATCTAAATTTGTTTATTCCTTCTTTCAATCTCCCAGGAAGAGGGAGCAGGAGACTTTTGGGGGGAATATTCAAGCTAATGTGACGTTGCATTGATCTGTTTTTGGTCTTTTTGGAGAGAGTGTCAATCAAAAGTCCTTTCCCTCCCACCTTTTCCCTGGGTGGCAGCTAAATTCTAGGGGATTTTTCCAGTGTTCAGAAATCATTAGGGAGAACTCTCATCTGAGACTATCCCATGAGCTCAATTGGTGTCCCCTAATACATAACTTCCCCCATCTGTCTTTGGCTGTAGACACGTCTAATTCTCAGAATTTCGCATACCCCCAAACATGCTTTCTGAGCCAGCTGCCTCCTGCCTCTGCACTCACTGTCCACATTATCAGTCTTTGGCTGTATCCTTTACTTAGCTGTTAAACCCCTTTAGACCACCAGAGCTCTCCCTCAGCTAACTCCTGCCCCTGCTCAGGGTGAACAAAACTGGTTTGGTTGTGTTGTTTTTCTTTTTCATTTTCCTTTGAGGGAGAAGGAAGGTCTTCTTAGCTGTGTAAGCCTGGTGCCTTGATGATGGGTAATGTGATGTAAAAATAGGATAGAGTTTTAAATTTGGGCTCTCAGAGATATAGAGTCACTGTGATTATAGGATTTAGCAAATGAAGATTGTCTACCAAAATCTGAAGTGCCAAATGTGTGACCTTTCAAATATTATTTATTCATGTAACACATGTCTACTGGATGTGTACTATGTGCCAGGCACCATTCTAGAAGCTGGGGCCACACAGACAAATGATGAGACAGATGTAATCTCTGCCCTCTTGGAACTCACCGACTAGAAGGGAAGCCAAAGAATGAACAAGTAATTCCAGGTTTTGCATTGATTTGAAGAAGGAACCATGGGTGCTGTTAGGAGAGCATGTTAAATAGCCCTAACTCTTGAAGGGAAAAGGGAATAGTCCACAGTGTTCGCTCTTGGTTTTTATTAATTAATTAATCATTAAATATTTCTACACTCCATGTGATAGGCCCAGAATTACATAGGCATTGAGATTCTTAGATTTGAGACTCAGAAGTCCTACCTTAGAATAAAGAAATGCTAATCCTAATTACAATATAAGTGTCAATAAGACTTTAATTCATAAATTTGCTAATGGTTATCCCTGCTGCTCAAAAACAAACATAAATGTGATTCTCTGCTCGATTGCCCTCTGTTCCGCCTTTCCACTGAGATCTCTCAGCAGCATCTACCTGTGACACTCACTCAATAAAGAAAGATTTGACAGCAGTGAGAAGTTGGACTAATCTTCTAATCTTGTCTTAGCCAGGCACAGTAGGTCTCCCAGTTCAGACATCACCAGTGCCCAGACAGGAGCGAGCCACAGATCAAAATGCAGCAGTCCTGAATGTAAAGCAACGGCTCCCCCTGCTCTTTGAGAGGGCAGTCTGCTTCCTCAGCTTTGGGTCAAGGTTATTTTCCCATAGTAAGACCAAGATGACTCCTTTTTGGTGCTCATACTATTCACAGCTGCCTTTGACATCCCGTGGTGTCTGCTCTAGAGGTCAGGCTGCAACTTTCGATTCACACTATTTGATTAAAAAAATCAGAGATGCATTGCCCTTGGAAATAGGCTGCAGTAAAAATAGATCAAAATATCCAGTGTCTCCAGGAAAGCTCAGGTTATTGTCTCTTTATCCAATTTCTTTAAATTTGTAAAGGCAGGAAGAGCTCTGGGTCTCTGAAGAAATTGTACAGCTAAGAGTAGATTTTATAATATAAACTTTTCTCCTGCACAATAATAGTGACTCACAAAAATCTGAACTCACAAAGCATTTAGGGTTGTGACATCCTACAGAAAAGCAAGAAGTTGGAACTCATATTTATCTTTCCATAATTAGACTTTGCTCTAGCTGTCACAAGGAACATTGCAGTGCTCTGAGACACCAACAGCATTCAAATTTGGAGTGATGCTAAAAATGAAGGCAGATTCTACTTTCAAGCAAGCTGATCAGTCTGGAGAAATATCCCAAAAGAAGGCATGCCATTCGGAGTGTTGTTTAAACTCAATGGTTTCTCTGGAGTTACTTCCACCTCTCAGGCATATCTCACTACTTGAAAGAGACACAGGCTGCACATTAAATATCTCCAAAGACCTTTTTGGAAAGAGAGATTAATGTGAGTGGTCATTAAAAGCTGTGTCAGGGCCACGTAAACACAGGCACCGTGCAGAGTTTACAAAGCAATCCATCAATCAGCAACAATCCTTGAGGGCCTGTTCCAAAGGCAGTGGGAGCCACAGAAGGTCCTTGACCAGATGACCAGCATATGGAAAAGGCTGTCTGTCTTATGGAGATGGTGGGTTGGCAATGACGGCAGCTAGAGGGGAAAGGCAGTTACAAGACAGTGCAATGGGCAGGAGCCTTCTGAGGGCCTAACTTAGGCAGGTGACAGTGGATGTGGAATGTATAACTATGAAAGGCCTTGAAAACAGAAAGAACAACAAGACTAGTAGTAAATATAGGGGCCTGAATAGGTGACGTAGGTCTGGAATCTAGACAACTATGTCCTGAAAATGAGGGAACAAGTGCAAGCATCAGGTATAGAAAGGTCAGAACCTAGAGCAGCCTTGGAGGAAAGATTATGCAGAGCAATTTGGAGAGCAAGGAGATTTTGGGAGTCTGAGAATGAGTTACAGCTGGGTGGCACAGAGACCACATCTTGACTGCCCCACCCCACTCTCCTATCCCCCACCCCCACCATTGAATTGCTCTCCTCTTAGTAACCACAGGTCTCAAAGCAGCTTCTGCAATCCTTATTCTAATTTTTGGCTGCAGGATCCTGCATTGAATGTAAGGCGGGGCAGAGGAAGTCGGCTGTGCACAGAGCCATCCCTATCTACATATCCCAGGCACTCTCAAGGGATGCAAAGTACAAAGTGTTTTGGAATTGTAAACATGTTAAGGGAACAGTCATCCATCAAGGCCACAAGAAGTACTGTGGATCCATGAAGGGACAATTAGCAGCTCTAGAGATTACTGCCCCGGCATAGAAAGTAGCATAGAAAGACACAAAGACATAGGGACAAGGGAGAAAATAAATCAGGGAGGCAAATGGCAAACTTTAACCTCTCATAGTGAAGTTCTTTTTCCATAGAGTTGGGCAGAGCAGATCAAAAAGATGCTTCAGCTAATTTTGTGTTGCTCTTTGGATCCATTTTATCCTCCACGCTGTGTAATATTATCTTTCCATTATACTTATTTTGTCTATTATTAAGTCATTACTTTTGTTTAATCTAAGAATGCTTATTGAATGCTTTGTGTTAAATAGTACTCTGCTAGATGCTAAATGGGGCCGAGTGAGGGCAGAGGGTGGAGGAAGGAAAGCGGGAGAACATTATATGGGAGGAGGTACAGTGCTATGGAGGGAAGCATGGCTCAAGATTCTAGGTTGAGTCCTCGATGTCAGGATTTGGAAGAAGTCAATTCTTAAAGTTCATCACAGCAATTAAATGGATGATAGAGAATTAAGTGATGGTTGGAGGGCAGGAGAACAATCTAGATAGAGAAGTCCTACTGGGCGTGTTCTGAAGATCCTCATAGATTAGTGAAAGTGTTCTCAGGTGGTGCAGTGCAGCTCACAGGTAACAAAGCACTCTCATGGTGGAAAAGAGAGTGGACTGAGACTGGAAAATAACCCTGGGTCCTCCCATCAGCTCACATATGACCTTAGCAAAGCCTCCTGGGCCTCACTCTTCCCAAATGTCCAAGAAGGGAGGTAAGCTGCATACTTCCTGTCACTCCAGGCCAGCCCTGCTTTTCCTACTTTGTTTTGCAATGCAACAGGACTCTGCTCTTCTTGACAACTTTCTTAGTGACATTCATTCTCTACTCCCCATGGGCGCTTTTTCATTTCATCTTTACCATAAAGCTTTTTATTTTCTGGTAAGTGAAAATATCATGATTCTCTGTCTACTCCAAGTTCTACCCAAACTCACCCATAAGCAAAATCATAAATTAAACCTACCCTAAAAATCCCCTCCATTGTCCTTCAAAAAGACAATCGCTAGAGTGAGTGGTCTGTATGCATCCATCACTTCACAGTGCAAACTTCTCTGGTGGTCCCTGGGGAAAGAGAAAGCAGAGGAAACCAGGCAAGGGCTGACTCCTTAAGTGGAAGCCAGAGCATGTTAAATCAGATACGACCTACCTTTGCAATATGTCATTTCTGAATTTGTTTGCGCATATTAGGAGTGAGCAGATTTTCTTGATATTACTTCATCATGAGCCTGATCATAGAAACCCTTAGAAATGAAAGAAATATAGCTCAGAGATTCAAAGGGCTCTCTGACTCTCTAAAACCCATTTGGTGGGTCTCAGTTTTTATCTGGGCTACCTTGTAGATACTTCTACTGTTAACCTTATGAGTCTAAAGCAGTTACTTCTCTGTGGGAGTATTTCAGACAGAGACCACATCTAAATCAACTCTGTATTGCCAGTGCCTAGCACAGTGCATGGCACTGAGTAGGTGCCCAATAAATATTTATGTAGGCACCCAATGAAGAAGCAAATGAATAAATGCAGCAAGTGGGTAATGGCCTAGTTTAACAGGTCACCAACGGCTACTTTAGAGATTGAACAACATGTGCTGTTAGACTGCTCTCTGCCAAAGAACTCATCTGTGTGCTTCACAATTATTTCTAAGCAGTGTATGTGTAATAGTAACAGCCATGATTTGAGCCTCACAGCGTGCCAAATTGTGGGCCGTTAGCTCATTTAATTCACAGAACAAGCCTGTAGACACTATCATTATCTTCCTTTTATGGAGGAGGTAACAGACACTAGAGGAAGGAACATAACTTGTTCAAGGTTATTTCATGAGCCTGATTTTGAAAGTCCAGAGCCATCTAACTCCAAATTTTGTGCTCTAAGTCACTGTGATATATGCTTCTCCAGAGGCAGCTTAACAGACAAGGTCAGTGTTCCAGCCTGTGTTACCTCACAGAGGATTTTATGTTGATGAATCGGAGTAGCCAGGGAAAAGGTCACCAACCCAGCGTAGAGTCCAAAGTCTCCCATTGACTTGCTAGGCGACCAGGATAAAATACTTACTTTTCCTATTTCAGGCTCCTTGTTTGCAAATAACGGGTATAAAACTCTGAAATCTCTTTCTAGAATATATTATAATTCTAATAGGCCATGTGTTTTAACACATTTTTTCCCTCTGTCAGCTTTTTCTCATCGGCTGCATCTCCTGTCACCATTCTTTGGAAATGCAGACGTGCTTTTCAGTTTCAAAAAAGAAGACAACAGTAAAAACTTTGGGCTAAGTGGAGTATGAAAATGAACAGGAAAGGATTGTTAACTGAGTTTGACGTTGGAGGTGACATTGCTAATTTCTACCGCCTCTTCTGTCTTTATGAAATGCACAGAATGACAGAATATCTGTCAAGGAGTGGCAGAATTCCCTGTCTTATCACAGATCTGTGCAAATGTAAAAGCTATGCAGAAGGTCAGTGAAAAAGAAGAAAAAGGAAGGGTAATGTATGCCAGGTAATAACTGGAGCCAAAAAAGAAGTTTTAGTGGATTTCTATGATGCAAAATGTGGGAATCAGAAATGTGAAATAAATACTCATTTAGAAAACAAGATGCAACTTCTCCCTTTGGCTTAGAAGAATTTGGAAAATAATAGTAAATCAGTGAATAGCACTGGAATTTACTTATGATTTTTAGTTGATCGGCTACTATCATCCGTCTTCTCCTATGTGCAAAGTTACTGTGCTGGCCTATGTCAGGAGAAATGTAGGGGAAGTATCAACTGCATCCTGTCCTTTGGGAGCTCATGATCTCATAGGTAAAATAGTATTAAAACATGAGATGAATAAAGAAATTCATAAAATATATGATGCATGATTTCTAGGCCGAGCACTAGACCTGACAAAAAGTAAATATTCAAACAAGTGTTGAATGGAATTGAAGGGAAATGGAAGCCTGTGTAATACCAGTCCCAAGTGGTGGGATTAGAGGATTAGCTGATCTAGAAGGGTTTCACAGAGAAGATGAAGTCACCCTGGGCTTTCAAATATGGGCAAGATTACAGATATGTTGATCTTTAACACATTTAGATAAATATCTCCTAGGACTTAACGGCATCTTTAAAACCAGGGTCAATACAACTTAAAAACGTTCTCCTCTCACTTGACATCTAAACTGTATCTGACTCAGGACAGTTCAAGTGCAAAATACTGGGAGCACGATTCGTCTGTGACAGCTGGGTGGCAAGGCGCAGAGGCAGATTTCCAAATCACCTTTTGGTTAGAAAGCTTTCAATACAGATTCGTTGTGATGCTCACTAAGTACTTGCTCCTGAATGAAGAAATGAGTGAATGATTCCTTTCAAAATATAGTACTTCGAAGAGTTACATACCAGCTGATAGACAAGACTGGAGCCAGTGCAGCTTCTTGGGTTGACTCCTTCCACCCGTGACCTTCTATTGGAGACCCTGAAGCCCCGAGGGCTAAGAGCAGCACAGTCCAGGCAGAACTGCATGTACAGCAGTGACTCCCACCACGGAGCCCCTTCTAAGAACTACACAGATCAACCTTTCAATAGCAAGTCTGATTTCTCACAATTTTCAGCTGAGTGAAATCATTAAGCCCCTGATATTAACTAGGAAGTGGGCTCCAAAATATTCCCTTTATTCCATTTGCATCCGTTACTGTATTTGTGAAATGGAAATAACAGAACTGTTGGAAAGTACAATTACTAAAAGTGATTATGAAGAATTTTGCAATATAAAGTGTTTGTTAAAATTGAGAAGTACTCGATGTATCCTTCCCAATTCCCCCCAGACTATGAAAACCCCATTTGTAGAAATATCATAAGCTTGCCTAGACAGCAAGTATTTTGAAGCTTATGCTTCACTATTTAAATCTGTCATCTTGCAAAGTAGCTCATTATTTCAGAAATATGAGCATTTTAAAGATGCTGCTGCAGTCCTCAATCACAAGTTTTCACTGCTTTTACTTAAAATAAGCTAACCTGAAATTGGTCTCCACATCCACGTCTTTGCACGTAGGTCTTAAATGACAGTGATGTGTGTGCACATGTGTGTACATTTTAAATGCGATGTCTAGGAGATGGCTCTTTTAATTATCCCTGTTAGAATGATCTTTCTCCTTTAGAATTCCCATTTGGTCGAACAATAAGTGGGAGAAATCATTTTCTCTTGTACACCTCATTGAAATGAGCTTTCGTGAGAAGTTAACTTAGCTAATTTGTTTGCTTTGCATAATTATTATAATCACCCACTAAGTACTACCAGTGAATAAGCACTAATATCCTACAAGAATATCACAGGCATTTTTTATAAATTCTTGCTTTTAGTCCAAGGAATGTCTATTTGCTTCCTTCCCTAATCCAGGGAGACAAAGGGATTGAGGGAAAGTGAAGTCGAGTTAAAACCCTGAGTGTAGACAAACTCAGATTTCCCTGTGAGAGGTGGCAGCGAGTAGAAGGGTAGAGATGGCAAGATAAAGAAAAGAGACTGGATGTGGTAGAGAGGGCAGCGTAACTTAATGGTTAAGTGCTCGGGCTCTGGACTCAGACTGCCTGGGTAGACACTCGGCTCTCACACTTTCCATGCAGGCTTGGGAACATTACTTAATTTCCCTGGTTCCCAGTTTCCTCATCTGTAATGGAGTCAATAACAGTTCATACTTCAAATTTATGTTATGAGGATCAAATGAAATAATAGGTATAGAATACCTAAGAAGCGCTTGACTTAGAAGAAGTGTTCAAGAATGCTTCACCAGTGCCAACTGCACATATTTGGAGGGACTCCTGGGAGAAGGCACAGGGCCCCTTCTCAAGAGGCAGCTACATGAAGAACATCCAGCCACTTCCACCCACCTGTGCCAAACTCTTCTTCACCCTCCTACCCCCTCACGGAAGTCAGCAGGAGAAGGAGAAATACCTGGGCGTCAGAACACCTGGCTTCCATTTACAGCTCTGCTACGTGCATTATGTTCTTATCGTATTCCAGACTCCATGCTCATTGCCTTATACTATGACTTAATTCCATAAATGTAAAAAAGGGAAAATCCTAACCCTTACTGTAGGTTTGTTGTAGGAATCAGTGGTGAGACTGCACGTGAAAGCATTTTGCACACTAAGAAAAACCAGCAGCTTTAGACCTGCTGGCATTAATGCTAAACGCATAAGGCTGTGTCTATTTTACTACATAATATATCTGGCTTCGGCTAATCCACATCTGCACTGACAACAAAGGACAAGTTTCCATGGCCAATACTCCTAAGAGTATTCACTGTAAGCCATTTCCTCCAAGGGCAGACTGTGACACTGGGTGTGTGTGTGGACCTTGCCTGCTGCTTTCGCTGCAGAGGTCTGACATGAGAAAAAGAGACCTCAAGAGAGCCTGTCCTTGCTTGTGCCAGCTAGAAGGAAGCTGTCAGAATGACTCCTGAGCTGCTGTGGGGGGTGAAGGTGTAATTAAAAAAGAGCAAAGGCGTGGGAATTTCAGAATATTCATACACGGTGGTGCCAGAGAGGGTAAGCCCTCTTACTTTTGACCTTAAAAAGACCTAGCTTTTAGCAGAAAATTAAAATACATAGTATATGTATCAAAGTTTAATATCCAAAGTTAATTTGAGGATTAAAGTTGTCACCTCATTAGTTACACAAAAATATGAATTATTTTCACTAGTCATAATATTGAGACTTTCAGCAGGAAAGTAGAGGTTATCAACTCTGTCTCAAAGTAGAGTGCCTGCAATGTTTCTTTAAAAATACAAATACCTGGGGCCTACTTCACAGAATTCTGATTTATTTTGTCTCAAGTAGGACCCGGGTATCAGTATTTTTAAATGCTCCTGAGAGACTTCACAGTGTGGCTGAGGCTGAGGTCCACTGGAGAAGAGCCAGGGCCCCAGGTGCTGAGCCTCCTCCTCTGTTTTATATCAGTGGATTCTCTCTCTATTGTATATACTAACCATGTGCTCTTACCCATGTTTCTTTTTTTATTTTACAGTAAAACTAGGTTATGTGTATACAGCCCTACACATTTGTATGTCTGGTTGTTTAGGTGGTTATGTCTGTTTAGAGGTATATATTGTATAAGTTCATTGACTTATTGATTCATTCAGCAAACCCTTATTGAGCATCTGTAAGGTCCTCAGTATTAAGCAAAGCATGAAAAATAAGATTTAGGTACTCATTCCATGAAACTCAGTCTGGAGTGGAAAAGGGATGAGAGCAGGCTGCAACAATGTATTACAGCAAGTCTCTAATAAGGGATAAGCACAGGATGCTATGGAAATGAGGAGGTCCTAATTCTCCCGAGAGGGTCATGGAAGGCTTAGTAGATAAGACAGTTTAGATCATTACCTTTTTAAATTCAGTGCTGGATAAGTGAACACCAAGAGAAGGCCATTCCAGTCAGAGGGAACGTCATGGACAAAATTGCAGGTGTGTAAATGTAGCCTATTATGGAACTGCCTAGTGCTTATATCACACTTGGTGCATAGTAAGGGCTCAGTACAAGTTATCCATCACTGTCATAGAGTCCATGCAGGAGACAAGGCTAGATAAGCAGATGGAAATGCAATCATGAAAGGCCTTGTGTGCCACGACAAAGAGCTTGGCTTTTATTTTCCAGACCAGTGCTCCTCAAATTTGAGTGCTGATTCAGCTCAGGCTGCCATACAAAATACCACAGACTGGGGGGCTTAAACAACAGAAATTTATTGCTCATGGTTCTAGAGGCTAGGAAGTTGAACATTAAGGTGCCAGCTGATCTGGTTCCCCAGTGAGGGCTCTCTTCTGGCTTGCAGATGACCACCTTTTTGCTGTGTCTTCACATGATGGAGAGAGGGAACTCTGATCTCTCTTCGTCTTCTTATAAGGACACTAATCTCAATACGGCAGCCCCACCTTAATGATCTCATCTAAACCTAACTGCCTCCCCAAAGGCCTCACTTCCAAATACCATCGCATTGGGGGTTAAGTCTTCATACAATATATGAATTTTGAGGGGACACAAACATTCAGTCCATAACAAGTGCATATACAAATCACCTGGGAATCTTGTTAAAATATACATTCTGATCCAGCAGTTAGGGTTAGGACCAAGATTCTGCATTTTCAACAAGCTCTCAGGTGATGCCAAAGCTCCTGGTCCAAGGACCATTTTTTGAGCAACAAAGTTCATGACCATGGCTGGGAGGAGTGGTACAAGTAGATTCAGAATTCCTCTTTTTATTTATTTTTTTTTTTACCTTTTATAAGGAAAAATTTTAAACATACAGAAAGTCAGAGAGAATATTGTAATTTAAAAGCCCATAATTTAAAAAATTTTGCCATACTTACTTTATCTGTATTTTTGCTGTAATACTTAAATTTAAATTATAGACATCATGACATTTTAGTACTAAACACTCAGTATGCATCTTCAAAAATAAGGACGTTTCCTGCACAACCGCAATACTATTGTCACTCTCAACAAAACTAACGATAATTGCTAAATACCATCAAGTATCATGGTTGAATTTGTATTTTAAGAAGGTAATTTTGGTGACTGTGTGAAAGAGATATTTACCCCTATTTTTAGGAAAAGGTATATATGCGTGTGAATATGTATGAATAGAAATATGTGTATGTACACCCATCCATACATATGTTCCTGTGTGCACAGATGTATTTACCGGTCTGGGTGTGCGTGTATTTGTGTGTACTCAAGTAGACAGAGAAGAACTCTTAACACCAGTGATTTCCCCATTTCTCCAGCTCTCAGGGGGCAGCTGCTTGCTTCATGAAGTTGAGTGCTCAGGATGATGTGGCTGCTGCTTTTCTGCACAGTGAGGGGCTAAGTCCATGACTGTAACCCCAAGCAGATGCCACAACTCCTGTGTGCCCAATGCATCTGAACCTCAGTAGGAAAGGAAATATGATGAGAGATATAAATGTGTCAAATCCATCAGGATCTGAAAATCAGGGAAGCATCTGGAATTCAGATAGTTCATGCTGAGCAGGCTATTTGCATGAGACTAGTTTGATGAAGGAAGATTCATGAATGAAGGGTTAGTGATATGGGTGAGACAGGGTTTGGGCTACCCTCCTCATGGTTCTGTGAAAGCCCCAGAGTCCAGAAAGAAGACCTCTAAATGAGGTGCTCAATGTGCCTGTTATTAACAAACACCTCTTGGAGAATGGCTTGATGTGTCTTTCTTCTCTCCATCTCTTTCCCAGGCTGCTTAACATATTCATACCTTATTGGGGTCATGCCAATAGGACTGAGATGTTTGAAGCTTTGCAGAGAAGAATTACACTGGAAATGATGAGCAGTTGAAAATTGAGCTGATCAACCATATCCAATAAGTACCAACACTTCCCATGAGTGCCCAGAGGATAACTCTTGTCTTCTCCAGCAATTGTTAGGAGTAGTGGCGACAGTCCCGTAGAACCAACCCGGGAATGATTTATTGCTTTAATAATATTAGAATGAGTCTAATTCCTACAGGGTGGAAACTATGTCTAAAAGCCAATCATGTTGCAGGCAGGCTCCTGGGTGGAGGCCCAGAGGAGGCTGTCCTGCCTGGACCTCTCTCTTTTCTTAACTGCTCACTACCAGTAAAACCAATTCCACCCAACACTTAGTGTGTTCCCATTATCCCACACATACTGGCAATGCAGAACACATAATTAAACACAGGCGTCCAAACTAAACAGCAGGTTCAAGCCTCAGCTCTGCCACTTCGAGGTGAGGGGTCTTCAGCAAATCACTCCACCCCTCTGAACCTCCTTTCCCTCTTTGTATAAGCGGAATGACAGCACTGTTGGGAAAAGTAACTGAGTTTGTACTTATTCTTTGGGCTATGGTAATTAGTATTTCAAACTAAACTAAAACTCATGCAGAACACTGCCTGCATCTAATATTCTTCTGTATATCCATGAAACACAGTAGTCAACTCGACTGGAGTTTATTAAATGCTTGTTGATGTATTGATACATTTACAGAGTCTGCAACAATTTATTGGGCAGTTCATTAATTCATCGAACAAATGATATTTTGTACTGATCACATGTAAATCCCTGTGGGGAAGGAATCCAAGGGTAAGACCAATTGGGGAACTCCCAATCTTTGGCCCTTTCAACAAAAGCAATTCCTCCTTTACCTGTCTTATTACGTATTAGAGGTAGCAGATATATTTGTTTGAAAAATAATGTTCCTAAGACACGAGCTGGGGGATGAGGGGAGAGGTGGCATCTAGATTACCTAACTGTTGCAATTGTTTTATATAGTTTTGGGTCATGCCACAATCACACAAGGCTTAGCTCCCAGCTGTTGGACAGGTCAACTGGGGTGTCTCAACTTATCTCTGTTTAATGGGTTGCCATGAAATCCTGAACATTTTTAACCACAATATCCCCCTAGACAACTGCCCTTAAATACAGTGAATTACCAGAGGTCTCACACCCCTCTCTTACTTCCTGCATGTAAGGACTGTCCCACTGAGCTCTGGGCAGCTAGTGACTGTAAGGCAAGGGTGCTGAGAGACCAGCATCCCTACAGTAGGGCCCATGGATAATGGACCTAGTGAAGAAAGAAAAACAGACAGGCATGACCCTGGCACTTACTGATAATGTCTCACTCAGCCGGTGACCACACTGCTTACCCCTGTACAATCTAGATGATGAAGGGGCTGCACAAGGGCCTAGTCTGATCCTTCTCTGTGACGGATTTCACTGTCTCCATGTGGTTTATTTTTCCCCTGCAGGCCATGGTTGTTTTTATAAATCTCTACTCCCCACTCACCTCTCTTCAGTGCCTGCCCCCAGGAGCTGGGAGGAAGGAGATCACTTCAGTATGTCCTTTTAGTTTCAACTTGTCCATAAGAATCATGCAGGACACATTGGCATAGATGAGATTTTCTCCCAGAGCTACTATTGATCAGCTTATTTGGCACAAAATGTGGGTGTTATTAAAAGGACTACACAAGAAGTAATTGCATCCAGGGGGGATTGCAGGTACTTTCCATTTAGCCATGACCCGACACAGAAATTGGCCTGTTTTATCATTATAATAGCCAACAAGCTTGGCTTCTTACTGAAACTGGATTTCAGATCTGGACATATGGTTACACATTTTTTAAAGTTTTCCTCTCACAAGTTGAAAAAATCTCAGATACGCTAAAAAAAATTGTAACCCTTGAAATTATTTATGGAGCCAACTCGTTGTTGCTGTGATGTTGGTGGGGAGGATGAAGTGGTAATGTCTAGGAAAGGCTATTCTCTGCAGAAACTCCATGATGGATCTCTTTGCATTATCAGCATAATGCCCAAGCTTGGGCCCTAAAATGTTTTAATTACCAGTCATGAAATAAAAAGTGCTGGATTAGCTTTTACTCTTATGTGTAATTGCATGTGCTGCCATCTGGATGCTGAAGTCAGAGCAAGAACATTATGAGATGGAGGGCAGATCTGACCCAGAGAGTGTATGGATGAGCCATTTAGAATAGAATGAGCATGGCATTTTAGAATGGCTATTTCTGGGAAAATCCACCGGCCTCCAGATTAAGAGGCTTCAAATTTAGTTCAAACTTCACTAGTAACCTGGGGTAAAACATTAACAGTAGAGATACATAGACACTTCTTAAGACAACGAATATATATCTGAAACTGAAATTTAGAAATCTGCCTAAAAGCCATCCTTAATGTCAGAGACAGTACAAGAATGTCCACAATTTCCATGCTTATCTTTAAACAAGGACAAGCCAATGCAACCAGGAAAAAAAAAAAAAAAAAAGAGAGAACAATAAAGATGTAACATTGAAATCAAGAAATATTTCCATTATTTTGTGAATGACAGATGTTTTTTACAAAACTCAAAACAGTCCAGATAAAACCTATTAAAAACAAAAAGATATTTTAACAAATTTATATAGTTTTTTTTATACACAAAATATAACCATCAGAAGCTACAATGGAAGAAAAGATCCAATTTATAATGCCACCCCCAGAAATAAAGTAGCTTAAGATTTATTTGAGAAATTCACAGGATCCATACGAAGCAAAACGTAAAACTACTGAGAAACATGAAATAAGATTTAATTGCATGCCATGTTATATCATGATAAGTAAGAAGACTGACTATTGAAAAAAGTAAGTAAATTTCCCCTCAAACTAATATACAGCTTTCACATGGTCCAAATTAAAATACTAATGGATATTTTTAGTAACGTGACAAATCATGCTACGTATTTTCTGGAAGAATATATATAAAATATTATTCCAGAAAATTCTGAGAAAGTATATCAATGAAAGGACTCAAGACCAATCACATATTAAAGCATGTTATGAAGGTGTCATGATTAAAAGAGTTGGTAGGGTTTTTTGTTTTTGTTTTTGAGGAAGATTAGCCCTGAACTAACATCTGCCACCAATCCTCTTTTTGCTGAGGAAGATTGGCCCTGAGCTAACATCTGTGCCCATCTTCCTCCATTTTATATGTGGGACTCCGGTCACAGCATGGCTTGATAAGTGATGCATAGGTCCGTGCCTGGGATCCAGACTGGAGAACCCCAGGCTACCGAAGCAGAGTGTGGGAACTTAACCATTATACCACTGGGCAGTCCCCAAGTTGGTACTGTTTTATATAGTGGAGTTAATTTATGAGAAATTACATTTGGGCAACTGACTAATGCTTTGGAAAAATAAAAAAAGTTTTATAACCCCTATCTAATTTCTTATATCAATCAATAAATAAGCCAATACAGTTCTAGAAGAAAGAACATATATAATTATTGTAGCCCTAGAGTCATAAAAATATTTCTAAGTAGGATAAAAACACTTAGAAGCCATGGGAGAAAATATTGATAAATATTAATACTTAAAAATGTATAACTTCTCTAGGGAAAAAAAAATAATGAGTCAACCAATGAACTGAACAAATTCATGTACATCACA
The DNA here is from genome assembly GCF_041296265.1 of Equus caballus. NCBI lineage: Eukaryota > Metazoa > Chordata > Mammalia > Perissodactyla > Equidae > Equus > Equus caballus. Next base: position 89,608,043 of record NC_091698.1, read on the forward strand.
AAGTAGAGAATTTCTTTAACATACAGTTTCATAACAATCAATGAAGAAGGTAAGAATAAAAAAATGGGCAAATTATATACATATTCATAAAAGAGAAATACAAATTACAAAAACAATCCTCTGAAAAAATCTATTCCAATCCACTCACAATTAAAGCAATGCATATTAAAACAAGATACCACTTCTTACTCTTTAATTTCATAAACAGTGTATTATTTAAAATTATAATCAGTGCTGGAAGAGATACTCAGACCTGCTCATATACAGTTTCTGAGTGTGTACATTGTTTCATCTTTTTAAAAAAAACTTATAGAGCATTTTAGCAGTATATATCAATTTTAAAGGCTGTGCACTTCTGTTTTTCTCAGAAATTTCACTCTTTGGAATTTATTATAAATATCTCCAAAAAGACATTCATTTTGCAATAATTTTGTTTATTTATTCATTCATTCATTCATTCACTTATTTTAAAGATTGACCCTGAGCTAGTAGCTGTTGCCAATCTTCTTTCTTTTTTCTTCTTCTCCCCAAAGCCCCCCATTACATAGTTGTATATCCTAGTTGCAGATTCTTCTAGTTCTGCTATGCAGGACACCACCTCAGCATGGTTTGATGACTGGTGCTAGGTCCTACCCAGGATCTGAAGCGGTTAGCCCTGGGCCATGAAGCGGAGCGCATGAACGTAACCACTTGGCCACAGGGCTGGCCCCTGCAGTAATTTTAAAATAAAAATATCTCTAAGCAATCTAAATGTCAATTAGTTACATACTGGTTAAACTGTGTTTCACACATAATAGAAGGATAACAAAGAATGGAAAATAACCATATGTGTCAAAATGGGAAAAGATGATCAAGATGTATTCAGAGAAAGGAATGAGGTGAAGAACAGTGATTACATGATTCCTGCATATGTAAATTTTGTAGGGAGAGTGATTGTGTGTCTGTATGTCTGTGTACATGTAAAATTTTGGAAAACTGCACAAGAAACTGTTACCCATAATCCCCTTTGGCTAAGGCAGCTCAAGCGAGGGGAGACGGTCAGGCTTTTACTTTTTATTTTGTACTGTTGTGCGTCTGTAGTGTGTATTCCCTTTTAAACAAAGTAAAGGAGGTGGCCCTAAAATTAGGGCTCATTTTGTCGTCTCTTATACTTTTTTATGGAACTAGCTTTGTTGTATTATTCTTGTGATATTAAAAAGTAATATTCAAATATTTGTCAAAAAATACAGAGAAAAAGAAATAAATATAAAATAAAAGCATAGAGAATAAAATTAAAACCCACCTATCATCCTCTTACCACTTAGAGAGGGCCACTCTGAAAAGGTTAGAGTGTATCTTTCCCTAACTGGCCTGAGAGGTAAGCGTGTATATCTCTACTATTTCTCAATGGGATCACATCATACTTGCTATTTAGTGGGTTTTTTATATTTGATTTAACAAAAATATATATCTATTTACAATATAGATGCATTTTATCACTTTCAATGTCTACATAGGATTACGTTATAATGGCTATTCCATAATTTATTTAATTATGGAATCCATTGTATTAGTCAGAGTTCTCTAGAAAAGCAGAACTAACAGGTTAACATATCCCCAAATATATATAACAATCTGTCTATATATTCTGAATTTAGGAAATCCCACAAGGTTATGTCTGTATTTGGTATCCTTTCCATGATGTTTACCTGAAACACAATATTCTCTCCCAACTTTAAGCCCCAGAGCCCCAGATCTTTTCCATGTCATTGTCTTCAATTATATTTTCCCCTTATTGTTTCTGTTCTCTCTGTTGATACCGAGATTCCTATTCCATGTAAGCTTAGTCTATTCACTTTCATCGGTGCCTTTTTCTTCTGATTTCCTGGAGAATTTCTCACATTTGCTCTTCTAATTCACCAATTTGATTTGATACAGAGTCCAAATTGTTACTCACTGGTCCCACTGAAGGTTCTAATTTGACAAGTTTGATTCTCATTGCCAGACAATCTTCCATGGTCTTCACGATTTTTGCCTCAACATTGTCATGGTTGCAGCAAACTCTGATCTTGGTGAGAACACACATTTTCTGTTTTGTGCAGTAGTATATTTCAGTTGGAGATTGTTGCTCTAGTTTTTAAGGGTGATCTGTTTTTCATTTTGTTTTGTTTTTAAACCTGTAGTATTTGTTGATAGGCCTTGTATTCCTATTTTCTCTTTTTTAGAAAGAGAATGTAGTGTATTCATTATCAGTTTTCAGCCAAATAGGAAGCAGGTTGGCTTCTGTCAGAAATTTGTGTCACTACTCCAGAAAGATTAAAGAAAAAAATCATACATAAAATAAATTATACTCTTCCATTACAGCTTAAGCAGCCTCAGCCGAGCGGTGGCAACAGAGCTGGGCCTGAAGGAGCCCTGACTCCCTGTGAAGTGCGTGTCTCCATATCATGGGAGGCTACCTGGGAAAGGCACAGACGCCGTCATTTCTAGGCCTCTGCAGGCTTTGGACATCAATACTAGTGGCAAAACCTGAAGCTATTGCATTGCCACTGTTCCCAGATGGCCTGAAGCTAGCAGATGTGAGAGGCACTTGCGTGTCCTTATCTTCCAGCTCTCACTCATCTCAGATAAGTGTTAAGGGGGTTTCTGCTGCCATCTCCTCTACTTTCTTCCATGATATGATTTTGTTCCCAGAGAGGAGCCACAGGCTCATCCTCTGAACTTCTTTAGTATGATGTCATGTTTATTTTAGTTCTCAGAAATTCCTTGAAATTCCCCCCATGTAGTCAATATCTCTTCCCTGTTTCCATAGCTGGTAAAAGATTTTTCATAATTTGTATTTTCTACTGACTATTTCAATAGGGGAGGGGGAGATATGCCACCATTTCTTGAACATGAATGATTCCTTTCCACTAATTCTCAATTTTCTCTTCTCTTTCATTTCATTGCCATCAGAAATAGAATAGTTATAATTATCTTCATTCCCTCCCCCTGCCCTTCATTTACTGGCATCACTTGAAAAACCTCTTGTCTTAGTGGAAGAATTGTTTTCTACCTTCTCTGAAAACACCCTGGGAATTTTCCTCAAATAATTGATGAAGCTGTATTTAAAATAAAATAATTTACCATTTGATTTATTTCTCACTGTTTTGACATATCCAAATTTCCTTTTAGTTCAAATTTATGTTTAGTATTTTAGTATCTGTTAATAATTGTATCTACATTTGATGAAATGTAGAAGCTTCTATTTATTAGACTGTAAATTATTATGCAGTGTGCAATTTTGATTAGCAAAGTGCACTATAGTGTTGTTATGGATTAATAAGGGGGAAAATGTATGGTATTACCCAGGAGAAATGAGATAAAAATTTTAGTTCACAAAAATAATAGAAACAAATGGCTTGATTGTCATATATATTAAACTATACAAAGAATTATTGCTAACATCTCTCTACCACTTGGCTCTTGAGAATACTTGAATGGTACTTTAGTATTTTTTCCTGGAATATGCAATTTATAGCATACTAAACCACCTGTACCATTTTTTCCATTAGCTGCATTGAATGAATATTTATTCAAATATATTTTAATATATTTGGCTATTAATTCAAATATACACATAAAAGAATACAAAAATAATGTTCCTAAGCATGACTTAATATGATCTGGGCTTGGTGAGTTGGAAATGGGGTTAGGGATATTGCTATGAGTTCAGCAGGACAGTAACCGAGATATAAGATAATTATTCCTCATCAATGACTCTCACCATAACAACCCAGTTCTGAAATTCAACTATTATTCAGCTCAAATTACTGTCAAAGTTTAAAGCTTGAATTTTATTGACCTCCTTCTGATGTCTATGACATCTAATCATCTGGGTATATGAAACCAGATTGTTAACAGCAAGAGTAGCTCAAAAGATTCTTTACTGTACACACCTGGACAGTTCCTTTGTTAAGCCAAGTGATGATTCAGTCTCTGAGCTCTGTTATACATGCATAAGCACCTTGGGGCAGAAATTGAACATGGCATTCCCATCTCTCTTATTATCAAGCTGCAAATCTCTCACAGCCCAAACATACCAATTGTTATAGTCAAATATGGGTTATCTTGTGACTTAAATGGCAAATCCTTGCTCAATTTTTGCAAAAAAAAAAAAGAACAAGAAATATATAGAAGTAGCCATTAGATTTTAGTGCCAATAACTCTGGTAAATTCCCCTCTGGCTTAAGACTATGTGGGCAAGTATCCTATTCATTTAGCCCATTGTCTGATTTTGACTCATCTCTAGAATTAAAAGAAAAAAAAGTATTGTTTTTAAACGTTAAGCCCAAAAGAAGCATTGCTCCTCATTCCCAAATCTTGTCAGTAGCAGTTAGAGAGGGTACTAGTTTTCTAGCATTGTCATAACTAAATGCTATAAACTGGGTGCCTTAAACAACAGAAATTTGTATTCTTACAGTTCTGGAGGCTAAAAGTTCAACATCAAAGTTTGGTTTTTTCCGAGGCCTCTGTCCTGAGCCCGCAAACCGTCTCCTCTCTGTGTCCTCACATGGTTGCCTCCTCAGTCTGTATATTGTCTGCGTCCTAGTCTCCTCTTCTTATAAAGACACTACTCACGTTAGATTAAGGCCGACCCATACGAGCTCATTTGATCTTAATTAGCTCTTTAGGCCCTATTTCCAAATACACTCACATTCTGAGGTCCTGGTAGTTAGGACTTCAACATTTTGAGGGGGATATGATTCAGCCTATAACACTGCAGAGGAACCAAAAATAATTTTAGGGCATTTTTTGTAACAACTATTACAAGTAAATACTATTGACCATATAAAAATACATAGACGCATCTTATCTTTAATACTTTTACAGACTCACTGGTAAGATCAGACCTACACATGAGAAAGGTTAGTAATTAGAGAGTATCCAAATGAGTGGTGAGGGCCCAGGAGTCACTCAGATTCCCCCAGGGTGAGATAATACCTGTCTCTGTCCCCAGGAAGCTCACTGTCTAGAAAGGAGAACAGATCTGTAGAACTCTAATTATAACTAAGCCTGCAATTACTCTCAATGTTTAAGCAAAATGCTGTGGAAACTCAGAGGAGGGAGCTATTTCTTGAGTTTTTGAGGGAAGAAGGAAGGGTTAGGAAGGTTTTGCTGAAGAGGCGATATGGTGAATGGCCATTAACCAAAAGAGTCAAATCAGCGCCGGTTTAGGGAGTACTATGGAAACAATGATCGAGGCGCGGGGTATGTTCAGTGTCATCATGAGTAGGGCCGCGAGCGATTAGGTAGTCGGGGATGTAGGTCTAGAGATCAGAAGAGTGGTGCCTGGCACAAAAAATCTTGTGGAATCACCGGCACAGGGCAGGATATGGGTGAAGGGGAAGAACGAAGAGAGTATAAAAAGGAGCAGCGCTGAGAATAGAACTTTGGGGAAGATATATACTTTGCGGTCAAAAGGAGGAAGAGAAGCCGGTGAAAGGGACTCGTCAAAGGGACTCATAGAGGCAGGTGTGCAGAGCACAGCAGACGTAAAGGAAGCTAAAGGCAGGAAAGTAACGGGATAAGAAGTAGGTGAATTGTGGACTGTAAGCAGCTATAGGTTTTTCTTGTTTAGGTGTCCAATGCTTCAGAGAGATCAAACAGGTTCCAGTCCAAGGAGAGACATCAGCTTTGGTAACTAGGAGGTTACTGGTGATCACACAGGCTTGGTTTCAAAGGAATAACCAGGCTGGAAGCCAGACTGGACAGGGTTACGGAGCAAGTGATCCCTGGAGACACGGAGGCAGCAGGGCCAACCTTGTAAAATAGCAGCACTGACAGGAAGAGCGTGAGTGCCCAGCTGGAGGAGGAGGGCAGCTAGGCAAGAGGAGAGGCATAAGGAGCAGGACCTGGTGATCTCCAATATAGTTGTGTTCTCTGCAAGAAATTGTAAAAATGTTACCTTTTCAGTCCTCTCAACAAGCTACTACCTGTCTGACCATGGGAAACCAAAGCTCAAGTAATGTCCAAGTTGGAATCATTGGTAAAGAGAAAAATCGAGACTTGATTCTAAGCTGTAGTTGCCAGTGTTTTGTTTCTCTTTTTCTCTATTGGTGGAATCTCAAGTACCAAGGAGAAAAGGATAATTAGAATACTGGGGATCGGGACCTTCTGAGACTCTTAATAGGCCACCTCACAGAACAACCATGAGAGGAGCTTAGGAGCAGGGGTGCCCTGACTTGGGGAAGGAATTCCTCTATCAAATCAGGTGTGTGAAGCTGTGCATGTGAATGTCTCCAGGAATCTGAGGTTACAAGCACCTAAGTGATGCAACACACAGTGCCCAGGCCAGGCCCATCATCGGGGCTAGAGGGGCCTCAGGGCTCCTGGTGTGTCCTGCTGGATGCCCCGATGCTGGGGATCCTTCCAAGTGACTCCCTGATGGTGGTTTAGGGGTGGGAGGGCGGGAGCACACTCTCTCTGTGCTCCATTCATTTCATTTGGCCTCTGGAGAGGCATCATGGAGCAGGCCTAAGGGAAGGGACTCTTGGCCAGACCCCCTGGTCTGAGTCTCAGCTCTGCCACTTACCGACTGTGTGACATGTGCCATTGGGCAGGCAATTTAACTTCTCTATGCCTACACTTCCTAACCTAATGAGGATAGTTCTATGTAATAAAGTTGTTATGCTAATTAAATCTCTTTAATGTATGTAAAGGGCTAGTGCACATATGTTTTCTTTTTTAATTGAAGTAAAGTTAAAATACAATATTATGTTAGTTTCAGGTGTAATGAAAAAATGCATATGTTAAATAAATAAATCTGGGACTGATAATGATTTGACCAACTTCTGTACTTACAACTTGGCAGAATATATGGAATAAGAATAGATTTTTTATTGTTTTATATATTTTTTTTTTTGCTGAGGAAGATTTGCCCTGAGCTAACACCTGTTGCCAATCTTCCTCTTTTTGCTTGAGGAAGATTTACCCTGAGCTAGCATCTGTGCCAGTCTTCCTCTATTTTATATGTGGGTCACTGCCACAGCATGGCCACCAATGAGTGGTGTAGGTCTATGCCCAGGATCCAAACCCAGGCTGCCAAAGCAGAGCAAACCAAAGTTAACCCCTAGGCCATGTGACTGGCCCCACGAATATATTTCTTAACCATTTGCAAATATTTTTTCATACATATCCCATTAAATTCCTACAGAATTTTGTTATCCCCATTTTTAGATGCAGAATCTGAGGCCAGAGAAGTCGGGTGACAAGCCTTCAGAGTAAGCCAAGCGAGTCTTTGGGGAAGCTGGGCTGAGAGGCCTCCTGACTCCTCTTCCAGGGTTTGTCAGCTCAGACAGACTGCTTCAAAATCTCTCTGTTGGTTCCTGCTGAGCTGGTAGTGTTGGACTATTATATCTAACCCACTGGAAGGTAAGTCCTCAAAGTATAAAAGCTTTGAAGCAGTGTGGTGGGCAGAATAATGGCCCCTCAAAGATGTCCACATCCTAATCCCTGAACCCAGGAGTATGCTGACTATGTTACCTTACACAGCAAAATGCATTTGCAGATGTGAATAAGTTAAAGATCTTGGTATAAGGAGCATTCTGACACCAACACCAACTGATACGGGGTGTACTGCAATTCAGTTCTGGAACTAAACACACAGAGTTAGTGCAGACCCGACAAGTTCAAGGGCATGGTCTACAACAAGACTGTCCTCACTACAGAGCAATAGGCTACAAATCCACGGGATCCTCACAACTCCCTCACGTTCGACAATTTGCTGGAATGACTCACAGAATGCAGGAAAGCACTCTACTTACAATCACAGTCTTACTATTAAAACCATTCTGGACTTCTGACCTCCAGAACTATAAGATAATAAATTTATGTTCTTTTAAGACTCTGCATTTGCAGTCATTTGTTATAGCAGCAATAGGACACTAATACAGGCAGCGTAATGCAATGGCCAAGAGCACAGACACTGGAGCCAGACTGCCCAGGCTGGAATTCTGATCCCCCACTCACCAACTGTGTGGCCTCCACCAAATTACTGGTCCTTTATTCCCAGTATCTCCATGATATTACGTCCAGCTGTTGTGAGGGCTGAGTTTTTACACATAAAATGCTTCGAACAATGACTAAAACTTAGTAGATATTCACTACTGTTTTGTACAATGTTTAAAATGTATGAAACTACTCAAGCAAAAACACTAAAAAAATTATCCAACTCTCCTTGGGAATTCTGGTCCTGACCAACATCCTCCCTGCCTTTTGGCCGCCTAACCACTCATTCTGCTGGAATCGTGATTCCTGGTCATTGTTAAAATCAATTAATCTCTCTCTCTCTGCCTTTCTCTGCCTGAAAAGGATCCAGGCAAATCACTAAGTGTGCCAAATTTCTGCCCTTGGGCCCTGGCATCCCTGGCTTCATTTCTCAGAGGTGACTCACACATATGCTTCCCTCATCCCCACAGTACACTCTGCTCTGCAGTAATCTAGGCCAGGGCCCAGTGATGGCAGAGGTGGCTGATGTCCGGATCTGTAGCACCTGTCCTCTGGGGGCCCTGAGCCCTTGAGCAGCTGCCAGCCTGGCCAAAATTTCCAATGGTGGTATCCTGTTGGTCTCAGCCATCTCTTTGTGTTGCACATCCACTAGAGTAGAGAGCGCCTACTCTAGTGACTTCAGATGAAACTGAGTTTCGAGGAGCCCTAAAATTCTGGAGAAAATGGTGCCTTAAAGCTCACCTTGGCCAACCATCTCATTTTACGGGTAAAGAATATGAAAACTCCAGAGGATAGTGAACCTGTCTTAAGTTATAAAAAAAATTGGGGGTCTAATTTAAACATAGGCATTGGTTTAACCTTCCTTTTATCACCTGCCCCAGGTTTGAGCTTGGCAAAAAAGAATCACTAAGCCTCCTAAAGGACTGTTCTAGTGAATACTCTTCAGATGCTTGCTCTCACGCTATTGGTCTGTGGAAGCAGCAGGACACGGACTGATTCTTGACAGCCAAACCTAATGTCTCATCCTGGTTCTTGGGTCATGAATGATCCAGAGTGATAGGCAGTCAGCTCAACCAGGGGACACAGCTGGGAGCATAGTAATATGAAGGACATGATGTTTGGCTGTAGAGTTTTAAGTAATGAAGACTGAGTTCTAACTACACACACACAAAATAAATAAAAATCTTTGGTTCTTAAATTTGATTTTGATTATGGGACTCATTTGGGGCCAGCTGCTGAATGAGCTGTTGGCACGGCTTCTCAATAGGAAATGTTAAGTAAGGCAGCACACAGCTGCAGCTTCCTGCCCCCAGAAGCCGCAAGCCTGTCTCTCTTCAGATACCTGTCTGATAGGGAAGTGCAAGTTCAGCAGGACCGCCCGCTGAGACTGCAGAGATGGCCAAGTAACTTGCAAGAGCGTCTCTGCCAGTCACACTGATGGGACACTGAGCATATAGAGATCTACTATGTCATACCCTCCTTGTGAACCCTTCTAGGTCCCTATTGACTGCAGGATAAAGTCAAAACAGCTGTAACCTTCTCAATTGGTTTTCACCTTTATCTTCCAGTATTTCCTTTGTACACTTTCCCCTCACCCATTGCAAGTGTATGACCACTCCTGAAACTCACCAGAACTCCCGACTTCTGTGGGCATTTGCTCATGCTGACCCAGCACCCTGGAGTGTCCTCCACATACCAGATTTCCCCTTTCCTCATCTATCCCATACAGACCCACTTATCCTGCATGAACCAGCTCAAATGTCACCTGTCCTTGAAGCCTTCCCTGTCCCCCTGAGGCAGAGTCACCGTTCCCCTCTGCCACGATTCCACAGCTCTCTGTTCTTTATTATTTGATCACTTATCTCATTGCATTGGAGTAATTTTTACATAACTTTTTAAGTCCCCCAAAAACAGAGAATACACTTTCCTTTTTCCTTTGTAAACCCAGTTCCTAGCACAGGGTAGGTTTCTGATCCATGTTGACTGAATGGTTAAATGAGCAGTGGAAACTAATGTTTATTAGTTCCCACTAATAAACTAATGACTACCAGCTATAGTGACACACTATGCTAAGTGCTGCCCACATTCTCTCCATCACCACATGGACACTGGACCTGGGTCATACTGCACACACCAGGCAGGTCTGAGCCAGGTAAGCCTCACTGCATTCCTGCCATTACTTTCCCAGGAGCACTAAAGAGGGAGGAGGATAGTACAACATCATTGCCCAACTCTAAGAACTCGCAAGATCTCCCTGAGGATCCAAGGGCACAGATTGCTGTGACTTCCTTCAGACCACTTATTTTCCTGAGGCGGAAAATTTTCTTTATCAGTAAAAATGCATCCTTATCCCTCCAAAGCAAGCTAACCATGGCTCCCACTGCTCTCCTGCCCTCCACTGAGGCCCACAGCTCTGGTCTGGCGCCCCCTCTTGGCTGCAGAGGCACTTGCATTGGCATTTCACTTCCCTGACAGTCCTCCAAGCTTCATCCCTGACCTTTCATCTCCAGTTGCCTGGCTCTTCCTTTCCTCCTTAAGGCTCTGCATTTGTTTCTTTTCAATTTGTCTCCTGCTTCCCTCACCTACTTAGAAGTTGAAAGTTCACAATTTTATTCATTGTGAGAATAAATAACCCAAACTGAGGCACACAAGCATTCTAAAATATCCAGGTAAGATGCCCAGCACACACATCACCCGAAAGACATTTCTGGAACATGTTTCCATCTTTGTGAAGGCTGAAGTAAAAGCAAAGCCTACCTAGGGGCTACAGTGAGGTAGGAAAGTTCTAACCTTACCTAACTAATGACTCCAGGTACCCAATGGCCTTGCCAATTAAGCTAAATTCTTAGGAATGTTTGAGACAATCAAAGCGCCTCAAAATTGCTGTTCTGAAATCTCCCTTATCACTTTAAGTAGCAGATTAAGAGATTTCATGTTGTTAAAACACTTTAATGGAAGGAATCTTGAATGACAGTATTTAAATCAGCAGAAAACTGCCTTGCTTTCCATTCCCACCAGCCACAGGCTTGGGGAAGGATGAGGAGACAGGCCGCCAAGGTTCCCTCAGAGCTGATTGACAGCTGTGGCTGTATGTAAGGATAGCCAGGCACAGCGGACAGTCAGGGTGCCTGACATCATTGATTTTTGTAAGAGGTCACCTGCCCCTCCCCCCAGCTCATTGTTCCTCTGCCTATGAAGGCAGAGGTCCAGGGAAAAGGGAGGTCTGCAACATGTTTCAGTAAGCACTACCTGAATCCAATAAGCATATGATTCTATCTAAAACTCAATAATTCACTGAACTGGCATCCTTTTAGCATCTCTGCAGTCAATGCGTCTCAAAGAACAGTGCTACAATTGAACTAGAAAATTAGAGCTTTTAGCTGGACTCCCTGGAGGTGGATATGTAAAACAGAATAATAAATGAATGTCATTTCAGTTCAGAACATAGAATTAATCATAGCAAAAGAGGGAGTCCAGAGTCCTGCGGGAAGGGCCACCATGGGTCATTGGTCACCTTCCCTCGCCAGCAATGAGGTCAGCAATGGAAGAGCGTGTCTCCTCTGTTACCTGGACTATCTGCGTGGAGAATCTGTGGTTGCACGTAACCTTTAGAGAACCCACCAACAGGAAAATTATTTCCCAGTGCAGTTTTTTTTTTTCTGCTGAAAAATTCAAAAGCCTAGCCTCAGGCAGTGGAAATACAATCAGGCCACAAACATGATGAACACACTTGTCGCTCCTTCCAGGCGGGGAGGGAGGCAAGAAAAGCATCCCAGAGCCCTGGATGGAGGGAGGGGGTCACGATGAGCAAGGCAGAGGCTGTAAGAACTTCCAGAAGCCTCTCTTTGACCAGATTAATTAGGTCACTGAAAGAGCATCAGTCCAGACACTTTCAGACAGAGAAAACCTAACAGTCACTGGCAAGAGGAATGGCGATGCATTTTGAGAACTAGTTGGAGTGTATGTCTATGGGCATGTCAGCTTAGGGGCTTGGGGCCTGTGGTGCAAAAGCAGTTAGAGCTGTGCTCCTCAAAGTGTGGCCCTCAGCATCCACATCAGCTAATGCAGAACCTCAGGCTCTATCTTAGACCTACTGAATCAGAACCTTTATTCTAACAAGATCTCTGGGCAATTCCTACTCACAGTGAATTGTGGTTTAGCAGTGGTTCAGAGCACTGTTTCCTGGTCTTGAGAGATATTTTACAGCTCTGCTTGTATTTGCTTAGTCTAGTCCTTATCAAGGAAGGAGAGAAGTATGTTTTTGCCCAATGAATGGGTATGCATAGCAAAGACAGCCCTCTGCTATTCTGGGCTTTCTGTTTGGCATAAATCCGTAGAACACAGGACTGTGACCTATAGATCAATGTCATAGGGAAGAGGTGACCCGTACTCCCTAGTCCATCAAGAATACCTACCTAGGGGCCGGCCCCATGGCCAAGTGGTTAAGTTCGTGTGCTCTGCTTTGGTGGCCCAGGGTTTCACTGGTCCTGATCCTGGGCGCAGACCTAGCACCACTCATCAAGCCGTGCTGGGGCAGCATGCCACATAGTAGAACTAGAAGGACCTACAACTGGAATATACAAATACACACTGGGGGGCTTTGGGAAGAAGAAAAAACAAAAAAGAGGAAGATTGGCAACAGATGTTAGCTCAGGGCCAACCTTTAAAAAAAAAAGAATACCTGCCTAGAAAAGGGACTTGACCTGTAACTGAGTATAAGAGGAGAGGCCAGGTGGGGAGCAGTCTATGGAGGGAGGAACCTAGATGGGAACATTTGGAGTATCCTTTGGGAAGGGGCTGTGTCTGTAAGGAGGACCTTCAGTGGATGGTGAGTGGAAAGTACCTCCAGGAAGCACGGGAAGGAGAGCACACGCCTACATCTAATAGCGGGCCTCTGCTTTTCCCCTGCGCTCAGACCCTTGCTCTGTCTACCTCCCCCAGCCCCACCTCTGCCCCCAGCCCTGTCCCCACCCCCAGACCTCACCCTTACCTCCCAGGCCCCTCCCACAGGCCATCTCCCCCAGGATCTTATGCCTTCTTACAGACCAAAGCTCCCCACCACGGCCCTACCTTCTCTGTCTACTGATCTACTGTCCCACCTGAAACCTCCTCCATCTCTCAAAGCCCATCACAGCCTCCACCCTGTCTCTTGAGGTACAACAATCCTAATTCAGGGACAAGTTATGGAGAAGGTCTGTTTAACGACAAACAACATCTCCTAGAGGCTTCCCAAGGCTCCCCTCCTTCACCCACCTTACTGCCATCCACCCTCCCCCTCCTTAAGCTTGTAAATGCTCCTGAAGTTGAATTGAAGGAAAGACTGGGCATCCAAAGAAGGTGGAGGAGCTAGAGTTGGCTCTGCATGCCCAGACCTCCAGATAAGAAGGTCCTTGAGAAGAGGAGAGTGCCCCTGCCCTACAGTGAGCAGACTTTCTCTGGAATCCTCCCACAAAGGAAAGTGGCTTCCAGACCTCCTCGGCTATTTGTAAGAGTATATTCTCAGGCCTGGCAGGAAGAAGGGCTGGAGAGTTATCATTATTGACTTGAGTGTAACAAAATATGCTCATAATCTTCTAAAGCCTTGATGCTTTGGATAGCACTTGGAGTCAGATAGAACGGGGTTTGAGTCCCAGCTTCACCCTCTATGAGCTGTGTGACCTCAGGCAAATTATTGAACATCACTTTGCCCTTAATTTCTCTTCTGTAAAATGGAGAATAGTAATAGTGATCATATAAGGTTCCTCTGATGCACAAAATAATAATATACATTCTCTGCCATATCAGAAAGTCAGTAAGATCTTTTATTCCATTAATTATATCAAAAGGATAACATCCTCAAACATATATCCTGTACATTGGAAGGTGTTCCCTAACCTCAAATGGTTTTCAAATATCTAAAGTCTAAAATTTGAACTTGGAGGTTTATTGGGTGAATGTTAGCAATAAAGGCTGACAATGACCTCAGGCTTTGGAGACAGATTGATTAAGATAATATTTTATCAATATAAATATTGATAAAAATCTGGACATCAGAAGTATAAGCTGGTTAAGGAGGGGGAGGAGATGGGAGCAGAAGCTTTTGTGACACTGTTCGTAAAATGCCTCTATCATGATAAGAACCAAAGGAAACCCAATACTAATGTCATGAAACAGCAACAGCATCATTCATCTCCTCCTCTTTGCATGTCTAGTATCAAAGGTAGGCATCTTGCTTACAGGCAAGAACACATGAAAGTATTTACTGATTTCAGCTCCTTGGTACTAAGTTCTCGGGTAATACAAACACAAGTTTTGAAATGCAAACGTATGTTCATTTGCCAGTAATCCTGAATTCATTAAAATAGAATCTACCTGCTTATAGCAGGACTTTTGGGAATCAAACGCTACTCTTACTTAGATAAATCATCTCCCAGCTACAATATTTATCAGTATTTAGACTGCAGTCGTGATCAATACATAGGCTAAAATTTACAATTAAATGTACATTTTGCAAGAAATGATTGAGTCAGATGTAAAAGTCAAGCGTTGTATTTGTGCATTCTCAAAATGAACAAAATGTGACAGCTGAAAAGTGTATTTTGAAAAATGTATATATCTCGAAAACAACCCAAAGTTCAAGCATCATTCTTTACTGAGTTCAGTTCAATATCAAGAAATGTCATGCCAAAAGTCTAATTTTGGAAAGTTTTCACCTAAGGGGAAACAGGGTCGGTCTGAAAAGAAGCTCAGATGCATTTTCCACTATGGCGCTCGTTGTTGCCCACATGACAGCAACAGGTTGGAATTTAAGAAGAGGAACAACACAGAAAGAGAACATGAGAACAAATGCATCTACAGGTTTCTTCAAACCAAGACTATGTCATCAGCAGCTGTTCTCTCTAGGGACACGAGGAGACAGACAGATGCTCTCAACCTGAGTACTGAGAGGGAAGCACTAATGGTGGAGTTTGCTGCCTTAAACTCCTGTGTTCACACCTCCTATCTCTAGGGGCTGAGTAGCTCCTGAGGGAAGAACCTCTTCTCTCCTTAAGAACCCCCATGCTTTATGCATGAAAATCAACATCTTCCAAAGGGACTCTGATCTGTGTGTGTGATGCCTAGGGCTGGAATACTCACTGGTGGGTGGGAGAAAAAATATTGAAGAGTACCTCTGGGAGATTTTTGGCAACTCAATTAGAATATGCCAACCACAAATATTCATTAAACACCTAGTATCTAACAGAAGCTCTGAGCTGTAGAGAGACAAAGAATCAGAGAGCACCCTCTGCCCACAGGGAATGTGCAATCCTGTAGCTCATGGATTCTTTCTCTTTAAAATTGTATAACCAAAGAGAATTTCTAGATATTGCATCAAATGAGCTGAGTAACTGCATCTTTGTCCAAGTAAAATAGACCATTCCATTAGCCACCACAGTAAGAAAAACAATGCCAATAATCAACATTTACTAAGCCTCTGCCATCTTAGTTCCTAGAAGAGAGTATCATGAACCATGTAAGTTAAATTCTGGTACTTCTTCAGAGGTTTACAGTTTTTTGGCAGCTGAGGTGTACGCTGGTTGGCTTTCAGGCAGGATGAGTAGGAAAACCGGAAAGAAGCTCCTTATTTCCACTGGGGACAAGGCAAAAGGTCCAAACTGGCTTTTAAGATGCTTCCACTAGTTCTGAGCTAAGTAAAGGCTTTGTCATCAAATACTCTCCACCAACAAGGCTTGGACAGCCACACTGAGCTCCACATCCCATCGCGGATCTGAAGGCTTCTGACTGCTCCATCCACTTCACGTGCTTTTGTTCTAAAAACTACATGGTACTGTTGGACCAGGAGGGGCAGGCATCCTTCTGGGGCAGAGAAGAGCTGTTGATGAAGACTCCAGTGGTTGCTGTGCACAAAAGACTACTTTTACTCAGTACCCACCCCCTTGTTTGCAAGTCTGAGGATAGGCTATCTTTGAGTAATAAGCATTGCTTTTTTCTATTTGTATTTTCAGCACATAGATCACCTACAGGACATTGCGCTAGGCACTGAAAGGAGACTCCTGATGCACACCGGGTTGTATCCTGGAGGCCTGGTTGTGCTCCTCCACCTTGGATCCGATGATCCTTTCTTCCAGGTCTCAGGCTCAACCTCTCCTGGTCTATCACTGTGATGCATTTGACTCAAAAGCCTAGGGAATCTAGTTTTGCCTCTGTATTGAACTGCTCTAACATGACCTCCAGTAGAATTTAGTGGATATGCAATACATTTAGGATGTCACATTTTATACCACTTAGATGGATTTCCTTTTATTTTTAAGTTTGAAAGGGGCTTTGAAAAGCAAATAGTTCGACCTGTCATTTTACTGATGGGAAACTGAAGGCTAGAGACAGGAAGTGTACATGCCATGGTTGACCAATCACTGGAAACCCTGAATGCTAGTCCAGGGCGCTTTCTGCTATCCAGATACTAATAAACCAAATGATTCATTAGGATTTGGCATAAACATAAGATGGGAAGGGTTTCATGAGGAAAATAGTAGCTAGAAGCCACTCTGTGTCTAACATGAGAGCTTTAATTTGGGCATTAGAGACTTACAGAGAGACCAATGAAACTGCCCACTACTGTCTCTGTAGAGTATTGCCCTCTCCTTCTCTCCTACCCTCCAAATGTCATGTGAATGTCACTCCTTGGCAGACTCTTCCCTGAAACCTTAGGAGCAAGGGGAGCCTGGGCAATGTGGTTCACGGCTTCTCTGGAGGAAGGAAGTGGTGATGTTGAGTTGACAAAAGACAACCCAGCATTGATGGATTCATCAGTGTTAAAAACTATGTGATGGGGTAGGAAGGCTGTGACTATATAAGAAAAGGCGATTGTTGAGCTGTTCACCAACTACCCAGAGAAGTGACGAACCAGAATGAGTCTTTCCCAAATCATTTCTCTCTGTTTTTTCAGTTAACTGCTTGGACCCAATTTACTTGGAAAATTCCCTCCCTTCCCATAGAGACCATGTTCAAGGGAAAGAAAAGTGTCATTTCAGAAGAGAGAGGCTTGTGCTCTGACAGTCACCCTCCAACAATGAAAAAGGGCTGGAATATGGGCCTGGGACGGTGAATGGGAGGGGACACACTGGAAGATTCAAGAGCTGGGAGCAAACCAGGAGGAGGGGCCCAGGGCTTGGATACAAACTGATCTCAAACTCATCCAGACTGAAAGGCTAATATCTTCTAGTCAGTTCAGAGATGTGATATGTTGTGCATTATTCCTCGTGAAAGACAAAACTGAACCAAAGGAGAGACTGTTTATCTTACAAATTTGCCAGATGGCAGGTTTTGTATGTTGTAATAATTCATTTAACCTATATTTACAGAGCACCTTCTGCATTCCAGGCCCTTGGATGCTGGTAGAAAATGCACAGATGAATGAGCCAGAATCCCTGCCTTCAAGGAGCTGGAAATCTAGCCTGGAGACAAACTTAGCAAACAAGCCGCTGCTATAAAATGCACTAAGTGCTACGATAGAGGAGCAGAGGACCATCGGAAACAGGAAGGAGAAGGTGTCTTGCTCCCTGCTAGAGGAGCAAGCTTTCAGAGGAGGAAATGTTTGAAGTGAGTCTTGTAAAATGAATAGGCATTCCATAGGCGAGACAGTGTGGGTGTTGTGGGTAAGGGCATGGGAGTTCTAGATGATGGGAGCAGTATGCGCAAGGCAGACAGACACCATGTAATGGTTAAATTTTATGAGTCGACTTGGCTAGGCTATGGCACTCAGCTGTTGGGTCATACGTTAGTCTAGATGTGCTGTGAAGGCGGTGAATTGCAGAGGTGGTAACACAGAATCAACTGACCTCACGTAAAGGAGAAGACCCTCCATACTGGGCGGGGGGGGGGCTTATCCAATCAGTCGAAGGTCTTAACAGCAAAAACTGAGGTTTCCAGAGAAGGAACTCAGCCTTGACTGTAACACAGAAATCCTGTCTGAGTCTCCAGCCCACCAACCTCCCCTAAAGATTTAAGACTTGTCAGCTGCCAGTCACATGAGTCTATTCCTTAAAATGGATCTGTGAGCATATATCCTACCGGTTCTATTTCTCTGCAGAACCCTAATGGATACACAGCAGATGATGGTGTGCCTAGGCAAGAAGAGCAAATTCACTGTGGCAGACGTTCAGAGAGTGGTGGGAGATGGGACCATAAGGGAGGTCGTCATCATTATGAAGAACTTTACACGCCGTACTTACTAATCGGGATTTTATCCTGTAAGTGAACAGGGGCCATTGAAGGTTTTTAGGCAAAGACTGCCAAGCTTCTCAAAAAAAACTCTCTGGGACCCTCCAAATAGAAGACGGATGGGTTGGGGCAGAATTGGTGGCTATGGAAGAATGCCCTTGTGGACACTATGTCATTGTCACTCTGGGCCCTAGGATTTACCCATCACTCTCACTCTTTTGTGTCCATTTCACTAGGTCTCTGTAGCTTCTTCACCTTGTTTTTACAGAATGAGCTAAGGGAGGTATATGAGTAAGCCAGGCTGTGCTGGTCACCAGCATTTCAGGTCATCCACCCCTATAAAGGGCCTCAGTGAAAGACTCATGAACACAGACACTTTGTCACCTGCCTCCCCTGGCCCATCGGTATTGCAATTGTCACCATCTTGAGTGACACCCTTGGAAATTCATCACCATGTCACATTTGGCAGCTGAATCAACGGGCGCCTTTTATTTATTTATGAGCTGAGCACTGGGGAGCAGCGAAGCTCCATCTCCAGATCTATAGGGCTGCTGATTTTGAGAGAGCAGCATATTTATTCAAAACCATCCTCAGCTGCGTGAGACCTTTACACATTTGTAAGTAAACAGACTGGGATTATTCATGCTTCCTGTGCAGGTCCCCATTCGCTGCCTTCCCTAAAGGCTGTGGGCCACTCCACAAGTGAGCAGGTTCCAGCCAGTCAGAGGGCAGCATTCTCTCCAGGTGATTTGTTTACTGGCTTGCACCTAAAGGACTCCCAGCTGCGTTGTAGAAGAATCACTAATCCGCCAGAACAAGGGGGCCCCCTTCCCACCCATGCTCTGGAGACAACCCCCTAGCAGGTAGCACCAGGGGTTGGGCAGGGAGCGAATTCAATACCTGCCCCAGAGAACAGTGTCACAAAGGGCCACCCAGACTTGACTTTACTGTCAACCCAGCAAGCTTACTGCTGCTCCCAACCCAGAGAAGGCACAAAATCTAAAGTGCTTCCTCTTGATTCTCAAAAGCTTAACAAGCCTCCATGATGCCATTCTTCACTCTGAGGATCTTAAAAGGGGTAGGGCCAAGCTAACTGGATTTGGGTGCAAGAAATACTAAGAACGCAACTTAAAATCAGCTTCTGAAGTCAGAGAATGTTCAAAACACTTTTGGTCTGTGTTTTTCTTCACTCTCTCTCTTTAGAGAGGGCTTTTTTAGTTCTCTAAGGATTAGGTAATCTAGCAAAAAACTGAACCATTTTTTTAGACAAGGCCAAGCTGCAAGGAATGACTGAAATGTGGTATTTGAAGAAGTCGGCCTGACTGGTGGAGAAGGGGAAAAATATCACTGGAGGACAGAGTTGTCCCCCAAAGATCCAGACGCCTTCTGTTTTCACAAACAGACACTTAGGGGCCCAACTCCACCAGCTCTTCCAATCACTGGGAAGAGAGGTCAGGGGTCTGGAGCATGGAGTGGGCTTCAAATCAGAGACATTTTTGTAGAGATCCAGTCTATGAGCAAAAATTTGAACCTTTGCTCTTGTCCAGCAAACAGCAAATTGTGACTCAGGTCTTTTGATGGAGGACGCGGTGGGGGCGACGTGCCCGGCACCCCTGTGTGACCCTGAGCACACTGTAGAACAAGAGTTAGGCCCCATACAGCTCAGCATTTCAGAGAGGAGAGAAATGTGGAGCAGCAGGGAGAAGTGCAAACTCTGCCTCTTGCTCTTTAAAGGCCAAGATTTACAGCCAGTGTTTCAGTCCAAGACTTCCTTGTGGGAGAGTTGTTGGCTGCTTCGGGTGGCTGTTTGGTTTTAATGACCTTTCCTATACTGTTTGTTAGTGTAAACTAAAAGCGGCACATGAGTGATGCTGGGAAACGGTTGACAAGCATTATGCTGGCTTTCGGTACTTTGTCTTGGAGACGTCATTCTCTCTCTGCTCTAACCTTCACTGCTCCACTATTGATCTTTCCCCAGACACAATCTCTGCTTTGAGCATGAGCCCAGAGAATACAAAAGCATAATTGATACACAAACCCGCTTTGCCTAGGAAGAGGAAGGACCCCTATCCTTCCTCAGCCACTTGCCCCTCCACTCAATAAGTTACTTCTCTGGGCACTTATTTATAAGTGCCTGTGGTTAGAGGTTGTCACATAAATCTCAGTGTACAGACGCCATAGTATGCACATTCATAGAAGCATTTTAAGACCACACAAAAATCTGCCAGAACACGGTGTGTTTTGAAGATGGTCACAAATAATGTAAATGTTAACACACTTCTTGTAAGTATCATTAACTCAAGGACCTTCTATAAAATGGATGTGAGACAGGGATATTTGAGATGTTTTTTTACTGCAATAGAAAGAAATGGAAAAAAATTACCAATACAGTTTCTATACTGTGATATTCTCAGAGAAAAGTTAATATTACTTAAAGTTGCTTATGACCCCTGCAAAGATGAGGACAAATGAGTTAATTCAATAAGAAAATAGTTTCAGAATGAATAAGCTGCTGTTCCACCTTAGAATTGTTACTGTTCCTCAGAATAAGAAGGAGATGGTGAGATTCAGAGGCCAAGCACTCTGAGTCGAGGCCCCTTCATCCTCACCAAGCCTTGGATCCACCGACTGGCACCACCGGCCAGAGTTTATTTATCTGAGATTGAGGGAATTGTGCCAGGAGATTCTTTGAAGAGCAGAGAATCAGAAAAGGAAAATTTCAAGAGGGTAAACTCAAAGGAAGGGGCAACAGTGGTTGGAGGAGACACTTGCCTGAGACCCATTTCTTGGCAGTTGTTGCTAAAAACTGGAAGGCTCTGACTTGACTTTAACTGGTAGCACAGTCTCATTGGGTGCAGCATGTCACCCACTTAGTAATCAGTGCTACTGCTGTGCATTGCTTTGGGAGGATGGCTAAAATAAAAGCAAGAGGGAGAATTTAGTAGTTTGTTTTATTGAATATTTGCTAGGCATCTGCGGCATGGTGTGCTCCACATAAGGAGGATATTGAGATGAATAAGATACCACCCTGCTCTTGAGTGGCTCCCAAACTATGAAGAAAGGCAGACACAAGTGTGAGTAATTACACAGAGACAGTAAAGTATGACAGCATCACCTGGATGAAACTTAAAGGGAGTGGTGGAAAATAGCTATGGAAAGAGACTTTGAAGGTAGATGACATTGGTATGGGTTGATGAGTTAAACTGATTTTTGAGAAATAGGGAACCACTGCATATTTAAAATACAGAATTAGAGTTCTATGTTTGTATACAATTGTTCTGGCAGTGTCTGCAAAGGTTTGATATAAAGAATGGCGTTTTCACAGAGGCAGGACTGGTAGGAGGCTATGGTTAATACAGTAGATCA
Organism: Equus caballus; assembly: GCF_041296265.1. NCBI lineage: Eukaryota > Metazoa > Chordata > Mammalia > Perissodactyla > Equidae > Equus > Equus caballus. Next base: position 89,629,577 of record NC_091698.1, read on the forward strand.
GACAAAGATGGTGAAGAGTACAGTGAAAGTGAGAAAGGAGAAAAGATGTGGGCTCCAGAATCTTTAAGAATAACAATAGTTCTGTAAGAACTTGGTGAGTGACTGTAGGTGATCTGTGAAGGAAAAACTCAATAACCTTTATGTTTTCAGCCCATGAGGGTAATGTTGGCAAGGGCTATTGAGAGAGACGGGCGGAGAAGGGAGAGAGAGGAACAGATTCAATAAAAATGGTGCTACCTCACATAAAAATGACTTGGGATATTCAAGAAGAGGTATCCAGTATGCACATATTCAAGGAAAGGTATCCAGTAGACAATTGGATCAAGGGGATGAAACTTAGGAAGATGGTCTATTTTGAAGATCAGAATTCTGAAGCCCTCAACCCACAGGCATTGTTTGAAACTTTGGGTGACAGAAACAGCACTGAGTACACAGCTTTGTCAGTGGCAAGTCCTAGTGGTCAAAGCTGGGGCAGTAGCTCCAGGGGCTCAAGACCCTGCTCTTCCCTTTCCCTGTATTGTGAAACTAAGAGAACACAGGCCCCCTGAGGGAGGCAGAACATTGTTCCCCCAAAGATATCCACATCCTGATCCCCAGAACCTGTGTTAGGTGGTATGGCAAAGGAGAATTAAGGTTGCAGATGGAATTAAGATCGATAATCAGCTGACTTTAAAATAGGGAGATTATCTTGGATTATTTGGGTGAGCCTAATGTAATCATACAAGTCTTGTAAGTGGAAGAAAGAGACAGAAAAGAAGGTCACAACCAGAGACATGGCAGTGTGAGGACTCAGCCTGACCTCGACGGCTTTGATGATGGAGGAAGGGGCCGGGAGTCAAGAAATGCAAGTGGCCTCTAGAAGCTGGAAAAGGCAAGAAAATGGATTCTCTCCCAAGGCCTCCAGAAGAACTCAGTCCTAACAACATCTTGATGTTATCCCAGTGAGATCCCAGTAGGACTGCTGATCTCCAGAACTGTAATTCTCTTCTCTCATCTTTTCTTCCCAGGCCTAACCTCCTTTCCACATCTCTTTGTTTCTCCACCTTCAGAGCTCCTCTCTCCTTAGCAAAGCCCCAGGAAGCAGCTGCCTAGACACCACTGAAAGCAGTAACCCCTTGCCTGGGAGGAACTCTACTGCACCTCCTGCGAGGCAGCAATGGCAGAGAATCCTGCTGGGACAAGGTGCAGCCTGGTCACAAGTGTACACAGACTGCAGATGCTGTCAGTATCAACACGCATGAGGGAATGAAGAAAGCTAGATTGATCAGAAGACTGTGATGCAGTCACAAAGACCTCAGACAGTCTTCTTGAGGCTCAGGAGCTGGGATGTCCAAATTAGGATAAGGCGACCAGGGATTTTCAACTCTGAGTCAACCAGCCATTGGATGTGGGCTACTCCCTGAAAAGGAGACTAGGCAAGGTAGCTCTCTTCAGCTGAGAGTAATCGTGGAGTGGAGTGTGAGAATCAACTGTCAGCCATCAACATTGCCATGGCTGGGAAACTGAGGACTTCAGCCGTACAAAGGGGTATCTGGGTGATACATTCAGTAGCAGACATTTCCCCCGCCTTTAGGGCTGCTCTCATTCCCCTCCACCCCCCACCTCCACCTTCAAGGCCCCACCTAGACATTACTACTCCACTGCACCCCTTCCTGAGCCACAGGGCTCTTTCCCTTCCATCAGACCCTCAATGGACGCTGCACTCCCCTCATTTGGAATTTTATGTGACTTGCTGCCTCTGCAATTTGCTGGCCAGGATCCTTTCCCCACCTGCACCAGCTCAGAATGCCCTAAAGGGTTTCCTTTGCCTCTTCGACCCTGACCCTCTCCCAATCTTCATCTGCTCAACCCTCACTCCACCCCCACCCCCAACACATGCACACACAAGGCAATACATTGGCCAGACAATATAGCATAAGATTAGCCACGCCAGTATAGGTTTGTTAGATATTTGATTGGTGCATAGGAAAGAGAAATGGTGGCAGTGGTGGATTTAACTAGGAGAATGAGCTGGGGTGGCAGGTACATATATTTCTGGAGTGTTTGATAAAATTCTTCTGCTTTCAACACCCAGACTCTAAGAAAGCTCCAGCTGCTTCTGCCCTAGCCCAGAAATCTCAACCTGGTTTTGCTGCAGAATGATCACAGCACTGCTGGACGAGCAACCAACTTTAAAACTCATCCAGCACCAGAACCAGAGCAGTCATGGTGTGGGACTCCGGGTTTACTCCACTCCATGTCCCAGCCAGGGTCCTTCCAGCTAAACTGCCTCTCAATTACGTGTGACATAAACTTTCAGGTTCTTAGTTCCCTGTTTAATAGTCTTAATTGCTCGTGAAAGACCTATGAGGTTTTAGAAGGAAAAACTAATGAAACGGGAAAAGAGTAAAGCTGCTTTGGCTTGCCCTATCAGGGTAAAGAGCCCCTCTGGCTTATAGCAGGTGACCCCTGATTTTTGCTTTATCTTTCTTACCTTTTCATTTCCTTGGTTATAGCTGTGGAGGTGACAGAGCAGCGAATACCACTTAGTGAGCTGTTATTGGTCTGGAACTGTCTTATTGCTTTGTGGAAAGAAACTGCAGGAAGCATTTTTACATATTGACATCTGTTTGTCAGAGAAAGTACAGTCATTCGTAGAGGGTTTCGACAGGTCAATTCTGCAGAGAGAATCAACCACCTGGAATCTGTGCTTTCTTATTTTCAAACGTCTGGGTTCACCCAGGATTCACAAGATGGAATCTTTGGCCCTGGAATCTTTGACCATCTTCTTCCCCCACTCGGCCCTGCCCCAAATTTGGGGAAAATATTCCTATTGCTTTAAATCTGTGTAATCACTCATCCTCCAATTGATTTCATTTGTAAATGGGAACTTCGCTGATTTTATTATTCTGCATTATTAAGCATCGTCTGTTTCCAGATGGTCTGCGGAGCAGGTCTGAGCTGAGAGTGTGTGTCGTTGGGCCTTTGCTAATCTATCACTAGGGGCACATGTTCTGCAGGCTTTACTTTCAATAACTGGTCTGTGTTTTTCCAAATGGATTTACATTTTTATGTTCGACTGATGACTTCTCTAGAGACACATACCATGAACGTCTGGCTCACTATTATTACATGTACAAGTCATAAAGCTATGTAATAAGACTCATAAAAACATGCAAATAGTCCTTTTCCAAAGAGGAAAGGAACATGATCAGCCCTGAAATCAGAAGCTTTGCAAAGCTGATTGCTCTGCTGGGAAATGACAGGACGGAGAAGAAAACTTCCTCTGGGATGTCCGTTCCTAAATACATAAATAAGCCCAACAATTCCAGGATTTTGCGTGGTTGGGGAGCCACCCACAGTGGTCAGGAGAAGAGGGGTGTTGCACTGCCCTGCTCCAAGCTGAAATGTGCTCTCCCTGCTCCCACCATGGACCCCTATGGGAGCTCCATTGTTCATAGTGTCCTCCTCTGGAACTCAATCTTGAGGCCCATCTCTCCATTTAAAATTCTTTCTTTCACTTTTCCAGTCCATGATGGCCCCTTCCCACTGGAGCCCTCTGACTCATCCCACTCAGCTCTTGATTTTATATTCAGCCTGTGCTTTTTCTTCTCTAGGGTGTTCATGACTTTATCTCTCAAAAAAATTAAGCTCTGTAAAAACATCTACTTCTTCCTCATTCCCCCCCGCACATGCCGTCCACACTCCAGAGCTCAACCAATAGTTGCTATAATCAGTAGATGCTCAATAAAAGCTGCACCCTCGAGCTGTTCAAGACATGCTCACAAATGGATGCTCTGCAACCCTTCATGCTCGCCTTCGCTCCATTCTTCATGCTGCAGACATAGCGAATTTCTTAACGCAAATCTGATCACATCTCCCCCCAGCTTAATAATCCACCTAACAAGCCCTCCCAAGTCCCCCCAAGTCTAGCGCCCGCCCTGCCCCCCAGCTCACCCTACATCTCTGCTCAGCTGTGCCTGCTCCAATACAGACTTCCTTTCCCTTCCTCACACGCCAGGATTCCTCCTGCTTCAGACATCTCAGTCAGGCTGTTCCTTCTGCCTAAAGTGTTCTTTCCCCTTCTTTGAATAGCTAACATCTACTAAGTGATCTGCTCATCACCCAATTCTCAATTATTAAATATTCCTTCTTTCTGTAATTCTTCCCTGATCCTCTAAATCACTTTAAACCTTTCTGTTCCACATTCACATAGCACTTGATGCTTTTCCTTTGTAGTATTTTCCACAGTTATAATTAATATATATAATTATTGAACTATTTCTATTGACCTCTTGAAACTGCCTCATAGTGACAGGGACATTACCTCATTTGCAGTGTAGAGCTCAGCACAGATTCTGGAATATAATAGGTACTCTATAAACCTTCTTTAATAAGTAAGTGAACAGATACATAAGTGATCACTTTAAGTTGCCTTTTAACCCTGGTCTTTTTCTCGCTCAGGCATCTTGAGTCTTTGGTAAGATGTTGGCCACAGGTACTTCAAAAAGTACACCTATACCACCAAGCCCCACAACTGCCACAAGGATGTCTGGATCACACTCAGTAGCTGCTCCTTATAACCTCCCTGAGCCACACAAGTGAGCAACAGCAATGAAGCCAAAAGACTAAGAGAGGGGAGCAGTGCACTGCAGAGTGAAACACTTGACACTGCTGAGGGATCTGTCCTTCCTGCAATGTCCTCTCCCCTTGGCTTCCACACTACCATATTCCCCTGGACTCCCTCCTCCCCTTCTGACCTCTCCTTCATGGCTTCCTTCACAGGCTCATTGACGTAGGTCTGCCGTGTACATGTTAATGGCCTAGGGGCCAGCCCTGTGGCCAAGTGGTTAAGTTTGAGCGCTTTGCTTTGGCAGCCCAGAGTTTCGCCAGTTCAGATCCTGGGTGCAGACATCCTGAGGTGGCGTCCCACATAGCACAACCAGAGACACTCACAACTAGAATATACAACTATGTACTGGGGGGCTTTGGGGAGAAGAAGAAAAAAGAAGGAAGATTGGCAACAGATGTTAGCTCAGGTGCCAATCTTTAAGAAAAAAATGTTAATTGTCTATTCTTGGAGATCTCTCTTCTCACTCTGAGCCTTGAACCTGTATGCCAGGCTACCTCCTGCACAGAGGCTCTCTCAGACACCTCAGTTCATATAAAAATGAGCTTTTCCTCCTCATTCTCTACTCCCAAATAGAACAAGATGAACAAAAACCCTCCTCCTCCCTGGGTCCCCTATCCCAGGGAATGACACCACTTTGGGTTCATTGTGATACAAGCCAGCCAACTCTGTCACCCTTGATCATGTCTCAGTCCCTACTCCTGTCCCACTGCTATCACCTCCTACGTGTCCCTCAAATCTGCACATTCCCTGCCATCCCCACTGCCACTACTCAGTTCAGCATCATTATCTTTCACCTGGATGACTGGAACAGCCTCCCATCAAGTCACCCTGCCCCTGGGAATTGTTTTACCTACAAACCAATTTCCACATTGCAGCCAGAGTGATATTTCTAAACTAAAAACCTCATCACGCCACTTCCCTGTCCAACCCACCATTGACTCTCCATTGCTCTTCATACTAAATCCAATAACTCAGCATGGCCTTCTCTTGCTACTTCCTCCCGTCAGACTCCAGTCCAGCCATCCTGAACCACTTGCTTCCTCGCCATGATTTCTGTCCTTTCCGGATTTTACATACATTTCTCCCTCTGCCTGTCCATTTCTACTTGATCTTCAGGTATTAAAATAGATATTACCTTTTCTGTAAAGATTTCCTGATTCTGCCTGGATTCAGGTAGTTATGCTTCCTCTGTGCTCTCACAGCAACCAGCCATCTGCGTCACCCTAATGCTTACTCCAGGGGTACTCACTTCTTTAGTCCCTGCTTGCAATCTTCTGCTCTCATATCCCTCCCTGCACTTTGCTGATAATTATTATAGTCCATGTTGCTCTGGACTTCCACCAAACACAAGAGCCCTTTTCCCAAAAATCTACAACCTTAAACTCATCAAGATACAGAAGTCAAGCAAAACTGACCATGAGTAAAGGGGCAAATTAAAATGGCATCTGTGCATTAATGCTTGTTTAGGTTTAGAAGATATGAGCACAGACTTTATTTCACATGGACAGAGAGACAAATGATAAACTGTAAGACTTTGAAAGGGAGATGGATGATAAGTGAAATGCCCAAGGCATGTCATGTGATCCTCAATGCTATCAGACTGTGGGCAGAGACCATGTCTACCTTACTCACCACTGAAACTCCAGTGAAATAGTTGTTGAAAGAATGGGTTATAACTGTAAAAGCTACATACAACTGGCAAAAACCAAACTATGGAGTCTACTGAGTTTGAAATATCTTTTCCCTCAAAACCTCACTCATTCAGTATATCTTCTGAAATAAGCAATTTCCGGATGAAGGATGAACAGACTTGACTAAGGCATCTCTTACAAGGTCAACCACGTGTCTGGGTGGAGCACTGGAGGAGTACAGGGCTGTCCAAGGAAGGACTGCAGTACAGCAGACGAGCACTGGGCTGGGACTTAGCTAGCTCCCCCCTCTAGGGCCTTCACAAATCTCATATCCTTTCTGCAACTTGGTTTTCTTTCCTGTAAATCTGCGATAGTCATAGTTTCCTTGTGAGGTTGACATGAAAGGTGAAGGAAATAACATTTTTGAAATCGCCTATCTCATAACAGGTGCTCATAAATATTAGTTTTATTATTTATTTCATAAAACAAGACTCCTTTTCTCGGCAAGCTCAGCAGTTGGCAGGAGAGATAAGCATATACATACATAAACTAAAATGTAATGTAGGGCGGGATCAGATCCTTCAGGAAGGAGAAGTGTGTATTTTCACAGAGGGGACTGTCCTGAGACTAGGAAGCAGCGCACAGCGCTGCAGTGGTGCCTGCTGTCTCTCAGCTTCTCCTTTCCTCCTGTCCATCCCAGACGTGGCTCACGGCCCTCATCTGGGCCGATGCGCTGCTCTCTGTTGGGGCCTCTGACTTGTTAGTCTGGAAGTATAACATATTCCATGTGAAACCAATGGAAGGCTTTCTACTGCCTCCAGTTTTATTATATTAGTGAGTCTCCCTTTGAAATATAATTTTATCTATAGCAGTAAGGCCAAACTAAGATGTCAAATCATTTAATGTAATTCGGTCCCCTGACTTTTCAGGTGATTTCTTTTGAAAATTTATTTCCTCAGGAATTGATTTTTCCTCCTACTCCCTTCCCCAGCACCCCTTCCCCTCAGCTTCTCCTCCCATGCCAGATGCCTGGCCCTCAGAGGAATGTGAAGCACCCCTTTCACTCTGGACAATATCTGCACCATCTTCCATATGACTTGAGCACTAGGCAGAAGAAAGAGCTTGTGCAAAAGTCCCAGCCCCACCCCAGCAGGACCAGCAGTCTGCAGGCCCTTGCCAGCTCTGATCCTTCAAACTGAAATGTCCTCCCCATATGGCATATCCCACCCCTTTCTGACCCTCACCTACCCAAGTCCACACTCCACCTTTGCTTAATGGATTTCTGTTCTTTCAAGACAGAATTTGTCACCTCTTCTGAGAAACTGTCCCACATTCCTTCTGAGAGATGTTATTCATTTTGGCGAGTCTTCACCAGACTGGGAGGACAAACTGGTAATATCCACAGTAATGTCTAACATTTTGTTTCCTGACATCACCAACTACATGATGTAGAAACTCAGCCCCCTGCCTGCTGAGCATTCCCACCAGGACTTTCTGGACGTTCCCGTGGAGTGTCCACAGTGCCTCACATGTGCTCCTGGATATGTCTGTCCCCAGCAGGAAATCCACCTCTACTTTTGTTGTGGGCAGTGCTTTTCATCAAGTTCCACTGCTTTTTCCCGGAAAACTGTGGTCTCCTCAGGGTCCTCTCTTGCTCCTATGGACCCCATCACCTCCATCCTGCTCTGGAGACACTGTGATCTCCACCAGGAATTGTTCACTCCTCTGCCACCCCGTATACCACCACTGCTGTATTTGAGCAATGTTTCCAAAGTGTACTTCCAAGATCCAAGTTCTGCAGAATGCCACATGTGTTCTAGAGATTTTGATTTTAACGCTGGATTCCATGGTTAAATAAATCGAAGCATTCTAAATTGTTTCTCAAAGTGTGGTCCTCTTAGACCAGCAATATCAACATTACTTGGTAGATTTTCAAAAATGCAGAAACTGAGCCCCACCCCAGACCGGAATTTTAACAAAATCCCCAGGTGAATCATACACACAGTAAAGTCTGAAAAGCACTAGTCTAAATTAAACAAAATTAAGCATGTTTCTTTATGCAAATGACTCTGATCCTTGAATATGCTAGTATGTATTATAAACTCCAGGAGGGACATAAAGGATGCACCACTAGTGTTTTGTAGTACACATTTTGAAAAATCATATACTGGAACTTCACCATGCCAAACTGCACTGTGGTCTGGGACTGCTTGGGAGACAAGATCTTCTCTTTCACTCTGTTGGTTACATTCTGTTTGTGGTGTGCTGATAAGTGTTTAATAACCAGCTATTCAGGAGACAGAATAGCCCTGATTTTCTTGTCAATTTCCATGGTGTAAATACTCCCACATGGCAAATCTCAAGCTACCATAGTGATGTCACTGAAAATAGATACATGCAGTCAGCCTTAGAAGCCATGAAGAGCCGGCCTAAGACCTCCATTGGTCAGAGGAGCACTCCAGCTGTGCTGTTTGCACCCCAATGATGCACGCATGTTTAAGTGGAGCATCTAGTCCAGTTGTACTTCCCTCCTCCACTCCCCTCCTGTCCATTAGTGACAGACACCAGACTGTACTCAGAATTATCCTTCCCTCCATGGCTAAGGCTTTCTTAGTAAGACCAACCTCATCACGCCCTTTCCTCATCATCCTTCTCTCAAAATGAGCTCTCCTATGGAATTCCTCATTCTTCCAACAGACAGAGTTCTGTAGTATTGACTCCACCAATTTGCCAGATGTGGTCTGAAAGATTGATTCAGGTTGAGAAACACACAGAGCTGGAGCTCCCACCAGCACCTCATCAGGTCTTCCATGAAGCACATAGTTGGCAGGTATACTCCCCTTTCCCCTGCTACCCCATGAGTTCCTCAAGGCACAGACTTTGTATGAACCAGCTTTATGTCCTCAGCACCCAGAACCTGGCACATGGCAGGTGCTGGAGGGGTGTTAATAAACACAAGACCGCATGTCTATGGTATAAGCTGAAGTCTCACCCTCCCTACTCCTAAATCTCACTCCCCCCCCAGTGTTTCTGCTCTAGGCCACCATGACTAATTAAAGAAAACAGAGGCTGTGCTTTCTCACTGCTGGCTACTTGAAGTGGGGCTCAAGGCTTCTTCCCAGCAGGTTGTGCTGTAGTCAAGCACAGCCATAGGACAGACATGGCAAAAACAGAAAAGCTCATTTCCTTTTTTGTCACAACCAGTTTGGAAAGGCCTTCTGATTCTGGTCTGCTCAGTTTCTTCTTATCTGAAACATGTAGCATCTCTCTCTCTGTGGGCTTTTTAAGTTGCCTTCACTGCAGAGTTTGCACATAAAGCCTTGTTCCAGGACAGAGAACCAAGCAGATGGAGGAAAATTAAACAGGGAAAAGCTTTGAAGAGAAGGACTGGGATAGCTCCTATGAGGCAAATGATCTGCTTGACAGCAGGGGTCCTTACACTCAGTAAAGCCAGAGCATTACAGCGATCTGAGATCAACCATGGTGTCCAGGGAACGCTGGCCTGACTAGGAGGGCCATGTGGAAAGCCCATTTCCCACAGTGGGAGCACTAGATATGGGCAGCTGCCTCTTCACCAGGACTCGTGAGTTGCCTTCTGCATCTCCAGGAGGGCTCAGGCTTATAAATGGAGTGCGGAGCTGGACCTCAGTAAGAATCTATGTATCAACAACTTCTACCAGAGCCAGAAAATGATTAGATGGGAAAGCGGCTGGGGGTCCTTGGCCACAATATTGTCTCATTAAAAGTCAAAGGAGATGGTTACTCTGTGGGCTTTATCTTCCATCCTCTGAGCCCTGCCTTCTCAACTTTGTGGGCCACAAGGAGTCCACTCCTAGCTCTTACTAGAGCTGTAATTCAACACTTATTTGGTGAGCATCTACTATGGGCCAGACTCTCTGAGTTAAACTGAGCTAAGTAAGAGTCAGTCTCATCCCATAGGGAGCTAGAGTGTGAAGTGGCATGGCCAGCTTCACAAAATAAGTTAGTGACAGGGTAGGGATGAAAATACAGACTTTTGGATTGCCAGCCCAGGGTTCTTCCTTTATGGATGGCCCTCAGGAGCTATCCTTTGTATAACTGTTAATGTCTCTCAGTTTGAATCTTTGCACATGCCAATCTGCATCACTTTGGATCTTCCATAGCCTGTCTTGTATCCCAAATAGTTGTGAATTGATTTACTAAAGACATTTGCTGCTTCCAGACGTTTGATGGAACTGAAACTGCAATTATACTGCCATCTTCTTTCTCACAAGAAAGGAAACTTTCATTCATTCATTTATTCAAATGAATACATATTAAGTAACTACCATGTGTCCAGTACTACCCTAAGCACTTGGAAAGCAGAAGTAGGGAAGAAAAATGAATCCCTGCCTTTTGGTGTTTATGCTGTAGCAAGTTTAGATAGAAATAAGTAATAAACTTAAAAGTAGGTTGTATGCAATATCAAAAGAGGATAAGCTCTATGGTTTTATTTTTGTTAAGCTCCATCCTGTCAAATTATTAGACCATCTGCTCTCAAAGGAACTCTTGTTAAATGTAAATCTCAGCTTGATACTCCTCTGATTAAAACCCTCTGATTGCTCCCACCATGTTCAAGATAAAGCCCATTGCTCTGGCCCCTGCTTAACCCTCCAGCCAGGTCCTCACCACAGGTTCCTCTTGCCATCTAACCTCCTGGTAGGCTGTGCCCAGGGACACGTCATGTTGCTTTACGTGTTTCAAAGGGTCTGGAAGAAGAATCTGCCACCTGTTGCTCTGGTCCGCATTGTATTCTGTCCCTCATGAATCCTTCCTAGCACTTAAAGGATCGTACCTCCATGGTTCAACTCCCACTTCCCTGCTAGCCCCTAAAAGCTGTGGATCATGTTTTGTTTATCTTTACATACCCAAGGTCTGTATATAGAACATGGCCAATACATATTTGTTGATTGGGAAAGCTAACAAATGGGCAGGGTGCCTAACTGGCTAGTCTGTGATCCAGTGTCACAACATAGAGGATCTTTAATTCCCAGCCAAGGAGGACCAGTGGGCACCTCAGGTCACAGGCTCTGTGTATTAGTTAGACCAGGGATTGGCTAAATATGGCCTGCAGGCCAAATCTGACCTAACACTTGTTTTTGTAAATTAAGTTGTATTAGAACACAGACACTCTCATTCCTTTACATGTTATCTATGGCAGCTTTTGCCCTACAACAGCAGAATGGAATAATTGCAACAGAGGTAAGGTCAGAGTGGCAAATGACTGTTGTGTCTCCAGTAGGCAGAACATGTGGGTCTGAGAACCAAGGGGTAAGGGAAGGAATGGCCCATCCTACCATCAATCCCAGAAAACTATTTGGAGGAATTAGTGCTTCCTGTTCCCACAATTCTGGGCTCTGGAGGTTTAGAGGTCCTGATTCCCAGAGGAGGCACTCTTGTACCTGGGGACTTAACAAGAGTTCCATTGAAGGTTGAGCTTCAGCTGCTACCCATTTTGTGCTTCCTGTGCCAGGGGACCAGCAGGCAAGGAGAGGAGTTACCATCATGTCAGGGGCACTTGAGCTCGATGAATCAGGAGGACGTAGGGCTGCTAGTCATAATGAGGATACAGAAAATATGTTTTGCACTTGGACCTCTCCTGGCATCTATTTGCCTAATTTTAATAGTAAATGGACAAATATTGCAGCCACAGCCTGAGAAAGGCATGATGACCTGAAGCTCAGACCCCTTAGAGAGGAGGGTCTGGGTCATACCACTGAGACAGCAGAGGTGCTTGCTGAGGGTAAAGGGCATCCAGAATGGTGAGTAAAGGATGGAAATGATTAGTAGCAGTTGAGGCCTAATAGACTAGCTGAAGCAACAGAGGCTCTACTTTGCCCCACTATCATTCCTTTTACAATTTTACTCCATAAAAAAGGCCCCCAAGAATCCTGGAGGAGCTAATCTCAGAACTTATATAAAGTGAATCTGTGCACACAACAGCGGACTGTAGTTGACACGGGCTTGCCCTGTCCACATCACCTCATTACCATCATTTTACCCATTTTTCTTCTGAGATTTGAGCATCACGACCTGGCCTCTATTATTTGGGGATCTTATCATCCTGTTGCTATTAGTGAACCTAATTCTCTCAATTCTCCAAATGTCAGCCATGGTCTTTAGAGAGAGCTACCAGGGAGTTCTGGTGCCCTTCTTTCTAGTACATCTCTTATTGCTTTGAGAAATGGAGCATCCTCTGGGTCCTCCCACTAAATACAACCAGCTGGTGAGTTTTCCAGCCTTACATGGTACATCATATCTGAGCATGCTCATTTTTCTGAGACTTTTGATCCACCATCTGCTATAGCACTTCTGGCATTTTTACCTTACTTGATTTGAGCCATCACTTTTTCCATGCTTCTAAGAGCCATCCCAACATGTTAGCACCATCTCCTGAGGGTCTGGCCAGGTTGTTAAATCCTGTATCATGGAAGAGTGCATCCATATCAATAAGTTCTCCCTCATACAACATTGTGTCCCATCCCCCTTGATTCAGCACCTTCAGAATTCACTCCCAGATGTATGTTACTCTCTTGGTTCCTACAAGTGCATATTCCTTCTAATTTTGGATATAACTTCTGTAGTCTCTCTGCACTTCCCTGGCCTAGATTAGATGAAGTCTGCCTCCAAGGAAGGGAGAAGTAACCTTGGGAGAGGGGGGCTCTTTTCAGCCAAGAGCAATGCCTGGTGAGAGCTGAGAGTAGGAAGCTGTTAACCAGCAGAACTCCCAACATTTGGAGGAATAAGTTCTTCAGTGGTGAAGGGAGCTGGTTCTGAGTGGCACAATCCAATGTCTACTTTAAGCGATTTTCTAGCACCTTCCTACATGACCGGATGAAAGTAAGACCTATCTCCCAGGAGGTTAGTTCCTGGCAGCAGGAGATCTAACAGACATATAAAACTTCTCTAAGGGAAAATTTTTCAATCTGACTATTACAACAAAAAGAGACTCTCACCTTAATTCTCCTGTCATGATGAGGAAACTGAGGTCTGGAGGTCAGGTGACTTGCTCCAAAGCTCACACATGGTTTGTGGCTGAGGCTAGACTCTGGGTGGATCCTAATCCCTGCTCCAGACATCTCCTCCCAGCAGCTCTCATCCTCAGTTTGCCCTTTGGTACCCCCTGTACAATTTCAGAAGTGATGCATAAATCTTGAGATGAAGACTCCTGGGCTCCCAAATCTCCATCCAGTAAAGTGTTTACACCATGGGTGGGGAGGCGTTAAGTCACCCATTGCTGGCCCCTAGTCTACAAGGCTCTGGCTGATTATCCTGCAGTAGAGAGCTTTCCAGGAAAAGCAGGAAGGAACCTGGCAGTGACCCTATCCAATCTCCTCACTTGAGAGGGCAAAGGACTTGTCCCAAATCACATTGTGAATCGTGAAAGAGCTGAAGACAAAATAAGAGCTGGAAAGGGTAAAGTCCTTTCCTCCAGGAGTGAACCATAATTGCTGGAGGGAGCACACCTAACTTCTGTAATTGGAGACGGTAGGAAGCAGAGTAGAGATGACACACCAGAGCACACCCGCAGATAGAACTGAAATGCTGTTTCCTGCCAGCTCAAAGCCCCTCTGCAGGACACAGTGTCTTGGCTGGTGGTGTCCCACCAGATGGAAGAGGGAAGAGGAGAACAGATGAAGTTCAGTGTTCCCACTGACCCTATCCCCAGGGGTATGTGTGTGACCACCAGAGGCACAGAGCTGTGTCTTTTCCCTGGGGCATTAGGTCTCATGCTCTGGTAAATAAGCCAGGTTGGACCAACTATCCACAGCAAAGTCCAGACTTGTTTTTCACTTCTTGTTTCTCAAAGAATAGAAGGCTCCCTTTAAGGTGACCCTGAGTACATAGTCAGATCTTGATTATTACACTTTAGGGACACAAGTGTCATGTGCTTGTAGGAAACCTCAGTACACAAATGGAGCTTACTCAGGGGAGGGTCCCCAGGATGGGGGAAGATTTGAAATAAAGACCTTGATGAGCAACCTTGAGAAGGGAAGACCTGGGGCTGGGGTAGGTCGAGGATGCTAGCCATGGAGACCTGTGTCTGTCTCCAAAGAGCATGAGCGGTAGTTACAGGGAGGTAGGTCTCAGCTCTTCCTAATGTGTGGCTTCCTGATATCTAGAGCTATATAGCAATGCTGAATGGCATAGTCCTTGGACGTAAGTAGTGAGTTTCACAACCCTTCAAGTGTTCGACAAACCATATGTCAGTAACACTGGCAGTGGGGTTTCGAAATTGGGATAGAGTCTTCAAGAGATGGATGCTAACGTGCCAGCCAACAAGCGATTCCTCAATGCTGGCTGGTTTGGTGGAGAAGCAGAGGATAGAGAAGTGACCCCTAGAAATAATACAAGCTTATTTAGACTCCAGCTATTATAAATAGAATATTCTTCTCTGTCTCTGACCTGTGACTGGCAACCACCTGGGCAGCACTGAGCCAACACTCAATCATCTGTGCCCCTCCTAGGAAACCCCAGGAATTATGATTCTGTCCCCATTGTAATGTTGCAGCAGTGCTCTAGACTGTCAACTTCTCTACAGATAACCCAAAAAGTACCCCCCAGGTCATCAACATTTTCTATACTTTTGGGTGTGTTTGTTTGCCAATTTAACAGGAATTTAGATGACTACTATGTTCTCTCCCCTCTCATATACTGCGACTCGAGCTAATAGAGAATTCAGAAATCATATTTCAAGAGAATAATATGCCCTGGCTTCTGCAGACAGTATTCATTTTAAGCACAAGATGTTTATGAACAGGAAGAGTCTGGCATCTACAGCCCCCAGTTAGGCACTCTCAGAGGGGAAAGTGGATTCAACCAGGAACCCAAGCCACTCTTGGCCCACTTCTCACTTGCAGGGGAATTACTTTAGAAAAAAAAAAAATAGCCAGTCACACCTAACTATTAAAGTAATTCAAACAAAACCTCATTAATGAAAGAACTGGTAAAAGATAAGTTGCTAGCAGTCTGAAAACTACGCTTATAAGGGAGGGATAAAGAGATAGAGGAGCCCTGAATCAGAGCTTGGCAGATGACTAATCCCCAGTGCTTACAGAGGTCTCACTCCCACAGCCAGTGCCTTGGTGTTGAGAGTTGAGCTAACCTATACCACAGGACTGCTGCCTGGCATCCATTTTGTTTGGCCAAGCGGCCTGCAGGGATCTCAAACTGACATGAGCCCCTCCAAGCATGTGCCCGCCCTAGACAGCAGCCGCAGAGTCACAAGTGAATGTAAGTTCCCGATAGGATTTCCCAACAGCTCTTGGGATCAACAGTCCCTCTGCCTCCCAGTGTCTGTCTTATGCTCCCTTCAGATAAGAGCCCCTGGGACTTGCCAAAACCCTGCTCTTTGGATTTGAATAGACCAGTTCAGCCCTAGCCCAGGAACCCACTCCACCCACAGACTCTAAAAAAGCCTGAGCCCCAGCTCCTGCCTCTCTGCCTGCACTCTGCCTTGACCTCCCCATGTGGCCCCTCAAGGTGTGCCAGGTACTTCCACTAGGACTTGTGAGGAATATACTCCTCTATTTCAATTTCTCTTGTGGTCTGTTGTTGAACTGGAGCTCACCGTCAGGCACCCTGTCTTCTACTTAACAAACCTTAATTGAAGAGTCATTACCCTTGAGTAAAGAGCTGCAAGTGAATGCTGTTAGGACCCAGAGTCACCTGCAGCTCAGAGTTCCTGTGCCCAGAAGGCAAGAAGCATCTGTCACAGGCAGCCCAGCACCCACTCTGCCAGTTTCATAGAAATACGGCTACTTCTTCAAGTCATAAAATGCTATGTGAAAGACCCTAAGAATCTGAGAACAATTCCCTCATTTGACAAATAGGGAAACTGCTTAGAGTGGTATGACATCTTGCCAACTTTCCTAAGGGATAATTGGCAGGACACGTCTGGATCCCATTGTATCTGACCTCCAGGTCATTGTGTTTAATCCATCATACAACACCATCTCTCTAAGTGCCACTTTGGGTAAAGCTGACAATTTAGACAGCATTCTAAGGTCAAGCCAGAATTACAGAGATCTGTCACCATCATGCTTCCCTTCCGTGACCCTCACCCACATACAGGAGAAGCAGGGCCTGCTCTGCCTTCCAGCAGCTTCTATGCTCCCCGCAGCTCCACCCAGGTGGGCTCTTCCTCAGAAGACTTGCTTTTCTCCCTCTCCAGTTTCATCCAAGTGTATTTCTTGAAGGGAACTGACCTAAGCCAGGTGCGTCTAATAATTCTCACTCAGGTGGGTGTTCTTCCGAGCTCAAGCTTCCCGAGAACTTGTTAGCACAAACACATCTCTGTGGGTACAATGCAGAGCTATTTTTGAGCAAGCGCACTTTCCCTGTGGCCCTTGCCAATTCATACACTATTCCCAAGTCCTAGCGCTCCAGAGTGTGACCCTTCTAGATCTCTCTTCCACAGCGAAGAGCACCTCTGCCAAGACGAGCCCCACAAAACAGGAAACTTGACTCAGAAAGGGCCTCATGTTGCCTCTGCCATCCCCAGCAGTGCCCGGGTGGGGCCAGGAGCCAAGGAGCAGGCGTAATCCACCCTCCCTCCCATCAGGCAACTGCACAGCGGTCATGTCTAGAAAAGAAAAAATGTCATTACTGCCCATGGGAGAGCGTAATGACCCAAATTATGGCCTGTCAGATGAGGCAGCGCCTGCCCCAGGGATGCTGCTGCAGCAAGCACGGCTCACAGAGCAGGTGGGAGAGAGAAATGTGCTCCTGGGCAGCCCAAAGGAGGGGGGACTTCAGCTGCACACTCCTGCCCCAGACCTCTGCTTTCCCACTCTGAGGCTATACGAAGTCCTCTGGGCCCTCCTGGGAGCCAGCATCAGGGCATCCTGGCCTAGGCGGGAGAGGGGATGGAAGAGGTACATACACAAGTTACCCTGTAAACAAGGCCACGTAACCAACAACCATCCTCTGGATCAAAATCCTTAAAGACTTCCTTTTTTTTACAGCTTTTAATTTTGCACAATTTTCATGGAGGATGGAATGGTGTAATAAACTCTCTGCTGCCTGAAGTGATGAGAGGTGGAGATAACGGAAATCACACTCGCACTGGGGTTGGATAGGGCTGAGTTCCAGGCCCAGTTTCATACTGGGCAGCCTTGGGCAAGGTATTTTCCTCTCTGAGCCTCATTTTCCTTACAGTATGACTTCATACAATGCTCTGAGAATTAGGCATTCATTCATTCAAAAAATATTTATTGAGCATGCATTCTATGCTGGGGCATACTCTAACAAGTGGATATTAGCAATAGTTGTAGTAGTAATAATAGCGGCTATTGTTGCAGTTGTAGAAATTGCAGAAGAGTAGTAGCAGTCAGCATTTATTAAGGGTCAGGCACAGTTACAAGAACTTTACATTATTAACTCATTTCAGACCCCCAATAACCCTATGAGGGAGGTCCTAATGGTACATCATTTTTCATAGTTGAATAAACTCACAAGATCAGTAACTTATCCAAGAGCCATAACCACTGCCTTCAAATAACTTATATCCTATGGGAATAAGAGATGATAAATAGATCATTATAAAATTACAATGGAAAACATCAGAAGAAAATTTAGAAAATAGTAGGAAAGACACCTAATTAGACCAAGTGGTCATGGATGACATTGGAGCTGGGGCTGAGAGATGAGCAAGCACCAACCTTGGGAGAAGGATGGGATAAAATAAGGGGATGTCTGACACACGTCTAATGCATAGCACTTGCTTAATAAATGCCAGTCTCCCCTCCTTTATCAACTCCCTATAGAAACTTGACATGAATATCACTAAAATGGTTATAATCATGGTGAAGACAACTGTATTTCTAAGGCTGAAGAAGAAAGTGATGAAAATCAGAGTAGACTTGACCTTTGAGCCGGAAAGCCTGTCTGAATATATAAGACCAAAGGTGACTGTGGCCCCAGGAAAACTAGGGAATAAATATCCTGCCCCTCATCCAAAGGGAAGAAGCCCCAAAGAGCCTGATCTGGCACTATGACAGGAGAGCACGTGGAATGTGATGATATCCACCATCTATGAGACACTTGAGAACAATAAACCAATGGACTTAGCTAATGACACTCCTTCGGGAAATTTAGGCATTTGTTCTTCAAGCAGTTAGGGGTCTTGACCCTTTATTAACAATTTTGATGGCTGAATGAATGGATGTATGGGTGGGCGGATGGATGGCCTATCTCTTTGACATCTCTAAGTGATTTATTCCAATCATCACCTTTCTAACAAGGAACAACCAATTCATCCTGACAGTAGCTAGAAATGGAAGCTGCACTTTTAGACCAGCCATTTGTGGCAAAATAACCATTCAATATATTTCAAAACTCCTTGATAATTCATCTAGTGCATCTTCTAAATTCTGTGGAGGTCCCGGGAAATACTTCAGGAGATGAGGAAAAAGTTTACATGGTGTTACAAGTTACAAAGGCAGATCTATACTTGTATAGTTTATATGTTGGGGTTATGCCTAAGAATTTACTTGAACTGTTATTTATTGCTAAATCCAATGTAAGTTAATAGTATATCCTCCTTTTTAATGTGGATCTGTGAAAAGTGGGTAACAATACACCTATAATCAAGCGAACTTTGAAAAGTGTGATTGTTTTAAGGATTCCAGAATAAATTGATGAGAAGTATCATTATACGCATATGATATTTTTGGTAAGTAAATGAAGAGTTTTAAAATATTTTACAAGCAAGCCAGTAATTTTAAATATTTCCTCTGCAATCTTGTTTACACGTTGGGACCAAATCACTTTGAATTCTATGAGAATTTCTCTTCTCTTTTATAGAATGAAGATGGCTTGTGAAGGAAAGACCTAAGAGCTTTAAAGAACAGCCAGCTCAACATGAGCTTTCTGTTTGATATATGGACTGGAAGATTAGATGAGTCGTGGGCTAAATTAATAGAGCTATAAATTTCAAGTTAAAGGAGGTGAGGTCACCATACAAGTAGCTACATTTTAAGAAGAATATTAGTAACCTAGAACTTTCCCAATAAAAACAATCAAAATATTAAAGAATAGAAAAACTGTGACATATAAGAAAATGTTGATGGACCTGGAAATTTGGGGAAGATTTAGAGAGAAACACAGTGATTATCTTGGTATATTCAAATGTGTTCATTGCCTGAAGTGAGCAAACCAAGCAATAAGGGGTGGAAATGAGAAGGAATAAAACTTCAGATCTAAAAGGCTTTGCCAGTAAGGGAATTGTGTGAGCTTCCTTTCCTAAAAGAGTTTGGGAAAAAGGTAGCAAGGAAAACCTTAGGCATCATGCAGAAAATCATGGCAATGGGTTGGAGTTTGAAACACCAAGTGGACCCCAACATGCCAGTGTGAGTTCGTCATTGGGCTTATTCATAAGAATCATTCAAAGAACTTATTTAAAAAATAAGGAATCAAAGTGGGGCCAAGCAATGTGGGCTGTCATCCTAGGGAGAAGGTGCATAGTCTGCCGCGGAATGTCAGAGAGCAAGTGGAGAGAGGCAGTATTGGCACAAGACAAGGTGATGGGGGCAGAGGTGAAGGCAGCCCAATGTCGGGGTCTGAGTGAGGCAAGGAGGATACCTGAGCAGGGGCAACAGCGGCAGTGGCAGCCCAGAAGAGGGCGTTAGAGCCCGAGCAGGGTGAGGAAAGCATCTGTGCAGCCTGGCAAGAGAAATCAGAGCCTGGCTGGGTGGGGAATGTGATCAGCAAGGGTAGAGGGTAGTGCCAACAGCTCAGCAGGGAATGTAGGAGCACAGCAAGAAGGGCATCAACGCAGGGCCGCAGCAATGGCGGCCCTGCTGGGGAGAGGTGTTGAAGCCCCAGAGAGGCAAGAGGAGCTTCTGCACTGGGGGCTGGAGACAGGACAATGGTGCCAGTGCCAGGATATTGGTTGCCTACTGGGGGTACTTTTCAAATGAGTAAATATTGGGAGAGGCAGGCTTCTCACAGTTGGGATAAGAAATTACAAATACGGGAAGCAAACAAAACTACAATTAACCCAAAATTGTCAAATTTTAACTTAAGTTTGAGGTGTGAATTCAATACAGACATATTGAATCACATGGATAGATAGAGAAATTGGTATAGATGTGTGTATACGCACACATATATTCCCTAGCCCTGCCCACTGGGAACTGGCAGCAGTGACACCCAATAACAAAGAACACTCCTAGCACTGAGATCTTGGTATCTAAACACCATCCTCCACTCAAAGAAACCAGGACTCCTTCGAGAAGTAGCTGAGTCTAGGTCTCGGGCAGGGAAAGTACAAGATGAGACTGGAGCATCTTTTTGTGCCAGAAAATACTGAATAATGGGAACCTATCCAAAGGACACAGGAGCCAGCTCAAAGGGGCTCCTTCTGCCCCAAACTGGGACAATTTAAGTATCAAAATAAAGATAGTAACAGATTATAACCCAGTGAATAAAATAGAAATTCATGAGAACATTCTGAGATAGGTAAATAAATGGAGAGAAGAGAAAGTTTTTCATTACAGTGGAATGTCAACTGATAAGTGTAGAAAGAATGATGGAGTTTGAAATTACCATAGAGCAGCCATCACAGCATTAACTAATCACCCAAGAAACATCAACGGACACTAAAGCACTGCGTAAAGCGTGATGAGGCATATGATAGCTTCAAAGTACCTTTTCTCAAAACACTTATTGATTATAAAGGGAAGAAGAGTAACTTACAGTGGGAAAGCCTGGAAGCCATCACTTTAGTCAAAGATCATGGTTAATATCACCAGTAGTAGGAAAAATTGAAATCACCATGTGATAAAATGCAATAAGAATACAGCACCACTTATTTGATATTTCTGAGGGAAAAAAAATGCACAACCTGAATCTACTCATGGAGAAACTTCAGACAAATCCAGACTGAGGAACATTCTACAAAGCAACTGTTCTGTGATTTACGAAAGTGTCAAGGTCATGGAAGTTAAGGAAAGACTGAAGAGCTGTTCCAGAAAGAAGGAGATTAAGAGACGTGACAATTAAACACAACTCATCACCGTGAATTGGATGCTTTTCCCATAAAGGACATTATAGTAAGAATTGGCAAAGCTCAAATGGTGTCAGATGATAAGATATTAGTAATAAATGAGTGTTAACATCCCTATTTTGATGGTTGCATTGTTGTTATAGAGAAGAATGTCCTCAATTATAGGAAATACACACTAAAGTTTTCCAGGAGTGATGGGGCTGTATGTTGACAATTTATTCTCAAATAATCCAGAGTGTATACTAGGGGAGGCATGTCTTTTAATATTCTTGAAAGTATTTTGTAAGTTTGAAATGATTTCAAAATTTAAAAATGGAAATTTCTGTACCTCATTATAGACCTACCGAAGAATTTGAATTTATGGAAATCAAGCACAAGGAAATGCATGTCGAAAGCTATCAGTGTCATTCATTGCTGGGTTTAGAAACCATGGGATTAGATCAATGCTTTTCAAACTTTAGTGTGCATACAAATCACCTGAGGACCTTGACAAACTTCAGATTCTGATTCAGTCATTCTGGAGTGGGATCTGAGATTCTGCATTTCTAACGATCTCCTAGGTGATTACCATGCTGCTGGACTACAAACTGAACTTTGAGTGAAGAATCAGATGATCTTTGAGAGTGTATTGCACCTGACACCTCAAAGAACAGGATTTTTCTTCCAGCCCTCAAAGAATTTGTGGCAGTAAAATTCTTAAATTTGAATGTACCTTCATGAGCAGCCAGAAAATAAACTGGCAATGGACTTCATATTTGTGGACGATCTTGCTTGCTCTAACAAAACAAGCCTATCATTCTGATTCTTGAACATTTTTGAAATCATCTGAACATTCTGTCAGGCTCTGGGCATGTTTCAGAATGTAACAAGAAGCAGCTTTTAATATTTTTTTTGCCAACATGACTAAAATCTAGGCAACAACACTTCATCAGAAGTTTAGATATGCATAAAAATATCAAAAGTTCTTTGGATAATATCCCACTATCTCTTAAATCACCATTTGCTTGCAATTAAAATTGAATTAAAGAAATTTTTTTTTAAATTTTCTTTTCCTCAAAGCACAGGGGGAAAAAGACCTAGAAGTCCATGCCAAAGGTGGTTGTCTTAGCTACTTGGTGAATATTTAGATCTTTCTTACTTCTATATCAAATCCCAACAAATTTATTCCTTTGCCATCTTTGTATGAAAGACTAATCATTAATATTGAGTGCCAGCATGTGCCTAGCAATGGACTAGGCTCATTAATTGGTTTAATCTTACTTATATTTTTTCATTGAAAAAAACAGGCAATTTCTGTCATGACTTTCCTGTGTATCATGCCAGGTTCACAATTTTATGCTTTTTCTACATATAGATGTGTCCATAAAACAAAATAAAGTAATGTTTATGTGTTTTAAAAATTTACTTAAATGCTATCATAATGTACCTATCCTTTTGAAACTTAGATTTTACACTCAAAATTAAGGTTTTGAGATTGATAAAGGCAGACAGGCAGACAGATTGAGGGAGTATTCCATTCTATGAACACCATACATTTGCTTTATGGACCATTAATTTGCCTTCAGTTCTTCACTATTCACGCAATGCTATATTAAGTATCTTCATGCATGCTTCCTGCTTCACATGTGCAAGACCTTCTCTGGGTACACAACTAGAAGCCAAATTGTGGGATCATAGTGTGTGTGCATTGTCAAATGTATTAGATAATGTCAAATGGCCCACAAAGTGGTTTTACCAATTTATACTCCCCATGGCAGTGTAAGGGAGTCCTCATATCCCTACATGCATGCCAATACTTGGGATTTTCACCTTTTTACCACACATCTATGGACAGCTAATCTTCGACAAAGGAGCTAAGAACATAAAATGGAGAAAGGAAAGTGTCTTCAATAAACAATGTTGGGAAAACTGGACAGCCAGATGCAAAAGAATGAAAGTAGACTATTACCTTACGCCATACATGAAAATTAACTCAAAATGGATTAAAGACTTGAATATAAGACCCGAAGCCATAAAACTCCTAGAAGAAAATACAGGTAGTGCACTCTTTGACATTGGTCTTAGCAGCGTCTTTTCAAATACCATGTCTTCTCAGGCAAGGGAAACAAAAGAAAAAATAAACAAATGGGACTACATCAGACTAAAAAGCTTCTGCAAGGTAAAGGAAACCATGAACAAAATGAAAAGATAACTCACCAACTGGAAGAAAATATTTGCAAATCATATACCCAACAAGGGGTTAATTTCCAAAATATAGAAAGAACTCATACAACTCAACAACAAAAAACAACTCAATCAAAAAATGGGCAGAGGATGTCGACAGACATTTTTCCAAAGGAGATATACAGATGGCCAACAGGTGCTTGAAAAGATGTTCAACGTCACTAATTATTAGGGAAATGCAAATCAAAACTACAATGATATATCACCTTATACCTATCAGAATGGCTATAATCACCAAGACAAAAAACAACAAATGTTGGAGAAGATGTAGAGAAAAGGGAACCCTCATACACTGCTGGTGGGAATACAAACTGGTGCAGCCACTATGGAAAACAGCATGGAGATTTCTCAAAAAATTAGAAATACAAATACCATATGATCCAGCTATTCCACTACTGGGTATTTATCCAAAGAACATGAAATCAACAATTCAAAGGGTTTATGCACCCCTATGATCACTGCAGTATTATTCCCAATAGCCAAGATGTGGAAGCAACCCAAGTGCCCATCAACTGATGAATGGATAAAGAAGATGTAGTATACATATACAATGGAATACTACTCAGCTATAAAAAAGGACAAAATCCTCCCATTTGCCACGATGTGGATGGACTTTGAGGGTATGATGTTAAGGAAAATAAGCCAGACAGAGAAAGATAAACACCATATGATTTCACTCACATGTGGTAGTTAAACAAACACAAGGATAAAGAGAACAGATTAGTGGTTACCAGAGGGGAAGGGCATGAGAACGTGGGTGAAAGGGGTAAAGGGGCACATACATATGGTGATAGATAAAAATTAGATTATTGGTGGTGAGCATTAAGCAGTCTATACAGAAATTGATATAAAATAATGTAAACCTGTAATTACACAATGTTTTAAATCAATATGACCTCACTGAAATAATTGAAAAAAATTTTTGGCTGATCTGTGGATTGTAAAATGGTACTTTGTTGTTCTAATTTACAATTATCTGATTACTAGCAAAATTGTTTATTTTTCCCTACTTACGTTCCCTCTTTTAATGCATTGCCCATTGTCATCTTTTGCCCACATGTTAGGTTGTTTGTCTTTTACTTAGTGACTTGTAAATTTTTGTTAGTACCTTCTAGATTGTCAGTCACATGTGTTGCAAACATCTTCTGGCCTGTCATTTCACATTTAGATTGTTCATGGGATCTTTGGTCATGAAGAAGCTATAAATTTTGAGTCGAATATATCAATATTTCCCTTTATAACTTGTGTATGTGGAGTTTTGCCTAAGAAATCTTTTTCTTCCCCCAAGGTCATTGAGATGTTGATATGAATTTCTTCTAAGAGTTTTAAGCTCATCTTTTACTCATTTAGTCTTTAATATATCTGAAATTTATTTCATTTATAAGAGATAGAAATGAAGTTTATTTTTATTTTCATGTGGAATGAATGCCAATTGTTCCAACCCCAGATCATCCTTCCCCACTGATTTGTAAGGACTCCTTGGTCACTTACCAAATTCCTACAGAAGCTTCAGTCTGTTTCTGGCCTCTCTATTCTATTCCATTCACCTATTTGCTTTTCCCTGTGCCAATGCTGCACTGTTTTAATTACTATAGCTTTATAAAATGTTTTAATATTTGGCAGTGCAAGTCCCATCAACAAGTTCTTCTTTTAGCTCTTTTGCACATGAGTTACTGGATTTCTTTTAACTTCCTTTGTTACCTAATGCATGGTTAATTTTAATGAATGTTCCATATGCCTTGAAAAGAATGCCTATTTTCTAGGTCTGTCTACTGTATCTGTGAAATCAAGCTCGGTATTCATGTTCTCCAATCTTCCAAATCTGTTCTGAATTTTTATTTCCTTTATATAGTTGGAAGTTATGTTGATAAGTATACATAACTGTCATTTATTTCTTCTCAGTGATATTCTTTTTTAATTATGAAGTGTCCCTCTTTATCACTATTATGCCCTTTATTTTAAATTCTTTTTTCTCCAAACTAATGTCATTTTTCTTTACTTTTTAAGTATGTCAGTGTTGTTCTGTCAAGTCCATCAAGTTTTCTTTATGTCACTTTTTAAATCCTATTAGCTTGGAAGTTATTTGTTGTACTTCTACTCAGAGTTTACCCTTGTATTTGCACACATACATTTAGTTTATCAAAGTATAAGGTATTTATTTCTACATTGTTTCGAAAACTCACCAAAATATCACTATCACTACTTTTTCTAGTTAATATGCCTTAAATCATCAACATACAACCAACTGAATGTAAATGTCTCAATACTCCTCTCTCTTGTCTCTGCCTCACATAGAATGGATGCACTCTGCTCCATTTCTGTCCCCAGTGGGAAGTTACGGGTTAATGACCTAGGACCACAGGTATCTCACTTTCTTCCCCACGATAGCAGCTTAATAGATATGAGGCAGGAAATACAGATGATAGTGTCCATTTGGTATGTCCAGCCTCTCCACAATAGGTAGATACAAAGTCAAAACATGGGGGGAAATACTAGAAGGTACAATTTATAGCTGCCTATCTAATCCAGATTTATGATTAATAAAGTTGACATTTTAATCTTCATCTCTTATTCTTTCATCTGTTTTCTTAATGGCTTCTAAAATCAAAGAAAAACATCTCATACAATATTAAGCCTGACCTTTGACCTCTGGCCTGGGCAAAGTAACATAGATAACAAAGTTCTGTCTGTTCGTTGGGACCTCTGTGACACAGGACATATTTCCTAATGAGGGCACTGGAACACCCAAAGATCCACTTTGGGTAAGATTGGAACCAAAAAGGTAAGTTAAAGAGAAGAGAACAGAGACAAGAATGACATCCAAAGGAAGGATCACTTTGCCCCTGGGATTGGATCGCCGATGCCGAGAAACCCAGCTCTGGAGGAGCCTGAGGTTCTTAGCTGAGTAATTGTTTTAGACTTAGTTCTTTTTGTTTTGTGGGTGAGGAAGAGGGCTGATGGTTTCTCCCTAGAGATCCTCCTGACTCTCTGGGAGAGCACAACAGCCATAGCTCTTGCCCCACTGACTGGTGTGGAAAACACACATTGGAGCATTGGTCCACACAGCAGGGACATCCCAGGAGCTCTGCTGCCCTGTCACTAATGCCGTGGTCTTTCTAGGTAAGATAGTGGGAGGAAAATCAAGATGATCAGCCATTCTTGGGTCAGGGCCATGACAGCCAGCTTCTGGCCTCCAAACAGCTTGACTTAGGCCTCAGCTCTGAAGCAGCTCTCCATAATTCCCCACTCACCCCATAGGCATTGAGCAAGAGGTGGTGTGCGCAAGCTTCACAGAGAGCTAACGTTTGAGAAGCGCAGAGGGTAGCAAAGGAAGTGCTTAGGAGAGGAAGGAAAAAGGCACAAAGGGTGTTCAATGACCATTGAGTAGCCGTTTCTGTCCAGAGCAGACACCTTGAATAAGGAACTGGATGATCAGTTTGACAATATATTTAGAAGCCCTCCATTTTTGTGTGCTCAGAATAGCTCATGATTACTTATTACATTATGAATAGTCAAATTGCATAATCTTCCCAGCTCCTGCCACTCTGTGTTGTTTAAGTTTGAACAAATTGTGTCTACTACAGAAAAATCTTACATAAAGAGAAAGTTTCTTTTCAAGGAGTGTATTCAAATATTTTTAAAATGCGGAAAGCAGCTGCATCGTTTCCTTCCCTAGTTGTGCAAGTTCATTCTTAGCTAACATTTGTGAAGAACTTATGCATGCTACACCTTCTAGAACTGACAGTAGTAACACAGCAGGTTTGTCTTTAACTCGTTCAGTGCAGAGTCCGGTACACCCTCGCTGCTGTGCTGCAGCATTTCAAGTACAACGGTGCTGCGGAGAAGGCAGGGCACGCTTTTCCCATGTCTTCCAAAGGGAGCCTCGGTCTGCACCAGAGGAGTTCTTGGCATGGGGGAAAACTGAGCAAAAGCCATGTGTGAGATGAGCCAATTTTAAGTGAAAAGGCTGTGTGGAGAGTCCTATCAGCTCCTGTGCAAATGGACAAGTCATAAACCTGCCTAATGACTTGGAAACTCAAAATCGTTCTTTTCATTTTAAAGAATTTTTAATGTTGTCCTCTCCAGTGGGCACCATTAACAAAGAAACCCTCCACTCCTCCACATGGTTTCCCTGGTAGGCAAATGTGTTTTCAGTAAGACCAGAGGGGAAAAGAACTCTCAGTGGGGGAAAGATCTGTCTGGAGAGAGGAGCACTTGTTAATTTCTCCAACCCACCCAATCCATTGAGGCAGAGAGACTGCAGGGTGTGCAAACCACAGAGAAAGTAGAATTTATCTCAGCTGTGATTGCATCCTCCAACCATTTTAATCTCTCTCTTTCTTTTGACACTATATAATAATACTTTCTTCCAGGATCATTCTTTAATCTTGTAATTTGAAAACAAATTCTATTTCAGCTGTCCTTCCGGTAGGCGACCTTTAATGGTTTCGCTATAGGTGAAACTCTGTCATTATGTTCTGCCTCCCCGCTCCGCTTTCTGGATATCAAATTGCTCAGATGCTGCCGTTTTTGTCAGTGATAATATTGCCCTTTCAAAATTTCTCTGTAAGCAGCCTTAAAGGATTCATTCGGAGCGGTGGTTTCACTAATTTATTTAAATACATTTCTCAAACAAAGCAGGTTAGTTGTTTCGAAATGTCAGGGTCTAGGAGCGTATTTGAAAATATTACACAAAACACAATTGTCCAGGCTTTCTGAGGGGAAGCAAGCAGGCACTTGTGAAGGATGCAAACCGACGAGTGGTTGGGTGCAGCTCCCAAAGGCCGTGGCAGTGCTGCTCCAGACCAGCAGCATTCCCTCCAGCCTCCGTGAAGCATCGTGCTTACAAAGTGGTTTTGCGGTAGGTGATAGCACTAATCTTTCAAATATGAATTGCCCCTCCCTTAAGAGAGTCGTTTCGAGGCAGATAGTTTTAGATTAGCAAAGGGACTGGGCCCATCTGATGGGAAGCTGGATGAAGTGACTCCTACGTGCTCGACTGGGTGAACTGGGCCTTGGGGAGCATCACGTTGGAGGAAACAGAGGGCTCTGGACCAGGCAGGGGAAAATGAAATAACGTGTTTTGGAAAACCTGCATGAAGTGTGAACAGGCAGTTCAAAAGTATTGGTTGGTATATGTCATTTAAGGAAGAGTAAAATATATCTTCTTCAAACATAACTCTTATCACTCTGGATTTTAAATCACCCAGATGTTTTAGCTTTTTTCGCTCCGTGGCTAAAAAAGCAATAACACCCCATTGTCTACAGAATAATATCTAATCTTCTTCTTAGCATGACTTTCAAGAACCTCCACAAGCTGGCATCAGCTTGTCTTTGAAATAGTAGTTCCTTACCACCGCCCCCTCCACACACACCTTTTATATACTCCAGTGAAACTAGACACTCCTCCATTTCCTAGTCATGCCAGGCATTTTTACCCGCCTTTATCCTTTTGTGACAGCTACAGACCCTCTCCCCTCTCAGGCATCCTGTTAACTCTTATTGATTCTTCAAAGCTTGGCACAAATGCCTGAAAACTCACCCCACACTACAAGGAAGGTCTTTGCTTTGTGGATTTTGATGACACTGTAACTCTCTAAGGTCCCAATCACAATGGCCTGACTTAATGGTGTTCTACCTCCAAACTGCACATTCCCTCCAGAGGATGAACTCTCTGAGGGCAGGGCTGCTCCTTACCCCATCCCTCCACTCCAGTGGTCCCCAAACCCACTGCACACCTCAGTCACCTGGGGAGCTTTGTAGAAACATCAATACCGGATTCCTACTGCAGAAACTCTTGTACGGTTGTCTGAAGTTGGGGTCTGGGCATGGCATTTTTTTTTTCCATCTTAAATGTTTTTAACTGTACAGTCCAACAGTGTTAGGTATATTCACAATGTTGTGCAACCAATCTCCAGAACATTTTTATCTTGTAAAACTTGAACTCTATAGCCATTAAATAACAACTCCCCCTCCCCCCTTCCCCTCAGCCCTGGAAACCACCATTCTACTTTCTGCCTCTATGAATTTGATGACTCTAAGAAGCTCATATAAATGGAATCGTACAGTGTTTATCTTTTTCTGGCTGGCTTATTTCACGGAGCGTAATGTCTTCAAAGTTCTTCCCTGTTGTAGCATGTGATAGGATTTCCTTCGTTTTTAAGGCTGAATAACATTCCACTGTAGGCAGACACCACATTTTCTTTGTCCATTCTGTCGGTGGACATTCAGTTTCCTTCCACTTCTTGGCTATTATGAATGCTGCTATGAATGTGCTATGAATGAATATGAATCACATATATCTTCAAGATCCCCTCAGTTCTTTTATATATACCCAGAAGTGGGATTACTAGATCATATGACAATTCTATGTTAAATGTTTTGAGGAACCGTCATACTTTTTTCCATAGTGGCTACACCATTTTACATTCTCCATCAAGAAACAGTGCGCAAGGGTTCCATTTTCTCCACATCCTCATCAACACTTGTTATTTTCTGGGGTTTTTTTAATATTATCCATTCGAATGGTTGTGAGGTGATATCTCATTTTGGTTTTGATTTACATTTCTCTAATTAGTTATGTTAAGCATATTTTCATATGCTTGTTGGCCATTTATATATCATCTTTAGAGAAACATCTATTCAGTCCTTTACTCATATTTTAATCAGGTTATTTGTTTTTGGGTTTTTTTGAGTTGTAGAATTTCTTTATATGTTATGGATATTAGCGCCTTATCAGATATATGATTTGTGAATATTTTCTCATTTCATAGTTTGCCTTTTTGCTCTATTGATTACACCCTTTGATGCACAAAAGTTTTTAAGTTTCATGTAGCCCCATTTTTCTAATCTTGCTTTCATTGCCTGTGCTTTTGGTATCATATGCAAGAAATTATTTTGAAACCCAATGTCATAAAGCTTTCCTTCTGTTTTCTTCTAGGAGTTTTATAGTTTTGAGTTTTATGTTTAAGTCTTTCATCCATTTTGAATTAATTTTTGTATATTGTATAAGGTAAGGGTCCAACTTCATGCTTTCACATGTGAATATCCAGTTTTTCCAAGACCATTTATTGAAGACGCCATCCTTTTCTTATTGAGTGGGCTTGGCACCCTTATTGAAGATCATTTCACCACATAGACCAGGGTTTCTTTCTGAGCACTCTATTCTATTCCATTACTCTGTACATCTGTTTTTATGCCAGTACCACACTGTTTTGATTATTGTGGCTTGTAATAAGTTTTGAAATCAGGCAGCATGAAACCTCCAACTTTGTTCTTTTTTGCGATTGGTTTGGCTCTTCTGGATCCCTTGAGATTTCAGAAGAATTCTAGGATATATTTTCCTACTAATGCAAAAATGTCATTGGGGTTTTGATAAGGATTGCACGTAATCTGTAGATCACCTTGAGTCCCATGCCCTCTCAAAGCAAGTTACAGATTCTGTTTTATTAGAAGTTCCTCAAGAATGTCCAATGTGTTATCTAGGTTGAAAAACACCATTTCCCCTCTACAGTGGTGAATACAAAGCCTTGCAAATAGTTATTAAATGAGAATTTGCTTTAACTTATTAATCAGTTATTTAGCAGAATTTTTTTACTATTCTCATTTCTGAAGCAATGTGACAGTAAATTTGATTTAAAAGAAAAAAAAAGCAGGCTGGAAAATGGGGCTATGATCAAGAGCGGCCAAATACTGTAAAACAGTGAACCATAAAAGCAAACCATCTATAACTATGTTTCCTTCCCAGAGGAACATCCTTTACTTGGAGAAGAAAGCATGTGCCTCCAGTGAAATGAGGAAGAGGGAAGCTGTAAATGAGACATGCAGCTAGAACCCATGTCTAGAGCCATGGTCAACTTATTCTGAACTCTCCCAGGGATTCCTGT
This sequence comes from Equus caballus, assembly GCF_041296265.1. NCBI lineage: Eukaryota > Metazoa > Chordata > Mammalia > Perissodactyla > Equidae > Equus > Equus caballus. The sequence continues at coordinate 89,660,957 of NC_091698.1, forward strand.
GAATCAGATATCAGTGGAAGTGTCTTGTCTTTAGGAATTCAAATAAAATTGGTTTGATTTGATACACCTACATATTGCAAAATGATTATACCACCATAGCATTAGCTAACATCTTCACCATGCCACATAATTAACATTTATGTGTGTGTGGTAAGAACATTTAAGACCTACCCACTTAGCAACTTTCAAGTGTATAATACAATATTATTAACTATAATCACCCTGTTGCAAATTAGATCCCCAGAAATTATTTGTCTTATAACTGAAAGTTTGTACCCTTTGTCCAAAATCTCTCCATTCCTCTACCACCACCAGCCCCAGCCCCTGGTGACCACCATTCTATTCTATGTTTCTATATAGAGAGAAACAGAGCTTTTTAAATTCCACACATAAGCGATATCATACTGTATTTGTCTTTCTCTGTCTGACTTATTTCACTTAGCATCATGCCCTGAAGGCCTATCCACATTGTCTCAAATGGCAGGATTTCCTTCTTTCTCATGGCTAAATAATATTCCTAATCTTCACATCATGGGAGCCCACAGTTCCTCCCAATATCCTCATGGATAGAATTTTCCCAAAGACCTCTAGCTTCCTACTCTATCTCCCAGAAGGAATATGCAGCTACCCACAGTTCTGGTTTAAAAATCAGTTCTTTCTCCCTCTCTCTTACAAAACTGTCTTTTCTCCTGATTCTCCATACTTTCCTGCAGCTTGCAGTGATGGGAACACTGTGTGAAGGTCTCCTTCTTTCAGGGAAGTCAGCATCAACAGAGTGAAAGGCACGGAAGGGGGTGAGGGAGAGAGTGTTGCCTATAACCTCCCAGAAGAAGAAAAAGAGTTTGCAAATATGACAACTATGAAAAGCACACAAACCTCTTATATATTAGAAAACACTATTTTATACTTTAAAAATTGTACATTTTTCATCTGGATAAAAACTAAAAATGGGGGGCTGGCTCAGTGGCGTAGTGGTTGTTTGTATGTTCTGCTTCAGTGGCCCAGGGTTCACAGGATTGGATCCCAGGCGCGGATCTATACAGCACTCATCAAGCCACGTTGCAGCGGAGTCCCACATACAAAACAGAGGAAGATTGGCACAAATGTTAGCTCAGCGACAATCTTCCTCAAGCAAAAAGAGGAAGATTGGCAACGGATGTTAGCTCAGAACCAATCTTCCTCACCAAAATAAATAAATAAAAATCTACTAATAATGCACTCAAATATCCTTCCCTTCTGCTTGTGTTAACTGGGCAGAGTCCTGGAGGCTCTGAGGAAGCTCACCCGAATTCACTTTCAGCTGAGAACACAGCTCTTTCCCAGAAGCCTTGACAGAAGGGAGCTTACAGTTTACAGTTGCAAATGGATGAGCTCTCCAGGCAGGACCAGAACAATGATGCTCAGCAATTTGGTTGTCTTAATAGAAATCCCCTTGAAAAATGATAGTAGGCTCTCTTCTGGAAGGAATATTAAGCCTTGGCTCTGAGGTAAGGAAGAGACAAAGAATGTGTCCTTCATTGGAAGTGCCCCAGATGAGTCTTCAGCCACCAGGAGTTTTCCTCTAAAGAAGAGCCTACTGGTGTTGAGGGAATTTCAGGAGCCTAGAGCAGATAATGTTCCTTAGAGAGGAGGCAATTGGTTACCCCAGCCCCCAGAGTCTCAGCTTCTAATTTTGGAATGATGGCTCTGACAGTCCAGCACATCCTGGTTGGTGCAGTTCTGGCCCTAGTCCCCAAGACCAGGGAGCAGCCAGGATGGAGTGTATGTGGGAGAGTGTGGTATAAAGGCCTATAGAAGGAGAGTGCGAAGAGGAGGAGATGGGGAGAGATGGAAAGGAGGGTGAAAAGGGAAACAGAAAGAGAAGGAGGAGGAGGAATGGAAACAGAAAGATGCATCACTGTGGGTACTGCCTTGGGCACTTCCAGGCTGATCTTTGCAGGGTTTGGGACTGCTGTAGGGTTGGAGAATTCTACAGTGAGTAAGACCGGAAAGTGTGAGTGTTGACTACATATTTCTTCTTTCTTGAAATATTGATAATTTTCACAAATTTTACTCGAGGCTAAATAATCAAAATCAACTGGCTAACTCCTGAAAAACACCTCCAAACTTTCACTCACATGGACAAATCCACTCCTCTTCCCTACCTGCCTATCCTGGCCATCCTTCCAAACGCAGCTCAGACTTGTGCCTTCTTGCTACAGCCTTCACGCAGTAAGCAGTGACACCATCCCCTTCCTTGCCTGAACTTCTAGAGTAATTATAAACTGTAAAATTCACTTGGCAATGAGTTATGTGCTACACGAGACATCTATGTCATTGTTCTCGCAAAATATTATTAAATATAGGATTAACACATGCCCAGGTTTAGCCCAGACAGTACTGGTTTATGCAGGTTAGTTCAGACTAATAATTAATAACACCCCCATTTACTCTCACAAGTATCCCAGGTTGGAAAGATAAATAATATGGTCAGCCTATTTCAACGTTAAATTCTATGTCATTCCAGACTCGCAAATGAGAATCTAAAAGCTCCTCAGGGTGCTCTGTCATTTTCCACACCAGCCTGGCTCCTTACACAGAGTGTCCAATAATATTTTTATTGTGAGCATGAATCACCCTTTTCATTTTAAAAGACAAAAAATGAACAAACCCTACAAACTTGTGAACATGTTGAATGTAAGAAGGGAAGTTTTAATTTAATTTAGGTTCTCATTGCTTTCATTGTGTAAGACCTAAAATGCATCACATTCCAGAACTGAAGATGAGTGTTATTCTCAGATTTGCAACTGATTTTTAAAGATCAGAGTGAAGGGGAAAGTGCTAGTTCAAACACAGACATGCTGGTCTGTCCCTCTTGATACCCAAAGGCTGTTCGACCTCTAGCAAGCTCAGGCTGCCTAGGCCTGCAGGTCACCTTGAGTTACTCTGAAATGTATTTATTCAATTTCATTCTTATAGGAACATAAGTGGTACTGTCAAATAACATGAGAATTTAAATTACAAACATTCTGAAAACAACAGTTCAGAAAATGAAATCTCTTCTTTCTTATTGAAACATTATGTTCTCCAGGTGAGACTGAAAGTCATCTCTTTTTTTCTCCCTCTTCACTTCCCTCTAGTGGGGAGAAGCAGGGAGATGATTATATTATCTTCCATCTATTAATCAGCCATTGATCAATATTTATTAAACATGTATCATGTAAAAAGTTGTGCGCTCTGTGCCAGACATGAATGATGAATGAAATGGACACAGTTCCTGCCCTCAAGTAGCTTATAGTCTGACATGAAAAACAGGTATCAAATGCGTATGAGATAATTATGTAATTAATGTCTGGTGTTAAGCACAAAGGATTATTTCAGGAATATCTTGACAGAAATCCTAAAATTACTCTAAAGAATCAGAAAGGACCTCCCTAAACAAGAGATATTTAGAATGAGACCCAAATGATGAATAGGAATTGGGTAGGCAAAGAAAATAGGAAGAATGTTGTAGACAGAGGTTGCAACTGGCACATAAGCCTTGAGATGGAAGACAATGTCATGACTTTGAGATGCAAAAAGTGTGAGAGCGTTCCTGAGCGTGGTACGAGAAGCGGCAACAAAGAAGGCTTCACGAGGCTTTGCCCATGTCTCCAGGGTTTGGTTTCTTACTTTTCCCTTTGATCAGTCATCCCAAGTCAGTTACTAAGGTCAACGACTAAGCAGATAGCTAAGTGAACATCAAAGTCACCACCAAGTCTTAGGGACTTTCAGCCTGGCTCATATGATTTTTGGAAACAAAGGATGAGAATTAGGCTGGGCCCTGGCTATAACATTACTTGAAAAGACAGGCATATCTAACCGCCATCACTTCTCAACCAGTTGCTCCACTTCTAAGCACTCCTCATTTCTCCCATTCCTATGTTCTGCTTCAGAAATAATCAATGCATCAGCTATCACAGTTTTCCTGAATGCAAGCCTAGATGTGGCTGTAGGTTACCATGCTAAGACTATCAAAATAAAGAGGAAACAGATACAGTCTGTCCTTAAGAAACTTAAAATGGGCAAGGGAAATGTTGGGAGTAGAGTTCTGGTGTGGTAGAAAGAAGAATATGGACTTTGGAGTCAGTGAGGCTTGGGTCGAAATGCTGATTCTATCACTTATGAATTTTGTGACGTTACACAATTTTATTAACCTCTCTGAGCCTGAATATATTAATTTGATAAATGAAGATAATATCCACCTGCTTCCTAGAATTGTTGGGAAGATTGAATGAGGTAATATTTTCAGATATTGTGTATATGTGTGCATGTGTTTGTGTGTGTGTGAGTGTGTGAACAGGGAAAGTGGGCCCAGTGAGAAGGGAGATGGAGCAAAAAGATAAACCAAAATTGTTCCCTTAAATTTACTCTTAATGTAATGCAAACGTACTCTCAAATTTACAGACTGATAGGAATATAGACACATAAACAATCACTATAATCACAATATAAAATGTAAATTCAACAATCCAGAAAGAGATAATGAGTGTCTGAACTGAAGGAGAGGCAGAGGTGATGTCGAGGATGGGGCAGGTTCAAGAGATATCTTATGAATTAAAATTACATAGATTTCAAAGTGTGATATAAAAATATTTATAAAGTTTTATTTTATACAGGCAATTTAAAATAATTCACATTATTGAATTATTAAAAATTGAATTATGCATAGATTTCAAAGTGTGATATAAAATATAAAGTTTTATTTTATACAATTTAAAATAATTCACGTTATTGAATTATTGAAAATGCATTGAGACATGGTTCTTTTCAAAACTATCAGGTCAAATAGATTGAAGCTTTGTTTACACCGTAACCGTAAGGCAGTGACACGTAAGCTGGTAAACAGCAATGCCTGCCTTCTGTAAGTTTATCCTTAACTTACGCAAGTTTTCAGCCATTTATGGTCTTCAGGAAACACATCTCTACCAATAAGTGAAAATTACCTTACATTTTGGGTGGGGTAGGAGAAATTAACAAGACTTAATAAATGAATAAGGGGCAAAGAAATGACGTAAGGGAGAAGAAAGGGCTAAGGTTAACTTTTAGTTTCCTAGCTTATGTGACCTGGTGCCTGAAAGTCACTTAATAAGATCATTTTGATCTGCTTCAGAAAGAAGTGAGTTCCCCATTGAGAGGTGTGCAAGAATATGTTGGAGAATTACATGTCAGATATATTAATAATTAGTATCATGTGCCTTGTCAGGTATCAGATGAGAAGAACAGTCAGGCTGCCTACAATCAAGAGATTTTAAGATGCGGGTCTTCCCTATACTCTGCTCAGTTCCCATAATCCTCACTGTGAATACCTTTCCTTTGGAACTGACTCTGCTAACTCTTCTCCTATTTTATTGTTTAGCTTTCAGTATGTTCCAGTGTTGCCTCTGAGGTGGATTGTGAGCTCCTAGGGCTGGTGGCAGTACTAGTAGTCAGCGGCAGCAGTGGCGATAGTGATCATTCATATTGTGCTTACTACGCCAAACGCTGTTCTAAACACTTTTAATATATTAACCCATTTAATCCCCTCACAGACCTTTGAGGTAGACAATGGTTTTATCCTCATCTTACAGATGAAGAAACTGAGGAACAGAGAGGGTAACTAACCTGCCAAGTGGTACACAACAGAGCCAGGATTCACAGCCAGGTAGTCTGTCTCTGGAGTCCATGTTCTTATCCACCATGTTATCCTGCCTTTCCAAGAGGATGAAGGTGCACAGCCTTGTGGCTCTGCAGGTACAGTGTATGGTAGGAGTAGGGGTTCTCTGAGGCACAGGAACATGGTGAGTCATTCTCCAGGATCCCTTTCCCTGCAGTAAGTGAACTTGGCAGCATCAAATGACTGTAGCTCCAGCAAAACTTGGAAGGGGCAGGCAAGCCCTTGAGAGGCTATGCTCTACTCAGCCTTTCCTTTTGTGCCCCTGGTCTGTGAGGTTCCCGGGATCCAGCGTCAGAAACTGCCATTTTCTGCAGGCACAATGCCATTCCAGCTTCTCTCTTATCCTTATGACCAGACTGCTTCTGACTACCTCAGAACTGAGAACATGTTACCTACCTTTGTTTCTTTCATTCAGAGGGAACTAACTCAGAGAAAGGACATAGTCATTTTTAAACTCATGTATCCACTCCCTGCTGTGAATATAATGATGATGACCAACTATTCAGAAGGACCAGGTGGGCAATATCTGCTACATGTAATAACTGTAATATATGCTAGACATACGTGCTTGGCACCCTCCCTGGTGTAACATTTGTGGAAGACAGTATCACTTCGAAATTTTTGGGTTGTGGGTGACAAAAACCTAACTCTCAATAGCTTAGGTAAAAGTAGAGATTAATTATTCAAATACTGCTGGATTATCTCTAGGAACTGAGAACCAGGAATATGGCTGGATCTCAGGAATAAATGGAAAAAGGTATCACTTAAGATTCATTCTCTCACTCATATTCTCACTCCTCTCTGAACATCCACTACACATTTCTTTCTCTTTCCTTATTTCTTTCTCTTTCCTTCTTCTCCGGAACAAATTCTTTTGCTTCTCAGGTCCATGTGGAAGGATGCATGGCCACTCTACCATCCTCTGAGCTACCAATCTTACTGTTATAAGAGAGAGAGAGCTTGACCCAACTCTCTGTGCCCCAAGTCCAAACCTTGGGCCAATTAGCTGTGTCTAAGGATTAGAAATCACTCTACTCATATAGTGACTCTTATCGTCACATTAAGGATGAGCAGCGGCAAGGCAATTATCAGAAAAGGAGGGCTGAAGAGACAGCCCCATGGGTGTCTTCTACAAGTAGCCACTATGCCAATTATTGTACCTGGAAGACAGTCTCCATGAGATAAAGTGAGCCAAGGGGTTTTGTCTTATATAGTATGGCAGCTGTAGGCACCATGCCTTGGTTAACACATGTACAGAGTGTATACAGTTGGTTTTCTATAACAATAGTTAATATTTATTACACATTTAATATCTGCCAAGAGAATTTAGTAGCCATAAACATCTCTGTAAGATAGTAATATAATTATCTCTGTTTTAGAAATGAGAAAACTCAGCTTTGGAGAAAGGAAGTGACCTGCTCAAGTTTATACAGCTAGTAAATTGCAGTTTTGGAACCTGAATGAGGCCTGTCTGACCTTAGATGCAGCACCCTTGTCACTGAGACATTCTCCCTTTAATTTAAAAAATATATAGTATGCACTGAACCTGATGCCAAGTGGAAAAATTCCAAATGTACATTCTAGGTAATTAAAGGAAAAAAAAAAGTAAAATAGAACCACCAGCCTTGTAGATGCAATATTTCAACTTTGATTCCCCTTTCGCACCCAAAATGAAGAGCTGACACTGCTCACCTTAATAACCTTAAATGACTCCAAACGGCCTTCCAGGATGGATGTATAGCTACTCAGCGGCCTTAAGAAGAATCCAACACCATGAATCTTTTTCACATCAGCTTTCCGAGGAGGTCTTCCAAGTCCCAAAAGATCCAGGAGATAATTCTATGACATAAACTGTCACTTACAGACAAAGGTCAAATAGCTGCCTAGTCCCTGTGTGATGCCATCCATGTCTCAGGAAGCATTTGCTGGGTTTAGGATTCTAAGCACATTGCATGACTGAACTCAGGTTGTTGCTATGTCTATTTTATATGTAAGAAAAACGAACACTGGAATATTTCATTTGGTCTACCTAAGCCCAGAATCACAGACATCTCTCAGTTAAATAACCATACAAGAGATATTAGAAAACCCAGTGCTGAAAGATTTCAGAGGAAAGACCCATCCCTGCCTGCCTGACTCCTCCACGCACTACTGACCCTGTGCTCTCCTGTATGGAGTTGGTCATCAAACTGCCCTAAAGTTGCCCATTTTGTGTCTGTCTCACCCACTAGACTGTGTCTTCTTCACCATAGTATTTCCAGCATCCAGCATAGTGTCAAGCATACAGTAACTCAGGAGGTGCTCAACATGGAAGGGAAAGGAGGATGGAGAGAAGAGGGAAGGAAGAAAGAAAAGAAAGAAGGAAGGGAGGGAGGAAGGAAGGAAGGAAGTGAGGAAGGAAGGAAGGACGGAAGGAATAAAGGAGGGGGAAGGGAGGGAGGGAGGGAGAAAAGGGGGGAGGGAAGAAGGAAGAGAGGAATAGAGGGAGGCTTGGGGGATGAATATAGTCGATCTGTGCTAACATCAAGACAACTTTTTGAGTAAGTCATCCACAAACCTAAATGAAGATCTGTTAACACTCGGAAAGCATTAATTCTGACAAGGAAAAGACACCCTGAGTGGTCACCAGACTCCAGAACCCTTGGACAGAGAATAGTAAAGCCCTTTCCCAAAGTCACTCAAGGCTGAATGCCTGACAATTTCCCTCTGTGAGGGTGGGAACACCCTCTACCAACGCTGTGTACGAGGAAAGGGCTAACTGAAGAGAATGGTCGTTTATCTCATTCTCAGCCTAGCGAGGAGATCCTCCTAGTTACTCCAATTAAATTCCATTTCTCAGGCACCTTCAACTCTTGTCTTAAGAAAAACCAGAGCCTATAAAGCAGGTACTCTGACCCTCACGAAGGAAATAGTGTTAATTGTGTATCTTCCGGCTGCGGGGTTAGAGCAGTGTAAATTGAAAAAGTAAACCCAATTTGAAGGATATGTAAATGACAAATTGAAAAAATAATTAATATTTAGCTTTGTAAAAAATACAGCTCTCCTCATTATGAAGGCTGGTTTTTCTGTAACCAGAAAGAAAAATGAATTGTTGGAAGCTCCTCAAAATGTGCAGCTGAGAATGCCTTTATATTAATGAGGAAAGTGATGTTGATTAACGGGCAGCCCAAAAGCAAGAAGGAAGCTTTCCTCTCTTCTGTCTTCCTGCCAGCAGGGAACAGGTAGCCTACCAAGGTCCCTGGCAGAGCAAGAACACAGTCCCCTGGGTCTGCTGCCAGCTAGGGCACATGTGGTCTGATCATGCTCCTTTCAATTATACTGACAAACATGTCTAGGCTTGAACAAATTGGCCCCTGTGAATTAGGCTACATTATTAGAGAAATCCACATCTTTCGAGCCTCCCTGACCTTAATTGATTAGGACCCTCTATTGTAGCCCACAGCTAGTTCAGGAAAAGATTTTTTAAAGTTTAACTAAATGACAGCATTGATTTTTACCTTTAGTATTTTCTTATATTCATCACATTTCTTGCATTTGCTTAGTACGTTAACGTTCCCATGATTCCATGGTCAGCATTATGCAATAAATCCTTTAACAGTGTAGCAAAGGACTATGATCTCCATTTTGCAGAACAGAGTTTGAGTCACAGGAAGTGGAAACATCTTAACCAAAGAGTGAGAAGTGAGGTCTACAGACACCTAGACTAGCAGTGCTTCTCCCTAATGATGGCTTTGAAGACAATATCTATTTGGGGCAAGAGCTTCTATCTGACTTTGCCACTTTCTTGGTCACACAAGCCAGAAGCCACCCCAGAATGAGAACTCCATCTTCTTTCCTAAGAAATCACAAGGAAAACAGCCTCCTCTGCCTGGTCTATAGTGTGCACATTGGCCATTCTTTATTCTTCTCTGTACAAAGAGAGGACTTCCTGTGAACGATCGAAGGCCAGACTCCATATGCTGCCCAGCTCTGGGCACTGCCACTTCTGCTCAATTTCAGGCAGCCTTTCAAAGATTGATGTCCTCTGTAGCTCATAAGACATTGGTCCATGCAATGAAGGAGTGGCCTAAACAAGCAAGGAAAGCCTTGATGGCATGTAGGATCATACTCTTTGGTCAAGAGTCAGCTGTGGGAAGAACAGTTTTAATGAGGCTGAACGTTATACAATTTTGAAGGCCCCCTTTAGAAAAGAATGGAGAGTTACAAAAACAAAATTTTGTATGAGAATAAACATTTATTTATGAAGACAAAATATACCACAACATGCACATCATAGAAAACTGACAAATATAAAATCAAGAAAAATAATGTAATATTTGTATTAATTAACTGCCTGTTATACTTTGGTTATTTTTCCTACATTTTTGGCTGTATATGCCAACAATTTTATAACATCATTTTCAAGGCAGAGCAGAGAATGATAACTAAGTCTTTTCCTCTGCAGGTTTCTCCTCCAGTGCCCACAGGGGGCCTAGTGCTGGGCCCTGCAGGGTGCACTCACAAGGTAGCACAACTTCTGGCCTTGCATCCTCCTGCCAATACCAGGCAGGTCATATCAGCAGGTGGCAGGAGAGTCCTGGAAGCCATTCCTACAATAGGACAACCAACTACAACTTAGCTCTGCAAAGAAGCGACTGGGTCAACTACAAAACCCCAACTCACTGTAATCTTAAGGCCATTTCCCCTTAGCTGGATCCGAAAACTGTCTGCAGCTTCTCCACCAATAACAAAACAATAGGACAGGTTTCAAGAAGTTGGGGAGAAACAGTGGTCTTAATTGATGATGATTAAAATAGCTTAATTTTGCAAATTAAAAAAAACGACTGTTGGAATATATTGCCAAGAGCCCTCCCCAGACCTTGAAAGGGTCTTGTGCAAGTGTGGAACTCTAAGCTTAAGCTTTATTATCTTCATAAAGCCACCTCTGGGCCTCGTCCTCAGCCTCCCTGCCCCAGCAGGAGAGGGAAGCAAGAAGGAACTCCAGAGGAGATTGTTATCTCTAACACACCTAGGATTACTATGATCTAAAGCATCTGGTCTCTAATCACAGGCAAAGTGGAAACTGACTCAAGCATGTCTGATCTGAACAGACCTTTAGATTGCCATCCTTATAGGAAACCTAGTGTATGCCCCCAACTTGCATTTCACACAGCTTTCCCAGGACTGGGTAGATCTGCTCGTACCTCACACCTTACTTTTTCTTGGAAGGAAGCAATCTGGGAGTGCATGTCCAGTATCTAAATGATTTAGCCCCCAGACTTGAATCCTCATTTGGTACCTAATGATCTGGTTGCATAAATAATAAAGTTGCAGGTTCATGAAACTCAGCCTTAATATTAAGTCTCCAGCCTCTACAGAAGATGCAACGTGTCACCCCCAATATGAACAAATATATGAACATGTCACACAATGCAGAGGCATACTGTTCAAACAAAACGGAAATCATCCCTTCAGGCAAGCAGGCAAACTTTCAGATTCTCAACCTTCTCCATAGTCATCACTATAGATTTGATAGTTTTGTTAAGAGCAAAGGAGTTAAATATTTGGACATCTACTGATAAGCTTTTCTTTTTATTTCTGTCTTTATTCCTGTTGGTGGTTCTCACCAGGTACACAAGGAATACCGCACAGGATTGCCCATTTAAAAACCTTGCGTATTTTAATTTACACGTCGTATAAAAGACTTTCATGGGTAGTTTTAACTATATATAGTTCTCACGTTTACTCACTGATTTTTTAACCTAACCCACACAGTAGATGTGACTGCATAGTATTTTTGTTCATTAAATCAGAAAAGTAAATACTTTTCTTTTTAATGAATAATTATGTGATAGACACTTTAGTTCTATAACCTGGGGGTGGGGAGGAGCAGAATGGAAACAGTAGTGTGCAGCATCCTGATAAACCTCCCTAGACACAAAAGGAAATTGCATCTCTAATCTCAAAATCTGATTAAATATGAAAGAGAGAGGGGGTGGTGAGAAAGCTCCACATAACCTTGGATAACTCTTGAAAGGAAGGTTTCTATGCTCCACATCATAGGGTTTTTAATTTCGATTCCATTTTCTCTTATAAATATGAACCTGTACATTACTCAAGGAGATTATATTTGGTTATAAACATTGAAAAGACTTGAGTTTTTATTGTTTTTACTATCTATTCAGATGGGATTGAAAATCAGAAATTTCAAGCTGGCAAGTAACAGCTAGGAAGGATGCACTGGGGACTCTAGAAATCAATGTGTTCACCCAGCTGTCTGGTCAAGTCCCACCAAGGCAACTCCAGGAGCGCACTCCCTGCCTCCTATTGCTCTGCCCATTCCTAGCAGATTCTGAACTCAGGTTTCCTTGCATTTTCACGAATTCTTCTTTTACTCTTAGGTTGTTCAGATACGTTCCTGAACTCTCATCTGGAGTTGTTCTACTTTTGATGACTGGTTTCCAACTTGATTTCATTCATTCATTCCATCAACAAATATTTATTAAGCACATACAATGCGCCAGATACTATTCTAGGCATTGGACACACAGCTGTGGGCAGAAATCTCTGTGACATCCTATTACATTGAATCACAAGAAACTGCCACTTTTTTAGGTCAAAAACAACCAAGTATCAGTAGTCTTACATGGTTCAGCTTAATGTTGGGGACTCCCTAAAATGAACATAATTGGTAAGAACTTTGATAGTGCATTAGAACCTCTTCTGAGGTTCTAGCCATTGACACACTGGCCTCTTATTGGACTCACCACCTCACGTGGACTCTTGACCCTACCTCCTGGCCCAGCCTTGAAAACTTCAAGGTTGCTGGGAGTTAGAAAAGGGCCTTGGGAAAAAAAGCTACGTCCAGTAATTTTCCTGCCCTTTTAGCTTCTGCTTTCACTGAGTTTTTGGCCTGTGATGAATCCTAACTTTCTATTAGCCCAATGATGGGTTAAAAAATTACTTATTCTTTATTCAAGAGTGTTAGTTATTGTCAGCATGAGGTTTGACAGGAGACTGGTTTGTTTAATAATATCTGAAGTAAAGTAAGTCATTGGTGAGTACTGGGAGCATTTTATTTATCCTACTACCCTTAGTATAATTGTACCTGATAAGCTAAAATGTGCTCATTTCTGAGGGTTAAGGCTTTCAGTGTAGTGTTCCTTCTGACAGAATTGTGAAGTAAAGTTCTCCTGAGGTTTCAGGTGCTTCTATGGCCCGTTGGTGTAGAAAGCTCTATGAACCTCCTGAGATTTACATGCAACCATATAGTTCCTGAGGGAAACTGTGCCTGGTACCAAGAGGCCTCTTGATAAAGGAGGTATATATGGCTTTACAGAATTGACAAATATTTAGAGCCTCATGAAGGACTGAGACAGTAGGGGAAAGCCCTGAAGATGGAGAGAAGTGGCTCTGCCACTTATGGCAACTGTGCGAGCCTTGATTCATTACTACCTCTCTGAGCCTCAGTTTCTTACATATAAAGTCAGGTTCTACCCCACAGATTGTTAAATAAGAGAACATAGAAGTGTAAGTAAAAAGTGTAAATAAAAGTGCTTTGTAAACTGCAATATACAGAAGGGCAATTTTCAAAATGAGGAAATAAAATTTTAAAAAACGAAAACCTGATTCATCCCAGGAATTAAAGGCAGAGTCCCCCAGTGGCTAGATAGAGGCAGTTGGGGAAGGGAAGACCAGTACACTTCAGCATGAATTCACTGAGAACAGCACAGAACCTATATTTACACACCATTGGTGTTTTAGAGTTTACAATGCACCATGGCAAAGTGGGAACATGCCAAATGAAAGGAACACTGGTTTGCTAACAAAACAGCTTAAGTTTACATCCTGGCTCCACTGTCTCCTAACAGTGTGAGCCTAGGCAAGTTAAAGGACTTGTCAGAACCTCTGTTCCTTGCTTGTTAATGGGTGATAAAAGTGGATTAAACACAGTCAAATTCATAAAGTGTCTGCATATAGCAGGGGCTGTATAGTAGTAAATTCCTTACTCCATTATATACATCATCAAATGCTGTCCTCATATCAACCTTGTGAGTTGGATTTTTGTTGTTCTCATTTCAAAGATGAAGAAACTGAGCTGACCAAGGAAATATACAGGCATAAGTAGCAAAACTATGGCCAAAGCTGGCTTATTTCCAATATTGACTCAGGTTTTTCACTACACTACTGTTGCCTCCACTGTAATAGATCAGGGCTGCATAACTGGTGGAGGGGGTAGTGGTAACTTTAAATAGAGTAACCAAATGTCATCCTCTGAAGCAATTAGAAACACATAGGCTGCATAAAAGTGCTATGCAGGTATTTCGAAGATTGAGCCCCCGGCCCCAAAGGTACAGACTAATCACCTGAAGTCATCTTATAGGTGGGATTTATTTCTCACTCTCTGGCACACACATTTCTTACCAACAAATCTTGGGTTATTGCTACATTCAACTCACCAGTTTCAAACAGTATAATATTGTCAATGTAATGAGCCAGCACGATCTGCCTTAGAAGTAGATTATGACATATGGCTGGAGAGTTGAGGTAGTACCATGAAGGTGTATTGGTCCCCATAGATGAAAGCCAAACAACTTCTAATGATCTTTAGTAACAACTATAAAGAAAAGGTCATCTGCCAGAGCAATAGCTGCATATCATGTGCCAGGGAATGTTAATTTCCTCTAGCAATGAAACCACATCTGGAACAGCAGCTGCAATGGAGTCACCACCTGATTGAGTTTATGGTAACCCACTGTCATTCTCCAAGATACATCTGTCTTCTGCACAAGCCAAAGAAACAAGTTGAATAAACATGTGGTAGGAATCACAACCCTTGCATCTTTCAGGTCCTTGGTGATGGCAATCATTTCTGAAATCTCTCCAGAAATGCAGTATGCTCTAAATCAGCAAGCAATATATGATGCTGTTTCTCCCTTAGCCAGAACTTATAGGTCCAGGAATCTTCAAGGGTTTTGAAAATGAGAGTGGCTCTTCTCATTGTTACCCCTAGTGATGCACAAGAGAAAGTGTTGCTTTACCCACCACTTTGGGCTTTTCTGGTCTACAAGACCTATTTCCCAAGGAAGGATGCTTCCACCAAAGGACACAACAGTGCTTTACTGAAACTGGTAGTTGAGACAGCCATTGACTAATTTGAGCTCCTCCTGGAAGCAATTCAACAGATAAAGAAGGTGGTTACTGTACTGACTGGGATATTGATGCCTTCAAGAGGATACAGAGTTGCTACTGCATATTGGAGGTAAGAAAGAGCTTGCCTGGAATTTACGAGAGTCCCTGAGGCAGCTCTTAGTACTCCAGGTCCTGCAATTAAAGTCAATGGAAAATTTCAACAACTCAATAAAGGTTCAGGTCACCCCATCTGGTAAGGAACCAAATCCAGCAGAAGCACTTTGTAGAGGGAAAAGAAAATACAAAATACAGAACATATAGCAGAAAAAGGTAGTTATAAATACCAGCTATAACCACAAGGCCAGCTGTAGAAACAAGGACAATAAATACTTTTAGTACTTTTTTGTTATTTTAATGTGACTCTGTTTCAGTAAATATTAACCAAATTTTCTTTTCACCTCTCCCATTCCCTTATCATCTAACATAAGATATGATAATGGTGGTTAGATTTATCTCAATACCTAAGTTATGGGATATCAAAGGAAGAATGTGATTCAGCAAGAAGAGGAATACACATCACCCAAAGATGATTAAAATGAATTTGTATCCGCTTTTGGAGAAAGGATTACATGTTTTCAGTTGTACAAGGGATAGCTGCATTAGGTTAGGCTGAAACATGGTTTTTCAATTGTCTCCATTTGGAAGATAGAGATGTTAAAAGAGGTATATATGGATGATACACTGACAAGGTGTGTCAACTTAGCTAAGCTGAAAGTATGCTTCCCAAATTCCCTTCCCTGCATAGTTTTAGGTAAGTATGGGCTAAAGGAGATATTTCGTACAAGATTTGGGAGGCAGAATAAAGCAGTGGACAGATTCTTTGTATGCTCAGAAGGTCAGTGCCGGGCAGCTGTTGCTGATCGGCTGCCCACCCGGCTGGCCTGGAGCTGTGGCCAGGTTCGCAGCTCCTCCAGCTCCCGCTACATCTCCTCTGTTAGCTTCTGATGCTCAGCCCAGGTGTGTGTTTATCTCTGTGAGGAAGGAGCCAGCTTCTCCTGTAGATCACCTGCCTCATCAAGGCTGGAGTCAAGGGAGTAACAAATTCCGGTATTCCGGTTCATCCCGTGGGCCCCAGGACATCCTATGGATTCCAGTGTGTCCTTGCTTTCTTCTATTTTGCACCCATCTTTTCTTCCCAACTGACTATCCTGCTTCTTCAGGCCCTAGAAATATATACAGAAATAGCAGCCTTCCATATGCTCCTTAACCAGCTCCCACAATTGCATAGTTCAAATCCCTACCACAAATCCCTTATTATATAATTATGCATATATAAACCACTCCTAGCGGTTCTGTTTCTCCGATCCACCCTAACTGAAGGGTATGCAGATGAAGAGGCAGAGCTAGATCTCTCCCCTGGCTCATTTCTAATACTGATTCTGGGTGCCTTCCACTAAACAACTGCTGCCTCCACAATAACAATTCAAGGCCAGGTAACTGCAGGATCTTGGTGGTTTAAAATAGCATGTTGACCATCACCTTCCCTGTTGGGGAAATGGAGACATAGAGGGTGCATAAAGAGCTTTGAGATATTAAGATGATTGAATGCCTGATCCCAAAGGTGCAGATTAATGAACTGAAGTCATCCTTCAGGGGAGGTCTCTGAGAGCATGTCCCATCCCAGGGACTTCCTTTGACTTTGGTCCCTTCAGCACTTTTACCTGCAAATCACATAATAAAGACAAAAAGTGGGTTGGTC